>NC_138072.1:12229987-13429987 GCF_964194185.1 Rhinolophus hipposideros
GACCCCTGATTTGACCGCTGATTTAAGAAGGGGGAAGAGAAAGTCATTTCTGTCAGGAAAATTTTAGTTCTAGATATAGTGGGTAGAGCAGTTTGGAACAAAAGAAATGCGCATAGATGCAAGAGATATTTTAAAGGAGTCAACTGGCTAGATTGATTTGCTCTGGGAAGTTGAAAAGGGTTCAGTCTTTATGAGATGTAGAAACTAGATGATCAAGACATTGAGGGTACCAGTAAAGGAAAATCAAGAGATTTGCTGCTTTTTGTGGAAAGACATAATTGGAGCAAAAGGTAGGAAAACTGGCTTATTAATCTGGACCAGCAAACTTTTTCTTTAAAGGGCTAATAGTAAATATCTTAGGCTTTGTTGCTGTTGCATATTTTTCTTTGTTCAGTTTTACACACACAGGCGCACACACACACACACGCATGACAAGTTACAGGTTGTAGTTGGCCAACCCTAATCTTAGACTCCTAGAGGTTGGTCCCAGCTTAACTATTTTATGTATAGCATTGGGCAAGTCTCTTAACTTCTATGGGTCTAATTACTCATCTATAAAATGAATAGCCTAAATTAAATATTTCTAAGGTGTTTTTCTCAAATTCCATAATTTTAAGATGAATACAACTTTATACAAGTTAGGTCACAGGTGGTAATTGAGCACCTACCTAGAAACAACTAGCAAACTATTTGAGTCTGGAATTGGCCTTAAGGATTCAAGTTCTCTCCTAGTCCAGGAATTATTTCTTCCCAGCTTCTGGTTAAATGATTCAAA
Source organism: Rhinolophus hipposideros (assembly GCF_964194185.1). Taxonomy (NCBI): domain Eukaryota; kingdom Metazoa; phylum Chordata; class Mammalia; order Chiroptera; family Rhinolophidae; genus Rhinolophus; species Rhinolophus hipposideros. Next base: position 12,230,763 of record NC_138072.1, read on the forward strand.
AATGACAAATTAATAAGGTATCCCATCCCGTTTTTGTTCAGCTGTATATAATTGTTGGTATATACTTCCTTGGAATAAGCCTCCTCAGAGCTGATACCAGTGAATAATAAACACTCCAGCTAGACCATTCAAGATTAAGTCTGTGCTGTCTTCTAAACAGCACTGCTACATTACAGCCCTTCAGAATCTTAAAATACTTGAAATGGTAGTATTCTTTCAAGTCAACAAAGAATTTTGAGAATGTGCTTTGTCCTAGGCACCTAATAAATTCTAGATATACAGTCCCTACTCTCTTGGTGCTTACAATTTAAATTTAGTCTTTTGAGTCGTTTACACACAGGTGTCTACCGTCATTGTCCATGTAATATGATTTCTGGAACCCTCACTAAGCAAGTTGCCTTCTGAAATTAGATGTGAAACTGAACAGGACTAAGTTAGAGCTGATGATATAGACCTAGGATTGGATATAAAGTTGTACTAATAGATGAGTCCTCAAAGGAGAGAAAGTGGAAAGCCAGAGACTGAACATTTTTGGAGGCGGTAATAAGGGGACATAAGAAATATATAGAAGAAGCTTCCAGATATAAGAGGAAAACCTGGATATTTTAGTGTAATTGGAATCGAGAGAAAAGAATTTCTAGAAGGAAGTGTGGATCTGCAACATTTCCTGCTGCAGAGACGTAAAGGAGGATGGAAATGTTTTACAGGGCTAATGGCCACGTGTTTTTACATATTTTTTATGTGCATATTGAATTGTACAATGCGATTTCATTTATAAAATAGGTTTTCTACTTAATAAAGTATATTAACATGATGTCAGATTTTGAAATTTTAAGGCGATACTAAAATCGTGCACAAGGATGTTAAATTTCCATTTTTCAAAACACTTTTATCGCGAACTGATCAGTTTACTCATCATTCTTAATTCCTTCCTTCTGTCCTCCCATCCTTGTGTTTGTTAGATTATTTTTAAATTAAAACTTGCTGTATATTTTTATTGCATAATTGTATCCATGATTTGCCCCTTTAATTGGACAGAGTTTAATACAACTTTTGAAACAATTGTTACTAGAAATTTCACTTATCTCCAGTATTAGTCCTAATTAAATTCATTCTTGTGTATTTAGTAATACCTGAGGGGGGGTGTGTGTGTGTGTGTGTGTGTGTGTGTGTGTGTGTGTGTGTGTGTGTAGTGGAGTAAAGCTTTTACATTTAAAATTCTTAAGCCAGTTTTACATAGAGTCATTGTAATACAGCTTACTTAATGTTAGTATTTCTGTCTCGTATAAGTGACTTGAAGTCATCCAGGGCACGACTGCTTGAGCTGTTCACTGATTTGAGCTGTAATCCAGAAATGATGAAGAATGCAGCAGACTCATATTTTTCCCTTTTACAAGGTTAGTTATTTATACGAACTTTGGCGTTTTTAAAAGACAACTATGTGGAAGTTCACACTTAATTTTAATTTTAGGATGTATTCTGTGGTATGCTCAAGGTTCAGAAATGTGAGGATGTAAATAAGGGTTGCCTTTCTGACATTTTGAAAATTCAGTGTGTATATATTTCATATTATGTTACTTTAGGAGAAAGTGTGAGATATAGAAAGGGAGGGGGAGTTAGGAGTTTCATTCACGTTCCTGGAAAAGTCATGTTCTGAAATTTTTTCTCAATAAAACACTTGATATTTCTTCTAAAACTGAACTGTTTTGTATCTTTTCATAGGTTTCATAAATTCATTGGATGAATCTAGCCAAGAAAGCAAGTTACGATATATTCAGAATTTCAAGTGGACTGATACACTACAAGGACAGGTTCCAAGGTAAGAAAAATGTTAACAGTACTAAATGGAAGTCATTTTTGTAACTATTTAGCCAATGGTTAACTCATAGCCCCTGTATTTGAAGAAATAAAATATGGATCGGATCAGCATTTTCTCTTCCCAGGAAATTTTTTCTTTTTTTAATTTTACCTAAAGTGATACATTCTATTAAGTAAAAATATAATTTGTTTCTCCTGGACCAAATCTATTTTTGAGATAATCAGTACAAATATTAACTAAAAATTGAAGAGCCTTAACTTTCAATAACACAGAGCATGGTTTGGGAATTTGGAACCCAAAGTTTTTGCCTACATTCAAGCAGAGCAGAATTTTGGTTTTTCCCTGACTTTTTCTTTTCTGATGGAAAGTTTAGATGTCTTTGGTCAGTCTCTTTCTTTCTCTTTTTCTCCCCAGTTCCACCCCAGCTCCGTACTCTTTTGACTCACAGTATTTGTTTTCTTCCTAATTTCTCTTCACTGTTTCTGCTCTTTCTAAAAACTTCCCCTCTGAACTTTTTCATCACTCTTGCACAACTAGAAGAGATCTAACTAAAACAAGAAAAATCATAATGGTATCAAACTTTACTTTTGTTTTTTTTTTTTTAACACTGTTGGGCTATTTAAATAGTCATATATTTTTACCTCAATTCGCTATAGAATTACCGTTTTATAAAGTCAGAAGGGAAGAAAATGGAGATTGCTGAAAGGCCAGGGCAGGCATTACAGGAAGTGGGGTGCAGACTTAGGATTCACCTAACTAGATGTTGACCTCAGATCTTCAAGTGTGTGAACATCTGCTTCTGCTGTATGTTGGGGTTATAGATAATAGGGCTTTTGTGAGGAACAAAATAGGAAAATTTATGTTAAGTAACTCTATAATGCCAGGCACATAATAGACATTCAATAAATGTTAGTTTCCCTTCTTTTCTTGGGAATATTGTATGTAGAATTCATAAACTGGGTAGGAAGGTGGGCTCTATGGGTCCTTTCCACATTTAATATTCTGGGATACTAAGGTTTACATGGCCTCATTTGCCTGTTTTTCTTTCTATGACCCCTTTATACTTCATCTGAAATAAAGGATATATATATATATATATATATATATATATATATATATATATATTTTTTTTTTTTTTTAAAGAAATAAAGGATATATATATATTTTTTTTTTTTTTAAAGAATCAAACCTTTTATTATTATTACTTTATAAAGCTTTGGCAGATTTTCAAGTGGTTTTACATTCCATAAATTTGGCACTTTTTCCTACCATGCCAAATTTTGATTCCTGTAACAGCATTTTTCAACATAGTTCTATAAAACAGTGAAGAATTACATGATGAAGGCCGTAAGTAATACTGAATATTCAATACATAGGAGATTTTTAAGATACTCTACCCTTGATTACTACTTAATAGAAAGTGCACTCTATATGTACTTTTGACTACTGCTTACATGAAGAACAATAGAAGTGGAGTCTTTGGGAGCAAGGCAGATTGAAATAAAGGAAGGATAAAAGGGAGTTAAGTCATGAAACTTCATATAAGTTAGCAAAACTGTCTCGTTATTTAAATGAAGTTGTAAATTAGATATGTCTACTAGATCACCAGATAGGATTGATTTGAAAGTTCTCAATGCTGAAAAAAATAAGCTGTTAAGCCATGCATTAAATTTTTTTCAATAGAGTGACACTGTTTTAAGAAGTTTGTCATAACTGTTCATTTTTGTGTATTATAACATATTTAACAAGATGGTTTATAAGTTATTTTTGAATTACTGTATTTGTATTACAATTTCTTTTAATCTAAACAGTCTCCATTCTTTTTAAGATGGAGGCACAGTTAAATAAAAAAAATGCAAAGTAGAATCATGACCCTAGTTTCTTCCCTTGGGGTAATATGTCTATGTCTTAGTAATAATGTGTAAAATAATGGTATTACCTCTGTTTTCTTGCTTCATCATTTGCTATAAATGAGATAATGTATAAAGAATTTTCAGGGTATCATCAGAACAATCGTTATTAAAAATTAGTATTTGCTTAATAACCTTTTGCCACCTTTGTGTCATACTTAGTAATAGAATCCAAAGGAAACAAGATGTAAAATACACTTGTTTTTAATACCTTGTTTTCTGTAGTATACTGATTGGCTTTGCATTCAAAATCTCCAGTTTCACTTCAGCTTGGCTTTTTGTCCTTCTTTTCCTTGAGACCATCTGCTCAATCAAGCTGGTTGGGTCTCTGCTATCAAAAATCTTTATGCTTTCTTGTACTTTAACAGCATTCCTCACCTGGGAGGTGAGCCATTTTTCACCTGGGAGGTGAGCCTCACCTTCGAGCCATTTTTCAAGGCACAATTCGGATTCTGTATATACCATTAAGCCTTCTTTCATCATTCTAGCCTGAAACGATCTTTCTGAATTCCATTTTCTTATAATGTAGTATAAGAACCACCTGCTCCAGAATCAACTGGATACTTGTTAAAAATACAGATTCTGGGCCCCTCCCAGACTTTCTGACTATCTGGGGTTAAGTTCCAGAAATCTGTATTTTTAAAGTTCTATGTACCTTTGGGAATAACTACTATTCTCATGTTTACTATTATGAAGTATGTACTAGGCCATTGTATTCAGTCATTCATTGTGAATTACATGTGTTTCTCCTTTCTCCCCATCTACATTAAACACAAGGTCTGTTTTTTTTCACTTTCCAGTAGCATATAGTCTTCATAAGTTTGAGTTGGATGTACAGTAGGCTTCATGTAGAGATGTCTCAGTAATGGACAGAACTTAATGATCATGTTTATAATTCTAGTGCCCAGCAGGACGCTGTGTTTGAATTGATTTCCATGGGATTTAATGTAGCTTTATGGTATACCAAGTATGCTTCAAGACTGGCTGGAAAAGAAAAGTAAGTTAAAGGAGGAGGCCTTACATGCATATGTGTTATTTTTCCAATATATGGAGCTTCGTTGTTAAAAGTCTAGGTTTTTGATAAAAAGTACCACTTTTTAGTGAAAACTTGCTTCACAATATTAGTATTAGAAGTACTGTGTTTCCCCGAAAATAAGACCTAACCAGAAAATAAGTCCCGGCATGATTTTTCAGGAGGACATCCCCTGAACATAAGCCCTAATGTGTCTTTTGGAGCAAAATTTAGTGTAAGACCCAGTCTTATTTTTGGTGAAATACTTTGTCAGAATTACGGAGCCTAGTGTTAAAAGGGAAAAAAATAATTTAATAATCTTGTAATGGGAAAGGTCCTTCTAAATAAAATCCCAGACCAAGAAAAGGAAAAGATTGAATATTTGACTATATAAAAGTACCATAAACAAATTTTAAAAACAAATGACAGATGGGTCAAAAAAATTGCAGCGCATATGACAAATTGTTTTTATAATGTATAGTCTTACAAATCAGCAAGGAAAAGACCCAACAAATCAAGTGAAAGTAAGTAAAAGACATAAACAGGCAATTCACAGAAAAAAATTACAAAGGCTTATAAGTATGGAAAAGATGTTTTAAAGGATTAAGGAATTGTGAAATAAAATGAGATACAATTTTCATAAAAGTAAAAATGGATATTAGCAATACAAAACACAACTACCAGCTGTGGTGCGTCTGAACCTGGGAAAAATATGCAGCCATTTAAAAATAAGTTGGATTTTATGTGCTGTTGTAAAATTAACTCTGAAGTGATTTATAAAACAAAAGCATAGTAGTGAATATTGTATATGTGTGTGTTTTTTAAGTGTGCATGCATTAAGTTATAATTTATGCCTGTTTATGCACAGAAGAATATAAGGAAAAAACAAGCCTTTGTTCAGAACTCTAGACAGGGTCTCTTTTTTTTTTTTTTTCATTTGTAATCACGTCTCTTTGGATGTTTTTCATGTGCATTTGTTACTTTAAGTGTCAAGTTAAATTTTTTGAAAGGAAGAAAACTAATGGTGAGAAACAAATGACTAGTTTGGTTTTATGAGAACATAGTAGTTGTTGGTTTTAATACCAGAAATGGCATTCATCCCCTGAGTAATGTAACAACTGTCTTTAAGCGTAACAGAAGAGGAAGCAAAAGAGGTCCATCGAAGCCTAAAAATTGCAGCTGGGATTTTTAAACATTTAAAGGTAAAATAATAATAAAGTATATTCTTAATGCTTTAATTCTTGAATTTTTCTTTCATTCTTTGTGGAGGGTCAAGGGAGGGAATTATTTCATTATGTAAAAAGAACTAGCATGTATTCTGTTTTCCTTGTGTTAATAAGTACCTTGTTGGTGAGTGTAGTCAATTATAGAATATTTAATGTCTCCATTTTAGAAAATCAGTGAATTTTACAATGAGAAATTTCAAGTTGTAATTCACTGCTTGTTTTTCTGTCTCTTGTGAAAAGGTAAAAAACAAAGCACAAAAATACGTGGTTCTTACTATTTTTCACTATTTTTATGATACTGCAGCACTGAACTTCTGATTGTCTTCTCTGTATGGGAAAACTCTGGAGGGCAGTCAATACACACTAATTACATTAAATTGCCTGAAGAGATGATAGGAATCGGGAAAGATCATAGTATAATATTTTCCAAGCAGAATTACCCCACTGTTTACTGAAGGCCTCCTGGAGTTTTCTTGTGATAAAATAATGCTTTTAGAGTGATTACAAAGCTGTGATCCTCAATGAGCTCTAGAATTGTAGTCTTTTATATATCCACAGTTACTGATGTGATCATTGTAGATATAAATTATCTGGGAATCATGCAAAAAGGAACTTTGGTTACTGTTTTCATTTAAAGGTTTTCTGAGATGAACATGAGACTTACGTATCTAACCAGTCTATTATGACCCAAATTTTGCTCTTGAATTTCTTGTTTTTACAAAAGCTTGTAAAAAGCTTTGAACAGTTTCAGTATGCAGGAGGTTTAATTCTCTGTAAGCTTAATATTGTTCTTGTTTTACACATTTTTTGTTAGTACCCTACATTTCTGATAAATTCCCATACTGAGTGTCTCAACTTTCATTTTCTTCATCTGTCACAAGGGGATTAAAATAAATTCGACTTTTTTGTTTTTCTCTCTCTCAGGAAAGTCATATCCCAAAGCTTATCACACCTGCAGAAAAGGGGAGAGATTTAGAAGCGCGACTCGTAGAAGCTTATATTATCCAGTGTCAGGCTGAAGCTCAAGAAGGTATCCTAAATATTGTAAGATTTCTTTTTTTTTTGAAGGAAGTCTATATTGGCATTTAATTTTTTTTTTCCAAATCAATTAGCTGGAATAGAGTTTCGGGTTTTGAGAACTTTATAGTGAGGAATAATTTTACTTTTAGCATTTGCCTGATTTTTAGCTAGCAGGAAAAGGCCTCACAGTTTAATAGCTATGTTTGAGAGGATTTTGATCTCAAGCCATTTCTGACAGCATAAGATGAATTCTATAACTCATCTTTTCTCCCTCTACCTTGCTTTTTCCTTTCCTCTCCCACTATTTGGCTTACCTTGAAATCTTCACCTTTCAATAACAGGAAATAAATGAAGACTTCTGTGAAGACAATAAAGAAACTTTGTAGGATTTGTTTCTCTTTATTCCAAACTCCAGTGCCCTGAAAGTATTTGTTTCCTCTTATATCATGTTATTTTGTTGTAGTAATTTTCTGTGATTAGCTAGTAATTGGCTAGTGATTTACTTAAAGAAATGGTATCAGAACCAACAAGCTCAGTGTTTTCTGTTTATGTTAGTATTTTCTGTATCTTATTTTTTATGTTAAAACTTTTAACAAACTGTATTAAAATTCCAAGTAGATTATGGAACTGTCTTTTTGCCCTTTAACAGAACTTAGAGTGAATGCAAATGAAGTTAATTATATATTCATTTTATTGTGCTTTGGTTGCAGTAACAATTGCTCGAGCAATTGAACTGAAACATGCTCCAGGACTAATTGCTGCACTGGCCTATGAAACAGCCAATTTCTATCAAAAAGCTGGTAAGTTTATAATTCTGATATATTTTTAGTCTTTAGATTTTCAGATTAATCTTTTGGCTAAATAGGGAACAAGGAAATCAAAAAGAGTCTCAGATTTTTTCATTATTTGAAAATGAGAATAATAGCTACATTATTTTTATTAATGTTGTTTAAAAGAAAATAAAAGTTAACGCTGTTCCCAGTTAACATGGGACGATACCGTACTTCTAATGGAAAGGACGATACCGTACTTTCTAACCAGTTATATCTAATAATTATACAGCTGTTTTGCTTTTGAAATTTTTTTTGGTCTTTGTGACAACCTTATTGTTACTTACTATTGTTATTTAGATAAGAAACTGAACTGAAATCCAGAGAATTAACATAACTAACCTATATTTTACCTGCTAGCAGAAAGCAAACTGGCACTAGAACTCAGGTCTTTTTAGCCTATGTTACTTTTCATTCACTTATTTAGGAAACATGCATATGTTTCTATTTGTGGGATGGTTACTATTTTATTTGCTGGGTATTCAGAGATCAGTAGAACAGATTCACAGTTGAGAAAAGGAAAAAAATAATATATATATAACTACATTATTGAAGCATGAAGTAAACAAGATGTCATTACAGCAGTGAAATAAAAACCTAAGGGACCTGGGCATGCTAGAGAAGGCTTCCTAGAGGAAGGTGATGGTTTAGCCTTATTTTGAAATATAAATAGAAGTTCCACGTTTGCTAGGAGGCTTTATGCGCGGCAAGAGAGGAACATCTTGTGGTAAGAGGTAAGAAAACTTAGCACATTCTGGGACCTTTAGACAGACGATGCTCTTAGCTGAAACACAGGATCAGTGATAGGAGAAAAGGTTACGAAAGTCTGTGTCTGAGAGAACACGTGTTGGTTTGTGGGCCCATCTAAGAAGTTGGCCTTTATTCAGTAGATGTTTGGGACCCATTCAAAGATAATCAAGTAAATCTGACTTGATTGGATTTGAATTTAAGGATGGTCCCCAGGGTTGCAAGATCAGAAATCGGCATGCTAGGTGAAGGAGTAAATAAATGGCTGATGCTACCTAGCACTTAGGAAGAAATGAGGATAGTCTATGGAGGAAATGAGGAAAGCTTTGACAAAGACAGCAAAGTAGGAAATGGAGAGAAGAAATAGATTTGAGAGCTACTTGGCAGGATGTGTGAGTGTGTGTATTTTATACGAGATTCAGTGGTGGGGTGGCGAATGAGAGGGTACCCTTCATGTTTCTGACTGGTGATTAGACTGCTTGGCATTGCTGTATTGCATAAATTTTAAAAAGATAATATAATAGTATAATTCATATTTACCTTGAAGTTCTTAGTCATATCTGTTTTTATCATTATGTTAAACTTAAAAGAGGGGCCAGGGTATTTAATCAATCTTATTATGTAGTTAAAATATGCTTATAGGAAAATTAATCCCTTTAAATACAGCTAGGTTTTTAAAAAATGTGTAAATGCTTGAGGCTTAGACTTGAATGACATTCTGCTTTCAGCATCTGAACGCATGAACTGAAAGTCTTCTAGTGAATCAGGGTGAAATTATATTTCGCTTTTTAAAATGTAACTTTAGATCATACTTTATCCAGTTTGGAGCCTGCCTACTCTGCTAAATGGAGAAAATATCTTCTCTTGAAAATGTGTTTCTACACAGCTTATGTAAGTACTTATAACTACAAAAATGTAGATTACTATCTTGCCAGCCCATTGAGTGCCAGGTCTGTCATCTCACCAGACTCTTAATTAGCACTTTACAAGTAATGGACAGCTCTCAGTAAAGGATCACAGGCGGTCAGTGCAGCCGCTGTGAGCTAGAGTGGATGGAAAGAGATGACGTAGAATCGTAGAACTGGATTCTGGCAGTGGTGTTACCGTTTGATTTAAACCCACTTTTAAGCTGGAACCTTGTGCATACTTAATAAGAATTCTCTCATTTCATCCTGTACATTGAGAAAGACATTTATTAATTCAAATCTGAAGGCATGCTGCACAGTATATCAGCTGGGTTGGTGAAAAACCATTAAGCACTCTTTTGGAAGTTACTTTTTAGTCTCTTATACCCACCACACAAATTTATTTTGTTGGTTAGAATATCATGTGAGAGATCATCCAAAACCTCTTTCAGATCTAGGTAGATGTTTTATTTCTCACACCTTCTAATCTGTTTGCAAGCATACTACGTAAGACCATGTGCTACCTCTGCATTGATAGAGACGTTCAAAGAGCAAACGTGTCCAATTTCAGGCTGATATCTTTCTCTTAAACCCTGTTTAGTTCTTAACTTCCATCCTCCCTCTCTCCCTCTCTCCATTAGCACAGTTATTTCCCTCCTTTATACACTGTGCCCGAATTTTAAAAACAGATTTCAGCAGATACTTTCTGTTCTCAGCCCATGGTTGGAAGGCTAGTTTGGTTCAAAGACATCAGATAATTCCCCTTTTGATACTAACAGATGGGAGAAAGCTCATTCAAGTAAATAAATGTAAGAGATCACATTGATACTTCAAATAATGGACAAAGGCATTGATTTATCTGCTGCATATCTAAAACAATGGTAGTGGAAAGCATCATTTGGGGAGAGAACTAATAAAAATTTGTGTCTTTTATCAGGCTTACTGTTATCACGGTCAAACTTTGTTGGCTAGTGATAAATGTGGTGAAGCAATCAGGTCTCTCCAAGAAGCAGAAAAATGTAAGTATTTCTGCCAGAACACGAACTCCCTTTTAAACAAACGTTTTATCATAAAGGGGGAGAGGCATTTAAAAGAGATTTTGGCTGAGTGCATAAAATGGCATGGGAATGAACGAGTGAGGTTATTGGAGAAAACCAAACTGTTTCAAACACCTACACTCTACAGAAAAGACCCACCTCCCCCTTACACTGCTGGTATTGCTGTCGTACTAGGTAAAGAACAGTAAAATTCCCTTCTGTCTTTTTCTGATTAAAAGCCTTTGTAGTATAATAATCAAAAATTAGTTACAGTAAAATAACTTTGAATCCCTTTCACATGCAGTTTATGCCAAGGCAGAAGCATTGTGCAAAGAATATGGAGAAACCAAAGGTCCTGGACCAACAGTCAAACCTTCGGGACACTTGTTCTTTCGGAAACTAGGAAATCTTGTGAAGAATACTCTAGAAAAATGTCAGAGAGAAAATGGATTTATGTGAGTAGAGCTCAGTATTATTTTAGTAATGTTAATAATAGTGTACAATTGACTCGTGAACAGCACAGGTTTGAACTGCTCAGGTCCACTTCTACGCAGACTATTTTCAGTAAATAGGTGCACTGTTTTGGGGGTCCATGGATGAGGAGGGCTGACTGTATTGATCTTCTCTTTAAATTGGTAATAAAGTTCACTTGTGTTGGACCTAAGTTTTATTCTGCTTCTAATGATGATATATAAAAGCAGATGTTAAATTTTAAATATGAATTCTTAACATACAGATTCCTATGCTGTCCTTATTTTCTCTTCATTTGCCTGCCATTCCTTCTCTGTCTGTTGTATGTATCTTCTAAACTCCTTTTGCATGTTCATCTCACTCTGGTTCCAGCTACCTATAAAGAAGGGAAATTAATTTTCCGTCAATCAAGCTGTTTCCACTATTAAATCAGTATTGTTCAAACTGTTGATTACCACCTACCTGTGTAAGGTGATAGAGTCAATTTTGTCCCTACTTTTATCTCTCTACATTCTTCCCCTCATAATCTGCCTCTGGTCGCTGAGCTCTTTTTATTTCCTTGAACTTGCCGAGTTTTAACTTATATCATTTCCTTTGGAAAGCATCTTTGAAACCCCAAATCTGGGTTAATTGCCCTTCTTTTGTGTGCTCATGGCACTCTCCATTCATTGTAGCTTCAATTACATTGCTTTGTAGTTAACAAGGTTTCTTGATTGTCTCACCTACTCTTTTATAAGCTACATGAGACATGAAAATGTCTTCTTCGTTAAGTTGTTTTTTCGCCCAGTGCCTTGAACATAATAGGCACTCAAGTAGTTGACAAACGAATGAATTGCTGTTTAAATTACTTTTTGCAGTTACTTTCAAAAAATTCCAACAGAAGCCCCACAACTGGAACTCAAAGCAAATTATGGCCTTGTAGAGCCTGTACCTTTCGAATTTCCTCCTACAAGTGCACACTGGACACCGGAAACGCTGGCTGCTTTTGATCTCACCAAGAGACCCAAGGATGACAGTGTACAACATTTTTTTTTCCATTCATTCACAAAAGTTTAAAAATAATTCAGAGTTAGCGTTTTGATGCTTTTCTCTATATAAGCAGATATACTATGTTTGTGTAGATGTTAAATTTGAGAGAGATTTAGCAGTATGCCTGAATGTGTATTTTATACGAGATTCAATGGTGGGGTGGTGAATGATTTATATTTATGTTTCTGACTTTGGTGACTAGACTACTCTTTGCATTGCTGTGTTATATACATTTTAAAAAGATAATGTAATAGTATAATTCATATTTACCTTGAAGTTTTTAATCATATTTGTTTTTAACATGTTAAACTTAAGTTACCTTAACTATCAAATCAAAGAAGGGCCATGGTATTTAACCAATCTTATTATGTAGGTAAAATATGTTTGGCATAATCTGTTGTAGAACTCAGAGATAAGACCTGTAGGCAGAGATAATACCTGTAGGTTAGTTGTCTTCCAATTGTCTGCCCAATTGACTGTCGTTTTCGACATTATTACCTTGCCTGTTTTCCAGTTTGTTAGAGCCTCCTTTAAGAAGAGTGGGAGAACAGGTCTAAGAAAGATGGCTTGTTTGTATTTATGTTGCTGTAGCAATATTCTCTGATTTTGATTTAGTGTAGTCCTGGGCATTTGAAGATTTGACCTAAGTTCAACAGTCCACGAAATCATCCAGGGGTGAAATAAGACTTCCTTTATTCATTTGTATATAAGCACATCATGGTTAACTAAATCAAATGGTAGATTAAGTGGAAGTGTTGAGGTTTGACTTCCAAAACTGGAGGGATCTGTGAAAAAGGAATGGGAATTGTTCTGCAGCCATAGCTCTTTACTTGAAATTGGATGGTTTTTATATAATTTCTACCCATGCTAAAAGCATTATTCCTTAAAATAACTATCTTTGTATCCTGTCCAGCCTCTAAAGTAATACCTTAGGAGGTAGCCTGTTACTATCATGAGTGATTTCCAAACTTAAGGGTTCTGCATGGATAGTTTCATCACTCAGTTTCCCCCTCCTCAGAAAGAGTAAGAGTACTGTTAGCTTGGTTTTTTCCTATCCATCCAGGTTTTCATCTTCACTGAAATGTTGTTTTCCGGTTATGTCTTAAATTAAATCCTATGTAGCTTCTGGAACAGCTTCATTAATCTCAGTGTTGTGTAATTTAATGTAGCATCTTTAAAAAATCTGAAGTGGAAAAGATCTAGTGTTTGTTTTCCAAATCTTAGTTTGTGTTCTTACACTGTATTTTTCTTTCTCTGTAGACCAAACCCAAGCCAGAAGAAGTGGTAAAACCTGTGAAAGAACCAGATATCAAACCTCAAAAGGACACTGGGTGCTACATCTCCTAAAATATATCCATACAGAGTGCACTTGGCATTTCTCTAGTAGTAGATAAGATTAAACCATGAACTTTAGTTCACATTTCTTGAAATGATGTCTTTGAAGCCTGTAGAATAATGTAGTACATTCAGAGGGAATCTGCCTTCAGTCTATTTGTTCTTGATTTTTAATATAGTCAATCTTTGTTTCCACACTCCTTTTTCACCAGGGCAACGTGTGAAAGATTTTATTGTGCTTCTGAAGGGCATATTTGAGGGTTTGGGTTTTTTTCCTCCCCCTGAACTCTGGGCAGTAATAAGTCACAGGTTAATATACTATAGGCCAGAATCATGTGGTTTCATTTTTCTGTCTTCACAAAAAAAGTTTATTTTCCTTCTTATTTGATACCAATAGAATGACAGGAGTCTGTTTTTGACAGTTGTTTCCTTCATTTTGTTAATTGTAACAGACTTGTTATGTTCTGAGTCAGTTAACTTTTCTGGGGGGAAAAAGAAAGTTATTTACAGTTAAACATCAGAAAATCATCGTACCAAATCCCTTGCATATTTTTTAATCTATAATTTACTCAAAAATTGTTGTTTACAGGTATGTTGAGACCATATTTATAGGTATGTTATTCCTATATTTTGTTGCCCTCCACTTTGTTTCAGTTTCCATAAACCTGCAATGATTTTACAAGTACCTCTCTCAAGGGCTTTTTACTTAAAGGAGAGAACTTTGTAACAGCTCACAATGTTTCTATAAGAGAGAAGAAAGAATAAAAGATTTTTGCAGATGCCAAATAGTGCATGATGTGAAGACAAAACTTGAAACTTAACGGAGATGGGTTGTCCTGGAATACACTGGTAACTCTATTTCTTTGTTACCTGGTTTCATTGTACATTGTTTTTATATAGTTTTCTAATATCCACTTCCTGTTAGAAATGTATTGCTTTAGGCCGAAGGTCATACAGAAACTTAACAGAACAAACAGACACAGTATCATATTAAAAATAGTTTGTAATATTTGTAACAATTAGTATATATACAAACTTGGCATATGGTGGATGCTTCACACGTTAACAAAAGTCATGCATCTGTACGTTTATCTTCTTTTGATTGTTCTCCTGGGGCATTAGCTAATTTTCCTATTAAAAATGGATTGGTTCCTTAGCAGAAATAATAGTAGTGTATATTAGGAGCTTATAACATGCCAGGGACTGGGCTGAGCACTTAAATAAACAAACCCTTGAATCCACACAGCAACTCCGTGAGAAATAAGTAAAATCTGCATAAAGTGTTGAAATAGGAATAAACACTTCATTATGAAGAATGAATAGATTATGCCTTTCTAAATCAATATTGTGTTCAAATAAATGATTACATAAATCATAATGTACATTCTTGAAAAAAGCTACATAGAATCAGCATATTTTTTTAATGTTACGGAAATGCTACCGAAAATAATATATGGAAATACTCCTGGCTGTAAAACATCTCATATTTGAAGCTGCAGTTTCCAGAATAAGTGGAGTGATAACTGAGCAGACAATTTAATTTTGCTGTTTATGGAAAAAATATTTTAATCAAATTTCACTGTATTTTGCTTACAAAATCATTTGTTTGTTATATGCCAGTTACTGAAAACTTGCAACAGTACTTGATGCCAACTTATTACTCTTGGCCTATAGGGTCTGTTTATCTTAGACACTAGTGCTTACTAACCTAGTTACTAAATCTTCACATTGACGTGGATCACACTACCTTATATGGAATGAAAACATATAACATGCTTAGTGCTTCTGTAAAATGCAGTAAATACTGGTATTTTAATCCATAATTGGCAACTTTGACATAAGCAGATAGTAAATATTCTGTTGACTCAGCAAAGGTGATACTTTGGGACTAAAATATCCCATTTTTATCATATTCTTTGAAATAGTGTTGGAAATTTTGGAAAGTTAACAAATGTAAAGAAGTCGCATGAAGGTTATAGAGAGATGTAACTATTTGTGTTGATTAACTATTGCAGACATTTCATACTTAGTTTGAAGTGGATAATGACAGCTAACATCCTCAGCTAAAAGTGGTGTTTGTATAATGAATTATCTTTTTATTTATGAAAATAAAATAATTTTACTTACAGTTTCGTTGGATTTTTATTTGCTTTTCGATAAATATTTTTACATTTATTAAGCCAGTAACAGAGTTAATGCAATGCAGAATCATAATTGGCCGGTACATACCTTATTCTTAGTATTTATCCAGTATGATCCAGTGTTGTGTTCTGTGGTAGGCTGAGCCAAAGAGCTTGTCAGTATCCCTTGTACCGTCCTCTGTAGAAAACTTTGTACTTTGGAAACTCGAGGTGGCATTTGCAGGGTTCCATAAACGTACACAGAAATAAAACCATATTCCAAAATATTTCCTTATTCTCCAGAGTAATTATGCTTTAGAAAAGACCACATTTCTTATCTCTCTTCATATGTCCTTAGAAATAAACTTGCAGTGTCATTGGCAGTGAATACTGCTCTGTGGGGCTCTGGACATCCCCTCCCTGCTTTATAGAGGCTTGACGTTCAGACCACCTCGGGAAGAGGGGAGAGTGGAAATGGAGTGCCCTGGCGGCCCCCAGGTGAGCAGTGCTAATTAGCTCTTGTGTAGTTACCCAGTGCTCGTTTTTTGCTGCATTTTAACCTGGTTCATTTACAAACATTTTTTGATTTATGAACACTAAAAGAGCTCCACGACATTTTAGGCATTATAACCTTCCTGAAGTTACCTGCCAAGATTAGAACAAGATTCGTGTGTTATTGTGTGGATACAGATTACAATACTGCATTTCGGTGAAGGAGTTAATTTAAACGAAATGATTAGTGCAAATGTAATGAGAAATACATTAAAAAGTAATTATTTTAACAGTAAATAGAGACAATTGCACGTCTTTTTATTTTTCCGATCTATTACATAGTGCCTTACCCCACCCATTTAAATAAACTGAATGTATGATTCATTTATTAAACAAATTTGAGCTCTAGCTCTGTGTCAGGCACTGTAGGGGCAGGAGATACAGCAGGGGGTACACAGGTGAGAACCCCTCCCACTGTGGCCAGAGGGCAGGGTAGGGGGCTAAGGGGCAGAGGGAGACAAGGTAAGTGAAATACTGTGTGGGGTCAGTGATAAGTGCTAAGGAGGAAACGAGGGGTAAGATGCTGAGTGCTGGGGGTGGTGAAGGAAATGGGAAGTTGCCTTCAAAGAAGGTCTCAGAACAAACCATCTGAGTTGAAGACCTGAAGGAAGCCAGGGGACAAAGTCTAAGGGAAGAAAGACTAGTCCAGGGAGAAGCCAGCGCAAAGGTCCCTGCAAGAGGAGAGTCTGTGGTTGGAGTGATACAGGGGCCGGGAGTATAAGATGAGGTCAGAGGAATGTTGGGACCTACAGACGTGGGGGCCATTGGAAGGATGTCGGCTTCTACTCGGTGAGGTGGGAACCCACTGGAGAGTTTTACGCAGAGGAATGACAGGCTCTGATCTCGGATTTAACAACGCGGGCTGCTAAAAAGCAGAGTATAGATTGTAGGAGGTCGCCGCAGTCTTCTAGGTGAGAAATGATGGCTTAGACCAGGGTGGTCACCGTGGAGGGGTGGTATCAGGATTCCAGAAATATCCAAGAGAATTTCCTGATGGGTTTAATGGGAGGAGTGATTAAAGGAGAAGAATCAAGAATGACTCCAGTGTTTGGTCTGAGCAACCGGAAGAATAGAGTTGCCATTTATTGCAATGGGAAGACTGCCAGAAGCGTAGATGTGAGTGTGGTTGGTGATGGTGGTGGGGAAGGCAGGAAGGAAAAGGCCGCACTGAAGGCGTGAGCAAGGATTTAGACATGTTAGGATTGACAGGTCTATTAGATATCCAAGAAGAGATGCTGAGTAGACAGTAGGATCTATGAATCAGATTCAGGGGGAAAGTCTGACCTGGAGATAAAAATGTTGCCTATAAATGTGTGTAGATACGTTGAAAGCCGTAAGGCCAAATGAGGTCATCAAGGGAATAGATCATCAGGGGAGTAGATAAAAACATAAGAGATCCAATCACTGAACCCCGAGGCACTCCAGTATGAAGGATCAGGGAGATTACAGGTCTGTTAGTTACATTGCATACTTAGGAACCATCTTTGATGAACTAGATTTGCGGTTTTTAAGAAACAAGAAGTAGAGGCGCTCATAAGAAACTGAGGTAAAATTAAGCATGTGGTGAGGAGTATCTGGCTCTCTGAAAGATCACTTCAGAAACGGTCATGTCTAGGTACTTGATGTGAGGTTGGCAATGCTCTCAAGATTTTTGTAGATGAAAGTAAGTAGATTCCACACTGGGGAATGTTGAGCCCCGTCTGTGGCAGGTGACTTTTTCATAGCACATCCTAAAATGTCCAGTAGGTGGCAGAAAGCATCCACTAAACAACTGCATTTCTTTCTCACTCTCTTGCTCTCTCGCTCTCTCTCCCCCCCCCACCCTTGGAGCCCCTCTGAATTAAAAGATGTATATGTCTGTTTAATGCACAACATTATT
This sequence comes from Rhinolophus hipposideros, assembly GCF_964194185.1. Lineage (NCBI taxonomy): Eukaryota > Metazoa > Chordata > Mammalia > Chiroptera > Rhinolophidae > Rhinolophus > Rhinolophus hipposideros. Next base: position 12,248,655 of record NC_138072.1, read on the forward strand.
ATCAAGAAAAGAAACTGGTATTTCAGAAAGCCAACAGGTCCCTTAGTCTGTAAGATGATAGGGGAGCCAGGTGTTGGGATGGGGTACTTCATTTGGTTTGGAAATGTATGAGTTGGGTGATGGTTTTGAGAGGCGTAGATTGACTATGCTGACACTGTTAGGCCTTAATCTTTTAATATTTAAGCCTTTTAGCTTGGGGCAAGGCAGGGAGAGGGGCTCAGAAAGCAGAAAGCAAAAAACCTTGAAAAAAAATAAATCACTGAATCACAAGTCTCTGTTTCAATTTAGAAGTTACATCCTTTCCCACTCTCCTGAGGCCACTGGTCCCCAAACTTGCCTGCACATTGGCATTACTTGGGCAGCTTCCAAAATAACCAATGCCCATGTCCCACCCCTAGAGATTGTGATTTATGTCATCTGAGATGGAGCCTCGCCTTGGAATTAAAAGGACCAGATGATTCTAACATGAAGAAAAATTTAAACACCACTAGATCTAGTTAATGGTGAATGTGCAAATACAACTCACCTTCCCACAACTCAAACATGTTCCACCCTATAAGTGACACGCAAGAGCACACTTCCACGTCAGCATATCAATCGGAGATCCTGTATGGCCTCAGCCCAGCTTTTTAGTAATTTATCATCTACCCAACAACTTCTAGCACCAAACTTCATACTCCTTTAAAAACCAAACATAACCAATTAAAGCAATGAAAGACAAAGCAGAGGGATTTTTGTAGGTGAGTTGCTTTTTGAATGTGTTTTATTCGCTTTTGATTGTTGTAGAATGTTTTATTTCTCATGGCACTGACAATATTTACTTTTGCAATAGTATTATGCCTAGCATATTGTCGGTCTTCAATTCCTTCCTTCCTTCCTTCCTTCTCTCTCTCTCTCTCTCTCTCTCTCTCTCTCTCTCTCTCTCTCTCTCTCTCTTTCTCTCTCTCTCTCTCTCTCTTCCCCCCACTCCCTTAGTGCAGCTTGATTTAATGTTTTGCTTAATTTTATCCAGCATGTCCGTGTATTTGGAAGAAGTGGAATTTTTCCACATCAACTCAGTCTGCCATATTTGCTGATATAATCTTAAACTATATTAAATATTCATTAAGACAATAGTGTGCTTACCACATGAGAATAGTCTCGATCCATATATATTATTGAGTAAGTGGTAGGTAGTTAACGATAACTAGCTTTCATGGAACACGATTTGCTAAGAATAGTGTTTATGTGTGTTTATATGTCTTCACTCCTCAATTTTATAAGGTTGCTACCACATTCACACAAATAGTCAAACTATATCATTCTTATTTTATAGATGAGGAAACCAAGACACAGGGATAATAAGTAATAGGATTTTGAACCTAGGCAGTCTGGCTCCAAGCTTGTCAACTTTATTGAGATTTAATTTAAAGACAATAAAATCAACATTAAATCTAGAATTCATTTTGACAAATGTATACAATTGAGTACCACCACTACAATCATGTTATCTATTAGAACATTTGCATCATGCCTGAAAGTTCCCCTTTTGTCCCTTTGGAATTAATCTCTTCCCCCACCATCGTCTCACCCCGAGCAAACACTGATCTGTTTTCTGCTACTATAATTTTCTCTTTTTAAAAAACTTCACATAAATGGTATTTTATAATATACGGTGTCTGGCTTCTTTTACTTAGCATGATGCTTTTGAGATTTCTTCCTAGTGTTGCAAATATTAATTGTCTGTTACTTTTCATTGCTGAGCAGTATGTCATTGAATAGCCACATTTTGTTTATTTTCCAATTGATAGACATTTGGACTGTTTCCAAGTCAGGGCTATTACAAATAAAGCTGTTAGATGGATATGTTTTAATTTCTCTTGGGTAAATAAATATCTAGGCATGGAATTACAAGATTATATGGTAAGGATATGTTTGACTCTTCAGAAACTGCCCAATTGTTTCCCGGAGTGGTCATACCAGTTTGCATTCCTAGTAATAATATACGAGAGTTCCAGTTGCTTCACTTACTCAACCCCTCATATTGTTTGTCTTTTTAATGTTAGCCTTCTAGTGATGATGTTATGTTACCCCATTGGGTTTCAGTTGGCATTCTCTAATGACTAGCACATTGAACATCTTCTCCTGAATTTATATGGCATCTGTAAATCTTTAGTAAAATGGCTATTCAAATCCTTTACCCGTACTTTAATTGAATTGTTTGTGTTTCACCTATTGAATTGCAATAATTCTTTATATATTCTGAAAATAAATTCTGTACTGGATGTATACTTGGCAAATACTTTCTCCCATCTGGGCAAAACCTGTACTGTTAACCACTGTATACATTGCCTCTCAATACTTACTGAAATGGTTGAGCAACTTCTGCAGGGCGATGGCCACTTCCTACCAGCAGTTGTGGGTTTTAAATAATAAGGGGTAAGAGAACCGTGTTGAAATTTTTTTTTTAAGACTCAAGTTCCACTACTAAATGACTCTTTCCCGTTTTGGTACAGAAATGAACAGGCCTCTCTTGGATTTGAAGAATTGATGAGATCACAGCTGTGATTACATCTGAACGCTCTTGAAAATAACACCTCTCAGCTATATAAACACTGCCCTGTGCAGCTTGCTCTAAGGTGTCCTGTTTTTAATTTACTAGTTTTTTTTGTTCCTTATGGAAAAAGACAGTTTCCAGCAGTTAGAACTAGAGAAAAGTGGACCTCCGAAAAGGACTACTCCCAAAAGAATTATCCATTTTGTTGATGGAGACATCATGGAAGAATACAGCACCAAGGAGGAAGAGGAGGAAGGCAAAGAACAGAAAACAAATTCAACACTTGACCCTGTAAGCTTAGAATGTCATGTCAATATTAGTAACATGAGGGCTGAGTGGATGAGAGATTAAGCCAGACAAGGTTTGTAGAAAATACAGTTTTAAGGGGACTCCTGGGTCTCCTTGGTTTGCTTTCTAGATCCATGTATAGTCAACTCATAATTTTGATAATCTTAGTTTTCTCATTTATGAGAGAGAAAATGGAACATATTCCAAAGCATTTTGAAATGTCAACATGAAAGACTCTGTAGTCACCATACCTGTTATTCGTGGCTCAAACTTGATTTCTCTTTTTTTTTTTTCAGTCAAAACTTTCATGGGGGCCCTACCTATGGTATTGGGCAGGACGAATAGCAAGTTCCTCATTTTCTAGTAAGTACCACTAAGGTTATTTTTTCTGTCCTACATATAGACTTACAGACCCTCTGAGTTAGAGGGGACTTCCAATGGTTTAATCCACTCCATGGCATTCTGAACAAGTGATGATCTGGTCTCTTCTAGATCTATGCTGGAACATTCCCAAGAGCCTAGACCCTCACATCTTCAGGCAGACCCCTTCCATCTTTTACCAACTCTTGTTAATAAATTCTATCTTATATTTTGTCTTCTTTTACAGTTCTTCTCATTGATCCTAGTTGTCTTAAGGCCACACAAAACCAGTCTACATTCCTCTTCCGTAGCGCAGTTTCAAATATTTAAAAGCAATAGTCAGTTCTCCCTGAATTGATTCTTCACCTAAAGAAACTTCCAACTTTATTTTAACTACTGTGTTTCCCCGAAAATAAGACCTAGCCAGACCATCAGCTCTAATGCGTCTTTTGGAGCAAAAACGCATATAAGACCCGGTATTATATTATATTATATTATATTATATTATATTATATTACATTACATTACATTACATTATGTTATACCTGGTGTTATGTTATGTTATGTTATATCATAAAGACACGGTCTTATATTAAAATAAGACCAAGTCTTATATTAATTTTTGCTTCAAAAGACGCATTATAGCTGATGATCCTGCTAGGTCTTATTTTCGGGGAAACACGGTAGTGTTCTGTGACAGAGTTCCAAGTTCCCTTGCCATAATCACGCTATTGTAAAGAACAACTTTATTGACCCCTCCAAGAGGCATGATGCGTGGCCTAAATGGCTATTTATAACAGATGAAATACTAAATCTTATTTTGCTTCCTTTTCACCAATTTTCTTTAAAACACGATTGGCAACATCTATACTCATTTCCTTCTAACTTGCATATGCTTGTGCATATGAAAGGGAGGAAAATAACTTCAAAAATCTGAGAAATTATTATACAGAATACAGGTCTTCGGAAGTGATCTTCATTCATTCACTAAATAAGCATTTATTGAGCACCAGTATACTCGGTGCTATGCTGCATTCTGGGACACAAAGAAAAATGACAGTCTTTGCTTTCAAGGGACTCCGTATTCAATGGATAATATGGGCCAGAAAACATGCCTATAATGATAATGTGTTGTCACCATTGCCAGGGTAGGAGGAGCACAGGGTTTATAGACTGAGATACTCAGGATGCTGGCATATGGAGGAGACTCGTCAAGAGCGCTATGAAAGTATGTCTGTCTAGGCCAGCGTGGAGACCATGACCGTGACCAGGGTGGGTCTTTAAATTACAGTACATAGTAATGATAGGGGTGATCTAGTCAGATACTATGAGTCTTAAAGGAATAAGTAATTTTACATAAGGGTAGAGGGTTAGTGATTTGGAAGTTACTTTGGAGACCTACATGAATACCAAACTTACCTCGACGATAAGCTAAGTAGGGTTTACAGACCAATTGCAGGCAAGGCAAAACTCTTGACCTCTCAACTGACTCACTGTGAATTCATTTTACCCTAGTGCTTGTTCTTTCTTTTAGCATGTGAATTCCTGGGTGGAAGATTTGCTGTCTTCTTCGGTCTTGATCAACCCAAGTATCAGTATGTGTTAAACGAGTACTATAGAACACAAAATAAGGTATGTGACATCCTGAAGGGGACACCAAGAGCCCTGGAATGGGAACGTTGGTGGCTCCTGCTTGGGGCCACATGAAAGAGTTTTTTCCCACCTGGTACTCATGTACAGCAGATCCTGGAATAACATTTCATTATAACATTGATGAAAAGCAGTAGTGACTCACCTCTTGTTTCTATCAGTTAGCCGCTGGTAAAATTGATTTCTTTATACATCAGTTTGCTTAAAGTCGCAGAACTATCGATGATCTTAAGTGAGGATTTACTGTACTACAATTTTACGGAGCTCCCATGGTTAGACTGACTTATTTTTCTATTGCCCCTTACTCCCATGACACTTTTTTGTATTTGCCTCACTTCTGTGCAGTTAGAATGTCATGCGAGGAGTCGTCGGAGTTAAATGAGTGTAAAGCCTGAGATTGCTTACAGGAGAAGCTTCTCACAAGGATGTCTTTACAAAAGGGGGAGTTCTGAGGTATTTGGCTTACAGTTCAAGTTTTCCTTATTTCTCTCCATAACAGGAAAGTGACAAGGAAAGCAAAGGGAATGAATCAAAGGCCCAGCCATCTAAGGTTCCTAATGAAAAGTGTCACCTGGAAGCTGGGGGCCCAGAGTATGGAACCAGATGGCAGGACAACACAGAGGGAGTTTCTCAGGGAGCACCTAATTCAGGGAGGGCCAGGTGGTGGATTCCAGCTCCTAATGGGAATCAGGGTTGTAATTCCCCTGGATCTCTGTTCTTGGACCATTGATTGCCATGGCAACAGCACCACAGGTAGCATTTCTGAGTCAGTTCTGATCTTCATCTTCTTGTGATACATTCTCCAACATCCAGGAATTGCAATCAGTAAGGAGAATAATTGTGGATCCTGTCTCAATATAAACTTTTATTTATAAGCCCTTAACTCAACTCAACTCAACCCAGTTGTCTCTTGCTGGAGGAACCCCGGCCAGACCTATCTCGTTCCACCCTGGCAAGACTTTCGAGTTCCCCCCAGAAATGCCTTCGGGGCAATAGGCGCCATTGGTTAGGTTACACCTTGGAGTTATTCAGAGAGTGTGGGTCCCCCTAGAGCCCGCACCGGTGATGAGGCCACTCAGGACCCTTGAATTGTTCCGGATCCGGCAACTCTGAACTGCACCGCGCACGCATGGGCAGTACACCCGCCCTGTCAGCAGGCCGTGGGATGCGGGCCCTCCAGGCCTCTGATGCCATAGCGGGGTCTAACCACCTGCATACCCACCTCTTTGGAGGGGCCCACTCGAAATGCAATCTGATCCTGGAGCAGCAAACGTGGCGACAGGAATTCATTAGTTGGTCTTGCTGCTGCGGGGGACCCCGGCCTCCCCTGGAACCAGGGCTCCCAGTTGCCTCTCATTCCTGGAAGCTCTGCTCCTGCCAATCAAAGGCTTCCGAGTTCAGGCTTAATTGGAGCCTTTGTGCAGGTGAGTTTGGACACTGACAGAGTGTTTGTACTAGATGACCTTCCTCCAGCTTGCATGTGACTGCAGCTCCAGCCAACAGCAGCTGCCTACCACCTCAGGACAGGCACCAGCCAGAACCTCCCAGGGAAGCCACTGCTGGATTCCAGACGCACAGAAATTGTGAGGTAATGTTTCTGTTCAGCTGCTAAATATTGGGGTAATTTTTTACAAAGCAATGGATAACTAATATATTTTTTTATTCCTAAAGACTCATAAGGACTCAAGGACTCATCCCAAAATTACCATGCTCTCAGAGAGCCAGAATTTTGTCTTACACCTTCCGGCAAGACTGAACTCATTGAGCTGTATCAACTGTGCCGCCTGCCTTACTGTGTTTTGTTGGGGCCCAAACAGGCAACTATCTCCTGTAAATTCAGTGTGTCCATTTCCTTTGGCACCGCTGTCAATTCCCCTGTTTTCCACTTGCTTATTCACCTAGATGGGTGTACCAGGGAAACAATGTACCAGGGAAACACTTCTCTGTAATACTACTCATGAACATCCCTTTAAAAAAATAATAAAATACAATTCTTTAGTGATAGAACTCTTTTACTCACATATCCGTAGCCATTTTCCCCAAAGCATGATGATAATATCAAATTGATCCTGTAGGAAGGGATTCTACCATTAGCCATGACCAGAACCAACACTCGCCATCAACAATTGAGAAAATGGTATAGTTCTTGTCACCAGTCCAGACTCCCCCTCTTTTTTAGTGGGTTTCCTCTTGGACCTTATTGTCCTTTCATGTCACCTAGCCTTGGTCAGTGTCACCCTAGTCCATCCTACTTCATTTTTGTATCTTTGAACTTGGAGAAGGAGTTGCAGTCCTAGTTCTTTTCATCTCAGGAGGCATCTCTGCCTTTTGTAAACTTATGGATGTTAAACAATGTGTGGAAGTTTCTATGACCCAATGATATGTTGGGAAAGGGGTAACTAACTTCCCCTTCTAGCAGTATTAAGCCCTGCGTTCTTGCCAAGCCCAAAATATCCCCAATGAAATTATGTAGCAAAAAGTCTTTTGAATCAATAAACTAAATTTGTATGAATTTCTGATTCTCGATGTTTTTAGGTTGTCATCACACTTCATTGTGTGAACTGTAGGTAAATTAAAGTTAATTTTATTATTTTTCTTTCTAATGATGAAGTCACCTAAACCTTAATCTTTAGAGTGGAAATTCAGGAAGTCTGAAGTGATCAGAGAAGCTCTTTGGCAAATGCACACAGGTACCCACTCTTTATCTCCATTTAAAAATCATTTGAATGTCTTTCCCTGAATGAGCAACCTGCCAAGAATTGTTTGGGTCCTTTCATCTTTGTAGCCTTGTTGGTGAGGATGCCCTTCAATTATTCCTGTAAAAGTTTCTATCCTCTGCCAAATTGCAACACCTCCAACCACAAGATATAATTATACCTACAGCAAAACTAACCACACCTTTACCCATTTTTTATTCTCAGGGACCTTATGCAGGCTTGCCAAGAGCTAGGAAACACAGTAGTCAGATTTTCTGGCAAAAGAGGGAGAAAATGGTGAAATTTCTTTCGGGAAAAATCTTTCTTGTATGGTCTCGTTTATGTTAGGGACAAGGTGACAGTGACCTGGTTTTATCAATCTGAATTTAATTTAGGTGGGCAGTATTTACACTGAGAAAAAGAAGATGAAGGGTTCCCAGAAAATCACTCAGAAGGTAGTGGACATTACTTCCCTGGCACATTTACTTTGTCATCTTCATGGCTACTTTCAGGTTGACCAGTTGTATAAATCAGGGATAGAAACAAGTTCAGAATCGAGTGAATTTCTGTAGTCCCAAGATAAGTATTTCATGATGTCTTTAGTTGTGTTGGGAAAAAATTAGTTTCACTGACAGAGCAAGATGGCCCCCAAGAGCAAGATGGCGCCCAAGAATGTGTTGATGGTGGGAGAACCTACTTCCTCATCATCAAATTATAAGAAAGGTAGCTCTGGAAACATAGAGTTTATTAATGCTGATTTTAAGCAGTTGATTGAAATATCAATTTTTTCTCCTTGGCTAATATGATGGTTAGTTTTATGTGTCAACTTAGCTAAGATCGAGTACCCAGTTATTTACTCAAACATTTACCTAGGTGTTGCAGTGAAGGGATTTTGTGGATGTGGTTAACATCTACTACGATCAGTTGACTTTAAGTAAAGGAGACTACACTTGATAATGTGGACCTCCTCCAATCAGTTGAAAGGCCTTAGAGAAAAAAACAGTTTTCCAAGAAAGGAAGAAATTCCACCTCAAGACTAGAGCATCAAATCCTGCCTGAGATTCCAGGCTGCTGGCCTGGCCTACAGAATTTGGGGTTGCCAACCCCCACAAAGGCATAAGCCAATCCCTTGAAATAAATCTCTTTGATGCTTTGGTTTCTCTGGAGAATCCTGACTGATACAGCTGGTACCCAACATACATTGAGGAAGTTACCACTACCATATTTAGCTAAATGTTATGCTGGCCAGTTGGCCCAGTATTATGTTATGTTATGTTGTTATGTTATACTATACTATGTTATATTATACTATACTATATTATATTATACCTGGTCTTATAGTAAAATAAGACTGGGTCTTATATTAATTTTTGCTCCAAAAGACACATTAGAACTGATTGTCCAGATAGATTGTCCAACTGTCCATGTTTCGGGGAAACATGGTAGAACAGCATAGATGAGAACTAAAAATCCTCCATTCAGCTGGCTGTGGGACAATGAGTAGATGAAAGACAGGCCCGACAGTTTCCAACGGAGGCTGAAAGTGAATGCTTGGAATCTGAGAAGGGCCCATATCTTGGAGTTTAAAGGAAATGTATAGTTAGTATTCAAAACATTCAAGAAGTGTTTTGGGTTTTATTTAGAAGTTTTGTGATGTTTTTGTGACCAGACATAGGCCATAGGAACTTAACTCTTGTTCCTATCAATGAGCCCAGGGTAACATTGGTTTCCTTTTGCATCATTTTGCTTCAAATATTGCAGTTTCTGAGGACCAATCAAGGACGACGTTAAGTGGGGACTTACTGTGTCAGCCTAATGGATTCTTAAACCCTCTGGCTGATCTTATTTTAGGAAAGATACACAAATCACATTTATATGAATTAGAAACCTGGAGAAGAAGGAAGAGTACTAGATAAGGAGTTGTGAAAACTAAATTCTAGTCCTCACTGCCACTAGAAAGTGATGATTTTGCAAAAGTCATTTAATATCTCTGGGCTTGGTTTTCTAATCTACGAAATGAGGAGTTTGGAATAAATTAACTTTTCCCAATGTATGTTCTTCCAAATGTTATTAGCTTTTCTATTTTAAAAAGGTCTGAGAAATTTAATTTTTTAGAGGAGTTCGGTTAAGTAAAATGAAGAAAGTTTCTTTGCTGCAGGACTTTTCAAGGTGTTTAATATGCTAATGTGCATTGTTAAGCTCCAAAAGACAGATATAATATACACAATATTTCCCAACGTATTTGCTTATAAAATCACTTGTGCATGGAGCATTTCAATAAGTAGCAGTTTGAGGAACTTTCTTTGAGAAACACTAAACCAGATAACCTGTCAAGTGTCTTTTAATTCTAGTATTCTTATTCTACCAAGCTGGAATGGTACCAAGAAAACAGGCATGTGTCAGGTATGTGAATGACATGCTACAGTGGGAAACATTTTTTATTTTTATCAGCATCTTCTGTAGACTTTTCTCTCTTTTTAATGGTGTCACCATTCTTGTTGTCAGCCACGCTGGAAACCTCAGCACTGTAGGGGAAATCTTGACTCTCCACTGCCAATCTACCCATTGCTAAATCCTGACAGTTCACCCTTTGTGTTATCTCTGCCACTCATTTCCATGTCAGTAACCCTGCTTCCAGCCTTTCCTGGTGGGCCTTCTTCTTGATTATTGTTTTGCTGGTGGAAACACTGAAAATCTAAGTAGTAAGGGCGTGAAAAGGCTCCCTTTCTCTGCTTGTCTATTCTTGACCTTGATGCCAGAGGTTTTCCTTCAAACCATACATCTAATCAGGTAATTCCCCTTCTCAAAAATCTTCAAAAGTCCCACAGTGTTACAGCATTAAATTTGAAATTCTTCAAGGTCATTCATGGGTTAACCCTAACTTATTCTACCTTTCTTATCTCTTATGAGCCAAGCTCCCTGCTCCTTAAAAACATCTTATTTCATGTTTTTTTTTTAAATCTCTGTTAATATAATTCTCTCTCTTTGGGATTCCTACTTATCTCTTGTTATTAAAACATTTATCGCCAATAAAACATTTGTACCGTTCAAGACCCAGCTTTCAACCCACCTGTTCTTTGAAACTTCCTTAGCTCTTTATTTAGATGTGCCCCTTCTGTGTACTTGGTTAGAACCTCCCTTATTTAATGTGCCCCTGTCAGTATTACAGTGATTTTTAAACTCATGCTACTCATTCTTCAGATAATAGATTGATTGAACAGGGGTAATAGTGAGTGACTGGACTAGGCGTAAAAGCTCGGCCGCCAGTTCAGTTGTACCTGATTCCATTCATTTGTTGGCCCATTCAACAACTATTTATTCTGTTCCAGGCCCTGGGGAATATAAACATGGATAAGATCTCACAACCAACCCCTTTGTTCCCCCAGTACAGCTCAGGTGCTTAAGGAGAGGCTCGAGGCGAGGGAGCAGTCCATCACAGGTACCCCACATCCTTCCTGAGCAGTGATGAGCAGAGTGCAGGCCCCAAATGCCACTGCTGTGATTGTTCCTTTGGCCCAGGTGCTAAGACCCTTTCATTTGAGATCCTTAATGTTCCTTAAAACCCATTAAAAAAAACACCTGCCCTTTGATCAAACCTCCAAAGCCTCATTTTCAGAGTCATCCTATTAAGGCTGTGGAACAAGCCTGCACTAAACACTCCACAGATCCTCGTGCACTTACTGGAGTGTTATTTACTGTAACCTCCATGAAGTGTGCAATAAACACGGAGAAGTCCCCAAAGCTGCAGGCTGGAGAGATGCAGCAGAAAGATAAATCAGCTTTGATGCTGGTTTCAATGGATGGTAATTTCTTGCTTCCATGATACTCCACAAACACAGCTGTCAGAAGTGCATTGTGTAAATCAGATGCTAATTAAATTAAAGTCCCACTAGAATTAAGGCAGCAAAGTATTTTTCTTGTTTTCTTGCGAACTAGGCCTCTCCATCAAGACAGCTGGAGCACTGGCATTTCAGGTACAGGGAAGCAACAGCTGCAATAAAGCAAAGCAACTGCTTTCATCATTCAATTGCCATCAGTTACAGGAAAATGGATGGCTTTCTGGACAATATTAGTAATGTAAAAATGTGAGCAATCTAGTGGAAACAGGGCATGGGAGAGGAGAACTGGGTTCTGGTGTAAGTTTTGGCTAAATCATTTTACACTTCCAAGCTGCAGTTCCCTGCTTCCTTTCACCCCCCCTTCCTCCCTCCCTTCTTTCTTTCTATTGAATATTTATTAAGTGACAACTACGGCCAGGCAGGGTACTGAGTCCTGGAGACACAAAAATACAAAAGATACTCCCTGCCCTCTGGATCCTGCCCTCTGGATGCTCCTGGTCTTTTTAGAGAAGCAGGAGGTGGGAGGCTGTGATTTCGGCACCTTCTGTGACCTGCAGCTCTGTCATTCCAAAGAGAGACTTGCATGCAAGCAGCATGTGGGTGACACCAGCTCTGTTTTCAGTTTTCCATCCCACCTGTCTGTTGAAGGATACGCAAGACATATCCCTGCCATAGGCCTTGAGTTTTTAGTCTAATTAGAAATAAAAGCACACATGACTGAAACATTTGAAATAGTTCACAGCTATTCTATAGCCGATATAAGAAAATATTACCTAAATGATGTAGAAAAGCATCGAGGCTGAAACTTGGCTAAGGAAGTCATTCAGTGAATGCTTTTTTTCATTCACTCATTCATTCACGAAACATGTAGTAACTACGTACAATGTGTCAGGTTCTGTGCTGTGTGCTGGGGATACCGAACGGACAGTCTCTGCCATCAGAGCTTCCAGTGGATTGGAGAGGCAAATACCTAAAAAGTTAATTACAGTAAAATGTGGTGACAGCCATGATAGAATCATCAGACTCGAATGCACAGGGGAGAGAAGTATTTTTAAAAATCAAACCACTTCAAAGGACTTTTGAAAGTATTCTATCTCCTTTATCCTTTTAACTGTCTCTAGGGTTTGTGTTCACATTTCATTCCCCATCAATTCTAAGACTTAAAATCCTAGTGGAAGGGAATGGTGTGCGGTATATTTACAGAACAGATCCCAGCACAGGGTAGTGAAGTCTCTCACAGATACAGGCTGATACCAGTGATTACTTAAGAATACACGATGTTACAACAATAGAAAAATAGAAAAATAAACCGGTGTATTCCTAAAACAGAATATCACCCAGCAGTAAAAGGAATAAACTACTGACACATGCAACAACAAAAATAAATCTCAAAAATATAATGAGTGAAAGAAGCATTAAAAGAGTACATGCTATGTGATTCCATGATTGTAAAGATCTGGAATGGGCAAAACTAATCTATGGTGGGAATAATCAGAATGGTGGTTGCCTCTGGGAAGTAGAAGAGGGGATGGATGGGGAAGGGCGTGTGAAGGAACTTCCGGGGATCATGGTCATGTTCTGTACCTTGATTGACAGCAGGGTAGACAGCAGGTGTATGCACTGGGTCACACAAGGCATAGCTACAATTTATGCATTTCATTTAATACAGATTTTACTCCAGATGGAATAAAAAACAAATACTGACTCCAGTGAATGATCTGCATGTTGAAATATTTAGAAGGACGTATATTGATGTCTGCAATTTACTTTCAATGTATAGTCTGCAAGTGAATGGAGGTGGAGGGTGATTTTGTGGTGTCTCTTTCAGCTCAGGAACTGTAATTCCACGTGCAAGGCCGTGCTTAAGGGTGGAAATGAAAAGAGGAGAACTGGTTGAGAGGTGATTAGCCTGGCTCTAGGTTTTTGGTGGCTTATTTTTATTCTCTGACTTCTAAGTGGAAGTAAATTCCTCACTCAATTCCCTCGTCTTGCTTTTCGTTTCTCCTTTTCCTGTCCTCTGCCCTTGTCACCTCTCCTCCCTTTTCCTCTGTAACTTTTAAATGCAAATACAAAGCCGTTACATATCTAGGTCTATGTCTCTGTCTGCTCTCTGCCCCTTTCCCTCCCAAGGGGTCTCTGGAAAGCTGTCCTGCTCTGTTCAAGCTTGTAGCATCTGTAACCCCCAGCGCAGGACCTATGCAAATAGCAGGTGCATAAATGAATTTAATTCAAAGGAAGGACCAGGTTAAGGTTGGAGGTGAAAAGTAGATGGGGACTGTTTTCTACTTCATCTAAAGATTGAATGAACATTTTGACAGTTTCCCATGGCTCTGCTTGTCCTACTATGTCAGTTCTTTATTATCAGTAGCTATTTTTATCCCCATATGTCACATGTTTTTGAAGATATAACCACTCGGAAGTTAGCTAGTAGTAGCATTTGGTGAGCTGACTTTACCATGTGAAGTTGGCAGCTTTTTTTCATACACAGTCTTTCTGAGTTTCCAAAAGAGCTGGAAAAAATGTGGCTCTGAGTTGCTATTTTTGCAGGGAGAAACTTGAGATGGTCCATATTACTCTAAAGGAAAAAAACAACACACTAATCTACCTATAAAACCCAATGGAGCAAGCCATGTCCAGTGGTTAATGAGACTCCAAGACCACACTTCCCAGTCCACTTAAAAAGTGTCTTTGCCTAGGACTCAACCTCCAGAAATATTACACACCGTTTCACTGGCCATAGATGGATTCCCGTGGTGAACATCTGGAAACGTGTTCCACAATGACAGGGGTGGGGTGAGGGGACCTTCCATGGCCACAGCAGAAACAGAGATGCAAATCTTTAACTGGGGAGCCATACATGAGAGGGTGAATAATATGGTAGTGTATCAAAGGATAAAGTGAATTTAAGGAAAGGTAAGCTACTGCCAAGAAACAGCAGAATAAGTGATTCCAAAATTACAGATACAGTTACTAACTCCTGTAGCATTTCCTATAGTGTGATCCTTAGAATACCAGTTCCATAAAATGCTCCATTAACACACACACCAGTACCACCATCATCCTATCTTGGTAAGATTGGGAAATGCTGCACATCACAACCGCCTCTTGGAGGTGTATTGTGTCATTTTAGCTCCAGAGATGCCCTACAGTAAAGAATCGTATTTCATTTTGTTTAACTGAGTGTCCCAAACTTATGTGACCACAGGGTAACAGCTATTAACATTCTGTGAAACTAGTGTTCTAAAGCGTTGGTGCTCCACTCTTTGGTCTCATGGCCCCTGTATCATGTTGGATCCAATCAGGAGAGAGAACCCACATGGTGATTTGAAGAAGGTGTGTTTAATAAAAGGAATGATTAACGATAACATGAGACTGGCTGGTAAGAAGTAAAGAGAGCGCTAAAGAACGTAAGAGGAGCCGCTATAAGGAGCAGCCACGAGCTGCCCTGGGTCTGATATAGGGCCTCCAAGGAGAGCCCCACACCTCACAGCTCAGATCCAGACCTTACTCGCTGAGTGGCAGAGAAATCGCTGTGATGGCATGCCAGTGGAACTTGCTGGAAACCAACCCTTTGGAATTTGCTGGAGAACTGCCCTCTAGGGTGCTGAGGAGAGCTCTTCATGGAGAGGTGTCTCAATGGAAGCATTCTGCTCCAAAACCACCTGGGGGCAGGCGTGCCAGCGGAAGCTGTTGTCTGCTGGGTGAGGCTGGGTGCACACCGGAAGCTTGCAGCTGAGAAACTACCTGTGCTGGCAGAGTGGGGTGCTGGGGAAACCATGGGTGTGCTGCAGGAGCAAGTGCTGCAAGAGCTGCTCAGAGGGCAGGATCCTGTTGAGAGATCATATTGGAACCAGGAAAACAGAAAGAGAGAGAGAGAGAACCCTTCTTCTGCAGTGTCTCTTTTGCTTCCTCTACTGGCAGAGGTTACTGCCAGCTGGCAAAGGTAAATTTAAAGGGCTCAGATCCATTTTCAAGTGGGGACAAGGAAGGGTAAATATATAACTGAGAGACAATAAACGGATAACTGGCACAGTTGCAAGATTTTGAAATTATACCTTCATTGGTTACTTAGTCGCTACTGTTCATTGATTATTTGTCATGTGCCAGGCAGGCACTGATTACATCGGCACGTTTAATCCTCACTCAGATCTATGTGAAAGTACTATTATACCCAGCAACCATGTTGCCTATGACAAAAACCAAGGCAAATAAAAGTTAGACCACTTGCCCAGTGTCACAGAGCCAGTGAGCGGCAGATCTCAGATGCAAACTGAGAAATGTGAGTTCTCACCTGAGTGTTTCTCACCTGAGAACAGGGACTAGTTTTACTTTATGCGATGCTGTATCTGCTGTGCTTGCACAAAGGAAAACATTTCGTTAACATCTGGTGAATGTGTGACTCAGGCTTTCTCAACCTTTTGACATTATTGCTCCTCAAAGGAACGTTTTCAGACATTTTTTTTCCTAATCACTTCCACCATGAAATTTTAACACCACAGATATGTTTGATATATATTGATGCCCTGTATGTATATCTGAGCTTTATACATAAAATGAGCAAGATTCCTGCCCTCACCCCTGAACAGCGTTTGCTCCCTTGGGGCCAATATTACCCCTTTGGAGAATGCTTAGTGACAGATGTACAAGTGGAATGAATTCGTCCCATGGGTCAGGAGGGGGACCCATGGGCTCAAGACTGTGCACGTGGGTGAGTCCTGGAATTGAGTCCTGGGTCTCAATTCCAGGACTATCAGAAATAGTGAGTTCCAATGTCTACAGGGTCCAAGTTTGTACCATAAATGTATAAATTAAGCCAGTGTCACAACAACGTGGCAAGCTAGGGACAATTGAACATGGTTGGGTTCATGCGCTTTCCATTTTTTAGTAACATACTGACCGCCAAGCAAAACACTTCTGTGGGCTGGGTTTGTCCCCAGTAGCTGCCCACGTGCAGCCTTTGGACTAAGGTCCCTTTCAGCTCTGACAGTCTCGGTTTTTAATTACATAAATAATGATACATGGTACCACTTAGCCACTTCTCAGATGGCTGAGAAGTTGCATCTTTGTTGTTCGAGCACCTTTAAGCATAATTGCCTGTGCAGGTGATCAGTGCGTTCAGGTGAGCGCGGGGTCAGCTCTCACCTGGCCAATCACTGATGGTTAGGGAGAGTGTGACCTAAATTGCACAGTTTTAAAATAGTCTTATATGGCTTTAAGTTAGTTTTGCTTTTTGTGATATAATGTTTGTATTTATGATGAGCCATTTAAGAGAGAAATAATAAGGAACAGTGATGAGGGAAACATATCAAAATAATGCAGCACATAAAAATGATTTAGTTCCACAGGTTTTTCACCTGGCTCGCCAGACCAGCCGAGCTCTGGGAGTGTTGCATAGCGACAGTGATAACGCCCAGTGGAGATCAGAATCTTATCCATACAAAGGTGGGGACCAGCAGTAAGAGTTTCCACTCCCTGGGAATTGAGGTTGGTAACAGCAAGATGGAATGGGGTCTCAGGCCACAGTGTTGTTTCTTTCCCTTGGGGGCCTCAGTGTGAGGGGAAAGGTGGAGTAGGGAAGAGAGAGAGAGACCTTGGGAACCTAAGGAGAGCTGGCAGAGAGGACTAAGCAATCTGGACTCTGGCCAGGCTAAGTTACTAAAATGCACAGAGATCCAATTTGTCACCCCAGGCAGGCGAGGTGTCTGGACAGGGCAGAGATTGGCACAAGTCTTTGATGTCGTTTTGACAATTTACGGATCTCGTAACTGTCTTCCCATCCTCTTGAAAAGCAAAGTAAAGACTCTGTCTCTTGGTTTATTAACCGCCAGATTTTTAAAAATATGTATGTTAAATCTTCATTCTATGATCCTTGATTGTGTAAAGAGAAAAAGAACTAGAACAAACCTGCCGCTAAAGGTGGTACATAACAACGACAATTGAGAGACTAAGAAACACCACTTAAAGGGAAAGCCAACGCTCAGGATTTGTGTCCTGAGTGTCAAGCAGGAACTGCTATCCTTGGAGACACTGACTGATACATTAGCTTTTCTTAAGTGCCTACTATGTGCAGGCAGAATGGCACAGTGCTAGGAGCTTTCACTGGTGAACGATCACACTTGCACACTGTAACCCTTTGTCCTAACCTCGAGGGAGCAAACAACATACAATTGTCCTCTTCCTTTCCAGTTCAGTGTTTTATTTCTGCATTAGGAAGATGCATCTGAAAAGGCAGTCATTGACTGTAGAGTTCTTCAGCCATCAGGGTCTGGACCCAGTAAGTTCTGAAATTGATTAAACGAGTTTCAACCATCAATTTAAAAAAAATGAAGTAGAGTAAAAAAGAAAATATCAGAGAGTAGGTAGTAAAGATAGGTAGTTTCATGAAAATATTTTTGTTTCAGTTTTATAGAAAAGTGTATATCCTGGACCTCCATGGGAAATAGATTTCTTTCTCTGGGTCAAGGTTAAAAAGTTTGAAGAACACTGATCTATTTCATTATCCTGATATGTGCAGAGGTTTCCCTCCCAGGTACACATCAAGAGTGAATTATGTGTGGTAAAGTCTTGTTAAAAGAGGGGGGTCATCTGCTATATTTCTTTAGGGATGTTGTCAAACATGCATGCAGAACAAAGAGATGGCAGAGCATAAGTAGACCGAAAGGCTTTTCTGATCAGGCTGAGTTTTCCTGAATAATCACTTCCCTGAACGGTGCAGATTATGTGCTAGTTGTTGAAGCTCAGAGTGAACCATTTGTTCAAGCATATAGCTTTCCTTCACTAATTACACCCATCCTCATGTCATTTATAACATTCACTAGTTATAAATCATTTTCTGCCTCCTCTCTCAAAAGACGCCCTCACTATATTTCTTAAGCCCTCATGCAATCATCTGCAAACACATTTTATAAGTCTCTGGAGTGAGGAATGGAGTGGTAACAGATGATAGAGTTGTGCTGTGAATTTTGTAAGGCAGCATACATCATGAGTGCCTGAAATGAGAATTCAATTTGTTGAATGGTAGTTCAAAATCAAAATCCCAAGAAAGGGAAAACATAAAGAATGATCCAATTCCTGTATGAGTATTTTTTCAAATGTAATTCTGACTAGGTTGTTTGACTAAATCATTTTCCAACACAGGAAAGCAACAGAATGTTGTGAAGTGCGCAGAACAATTTCTTAGTCTCTTGGCATGTGCTTTTGGGTTTTGAAGAATGGTACTTTTGCAACTTCAAAACAGGTTTTCAAGATCTTGTGTACTCTGCGAGCTCCAGGAAGCTGAAGTGAGCCAGCCCTCCGTGGAGAGAGTGGAAGGTCCCACCCACCACTGCCATCGTCTCAGAGAAATGGAAACCTGAGGCCTGAAAACTGACTTGTGCCAGGTACCTAATAGTCTTTCCTTTTCTTTTCCCAACTTTTAATTTCAAAATATATCAAACCTACAGAAAAACTGAAAGAATATCACAATAAACATCTACCTAGCCTTCATCTATCTTAGTTCACCAACTGTTACCATTTTGGAATGTATTTGTTTTCCCTCTCATATATAATCTCTACGTATATATCTATATATATCCTTATCTGTCTATCATCTATCTATCTATCCTTGTAGATGGATAGATATGTCTCTATATTCCCTAATTAAGTTGTAGACATCATGACAGTTTACCCCTAAATACTTCAGCAACTGTCTCCTAGAGTAAGGATCTTCTCCTATATAACTGTAATATTTAACACTGAATCAGTACTGTCTCCCTAATACAGAGCCTAATCTAAGTTTTCCCAATTGTCCACGCACCTGGTGTTTTTGACCCTGTGCCCAGATTCTATTTCTCAGCACTTCTAATTCCCAGAATAAGCACTTCACTTAAACCCACAGTTTACCTGTAAGGGGTCAGGCCCGGTAGCCAGGACTATACATTGCTATGGGACAGCCCAACCCCCTATCAGCGTTGAGGGATGGAAGGAACATACACGATGGACAAAATGGAGAGGGGCTATTGCTGGTCCTGAAGGCCTCCTGAGGGGGCAATGTTCTTCCTTTAACCCTGAGAGGATGAGCCCGGGGAGCTTTGAGGTGTGAGATTTTCTTTCCAAACAAGGATTTTCTTTCCCCTACATTTAAGATCTGACACGTTTGAGCTTCGTTTACACCTAAACCAAGGCCAAGTCTACCCTCCCTTCTATGACCTACAAGGCCCTTGATGAGCTGGCTTCTGTTTATCTCCAACTTCATCGCCCTCCCCTTCTCACAATCTACGTGCCAGCCTCCCCCTAACAAATGAAGTTCCCTCTGATCACTAGGCTTTTGCATGTTTCTTCTGCTCAGATGACAATTTCTCCCACTTCACCCCCAATGTCCTCTGAACACCCCTAACCTCCTAATCCGAGGAAGCTGCTCTGTGCTCCCGTAGCCCCTCACTTCTCCGTTCTGCGCCCCCACACTCTGCAACGATTGCCTATTGATTTATCTACACCCCCCACCCGCACTGTCAGCCCATGTGGACAGAGCTGCCCCCTCAGGCCCTACGCGGGCCTGCCCATAGTAACCGCTCGAGCAGTGTTTATTCAATGGGTTTATTACATGTGGAGTGAACGCTCCTTGTGGAGGAATTAGGTCCGCTGTAGTTCGTGCATTCCTTCACACCTTGTTTCATGCTAGGTGTGACAACGAGTATCCTATGATGGAGTGCACATCCTCCGGGAGCTACGCTCCAGATAGGGAGGCACGTCTGACAGGCACAAAGGGCCAAATAGTAGTCCAAGAACAGTGGGTGAGAAATGGCTGAAGCCGTGCATTCCAGATCTGATTGTGCATGAGAGACACCAGAAACTTGCTGAAAACACAGGTTCCTGGTCTCTACACGCAGAGGTTTGAATCAAGAAGGTCTCTTGATGGAACTGACCCAAGAGGTTCTAAAACTTCCTAAGATAGAGTCGTCCCAGATATGGTCTCCCCACCAGACCCTTCAGTGCCTTTGTGTGAATAAGAAAAAGATGCCCTTTGGGAAGGATGTCATCCATGGTACTCGGCCTGATCAGAGGCCCAGAGGTGGGATGAAGAGAGTCACTTCTAATCATGCACCATTTCCATGACAAAGAGCAAAGGGTATCAAACCTCGCCAGCCAGCCCAGACCCTCTTCTCTATATCAGCCTCAATTTTATTCAGCAATATCTATGTCAGTTGACAAATGAGATAAGGTTTAGGAGAATGGTTTGTAAATTATTAAGTGCATACAAATATTAGTTATTATTGTCACTACCACCGGCAGAGCTGGTCAGTTTTTATAACTTTCTTCCCTCACATGTCTGAGTGCTGTGGAAGAAACGCTCTGAAAAGTCCCCATGTTGTTTTTGGAACTGGTCACTAGGTGTAGCTATTTGTTAAGATAACATATTATTAACCTTTTCCCCTGGCTCCAAAATGCCTGTATTTTTTGTGAAAGTACTGGGATTGTTTTTCTGTGTTTGATTTTGAGAATTACCCATTGCGTTTCCCATCATTTACAATGTCATAATTCAAAATCAAGTAAGAGAGGCTAAATGTCCTTAGACTTTATTTCTCCTTTTCCTCCTTTTGTGCCCTTGATTTCATCAAGCACCTATCTGCAATACAGATCGCTGTTGATCCCTAGTTCATCCATTCAAATATTGTATTGAACACTATATGTGGGCCAGGTATTGGACTAGATGCTGCAGATACAAGAGTGAATAAAACATATAAAGTGTCGTCCATTATACAGCTCACTCTGACAGCTCTGTTTTGGGCAGCAGACCCACACTTCTAACTTCCTGTTCGGAAACAAATGAAACAGACTCACTTGTGTTTCTATTCTTCACATTGAAAATCTCCTAAGGTAGAACCCAGGTAGGTCACCTGCATCTCAAACTCATCATACTCATCTTGAGAACCAGTTATTGACTTGAATGGAACCATCACTCATTCTCTGAAGTTACCAAGCTGAAACCTCACTTCCTTGGACTTCCTCTCTCCTCCTCACACTCCCAATCGATTGTAATATCCAACCTTTGGAACAGGTCTTCCCCTTCACCTCCTTTCCCAAATCCACCACTAACATTCAAATTTCAGTACCACTTGCCTGGCCATGGTGAGAGACTCCTAACTGGTTTTCCTGACTCCTTTTTCTCTTACCTCAAAAAGCCCTCTGCACTGTTGACAGCGGTTCTCTTGAAGAGTACTTGCTATCATATGTCCCCAACTCCATTCTTTGTTCTAAAATATGTAAACTTCTCCTTAGCACCTGAAGCTCATCACCTCATCTGCTCCAACCTCCATAATCTATGCTCTACCTCTAAATTAACAAAAAGTGGGTCAAGAAATATTTATGTGCCAGGCATAACCAGACCCCTTCTCTCATGATAAGCAGAAGCAAGTTATTGAACAACTGGGATGGACTGAATTGTGCCCCTAACCCCAAAATTCTTATGTTGAAGCCCTAACCCCTAGTATCTTAGAACATGACTATATTTGGAGACAGGGCCTTTAAAAGAGGTAATTAAGGTTTAATGAGGTCACATTGGTGGGCCCTATATATAACTGGTGTCCTTAGAAGAAGAGGGAATGACACCAGTGAGGTACTCACACAGAGAAAAGGCCATGTGAGGACATAGCAGTTTATAATAGAACATATTGTTTGTTATTTTCTGTTGAAAAACAAAAAACAAAAACTACAGGGTTCTTTTCTATTCTCTTGACATCCTGGAGGAAGATTTGGCCACCTCATTGCTTCTGCAGCTTTCTCAATTCCTTAATATATTCCCTCTCCTGCTCATATAAGAAAATATTTGGCAAAATTTTTCAAAACCACGTCATTGTGGCCCAAGTTATAAGACTTTCGATTGAAAGGGGGTAATTAGAGATGCTGATTCTCCAACATGCTAAGTCTTCAGATGTCAGTTTACCTAAATCTAGATAAAGTTTGACTTACACAGACATACTCAGAGTCAGCCTTCATTCAGTAACTACTCTGTGAGTGTGATCATAAGATGTAGCAAAACAGTTGGTACTAAAGAGTTAACTTGGAAGTTTAACTTCCAGAGAATGAAAACTCTTCCCTAGAAGTTTAACTCTTTCTTTTCTCCTGTCCTCTAAAATTACAGCCTTTGCTTCTGAAGACCTTTTTTCAACCTTTTTTGCTAATCTTTCTTACAATCCAGGCTGCAACCTAAAACTTCAGGGCCTCTAGAGAAGTTTGAGGGTTCCCCCACTTACTCTCAATCACAAACAAGTAATCTCAACCCTACATGTTCTTCTTTTCCATCTTTCAGCTAAACTTGTATTTTAGAAGTGTAATGAAAATCTCCCTGAAGAACTTCAATAACTCAAGCATGAGTAATCCTGGAATTAAATAGGAACAAAACAAAACAAAACAAAACGAAACAAAACAAAACGCTGTTGTGCTCTGTTGTACTGTTAATACAATAGGCTTCATACAAACCTACGCTAGGAAATCCTGTTCTTAATTCAGTGGAATTCTACGTCACAATGAAAAAGAATGAACTACAGTTATCTCCAACAGTTTAGATGAATCTCACAGATGTAATGTCAAGTGGAAGAAACCTACTCAAAATAGTACATACTGTATCATTACATAATAATACATTATGTAATGATGTATTATTACATTATTATGAAGTTCGAGACTGGGCAAAACAAATCTCTAGTTACTGTGAGGATTAAATGAATAGATTCATGCAAAATCCTTGGAACGGTAGATTAATTGAAAATAATCAATAATGTGAGCCACTTCTATTATGATAGGGGACAGTTACTAAAACCTCTCTAAAATAAATTGTACTCATTAAATGGTCTTAATGAAGAAGCTTAAGGTGCCCCAAGGAAAGAATGACAAATGAGCCTCTGCTAAGGTAGCTCAGAGAAGTAGAGTATCAGGGTTTGCAGGAAGAGGTGACTTAGTGGTGAAAGGAGGCTCGTTGAAGGGCAGGAGGCAGAGAGGGGCCTGGGATAACCCAATAGGAACCACTGCCTGGCTCAGGCAAGGGGTGAGATGGGGAGTGGCTAGTAAGATATTTCTGAGAGAAGAATGGGAGAGTGGGAGATTAGGAAAGCACATGTAGTAGAAGCTCCTGAGGGGAACTTAGGGGACACCCCCACACCATAGCTCCATCAGCCTTCCTCAGGCCACCCCAAATAAGTACAACCTAGGGCCAGCACTTTTTTACAGTTTGAGAAGCAAACTACAGGTCTGCCTTGGAAACAGCTTCAGAAAAAGTCCCTCGCTCTGTTCTAACCCAATCACTGCCAAAGCCTCCCCACTTTTTATGGAATCCAGAGCAGCCCCTGGGTCCTTTATCTCTTGTTCCCTAAGGCATCAGCCCACTCACTCATCCTGCCTTAGGCTCTCTGAGGCTGATGTGATGTCTAGGTCTGCAGCCCTTCATCTGGTTCCAGAGCTGTCTGCTCCGTTGTACTCAGCCTGGCTATATACTAAGCCCACAAAAACACTGGTAATGCGTGGGTCTCTTCATGATCTCTAGTAAGAATGTATGCATGCTCAGAAGTGTTGAATAACAAAAATACCATTAAAAAAAATTGGAACATTTATTTCTGCTTATTGTTCTCCCTTTCCACCTACTCTCCTTTACTCAGGAATTTTCAGATTCAGAGCCGCTTAGTAGTTTGGAGGTTTATGATACATGTTATCTAGAAGGCGTTGAAAGTGCTTCTTACAGTACTATATTCCGTATACTTATAGTTCAATATATAAATGTAAAAATGTCTCCATAAAGTGCTAAACTGCACTTAAACTGTCATCGTCAAATTAATGGACAATCATAATTCAAAAGTAATTATAATCTGCAGTAATTATAATGGCACCATTAAGTCCTTTACAGGATCTGTTGTACATGAGAATGATTGTAGCTCCATCATACTTCAACAACCGGCGCCATTACATAATTGCACCCTGAAACTTGTGACTGGTGACACCATAGATATTTAACAAATTCTATTGATTTTCTCATCCTGATCCTATTTCCTTCTTCCTCTTCTCTAAAATAAAATTTTCCTAAATATGAAGCAGGGAAGGTGTGGTTACGGAGAAGGAAATATAAACTCTGCATGAAGTCTTTCAAAAGAAAGGACTAAAGCAAAGTATGGTTTGGTAAGAGAAAAATGGAGCCCTGGGTGAAACGTTGTAGACTGGTTGGCATTCCTCTAGCTAAAATAAGAGAGGCCTGACTTTTTCACTCTGTAGACCTTGCAAACAGCCTAAGGTGATGAAACATTTTGACTTGGCTCGGAAAGCGTGGGTTTCTAAAGACTAGTCTCACAAACTTCGCTCCTAATGAACCATACATTTCAAAGACTTTATAAATATAGGGTTTACAGCAGTCCTTCCCTTCTCCGCGAGGAGATCCATTCCAAGACCCCCAGTGGATGACTGAAACCACAGATAGTATAAAACCCTATATATACTGTACTTTTTCTATGCATACCTACCTATGATAAAGTTCAATTTATAAATTAGGCACAGTAAGAGATTAACAACAATAATAAAAAAGCAATTATAACAATATACTGTAATAAAAGTTATGTGAATGTGGTCTCTGTCTCTCAAAATATCGTACTCGTCTCACCCTTCTTCTTGTCATGATGTGAGATGGTGCAACGCCAGACCTCTCCCTGAATCCGTGTAACCATCCTTTGCTTGCAGTAAAGAGCTCGATGTCACGCATTTCAGGGGATTCCTTGCTGAAGTCTTCCTGTAGGCCAATTGCTTTCTAATATGACATGTTGACGTCAGTCAAAACACATTTTCTGTTCATGTCTTCCACCCATACATTTGGAAGGTCTTTTGCATAAATGTAATACCTTTTCCAACTTAACTAAGCACTTGTCAGGCAATGGCTGTAACGTTTGCAGTTTGAGGTGCGACAGTAAAACCAGCACGAATTCCCTTTTCCTTCTTCACAATTTCATGGACAGGAGATTCGTTCCAACCATCGATCTTAGCATACAGTCTTTTCTTCCTTCCTTATGACGTTGAGAACGTTCATCTTTTCACTTACGGGAGGCATTTTACAGCGTCTCTTTGGCAGATCTGGAATGCCAATATCACGACTCTTGGGCTTTGGCGCTATTGGTAAGTAAACGTGGGTGACTGGAACACAAGACAGTGGCTCCAATAGCCAAGATGGCCACTGCGTGACTAATGGGCAGGTAATGTGTGCAGCATGGAGACCCTGGGCAAAGGGATGATTCACATCCTGTGCAACATGGAGCAGGATGGCTCAAGATTTCATCATGCTACTCAGAAGGGCTCGCAATTGGAAACTTAGGAATTTTCCATTTAATATTTTTGGACGGTGGTTGACCACAGGTAACTGAAACTATGGATAGTGAAACCATGGATGAGTGCGGGACTACTGTACTTGTCTCTAATATATTGGATTCACTTTGTCTATACAAAGTTTCCTAATATAGGGGTTCATAGAGCCAAACCCCAGGATTGTCCATGAGCATAGTGAAATTGTATGTAAAATTGTGTGTGTGTGTGTGTGTATGTGTCTACAGGTGGGGTCGCAGGTGTGTGTGCATACTTTTTCTTGGGGGGATAGGCATGTATTTTTATCATGTTCTCAGAAGTGGCCATGACTGAGATAAGGACCTCTGGATGAGGTCCAGAAAAAAACAAGGAGCTTGAAAGCAAAGCCTAATGCTTCTTCTAAGACAGCCCAAGGGGTGGGTAGTGGGGACCGCATTACAACGGTGCTAGAACATTTTACTAGGAATGCTGCCAGGAGCAGAGAGCCCTTTGTCCCCAAAAGACAGGGTTTATTTATTGTAAATACTCAAGCCCAATTTCCAGAATTGATTTTTTTTGGTCATGCTTGCACAAATCCTTCAGGTCAAGACCCTCCACCCAAGTCCTTTGGAGAAAGGGAAAATGGCCATCGTGGACCTTAGGCAGGTGAATACATCAGCCAACATGCAGAGGGTTGATGAGAGGAAGTGGTCTCGCTGAAGTCACAAGCTTAGACCTTAACTAAAGACAGGGAGAGGGGCTCATTGTTTAGATTGATCATATCAGGCCTTTGGGTTTACGGTTTGGCCAGAGCTCACCCTTTTCCAAAGGAGCACATCATTTTTATACATCCAGTTTCAGACTTAAGATGCAGCTACAGGAACATGGAGCAGCTTCAGGAACATGAAGGTGGGAAGGGAGGAGAGGACAGAGGACAGGAGAAGGGGAGGTGGGCAGAGGGAAATGCAATTAGTTCCCCGTGCTTCACACCAAGCTTCACACTGGGAGTGGTGGGAAGGCCTGGGGCTCTAGCACTGGCCTGGAAAATTGAGGTCCTCCTGTTCCAGTCCACCGTCCACTATTATTGCTTCATGTAGTTAATTCTTGAAGGCCTTTTTTTTTAAAGGAATATTTTTCCAGGAAATAAAAACATCCCTGGAGGATCAATGTTTCAGGCCTCTTCAGCTCACACCTCTGTTATTAGTTAGTACCATTACAAGAGTTGGAAACAAGGAGAAACTTTAGGAGGGCTGATGATTGTTTCATAATCTTGCCTGAGGAATCCCTCTCTCTCAGAATTCTTGTTCCAGTGGCATTAAAAGTTATTACTGGCCTTAATGTCAAAGGTTCAATGATCGTATTTTTGAAATAAAAATGTCCTCCAGTGATCGGGCAAGTCTAAGTGTCCTTACGTGGATAATGGGATAAGCTGGTTGAGATTGTAATGAACGTGTAATGAGCCAAAGGTGGCCGCCTCCCATTCCGTTTACAGGGTCGCACCCTTCCCAGCCGCAATTAGATCTGCTGGCTGGATGCCATGTGAACTGTAAGACAGGGCTTTTTCTTCCCTCTTGAAAATTGTAGAAAAACTACTGCTTTAAAAATGTGGGTGATATCATACCCACATTTATTTGGGCACCTTTGTCTAAAGGATCTCATTTTTTTATTAAAAACCTATATTTTATTTTCATATTGGTAAATTTCAATTTCAGTGGTAAATTTCAAGAAAACATTATCACCGGCTCTAATAAGTTCATTTGAGCTGCTCTGAAATTTGTAAAAAGTTCACAGCACATTGCTCTCGGTGTTTGGAAGGGCGTGTGAATCCCTGGAGTTCTGGCCAAGTACTAAGGGATGTCCAGATTTTCAGAGAAACCAGTGCTTTCTAAGGTACAGAGAGGATGCTATCTCCCTCTGTCAATTGAAATCTCATTAGAAGCTTAAAAAGAAAAGAGAGAAAGTTTATCTTTTTCTTTTAGTCTATGAATAAACAGGAAGACGAAGGAAGGTAAAAACTGAGTTAGCTGGGTAACCCAATATTTTAAGTGTTTTCGGCTGATTTGGCCGAAACAGTTAATAATTTTGTTAATTAAAAACCTACATTTCACATCATACATGACTGATTTTAATATTTGAAACATGTACGTACCTGTTTTGGTAAAGTAACTGAGTGTGATTTTATTTTCAGGTTTATTCTTTCACGCCTGCTTCTACAAAGTGGTTCATGTTACACTACTATGTTAAGTACTCTGAGCCAGGGAAACACTTCTCAAATGAAGAGAGGTATTTTTCAAGCCGTGGGTGCTGTATATTTGTCAAGGAAAAACTAGTGTTTTTCCTGCTTGACTGTTTTCATTTGATGTATTATTTAAATAAACACATTAATTTTAGAGTTAGCTTTTCTGAGTCATCTAAAGCCATTAACTGTTCACCTTACCTTTGAATATATATTTTTTTCTCCTGGTTCCACTGGCAGGTCCTTGCTCTGTCCTTACAACACCTACCTTTGTTCGCCTATCATTTTATCATTCTCCTTTCTCTGTATCTGACTTTCTGTGGTAATAGGGATAGAATAAATTTGCATTTTTCAGCTCTTTGAGTTGGAAGAATGATGCCTTGTATGCAATACAAGAAAAGTTGAATTCTTCCTTCTGTGAACTTTTGAATAATTCATTGGTATGAGAACCAATTTTTGGTATGTCATACGTATAAACCCATCTCTTTTTAGTTTAAAAATTGAGTGGGAAGATGAAATGATAACATTGGAGTTTAATTTGAGTTCATTTATGTTAAGCAAAATATATTAACACACACACAGACTCTTCTGGATTTCTCCTGGGATCTAACCATCAGAAGTTAGGTTATCTGGTCCAAACTCTCACCTAGTTCTCATTAAAGTCATGGTGACAGATGGTCACTCAGTTTCTGCTTGAGGGCCTCAAGTAATGGACAACTTGTTCTGCCTGTTTTGAGTTGCTTTTATTTCATTAATTCATTTTTCATTTATTGAACACGTACTATGTTGATCACTGTGTTAAAGCACTGGTGTGAAAAAGGTAGTCATCTTTTCTGGATATTTCCTGCCCTCCCAGGAAGTCTACATTCCTGTGAGGAGAGGCAATAGGTAAATGTGTGAGATGTCATATAGTGTGGCCATTAACACTTAAGAGAGACGGAGTTTTTTATTGGTCTAGAGGACAAGAGTCATTACCTCTTCTTAGAGGACATAGAGTAGCTTCAGAGAGTCACATCTGAGATGGTCTTGAAAGTTGAATAGGGAGGGGTGTATCAGTTGAAGAACAGGCAGAAAGAGGACATTTCAGATGTCGAGAAAAACACATGCAAAGACATTCAGTAAAAAAAAACCAAAAACTGGAAAGACAGTGGCTGTGGTGGTAGTGCCAGTTAAGGGTAGAGGTCCACCTCATGGAACCTTCTTGCAGAAAAATAGGTTTTGTTAGAGGGGGTGAGGAAACAGGTAATTATGGGGAGAAGTAGAGAGGGAAAAAGTGGAAGATGAGTCTGAAAAGAGAGCTGGAGGCTCTGAATGGGAAAACCCATATTTGCTTAGGAATTGGATTTCATCCCATAAGCAACATGAAGCCAACTAGTGTTTTCAGGTGTAGGAATAATAGCTATCATTTGTATTGCAGTTTTCATGTGCTAGGCATTGTCCTAAGTACTTTAGATATACTAACTTATTTAGACCTTATACCAGTCCTATGAGATAGGTACTGTTATAATCCCCATTTTTAGATGATGAAACTGAAGCACAGAGAAGTTAATTAAGTTACCTAAGGCCACATCGCTAGTAAGTGACAAAGCTGGGATTTGCACTAAGAGAGCTTTGGAAAAAATAGCTGAAAGCAATGTGGAGTGTGGTTCAGAGCTATTGGCAGTAAGTCCAGTCTGGAGGCTATTATAATAATACAGAAAAGAATTTATCGTGAGTCAGTGGCTGGGATGGAAAAGTACATCTTAAGTATTGTGTCTTAAGTATGTTGTGTCAAATGCGCTCTCCTATGCTTGCTATGGGATCCAAAGCAGTCTGAGTTCTCTAAGGATGATTTAATCATGAATTAGAACTTTGATAAAGAATGTCAACAGGAGAGTTTCACAACTACTTATTACATGCTCACTATATGCAAGGAAGTCCTCGTGCAATGCTAGTCAACCTTCAGGTTTCATTTGTGTCCTTTTTGTTACAACTAAATTTCCTTGCAGGAATTTAGCCTAGGATTCAAAACATGGCATGGTATTTCCTCAGTGCACGAGTATTCCCAGAGAGATACTCTTTTATAATGTCTGGCCCAAACTAAATAAGTTGCTCTGTGTCTTGCTATGAATCCCTGTCAGTAAGTGGCCAGTGTTTTGGCAGAGTTTGGATGGGCAGTGGGCCAAACGCTAATGATTTTGGTAAATAATTTTAACCCAAACACTCTCTTCTTGTTTCAAAATCTCCATGGACTAATGGTGGCCACCTAAGGACTGCTTGTTCATGATTGCGTTCTCCATGTGTGCCCTCTTCATTCTGCACAAACTCCCTCTGTGTAGTGGATGGAAGCCAAGGGCGGGACTTGCAGGTCACACAAAGACCCTGCATTTGGTCAACTCTGACAAGGCAAACCAAGGCCATTTTCTGAATACTTAATGAGAAAGTGGGGCTGGAGTCTCACGTGTCCAGGCATTGGTCTCAATTGACTTTCCCAGTGAGTAGATATGATACTTGTTCATGATTCCTCTGACAAATCTGGATTGAGCACTGAGATATGCGAGGTTTTGTTTTAAGTACTTGGAGTCAGAAATGAATAAAACATGGTTTGTGACTGCTAGAGTTACACTCTAGCTCCCTCATCAGTCAAGTTCCAGTCAGAAGAAAGAAACTATACTAGTTATCTTAATAGACAGAATTGAGTGTTGGGAATTGACTAAATGGGTGATGGACAGCTGAACAGGCAAAAGGGAGTGCTGAGGTCACAGAGAGGCAGTAGCTGCAGGAAGCAGCTCAGGCCTTTGGAGCTGTGGAAGAAGAGGAAGCACGAGGTTTGCAGAAATGGGACCTGAAACTTTGAGGTGAGGCTGCATCTCCCTAGCAGGTACTCTGAGGGACCTGATGAGGCTGGTTTGGGGAGTTGGGTCACAGCTAGTAATGTGTCCTCACAGCCATTTCCAGGGTGAAGGACCATCTGTAGGTGATACTGACAGGAAGTAGGAAGGAGCCGGTCTTTCTTTGCCTCCAGGCTTCCAGGCTCCCTCTGTCGCCCCCTATTGGCAAAGCCTAACAGTAATTGACAAAGGAGAAATGTCTGCAGGACTGACAGGTGGAGACGAAATGCAAACACATGCATCATTCTAGCAGGGGGTTCAGGCTGAGCCTAAGCTGGCGTGGAGATGCGTTTGAACGTGTTGCAAACTCAGGAGCTGGATATCCAGAATCTGATTTGCATGCTCCTGCCTCAGGGCCTTTGGCCTGGCGATTCTTTTTGTCTTGGAACATTTTTACCCAGACGTGACTTTGTTTCAGTTTTTCCAAGCTTTTGCCTCAGTGTCAGTTCCTGATTATTGTAATTGCAATCCCCACCCCTGCCCCAGGCCCTTCTCTGGTGCCCTATTTTTTCCTAAAGTACTTAATATGTTAAATAAACATGTTAAGTTATAAATAAACATGTATCATCATAATAAATATATATGTTAAATCCTAACATAGTCAACATATTTGTTTACTGTTTTGTTGTTTTATTTTCCATTTCCCTCTCCAGCCATTAGAAGGCAAACTCCACAAGGGTAGGAATTGTCTCTTTGTTTACCACTGGATCTAGAACAATAGATGTTCTCTGGATATTTGTTGAATGAACAGATGAACAAGGGTATGCTTAGTTGAGGAAGAAAAAGGAACATGTTTGGGGGCAAAAGGCTAATAAGACTAATAAAAAAAGATTAATAAGGACAGTCTGGTGTTTGTCTTAGGTATTATTGAATGCTCTTCCATGTAGAGAGAGGTGCTGCAGGACGAAAACAAAGGTGTTTGACAAACAATATTTTCGAGATGGGTTTCAACAGCGCTCTTCTATGCTTAGATGATAAAACAAGACCTGGGGCCAGGGGAGGACATTCGCAAGTCCTGCACATTGAGTTCTCAAGGGTTGGAAGCTTGGGTGACATATGTAGACAGGTTTCTGGGCCAGGGCAGCAGTGATGTCTAAGAAACTATGTGCCGTTTGTCTCTGTGGGAGGCAATGTTGAAGAGGGTATGGAGAGAGTCCATATTCCTTTGGGGATATAGCCTCAATGTTCCATTTTCCAGAAATGCCTCATAAATTCCTCCAGCATTCTTTGGGCTGTACTCCTCTAATACCAAAATTCCACTTGATTGCCATGAGCAAAAAGAGAATAAAAAATATAGAACATGACTCAACATTAATGAAGACCATGAAACGTACTTCAAAAGTAACTACCGGGAAGAGACTAGTTTGGTTCAATAGCACTTGTCGACTCTGTTGCGATTGGAAATTTACCATATGGAAATCACATCACTTTCTCTGATTCAGTCTTACATACTTTTCATTTAATTTTTAACAATGCCCATTGCAGATCTTTGAGCTTGCTTGTTTTGTATTATAAAATATTAAGATCTGTACAAAAGTGGATAGTTTTTATATGGTATATTGACAGTCCAATGCTCTACTCATACTTTTGTGGGAGAAAAGTTGCATTGATATATTTACGAGTAATGACTCTTACCTTTAGAAATATTTAAGGAATTTTGCTTGTGTGTAATAGTATTGCCAGATATAGCAAATAAAAATGCAAGGTGCTATGTTAAATTTGAATTTCAGATAAATAATAATTTCCTATTATACGTATATCCCATGCAATATTTGGGACATACTTATACAAAAATAATCTGAAATTCAAATTTAATTGGATGTTCTGCATTTTACCTGGCAACTCTATGTGCAAGGTATTTTCCTAGGTGGTAAGTATTTACAATGTGGAGAACGTCCATCTCAGGACAAAAATATAAAGGACTCAGAAATAATCCTCTATGATGCTGTCATGTGTACTCAAAGAAGGTATAATCAACCTGTACTGTATTGTTTGATTTTACAAGTTTTTAAAGGAATGCTATAAATAGAGGAAGAGACTTCTTACTTACTAATCAGGACAGTTGTGTAGAAAAGGCGTATTCCTCTTTAAGGCACACACCCAGTGTTTTTACAAGGGAAGTTTTGCCTCAACCTTCCCAGCTTATAGCTCATTTATTCCTGGGAAATAAGTTTGTGTTGTTGAGACTCAGAGCTGAAAGTTCATTCTATTACTTACCTCCTGGAGAGATTTTTTTTCAAGTTAGATGTAGAGCTGGTGTCTATTTCTGTCACCAAACCATGGAATGAACTTTTTATTGACGAGAAAAGGCTTGTTTTACTAGCCATGTTGGAATTTAGCAGGTGAAGCTCTCTCTGGCAGATCATTTCTGCTCCGTTTTGATTTTGTTGGAAAGAAAACAAAGGGAGGTTTTGCACTAGACATGTGGAATGCCCAATGCTTTTGCTGAAAGACAAACAAGGATTGGAATTTAAAGTTACTAACTTGTATAAAAGTCCTTGGGAGCACACTCACCCAAACTTCCAATGAATGGATGTCATGCCAAGTTTCTCTGCTGTGTTTCTTGTTTACATACGGCATTTCCATTGGTGTAGGTCTTAAAGGGGTCTGAAGCAGAACTATCTGATTATTATACAGTGTGTCCCTGGGGAAATCACATGTTTCGTTGGAATTCCACAGGAGAAAAGAGGGGATTAAGGGCATTATTTTATTTCTATTTATAAATATGTTTACTTCAAGAGGGTTGCAAGTATTTTTATGGGATCTACAAACCTATAAAATTAGACCAAAATTAGAAGGGAGAAATGGGGAGTTATTGTTTAAAGGGTATGAAGCTTCAGTTTGGGAAGATCAAAAAGTTCTGCAATGGTGACACAACATTGTGTATGCACTTAAATATGGCTAAAATGGTATATTTTATGGTTTATATTTATTTTACCATGATAAAACATTTGACCAAAATATCAAAAGTTATGTTTTTAGATATTTCAATTACGTTGAAGCATTTCTGGGGCAGCTCTCCTTTTAGGCAGGAAACAGCACCCTAAATGTAGTAAGTGTCATCTTTTACTTCAGTCTAAGCAGTGTTGGGTCACAGAAGATTCAGGTCCTCATAGAAAATAGCTTGCTGCTGCAGTGGAGTTGAGAAATTATTCATTGGAGAGCTCTGGTCGACCTTAATTGTCACTCAATTCAGAATCTTTAATTAATACTCTTTTCCAGCAAACTGCCAGTATTCCAGGGAACGTGCTGTTGAGATTGCCTCCAACTATAGACTAGTTTATTTTGCCACCAATTACCAAATTACAGCCCAGGCAAAGGGGAGAGATGTAGTTTTAGAAGTAACTGCTAATGATGTTGATGTTTATGTTGGTGGTGAAAAGAATAACTATGGATAAGAAAAACGCAGATATGTGAACTAAAAACATATCAATAAACTTTAAACAGTTAACCATATTAGTTCTGTTTATTGACCCATCTATCTGTCTGAGCCAGTTAGTGAGTAGTGGGAAAAAAAAAGAGGACATTTTCCCTACACATGTTCTCTCCTGGTTCAGGACATGTCAATTACCCACTGTCACTCACAAGTGTTTCCTGAACAGTTGTCGTGATTCTGTGGTCAGGCTGCTGCCATTATGTAAACATGGGTAAACTCCAAAGGGCAGGGGGCAGGTGGAGGGAGGTAGCTGGGTAGTACATTTTTAAGGATGTCACAGTAGCTTCTTGGGGTACTGCACTCTCCACACCAGAAAATCAGGTGACCGGACTAGGGAAAAGGAGATTTTGAACTAATCCTCTCTCTGGGATGATTGAACTGTTTGATCTTAGGAAAACCACTGTCTAGTTGTCCTTGAGTTCCCTCCTCTGTATAAGGAAGAGTTTGCAATACATGGTTTCTGGTCTCCTTCCAGACTTATATACATATTGATTGCACGGTTTGCCCAACCATCAAACCCCACTGTAACTGTGACAGTTTTTCTCAAGGGACCAGCAGCAGTGGAGGATCCTCCTGTCATTGGCCTGGGGAGAGAAGCTGGCTCTACCGCTCTGGTGAGAAGAGACAGATGCTATAGAGTGAGCTGCCAATCTTGTGTCTTGTGAATTGATATCTTGGTGTGTCATTGCTAGGAATAGAAACTTACTAACACTAATGCAAGCGAAATGGGAAATTTACTGGAAGGACACAGAATTTTCATAGAATTTAAGGACAAGACGTTTAGCTGGACCTCACAGGGGTCTGGGAATAAAAAACTGGAAAAATGGAAACTAAGATAACCACCTCTCAGATAACTGTCTTCTGTTTTCTCTTCTTTCTCTCCTCCTTGTCCCTTCTTTCTCCTCTTTCTTCCTTCGAGTTCCATCCCCCTTTTCACCCCACCAGCTTTGGATATCTTGCCCATGCCTCATCCAATTCTAGGTTTATATGAGATTTCTGTATCAACATGAAAGAGTGCCCAGTTGGAGCCCAAAATCCATCCATGAAAGACTGTCTTTGCCTACTTTTGGGGTGTGTCTAGGTCTATTCCAATTTTCTGTGGCGATGAGTTGGATGATTTGGCTCAGTTCCCATTCACCAGGGACCCTGGGAGCAGGTTATCTTAAACAAGGATGGGATATAGGTATATACTCAAGATTATTTTGTTTGCAAGCAGCAGAAACCTTCTTTGGCTAGTCAAACATCAACAACAAAAAAAGGTTTTAGAAGTACACAGGGATATCTCCTGCAATCAAAGGAAATAGGGCAGATCCTGGGTCCTTGACAAAGAGGGTTAATACATCTTTAGGGCACACCATTTATGTGACTCAGCTCTAGTGGATGTCTTTTCTCTGTGTTTCCCTATGCCATATTTAAAATTTCTGGGGGGAAGAGTCTAAGTCGCCAGCTTTAGGATGTGTCCATCTCTGGTTTAATCTGTTATATAGGAAATATGACAGTGTGACAGACTTGTCCCAGTTTTCCCAGACTATCCCAGTTTAAGCAAAGACCCGGTGTCCTGAGATCCCCCTCAATCCTGGGCTAACCAGATGGTTGGTCACCCTAGAACTTGGTCATGTGTGCATGCACATATGGCTCTTTAAGGGACTGTCCTATGTATTGGGGTCATTCCTAAAAAAAGAGAAATTATGGTAAGCTATAGGGAAACATCTCCTGAAGTATCTAGTACATTCTACTTCTTGGTGGCTCAAGATACACACACAGAGACAGATAGACACACACATGCACCACATCACACCACTTATGCACACTCTTCTTCCCATTCTGTAAAAGACACACCTGTCCACTACATGATTTGGTTATTTTATGTCCCACAACAAATGGACTGCTCACCCTCTCAATGGGAGAAAACCCAAAGCTATGTCCTTGTACTGTATCCAGAGGTGACATCGTTCTCTCTAGGCACAGACTTTCTACATGATGTCCGTTCTGTTGTAGTCCTTCGCCATATCCTGCAGCATACTCTGTTGCTGGCAAAAGGAAAAGAAAATGAAGGGGAAATTATTATACTATTTCGTTTTAAAGAGGAAAAAGGGGGCTTGCAAGAAGATAGTAAATGCTAGTAGCAAGCAAGAAATAGCAATAGAAACAACAGTCCTCGTGACAGTAGCTGGTAATGGAGTTTCCTCCTCCTGTGCCCATTTCGTGGTTCTGCTTGGCTTCAGTTGGCATCTCAGTTGATTGGTGTGATTTGCCCAATGGAGCTACCTGATGGGTATGAGCCTTGGTGGTCCTGCTTTTATTGGGTTGTAGTAGTCAGCCATTGTTTTTACGTCTGGGTGTGGCAGTTTGAGAATGCACCCTCAAGGGTAAAATATTGTATCCATGATCTTTTCGAGGTTTTACTTTTCTTTGAGGACTAGGTCAATCACCCTAGTCAACCCCATAACTCACTCTTTTGCCTACCCCCCTGGAGAAGCCCCCACGCCTGCCCTGATTTCCTGTTGCACGGAGTCTAACGTCTAAATTCCTTAGCACCATGCACAGCAGTCTGCATGATCTGGCCCTGCTTCCTCTCACTGTGCTTGCTCTTGCCTCTGTGAACTCAGACCTTGCTAAATTAGCTATAGCACCTCTCCCACCTCTGCCACCACCAGCTCCCTGATCAAGCCAAGCTTTCCCTCTCTGGCAGCCTTCACCTCTGCGTGCCCTTCCCCACCTCGTCTGACCTTTAACTCTTATTCATCATTTATATTAGTCCCAACTGAAGGGCCATTATGTCTGCAGGGTCTCTGTGGGGACAAAGCCCCAAAAAGCAGTTTCCAGGCTCTCGGCCTCACATAGAAAGGTGCTGGCTCGGGTAGTAAATGGCCATCAACTGTGATCAGATGGCCAGCAGCTGTGGCTAGTTGGCCGTCAGCTGTAACCCGTAGGCCATTGGCCACTAATATAACGGCTGTGGCTACGCTAGCAGGAAAAAAGAATGGGGGCTAGCGAGAAGATGGTGGCTGGCAAGCGCGGACTGCTGTTAGGCAGATTATGTAGATCCTGCTTCCTGTGTCTCCAGCCCAGCCGCCAGCGAGAATATATTGGTTTGACTCCCCTACTTATGGCTCCGTGGGTGTTCCTTTTTGGCCTCACCGTGTCCTGCGTTCTTGGGCGGGGAGTGGGAGCTGAGACCCTGCACGACAAATGGCACAGTGAGCAGGGTCCCCTGCGTGACACATGGCGTAGTCGGAAGGATATGGTGCTGGCCAAAGCTTTCCGAAGGGCAGTGGAGCAGTTTGTGCGTATGAAAGCTCAGTCTGAGGAAGACCAGGAGGAGCAGCTGCCGGAGAGCTCGATTCCCGTGGAGGGGTGGAAAGACGTGGATGGTTCCCCAACCAGCAGGGGCCGGAGAAAGCAGAGAAAGCGAAGGTTGTTGCCGCCCTGTGGGCTGGGAACTGCTTGCTGAGGCAGCCCGGATGCAGGACTTTTAGTCCCAGGAGGAAATGCTTGCTGAGTCCTCCGTGGGAGATGAGGGTGAGGTCAAAGTCATCCCTCACCCCCAGGACAGCCCTGGCGAATGACTATGGACTATGGGGAATTGCCTTTTATCCCTGATTTAATGGACGCTTGACTGTTTGGGAACATACCACCATGTAGTGGGACTGGTTTGATGTTTGCTTTTGTGTCTTGACTGGCCGCCATTGATAATATGTAAGCACTTGATGTGAGCCGCTGTTGTTCCAGCACGGTACCCCGAGAGGCCCAGAGAGAGAGTGGCAGTGCCCTGAGAGGCCCTGGCTGTGTCCGGGAAGTCTGGCTGTGTCCAGAGAGAGTGGCAGTGCCCTGAGAGCCCTGGCTGAGCCCAGGAAGTCTGGCTGTGTCCAGAGAGAGTGGCAGTGCCCTGAGAGGCCCTGGCTGTGTCCAGGAAGTCTGGCTGTGTCCAGAGAGAGTGGCAGTGCCCTGAGAGCCCTGGCTGAGCCCAGGAAGTCTGGCTGTGCCCAGAAGTACTGTGGTGGTGCCCTGAGAAAACCTGGCTGTGCCTGGGGAGACAGGTGGTACCCTAAGAAGCCCAGGAAGTCTGGCTGTGCCCAGAAGTACTGGTGGTGCCCTGAGAAACCCTGGCTGTGCCCAGAGAGCCTGGCTGTGTCCGGGATATTGCATTCACCTCCAGGCTCCTCGCACAGGGACCCTCGCAGAAGACGCTTGTCGCGTAGATTGTGAGGCGAGACCCTGTAGGGGTGGAGTGTGGGGACAAAGCCCCCAAAAAGCAGTTTCCAGGCTCTCGGCCTCACATAGAAAGGTGCTGGCTCGGGTAGTAAATGGCCATCAACTGTGATCAGATGGCCAGCAGCTGTGGCTAGTTGGCCATCAGCTGTAACCCGTAGGCCATTGGCCACTAATATAACGGCTGTGGCTACGCTAGCAGGAATGGAATGGGGGCTAGCAAAAAGATGGTGGCTGGCAAGTGCAGACTGCTGTTAGGCAGATTGTGTAGATCCTGCTTCCTGTGTCTCCAGCCCAGCCGCCAGCGAGAATATATTGGTTTGACTCCCCTACCTATGGCTCCGTGGGTGTTCCTTTTTGGCCTCACCGTGTCCTGCGTTCTTGGGCGGGGAGTGGGAGCTGAGACCCCGCAGGACAAATGGCGCAGCGAGCAGGGTCCCCCGCACGACAGTCTCTGCCCAGCTTTCTACACCCCACCATTCCCTAGAGCACTGCCATAGTTCCTGCAATGCTTGATGTGTCCATTGCTCCTTTGCTCACTCCTGCATCTGTTCCCATACCACACTCAGCTTTCGGAGCGACAGGCTGCTGACTGACTGATTCTATACCTAGTTCATTGCGCTGAGCGCCTCTCTCTTGCTCAGTAATATGGGGGCTTTGTTCTGTTTGGGTTGATGGATGCGTGGTAGACAGCCGGTGATGACAACTGGAATCAAGGCATGCAACGATATTGCCTTGTATTGTGATGCTTGTATCACACTTGTCCTGCCTAGTGGCGCAATTAACCTCTGTTTCTATTTATGGCAACTTCCAACTGCACGGTGAGGCCAGGAGTCGGTGTCTGAGCCACCTCGCCGCACGGGCGTGAGCACAGATGCGTGGCCCGGCGTTTGCACGGTGGCTGCTGGCTGCGCTGGAAAGAGGAGCCGGGCAAGAGAGAGGAGACTTGGGGCGCCTGGGCCCTCCAGGGCAAGCCCCTCCACTCCCTTTCAGCTGCCCACTGAGTCCCCATCATTTGCAGGCTCCCAGCGAGACCCCGCGGGGCCGCAGGCGCGAGGGGCGGGACTTCCGGGCCCGCTCGCAGAGGACTTCCGGCGCGAGGCGGAAGCCCGGCTCCAGGTCGGGGTCCGAGTCGGAGCGACAGGCGCTTGGGTCCTCAGTGGATGCCTCTCGGCCCCGCCGCTGCCCCGCGCCGCGGGACGGGGAGACCGGGTAGGGACGGCAGAGTCGGGACGCCCCGCGCGGGTGACGGGGGGGACCGGACTCCTGATTGAAGGGAGGGGACCGTGATCGGGGGCCGGGGGACAGGCAGAGCCCCAGGGGCAGCGGTAAGGGGCTGCGGAGGGAGGCGCGGGGACCCTGCGGCCGCGGAGGCCGGGGGACGGGGAGCTGCGGGCGACCCTGGCCAGGGGTGCTTCTCGCGGGAAAGTTGCCCTGCGTGGAGGAGTGTCCTGGGACGTGGCTGCTGGTGAGGCTGGCACGAGATGGCAAAGGGTAGCTTCCAGGGGAAGGCGACAGCGGGGGGTCAGTCCTCTCAGGGGCGCGTGGAGGTTGAGCAGGACGTGCCCACCTCCCGGATCGGGAAGACGATCAGCCACCCTTTGCAGGTTGAGCTCGTACTGCTCCGTTTTCAATTAAGTGTCTGTGTGTGTGCCCGTGTGCACCCCGTGTGGATTTCGGGGGAATTTTTTACATTCCTGGGGACGCCCGATTCTTCTTGCAGGTTGCAAGTTGTGCTGCGCATCTTTGTCAAACCCGTAGGCAAAGCCCATCCACGGTTTCCTTCTGGAATCGTCTGTACCCTGGAGAGTTTAGGTGGCCTGTTTCCTTTGTCATGGAAGGAACTTCTAAATATGTGTAGCACGACTTTTGATAAGCACCTGGAAAGGCATTCCTGAGAGCGTTTGCAGTTCCAGTTCATTGTTTTTATGCCTAACTTGCTAACCCGTTTTCATTGAAAGTTACCCTGTGGAGTTTAGGTTTTCAGTTTCACCGGTAAGGGCGATTTCAGATTAGGGTGCAGCCAGTTACTAGCAATTACCAAGAACTTATTGCTACTTTTTATTTCGGTTACAAGGAAATAAATATATTTGCCATGGGCAGTATTTTAACAAATATCCGTAACCCAAGGTCCGTTGTATATACGTTAGCGCCTTGAGTTTCCATAATGGCAGTGTATAGTATATGGGCTTGTTTTTATCATTACCAGACATTGTAGTTACTTATTGTCTACATTGTATTTATGTATATAATGTATCACTTCAATGTAATTACAAAGACTGTTTTAGCTTCAAGTAGATGGTAAGTGAATTGGAGTTTTGCCTCAGGCTGGGCAAGGTGTCTTGGGAGGATTGTAACATTGTCGTTGTGGAAGGTGATACTTAATTACTGTTTTGCTTGCTTCAGCTGTTTTTAAGTGTTTAAACGTTAAACTTTTTTATGTTTAAAGTTACTGTATCGGTACAGGTAACTAACTTTCAGATCTGATTAGGTGCTCTGGCTTGCACGAATTTATGTAAACTGTAACATTTTATTTTTATTGGTGCCTTGGTTTCTTGCTGGCTTATAAATTATTTTTTCCCCCTGTAGCATCTTGAGGTATAATTGACAAAGCTTTTATATATTTAAGGTTGATAATATGATGATTTGATATACATATACATTGAGAAACGATTACCATAAGCTAATTAACAGAACAAAACTTCACATAGTTACCATTTTATTTTTTTTTTTTTGGTGGTGGTAACACTTAAGATCTACTCTCTTCCAAATACCAAATATACAGTATTATTAGCTATAGCTCACAAACGCTTGAAAATCTGTTCTTGAGTTAGTTATAGTTTCCTTTTGTTTGTGGGCACAGCTGATACTTACCAGTAGAAAGCAGTGCCTAAAAATAAACAATGCTTTAACATGTAAATAAGCACATTGAATACTTTTCAAGTAAACAAAAAGATGATACTGATCTTTATAGTTATTGAATTAACTGCTTTGTAGATTTTTATATGTCGTGTTTTTTTTAAATTAGACGGTACTGTTTTACTAATAAGATTTGGTCTGATTTTTCCATACACTCTTGGTTTTAAAGTGTGTTCTTTCCCCCCTTTTCCATTGGTTTTTGGGAGATAAAGCCCTTGAGATAGCATGCAGGTCTTTAGAGTTCCTGGTAGAGGAAGTGCTCCTCTTTGAAACACAAGAGCCCTGCCTTCTGTGGCAAGTTTCTAGTTACATATCTGAATGGTATGTTTGAAACCTGAGTGCCCTGTGTTCTGAATAATCTTTGGAATTTTTGTTCTTTGTTCTAATTGTTTTGTAAATTTCAGAGCTTTCTCTAGATAAATTCTATGTGTGATTTTGTAAGATTTAGACGTATTTTAGAGTTTAAGCAATCACACTTGTGGCAACTTTTTTATTAGGGTGCAGCAGATTACTAGTTATTCTTATGGATTTTTTACTTCTGCTGTAGTGAAATATCTTTCTGCATTGGAAGAACTATTA
Organism: Rhinolophus hipposideros; assembly: GCF_964194185.1. Classification (NCBI taxonomy): domain Eukaryota; kingdom Metazoa; phylum Chordata; class Mammalia; order Chiroptera; family Rhinolophidae; genus Rhinolophus; species Rhinolophus hipposideros. The sequence continues at coordinate 12,290,562 of NC_138072.1, forward strand.
ACACAGCGAGAACCAAAACTCCATCTTCATATACACATACTTACCTGTTTTCTTTTCCTTAATCATTAGTTTGTAACATATGAAGTAATTTGCTATATTGAACTTTTTTGGTTCTGTACTCTCTGATGATGAATTTTGGAATATATAGTCCATTCTCAGTTATCGGCGTACTCTAGTTAGAAAGTCATTCCCTGCACTTTGATGGAATCAGGAGAATTTGTTAACAGCTGAGGAATACAGCTTATGGACAGGAAGATACTAAGCAGTGGTGGTCAGCTGCTGCCTTACCATGTAGCTGCTGCATTGCCTGTGATGTAAGCATGGCCCTCAGCGAGACTGGGTAAGGCACAGTCAACCCTTTCTTCTAGTATCACTGTCTGTCCTTTTTCTTCTGCTGAGTTTGACCTTTCTCTCATAGTGACTAAGATGACCTGGCTCTCAAAGGGACTCAAGGGGATCGGAGCAGCCAAAGGACTGCAGTCCTGTTAGTAGAGCCTCGTCCATTCTGTTGAGGCTGTTCCTATACATCCTGGCACATTTTCCAGCTTCCAGGCATGTAGTCATGGCTTTGAACCACTGTTTACATGATGGTTTGATAAATAATTTTACTACTAAATTAGAATGGGTCATATAATATAAGTGGACTCTGTTTAGTTTTGGTTAGGGTGAGGCATCACATTAAATCATAAATGAACTTTTCAAGTAAAATGGTGTGATATACCTCACAATTGCAAATACTATAGAAAATACACGGATGGCCCTTAGTCTTTGTTGTTACTGGGGTTTTTTTTTTTGTGTGTGTGTGTTTTGTTTTGTTTTTAATTTGTGACTTTAAGGAAAAGAAAAACTATCGGGTAAAAGACGTGGGCAGAATGGGGGGAGGCTGACCATTCCCAGTGACATTAAGGAGTGGTGGTGGGAGCCATCTGCAGTGGTGGGAAGGAGTTCCTTAGCACGTCGGTGCTTGGCGATCATAAACAGCAGAGAGACTTTTAGTTGGGTTTATTATTGTTTTAAAATACCTGACAGATGGTGCACTCCCTTATTGTCTGCAGGGGTCAGGGAGAGAAATCTACAGTCAACTCCTAATATTTGAAACCCTAAGTGATGACTATTACATAGTAATTGAATAGTGTTGCAGATATAATTGTGTTTCCCGGAAAATAAGACCTAGCTGGACCATCAGCGCCAATGATGATGGTATAATATAATATATACTATATAATACAATATATAATATAATACCGGGTCCTATATTAATTTTTGCTTCAAAAGATGCATTTGAGCTGATTGTCCGGCTAGGTCTTATTTTCGGGGAAACAGGGAGAAATAATACAAGGCACCACCCATATACCCTTTATTTAGATTCACCTGTTGTTAACATTTTACCCCATTTACTTTGTCACTTAACAAGAACATGTGATTAAAGTAGAACACTTGTGTAAAATATATTCCCAAGTTGAACTGCTAACTTTATTTCTTTTCCTAATAAACAGTTATTTATCGGCTGTGATTTGCAGAGTGCTAGAGCTAGAAAGTACCTTCGGAGATAATGTCATTTGACTCCCTTAGGAAAGGTAAATGTGAACCAATCCAGGACAGGTGGGTTTTGATTTCTATGTAGCCTCTTGGCCTCTTCCAGGGTCTGATCCTGACAGGGAGGAGTTATAATTCCTGTCTGTCGGTTGCTTTGTGGCTTACACATCTCCATTTGGTCTCAGCACAGGCATGGACGTGCGCTTGCTTAGACCTACCTGGAATCTCGCTTGCGTTCATTTAAGCTCACACCTTCTTAATCTCTATTCCTTGATTATAAAAAACAACTGAAAAACATCATTTTTAAGATCACTTCACTTATTCTGTAACATATACCTCGTTAACTTTCCTTGGGTGAGACTATCTTATATTAGGTAGGATGTCTACCTAATACTTTCTGTCTCTTCAGTCAATTCACAAGGCCTTAGCTTGGTTGATCTTTCAAGATTCTAGGTTTTTCATACCCTTTTACAGTGTGGTGAGCAAAGCTTAGAAGAGTGTGACTACTGTAGAATAACAACAGTGGTAATTTACGTCTAAATAATTTACAAAATGCTTTTCGTACAGTCATTTGATCCACAGAACAGGACTTGTACCCCTGTTTCAGGGATGAAAAAACCTGAGCTACAGAAAGTTAAGTGACTAGCGCAGCGCCCCATAAACCAGGCTGTGCTGCAAATGGACTGCAACCCCAGGTCTTCTGACCCTAAATCCATACACCCTGTATCCAGATTCACCTGTTTTACTGCACCTCAGGTCCTTACATGTCATGTGTTTTTAAATGTACCTTAGAATCCCTTTAGTTTTCCCTTCTCCCCTTTCACCAGCCTAACCTGCTATTAAGGAAATAAAGTGTTTGCTGACTCAACTTATTTTTTTCTTCTGCACTTAAAATAATATCACTGCAGAATTAGAGTGAACCTGTAGCAGCCACTTACTATAATGTCCCACCTAATTTGGGTACCCTTGTCACCCTTCCTTTCCCAGAGGATTTACGGCCCTTTCAGGAATACTTAGAGCAACAGGGTATTCACTTCTTTTTATGCAACCTTGGTTCATTGTTGAGTGGCTCTAGTAATGAGGTTATTCTTTTATTTATAACATCCGAATTACCTGTGGTGGTTTTTATGTGTTGGTTTTAGTTATACCATCCAGAGCAACGTGGATGATGTGTGTTTTTTCACTTAAGGTGCCTTAAATTATTTTAAAATTTTGTAATAATTTGTTGTTTTGATAAGTTAATGCTCTGGCTCATCATTTTGCATACAAAATTCTAAGAGCTGGGAATTAGTTTTGGGCTTCTTTAGTCTAATTCCCCTCATTTAAGGTTGAGAAACTGGTCCCCGAAAGGTGGAGTAATTTGCCCAGGTAACAGTGAACCGGAGAACTAGGAGTAGAAGCCAGAGCTGGTTTCCAGTGTCCTTTCTGCTACTAGAGTGACTACAGTTAAGTGAAGGTAGCCAAGGGCAGGTTTTCTGAAGAGAGTTACTTGGAGTCTCTACTTAAGGGATTGAGTATGAATTGATGGTGAAGAGAACGGCCGTGATATTCAGGCCATGTAGTAGCACTGGGAGGAGGCCGGGCAGAGAGCAGTGGGTATACCCCAGTGGACAGCATATCCTCTTAGGACACATGGTGACGTGTGACCATGGGGTTTGAAGAGATTTTCCAAGTAAAACCGGCTACCTGTTGGGTGATTCACAGGGGCTATTCCAAAGGACCTGAAGTATAGACAGTGCGTGGACCAAGAGAAGTTACTGGGAGCTTGCTTTCTTGAAGAGGTTAGGAATGGAGAAACATGGAGTATTGGGACCCAAGTGCTTTCTGTAGGCAGCATAGAGCAGGAATCTGGAAATCCTCGAGGAAGGAATTTAAGGTTTCTATGGGGCACAGAGAAAACATTGTAGGAGGTAGATGGATCCTTTAGAAGGCTGTCAGGTTTCAGGCATGATCTGAGTTTACTTCCTTACTTGCTAAATAAGCATAATAATACCCACTGCACAGTAGTTGTTATAGGGAGTAAAGGAGATAATGTGTATAAGGGGCTTAGCATAAGGCCTGGCACGTGGTACTCAACGAATGATAGTATTTATTATATGACATCATGGCAGCTGGCTGAGGGTCTTATTAGAAGATATCACTAGAGTGAGATCTTTTTTTATTTTTTCCTTCCCTTTCCCTTATTCTAGCCACTTGATGTAACCCCCACCGCTCTTTAGCATGTTTTAGCCTTCAGGTTTATTATTTCCCAGCAGGTTCATATCTCTGACTACATATATAGTACTTTTCTAGTCAGCAGACTTGTTCTTTTTTAATAAGCTAGGCACTTTTGGGGGGCCATATTTCAGTTGCAAATTCCATTTCATCAATTGAAAGGATGTACTTACTACAACACTATCTCCAGACAATTTTATTATCCCTGGTTTTTTTGTTTGTTTGTTTTGCTTTGCAATATAACTATGAAGATGTAGTTGGAAAGGGGAATGGAAGGTACGAGAGGTTGAAGTAACTTTCCTTTTCAAAGTTTCTTTCCTTCAGGTTTTGAGTAAAACACGAAATAAAATATTTCGACAGATGCCAACTCTAAAGAGAACTAGTTAAACCAAAAAGACGTTTTCTGTGATAATTGCATCTTAAGCTATGAAAGCACGTAAGGATGTAGACTCAGGTTATCAAATGACAGGTTTTTTTCCAGTGTATGGGCTCAAGGTCAAATTTGATAGCACTAGATATGAGGCTGCTAATGTCTTCCTCAACTTTATAGTGTAATTATTTCTGAATCAGACCTGGAAACCATTTCACTCGGGTTCAGATGATAGGTAGAATTCACAGAGAGACTTGGTGTGTTATCAGTCTAAGAAAGCTTTGTGATGCTTGACGGTCTAGTAAAGGTTCCTTCTGGAACACTTAGGTGGAAGAGAGCTTCTCTGCACAATTTTGTATGTTAGGTTATAAACTTAAACTGAGAAATTTAAGTTTAAGGAAAACTTAAACTTCAGAAAATTAAATTTAAGGAGTTCAGAAAATCATTTTGAAAAGAGGCCTTTAGGAAAAATAAGTAAGTTTGAATGCTTTTTTAGCAGTCCCTGACTGCTTTATTGTTTTTTAAAGATGCAATTAAATAAACATTAATTTTTGAGAGATAATGATTTTTCTGTAGTTTGATTGTAAGGTAGAACAACTTTGCCTTTTTAGACCCCAGTGTTTCAAATTATGTGGTGTCCTGCTTCAGAATCCTACAGTTGAAAAGTATTGATAATCTGTAGTAGCATTTGATTTTCAGTGAGACACACTGACAATTATTGCCTGTAAAAAAGCCAGAGTAGGAGTATTGGTAAACTGATCATTAGTGTCTTTCTCTTACTCCTTGGTGCACACTCTCTCCTGCAGTCTCTTCCTTTCTCTGCTCTGAATTTCCTCCATTGGATAAAGATGCTTTGTCATCTCACAAATGTCCCATGCGTTAAAATACCCATTTCTCTTTCTTTTGTTCTTTAACCTTTCTCTGAAGTGAAATCTCTATTTCTCTCAAAATAGAGAATCCATAATTATTGGATTACGTTAATTCAGAGTGAGGTGTGGAATGACTGATAGACCTAATACTAATGTGCATTATATAAATTATATTTTTTAAAGTGAAACTTGCAACACTAAAGAAAACCCTGTTGGTCCAAAGAATTAGCAAATGCTTTCATATATATAGAGAGAGCACTTGTGTACCTTGTTACTTCAGACTTGTTTTTTTGGACTCCCAATTTCTAAGAGAACATGTTTCTTCCCTAGAGAAGTTGAGAAGAGAAGAAAGAATAATGGGAAGAGACAGGACCTTTTTCAATTTGACAGACAGGGATAGCTACTTCTTGACATTTTTCCTTCTGCAGGTCCTTCCTCTGTAATCTCACTATATATATATTTTTTTGTTTGTTTATATACTCTTTTTATGAACTATAACTCACCTCTTCGTTTCAGGTTCCTATCTCCCAACTTACCATTAGGTAAATACTCCTAACTTATGTTGTCAAGTTACATATTCTTCCATGAAACTTAAGATTTTTCTTGGTTTTTCAGAACAGTAATAAATTCTATTGACTTTATGAATTTTTTTCACCAGGAATAAAAGTCACCACGAAATGTGTCTCTCTTGTTGAAAATGTCTCTAATAAGACTGGCCTCTATTTATTGGTCATACGTTATATGCCAGGCACTTCACTGGGCATTTGCTATATATAATACATTCAGTCCTCACAGCAACCCTTATATAAGGTAGACATTTGCATTTCCTTTGTATGGATGAGGAAACCCAAGTTTGAAGAGATTAAATAATTTGTCAAAGTTTATACTACTAAATGGTGGAGCTAATTCTAAAGCCTGCCTGCTTTTGATTATACACTGTTTTCCTCTAGATTTCAAAAGCACCTTAAATGTTTTGGTGCCTATACATAAAAATGTTTTGGAGAGTGTGAGCGGCATGTTGTTGATTCTGCAATTTTTTTTTTTTGTATACCCACGCAGTCCTAGAAGTGTTTTATGATCCATTTGTTCCACTTTAAACTTTTATTATTGATCAATATTTTTTCCAAGGATGGCACCATAATTAATGTAGCATCTAAAGTAGTAAGTAGACGCTTGTGATACTTGCTGCCTGGATAAAAACAGTAACAGAGAGGTGGCAGTTAATGTAGGGAGCTAGTCACAGAAAAATTCATTTCTTTTGGAATGTCAACCAGGTACTTTTCTCATATTACAGCATGCTGCAGGGCAGGGCTAGAGTCCAAGCTTTGATTAAAATCACCCAAACACCCAAACTTTTTTTTGGTTTTTGCTTTACAACCACAAGTTATTGCCAGCTGAAAGGATAATAGAGAGTAATGATGAATGCATTTTCATCTGCCAAAAAAAAAAAAAGTTTTAGACAGTTTCGTTCTTTCTAAACCTTGGTAAAAAGGCTGCTTTGAAGTGAAGAGTAAATTAGTGGCTACCAAATAAGTAGTTATTAGATTCCTGCTCTAGAAGCCCGCTCAGTAGCTGCCAGTTAACAGTTCAGTCTCAAATCCTTTCTCCTAGTGGGGGTGGTATAAGAATTCAGGCATTCTTAAGGGTCTTTCCTTTTCATCCCCAACTTGTCAGTTTTAGATAGAGGTTGTTGCTTTCCCCGAGACTACTTAGGTTTTCTTAGGCTGTCAAGGTCAAGTGCAAAACCAAACTTTTAGAATGATCTGCAGTGGATCCTTTTACTCATTGGAACTTGACAGAACTGAGCTGTTTTGAATCGCCTCTTATCTCTGATGCCCTCCTTCCCACCAAGGCTGAAGGGAGGGGCATATTGAATTGCTGTGCTTCCATAATAGTTGATGGTTCTTGATTCCTTTTGACTTTATTATGGCTTTTTTAGAATAGTTGTTTCCCAAGATCACTTTAGCAATATATTAAAGAAAAATTTTTTTAGTCCCTTAATACTGTAACCTAATTATTAGTAATTAGATCTCTGGGCTCAAGTGAACAGATTAGTAGTCACCTTTATGCTTGACTACTTTTGAATGATTTAATTTGTGGTTGTTTGGTGTTGGATCCAGGTTATTGTAGTAGCTGAATGTTGTATGATAGGCATTATGAGTAGCTACTCCTATTAGGGAGTGAGAAATCAAAACAGAATTTCTCTACTTAGCTGCTACTTAGGGTGCTTTTTGACACTTCTGCTACTGTGGTGTTATACAATTTTTGAAAACGGATGATAATTATATGGCTAAATAACAGTTATTAAATACTTATGTACTTACTATGGTGCTAAGTGCTTTACATCTGTTATATCTAATTTAATCCTCACTGCAGTCCCATTAAGGGCCATTATTATGCCAACTTCACAGATACCGAAACTGAGGTATATGGAGGCTAAATAGCTTGCCCAAATGAACAGTAACTGGAGCTGGGATTTGAAGCTGACAACCTGACTCCAGGGCCATCGCCCTTAACTACTGTGCTATATACCTCAGGCTGATGTCTTCTGTTTTATACATCACACAGCTCTGTTTAAGACTTCCACTCATAAAATTCCCTCATGTCATTTTCTATTAGAGTCTGTGTATATGTGCAGGATTTTCCATTTCTCTTCTCATAAAACTTTCATCTTTAGGTTTAGCGGTTGCCAGTTGGTTTCTTGCAAAAACATTTTCAGCTTTTAGCATTTTTATTCCAGGTAAGAGGAGTGTGTCGACTTGCTGACTCTTTGGCATATGTCCTGTAAAGTTAGGGCAGTCAAATCTTTGTACTGGTAGAAATGAACAGTTGAAGCATTTCTTCTTTATTTTGGATTATATCACAATTTGGAGGGCAAATATGTCATTTGAGCTTTATTTTCGACACATATGGAAATGAATTCTTGTTCCGTAAAATATGCAGATCTGGACATTCTGGAAGCATCCTGTGTGGAGGAGAAAAAAATCTTCTCGGAATGTAAAATTGGCCATGCAGAATTTAAAACGGGGTGAAGGTATGGGTAATCCATCTGTGGGTTTTTGAATTAAAATTTTTTCATATTTTTTTGTACTTAGAGTAAACCTTTACAGCACTGTTATTAAGAAATACTTGACTTAGTAAACTTTTACTGAACACTTACATTTTGGGAACACAATTTTTAAATCTATGAAAAAACTCTTCATACACAAGATGTTATATTATTGTATTTTGGAATTATACACTCATTCCTAATTTTAATTAATTTGAATTAACTGAAGTGAGTTTCACATCTTTGAGGTGAGATCATTAATAGTCTTTCTTTTTCTTCCACAACATTTGGGGTTGGAGGGATAGGTAGCTATCTAACATGGCAACAACTGGGTTTTCTGTATCTTACATGAAGTGGTAGCCTTCACATTTTGCTATAGAAGGGGCATTTGCTTCAGAGTGAACTTAATATTTCTTCTGAAAACCTAAGCATAGTTTTGGAACAGTAATAAACTTGAGGTACCACACATATTATCATTTTACTTAAGAGCTTTTTAGTCCTGCATATTGAAGGAATATACAGAAGGCCACCGAGGCGGGTATGACTGAATTCTATGTAATAGTTGTAGTGTTCGTGATTAAAATAGGCTAAAACAATGGCTTACTTATTAGTGGCTGTACTTCAGTGTCATGAAAAGGGGGGAGGACAAAGGTATTTGTGTATCTTTGTGCCAGGCACTGTTAGGTGTCCTGTTCTTGCGTGTTAACTTAAGTCCTAGGCTACAAAGTTGTATTATTATCTCTTTCTTAAAGATGTGGAAACTGGAATTTAAGAAGTAGATGAGTTATCTGTAGTTAGAACTGATATATGCAGAGCTAGGATTTAAACCCCGAAATATCTTACTCCAAGGCCTGAATCTGCCTATCACATCATATGCCTTCTGTCTTCTTCTGAATTTTCTTCTTTTCTCATTCCGTGTTTACCCTTGGACTTTGTTGGAAGTTTTCCATTCTATTTCTTTTCTTTGAGTGGTTACTCTAACAAATGTTAATATTACACTTACCAAAGTCTAAATGCCAATGGTATCTCTGCCCTGCTCCTGAACAATAAGATCCACCTCTTTCTGAAATGAACTGTTTTTATTAGATATGAGAGTTCTGGGGCTTGATCTTTGGACCCTAGAGATAACAACATGTTTAGATTTACCCATATACGTGTGTCCTTTTTTCTTTTTCTTTCTGAACATTTCTTCATGCATATCAACTGTAGAGATGAATTGTTTATTAATTTACCCGCCACCCCCACCCCAGGGCTTTATTGTGGGAGGGTTTTGGTCTGGCTCTCTACCTTGTACAGGCCCTTGTGTTTGCCTCCTGTTAAACTATTTCCTAGTGCTTCCCCACCCCACCCCCAGCAAGTTCTTGCCACCAGACTATGAAGATACTCCAAGAGCATGCTGGCTTCAGAACTAACTCACCTCTTTAGACTTGTGCTTTCTTATTGTTTCTGCCCTTGGAGCATTGCTCTTATTTTATTGCTAGCTCTGCCAGACATTTTCAGAACAATTTAGAAGTATTTAATCCAGCTTGTTTAGGTGATCTCTAGCCATTGGGTCTACACTGCCAGAAATAGAAGTCCACATTGTCACTGGGCTTGACTGGAGTGCGTGCGTTGGACCTGGGAAGTGGGCTTTTGAATTCTTTCATTCTAACGCCCTTTTCTAGTAACTGGCAAAACTCTTTCATCAAGAGTCATAAGAAATACACTGTTTGAAGAATAATGACGGGGTTCAGAACATGTTACCTCACAATAAGGTACCCTGGCAGGTTGCGTATTTTAAGCTGAAGGAATCTGAGAAATGGCAGGTGCAGGAAAGACTTTCTGACTTTCCCTTGAAGCAGCTCCTAAGACCCTTAAGTGATATGAGGGGTGCCCTCCCTATACCCAGAGGCAAGAAGCATTCTTATCTCTGAAGACAGAGACATGCCGAGAGGAATCTGTATGAATAGTTCTTGCTAAGTTTGGGTCTCTTAGCTCATACCCTTATTTGTCTTATCACATTTTCCAATGACTCTACTCATCATACCTGATATAAACACATCGAGCTTTAACCATTTTTTTGGCTTTCATTTCCTTATGAAAGGTCCTGTGTCAGGTAAAACTTACATTCAGTAAATTTGTATGCGTTTCTCTTGTTAATCTGTCTTTTGTTACAGAGCCCCAGCTGAGAACTTAGAAGGGTAGAGGGAAAAGATATTTTTCCTTCCCTACGGTTTGTGGCGACTGTGAAAGGATGGCTGGGACAACCTGCTCACTCCAGAGCCGGCAGATGGAATCTTGGGAAAACTGACAAAAGTCAGTGAAAGGTTAAGAATTCGTAGAAAAGTCAGCTCTCCCAGAACTTTGTCTGTAGTGCCTGGTCAAGAGAGGAAGGTAAAATTTTCTTTCTGTTCTTTCTTTGCCAAATTCAGTTTAGTGGAAAAAAACAAACAAACAAACAAACACCAGCTATAAAAATGAGATCTTTGGATCGTGACTCTTGGGGATTTGGGTTCAGGTAGCCATTAATTATTGATCCTCTCCCTCTCGGACATCCGTCGTTCGTTTTGGGTCCTGAAAGCTTGGCTGGGCTTTCTGCCGCCTGGGGCATTAGGTTACTGGACCTGTGTGTGTAAGCGGTCAACTGTCAGATCGGGGGTCCCAAGAATAATGGCTGGACAGAAATGTGGGTAGCATCGCCATTGTGGCTAACGTCCTGCCCACTGCTGCCACCTCTCAGGGGGTTGTCCTAGTCTGTCTTTCTTTTGGGTATCTTAGTGAGTGGCTCTGGGTCCTGGGAGGGCTCTATCTTCTGCACCCATGGTGGGAGCCTGTGTCCATCGGTGAGCCGGAAAAGGCTTGTTGGTTTTCAGTCATAAAAGACTTATCTGTTTTGAGTCACTTAAACTAGGTAGACGTTTTGTTTTTTGTTTTTTTTTTAAAAAAAGGTGTTTAATACTGCTAGGAATATTTACTGCTTGTCGTAGTTAAAACCTGATAAGCTACTTGAAAGGATATATATATATATATATATTTAAAAGATCTCTGTGGACAGAAGTTGGCCTGATTGGAAGCCCGTATTCAGAGCTTGATAGGAGTGCTTTTTAAAAAAAGATCTATCGGTTCCCTCTGTTTGATCCTGCTCCTCCCATGGGAACATCTGAGAAACTCCCTTCTTGAACCCCTGCTGACTGTACGTTCCCCAGCTCTGTCTACTCCCCTTCTTGTTGGCACGATTTTGCTGAGGATAATTTGGAACTTCACTGGCTTCTTTGGGAAACTTAAGGTCTCACACTGGCTCCTCTAAGACCTCTTTCTTCCCATTGCTTCTGCTCCCCCTTCCACCTTCCATTTTCCCTTTAGTTCTCTTGAATCCTTTGATACGTTCCCCTTCAGATGTCTATCTCTTTCACCTCTCTCTCCACCCCTGGCAGAACTTTTCCCACTTCAGCCCCTCAGTTACTTGAACTTTAGGCTTTCTGCTCTTAAGAGACTCGGGGTCCCCGAAAAGCAACTCTCTAAGGCTGAAAACGAAAAAGGCTAATTGGAAATTGATGGAATATTTTATCACTCATGAGCTTTGGAGATGTCTAGGTAGCAATACATGTCTCCTAAGTCACTTGCCAAAACTGTAGTTTACAGCCTCCATAAGATTATATATCAGAGCAAATGGAAATCTTAAAAGCCTTCTCCACAAATAGTGGTAAAAAGCAAGAGCCCCCACATTGAGTAGGTAACCTCAACTTGTCCCATTGGTCAGAAGGACAATTTAGATAACAATATAAAGTGGATAAAAACTAGTGAGTTTGTTTTACTATGTTTTACTGACACATATAGCTAACATTTTAGAATGAAAACTACTATAACACCTCTGTGTTTGTATATATGGGTCTATGCATGTATGTTAGGTATATGTGATATTTTTCTATCTCTGGAAGGTATTAACAAATTAATTTCTAAAATCCTTAAAGGAGTATGAGCAATTCAGGTATAATTGTTAAGAGCAAGTGAATTAATGAGAGTAGGATAAAAGTTTATGGGCGAACTTTTCAATAATAATTATGTTTTCATAATGTCTACTTAAAAATAGTTTCCAAAATCCTTTTGGGTAACTTGAAACCTGAAAGCAGCACTAGGTTAAGTTAAAAAGTGGATATTCATTGAATACCTAGATCATTTCCAAATAAGATAAAGTACCGAATCATTAATTGCCGAACATAAGTTTATCAACTTTTGGCTTCTTAAATTTTGTAGAGAAACAAGGTATTTGGGTCTGTTAGCAAATGTGTCCTTTGCCACATTAAAAATTGTACTAAGAGGAAGCATATGTCTCTAGAAATTGGGAAATGGTGTATTCATACATTTGCTAGTCTGCTACAGAATGTTAGTATGTGGCAGACAGAAACAATTGCTCGCTTCTTAGTTTTCAATGAAAATTAGGGTTACTAAAGGATTAAAAATTCTTACCAGTTATGTAAATGAAACTAGTAGGAATAATAAGGACAAAGAAGAAAAACCTCTGTATATAAAGTATGCAAGGGAAATAGGCTGTGTTTGTGAGAAGGAAAAGTATACAAGTTACGAAGGAGGTGTTTCTGTTAAGGGAATAAGAAAGTAATTCATCCTAGAGTGACTGGCTGTTCCAAAATGAGAAAGAGGAAGAGTAGGACAAAAACAAGGTAGATATTAAAAAAAAAAAAATTATCGAAGGTTTGAGAGAGGCATTTTATGTGTAGGCAAGCTACTGAGATTGAATAGATTTATTTGCAAGTTAAAAATAGATGATTCTTACTATCAAAAGTATACTGATGCAAAACTAGAATGACAAAGTTTTTTTAGGCTTATTGGCCTGCTCTTACTAAGAAATTGTAAAAGATTTTTCTTTATATTCTAAGTAATCTGCCTGGGGAACCAAGATTTTATGTCTTACCAGAATGATATGCTGTGGTTCATGTTGTTTTTCATCAGGTTTTTGATGACTGAAGAGAACCAAATCTTCTCAATGTTAAAAGCGCTAAGGGGTCATTCATTTACAACCACTGTCACTTTAGCTAAATAGATAATTATTATTTTATAATGATCTCACATGCTTAAACCTTTTGGCATTTTTGATACACTTTCCCAAATCAAATTCTAAATAATTTTTGACCTAAACTAACTTGGAGATTTCCCAGAGGGTTCCATGAAAAATCTCCAAAGATTTGTCTTTGACCTTGTAAAAGAGAGATGTTAAACTAATTAGGTTTGTTGGCTGTCGTAAACTGGGAGGCGTTGTCAAATAAGAAATGATGATAAACCTTCTTTAAGGTTAGATGGATATAGATGTTATTAACATAAGTATTTCAGAATTGTGTGGATTATAGAAATGTGTCAATACCTGTGACGTTCCTGATATGTTAAATGACATGTTATCAGTTATAATTCCAGTTATTATGTTAAACTATTATATGTCACTGAAATAAAGAAATTTCCTTGTCAATTACATTATAATGACCTCTCATCAGATCTTTAACCATGGCCATTTTGAAGTCTTTTGTCATCCACAGTCAGTTGTTTTTTATTCCTGATTTATCTCTGAAAGAGGTTACAGCCAGCTATAGGCCAGAATGTTCAATGAGGGCATCACTTGAGTAACCATCACTTGGGACCATGCCAATGGACTGAGTCGTTTTCTAAACTAATGAAGAAGTTGATGGATACATAAAACTGCTAACCCAAGATCAAACAGAACAAGAATTAATTACATGAGACTGTATGAGCAGTTGGGGATGATTATAATTTTTTTAATGACTTTGTTTGAAACGTTGCTAGTTCTTTAATGTTTTGTGTTTCTCTTTTCTCTTAAGCTGTGTATAACTTACAGCAATTTGGTAAAGTGTACCTTTATGACCAAAGATGAAACAGTTTTCTGCCTCCAGAATTTAGAAACTCTTATGAAGTATTTTTATTTTGATGGCAATGTAGTTATTTGCATAAGTCCAGTAAGAATCTGTTTTCCTTGTAATATGACATAATAAAAAACATTTGTTCTATTACCAAACTTTGACTGGAATGTCATATTTGAGAATGATGTATAAAATCAGATATGCCAGATAGTTTTAAGGAACTAACGTGGTCTTTATTGAGCTAATGCTTATAAAAGTCTCTTGGGAAAAAACTCCGGCCTGGTACCTGACTTACAGGGTTCCCAGCCTTCTAGGTAAGGAAGGTCACTTCCTGGGACACCCAGGAACCTTAAAATATTTTGGGAACCTCAAAAAGAGAGGAATGCAGCCAATTCTATAGGTACTGAAGGCGAAGACTAGTGGCAAGTTTCTGGTTTGGCTTCCCAGCTTCGAGAGACTTTTAAAAGTCTAATTTGAAATTTCTTATTAAAAATTCCAGCAGAGCAAACTTAAAAAGAGTCCATACGGTCAATCACTATTCTTGCTGCACTTATGTAAACAATCAGGCCAAATTTAATGAGACTAGATTTTTTTGCCAACAAATTAGTCTTACCCTCATTATCTTGGATAGAAATGGGGGTAACTAGAGAGAGAAAAATAATGTTTCAACAGGAAATTGTAGCACCCCCTTGTGGGTCTTAAATTCTAGAACGACTCGTGGTCTTTAAGGTTTTGTTATCTATCTGTAAATTGGACTGGATCCTGAATCCTTCTCGTTTCCTCCAGTATCTGGCTACACCCCCGCCAACTTAACGTTTCCAAATGTCTTTCTCACACCTCTGACTTGGAATCATTGAGAACTAAAACAGTTCTTTTTCTGAAGCCCTGCAAGCTGGATAACTTGATTTAAACGTCAGAGAAATCACCACAAGAGATCACGTATGGGCACCTCTCAGGCCTGTGTTATGTGGGCCACCGAGAAAGCTCACCGGGATACCTGACGGCCTCACCAGAGACAGTCCACCTGCAGACCATGAATCTCCGTCAGACTGCCACTGCCTGTCCTCACTCCACCATCTAGAGATGCTTTGAGCCCAACATCTAGAAATCTTAATTGACTGCCCTCGGGACCCAAAAATTGAGTTTATAGTTTGTTCTAACATTCACCTTTTTTTTCCTTTTGTTTCTATAGAAATGCCCCTTATTAAATGCCTGATTGCTGATACTATATCGAGACCTAACGTAAGGGGGTGTCGTCTCCCACCTATACCACCACCTCCTGAAACGAGACACTAGTGTTGAAATTACCCATTCTCAGCACTGAGACTGGTTCTGTGGGTTGTGGGACAATCTACCAACTCATCACTTCTTGGGGAAGTTTCAAATGGAATGACAG
The DNA here is from genome assembly GCF_964194185.1 of Rhinolophus hipposideros. Classification (NCBI taxonomy): domain Eukaryota; kingdom Metazoa; phylum Chordata; class Mammalia; order Chiroptera; family Rhinolophidae; genus Rhinolophus; species Rhinolophus hipposideros. The sequence goes on from NC_138072.1 coordinate 12,305,860, forward strand.
CGTTCAAGATACGCTATCCTAAAATATGGCACCGTGGCAGGTTGAATATTTTTGAGCTGAATGAATTTGACAAATGGCAGGTGCAGGAAGGACTTTTTCCCTGAAGCAGGTTGTGAGATCCTCATGGCAGAGGTCCCTCCTTGTGCCCAGGGGAGAGGAGTATCCTTCTCTCCAAAAATGGAGGGACACCGAGAGGAATCTGAACAAATATACCTTGCTAAGTTTCTCCAAGTTTATTACTCTTAACTTATCCCCCTTTTTTGTCCTATCATATTTTCCCACAGCTCTCTACTGTTCATCAAACCTAGTATAAAAACTCACGTTCAATCATTTCTTTGGTCCTCATTTCCTTATAAAGTCTCCTTTATCACATAAATTTACATTAAATAAATTTGTATACTTTTCTCTTGTTAATCTGTCCATGTTATTGAGATCCAGCTGAGAACTTAGGAGGAAAAGATATTTTTCCTCCCCTACAAAGAATCACCAAATGACTTCCCTAAAACCGTTTGCAAACTCCCTTTCTGGAGACTTATATTGACTGCCCTCTTGAGGAAGAACAAAAAAAATCTGAAAACAAATCTTTCAGTGAACAGTAAGCGTTGTTTTATTTTGTATCTTATGCTGAGATAAACAGAAGCGAAGAATTTCTTGATCTGAGCATGGATTGCCCTGTGGGAAGCTCAGGTAGGAGCAAACACTGGGGGAAGATTTATGACAGTAAGGCTGAAATTACTATGTCAAAACTAGCTTACATTGAAATTTTGCAGTTTGTTCTGAGGCTTTGTCTTCAAGGGCCTAAGTCATCTTCAAAGAGATGAACACAGTACATCATCAATTCTTTCAATTTTAGGCTCAAAACTGATTCTTGGTTTTTTATAAAGAAAATTTATGCAAGAGAAGTTTTCCTCGTGTATTTTAATTCATTTTTAAGTAAAGAAAAAACCATGCCTTATCAAAAATGGTGCCTATACTATTTTTTCCTTATTCTCCTTATTTGGAGCAAATATTAGGAGGGCATCTAGAAGTAGAAAATAACTCACAGTAGTGTTTCCTGTTTTCTTCTTTCATATAATCTTGTAATGTGATTACCTACATAACATGTATGTCTTTTCCTTTGCTCTCTAGATAAACACTGTTAAAAATAATATTTTCATTGAAAAGGTGCTTAACCCATATATTTTTTAATGGGTTAAGGTTAAAGTTTTATCAAGTTAGTTATTTCTGTAGCAGGCAACGTTGATTTAGTGGGTTTTGGCAGTGGTGTTCACTTAGCTCTAATAGAAAAGATGAGCATTTGAAGGGAAACAATTGCTTGCTTTGTAAGTGGTGCTGTTGAGTAATGACTAAGTACATTCATTTGCACAGCCAATATAAACTCCAGACAGATTTTTCCCTGCCTTTTCCTCAAGTGGATCATGTGATTTGCTGTTTATCACTGAGACTTGAATATCCTCAAGCCTTACAAACCACATAACTTGACCATGAAATCAAACAGCTGTTTCAAAGGACCCTTTGCAAGTAGATTTTATTTTTTATTTTTTTGTCACTGCAATGAAAAGATTGTGCAATTTTTTAATGCATAGTGGAACTCTTTTCCCTCCTTCCCTTCTGCCTTCTTTAAAGTACGTTTCAATGCAAAGATTTCTGCAGTATTTGGTTGACGTCTGCTGTCAGCACAGTTGGCTGTGTGCTAAGGCCAAGAGGCCATTGCATTTAAAAAAATCAAATAGCACATATGGTACTTGGCTATTGTCTTTCAGAGATGACAGTAAGTCAGTATCTGCGAGATTGTAACCTCTGTCTTTTATTTAGAGTTGCTTACTCCTTTTGTTTTAGGGTTAATGGGGAAAGAGCCAATCCCTTAAAGAATGGTATCTAAGCTTGTGAAGAACCTGCAAAGGTTATTTTGGTGGCGCATATGACTGATGGATTTTTTAGATTTAGATACCTGCATTGTTTTCAAAATGTTTACCATTAAAGTTGTTTCTGGGTCCGTCCGTTCTTTTGCAAGATGCATGTACATATTAGTTATATCCGTAGAACCTTTAATATGCTGACCTTTAGTTGTGCTGTTGTGAAATGCTTCTTTTATGATTCTCCTCTTAAAAACTGGGTTGTTTCAACATTGAGAATTTCAGCATTATTATCTGGTGAGAGTGACTACTCCATTTTAAGTATTACTCAGTTTGGCATTTATATGTGTACACACATACCCATATGGAATTATGAAGTTAATTTAAGCAATGGCATGTAAAAAATGGGAAGATTATTTAAGAGGCAATAATGTTTAGTAATAAAGGTATCTCAGTTTAACAAATATATGCTACATGTCATGTACATATGTATGTTTGATGCTGGAGAGAATTTATGAGCACCTGTAAGTTCTTATCCCTTTTCCTTAAAGATGCTGCATCCTATTGTTGCTGAGTGTAAGTGTTGTAGGAGTTCCGATGAGACAGAGACTATCACAGGACAAAGATTACAGAAAACTTGATGCACATAATGACTTGGGTGGGACTTGAAGACCAGGTGTAGATGCAGAGGGGGAAATACCCAGCAGAGGGCGCCAGAGTGAAGGTGGGAAATCAGGCTGCGTCGGAGGGACCAGTTGGTTTGCTTGTACATGGCACACCCATTAGGGAGTAGGGGAAGATCTTATTGGTGCTGAGACATATAGAACATTCAGTACCATCCTGAGGGAACTCTCAGTCTTGTGCAATAGTGAGATGGTTGATCATTCATTTATTTGTGAGCCAGCTGAATATTAACTGTGTGCCAGGTGCCAACGAGGCAGAAGAGTATAGTGGGTAAGAGCACAGGCTCTGGATGCTGTAAACTTTCAGGCTGAAGTCCTGGTTAACTACTTGACCACTTACTGACGTGCAGATTTCTCAACCCGCTCTCACAGGTCCGGAGTGGTCTGTGATGATAAATTTGTTAAATCGCCATATCATTTGATCAAATTTTCTAATGTTTAAGGTCTTAATAAGAACTTTAAGTTTTGGTTACTAATCAGAAAATAGATAGAAAACTGTTTTATGATCACTAACAAAACGTTTACTATTTTACTTAGCAGTTTTTCCGTTGAATCTTTTAAATGAAGGATTGTTTTAGGTCGTTTTGGTTTCTTTTGGATACTGTTGAATTCATTTTAAGTGAAATTGAAAAAGAAAACACATATAAGTTAAATTAGATTTTAAAATTCAAGCTTAAATTTAAATAAGTTAAAAACAATGTTCCAAAGAAATCACAGTTAACCAGAATAGATTTGTACCTGCCCTGTGGCTGGGGAGATGGAATGGCGGCATTGAGGGCTCTGTGTTGACCTCAGTGAGGAAATGATTTTCACAAAGAAAAAGTAGATTATGTTTGTTTGGTCATTGCTGTCTTTTCTTACTCAAAAAAGGGGAGTTTAGAAAGCGTGCTGGACAGGCAGAATTCGTCCCCGCAGCCTGTTAGAGGCCGAGGGGGTAGCTCTCTGTCTTTGAGAACAGACTTTTCCTGAAGCAGTAAGGTTAGTGGACGTAAGTCAGAAGCATAGCCTCACAGGCTGGCAGAAGTATGCGTATGAGTGGGTCCTTCCCGGACACTTCATGGGCTCTGATCTGGGGCAGTGGTGTTTCACACGTGGACATCCCACAACTACCCTGTAGTCCCCTCTTCCTCACCACAAACTACCTTTGGATCTCCGGCATTGTTGGACAGTTCAGTTACACATTCAGACTATGTGGTGAGACTGTACTGGCGAGTGAGAAGGGGGGTTTGGCCTGCGGAGAAGGGGCTAGGAACGGCTCAGGCCTGCTGCTGTGCCTCATTCATCAGAATTTAGGTCCCTTTAGTTGCTGACCGCTTTCCCCGTATGACCACTGCTTTGCCATGACTGTGTGAAACTTCAGTGCGATGTATGGGTTATGAAGTGTACATTTCAGATGTTGAATTGAGCTCTTCGTTCACTTGACAGAAACCAGACTCATCTTTCCTCAGAGACCAGAAGTGTCGTAGAATTGAAGCCAGAAGACCTGGGCTTGAATCTTGGCTCCTCCTCTTAATATTTGTGTCACTCTGAGCAAGACATGTAGTTTATCTTAATCTGTCTTCTCTTTAGTAAAGGGATGGATGGTTCCTCCTATTGTTGGTTGTTGCACTGAGACTCAAATAAGATGCTAAGAGAGCATTTTATAACCTTCTAAAGAGCTATTTAAATGTAAGTGTCATCGGTAGATTGTGAGTCTTTGGAGGCAGGCAGTGTGTCACAAGTACCCACAAGCTAAGGCTGTGATCTGGAAGTCGTAAGCTGGGTGAGGGCAGAACCTCTTCTGTTACCCATTGTATACTCAGCATCTTTGCAGAACTATGCTTGACTCATTTTCTTTATTTCTAAGTTTAAGAACTTCTAATCATTTTCATTCTATTCATCCCGTTTCCTCAGAAATTTATTTCTCTCCATCTTAGAAAAAATGGTATAACAAAACATAATGCCCCATTCCACAGCTGGATAGATAAACTAACTCTTTGTGGGCTAATCCCAAAAGTAAAGAGGCAGCGGGTTAACAATAGGGTTCTCTGAGTTCTCTGTCTGCCTCAAATAAAAAGGAAGATGACCACCAACAGTGGGAATCTGGAGGGCGCAAATACTGAAAAGAAAGATGTTTGTGTAAAGCTAGACAGACCGGAATACAGGCTTAGCAATTGAATGGAGAGTCCAGAAAAGGAGTTTTGTCTGGGTCCAGGGAAAGATAATCTAAACCATAATGGGGCACATGAGACATTCTTCCTACTGAGACATTCTGTCACAGCCAACGAGTGCACACTAAGCTTACACACCTAACACATTGTCCAGGCTGCACGCTTGCCAAATGCTCCCCTGTTTATATTTTTATGTATTTAAATCAGTATTCGTATACTGATAGATGACAGTTAAGACTTTATAGTTTAAGACAATGCCCCTGTGATTCTTTTTAGTGAGCTAAATTAAATACGTCCTTCAAGCTATTTTTTTGGAAAGGGAATTATTTGACTCGTATCCTGGCTCTGTTGCACGAGCTATGTGATATTGGGCAAGTTACTCAACTGCTTTTGAGCGTTCGTTTCTTAAAAGTCAACTGTAACGTAAAATAATACTGTGCACAGTTGTTGGGATGAAAAATAATAAAATATGTAAAGTAGCTAGTGCAGTGGCAGGTACACAGTAGGGCCTCAATTCATGATGGGTGTTATTTTGTGATCTAAGCTTAATGTGTAACTGTTTGTATATCATTGGCAGTAAGTTCCACTGATAGAACGTTAAGTGTTCCAAATGTTGTTCGTCTTACGAGTTTCAATATTTGATTTTAGACTAAATATATATTATGTACTTTCACGGATTTCTGAGCGCAGATACCATATTCTGTTGCATTATGTGCAGTAACTCAAAAGCTATATATCAGTTGCAGAAGCAGCTTCATTGACAAAAAGATACTTTCAAATTTTCAAAGGGTCACTTACTCTTTAATTTTATTGGGTTATATTTGTATCCTTGACAAGAGAATTAGTAGTTTTCTTGAACTAAACTGTAGTCCTTCAGACTATAGGATATTCCAATTATATCATATTCACTCTGTACTGGAGTTGTTGTCTCCTCACCACCACCCCACCCTCCATCCTTGATAATACAAACAGAGACTGCTAATTGTACCCCTATAGCCATTCTTTTCTTTCTTCTTTTGAGGAGTACAATTCCCAAGTGTGAACTAACTACGAGCACCCAACTAACTGTATTTCCCATCTAGATGCACCTTAATGGGGCCCTGGCCCTAAGTTTGGGACCTTGGGATGTGAAAGGAAGAGATGTGGGCAACTTGTTGGGTCATCTTAAAGACAAAGTCATTTGTCCTGGTTGTCCTTGTTTTCTTTTTTTCTCTTTGGCTGGGAAATGACAAGGATTGAAGCAGCAGCCTTGGATCCAGAGATGGGCACTAAATGATGAAGGTGACAAAACCAACTAGTTGCTCCGGGTTCCCTGGAGTAGAGCTGTTTACCACCCTAGATTACTCACTTACCTTTGAGCTGTTACGTGAGAGAAAAATAAACTTCTATCTTATTGAAGCCCTAGTGCTTTTGTATTTCTTTGTTACAGCTGTTACAGTTTGTTACAGACTACCTCGTGGCCTAAATAATACACTACCATAAAGGGTTGTGGCTGCCTATTGAATGGGAGAAAATATTTGCAAATCATGTATCTGATAAGGGGTTAACATCCAAAATATACAAAGACCTCATACAACTCAATAGCAAAAAAAACCCCAAAACAATCAGATTAAAAAATGGGCAGAGGATCTAAATAGACTTTTTTCCAAAGAAAACACAGATGGCCAGCAGGTACATGAAAAGATGCTCAATGTCACTAATCATCAGGGAAATGCAAATCAAAACCACAATGAGCTATCACCTCACACCCGTTAGAATGGCTGTTATCAAAAATGCAAGAAATAACAAGTGTTAGCGAGGACGAGGTTCCACAAAAATAAAAAATAGGACTATCATATGACCCAGTAATTCTACTTTTGGGAATTTGTCCAAAGAACATGAAAACATTATTTTGAAAAGATACATGCAGCCCTATGTTCATTGCAGCATTATTTACAATAGCCAAGACACGGAAACAACTAGATGTCCATTGATGGCTGAATGGATAAAGATGTGAGATAGACACACACATACACACACAAATATTATTCAGCCATAAAAATCACTGAATCTTGCCATTTGTGACAATGCTGATGGACCTGCAGGGCATTATGCTAAGTGAAATAAGTCAAACAGAAAAAGATAAATACTGATGATCTCACTTATGCGTGGAATCTAAAAAAATAAAAGAAAAAAACCAAGCTCATGGATATAGAGAACAGATTGGTGGTTGCCTGAAGTGCGGAGGGGATGGCAGGTGGGCAAAATGAGTGAAAAGGGTCAAAAGGTACACACTTCCAGTTATAAAATAAATAAGCCCTGGGGATGGAATGTACAGCATGGTGACTACAGTTAATAATATGGTATTGCACATTTGAAAGTAGTTAGGAGAGGGGATCTTGAGAATTCTCACCAGAAGGAGAAATTTATAACTGTGTGGTGATGAATGTTAACTAGACGTATTGTGGTGATCATTTTGCAAAATATACAAACATCAAATCATTATGTTGTACACCTGAAACTAACAATGTTTTGTCAATTATACCCCAATAAAAACAAAAACTTGTGAAGATTAGAGATTCTACATTGCTTAGTTTATATGATGCATTTAAGTTTAGAGATTATACATTGCTTAGTTTAGAGACACAGTGCTCTGTCGGTGTTATTTATTATGTGTTAAATAGTTCATTTCTACCTGTTGTGGGTGGGGCACAATGATAAATATAAAGATCATGAAAATGGTTTCTATTATCAGTGGATTTAAGAAAATTAAAAACAAGTATTTTTTCAATTAAAAAAGCATGTAAAACAACCAGTTACAAAAGTTTTACTTATATAGTATTACATGTAATAGTAACCAAAAATATGCTTTTATCCAGAAAGAAATAAGAAATGGGTAAGAGGACCCGATGAGAAAAACTTACAATTTAATTAAAACATCAAAGAATGTAAAAATGGATGGAGAGATATTTCATGTTACTTAATGTTATAAAATGTTTCTCATAAAGGTTAATTAGGGTTAAAACCTCAAATAATGAGGCAAAGTATGTAATGAGAAACATTGGTCCTTGGACCACCGTTTCTCAATCCTGGGTCATTATTCCCCTAGGCAACTGCTTTGAATTCTTTAAGCAGTTTCTTCTGGTATTTACCTCCATATTTTTCAGTATTATGCATTTAAAAATGTTTTCAGTTTAGTCACCATCTGTTGACTTTTTAATGAGGCAAATGAAGATTTAGCTGTTTTATTCCTCCCTTATCAATTCTTTCTCTCTCCCCCCTCAACTTTCTTCCCCCATCATAGTTATCACAGTTTTTGGTTAGTGTCTTCAGTATTATAATTATGTAACATTCATATCTGAGGCATAGTGATTATAATTACATTCACTTGTTTTTCATAACTTGCATCCATAACTCGTTTTTCTTGGAGTTTATGGGAAATTTTCTTGTACTATCTCTTTGATAATTTCTTGTGCTCCCTTTTCTCTTCTAGAATTTCTATAATGTAATATTGGGTCTCCTGGATTTTTACCTTCTAATTTGTTTCTTTTTCTTCTTTTTCTCTAGTGTCTGGGAGATTTCCTCAGCTTCATCTTCCACTCTTACTGTTACAGGCATACCTCAGAGATAATACGGGTTCCGTTCCAGACCACCACAATAAAGTGAGTTGTAGTCTTGCTGCTGGAGGGTTTTGCCTTCAATTTGTAAAAAAACAACATCTATGAAGAGCTGTAAAGCGAAGTGCAATAAGATGAGGTATGCCTGTAATAATAGAATAGATCACTTATAACAATAGACTGTAATAAAAGGTGAATGTGGTCTCTCAAAATATCTTATTTACTCTACTCACCTTTTCACTTAAAGGGGCACTTGGCCACTTCTCTGTGGCATATCCTAATGGCTAGTTTCACGACTGTTATGTTTTGAGGCCATGATTAAAAAAAATTAGGGTGATTTAACGCAATCAGTGAGACTCCACCACAGTCGATCTGATCCCTGAGATGGACTATCAGGCCCATAGTGTGTGCAGAGTGGATATGCTGGGAAAAGGGATGATTCATGTCCTGTAGGATAGAGTGGGATGGTTCAACATTTCATCATGCTACCCGGAATGGCACACAATTTAAAACTTATGCATTGTTTATTTCTTAAGTTTTCCATTTAATATTTTTCGACCGTGGTTGACCACGGGTAACTGAAACTACAGAAAGCAAAGCCATGGATGGGGGGATTACTGTACTGGTGAAAATTTTAACCATTGTACAGCATGCCAGGGGCTAGTAGTATTACATCACCCCCCTAGTAATGGGGAGCTTTGGATGAGGGCAATTCCGGGACTGAGTTTTGGCTGTGAGCCAACAGTAGCCAGCATTGCAGGCCGCTGGGGGATTGAGTTCTTAGGGGCAGGCTCTGGCCATCCACTACAGAAGGGTTTTAGGTATCCTCGTGTGCAGTATTGCCAGAAATAAAAGCTACCCAAGCATGTAGGACATAAATTCTTGTATGGACTCCTTTACCTAATGGATAACAAGTTTGGCTATGATTTCTTTGAGTCATTCAATCCTCATGTTAGCCATAAGTTTCATTTTCAAAGAAGTGTATTAATCATTAATCAGATCACTGAAATGAGAGATTATGATTTTGAGATAAACCTAGTCATTATTGATTTATTACATTACGGGGTAGATGCTACTTTTTGGTGATGGTGATACAATTTCTGTTTTTAGGAAGTTTTGTAATAAAATGTCATATTGCCAGCTTATTTTTTTTTTAAATCCTTTGTAAAGAACCAAGTCCTGTAGCTTTAACTGCTGACATTTATGAAAAAGAAAAGTTGGGACATGTGCTCAAAGTTAATTTTTAGAGCTGTATTGAGATATATTTCACATGACATTAAATATTTACATATTGTAAGTGTATAGGTCAGCAGTTTTAGTACAGTTACAGAAGCTTTTGCAACCATCATATCTAATTTTAGAAAATTTTTAATACCCCTCCAAAGAAACCCTTTGTCCCCTAGCAGTCAGCCCCCATCCTGTTCCTCACCCTTCCCTCCCCAGCTCAGCACTAAACAACTACGAACCTACTTTCTGTCTTTATAGATTTGACAGTTTTGGACACTTCACATAAATGAAATCATATGAGACCTTTTGACTGGCTTCTTTCATTTAAAACTAATATAGATTTTTTCCACTGTATGTTAATCCTAGTAACATTTCTCTTTCATAATAGGAGAGGATTAGAGCATGACAGAACAAAGCTGAAACTCAGCACAATCTCTACTTCATGCCTCCATTACCCCATCAGCTATGGCTTCGTGAGAAGTTTCTAGATGTGGGGTAGCAACCATATTATATGAGGTGGCTATATTTCATTAGTTCAGGGAATTAATCAGTAATAGATGAAGTCATTTCAGTGATTATTCATTGATTGATTCATTCACTCATCCATTCAACCTGACTGTGGCAGGATAGAAATGACATATCTATATTTTAGCCTGCTCTCAGGAAGAACCACATTCCAAGTAGTAATAGGTGGTAGTTTTGACTTTTTAAAAAAGAAATAGCCCAGTTTATAAAAAAGGACAGTTTAGTCCATTTCTTCTATTGCCATCTGATTGTAAGAGAACAAAAAGTGCTTATCATCTTAGTTGTTACCTTACAACCATTTATCAGTTGCTTACAATGTGTTGAAGGTATGCTAAGAAGCATGTTGCAGGAGTTCTCATTATTCTAACGTCCTTGTCAGGTAAGTGGTTGTATCCCCATACAGAGATAAGGAGAATGATTTCTATGTAGGGGGTGACTATTCATAATAATATAGAAGAATAGTGAGTATATCGGTGGCATTAAGACTTCATGGGTGAGCATGGTTAGGGAATAAATGTCTAAATAGCCACCTTAGTGAGATGATAATAAAATGGTGAGAAACAATGATCTGGAGTATAGATACTTGTAGGGTAGTGTCTAATGTGTAGATACGAGTGGAAAGCAGGACTTACCTGTATCAGATAATCATTCTCTCTTAGTGCCTACATTTGTATTCTGGGTGCTAACATGGTTTAAATGGCAAAATATCTGATAATAATAGAAAGCCCTGCGATTACATGGCATCTATTGATTTCATCTCCCAAATCTGCCTTTAATTGTGTGATTAAAATGTTTAGAGTTCTTAACAGTTTTAAAATTTGTTTTTCTATGCTATGAGAGGATACTTATTATACTTGTCATTTGAAAAATCACTACAGGTTTCTTTTTTTATGTAATAGACTTATTTTTTAGAGCAGTTTTAGGATTATGGAAAAACTGAGTGGCAAGTACAGAGAGGTCCTGTATCCACCACCCTCCCCCCCCCTCCCCCCCGTTTCCGTGATTGTTGACACCTTTCAGTAGTGTATGCATTTGTTACAATTGATGAGCCCATGTTAATATGTTATTATTAACTAAAGCCCATCGTTTTCATTAGGATTTACTCTTCGTGTTGTACAATTCTATGAGCTTTGTCAAATGCATAATTCATACATCCGCCATTACAGTTTCGTACAGAATAGTTTTACTGCCTTACAAATCCCCTGTGGGATGTTAAATGAAAATACGAAGTCCTTTTTTCTACCACCTTCCCAGTCTGACTCTAAGAAACTACTGTTAATATTTTCGCGTGTCTTTTCAGAATTGTCTTGCAATTTGGCTTTTTAATGAAACAATGACTTTCGGATCTCTTTCAAGACAGTACCTGTAGATACGCCCTATTTTTCCAGTGGCGGCAGTCAGCAGTCTTGAACATTCTTAAAGGAAGGGATTATTCAGTGACCATGAGCACCACGTCCACACAGCACTGTGGAGCTGTGCTCCGAGACGGAGGGGACTAGAAAGGAGCATATCTAATGCCTCACAATGGTGCCACTTTGGTGTGGAAACTGAATGTTATAATGTATCATTTAAGGTTTTAGGATTATTGAACACATATTATTAACGAGAAGATGAAGAAAGTGCTCTGACATGTGCATCTGTGTATTATGTTCATTTCATGAGTGCCTTTGTCTAAATAGGAAAGCTTTTACTTAATATTGTACAAGACTTAATAGTTCCTCATTCTTGATATTTTAAACCGTTAAGTAGCTTTCATTGATGATGTGATTAAATGCTTGTCAAAAGCAGCTGTGGTATGTTTTCTCTTTGAAAGATGGAACTTGGGAAAAATGTGAATCAGTCAATGGAATAGTAAGAATGTTTCATGAAAAAAACATTAGGCATCGTTTTGAGCTTTCTGTAACGTTTTAAGAGTATTTGCCATGGAGTTCCAAAATATTTCTGGAGTTCGTGTATGATAAATTCTTGGTATATATTAATTTTAGATACCAAAATTCATTATTGTTTAATTGACCTGATAGACTTTTAAAACTAATTGTGAAAGAAACAGAACTTGGTGACAACTCAAATAAATAACTGGGCTTTTGGCTTTTTTCTATCATTTCACTGAATGGAAAGTAGCATGCTTTATTAGAAAACGAAGTAATACATTTATTTTCCTTGGCTTTTTATATTTCTCTTACCTTTCATATGAATAATTCGGTTAATATGAATTGTATTATTTGAATAATTCTGGTAATATGAACTTTTTACCAGAATTTTGATGTATCATTTAATTTACATGTTCATTCATAGCAGCATTACTGACAGCCCAAAGGGACAAGCACCCCAGGTGTCCATTGACGGATGAATAGATAAACAAAATGTGGGATATACACACAGTGGAATATTATTCAGCCGTAAAAAGGAGGGAGATTCAGATACATGTTGCAACATGGATGAACCTTGAAGACATTTTGCTAAATGAAATAAATCAGTCACAAAAAGGCAAATACTATATGATTCTACTTACATGAGGTGTTCAAAGCAGTCAGGAGCCTAGAGACAGAAAATAAAATGGTGATGGCCAGGGACTGGAGGAAGGGGGTAATGGGAAGTTATTGTTTAATGGGGATAAAGTTTCAGTTTTGCAAGATGAAAAGTTTCTGGACGTTGGTGATACACAGTGTGAATGTACTTAACAATACTGAATTGTACACTGAAATTGGTTCAAGATGGTAAATTTTATATGTGTATTTTACAACAATTTAAACATTTTGAAAATCATATATGTTTATTTCCTTCTGCTGACTTTAGGCTTCATTTGTTCTTTTTCTAGTTCTTTAAGATGTAATGTTAGGTTGTTTATTTGGGACTTTTCTTGTTTCTTGAGATGGTCCTCTAATGATATAAAGTTCCCTTTTATTACCACTTTGGCTGCATCCCCCAAATTTTGATATGTTGTATTTTCATTCTGATTTGTTTCTGTGTATTTTTTGATCTCTACAAACACATGCAACTAATTTTGTCCAGTGGAGTAATCTAGCAAGAATGGAGAAATCTAGAAGTTTGAGAGATTTTTTTTTTCCTAAGAATATACTATCTCATTTCTGAAATATTTAGAAATACGTTCCTAATTTCAATTGCTGAGACAGTGCGGGGGAAGAGAATTATTTTGGTAATTACAGTCTGGTCTGACAAGAATTATAGACTTAAAGCTTTTGAAAAATTCTGAATAAAAGTTTTCCTTTAAGTACCATTTAGCCATTCATGTGTATTGATTAAAGTTTTGTGTGCATGGTTTTAGGATTATTGAACACATAATAACATGTTATTAACTAGAAGACGAAAGTGCTAGAGATTATAAGGCTAGATGGGTAAAGTGGCTGAGTTAGAAAGAAGATAAATCGTAATGCTCAGATGCAGCTTGAAAAGTATCAGCCTACCCACAACAGAAATTTGAGGTTATAAGAGTAACCATAAGTCTGCTTCAGAGAAAAGAGGCAAATCGCTTGCTTCCAAGCCATTCCTGTTCATTTTTCTCAGAGCGATCAAATTATTTGATAACACAAAACAGTACTAGCTCCTTTTAAGTTTAGCCACCAAAGCCAGGGTATCATTTCCAACATTCTTTAATTAGCTACTGAATTCTGAGACAAGAGTGAAGAGAAAATGTGATTAGATATGCTTGTCTGGCCATATCACCACCCATCAGCTTTTATTTGTGGTATGTTTGGAAGGGTTCTTAAAAAAAGATTACAACAACAAAACCACATTTCTGTGTATAGTTATACCATTTAGTTAAATGCCCTATACATATAACTTATTTTCTTTAAGTTACTAATACATGCAAAGGCAAGCAGAATATGTCATTCATCTCGGGTCAAAGATTTCATCCTATTTATCTTTGTCATTCGCACTTAGCACAGTGCTGGGCATATATGAAGCTATTAATAAGTGTTTGAATGAGTGAATGACTAAATCAGTGAATATGTACCAATTCCAGAATTGGGCTAGATATCATCTATAAATCTCTCTTTTATGAATATAATGTTGCATTTGCTAGTACTTTTACAAATATAGTGTCTGGCACAAATTGCTTTATGTTCAAGGTTAAAAACAAGCAATCAATAGTGACCATTTTCTATAAATGTTAGTATTTTCCAAAGTATGTTCCATGAGGCACTAGTTTTGGGAGATAATCTGCTAGAATATGGTTTTGTAATCATAAACTCAGGAATAATTGCAGAAATGCTACCCCTTGCAACATACACAGGCGCATGTGTCCACACACATGTGTTGAGGTACAGTGTGTAGCAATATATTAATGTCACTAAGAAGTCCTATAGTATTACAAATGCTTTAGCTTGGTTTAGGTCAACATTTCCTACATTTCTTTGAACTCATAGCCATTTTTTCCCTTAATGTCAGTTGGTCATCTGATGCCCTTTGTACTCCACAGACGACTCTTTGGGAAATAATGTGATATAATACAACAGTGTAACAGAACAATATTTTGATGAGGTTTCCAAATAATAGCACATCAGAAGTCCATTGTTATTTCATTCATGATAAATGGATTTTTGGGAAAAGCATTTAGAAGTTGTTAGAAACTTAAGGTACAGTGAATCTTCCTTGAATTTACTATAGACTAAAATACCTTGCATTTATAGACAGATTACTTAAAAATACTTTTAATCTCTCTACTTGGTATATAATGATAAAATTAATTAATCCCAACTAATTGGAGAAGTTATGCAAATCCAAGATAGCATAATAGAATACAGAATGGTATTTAAAGCAGTGCAATTTTATCCCTGTAAATACCTTATCTAAAATTATGCTAACAAAATATTCCCAAGTGGAAGATTCTGGGTGGAAATTCTTTAAATAATAGTGACTTGTAGTTAGTTCAGGTGCAAATATATAGTTACATCTGTGGTTTGCCTCATAAAACCTTAGTTATTTAGTGAGCTGTATCTTAATTGAGAGTAGAATGAAGTGTGTAAATAAGGCAAAAGAGAGATCTCTAATGATGAAGAAAAAAATTTCTTTTGAGCTGTGATAAAAAAATAACAAGCAAGAAGCAAAGACTTGACTAGGACAGCTAAAAGGAGTGATTAATAATTGATCAACCAAAAGAAAAGGCGCATGCTTGTTGGGTTCTATAAAAGTCCAGGTTGAAGCCAAGTGTCAAGACACAGTAGCAATCAAAAAACGAGAAAGAAAAATGAAAAGAAAGATGAGATTAATAGTGGTGGTTGCAGCAACCAAGACAGATAGATGTGGGAGAGGTTTGAAAGCAGGTGCACACAAGAGTCTGCAGCAAAAGTGGACAAATGGGCTCATGGCCATGGTTGCCACTGAAGATACTGGCATATTACACCCCCGTGGAGGCGTTGTGTTGGGGCCACGAAAGATACCGTGGAATTGCAGTTGTCTTTGGAGTGCTGCCTTTTTACATGCTAAGCGTTCACATCTAGACTATATCCCCAACAGCCCATTCTCTACGCTTTGTTTTTGTATATTTATAATAGTATGTGCACATTTGTTTCTTAAAATCTTGTCACATCAGTGGTTCTTAACTAGGCTTTAATAGACCTGATGTGTTAAGATTTCCTCCAACTGCTTTTTACTTCCTTTGATACTTTGTTTCTTTGCAGCATAAGAAAGTATAATAAAGCATAATAGTATCACTCACTTTATAGGAATAGGGAAATCAAGGTGAAGTCAAGTGGCCTATGCAAGGAATGAAGGGAAGGAGGCTTTCAAGTGTAGCTTAGAACTAGGAGTTTGGTATTTTTATAGGGAAAAAATACAATGGCTAATTGAGCAGGCTTTTTGAATTTTACTTTTTTAATGCTTGATTCTACACTTAAGTATTAAATCTTTTCAAGTATTATCTATATCGGTACTGACTAATCTGCCTTTCGTTATATAACGGATAGCTGATCCAGCCATTCCTTTTAAGAAAATCCTGGATGTATTAGATCGTTAAAACAAATTCTAACATTTGGTGCTCATTAGTGTTATAACCGAAACAAAAACATTTTAATGGTTGATCCCAGAATATTTTGAAGTTAGTGTAACTTTGCTGGAAAGGTATTTAAACTATCATATCAATTGCAAATAGGCTGTGAGCCAATTTTCAAAGCTGTTTCTATGTAAGACACTGAGTTTTTCAGAATGCAAAAGATACAGTATGTGGCACTGTGCCATGTGGCAAAGAAACAGAATGAAACAATTACAATGGGATTTGTATTGATAATTGTATTTCTAAGTGAGTAGTTTAAGATGTCGTGAAACAGTTTAGAATAAATCCCCAGCGTGCACAACAATTGCTTTATTTTAGTTGTAGACCATGAAAGAGGTGTTTTGAATATAGAAAAGGATGGGGATATCTTGATAATGATTAAAACTTCAAATTCAATATTTAGGGTTTATAGCTATTTGACCTTACTTAAAATGGGAGCCTTCAGTTTTTTGACTGGACATTTCAAGAAAACTGCAAATTATCATTTATCTATTAGGTAAAAATAATGTCTTTCTGTAATCTAGAGATTGAAAAGGTAAAATCTTTACTTGAGATTCTTATTTGTTTTTTGGCTGGGCAACAGAACTTGGCATAGAGAATTTTTCTTTTAAAGAGTACTCAAACTAGTTTACTTTGTTTCTGGTAAATGCAAAAGAAAGGTAGTTCTGTATTAAATAATGTTATATGTGAGTTCGAAATTAATTCAGTGCTTCTTTTGTCATGACAATAATTAGATTGATAATAAGTACAATTTAATGGTTTATATGTGTATTTTGACATTTAACCATAGATATAATTGCTTGCAAGCAGTTTTTTTTTTTAATCTCAGGGTAAGTATGTTTTATTCAAAGTTGTTCTAATTTGTGTAATCTTTTAAACACCTAAAAATTACATTGCTATTGGGTATGTTTTCTTTTTTTTCTTCTTTAAATTAAAGTTTACTGGGGCGACAATTATTAGTAAAGTTAGATTTCAGGTGTACAATTCTGTAATACATTATCTATATCTCACATTGTGTGTTCACCACCCTATTATGTGTGTTTTCAATAAGTGTTTTTGAAATGCGTAGATTTACAATGTTACACAGATAGGGAAAACAAACAATTCTTAACACAGTCCTTTATGAGTTTCTGGTTATTTGGACAATATGTTTAGATTACTTTGAATTATTTTTATAATCACTGTGAACTGATTTATTTTTGTACATGTATTTATGTGGGTTTTTTTTTAATCTGGACCTCAACTAGGTAGTTTAATGACAATTCCATAGCAAGATTATTTTGAAGCCTCACTTTTTACTTTAATCACACTCCGTGATACACAACTATTTGGGTGGAAATATGTTTTAGGGTATAGTGTTTAGAAATGCATGAATCACTTGACATGCTTTAATAGTCATAGAATAATTTACAGTGAAACTGAATTTTCAGCAATTAGTGTTCTTTATTGAATATCTGCTACTTTTACTTAAGTAAAGTATAAATATTTCAGGTTTAATTAATAAAATATCTTGAAAATATAAAGTAAATGTTGGTATCCGACCAGCTTAATATTTAATTTTGAAAAAATTCAATTTGATTAAAAATAAAATTTTAATTTTTAATTTATTCTTTTGTTTGTTTTGGTATATTATTTATTTTGTTCTAGATCCACATGGTAGAATTTGGCTCATGGAATAAAATGTTACTAGCTCCAAATAGGTTTGAATAATTTTTTAAATCCTAGTGATACTTTTGTAATTTTCTGTTGTTTTTTGACTCTGTTGTTTTGGGCGAGTGTTGCCTTCTGATTTTTCCTGACTATGCGAGTGATTTGTGTGTAGAAATAAGAATTGTGAGTATTTCTCAGGCAGAAGATAGAAGGCGTTTTAGAAGGCGAGTAGATTTGTTTGGAAGGCGTTTCCAATGATATAAACAATGATATATTGTGACCAATAAAATCAAAACCTCATTTTTTTATGATGATGAAATATAGATAACAAGTCCAGTGAATGATAGATGAGTTTCAGGACTCAGTGTCAGATTCCGACAGTGTTCAGAGGTGCAGTAGAACCGGGAATCTGTACAGCTAAGTTCATTTTCTAATTATGGCAAATATCGCTGTGTTTTACGGGTGAAAGCTTCCATCTATTCCAGGTTACTTTTTAGAATAGATACTGTAATATGTGTGGTACAGAATTAAAAAGGTTTAAAGGTATGAAGCCTTCGTCTGAGCCTAGGCCTTCAGTCACTCAGTTCTTCTCTTGGTGTCAATAGCTGCTTACCCGTTTCTTCCAGAGATTTGATGAAAACACAAGCATACATGTCATGTGTGCATATATTTTAATTTACTATTTATTATGCAAATTAAGTCGTTACCATTCTTGGATGTTGTGAAAAGTGCTGCAGTGAACTTTTTAATGTACAAATCTTGTTTAAAACATTAAAAAACAATTATTCTGGAGGATGTTAAGCAGAATGACACCTTTGAAGGAGAATTAATGATTTGCATCTAAACTTTGTACTGCCGGATGAAATTTTCAGGTACCCTGAATAGCATGGGGGGCGAGGGGCGGGGTAGTATCAGAAACATTGTGTGACCACTGTAGCCAGTGCTGAATGAACATTTTTGAGCCTCTCATTTTTATTTTCTTATAAAATGAACTTGATTGAGATGTAATTCGGGTGCAATAAAATGTACCCATTTTAAGTGGATAGTTTTAGCTGTTCAATAAATCTATACAGCCATGTAACTACCGGCATGGTGAAGGCATAGAACATTTCCATCACCTAAAAAGTTCCCTTGTACCTTGTATTCTCCTTAGTGCCCCCCCCCAACCCCCCCACGCCACTAGTCCCAGGCAACCACTGCTCTGCTCCTGTCACTACAAATGGCAGCACACAGTCTGTCTTTTGTGTCTGGCGTCTTTTGCTCAGCGTAATATTTCTCAGCTTCATCCATGTTGTATATATGAGTAGTTTGTTCCTTCTGATTGGTGAGCAGTATTCCTTTGCGTGAATAGACCACAACACATTGATCTCTCTTGTATTGATGGGCGTTTGGGTTGCTTCCAGCTTTTTTATTATTATGAATAAAGCTCCCACTTACGTACAAGTCTTTGTGTATTAATGTCTTCATATCTCTTGGGTTCATCCTCAGGAGTTGAATTGTAGGATCATATAGTAAGTTGATGTTTAATTTTATGAGAAGTTGCCAAGTAGTTCTCAGAGTTGTACTGTTTCATATTCCCACCAAGACTATGAAAGTTCCAGATGCTCCCCAACCTCTTCAACACTTGGCATTGTTAGTCTTTTTAACTTTAGCCATTCTGGTGGATGTGTAGTGGTCTCTCATTTGGTTTGAATATATATGTTTTCATGTGCTTATGTTCCATCCATATGGTTTCTTTTGTGAAATGTCTGTTCTGATCTTTTGTCCATCTTTAAATCGGATTGTCTTCTTATTATTTTATTATAAAAGTTCTTTTTATGTTCTAGATATAAGTCCTTTGTTGGATATACGTATTATGAATATTTTCTCCAGTCTGTGGCTTGCCATTTCATTTTCTTGATGGTGTTTTTTGAGCATATACATTTTTATTTTGATGAAGTTTAGCTTTTCAATTATTCTTGTCTAAGAAATCTTTGCTCAGCCTAAGGTCTTCAAGGTTTCCTCTAGAAATGTTACAGTTTTTAACTCTTTTAGGTCTGCAATCCATTTCGAGTTAATTTTTGTGTATATTGAGTATGAGTGTTTTGTGTGTAATCAGTAGAAACCCATTGAAAATGTTTGATCATAGAGGCAACGTTAGTGACACTGTAGAGGTTGCAGTGAAAGGGTGAAAAGACACATGGCATGAGGTGACAGTGACCCAAACTAGGACAGCAGTCACGGATATGGAGAGAGCAAGGAACAGGATGGATCTGATGGCATTATAGAGATAGAATGAATTGGATGGGGAGTAAAGATGAGGCTAAGGCTTATGGTTCTAGGAAATAACATAGTCTCTGACCAGAACTGGGATATAGGACGAGGAAAAGATTTATGATGAATGGCGAAGAGTTCTCTTTTCACACTGTTGACTTAACGTGATAGCAGGACATTTAATCCTTCTCCGCATGCACACATGTTGGGACACAGCCATATGCTTAGTGAAAACATTTTTTTCATTAACCCACTATAACCAATTTTCAGTGTTGTTATACAGTTTCCATTATGGTAGTTTTTAAGGCTTCATAATACTGTAGTTTTATAGAGAAGCTACTATAATATGCTACATAAAAGAATGGTCTTTAAAAAAAACAACTACCAAAATGGTTTCCACTGTATTTCTCTCTTGTTTCCATCACAGTGTAACCGTTAATAAGGATATTCTTTCATTCTTTGTCTAGATATGCAGACATCTCATATCATACTTTTCACGTAAGTAAGATTGTTTTATCTTTATTTATTTTGATACTCAAATTATCCCAGCGTGACCAGTGAAAATGGGATACTTCAAGCTGAGTTCATAAGCCCTATGGTGGTTTGAGCACTTTCTTATATTCTGTCATAACAAGATATCCTAGGCTCATTTCGTACTTTCCCTGCTCAAGCCCTGTATTCAGGCATTTCTCTGAGGAGCTCTGTTTCTTTTTAGTGGGGAATGGTATTCAGAAACAGAGGTCTAGATGCTCAGATGTGCTTACTGCTGCCAAGGCCTCATTGCATTTAGGTCCTATCAGGGGACAGAGCTGGGAAATGATATACAAATGTGTGTGTGTGTGTGTGTGTGTGTGTGTGTGTGTGTCTATAGCTCATACATTTCTATACTTCCATATCCATCTATATAAATAATGATAGGGGTGGCCAGTTAGCTCAGTTGCTTAGAATGTGGTACTAATAACACCAAGGTTGCTGGTTCGATCCCCACGTGGGCCACTGTGAGCTGTGCCCTCCTTAAAATAAATAAATAAATACAAATAAATAAATAAGGAAGGGAGGAAGGAAAGGAAGAAAGAGAGAAAGAGAGAGAGAGAGGAAGAAAAGAAAGAGGAAGGAAAGAAGGAAGGAATAAAGAAAGAAAGGTAGGTAGGAAGGAAGGAATGAAGGAAGGAAGGAGGGAGGGAAGGAAGGAAGAAAGAAGGAAAGAAAAGTTTATACTTATATGAACTTGTAATCCAATATCCTAAGTGTTTTTTTCCTAAGCTTTTCTCTTTCCATGCGAGGAAACCTGCCTCCCATTATCACAATACATTTACTTATTTGCTCAGTTCCCTTGTATATAACTAATCTTCTGGTTATAATTGACCAAATTTTTGCTCCAAGACATGCCAACTCCCCGCTCTCCAGCAGCCTCTGCCCAGTGCAGAAAAACGGGAAAAGGATGAAAAAGAAGGGGGAGGGAGGAAGATCTTCATAATGAATTTGGGCTCAATCATTTCATTGGATGAATAAAAACTTGAGGAAGGAAGGTGCCATATAGAATTTTAAACTTGAGAATAGTCATTTTTGTCAGTATCTTTTAAAAAATTGTTTCTGGCTTTCATGTCACCAGCTAACTTCATAAAAATATTTTTTGTAGTACTTTTTATACCTTTTGTTTTTTTTTTGACATTTTAATCTTTAATCCATCTGAGAGTTATTTGGGGGTTATTTTAGGATCTAATTATATTTTATTTTTCCAAATGGATAACCAGGTATTTCAACATTAATAGTGGCTAATCCTTCTTTGCCACATTGATTTGAAATGTCATCTCCATTGGATCCTGTTTACATTGCTCTGTTTCTGTATTCTTATGGTCCATTTAGCTGTTGCTTTTTTTTTTTTTTCATTGCATGCCTGATGGTGGGGCAATGTAATATTACCTCCTAGGGTACTTGTGAGCATTAAATGAGAAATCGATATAAAATGATTAGTGCCAGCCATACATAGTGTAAAGTAGTCAACCCACATTAGCCTTTATTATCATCTCAATGTAAAAGGAATCAATTTTTAAAACAATAGAGGGAACAAATGAAAAAAAATAAAACAATAGGGGAGTAAATTGCAAAAAGACAAAAAAAAAAAGGTAAAAGGTATAGTAAGAAGTACTGGCATATCTTTTTTCCTATAAAAATTTAGACCTAATTTTCACACTGCTTATAAAATGGAAAGAACTCATGTTCTTTATATATAGATAAATTACATTTAAAAATGCAACAAAGATAAGACAAAGTTTGATTATTTAGAATTACAGGTGTTCTCGATTACAGTGTCTTAGTAGGCAGAGACTATGTCTTATTTCATTTAACAAATATTTATTGAGCATCACAGTGTTGCCAGGCTCTGAGCACAGAACAAGACATAATATCTACCTTGGGCAGCACACAGCTAGTTGGAGATACAGACATATAAACAAATAAATGCCAATAGTGTGGAAAGTGCTGATACATCTGTATGTATA
Source organism: Rhinolophus hipposideros (assembly GCF_964194185.1). Taxonomy (NCBI): domain Eukaryota; kingdom Metazoa; phylum Chordata; class Mammalia; order Chiroptera; family Rhinolophidae; genus Rhinolophus; species Rhinolophus hipposideros. The sequence goes on from NC_138072.1 coordinate 12,328,314, forward strand.
TATACCAGTGTTTTTAGTTGTCTTCTGCTGATGTGGAAATATTTCTATCAAGCAGCACACATTCACTGAGACATTTTCCTAAACATACAGATGGGATGATGAGAATATTTTAATAGTGTTTCTATGCTAACTTCCCAGGAATTATATCTCAAAGTACGTACTGGTCCCTCCACCCCCTACCCTCAAATCCTTGTATAAGACCAATCACAAAGAAGGCAAAAAGCCACATTTTTGGAAAGCTTCTTTTGTGTATGTCCTGCTTTTAAAGATGTAACTCTATATACTCCATGTTTAATCCTGAATACTGAATGCATATATTCTACATATTAACAAATTTATGGTACTTTCAGTACCTTGTGCTAATATTATTTTCTCTGAATGCTTCCTCTAGTTCTGTGACTAAGATTGTGTAATTACTTTGTATTTTTATACGGTCAAATCGATGCATCTGTTCTATATATACTGTGCACCTGTGACAAGATGATTTTAACCATTCTCTTATAAAAAAGAAACACATTGTCAGGGGCACCCCAGCTTTGAAGCAGACGTTCTCTTTCTCTGCTTGGTAACCATGTGAAAAATACCAATTACTGAAACTCTGAGAAGAATGAAATTACTTGTAAACCTAGTATTCATACCAAAAAGGCCCTCTAAATCAAAACCATCCTGAGATGCAATAGACCAAATCTGTATAACATAAACCTTTCAAGTTCAATATAAACATATCCTTGATTTGGGAAGGCAGTTTTAACCAAACAGTATTGTTAAAAATAACTAAAGGGAGACAGCTGGCAACCAACCTGACAAACATGTATCCTGGCAGGAAGCTATGCAACTCCAAGTACCTTCATGGGTATTCAAAGTAAACATCAGTGGACTGTCACAGGCCATATTTCTAGTACGTTTTTGATAATATTTTAATGCATACAAAGTATTCTGACAAGTAGAATTACAAAATGTCAAAAATCAAAAGCATACATTAAAATTTCAGTTGGAAGGAAAATCATGCATACAATGTTATGTGTCAATTATATCTCTATAAAGCTGGAAAAAAGAAAAACCAAAATCATGACGATGTCAGATTTTGATGAGAGTGAAACTTAGATTCTAGCACTGTGTCTTTTCAGAAAGATAATGTGTTCCAGTGTCACTTTTCATTATTAGAGAATTGTCTTCAAGAGGAGCACAAATACGAGAGGTCTGGAAGTGCCTCTCAGAGTGTTTGGAAGACAGGTTGTATAGTGGGCGTTGTTGTAAAGACTCAGAGGCTGGCTTTGGGAATCAAACAGTGGGTCTCTGTTTACATTCAAGCTCTGTCACTTACTAGTCTATTGACCAGTAATCTTTCTGTGCCTCAGTTTCTTGAGCTGTGAAATGTGTAAGATATGTCTCCTAAAGTTGTGAGATTTAAGTAAGTACATACGTAAAAAATGCTTAGCATGTTATCAGCACACGAGCAACACTTAGTAAATGCTGGCAGTAAGCTTCAATGTAAGCAGACATTTGTCCCATGCATTTTTCCTCCATGTTTCTTTTTTCCTCGTTTACTCTTAGTTTTTCCTTTTCTCTTTAGTTTTCCAGTCCTTCCGCTTTGTTTCTATCCCACTAGCTCCCTTGTTTTTCACTTTTTCTGTCTTTCTTGAAAGTTAAAACTTCTGTTTTCTCCCACTTTGCCCCCAAATCTTTATCATCTTTTTAAATTTCCCAATTCCTATTATTTTCTCTGACAGGCCCAGTGGCCTGTATCACTGCCTCAGGGGCTCTTAACCTAAGGTCTTTGGTTGCTCCTTGGAGCCCTAAAGAACCCCTGAAATTGTACACAGAATTTTATGAAGATGCATTTTTTAAGGGAAAGTTTCCATAGTTCTTTACCCGGGTTTCAGAGGATTTCACAAATTGGCCAAGGTTAAAAACCATTGCTCCACGGATGTCCCTCCCTCCCTCCCAGGTGATTTGTTGGGCCTCTTTGCCAGTTGCCTCATTGATTAGGGGACCTCTGTGGACATGGAAAGGTGCTCACCGCTGTGCTGTCTCTCAGAGAGTACATGAGATTTGTACCACAAAGGAACTCATTAATTGATGCATTGCTCTGTTGTGCTTTAATATTTGCGTGCAACAGCTTTGTTTTTAAATTTTTTAGTGGTTTTAGAGAAACAACATTATGCATTCCATAAAGTTATTTTCCCCATTTCAGATATTCGTGACAAATGGCCAACTCCATTTAAAACAAAGTAGATATTTCTCATTCTAATCTCTTTTCCATTTCTGTGTGATACACCCAAGCCAACTTGGAAACAAAGCATTCAGTATTTTAGAAACTAACTGTCCAATGAAAAAAACAATGTATTTGGAATTAGTTATAAATTCATTAGAAGAAAATTCCAGTTTGACAGCATTTTGGATTTCTTTTAAGCCTTTGAAGGCAGGCATGTCAACTGTAACAAAACAGTAATGTAGACTTTCAGTATTATTTTCCTAGTTAGCCAAAGAGCCAAAGCTGTTTTCTTAACTAAAATCTTCATTCACTTGAATCCTCATGACAGCCTGAAAAATTTAGAACTCCTCCAGGAAAAGGAGATACACACCGAACACATTCTTCACACATCTTATCATGTGTAAAAGTTGAGAGAAGAAAAATATTCCTTTGAAAATACCACTTCTTTCATCTCTGCACTGATAATTCTGACCTCAAAAATAAAACACTCATACTCAAGGGCCTGGATTCCACTGGGGAGTCATCAAACCAAATTAACAAACGCAAACCCCTCCCCTCCTTTTAAAGAAATAGTGATGATGCACCCTGGCTTAGTGTTTGGAGTTGAGCTAATACAGTGCCACGTACATATTTAACAAAAGTGACCTGAGCGTCTGGCACATGCTAGGCTCTGGGGACACAATAGTGAACATGACACTTAAGGTCCTTGTCCTTGAGAAACACACACACACGCACACATGCACACACGTGTGTGTTCATATACAAAGAGTGACAAGTGACGAAGAAATGAATAGGGCCTGAGGAGAGAGGAAATTTTGCTTTGGAATGTCACCTATAAACAGTTATTTGCTAGAAACAATAAGAGCCCTTCTTTTAGTCTTATTAATCTGTTTTCTGTGTTTTAATAATGAAGTTGGTAGCAGGCCATAATTGGTGGCTGTTCAGAAAAGAAGCTCTGGTCATCTAAAGATTTCTGCACCTTGACACGTAAAATTTGCTCTGGAAATGAAAACATACAGATGTACCTACAAGAGGTGTTGGCCACAGTCTATACCGGGGAGTAAAACTGGAAGAACTTCCTTTTTCATAACTCTCTGTTTCCCTGACTCCACAAGGCTGAAACGCAGCAACTGATGCCCTAGAGCCCTTGTCTTAGAGATAGTGCTGATCTCTGGTCTGAGGAATACAGCTTGGCCACTACCAATCTAATCTGACGCTTTCATTCTTTCAGGAGATGAGGGCTTCCGTGCCCTCTTTTTAGCTGAGTAGAGGAGAATCCTATTGTCAAGCCTACATTTTCTAATTCATTGTTTTCCTGGTTTTTTTGTTTTGTTTTGTTTTTCTTTTTCGTTGGGTCAATATTATGCCTACCTAGGAGACTGTTTGGAAACCTCAGTGCTAAGGAGATAAATGGGGATACCCAGCTGCTTGTGATGAACAAGATTTTAGGGGCTAGGAGAGTGGCTTCTGTATAGAATGTTAACACTTCTGTTTGTGCGTTGGGGAACTGAGGCGGTTCAGTCTAAGTCACTTTCCGACTCATCTGGGGAGTTTCGGGGTCCCTCCAAGGAACCCTTAGGGCTGCCAGTGGGAGCAGGTTTGTGAAGAAGGGAGAGGTCTCCGCCCACCCCACTTTCCCTTACCTAGGGAGCGATTGTACTACTAGATACAAAGCAAAACAAAGAACTTGAAAACAATACATGAATTCCTGCTTCTTTGTCATAGAACCTTCCTGAGTGAGTGTGTTTGTGAAGCAACTCTTAAGGATTTCCTTGTACACGGACAAAGAACCTCATGGGATCTTTCCACCTGGGCTCCCCTATTCTTTCCTCCTATCGACCTTCTCCTCACACAGCTCTTTTATAGAAAGGAAAGTAGGGAAAAGAAATAGAACCCTTGAGTTCCACACTGTGGGAGCCATATACGACCTGTTAGCAATGATAGATTTCAACAATTAATTAACATTTGAAAGCCCTGAAAGTTATGTTCTTAAATCTTCTAACTGAATGGAAAACTATATTATCCTCATTAAGAAGACTATATATGGAAGTAACCAACACACTGAACTATTTAGAAAGCAACATATTTTAGCTAATAACGAGTCTTAACCTTTGTAGGATTAGCACATGGAAATGGTTACTATGTACCAGCAGGTAAATTCTTGTCACCATACTTCTTAAGTCAAGGACTGAAAGTCCTCATTATACCAGGGCATTCTCATTTTCACAATTAATCTCATTTAGTTGCTAAATTCCATGCTTAATGAAACAAAATTTAAAGAGATAACTAGCTTAATTTTGCAGTGTGAAATGCTTCCTCCTTTTTATTTCAAAACATGTTTTTCTCCCTGCCTTTTGAAGATATTTTGACTAATTCAATTTTTGCATACTATTAAAGAGTACCCTAATTTATAAGCTGTAAAGGTATGTGATTTGAATGCTTCCTACCTAATGTGACTGGAATTTTGCTCCAATTATAGGGGAGGCAAACCATCGTTCTCCAGTTTCATAAAAAGAATGCAGCTGCTGGAAGACGAGAGCTAAGCTAACAGGACATTTAATATTGTGAAAAATGTGTCCTGTTGGAGGGGAGACTTTTCTGTTTAAAAAGATATTGAATTATTTAGATTGGCAGTTCCAACACGTGAATATTTTGAGCCCCATCAACTGTCATTTATTTTTCACCGAGTTCAAATGGAAGAATCGAAAACTTTATTCTGACATGTAGTTATTAGATTTCATATAAACCTTTGGCTGAAACTGCCTACACGTTACTATGATCTGTACATTCCACTTTTAGTGGATAAGTGTTTAATTTTCAAAATTCTTAGCAAATAGCAGAGCTGCAGCCAAAAATTCCTCCACTGAGATTCCTTCCGGCCCAGATGAAACTAATAGTTCCAGGCTGTGTCGCTGTCACTCATTACTAATCCAGGTAGGGCTGCTCACTGTTTTTAATTTTCTTCTTCTGAACTTAAAGGCAGGGTTGGCCTTTTTCCCACGAGAAGCCAGTGATAATGGGCCTGAAATTCCAGCAATTGGAGAGCTGGGCCTTTACCACACTGACATAACGAGGCTTTGTTTTAGAGCTAGTCAAGATAAGAGCTTGATGAAAGACGTCATACAATGGAGGGCAGGCATGTAGTAGGGTATTAAGGAAAAATAATGATGCATTAGGCATTTTCCCCTAAAATTTCCAAGTTAGTATCACGGAAATCCACTATTTCCTACCACAAGATATCCATTGATGCCACTTGCCCTTTTGGGACAGAATTTTGAAGTGGACGGACAATATATTTTTATGTTTATTATAATTCGTGTAATAAAAATAATAGAACAAGATTGGGATGTCCTCAAGGGTAGGAATCTGTGTTCTGCTCTCCTTTGTCCACTGTCTGACATATCGTAAAATCTTAACTGTTAACTGAGTGACTGCATTTGTGAATGAATCCATGTTTTGTTTGTTTATAACTTAATTTCGATATAATTTCAAACTTAAAGCACAGTTACAAAATTAGTACAAGGAAATCTCATTCATACTGTTTACTGAGATTTGCCAATTGTTTACTAAGTTTTAAATTTTTTATATATGCATGTTAAATTTTTTATATATACATTTTTTATATATGCATAAAACGGTTCATGTTTTTCTGAACCATTGAGAATAAGTTGTGGATGTTGTGTCCCTTCAACTTTAAATGCGATGCTTTAGTGTGTAGTTCCTAAGAAGAACATTCTCTTATAACAAAATACAGTACACTTTCAAAATCTGGAAATTTAACTTTAATATAATACTGTTTTCTACTCTATCTTCAAATTTGTCTACTGTCTCTGTAATATCTTTTGTAACCTACTTTTTCTCAGTCTAGTATCCAATCCAGGATCACACGTTCCGTTTAACGGTCATGTCTCAATCGCCTCGTTTCATCTGGAATAGTTCTTTCGCCTTTTTTTTTTTTCTTTCTTGACCTTAATATAAAATTAATTAAAAATATATATATATATTTTGAAGAGTAGAGGTCAGTTATTTTGTAGAATACCCTCAGTTTGTGTTTGTCTCATGGGTCCTCATGATGAGATGGAGGTTTTGTAGTTTGGGAAGGAAAGCCGTAGACAGGATGTTGTACCCTTCTCAGTACATCATATCATAGGCGCATGATACCAGTCTGTACACATATTAATGATTTATCACTTGCTTCAATTGTATCCAGCAGGTTTCTCCACTGTACCCTTGTTGATTTTCCTTTGCAGTTAATATGTAATTTGTGGGAGATACGTCAAAACTGTCAATGTCATGTTCCTCACCAAACTTTGACCCCATAGTTGTAACATCCATCATTGCAATCCTTCCATATTTATTAATTGACATTGTGCTCTGAGGAAGAGCTTCCCTTTCCTCTTTATTTTTAATTTATATTAATTAGAAAGCATAGATTTTATTTTATTCAAGGAGTTATATCCCATTGCTATCATGAACTATTTTGATGCTTGAATTCTACCAGATTTGGCCTGTGGTGGCCTCTACAAACTGCTCCTCTTCCCTTTTGATATGTCTTCATCATTCTGCGAGAATTTTTGACTTTCTGGCGTAACAAGATGTTCTAGGTCCTTCCTTGCCCCAGCCTTGGACTCAGCCTTTTTTCTAAGGTGCACTGATTCCTTTTAGTGGTGAATGGTATTTTAACACCAAGACCTAGGTGAGTGGTGTGCTGATTGGTACTCGTGTGTCATTGGTTCTAAATCCTCTTAGGTCTCCAATCTCTCAGACTGAGCTAGGAAATGTGTGTGTGTGTGTGTGTGTGTGTGTGTCTAAATTAAAGTTCTAAATCTAAATTAAGTTCATATTCATCATTCTAGTTCAGATCCAGCACCCCAAGACTCATTCTAGTCTTTCCCTGTATGTATAACTCCCGTCTCCAACAGTGAGAAACTTGGCTTTATGGTACTATTTTATATCCCTAGTGTCTTCTCCAAGCCTTGGCATTACGTGATAAATGCATGTTTTAACGCTTTAATGAATGAATGAGTAAATAAAATAGTTGTGAAAATATCCACACTGTTGTGATTAATGCCTGGCATGAAGTAGGTGTTGAACAAAACTTTGTTGAACAAATGGTTCTCTTCTCTCCAGTATCTCCATTGTTTACTTTTGAACCAGAAGAGATATGACTCTGTATGAGTACGCTTATATTTCTACCATTTAAGGCACGGATCCAGATAAATTATTCAGTGAATATGAACGGTCTCTTGCAGTAAGAAAAAGTCATAAATAAAAATCAAATTGCTCTGTAACAAAAATAGTTCCTTTGTTTGGTTTGAAAACCATTGGATACGGGCAGCACCATTGATAAGGTTTCAGTATTTCTAATTACAAATTTTGTAACTTGCAGAGTTTGTCTGGCACATTGTTCACATTTGTCAGCTCTGATGATGTGAAATATGTTTTTCATCTGAATTCTCTTCCTATACCCCCTGCTGTCAAAGCAAAAAGAATTTCAATTTCACTGCTGTTTATTATTAAGCTGCTATAAACAAGGATACTTGAAGATAATTTATGAGCCAGTGACTAGGAATTTCTGATAACCTTAAGACTTATTGCCAAATTATATTAACTTTGTGAGTAATCTGGGGGAAAACAGTAGGGTTTCATTCACCTATGCCCTCAAAGGTTATAGATTGACCATTTAGGACAGCCATTAATGATGTTACCTCTTGAAGTGGATTTTTTTTTTCTTAAACCTCAGGAAATGTGGTCTATTTTTCTCTCTGATGTAATTAAAACTAACAACTCCTTGCTCATAAACTCTTAGTTTATCCCTAGGAATTTGCTTGAAAACTATTCTATTTTTGCTTTTTCTATTTACCTAAAGTATGTTAAATGTAGCATATGCACTGTAACGTCTAATATAGAAGTCATAATGTGTGATTTCTCATGAGTTATACTACCAGAAAAGTGGGAAAGAAGCAAGGTCTTTTGCTGGACATAAAACAAAGCCTTATGTTCAGTAAGACTTTTCCACAAAATTGACTGGGAATTGATTATTTTTTATTTTACAGAAGTCTGTCTCCGACATAGCTTCTTTAAACCTTTATAGTAACATTGAGGTTTTCCTCCCCATACTTATACGAGGGAGTGCCAGGAGTCTGCATGTTTTAAAACGAATAGAAAAATCAAGACATTTAAAGCACTTGTCTTGAAAACCTTTGCTGTTTAAAGAAAAACTTAAGTATCAGTTTACTTAATAATCGTCTTCTTTTCCAAGATTACATTTTTGAAAGCAGAGCTCTGTGCCTTCTTATCTTTTAAGTATAGACGTATAAAGCGGAAATCCCAAAATCGTTGCTTAAAAAATACTTTGGGGGTGGTGGTGGTATCATATCAGATTCCCTGCTGCCTCATTTGGTTTATTTCTATACATAGAAATTGCTCCAGCATCAGCCTAGTAATGCTGATTTACACACACACACACACACACACACACACTATTAACTACTAGAAGCAAGTATACTTGCCAGATTTCCAAAAATATCTCCGTATTCTGAACCAAAGCCATGTTTCTGTTTTCTCTGAATTTTCACTTAAGGGCCCCCTGTTGGGTTTTGTGATAATGCAGTGTCTTCTTTGAAGAGTATAGACAGTCCAAGAACATAACCCACGTGACAGAAGGACGCCTGGTAAAAGGTACTAAAGGAAAGGAAACTCGCCCCCTCCTCCTACCCCCATGGTCAGTGTTCCCTCAGTGGGTGTGGCTAGCTCTCACCTTTTCCCCCTTAAAAAAAGGAAGAATGTCGGGGGGAAGGGAGAGGGTGAGCTGAAGAAACTGAGAGGATTCTGTTTTTCCAATGTTCTTTTTGTTTTTGCTTTTTTGGATTATTTTTGGGGGGGAAGTGGGTAGGGTGGTCTGGAGCAAATGACTTCTCTCCTTCACTGCCTTTATCCACACCCTCATCTTTTTCTGTGGTTTCTTTTATCTTCATTTCTCTTTATTTTTACAGGAGAATATGACTCAGACCTATGATCAGCATGGTATTCTTCCTATAGTTTTGTATTTCCTTCTTTACATGTTTTTAAAGTGAGACAAAGATAAATTAAAATCCAGGTACATTTTAATATCATGTATTAACTAAAGGTAGTCATAGATATTAAATAGCTCATTGCCACCCTTTCCCATACATTTACAATCTGCCAAGCCTTCTTGCCAGTGGAAGTGAAAACTAATGTGCTTTTCAGTCTTGAAGAATGCAGCAGAATATTTGTAAAAAATAATGTGTGAATCTTTTAAAAGACATCTGAAAATGTAACTAAATTAAGTCCGATTATGGAGAGGGCCAGTCTGAATTAGGAAACGGTGTGAGGGACAGGACCGTAAAATTATACATACCATCCTAGCAATGGGCATAGGCCAGGGTGGCCATGTTTCTTCTTTATCTGCAGTATAGTAGCCATTGTAGATGCTCAATAAAGATTTGTTGAATAAATACTTTTTAAAAATGAAGATGCTTAATCTAGAAATGGATTGGCCAAAGCAGAAAAAGAGCCCAAGTTTCCTGATGACCATTCAACACTTCCTAAATTTTTAGAAGACATTTTATTATTTTCAAGATCTGTGATAATTGGAACTAAGCCAACATATGTAATAATAAGAGATTTTTTTAGGTATACTGCTTTAATAAATCAACCTTTTTAGTTGTGATTAGCATATTATTTGGAAATAGATAATTATCATGTTGTTATGAAGGTATTTAAATAGTTTGCTTTCTTGAGTGGTTAAAATATTTTTTCTTTTAATATTGTTTGTGCTGTTAATTTGTTAGTAAACTCTTTGTGGAAGTTACACAAGGATTGTTTTAGTAAACTCCCCTCTCTGGGCTGCCATAAAGTCTGCATTCACTGAACAATATGGCGTCATTGACTTTAGTGTGAAGGGACTTCAGCAATTATTTAGTTCTAGCAATTCGTTCTTTAGAGGAGGAAATGGACCTCCAGGTACTTAAGTAACTTGTCCCTGGCACGTCACTGATTCGTGGCAAAGCTAGAAGTGGAGCCTGGGTTTTATGGTTCCCTGTGCAGTATATCTTTATGGCAAGTAATGGACTTCAAGCTACCATCTGATATAAGAAGTCAGTGTCTTTTGGTGCAGATCTAGCTAGGCAATGATATATGTTAAAATACAGGGCCTTGAGGGGCAGCCTTGCATGTCAAGTTGGTTTACAGAAGCTTTCTCTCCTCCCTAGCACTCAGGCCACTGTGTTGGTGGCAGAGGGAGTTACTGAGGGAGCCTTCTGGGAAAGGAGAATCCTGAGGTGTTAGGTTACAAACACTTGGAAAGAGTCTGAACGTCTATGAAAAGGAGGGAGAGTGATTATGAGGAGAGTACATTACAGTATGTCCATACTGTGTGATGTTTTTGTAGATATTAGAGAGACCGGGTTAGCTCTAATATGCCTACTGACTGAAGGCAAAAGCAAGATGGTAGTGAAAAAGGCACGGTGCAGTGTAATATGTATCCTCTCATCAAAATAAAAACAAACCCCTGTCATATATGTCTATATATAGGAGATGTAGTAATCCTACACACATACCATGTTTCCCCAAAAATAAGACCTAGCCGGACCATCAGCTCTAATGCGTCTTTTGGAGATAAAATTAATGTAAGACCGGATCTTAATATAATATCAGACCCGGTATAATATAATATAGTATATAATATAGTATATAATATAATATAATATAATATAATATAATGTAATATAATATAACATAATACCGGGTCTTATATAAGACTGGGTCTTATATTAATTTTTGCTCCAAAAGACGCATTAGAGCTGATGGTCCGGCTAGGTCTTATTTTTGGGGAAACACAGTAGATGAGATGTTTATATATATTTGGATGAGCATGGAGAAATAACTAGGCTGTTAGCATCAATTATCTCATGGAGTAGGATTTAGAAGACCTATTAACTGTTTCTTCATTTACTGTTATATTGTTTGATTTGTTATAGGAATCATCTATTACTTTTGTTATTAAAGAAATCTAATAAGTACAAATTAAAATCAATCTATAGCTTTGTGTATTTATTATTATTTTAGTGAAATTATAACAGTGAAGTCAGTTGATAGAATTTCCCATAGAAGAAAAATACAGATTATCTGGATACTGATTGGCTTTGCTCTGGTAGTTTCTAATTCCCTGAAATTCTTGATTAATAACATCTATACAGAAGGGAACATCTTGAAGATAATTTTTAGATGATCTTCCCTAAGATCAAAGTTTTCAAATGCTCATATTCTTGGTTCAAATAATTTTAAGCATTTTTAATTTTTATTTCAAAAATTTTTTGTATTTAGCGATAAATTGATTAAATTAGTATATTCACCAATGAATGATGAATACTTTTTCCATGTGAAACCAAGGCTAATAAATTCTCATAATGCCATAGATTTAATTAGGACTCAAACCTTTCTTTTGCCAAGAAATGAATTGCTTCCTGTAATTACAGTTTTTATTTTAAAAGGGAACAAAATCAACTCTTTGCATTTTGTGAATTTTTGTAGGTTTTAAGAGTCTGAGCCTTCAATAACTCCAAATAAGTGTAAATGTCCTTGTAATTTTCCAACGTTAGGGGTGCCTCAGGCCCTAAGAGGCTGTTTGTTTGTTTTAAATCACAGGTACTAATAAAAGAAAAATATTTTTGAATGTAAATATTTACTGGGAGTTTGTTAATTATAGGCTTCACATAGTACTAACAAAGCAGTACTTCACATAAAATATAAAAACTAGTCAATTTAAAACGTAAGAAAAATACCAGTGACAATTTGAGTGTATTTGGGATAGAGAAAATGAAATACTCTTTTCTTGATTAAAGTCGGTGTGTTAATAATTCGTTGCTCTTGTAGCAAGGTTTCATTTTTTTGTTAAAGTAGCACCATATTAATATCTTTAAAACACCATGAGATTGTAACCAATACCTGATTCAAGCACTACATTTTAACAAATGAATTCTTTCTTTCAGGAGCTAGTAATATCTGATGAACATCTCTGATCTAAAAGCTCATGATAATTTTAAGGATTAGTTGATTCAGGCTACAAAAGAAAAAAAATGAATTATACATCATGAAACAGTGGTAAAGAAAAATAGAGGAATCTCATCTTCTTGATCTTTTCTATATATTGAGAGATGTAATTTACAGGCCACTAAATTTGCATAGTAGCTTTTTAAAAAATTTATTGGGGTGACAATTGTTAGTAAAATTACATAGATTTCAGGTGTACAATTCTGTATTACATCATCTATAAATCCCATTGTGTGTTCAGCACCCAGAGTCAGTTCTCCTTCCATCACCATATATTTGATCCCCCTTACCGTCATCTCTCACCTCCCACCCCCCTTACCGTCTGGTAACCATTAAACTATTGTCTGTGTCTATGAGTTTTTGTTTCTCATTTGTTTGTCTTGTTCTTTTGTTGTTTTTGGTGTATATACCACATATCAGTGAAATCATAGGGTTCTCTGCTTTTTCTGTCTGACTTATTTCGCTTAGCATTATACTCTCAGGATCCATCCATGTTGTCACAAATGTTCCTATATCACCTTGTCTTACCGCCAAATAGTATTCCATTGTGTATATATACCACAGCTTCTTTATCCATTCATCTATTGAAGGACATTTTGGTTGTTTCCATGTCTTGGCCACCGTAAACAAAGCTGCAATGAACATTGGAGCACACGTGTCTTTATGTACAAATGTTTTTTAGATTTTTTTGGGTAGATACCCAGGAGAGGGATCACTGGGTCATATGGTAATTCTATTCTTAGTTTTTTGAGGAATCTCCACACTGCCTTCCATAATGGCCGCACCAATCTGCATTCCCACCAACAGTGTATGAGGGTTCCTTTTTCTCCACAGCCTCTCCAACACTTGTTACTATTTGTCTTGTTGATGATAGCCATTCTGACTGGGGTGAGGTGATATCTCGTTGTGGTTTTTATTTGCATTTCTCTGATGATTAGTGATGTTGAGCATTTTTTCATATGTCTATTTGCCATCAAATGGAACTTTTAAAGTTAACCCTTCATGAAGAATTCTGACCACCTCTTATACCTACTATTATTATAACTCTTAAGTGAAAATTAGGTAATTATCAAGTTAAAGAAAATCATTACTAATTTTTGGAGGGTGTAAGGTGAAGATAGAAAATGAGAGAGCGTTTTGGGTTTATACTGGGATGAGGCTAGTGAGTCTTTTAGGTTGGGCCTTACATTCATATCGGGCCTTAAATTTAAAGTTCTTATATTATCCCCAATTAAGGTTACATACACAATCACATGTTTTTTTGTCTCTGTTACAAACATTAACCTATAAAATATACTGTAAATTGTTTCCACTCTGTTTTGGCTTTTTTCCCCCTTTTCCATATACTTGGAGCCTAAAAATAGTAGAATTGACCAGAGCTTCTCTTGACTTCTTAGAGAGGCGGAGTATTTAAGGTAGGAAATAGCCCCAGAAAACACTTATTAAATACCTGCTATAATGAATTAAAATTAAAAGAGTTCTTGATCTTGCTATTGCACTTGAAAATATGTACATGATTCTGAAGTTTGCCTTGAAGAAAAAAATATGTGAGAAAAGCCAGGAACATTCTGAAAAGAAATTACTAAGGGAAATTTGATCTATCAGATAACACAATAGCATAGTAACATACCTACCTCTTAGGATTGTCATGAGAATGAAAAGGTATTGTTTATTTAAAATTCTTAGAATAGTGTCTGACACACAACAAATGTTTAATACATTTTTAACTGCTATTCTTATTTCCCTGATTTTATTTTATAAACAGTAATTGCTTGCTATGTGTATATGGGGAGAGGTATGGTTGATCAGCCAAGATGTGGGACGAAGAAAATGAGATTCAGCTCTTGGAGTATATAATGTGATGCGTCTTCAATCTTTAATAAGTAGATTAAAAGTGAAACTAGAGTACTAACACTTTCGTGAACCATTTTGCATTTTCTATGTACAAATCCTTACCAACAATTTCAATTCTTAGTGAAATATAGTGGTGAAATTCCTGAATATATACAGGACACGTATATAAATAGGTTCATTGCAGCCCAGTCTGTAATTGTAAATTATCAAAACTACCTAAATGTTCATCAAAAAAGGTAAATAAAATTTAATGTCATCAGTAACTATGGAATAGAATTTAGCAGGTAAGAGTGAAATAGAGTTGTATGTGAACATAAATTTAAAACAGCATTGCACTGAGAAAAAAAGAAATTGCAGAATGATAGATATGATATGACAGAATTTATATAAAGTTCGAGAACATGCAGAACAGTACATGTGTTATTATGGACACATATGTAGTAATAGTATATGACATTCATGGAAATGAAACTCCCCAGTTCAGAATGGTGGTTACCTCTTACAAGGAAAGAGAGGGAATAGGATCCCAGAATGCTGCACAGGGACTCCACTTGACTTGTAATATTTTAGTTTTAAAAAAGGCAAATAAGGCAAAAGATTTTTATAAAGATTTTCATAAAGGTGGAAAGCAAGTCCATTGGTACTCATTATATTAGTCTTCCTTTCTCTTACGTTTGAACACAAATTAAGATGCACACAAATTAAGATAAATACGTGGAGCTGTTGTAAAAGAATGAAGAGGAGAGAAAGAAAATCAGAGGGGCATGGAGTGAGTGGTCCTCTGCTGCTTCTTGCCTCTGTGGCCTTGGGCAATTTGCTTTACCTCTGAGCTTGTGACCTCATCTCTAAACTGGGGATAATAATATTCTCCTCCCAGTTTGTTATTGTGAGGAACACATAGCATGCCTAAAAGGCCTTTTGTAGTTCTTGAGGTGCGGAAGTGCCAAGCACTGGGAATAAACTACTATGAGCAAAAGCAGACACTGTCCCTGCTCTTACCTAGCTTAGAGTCTACTGGGGGAGATCCATGATCTATTAATCACCCAAACAAATGTAAATGGCCCCTGTAATGTATGTCATGAAAGCCCAATGCACGGTACTAAGAATCCCTCTAATAAGGGGCATTATGGACTGTATATTTGTACCCCCACAATTCACCTATTGAAACCCCAAGCCCCAATGTGATGGTATTTGGAGAAGGGGGCCTCTGGGAAGTAATTAGTTCTTGATGGTGGAGCCCTCATGATGGAATGAGTGCTCTTAGAAGGAGAGACATGAGAAATCTTGCTTCATCCTCCCGCTCCCGCCCCCATGTGAGGGAAACCAAGAAGGGGGCTCTGGTAGGGCCCAGGGGTGCTGGCTCCCTGGTTTTGGACTTCCCAGCCTCCAGAGATGTGAGAAACAAACGCTGGTTGTTTAAGCCCCCAGTCTGTGATATTCTTGTTGTAGTAGCCCAAACGGAATTGGGACACGGTGATTGGTGCTAGTTGGGGAGGCCATGAAGGCTTCCATGAGAAGTGCCGAGGAGCAGGGTTTGAAGAAGAGCAGGAGCTGAGAGGAGAAGGGAGGGTGGAGTGGTCCAGCCCCGGGGAACAGCCCTGAAGTGCTGTGGGGGAGCGCAGCCAAGAGAAGGAGCCGAGAGGAGGCCAGTGGGATGGAGTGGACAGTTGCGGGGACGGAGGAGGTACCAGAGAATGCTGAAGAAGTGCGTGCGAGCCAGATGTGCAGAACTCTGCAGGCCCTGTTGGGTCATTTGGGGTATGAACAGAGCCGTGGAAGGCACTGCCTAGTAAACTAGAGTTCCTTAAAATCAGGGCGCACTGAAGAAATGCTTGAAGGGCGGTCTGGAAACAACATTAAACAGTGGGACATCCTTGGGGAGTTCCAGCCATCAATGTGCTGAACTGGCCCAGAGCAACCAGAGTTAGTGTTGACGACTTTTTAAAACAAGACTAGAATTAAGAGACAGAAGCTGCATCCACACATCGGCGGGTGGTTTTAACTTTTGCGCAATTGGAAAAGAGTGTTGGTCACCCATGAATCCTTTTTCCTAATAACTACTCACCTAATGTTCATCTTCTTTAAATATAATAGAATCTTTTGGTGTACAGATTCTAAGTTTAACTACAAATACAGTTAAAGCCTAAAATAAATAGTGAACCAGTACGAAGGAATTTAACAGTATCCTAAATAAATTCCACGGGATATAACCACTGTACCAAAATGACCAGTGATACCCTCCCCCCATCCCACTGAAGTACTTCATACATGAGTGTTTTCAGTGTTTCGCATACATTAATGAATGCCTTAAACAATCACTTGTTGAGGGTTTCCTGCGTCCCAGGCACCATGCTATGTGTTACAGGGCAGGTAGTGATTGGTAAATGAGCTCATTGGTGTGGTGTATCTCATTCTGCAAGGTCACCCCCCTCTCTTTCCCTGCTGTGGGGCTGCCCCCCTTGGTTTCTGAGGCATTTCACGAGTCTCCTCCAGCAATAAAGAGTCCACCGGAAATTGGATGAGAGAAGGAGAAGGGTGGGGGCTGGGATTCAAAAATCGGTTAAAAAAAGGGGGAAAAAAATCTCATTTCTCTTTGGTCACATTTAGAGGGTGCTAAGGAACTAACTCATTCTGAAAACTGGTAAGTGAAGGGAAAGAATCAAGGACTTAAAGTATAAGTTTAAAAACAGAACTACAAAGGTAAACATTTGTAATGGCTGCAGAAAATTCTATTGTGTGAATGGACTTTAATTTATTTAGCTGATGGATAATTTGTTTCTATTTTCTTCTCTCACTTTTTCTTCCTTCCCCTCTTTCTCTTCTCTTTCTCCTTCGCTAAATAAAGAATGGTGCAAAAATATTTTTGTGTATATTGTTTTGATGAATTTTTAGGTTTGTCATAGGGTAAACTGTGGCAATGGGATTTCTGGTTAAAAGGCAAATATTTATAACTGAGTTGTCCTCTAAAAAGGTTAGCACCAGTTTATACTACCCCCCACAGGTGTAACAGAGTCCATTTGCTCACACTTTTGCCAGTATGAGGTAACAGCAAACTTCAATTTAGACTATGTGACAAGTAAAAATAGCATCTGAATGTTTTGATTCGAAGGTAATTTAATTATGAGTAAATTAATATGAATGTATCATTATAAATTTTTGTAAATTGTCTGTTTATATTTGTGACTAGTGCTTTTAAGTACTCGTTTCTAACCAGGAGTCCTTAGGTTCAATGCTTTGTTTGGCTCCAAGGTGCTCACAGACATTTGGCGTTATCAGGAGGCAGTAGGTGTTACAGAAAGGCTTCTAGGGGAGGCATTCTGCTCCGTGATTAGCTTTACGGCGAATAATATTTTCTCAGCATAGATGTCCTATGGGAAAGGTGGGGATTATTATCAGGGATTATACTGATCAACTACCACACTTTATGGAGAAAGCATCTTTGTAAATAAAGTAGTGTGGAAATATAACGTGGTTTTTTGAACAATGTTTGCTTATTTTTGAAAACAAAGCCTTCAAATGTCCTGTGTAATTCTTAAAGATCTTTAAGGGAGCTTCTGTAATCTTAAAAAATTAACTTCAGGGAAGCTGCAATCTGCCATTTAGTATGACTAGTGTTGTGATTTTAGTATGACTGGCGTTGTGATTTTTTTTAGCATTATGTGTAAGGAGACTGAGTGTAAAAACTTGCTTTGGGGAGTATAAATAAAAGCAGCATTTTAATTAATGTATGTTTGTTTGGCAGTTTGGTTTTCATTTTTGCTTCTCTCCTTTTAAGCCATTAAAAACCTTGTCCTGTACTAGATTAGGGGGCTCTAACAGTTTTACCTTACACTGAAATTGGCTCTCTCAGAGAAGGACTTTTGAAGACTATTTAGTTTTTTAATTGTGCTTGATAGTGTAACATTTGTTTTAAGAATATAATTATTTAACATCTTAAGTGACAGTCGATTCTCTGGCAGAAAGACACCTGGCTTAGTTGTTTAAGAC
This sequence comes from Rhinolophus hipposideros, assembly GCF_964194185.1. Lineage (NCBI taxonomy): Eukaryota > Metazoa > Chordata > Mammalia > Chiroptera > Rhinolophidae > Rhinolophus > Rhinolophus hipposideros. The sequence goes on from NC_138072.1 coordinate 12,346,444, forward strand.
CTCCCTGACATATTTTTACTTTTCCATTTCTATTGCCATATAAAATATGGTGAAGTGTTTTAAACCCAACCAACCACACTTGATGGCCATTTATCATACTTGAGTATGTTCAGCATTGGTTGTTAAAAAGTGGCGCGTTCTGTGTTGGTGAAAGAGGTAGGAATGATGAAATGAGTGAAATATGTCTTTTTTAAGTAACCTCACGTGATATCATGTAATGACTTGAAAGACTAGTAAAGATATTTTGGAAGTTATATAAGGAATGTCCATATATTATAGAATTTTCAATTTTGGTGAAATGCAATTATCTACATTTCCCCCATAGATTATAAAGAATGTATTTTAAACTTAAAGTCATTTTCTTAGGACATAAAACTTACAAACAAAAGAAGACAAAAAAGCCAGCTAGTAACACCGCAGTTGCATCAAAATGGGGAGATTGATATCCATGAAATATAAATCGTTAACAATACAGAGTGATAAGGAAAAGACCAAAATCTTAATAGATAAAAAGGCCGTTCACCAAAGAGGATCTATCTATCTATCTATCTATCTATCTATCTATCTATCTATCTATCTATCTATCTATCTAACTATTATATGTATAAAAAGATTTAGTTTCCCTAGTAATCAAAGAAATGTGATTTTAAAATAAGGTACTGTTTTCCTCTATTAAGATTAACAAAATCTATTTAACACTCCGTGCTGTTGAAGATTTATTGAAATGAGCATTCCTGCATTGCTTGTAGCATATAGATTGGCAGAACGTGCAAGAGAACAACTTCATAATCCATATCAAGACTCCACTTCCAGGAGTCTTAACGAAATAATAAATATGCAAAGAAGTCATGTATAAAGTTATCCACTGAGGTATTTTTTAAAATAATAACAAAAATCAGAAACAATCTACATGTTCAACCATAGGGGGAATGTTTGAATAAATTATGAGGTATTTACATGGTGGAATGTTATACAATCATTGTAATTTATATTTATGTAATTTAAATTAACTTGAAAAAGTGATTGCTGTGATATAAGTGGGAAGAAAACAGAGAGCACAACCTCAGTTATATTTTACAAAGAGAAACAAACATGGGCCTATGAAAAAGAGTGGAAGTACATGTGCGAAGGTGTTAAGGGGTTATCGGGCATTGGGATCATGGGTGATTGTTATTTCACTGGTCGTGCTTTTCTGTGTGGTCCAGGGACTCTGCAGTGCGCATGTGCTTCTTTTATAATCAGAAAGAGAGTGAACATTACTTACTTAGAATCACATCTATGATGACTTTCCCATGCCAGGGAATGCAGTGTGCCCAGACCTTGGTAGTAGATTCCTTTTCCGGGATGTGGGCTATTTACCACAGGAAAGAACTTGGGTTTTTAAGAGGGCAACATTTTCCTCTTTGAACTACTCAAGAATAAAGATGGTTCTTTGGAAAGTGTAGCTGAGCGTGGAGAGAGACTCTATGTAGCTTAGTGGATAGTCATCCTCAAATAATAATTTCTTGCTGTGTTATATGTATAGGAAAATTGGTTTTAACTTGTTTGACTGAGAAAATTGATAGGCCTACGATATCCCACTAAAGCAGAATTTGTGAATATCCTTTAGAGTTGTCGATTAAGAAACATTTGTTTACATCAATGGATTTTAAGAAAGGAACAAAATGTTCAGACAAGTGCTTTTATTTTGTTTTCTTTCTTGCAGCTGTCTTTACAGTATTGAGGTAAAAGCCATATTTGCAGCTTTGTAATGTATTTATTGACAAGCTATTGGCATTAAGGTATAGTTTAAGACTGTAAAATTAGCCACATAATATTTTCAGTTGTTATTTACAAGTTTTTAAGGTCATTTATACCTTAGTTTTTGGTTTAAAGGAAAAATACTGCTTTGACAATCTTTAATTCTAGATTTAGGAAGGGACACAAAAGATAGCCTTATTTTAAAAAATTGTGTACCTTTCTGTATATTTATGTGTGTTTGTGTATCCAACATGTACACATAAAAGAAGACTATTGTATCAAATTAAAACATTTAAGAGGGAAGTTAACAAGACTGGACCAACAAAGGAAATTTTGAGATAGAATTTGATTTGAATGACTAACATTCAGAAAACAGCAGATACTTTCTTTTCTATAGAATTGGAATTTTGATAAATCTTTAAAGGAAACACTACATGAACACACAAGGAATTATTTGATTTTTGTCTGAAATTGACATGGAGAAGTTTCATGTTTTCTTAATTTTTTTTCATTATGGCCTATTTGCCATATGTATTCATGTTGCAAGAAAATCAAGAATAAAATAATTGTAAATAAAATGTACACTGCAAATAAAAATAACTTTCTTTTTTAATGATCTTGTCTCATCTTTTAGGATTTAGCCTCTGAATTTAATTCCTTCTTGATGGCATGTGAATTTTTCTTTACTTCTAGAGGGTTATTCCAGTTATCTGCACTGCAAAGGAGCGGTTTCTCATTCTATTTTTAGTAATCTGGGAATGGCAAATATTTAGAAAAACTCCAATACAATGGCAGACGGAGAAGGAAATTAAAGTTTGGTGGACTCTTCTCTTGTCTGCATCAGATTTAAAAGTATCTTTGTCTAGAAAGGAAGAAGAAATATTGCATATTTGTCAGGTTAGTGTAAAGAGACTAAATTTTTCTCATTGTAACTTCATGAATGAATAGAGAAAAATATTCTCTGTATGTTTCCTTTGTTCCAGTTTGAAAATTTCTTACATGTTTTACTTTTAGGCCTTTTCCCGTTTCTCTGCCTTAGTTTTCTATGGAATTTGACAAGACAAAGAAAGCATTTCTTGATGGAATTTTATGAATTCTTTATCTTCTTATGACAGGCTAACCCTACTGGAAATAAAAGGTGAGGAGGACAATTAAGGGGATGTTCAACGTCAGCATATCTGTATAAACATTTAGAAATTAATAGACGTTGAAAAAAGAAATCTTGGGGAAGCTACAAAATAAATTTTGCGAACAAATTTTTTTAGAAGGAATGTTAAGGTCTGTTACATGCAAAGACTTTGGTGAAATATGTAAGGTGATTGGACCAGCCTTTAGAAAAGATATATGTAGTATATATACGTATATATATATATATATATATATATATATATATATATATATATGTGTGTGTGTATATATATATATGTGTATATATATATGTGTATATATATATATACATATATATATATACTATATATATCCATATATCAAAGAAACTTAGAAAGGCAGTTAAAATAAGGTAGGAGAATAATTTCATGTGTTTTATACTAATATTTTTTGGTTTTTTAAATAATAAGGCTTGATATTTGTCACATTATAGGGTGTAGAGGGCAATTTGACAGTGCAATTTAAGCACCGTAAATATATTCATACCCTCTGACCCAGTAATTTCAAGCATGAAAATTTATCATAAGAAAATAATGTAAAAGACTAAGAAGAAGAAAGCCACAACCACCAAGTGTGCACATGTGTACAAAGTTTTTTTTATAGAAACATTGCTTTTTTCAACATTTTCCAAAATAAAGATCATACATTGGTCGAGACAGACTACAAGAGTTACAGGCATAAGCAGCCACAGGTCTGTTCAGTGCGCTTGCAAAGGGTTTATTGGAAATACATACCAGGTGCTGGAAATGGACAGTGTGTAGTGTTACAATTCTATACTTAAACAGGGAAAATTGACAGTGTGCTACATTTGCTTACAAGTAGACAAAATGCGAAATACATCTGTACTAAAATGGAGGGCAATCCCACTTTATAAGATGAGAGAGACTCTGATTATAAGGAAAGCTGCTAGGCTGGCAGCTCTTTTCAGACAAGGACCCATCCTGTCTTACTCATCTTGGTCCCCTAATAGAGTGCCTGTCTTGTAGTTGACTCTCAGGAAATGATAAATGTTGCGATCTGTTCTTCTTTTCTCTAAATCCTAAATCCTGATTGCTGATGAGGGTCCCCAAACTCCTGCCAGGTAAGTGCATCAGAATCGCTAGGGCTGTTTAAAAATACAAATTCCTAGGTCTCCACACCCTGGAATTCTTATTCATTCATGTGGGCCCAGGGACTTTATTTGCATTTCAACTTTTTAGTTTGAAATAATTTTAAACCTTAAGAATTCTTAACAGAGAGCTCGCCTTGACCCTTCATCCAGCTTTTCTTCATGTTGTCTTACATAACTGTAAGAGCTGTATTAAAACAAGGAAACTAACACTGTTATAACACTATTAATTGATCTACAATCCTTATTTAAATTTTGCCAATTTTCCTATTTATGTCTTTTCTGTGGCTCAGAATCTAACCCAGGATCCCACATTGCACTAAATTGGCGTGTCTTCCTAGTTTCTTTCAATCTGTGAGAGTTCTTATTTTTACTATAAGACTGGGTCTTATATAACATAGTATAATATATAGATAGTATATATATAATATGATACAGTATAAGACCCGGTCTTATATAATTTTTGCTCCAAAAGACGCATTAGAGCTGATTGTCTGGCTAGGTCTTATTTTTGGGGAAACAGGGTAATCAGTGCCTCATATGGGGCTGGGCGGTGGGGAGAGTGTATCTGATTTCAATATGTCTTATTACTGTGATGGTAATGATGACCACTTGGTTAAGCTGTCTGCTCAGTTCTTTACTCTCTAAAGGGACTGTTTTTCCCTTTGTGTTTAGTAAGTATCTTGTGGGGAGATACTTTGAACATATCCCGTTTCTCATCGAAAATCACCACTAGGCAAATACCACAGTGATAATTGTTGCAGTCAAGAGCCATCCATGCTTTGATAACTATGTAGATATCCTGTTTCTTATCAAATCATAGCGGCTCTGGCCTGCACCAGTTATTGCTGTGGTCTTTGCCCAGTTTCTCATTTCCATCTTTCGTTCTACGTTCAATAATTGGAAAGCTACTGTAAGGAAAAACTGTCCCTTCTCCCCCTGTTATTTACATCAATATGGCCTCATGAATGTTTGTTTTATGCTACTGGCTTTAATCCAGTACCATTATTCATTTATTTCATTGCTCTAATTGTTCCACCCGTGGCTGTTGTGAGCTCCTTTGAGTTGTCTTTTGTCTCCTTCCCACTTTTTTTTTTTTAAGCATTTCTGTACTTTGAAACCTCACACGATCTTTCAGGGTCATCTTATATTTTTCCTGCAATAGCCCTGCAGTTCCAAGGAGCCCTTGGTTCATTTATTGGAGACTAGTATTTAGAAGTCAAGGTCTGGGTGCTGGACGTGCTCATTGCTGCTTAGCTCCTTGCTGCTCCTTGCTGCTCATTGTTTCTAAGCCCTTCCAGTGGACAGAACTCGGAACTACACATGTATATACTAACACATCTGTAACACATGTATATACTCACACATCTGTAACACATGTATAGGTGTATACCTATTGATATACGAGATCGGACAATTCAGTTTGCGAACTTCCCACCATGTAAGTGCAGGGTGGGAAGTTCGCGAACTTAATTGTCCGACCTTTTCCTATATAGTAAATACCTTGAGTTCTTCCCTCTGACTCAAATCCAACAGGATCGGGTTCTTTCTAATGTTCCCCCTTTTCTTGTTTGTCACTTCTTTTTTCCACCATGGCTCTCATTATCTACAATATATTGACTTATTTATTCAAGCCTCATATACACAGAAAGTAGTGGTTCTAACTGCAGGCAATTTTGTCCCCCGGGGGACATTTGGCAATGTCTGGAGATGTCTTAGGTTGTCACAGCTCAGGGTGGCGGACTGCTAATGGCATCTAGTGAGTAGAGGCCAGGAATGTCCTAAATATCCTATAGTGCCCAGGACAGTCCCCCATAACAAAGAATTATAGGGCCCCAAGTGCCAATAGTGCCAAGGTTGAGAAACGGTGATAGAAAGGAGTTTCAGCATTGCTAGGCTGTGCCCCCATGAGAAATTAATTTGCTAACTCGGATATAATATTTGTGTACTGTTCTTTTTTTCTTTGGTCTTCCAGTATTCAGTCAAAATAGTGTTAGCTGGAGTTTGTTGGGGATCGTTCCTCTCCAACCCCTTCGTCCGATTAATTGTGACTATGTATTCAGTTTGGGGGTTTGTTGATTTTGTGAATATTTTACGAGTATGTGAAACAGCATCGCTCTAAGAGTCAGAGCAATCAGTACACAAGGGGTACTTAGAGAAGTGGGAATCTATTTGTTAAAAGTTATTTGATTCTGATATTCACCTGTTTTCAGAACCACTGGTCTAGCTCATGGGCTTTGAAGTCAGACCTGAATTTAAATCCAGTCTCCTGTCAGGTATGTAATGTTGGGTAAGTTACTTTCCCTCTCTGAGCTTCCAGCTCCTTCTAAGGATTGCTTCTAAGGATTGTTGTGAGGATATGAAACAGTAGATGCCATGTGTATCACGGTAGGAGCCCAGATGATAGTCGTATTCATTCTTCCGCATATCCATTCAGCAAATATTAATTGTGTTGCTACTATGTACTGAGGCACTATATTATTTCCTAATGATACAAAATAACTTAAGACATCGTTCATACCTCTGAGTAGTTCATGTTTTATGGGGCTCATAGTGGTTTTGCAGAAAATACAGTGACCGCTTCTTACATTGCTGTGCAATAATAAGAGACTAAGATATTCATATAAATCATGATTTTATGGAAGCTTTTCCCTAGAAAGCCTAACTAATGCAGACTATGTATGTATTTCTCTGGTGAGCTATCATGGTAAAAAGAAAATCTGGAGAAATAGATAGTTATGTGTCTCTGACTCAAATGTAAGTCATTTCAGGCTGTCTAGATATCAGACCATTTGAAGTTGAATTCTCTAGTGCCTGCCTGTAGACAGGCGTTCAGTGTGCTTAGATACTAGACATTAAAGTGGTTTTATTATATATGGAAATGTTTTAGAATAGTGCTTCTCGGTTTTAATGTACATACAAATCATCTGGGGAGCTCGTTAGAAAGCAGATTCAGTCAGCAGATCTGCAGTGGGGCCTGAGAACCAGCATTTCTAACAAGCTCTCAGCAAATGCAGCTGGTCGTAGATCACACTTTAAGTAGCAAGGGTTTATAGCAATGACTTTGAAATTGTACGTCCTGGCTTTGAACCCTAGTTCGTCAACTTACTAGATACGTGTCTAGACTGATTTCACCCTATGTGCACATTGTACCTTGAGGTATTAGCAACTGAAGTCCTCACTTATAGCATTTTAACATTTTTAATTACACCTAGTACATGAAGACAAATCTCTAACAACTGATGGGTGAAACTGAAAAACAAATGGCATGATTTGGACATGCAGCTACAGATGTGTTTCTTTCATTTGAATGTACATGATATTTATGAGAGTTTTTTCCCCAAGTGTGACGGCCACTAAAACTAAGTACATACATTTTTTAAAAGTACATTAAAAAAAAAAGTTAGAACCAGACTTGCAGATCACTTTATCACAAAGGATTAAATCAAGATTTTTTTTAAAAGCATGTGTAATAACACTATTCTCATTATATGAATGTATAAATTAATAAAATAATGTTTTAGTGAAACAATTTTTGAACCATTAATAAATAAAATAGAATAATATGTTATTTACTTCGTCTGTCCTTATAACATTTCTAATTTGTGTGTATTCAAATTTACCTAATTGATATAAAAGTATATTTCTCTAATTTATATTCCAAATTGGGGGTATGTGCTCAAGATTACTTTGCTCATGAGGGGTAGAAGAAAAAAGTTTCGATTCTGCTGCCATATGGCATAACTGTCTTTTGAAAAAACAAATTGAGGGCAGATATTAATAACTATAGCGACAGAAGGGGGTGAGGAGAAAACCTTCCAGGGATACCTCTCCAACGCAAATAAGGGAGCCGATGCTCAAATTCCTTTCATGTTTCTCCTCTACATTTTTCTGATGCCATGGCAGAGAGAGCAGAGAGAGATGGGCTGTGGGACATCTGAACCGTGAGTGCCGAGAGGACACCAGAGGCAGGAAGCAGAGCAAAGTCCTGAGGTTTATTAGGTGACATTCCTGATGACAGGGGTAGCTGATGGTTTGCACTTGTTTTGTGTGCTATCAGATTCGGATATTCGTGCATGCAATAATGTTTATTAAGCACCTACTACATGCTTTAAAATGACTCTGAAAATGTCAACAAAGCACCCAAACTGATTTTCAGACAAAGGTCCACTGACTGTATGAAGACAATATTTAGCTCTCTCTAGTAAATAATACCTGCATTTCTTCCGCAAGGAGCATTAACTTAGTATGACAGGCCACTGAGCCCCACTGTGGCTGGCTGGGGGCCAGCGCTTTGAAGTTGTTGCTTGCACAGACTAACCCTGTCAATTCCAAAGGTATAGGAAGTTGGAGTGTCCTTTGATGTGAGAACTGCTTTCAGAGACCATCTTATGTTGCGTCTCCTTTGAAGCAGATTGACTCAAGGCAAACTTTGCTTGCATAAGGCCAATCATTTGACCTAGAAAGCCTAGAAAGAAAAATCCTTTGCCAAAAGGGAGTTGAAAATAGCTACAAGTGATCTGAAACATCATGTTTACGGAAAGAGTTTCCAGAGAGATCAGTTGGAGTTAATCTGGTTTACCTAAAGGCAGAGGATTACTTGTTCGAAATGATTCTTTCTGGGAATTTACAGTTCAGTGGAATGCATCTCGTAGAATTCTCTGGGCACTGGCATGTTAAACTGCAGACATTTCTGGGAAGGGCCAGTTTATTGCCAAATGTACAACTATCCATAAACACAAAGTGTGTGGTTGGGATATTTTTAAAAGCCAGCTATAAAGGATTTGGAGTGGGAAGACATGGTCAAAGAAGCTGAAGGATCAGTATCAGAGATTCCATATTATCAGGTTTCTTCCCTGGTGTCAGGTTAATGGGAAACTGGAAACTGAAAGCTGCTGTGTGTTACCCTCTTATACCTTAAAATGTTGCTTAAACACGGGCACATTTTTGAAATATTTGTTTGAATACCTGACCTCCAAGCCCTTATTTTCCTGGCTGCTTGTCATCCTTCGGATTGGCTGTTCTTCTGATCATAGCCAGAGCATCTGGACATTTCTCAGGCAGTTGAAATGAAAAGAAACTTGTCAAGGTATTTTCTACTCCCAGTACTCTTAAATTCATAGTTCAAAATATTTGTTAGTTTCAGGCATAATAGTTTTCTGAAGTTGGTAATTATTTATAAATATCATATTGTTTTTTAAATTTAATCTTGTCTTATTTATTTATTTATTCAATTTAAATTAAAAAAACAAAACAAAACAAAATTTTTCCCATTACCCACTTCCCGCCTCTGGCAACCACCAGTCTGTTCTCTGTACCTATGAACTTGGTTTATTTATTTTTTAGATTCCACCTACAACAGAGGTCATATGGTATTTGTCTTTCTCTCTCTGACTTATTTCACTTAGCATAATACACTTGCGGTCCATCCATGTTGTCACAAATGGCAAGATTTAATTCTTTATGGCTGAATAATACACACACACACACACACACACACACACACACACACACCACACCTCACAACTTCTCTATCCATTCATCCATCAATGGACATTTAGGTTGTTTCCATGTCTTAGCTATTGAAACTAATGCTGCAATGAACATGGGAGTGCATATCTTTTTTGGTCAATGTTTTCATTTTCTTTGGATAAACACCCAGAAGTGGAATTGCTAGTTTATATGGTGATATACTTTTAATTGTTTGAGACACCTCCGTACAGTTTTTCACAGTGGCTGCACCAATTTACAATCCCACCCACAGTCCACAAGTGTTCCCTTTTATCCACATCCTTACCAATACTTGTTATTTCTAGTCTTTTTCATAATATCCAGTCCAACAATTGCGAAACCTCACTGTGGTTTTGATTTGCATTTCCCTGATGATTAATGATGCAGAGCGTCTTTTCTGGTACCTGTTGGCCATCTGTGTGTCTTTGGAAAAATCAGATGCTCAGCCATTTTTCAATCAGATTGTTTGGGTTTTTTGCTGTTGAGTTGTGTGAGTTCTTTATATATTTTAGACATTAGCCTCTTATCAGATACATGATTTGCAAGTATTTTCTCCCATCCAATAGGATGCCTTTTCATTTCGTTTATGGTTTCTTTTGCTTTACTATTTATAAATGTCACATTGGGTTTTTTTGTTTGGTTGGTTGGTTTTTTTGTTCTTAAATATTTTTGTGTTCAGAATAATGATATCTTTACCAATGGAAAAAGAGCTTTTGGCCTAAGTTGGCAGGTTGAACTGGGGTTGGAGATCACAATAGCAGAGAGGTGACACTGCTGACCCATTACCACTGAACTATTTAAGTCACCAATCTGAGTCACCCATCATGGGTTCAGACTGGGACTCTCCTGGATCCTCGGCTGCAGATCCCTGAAATAATGACTGTGAAACTTTACGGAGCTCACCATTTTGGGTGGATTTGCTTGAATGTTAGGAACAAGTTGGCGTTTCATACCCCTTGCTTCATTGAAGACCATTTCTAGGAGATGGTTGAGCTTTATAGAGTTACCCTAAATAGCTACAACATGGCCCTGTTTGAGTTCCCTCCATTCACTTCGAAGTGATAGCTGTGCTTCAATGGAGGGAAAGGCCTTCTAGTGAGTTTGAATTCTAGATCGACTAGCCAATCATAATAGGCATCACAGGTGAAATGTGGGCTGCCTACTGCATGGGCACGAATGAGACGGAGCAAATCCCTACAGACATATATACACATATACATTGGGCAAACTGAAAAAGGAAAAAATTCAAGCTATAGCATGTGTTGGACAAGCCAATCTGAAGAAGTAAAGAATTTTTAGAAGTAAAATTTCCTGTGGTATTTTTATTGAATGGAAAGAGTTAAAAGTTCTACTTTTAGTCATTTTTTTTTACTAGAGCAAGGGAATGCTGAAGGTAGAGCAGTATAAAAATTTATGAAATTAGAACATTCAACATAATGGGAGAGTGAATTGTAACATTTGAGTTTTCAGTGTTTTTATCAGATAACAGAATACACTCTGCTGCACATTGAAGATAACAGACAAAGCAGAAAGTGTTCGAATAATTCTTATTTTCTCTCACACAGAGGGAGAGAGTAACTAAATCTTCCTAAACACCGAGAGTGTTAATTTTTATCAGAATTAATGAAAATTTTAAGGTTTCTTTTCATGTTCTTTTCGTGACAACCTTATCTGGAGTAACTTTATATTCAGTTGTTTTTGTGGGTTTTTGTTTTTTTTCCAATTTGAATGACTTTTAAGATATTTCTTAGTTTATTTCATTTTTTACTTGTTTTTAACCTTGAAACATTTAAAATAAATACTTTTTTCTCAATTTTAACTTATTTAAAAATATATTTTACACTTTAAGAAATGTAGATTTTGTATTTCTGATTATGGTGTATTTTGGGAAAGGATGTTGGGATCCTTTCCGAGGGCAAGAATTTTTAAGTTAAGAATGAGAGAAGAAAAAACCCTCAAAATCTAAGTAAACTAGTAAATAAATTGATGTTTAATCCCTTGAAAGCCGGTTACATTGTTTGCCTTGTCTGTTGAACTGATTGATGATAGGTAAATCTGTTTTCTCCCAATAAGTGCTTTTCCCAATTCCTAAAGACTCCTGCATAAAAGGCACTTTTCAAGAGATGTTCTCGTTAAAGGTGACAGAATGCAAACAGTAGGAGTTGGGATGCTATCTCTGTTGTGATTCTATTTTTCTTTCAAATGTAAGTTTTTCATTGGTTTATCATTTTCCCCATGTGACTATTTTTCTCATAGTCCTACCCACATATTATTACAACTGCATGAAATACATCTTGTTTGGGGCAAAGGCTACAAGAAATAAAAAAAAAATAATAAAATACCTATTACGTTAAAGACATGGGATAATGGGTGAATATAATTTTTTAAAATTTCTTAACCTTGCTTCAGCAATATATATCATGACATTCAAAGAGAGACAATTGTCATTTTTGACAATCTTGAAAGAAACTTCTTTTACACCTTTTCCCTTTTGCTGTTTCAGAGCAGAAACCTTAACAAAGAAAGTAATGAACATTTTGTTCATTCCATGAGTTTAAATCATTTTGAGATCAGTCATAGCTGAGAGCTCTGCTTTTTTGAGTTCTTTTGATGGCAGAAAATCAATGGAGTGGGAGTAGGAATGGGTTAGGGAGAAGAAGATATCCAACAGAAGTGTTTTCATGCGGGATTTGCTTCCTTTTTTTCAGATCCCAAATGATGGAGAGATCAGGAAAACGGAAAGTATTATAATTCTTCTGTGAGAATTAAGGTTTAGAAATCAAGGCAGAGATGGCTGATGCAAAGGAATCCATTGATATCAAGTCCAAAGCAAGAGCAGGAAACTGACACAGGGATTTGCAGGTTAAGATAGACATTTCTGGAAACCTGGACAGGAGCCTGTAGGAGACAAAGGTTCACAATCAGTCTTGCTGGTGGCTGTTGCCATGGGTTGGGGTGTATTCTCTCGCCCTGTCTATTGCTAAAGGAGAGTCATTCTTGCAAAGAAAATAAGTATTAGTAAGTTTCTTTACATAGTATACTTTGTATGATTCCAGTGAGTGGTTTTCCCAGAAATAACAAGTTTTGACGGCAAAATAAATTCTTAAATTGGCAATTTGGACATGGATTCTGTGTAATGCTACTAACCTTGCTAAGAGTTCCAAATGTTGCATTACTGAAATACCTAATAATGTTCACTGGTGGTTTCCAGTGTTTGATATCTGCCATAGGCTATAATTATCTGTAAATTCTTTAATAGTACAAAAGCAAAGAGAAGATGTGAATGTGGCTATGGAATAGTGAAATCAGAAACTGATCTATATAATCTCAATTAGCAAAGCAATATTGACTTGAATAACAAAACCAAAGTCAGAGCACGGAGACAAATAACTTTATTGTTAAAAAAGAAAATGAGCTTAAATGAAGTAAAGTGTACCCAAATGCCCAACTTGGAGATCATACCATCTATGCAAAAATAAAAGAAGTTTTTCTATACTAGTGTATTTGTCATGAATCAAAGATAAAAGACTCTCACTGTTTTGTGTGTTTTAAAATTTCATTTAAAAATGGTGACTTTTATCTCAAATATTTGTGGTATTATCTTTTGATTTTAAAATGATTTCTATTGGACACTAGGTTAATGTTCACTTCACGTAATGTTTTCTATTATTAGATGTCTATATCAGGTACAGATCATTTTTACATGTTATTGAAATATAATCTTGTCACAATATATTTTATTGGTTGTTAATAATAAGCCATGTCTTTATTCATAAATATCTTGTGTTATAGAAAAACCTCTGAAACTTTTAGTATAACCTTATCATGAAGCAATTATTCACTGTATATATAATTCTTGTCACTCTTTATTTAAAATCTTAACAATGAAAAATACAGAATGACTTATGATACTGAGAATTCCTGAGGATTCCAGAGAAATTCCTGAGATTCAGAAGCACTGCCTAAGACACTGGTTTGACCCAAAGATTAAGGACACGGTCGAAAAATAAGCACCTGAGTAGGGATACGTTTCTTCTTTCTTCTTCCTTCCTTCCTGGGAAGGAACAAGGATGCCTAAAGATAATAGAAGAATTTCAATATTTAAAGGATGGTCTCCATTTTTTCTGTAAAGGAGTGAACTCATAACTCTTGATTGTGATGTGCAAATGGCTGACCTAGGATGCCAGGGCTGGGTGGTTATGGTTTGGAACAAATGACCGGGGACGAGCCTAAGGAGACATCATCCAGAAAGCCAGTTGGAGCATATCAGGAAATTCTGAAAGACTTATTCACCACTTTTATAGGCCTATCCCCCCTTGATGCTTTTTTGTTTTTCCTCTGTACTCATTCCAAGTAGTTAACTAAAGAACGGTCAACTTAGGAAACTAGTTCAACACATTTCAGTGTTAGCTTGGCTTATATTTATTGTTTAAAAATAACTGATCATTTTAAAAGAATACTGAATACAAACCTTTGCCATTTTTCTCAACCTGTGAATTACCATTCATTTGTGAAGGGATGCTGGATCTACATTAGCATCAGCAGTTGCCCTCGTTCTGACGCCTTACCCCAAGACAGAGGGAATAACGTACAATTTACCCTTTAAAAGAACATGATTTATAGGCAAATAGATAAATGGGACAAAATAAAGAATCTAGAAGTAGGCCCACACATATCTGGTCAATTGCCTTTTCAGTAAAGATGCCCAGGCCATTAAATGGAGAAAGGTTAGAGTTTTCAATATAAGATGCTGGGTTAACTGGATCACTTAGAAGAGAGGAGGAAATAACCTTGACAGCAAATACAAAAATTATCTAAAAATAGATCATGGACCTAAATATTGTAAAACCTAAAACCAAAATTTTCAGAAGAAAACTGAAGATCTTCGTGACCTTAGGCTAGGCAAAGATTTCTTGGTCTGTTCAGCTGCTGTAACAAAATACGACTGACTGGGTGGCGTACAAACAACAGATTTTATTACAGTTCTGGAGGCTGGAAGTCGAGGATCAGGATGAGAGGAAGATCAGGTGAGAACCCACTTCCAGGTCTCAGACTTCTCATGTGTCCTCACATGGAAGAAGAAATTAGGGCTCTGGAGCCCCTTTTATAAGAATGCTAATCCCATTCATGAGGGCTCCACCCACATGACCTTTCACCTCCTAAAGGCACCACCTCCTAATATCTTGGACATTAGGATCTACCATAATCTTAACATTTTTGGGAGGACACATTCAGTTCATAGCAATTTCTTAGGACAAAGAAAGCACTAGTCATAAGATAAAACATTTTGATAAATTGGACATCAAGATAATTCCACATTTCTCTTTAAAAAATACCATTTAAAAAATGAAAACGCAAGGCACAAAGTAAGACAAAATATTTGTAACACAATGTCTGACAAAGGGATTGTATCTAGAATATTTAAAGAACTTATAATGATACGACAAATAATTTTTTTAAATGGGCAGACTTGAAAAGACACTTCAATTATTTAAAAACCACAAGGAGATACCACTTACAACCACCAGAATGTCTAAAATTTAAAAGACTGAGTATAACAAGTGTTGCAGAGAAAGCAGAAGAAGGGGAACGTTTCTAATGAGAGTGTAAAATGGCGTAACTACTTACAAAGAAGGCAGTTTCATAGTAAACATAAATATACCTTATTCCCAGCAATTCCACCTACATACTTACCCCAAAGAAATGGGAACATGTGCCCACAAAATGACTTGTTCATGAATGTTCATAGCAGCTTTATTTATAATATAAAAAACCTGGAAACAACCTAAATGTCTATTTAGGGGAATGGATAAACAAATTGTGATGTAATCATTCCAGGGAATCCACACTCCTCAATAAAAATGAACAAAAGACTGATACACACAACAGTATGGGTGAATCTCACAGACATGTTGAATAAAAGAGACATAAAACAAAAGAGTACATATCATATGGTTCCATTTACAAAGTTCTAGAACACACAAAAGTAATCTGTGAATATAGACATTAGATCACTGGTTCCCTGATGTACAGTGGGGAAACTGGCTGCAAAGAGGTCCGAGAAAACCTATGGTGATGGAAATACGTAGTTGGGTACAGTGGTTACATGGATGTGTCTATCCATTTGTCAAAACTCATTGAACTGTTTAAAATCTGAACTGCTTAAAATCTGTACATTTTATAAGTTACACTTCCATAAAGTTGTTTAAAAATAAGAGCATGATGTAATTTTTGAAAATATAATTAAAATACCATTAGCATCTAGTTTCGTATATTTTTTTAAAGCACATTTGTCAGTGTAACTTATGGGGAGTTGTTCTATATTTCTAGGATGCTTTGTTGAACTTTGTAGGAGGCGATTCAATGAACCTGTCGTGAATAATTTAATTTTGCTCTTAATAGTTCTGGTTAAATCCAGAAATAATGAGGTAGGCTCCATTCCCTCAGGGAAACATTTCTCAACATCTATAGCTTTCACTTTCATTTGAGTGTTTTATATTATTAAAATACGTACCAGTTTTGTTACATTTACTTTTCTATATTTTCAGAGGCTACAGTACTTGGTGTCTTTGTTAACTTACACATGCCTTAAAAACATGGGTATGTTCATTTTGGATTTACTTTCAAAGAAAAAATTCTGTATCTAATCTGAATCCTAAGAATGCGTCTTCTTCCATCTAAGTCTTAAATCTTCACAGTTAGTAGTACATTTTTCCTGTCATTTTTTTTCCTTCTGCTTTGTGTCTTGATCTCTTGCAGATGAATTGCTGCCATCTGAATTTCACTAGCCATGTTCTTTGAGAAAAAACATAAGCTTTCTGATTAAATCCTTTTATTTGTAAAGTTCTGGTCACTTTCTCGGGGGTTATAGCTTAGAGTATATGGAAGAAATTTAACTTCGGGGATATAAACATTGTTTTGAATGGAAAAAGTCTGCACTAGCTGATGTATTATAAAATTTTAAGCCAGTATCAGAATGTTTTTTTCAGAGGTGGTCAGGAGAATTATTTTCTTTAAACACTGAAGTCATACAGCAGGCTGTTGGGAAAAGAAACACAATTATTAAAGTATCAACTTTGTTTTTATGTGGCATACAGTGTTCTTTAAAAAGTGATTCTGTTGAAAAACAAATGGAAAATTCGTAGATAATTTATAACTCTTGAAATCCTTCCTGCTGAATTTTTAGTTTCATAATAACAAGAATAATTTTTTTCAATTAAAGAAATGCCTTGTGGTTTAAAACATTTTCAAATACAACATCTCATATGACCTACATAACAGCTCACTGTGGTTAGCAGAGAAGGTATTGTTTCCATTTTTAATAGATAGTGTTTGAGGTTGCATTCAGGGTTTGGTTATATTACATGACTTTCATTCCCTTACATCTGTATATCTGAGCGCAGCTTTTTGACTAGTTTAAATTAAATGATCTAGTTAGTATACTGGGTCCTGATCTAGTTTATCTAAGCACCCAACTAACTTGAATTAGTTTAACTTTTGTGATATTTAATCTTTACTGTTTCAGGAGAAAGGATTTAAATATCTTTTTAGAAAATAAATTGCAAATACCTTTTTAAGCAGCTTCTGTTTGAAATAACACTTTCTATGAATATACTAGTTTACTTTCTTCAGTCGATTCCTACAAGGCCCTGAGAACACCAAAGTTCACAGAAATTATGTTTAATACAATCTTTCCATGTCAATGTGCTGTCTCCTGCAATTTTCAAACTGTTGATTTTAAGGAGCTGGGATGGGGGTGGGAGGGTGGGAATCAAGAAAACAGACTCTCAGATTCTAATGCTAAGAGGATGTTTAAAACAGTTTTAAGAGTTATTTGCTTTCAATATCTGCCTAAGAAAAATAGAACATGACCTCTTAGTTGAATTTTCATTTTTGATTTGCAAGGTGGTGAACTGGTTAAGAGTAAGAAAATGAGTGATTCAGAGTATTTATGGGTATTGTGTCCTCATTGCAAAGGGTGAGGGTCTTATTTTACATTGTCTGGTGTAAAGGAATGAGATAATTGAACTAGAGCGAGAGGAAATTTAATCTTAAGTAGTTCTATATAGAGCTATCTGTTAACTTAATCCATTTCTTCCAAAAATAATGAAATGTTAAACACCCCCAAAAGGTTTCTGGCTTCAAGAGTTCAAATAATTTTACTATAAAGTTTAAAAAAGGTATAATATATACTGTATAATCAGGTAAATTAGTAAGATTAATTAAAGCAAGTTGTATTCAGGTAGTTTAGTTCTTAAAATCTTAACAGGTTTCCGTGTTGGATAGTGTACATTTCCTTATAAATATTAACCCTTAGAATTGAAATTGGTACAGTGGTTAAGAGTTTGGGCTTTGGATTCAGACTGCCTGGATTTAAATGTCAATTTGGCTGCTTTCTCATTGTGTAACTTGGGATAACTTTTGTGAGCCTTTGTTTTCTTGTTGATAAAATGGCAATAATCATAGTACTTGCCTCTTCATGTAAATGAGCATTAAATGAGGTAATATATGTGAAGCATTATTTATGTTATAAATATAAACTCACGTGATACAGTTAATTTGGATTGTCTGTAACAGTGGATGAGAAAATATAGTTGGTGAGTAGTTTTGACTTCACTGCAACCTTAATTTGTTGGTTTTCAGTGCTTCTGTTTCCTTTCTTCTGTTGGAGATCCTACTGATGAGTGATAACTTCCTCAGAATGTGGAAAATGAATGTCCCTCAACAAATTTGCAAACTGCATGGTAGATAACTGTTTAGTCTGAAAGGCTGAAGCTTGGCGGTAGTGATGCTTTAAATCAAAACAGCAACAACCAAAATAATCCAGAACATACTTCAAGAAAATTGAGAAGGTACAGAGATCTCTCGTATCCCCCCGCCCCGGCACACACAGCCTTCCCGATTGTCAACACCCCCACCAGAGTGGGACATTTATTACAATGGACCCTGCATTGACTTGGCATCACCACCGCAAGTCCATATTCGCGTCAGGGTTCTCGTGGTGCTGCACATTCTGGGGATTTGGACAACCGTATAATGACATTTATTTATCATTGTAATATCACACAGAGTATATTCACTGCCCTAAAAACACCTGTGTGCTTCATCTATTCATCTTCCCTCACCCCTTGGTCCCTGGCAACCACTGAACTTTTTACTGTCTTCATAGTTCGCCTTTTCCAAAATGTTGTATAGTTGGAACTGTACAGTACGTGCCTTTGAGATTGGCTTCTTTCACTTAGTCACATGCATTTAAGGTTCCTCCATGTGTCCTCATGGCCTGATAGCTCATTTCTTTTTAGCTCTGAATAATTTTCCATTGTCTGCATGTACCATAGTTTATGTATCCACTTATATACTGAAATCGTGGTACCTTCTGGGACATACTTTTAATGAAGGATAATTAGTCACCTGAAAAATTAAAAATAGATCAATATGAAAATAGTGAACTGTGATCTCAATTGATTACTTATGATCCCAATTAAATTAACTATGATCGCACTATAAATCAACTATAATCTCAGCTAATATTATATGAATGAAGTGATGAGTGGGAGCTAAACTTAGGTGCTTTGTCTGGAAATCTAGGCAGTAGTTCAAAGGAGGTGTAGGACCAAGAGAGATTTTATATTTGTTTTGTTGTTATTTTTAATGTGATCCAGTAGATGGGGAATGATCCAATAGAGGGGGAAAATTTCACGAGAAGATGAGAATAGACAGTGTTCTGTAGTAGGTGAGAGGGAATGGCATCTAATACACAAGTGTAGGAGTTAGCCTTAGAAGTGAGAACAAATTATTTCTAGAAACAGGCAAGATGGCAGAAAACTTATCTGCATGCAGATGCTGGTGGGTGAGTAGCTGTGATGGTGAGCGGTTGTGGGAGTTCTCTTCTGATAGCTTGTGTATTCTTTGTAAAATGGAAACCCAGGTCATTAGTCTAACATGAGGATAAAGAAGAATTTGTCAGAGGTTTGAAGAGCCAGGAAAAGGCTTGGAATAGGCATCTAAAAGAAAAGGTATTAACAGCAACTAGAGACAAAAGATAGGTTTCCTACCAAGAATGAAAATTAAGACTGACAGCAGACTTCTTAACAGATGCCAGAAGTCTGGGGAATAATACTTTCAAAGTACAGAGGGAAATAATTTAAGAGTAAGAGTGAAAAGAAGACATTTTGGGACCTACAGAGACTAAGGATGTGCACTATTCATAGATTTTTGCAGAGAGAGCTACAAAAGCATATGCTTCAACTAGAGGAAAATTGACCCCAGATGCAAGAAACAATTTGAGCAAAGAAATGAGTAACTACTTCCATCTATCTACACAAGCATTCATTGTATAAAGTAAATATTAAAATGTGAAGTTATATATTTAATATATCTACTAACGTAGTAATGGGAAGAATTTGGAACACATGTTTTAAGATAACAAATTGTTTAAGTTGTTGTGTTTTCCCCTTTAGGATGAGTGAGAAAGCCAGAAGCTCTACACACTTTTTAAAGAGCTCACATTGTTTAAGTTGCCTTTGTGATCACTGTTTAGAAATTTTAGGTGTCATGTGACTTTACTCTCTGAAATTGTAAGGTAAAATTAGAAGATACCAGAGATATTTGACATGACCTTCCCAATATACTGAACATTATTAGTCTAAATCCTTGACTTATCAGATACCAAAGATTCCCAGGCTCTGAGGTGTTTGCTCAGAGGCTGGAGGAGAGCTCTCCTATCATTAGAAGACTTGAGTTTGGGCAGTCGCTCAGAAAGCTGTAGTAAAGTGAATAAACATCGAATTTGTGCTTAAATACATTAGTATCCTCTCTGCTTCAGTGTTTATGTTCAGATCAAATAAAACCCAGCATATGTGCTGTGTACTCCTACAATTCAGATCCCTTTTATAGAAACGAAAAGTCGTCTGCTTGTTCCTTTCCCTAGTCAGGAAGGATAAAGCTAATAGGTGTTGGACAATAGCTGAAAAAATTCTCATGTCCTTTCTGTAAAGGCTTAGATATCTGTAGCAATCACTTCAAAATCATTTGATTGCCTCTCAATGTGAGGTTTTTAATCTATGTTATTTTTCCAAAACTAAAAAGTAATCTCCAAGATGGAAGTCTGAATTACTTGGTAGATGGAAATATGTTTGTGTGAGCTTCCTAAACCTCTGCTCTTCAGTCATCATCAGCCTAAGATCTATCACATCATGATAAGTCATTACTAAGCCATTTGTTCTGAACTGTACGAAAGATGCTGCTTATATACCAACATATTTATAGACTTTTTCAGTGTCATTTAACACATTACCATTCTTGATGTTCAAAAGAGGCTAAAAGTTCATTTCTGAAACATTTTCTCTTAATATACTTTACATTAAATTTAGAAAGGACAATTTATCTTTAGCTTATTTAGGGACTTGTATTTTGCCTAATAAAGTGATTTCTAGTCACTTGATTATATTATTGCAATATTTTACCTTTTTAAACTATATTTTATGGTGTTACTAGAAAAACAAAATATTCTCATGCTGCATGTGATGCTTGCTGGTAAATGCAAGTCAGATAATTTATTTGGAGACTAATTTTATTGGCTTTTTAGATAAATATTTTAATATTAATATATCTTAAAATAAAAAAAAGAATTAAGCTGTCATAAACCCTTTTAGGAACAAGTTGGAGCATAAAAATGCAAAACTAAGATGAATTATGACATATTAAGTGTTCTGTTGGGTTAACATTTTATTTTACAAGTCGTTAAATAATTTCAAAACTATTTCTCCCCTTCAGTGTTAATACTAAATCAAGCTAGTCTGAGATACATATTAGTAATGTTCAGAATGGAAACTATACACCTGTGGTAGAAAACTATACCATGGTAAATATGTTTATACAGCTGTGTGCTAATGTTAGTTATTACAGAGTACAGTTATGGAATCATGTAATGAGCCTCATTCTCAAACAACCATTAACGTTGGCTTAGAAATGGCTAATTAAAGAATAACTTCATTTTTCAAATGCAGACTGTATAAGCAATACATAGGATTGCCGTAACTATCTGCAAACTCCAAATGCATAAATTTGATCATAAGTATATGTTGGCTAATTTCTGAGGCAATAGAGAGTTCTTCTGGTGAGATTGTTTCTTATTTATAATTTATGCTTTCGTTGCATAGAATGCCTACTCTTAGTACCAGACTGAGTTCCATTAAATTTTATTGCACTTACATGGACTCTTCTGTCATGCTTTAATAAAATTATAAAATTACTTAATTGGGTCTGTGTGAAAGCTTCCTTTATCATTAATAATTCCATTTATTCCATGGGGTTATTAGTTTTGGATAATTTGTATGACTTCATTCAGATTTGTACTAGAATATGAATAAATATTATTCAAAAATTAACTAAGCATGAGTGAAAGCAAATTCTAAAATGTCCTCATAGGACTTTCAGAAGTAAAAAAAAATAGCTCATTCAAAAGAATGAATAAAACGTTACCATTAAACATGTATTACTATAATGTTATCTGTAAAAATTTTATCTGAAAAATTTAACAGGCAGTAAGTTTTCAACCTTTTGTCCAGCTTTTGAGCACCTGTTATGTGCTCTGTTGAACTCCAGAAACACCAAGATGGAAGGCTTATTTCTTGCTTTCAGATATTTTCGTTTCCTTCTATCTGGAGAGAATACTAAGCTTCAATTCGTAATTACCAGCAATTACTTTTTTAAAACCTGCATCATGAGAGGAAGAGACTGCAAATCTAGTCAACAAATACATGGTAGCATCTTTATTGTACCCTTAACTTCATTTAGAACTCTCTAGAATGGATTCTAAGTTGTAAGAGGGCCAGGAAGGAGAATATAGAGATTCACTATACCTCTATTTCGACTCCTGGAAAAAGCCAGGTTGAAGTGCTTTGGGGGTTAGTAGTTTCGGCTTGTTGAATTTAATTTCTAAAGTATAGAGTCATGGGGTGTTTGGAGTTGATCTGAGGTGAATTAGGGAAGGTTTTGACCTCAGTTTTTTCCATAGCACTAAGCGTGGTGACTAAGCATAGGTACTTTGCAAATATTTATTGAATTAATGAATGAGTAAGGAAGGATTGATAAACTAGTACTGGCAGATAGGTAGGGAGAGCCTTTTCGCAGAGGGAGACCTGAAGTGGCAAGAACTGTGAAAAGGCGTGCTAGGCCGGACGAGACGAGGTCAGGATAAATGAGGAATCTAATTAACACAGGGACTCACATGCTGAACTAAGTAGTCCAAGCTTTCCCATGAGACGCCTCGGTTAGGACTTGAATTTCTGCTCTGAGGAGGATTAGTTTAACTCTGTAGGATGGATAGTAAAAAGGGAAAGAAGCCAGAGCATTAGATCTCAAAGTGTGCTTCCTCAAGCTAGCAGCTGCTGTATCCCTCTGGGAGCTTGTTGGAAATGCAAATACTAGGGCTGTACCCCAGAACTACTGAATCAGACAGAATCTGTGCGGAGTGGGGAAGGGAGAGACCCAGCAACCGGTGTCGTAATGGGCCTTCCACGGGGATGATGCTGGTATAGCCAGAATCATCAGGTAATTGCTGGAGGGTAAGGTCATTTCCTACTCTAAATGAATGATTTAAAGAGTTGATGATTTAGTACAGCAATGCCAAAAAAAAATTATTGAATGTACAGGTTTTAGAAGAAATAGAGATGTTTGTACATGGGTGGAGTGACCTGTCTTTCAGCTTTACAGCTAGAAGGACACTTACCAGAAGTAAGTGTCCTTTACCCAGAAGTAACTGGAGACTTACTATTTGTAAAATACAGTTTCAATGTGTTATGTTACAGTGTTATTCTATGTGTTATTCTAGCCAAACCAGAATGATACAATTATGTTTGATGTGTTTTTTTCCTAGAAGATAAAATGATAAATCAAAGCAGTTGTATTATGGATAGATAATTAAATCAAAGGTACTTGGATATTCTTAAGCATTATTTATTTTGAAATCAATAACCTAATGATTTTACTTTCTCCATACCAAGAATATTCAATGTAAAATAGATGTTAGGTTGGTGCACAAGTAATTACAGTTTAAAAGGTTAAACATAATTGCAAAAACCGCAATTACTTGTGTACCAACCTAATAGAAGCCTCTTCCAAAATCAAAGACCATTTTCTCTCCTGATCAGTGCTGAAGGCCTCTGAAGAATTTTAATTCTTTAACCTTTCTCTCTCTCTCTCTCTCTCTCTCTCTCTCTGAGATTTCCTGGGGATTGTTACTCCTCTCTTTGTGATGTTAACATACTACACTTAGCAGATGTATGCTGGTGGCTTCATGAGGTGGTTGGGTACACACTATTCTTCCTTGTAGTATACACTGCCTACAGTGAACCTTCTTGGGATGGGTTACTTCTGAGAATGATGTGGGCTAAATGGATTTTCTTTCTTTCATTCATGTTAACTTCAGTTTCTGATTCAAGATAAACTTAGAATGATGTCACCAAAAATACATTGTAGGTAGAGAACAAAGGAAGTCAGGAAGAGATAGGGCAGGCACTGTGTTTATACCTATTAGCTCACTTGTTTTCTTAAAATTATAAGTGTTTCGATCTCATTATGGATTATATAGGAAACTATCACATTCATGTGGCTGACAATGACATTATGGATATTTTTAATTCAAGCAAATAAAACACGTGCCACTCTGCTTGTTTATGAATCTGTTAATGCTCTTCTATTGTGATTCATGATTCCATTAACATGTTTCATATATGCACATTTACTTGCACTTAACTTGTGAAAGTTATTTATCCAAACCTCTTCTGTATCAGGCGGCATGCTGGACACAGCTACAGATGAGGGATGCAGGAACTTTCTGGTCAGCATGGCACCATAGGTCTTGTTTCAACACCTTCCTCCACATGGCAATGACAGAATGTGAAAGAGAAAACTAAAATGATATAGCAAGCCTGAAAATCAAGACAAATATTTTAAAGACCATAAAGTGATTAGGAGTAGAAAGTTGTAAGTGTAGGATGGGAACTGTGAGCCGGCCAAGCTCCTGGGCAGGAGCACACAGTTGTTTAGCTGTTCCATAACTATATCACAGGAGAAGGGCCTGGAGCCGGGCTCTTGGCTCGAAGGAAGGAGTGAAAGTGAGGAGAACCCTTCCCCCAGCCCGATTTCCATCACTGTTACTGGAAGCTAAAACGTTGCCAGCTCTCTGCCAACTTGTTGCAGCCATAGTGTTATTGGGAGCTGTGAACCAAGGGGAGAAAGTAGGATAAAAATATAGTCTAGTGACCAGACACTGAGTCAAGTTTTCTGGTGGCTCTGTAATAATCTTAATACCACCATAATGCTGATGTTTTAAAATGTTATTATCTGGACTGTCACAGAGCTAATAGGTGTACAAAATCATGCTAGGAAAGGGAGCAAGTGCAGGCTTCCACAAAAACAATTTGCAGGAGGGGGTAAGAAAGAAAAACCAGGTCAAAACAACAAAAAACAATACCTCCCATTAAAGAAGAGCCTGCAGGGGTGGCTGGATGGCTCAGTTGGTTAGAGCATGAGCTCTGAACAATAAGGTTGTCTGTTCAATTCCCACATGCATTGGTGGGCTGCACCCCCTGCAACTAAAGATTGAAAATGGCAACTGGATTTAGAGCTGAGCTGCACCCTCCACAACTAGATTGAAGGACAGTGACTTGGAGCTGATGGGCCCTGGAGAAACACACTGTTCCCAAATAAAAATTTTTTTTTTTTAAAAAAGAGCCTGCAAATCTAATTACCAAAGCACATGTTAAAGAAGACAAAAAGAGAAAAGGAACATGAATTCACTACTGTACAACTCTCTGACAAAGATTATAAAATAAGTAGCTTTGGGATGCTGAAAAAGCAGAGGGGAATAATACCCCAAATTTTCTAGAATTGACAAAAGATAGTCATCAGATTAAAAGAGCACTCCAGGTACTAAACTGTAAATAAAGGTAAATCCACACTTAGAAATATTGCAGTAGACCAACACTAAACATAAAGAAAAAATAGTAAAAGGATCAGGGGAAAAAGACTTTACTTAAACGAATGACATGAAACCTATAATGGACTTTTCATTGGCAACATAGATGCCAAAAGACAGTGAAGTAATAACTTCAAAGTGCTGAGAAAAGTAATGGTGCATAGAATTTTATACCCTGCTAAACTGTTGTTCTAGGATGAGAGCAAAATTAAGAAAATGTCAAATATATAAGAGTGTTTGCCATTCACATAACCTCCCCAGAAGAAATACTGAAAAATGCATTCAAGAAGAACAAAAGTTATTCCAGAGGGAGAAATTAGAAAATAATCCTAAAATGGATTAAATATGTCAGATTAAGGAGTCATTTGTCTTTGAGAGTGTGTGAACATGATATGTTAAACAATAGTATTAATTTACTCCAATTACAAAAATACAGGCTCTTAAGACACTGCAAATATCCAACACAGTGTAGACACTGGTTCTTTGGTAATCAGAAGAGAGAGAATGAGTTCTGTAATCCAGAGTAGTCTAAAAAGAGAAAAGGAAATTTAGCTGTATGTACCTTGAAGAAATAGGTAGGATTCAGCTTTGCCAATCTCATAGGAGTTTGAGCAGTGGAAAGGAATAGTGTGAACAAATTACATGTAAGTAATGAAGTTCAAGACTCATTTGAGGGTAGTTCGGCCAAACTCGAGGATTTATGTAAGAGAGAGGGGACATTCTTTTGAACCTTTTGGAACCCTCTGGTAGGCATGGGGGTATTTCTGTATTGAGAGAAATGAGATGGCATCTTTTTTAGCTGCCTTTTTTTTCTAGGCAAACTCTAGTAATTTGCCTTCTATAAATGAGGAATATACATTTCTTTAAGATTTAAGAGTTAGGGCTTAATGTTTAAGAGTTAATTGATTTAGGGCTTTCTTGTTTTGATAAATGTTTATGTTCTCAAGTTGTGTTCTCTTTTTTCCTGACGATTAGTTTAGATAATTTGAAAGTTTCCATCTCCTTGTCTTATTTTAACTGTTCATGAAAACCTGTTTTTCACTTTGTCCCTTAATTGATCCATAGACTGAATAAGGTATTAGTATAAAGTAAGGGTATCAGAGTATTTTCTCTAAACCCAAATCTGTTGCTCTTTCCACTTTGAATTGTCTAGGAGACAAAGATATCTTTGCAACAAAGGGACTGAGAGAACTTGGATTTACTTTGCTTTGAGTATAAGACTGTGTAGAGCGAGATTAAGGAACTCTTAAAAGGAGGAGTGCCTATATATGGTGCCTTTTTAGCTCTTTTACAGATGGAAGAGATTATTTCAATGAGGGGGTGAGGTGGTGGGTGCCAGCTCCAAAGACTAACAAAGAATGGGTGTATAGTGGCTTCAGCCAGCGCTCAGATGATCCTTGTGCGTAGGCCAGAAGAAGCTGAGTCTTGTCTCTCGAATTCCCAGCAGTCCCTTGTTTTTCATAAGCTCTTACTAGTGTGCTTTAACCAAGTTCCTGTGTGTCCAGAGTTATAATAGCTGTTATGGGATTATAAGAAAAAACTAAGTTGAAATCTCAAGAACTGCAGCGTCCAAGAGTGCTTAATCATATTTTTGCAATAACTCTGTAGGTACGTGTAATGTTGCAATTTTCTCAATTTGTGTTTTTTTCTCCCAATAAATTGTTGTAAAAGCCAAGATGACTACTCTGTATTAGATTACAGCATAGCACACCTAAATTTTCTTCTGCCTTACTTATTTTCAGTGTTATGTTTTGTCCTCTCCCTTCAGTTTCCTAGTCTCCCCTCAGATTGCCTTAGTTTCTGCCTTGCTTCTTTTCTTTTCCATTATTTGACATGTATGTCTTAAATTTATCATGTTGATACTATGGCTGTTTTCCATTTCCCATATTCCTTTTACCATTTGCCTCTGTTACTTCCTTTCCTCATCTTCTCCTCTTTTATCCTCAATTGCCTTAGTTTCTTCAGATGTTGAAATCTTTTTCTACAGGGATTTTTAAAATTAATTATAGGGAGTTGATGCACATATTAATCAAATTGCTCCTTTTAACTTTGATGTATTCTCAGGGCTTCTCAGACAACAAAAAAGTAAAAGCCAATCACACTATATTCATAAGCTTCAGTAAACTTTTGTTGAACTTATTTGGTTATTTTAGGTTTCACTAAAGAATGTGAACTAGAAAAAATGGAGTGATAAGCTAGTGCTTTCATGTCTGAGTATTGACGTATGAGGCAGTGGGAGCAAGAACGGAGCCACCATATGCAGTGATGTGATGTTGAGATATGAGACAATTTGCAGGCCTCTCAACCTGCATGACTATTTTTATAGCAGGAATGTTTTATAAAACTACTTGAAAAAAACTTTTCAACTGTACTTTAAAGTTTGGGAATAAAGTTAAAAATAGTGATTGGAACTTAGTACATTAAAAAGATTTATTTTGATGTGAAAAGTATCACCACCACCCTGTGTTCTTGGGTCTTGGTAGTCACTGGTATGCTCTTAAAATGTTTACCAATGAAATGGTTAGAAATGAAATATAAAATTAAGACTGACTCACTTTACAAAATATTAAAGAATGAAGCAATTAAGTTAATGGATGAAGTTTATTTTTCACAGATAAAATAATTAGCTTTCATATATCAAAATATTAGCTTGTCTGTGTGAGTCTAGAGTGGAGATGTTACTGTTAAACCCATGTTATCCAAATATGAATTTCCAAGTTACTTTATTTTAAAAAGAAGTTGGTTCGTAAAATATATTGCTCAAACTGTATTTTATTTGCTTAGCAATAAGATGTAGCACTTGTAGGTTTCCTTTCCTTCTTTCCTTCTGCTTTTACTATTTAACCTTTTGTCATAGAGACAAAGTTACAAGGCATTAGCATAAACATTCAGTAAAAGAGTAGATGAAAAATAGGAGCCTTTTATTAGCATTGTCCTTTGGGATAACTTTTCTAAAATTTGAGATTTAAACACCCCTTGTTTCTGTATAATTGGAACATCTCAGAGCCAAGTGAGGTAACTTGTTTTATTCCCAACTTTGTACTTGAAAGTGGGAGTAGTTCATTTCTTAAAAATACACTCTAAACAAAAAAAAGGGTAAGGTCCAATGTATAAATAATACTGTTATATGTTTCTCTTCCCCAAGACAGTATGGGCTTAATCTGGTGTCAGGCGATCTGAAGGAAATCATTAAATAAAATCTTCGACACTATCAAATTCCTTGTTCCTCTTTTTGAAGTTATTCTTGATCGAAGGGACCAGGATTTACGTTTTCAAAAGGAACTTTTTAAACATAAAAACTCTTTTAGGGAGACTTGTGCAACTCCACAGATTAACTTTCCAAGTATCATACCAGAATCCAGAAATAAATGTATATTACTATATACAAATGTAGTTGCCTTTCAAAATATATTACACCAATGGGATATTAGTTTTATGCTTTGAAGTTGGGATCAGAAAAAAAAAATTTTCTCGTGGGCTGTTGAGGTCTGTACATTATTATTACTTTACATTCAGGGGATTTTTGTTTTGACCAGCTCAAGGGGCTTTGCTGTCAGACAGGATGACGTGGACACCAGGACCTTACCTCCTTTTTCAGTCCTCTCACCTCAACCCTCCACCCCTTTTTTTTCCCCACTTGCCCTCTTAAAAAGGATACAGAGTTATTTATCACTGTGAGAATAAGACTGTAAACACCATCCCCCTCTTAGTAGATATGCTGAGAGATCTAGTAAAATTTAGTCTTGACAGTGTCAAAAATTTATGTAAGAAAATTAAGATCATAGTAGCAAAGACAGAGCATCTTCCCTGGACTCCTGGCTTCATAAAACCTGAGGTCAGCTCAGCAGTTGTCCTGGACATGGTCTTTGAGTTTCAGTTGTCCGTGTATTAGTATCGACAGTAACCATTGTTGCCAATACAATCAGAGATTAGGAAAAGCAGTTATTGCCCAAAGTGGTGCTTCTTTGATCTATGTGAAAGGTACATTTGAGCTTTCTGCAAGATTGGGAATTATTTCAGAAGTTCCTGACAGTTCTACTTGTGTCTGCATAGGGGGTCTGAGCTTGTGCCTTGATGCTGGATTTGACTCCTTGCAAAGCCAGCAGGGTGTGGATACACATTATTACTAAGGCATTCCACTTGGCAGAGGACGGAATGAACACTGCATTGCCTAATACCCCATAGGGATGACCGAGGGGAGTGTAGAATGTTCCTTTGCTGGACTGAGGGCCCTGTCAACTCTGGACCGTGTTAAAGAATGTGGCTTGAGGATATTAAGTAGAGTGCATACTTAGGAATTCTTGGTTGCTGACTGATATACCCAGGAAAGCAGACTGTTGGGTGACTAAACAAAGCAGATGCTTTCACTTAGGAACAAAACAAAGAACTTAACCAGTTTCATTTCTCCAACTCCTCAATGTATGTTTTCATCCTTCTCCTATAATAAGGATAAGGCACTTTCAGCGACAGACCTTTGCAATGTCTAAACACTGAATATTACTAGTAGCATTGTGATTGATACATCTCTTTTCGGTTTCTTCTTAAGGCAGAGGTCCTCTTGGTGACATAACTTGGAAATCTGATTCAGTGACCTGCTTAATAATTTATTGCGTGAGCTTATTTTGTTGTTGTTGCTTTGTAATCAAAGTAACCAAACGCCCATCTATCTCCTTTGTTGTTCCTTTGCAAAAGCAGTGCTTTGAACTAATGCTGCTACATATTAGTCATGGTAATTTTCATTATACAGTTTTGTATAAAAAAATAATTCCTTTGTATAAAAGAATAGAAATGTTTACATTCACTTTAAGTGATTTCCCCCCCTACATTTTTGTTTTGACATCTTAAGTCGTCTGACTGCCTGGAACAGGTTAGCAAAGAAAGTTGTGGATGTTTCTCCTCTAAAGATGTTGAAGGTTAAGGCTGCCTCAAATGGCTGCTGCAGGTTTGCAGGTTTTCTCTAGCCCCAGTTACAGCGTTCTGCATCTTTGGGGATGCCAGAATCTAGCGGCACACATCACAGCACACACATGGTGGCTTGGTGTGGACCTCGGCACCGCTGCTTTGTCATGGCAGCACTTCCCATCAGTGCACCTGAAGCATTTACCAGTTGGTACCCAGGTCTACTATAGTTACCTACCAGTTGGTACCTATAGTTGGTACCAGAAAGGTCTACTATTCACGGTTGACAATGACCAACGTGAACTTGCCTACGCTTTCAGCACTGGGGTTTGCCGTGAATGAAGCAAAGGTACCTTGTGCTTGGGCAGTCTGATCGTGGAACACACCAATCATTGTGATGGTTTTTGTTTCAATGTTTTTGAAGTGGAGTTTGCTGAACTTTGTGACATGCCGTCTCTAAAGATGTTAAGACAAACTTTTACCTTCTGTGACCTAATTCTGGGTTTCTAATGGACTTCATTTATAAATACATTCTTTCAGCCAGGCCTATGTTTTGAGTCTAACAACACTGCTGTGTGGAGATATTTTCAAAGATTTTACTGAGAGGACTAAGTAAAATATTGTAGTCTGTATCTCACATTCTGAAATTCTGATACAAATATCCCTACTCCTTTCTCATTTGTTACATTATTTCTTATCTTTTAACAGCCGTCTCACAGAATTTTATTTCATACGCACAGCGTTCTGGAGCCAGACATAGCCTGAGTTTCATAATGTTGAACGGCTTGAACTTCTGAATAGTAAATGTGTTTTCCACATATAAAACAACTCCTGCTGCATTTGTGAAATACCTAACTCTAATAATGTCTTCTATCTTAGAGTTTGGGTAATTTAAGGTTCTTTCCTTGCCAAAAATAATATTACCACATATTACAAAAAGTATAAATAAATAAAATAGGATTAGAATGTTCATTTACTTGCTTCCATATAACTTCGTTTTATATCAGAAAATGTGATGTATCACTGTGTGACTTAATTTAATCTAAATCTTTAGCAATGATGACAGGTGTTTCTATGTAAGTGACACATATTTTCCTGTAAAGTCTGAGTTTTGGAAAATTAACTAGCAGGTATTTTTATTTCATGACATAAGGAAAGTTGGGGTCACTTTCTCCATAAATATTAGAAAATTTGACTTACAGAAAATTTCAACTTACCGGTCATGATTAACATATGCATACCACATTCATTCAGATTAAGGTTTGGTAACAAAACAATTGAAACTGTTAAAATAATGTTCCACTTAGGCTAGAGTTAAGACACAGTGGTTTTCATTCTGGGAGTATATCTCATGCCAGGAGTATCTGTTGTAAAAGTAAAACAGCTTATTTTGAAATCCTATATCGCAAACCAGAAATGTTCTGGAAATTCTCCAGAGCCCATCGGTGTGGTATGCTTTGCTTTCAAATCTTCGTGCATCACGAGATTATAGTCCTGCATGATCTATATAGTCTGGTTATTTTGTTATGGCCACAATGATCCAACTTGTTTTTTATGTAAAACTATCAAATCTGGGCCTCCTCTCGTCTTCTGCAACATAACACATCCTTTATGCTTTGTGTGGGAGAAAGTCTCCTGCAGCATGCTCTTTGTGCTGCTTTAGGCTGCTCACGTCGAGACAAAATGTTTGCCAGAATTCCAGTGTGAAACCTACAATAAACTAACCTGCTGGTATTACTTTCACATTTAAAACGTTTTTTGTTTTTCAGTAGTAATTGGTTAGATGAAGGAGGGCTCAAATTTTTGTCTATTTTTTGTATTGCCTAGTAAGATTTTCGTTGTTGTTGTTCATGGAAAAAAGACTACCTTTTCTCTGGAAGTTACTAATCTCTGTGCTTTTTGCTTTAAAATGTATACCCCAGCTTTTGATCTTCATTAACATTTTTGGTAGTGTGTAGCGTAATGGTAAATCTTAGTCTGGATGACCAAAATGCTTCCTGGATTACAGATGATTCTTAAACAACATGAGTTTGAACTTTGAGGTTCCACGTACGCACAGATTCTTTCAATAAATACGTACAGTACTATAAATGTATTCCTCTTCCTTGTGACTTTCTGACTAACTTTTTCTTTTCTGTAGCTTACACAATTGTAGGTATACAGTGTATAGTTCATATAACATACAAAATACATCTTAATCGACTGTTTTTATTGGTAAGGCTTCTGGTCAACAGTAGGCTACTGGTAGTTAACTTTTTGGGTAGTCAAAAGTTATATGTGAATTTTCGACTGCAGAAGGGTTGGCACCCTTCATCCCCACATCATTCAAAGGTCAACTGTATTGACAGTGTTTAATCAAATCAAGCAAAGAATGTAATAAAAATGAAGATTTCCCAGATTCACTTATTTCCACGACACTTTATCACAGAAATTATATTTGCTGCGATAAAATCAATTGGCGATTAAGCAGAAAGTCTATGAAATGTAATGGCTCAGTGTGTGGGGAAACTCTTTTATTTATTTTCATTGTTTAAAAATGTTTCTGCTTATGCCAATGACGATCCTACCTTAGAAATAAAACAAAAAGAATTTTAAAATCTGCCCAAGAGTAAGCTTGCTTCTGGAGTGACCTCTACTGGTTTGGAGAAAATCATGAAAAGCCAATTTACTGACATCTCTTATTATTCAGCAGCAATTTAACATTTAGAATTTAAAGCAGACAATAGTGCAACATATTGCAGTCATACTTAACATATATTAAATCTTGGCTGTTGTTTCCTTCCCACAACCACGGTAGAAGTGGTCGTTGGGGCCCATATATATAAGCAGGAAAATAGGATTTGTGTATACTGAATTTCATTTTGCAGACTACATTCCGAAACTACATTTATTTTGTTCAATAAAAGATATATTTAATAGTAACAAATTGTAAAACATCATTTTTTCAATTAATATTTGTCAAGTACCTGCCAGCTACTAGATCTTCCTGAGGGGTATAAAAATGATAATACAGTAAGAGCTTGTGCGGTTAAGTGTAGATTAAGAGGGTAAAAGAGATATCAGATGACAATGATAGAAAAACTAACATGTGCTAAGTGCCATAAAAGAGACCCAAGGTCATAATACTTAGACGAGGATGAGAGAATTTCTGGCTTAGGTAATCAGGGAAGGCTTCATGGAAGATACGTTATTTGTCATATGTTGTAAAAGAATGGATGGGATTGCGGCCGTTGGAAATGTGAACAAAGGCCATTGCAGGTAGATGGAATAGTGTAAGTGCTGAGGAGGGGTGTGCAAGCTTGTCTGGAGTCAAACAAATTCCATTTGGCAAGGGCACTGGGTAGGAAGGGGAAAGGCCCAGATGTTAGGGGTCTTGCACGCCCGCTAAGGTGTTTAAGTTTTACTTGGTAGGCGAGGAGGAGCTTTTAGTGTTTTCTGGACTGGGCAGCAGCATGATCAGATCTGTCTGTTTTGCTGATGAATGTGGAAGCTCTGTGTTGGTAGGACTGGAAACACAGGACACCGTAGATTAGGTCCAATTATGAGACTGTCGCAGAGATTTGAGGGGAAGCAGTAGGTAGAAAGTGGGAGAGGGAATGGAAAAGACATGATGAGTCTCTGTGACAATGGCTGGGTCTTGAGAACCAATGAGCAAGAGTGTAAAGGTTGTGTAAAGGTCAAAGGTGACTCATCCTAGCTCAAGATGCAGCACAGATCAGGTGTTCAATAAAGAAATACTTAAGTGAAAATTTGAGGTGTAAGTGATGGGAGAGAGTAAATAGAAATAGGAAAAATCAAGAAGTTGTTTGAGGATGAGGAGATCATTTATATTTTAGATTTCTGAGTTTGAGCTGCTGGTAGGACATACATATTAAATTGTCCTTAGAAAGCAAAAGTTGGAGACATGGAACTTAGAAAAGAAGTTGAATGTGATAATGTGATAATGTAGACGGGAACCGTAGAACAGAAAGGACAAAAGCTTTGGATATTATTGCCTAAGAATTCAGAGGATCTGTCTAAAAAAAAGAATAGAGGTTAAAGAGACAGAGTATTTTAGAATAATGGAAACTGAACAAGGAGAAAAGAGTATTGCCAGTGGGGTTGGGAAATGAAGACATGTGAAGAAAATGAGTATTATGAAAGGACCACTGAATTTTGTTTTTGAAGGAACCGCTTCGTTGATGGGGGATAAGATTGTAAGAAGTTCAGGAATGAGAAGAGGTGAGGCTTGAGTATTGTCTGGCAATGAAAGGAAAGGAAGAAGACCAGCAGCCTGAACACTAACTAGCAGGCAAGACAAGGCTTCCTGTTTTTAGGCTGAGGGGAACCAAACATTTTTTTGTCAGTAGATAAAGAAGGAGCTGGCAAGAGGGAAAGCTGAAGATGGACTTGGGGGTAGGGGAGAATGAGGCAGAGTAAAGGGACCTGATCTGGGACCACTGTCCAATAAAACTGGCTGCAATGATGGAAATATTCTCTGTCTGCTCTGTCCAGTTCCGTAGCCCAGGGTCACAGGAATTCGAGTACCTGAAATGGGGCTCGTGCAGCTGAGGCACTAACACTGTCATTTCGTATCATTTTAAGTAATTTAAATGGAAATAGTCCCATGTGCCTCCTGGCTGCCTTATTGGGTAGCCCAGACCTAGAGTGTGAGTTAATTGAGGAAAGAGGGATGGACACTGTAAGAGAGAAGGGATGGGTTCCGGAAAAAGTTTGAGAGAGAGATGATAATATTTGAAGGAAGTCATGGTCCGAGAGTTCCATTATTATCCATAAAATAGGTGGCATTATTTGTGGAGAGGGTAAGGTAGGAGCACGGGAGAGAGTCTCACCAATCCCTGTGGGGTCTTCCGATGAAGAATCTGTGACAGATAAGATGACTCTCAGCCACGCTGAGAGCCCTCACAGGTGAGTGAGGCCGTGCATTTGGTTGAGGTCTCCACTTCCCCAGCTGGTGACTTTTTTCAGTAGATCCCCAAACCCGGGGGAATAAGAAAAGCGGGAGAACAAGTTTAGGGGAGTCCTTTGCAAGGCTGGTACAGTGGAAGACTAGAAAAGTAATCAAATGCTGAGCACAAGGTCTGTATGATGTAATTACAAAGCAAGTGAAAATCCAAAGGGTAAGGACTCAAGGGCTGGAGGTCAGTAAAAGGGGAAGAGCAGATTCCTTAGATGTCAGACTGTGGAAGATAAGCAAAGTCATAACATTTTTCGTTTGTCAGAACTGCAGATTTTGAAGGTAGTGTTTTCCACAGGAAATGGGTTTAAAAAGAAGCTGTTAGGTTAAGAAATGTAAATTGTCAGGTCAGAGGAATTTACAAGTGGATGGAGATATTTCCAAATGGATGGAAAGGGATTTCAGCATCCCCCAATTATTTTGTTTTTGCTCCAGTGTGCTGACAGTGGGCTCTGCTCCAAACTGGCGAACTCAACTTTGAAGGTATTGTCTCAACCCAAATGTGAATAATAAAAACTGGGATTTATTGTATCTATTTGCAGTGATACCCAAAATTCATAAAAACTGAATTCAGAGTTGGGAGGGACCTGTGAGATCATCTCATCTAATGTGTGGATTTTGTAAATAATAACGCCGTAATCTCTGGATGAAGGGCCCTCGTTCAAGTTTACCAAGCTAGTTAGTGTCGGGGCTGAGACTGGACTTCAAGACTCCACTGATTCTTGAGCAGCATAATGTTCTGGGCTGAAGTCTTTAGTGTGAACCTGACAATTTGTGCCAGAAACACTGCTATACATTGTAGAGTATTATCTGCAGAACTTCCCGATGGCTACCTTTTCCGAACTTGTACTTTCAAATGACTAAGCTAAGTGACTTGACCGTACTGAAAGAAAAATCTTGCGGCATTTCAAGGTACTTTTCTGTCTACCTTAGACCACAGTTTACTCATTCATAACTGTTTTGACATTTAACACATACCTACAAAGATAGGTGGGGCTTCTAAGTGTTAATAAATATAACAAAATCTAGAATTACATTTTGAACTGAGTTCAGATGTGAAAGACTTTGTTAATCAGGTGTTTTTTTGTTTTTTTGTTTGTTTGTTTGTTTTTAACTTTTTTAAAAGCACTGAGCCTTATGCCTTCCTGTCAGTTGTCATCCCTCTTTCCCTCTTCCATGCTCTGTTTCTACTAATGAAGAAAGATACCTAAATAACGTGCTCTAAGAAAAGGAATGAATATTGCTTTTGGAGAATATTAGAACTTTGTAAGGTTACTGGCATTTTCTGTTTCACTCTAAATAAGATATTGAGAAATATACTGAAGCGATGGGAAATACTCCTGATTATTCTTTATAAAATAATAATGTATTCCACAAGAAAACACCAGAAGTGTACTTTAAATTGTCTATTTTAACATGGACCCAACAGTTTTAAATAAAGTGATTAAATGTACAAATCAGTAATTTTGCTAAAAATGTAAGTGAGAATTTCCAAGTCATAAACTTGGAGAGTGCAGGTCTTTGGTTTCTATGACATCTGAACTCGTTTAAGGGGTTTCTTGGAGTAATTTATGGGATAAAGAACTCTTGAACCTTTGTTTGTCTTTCTTGCAAGGACAAGCACAATGAAATGGGATTAGTTTCTTTAATAAACTAAACCAAAGTACTGTTCAAATCATCAAATTTCCTTCATCAAAATTCCTTCATTTTCATTTTAATTCTCTGATTCCTTTTGGGGGATTTTTAGGAATTATAGCATTTGGCAGGCATATGGCATGACATGGGCATACCCTAATATTTCAGGGACTGAATTTTTAAATATATTTACTTGTATAAATATATAAATATACTTATAAATATATTTCCCTCTATCCCTCTTTCTGTCTTTTTTCTCTCCAAGATCAGCCTTTCTACCTCTAGGAGCGTACGCATTGTCTTTAATACAGAGGATCTCAAAATGCGGGTCCCAGGCCAGCAGCAGCAGCAGCAGCACCTGGGGACTTTCCAAAAAGCAGATCCCTCAGAATCAGAATCGTTGGGGATGGGACAACAATCTGCCTTCTCATAAGCCTTCTAGGACATTCCGATGCACACTCAAGATTGGAAACTATTGGTGTAATGGCTAGAAATCTATACCTCCTTTTTTTTTGAGATAGAATCTACGTACCATAAAAGTCACTATTTCAAAGTGGGCGATTCAGTGGGTTTTAGTTTATGAACAAGGTTATGCAACCATCACCACTATCTAATTCAGAACATTATCACCCAAAAAAGAAATGTCATATCCATTAACAGTCACTGCATGTCTTCTGTCCCTTCTCTTGAGCCCCTACCTTCTGTCTCTATGGGTTTGACTATTCTGGATATTTCATATAATGGAATCAGTGTATGATCTTTTGTGTCTGGCTTTCACGTAGCATAATATTTTAAATGTTCATCCACATTGTAGCATGTGTCAGTGTGTCACTCTGTCTTATGGCTGAAGAGTCTTCCCTTGTATGGATGGACCATACATTTGACTTATCCATTCTTCTGTTGATGGACTTCTGAACTGTTTTCCTTGGCTGTTATGAATAATACTGCTATGAACATTTGTGTATAAGTTTTTTTTATGAACATGTTTCCATTCTGTTGGGTGTGTACAGTTGATTCTCCTTATTTGTGGTAGTTATGTCCCATAAAATCCCTGCCAACACCGAATTAGTGAATACTGAATCATTGCTCCATAGGGAAATAGAGGATTAGGATACTGGTCACATTTTTAATAACCAATCAATACATGACCTTTTTAAATGTGTGTTTCTGTTTAAAGACACCTTATCTAATACATATTTTTGATTCATTAACACTGAACTTGATATGGGATTTTGGTGTGTTCCCGGGATTGTGATCTCACAGTCACTGCCGAAGAATGGGAATGGGGATCATACGGATCGGAGAACCAAGGTTTAAGCAGTACAGTTTTATTGTAAAGCGCAAGAGAACAGCTCTCTGAAGAGAGGGGGGATCTGAAAATGGAATGCCCCCTGAGCTGCACTAGGCTGGGAACTGTCAGTGTCTCTGAGTCAGAGCTGATTGGTCTCCTAACCTGTGCAGTTGATCTTGGTGGGCTCTGCAGTTTGAATTTGTTTGTTAGCTCTTCTAAAGTTATTTTCTTTGGCTTTGGTTATGATTTCGGCCTTAATGCCCTCCACCATGGCCATGTCCCTGACTGCCTATGGTTTTTCTATCTCAAACTCACATCCAACAGCAAGCACTATAACTCAGGCCTCAGTGAAGCTTATCTAATACCTGTATCTTCTCCATAAGGCACACCACAGCCTTTTTGAGTTTCGCAACACTAGACAGCACCACACACTATGCTTTGCGGCCATTTTAAACAGTGAAATTGCCAAAAAGCAGCAGAAAAATGTGAAAAACATGGCACTAAATAGACTGAAAAGAGCATTTGTTTACAGGTGAGAGCTGGAACAAGAAGGCAGAGTCACCGTGTTCGTCCTCACCTGGGAACAATGTGTTGGAGGACTCGAATTTTTCACCACCGCCCATGTGCGTTTCTGATGACTGCAAAAGCATTGTCAGGAAAGGATTATTGGGGGCTTACAAATAAATTTCAGCAAATTTACAAATACAAAATCCACAAATAATGAGAATCGACTGTACCTAGTAGTGAAATTGCTGTCATATGGTAACTCTATGTTTAATTTTTTAAGGAATTGCCAGAGAGTTTTCCATAGTGGTTACATCAGTTTGCATTCCCACCAGTGGTGTATGAGGGTTCCAGTTTCTCCGTATCTTTGACAACACGTTCTTTTCTTTCTCCTTTTTCTTTCTTTCTCTTTCTTTTCTTTTCCTTCCTTCCTTCCTTCCTTCCTTCCTTCCTTCCTTCCTTCCTTCCTTCCTTCCTTCCTCCCTCCCTCCCTCCCTCCCTCCCTCCCTCCCTCCCTCCCTCCCTTCCTTCCTTCCTTCCTTCCGTTTTGTGATTATAGCCATCTTAGCGAATGTGAAGTGGTATCTCACTGTGGTTTTAATTTACGTTTCCTTAGTGATTACTGATGTTGAGCATCTTTTCATGTGCTTATTAGTTATTTGTATATTTTCTTTGGAAAAATGTCTATTCCAAAATTTTGCCTTTTTTTTGGATTTGATTATTCGTCTTTTTATTATTGAATGGTAACGGGTGTGTGTGTGTGTGTGTGTGTGTGTGTGTGTGTGTGTGTGCAATGGATACTAACCTCTTAAATATATAATTTGCAAATATTTTTCCCATTCTGTGGGTTGTCTTTTCACTTTCTTAATAGTGTTCTTTGATGTACAAAAGTTTTTTTTGTTTTTTTTTTGACAAAGTCCAATTCTAGGCTTTTTTTGATTGCTTGTGCTTTTGGTGTTGCCTTCTTTGATTTTGAAAGTGCTGTCTTATATAATTAATCCATACAGCCTGTTAAAAGTTGTTTACACATTTTTATTAAAGGAGTCACGATGAGTTAGATTACATGGTTTCAGTAAATTACCACTTATTTGCCAATGGTTGTCACATGTAAATGTAAAGCATTTGTTTAAATTTACAAGGTTTTTATGTTGTGGTTGTGGCATTTTAAATACTGGCATCATCAGGGCCACACATTTATAAAAAGCAGTGTCACATTCATTTACCAAACTCTGGTTTTGTTTGGGAAAATTGAACAGATACGCATATAACTGCTTTAAACAATAGTTTCCTCTTTAATAAAGAAGACTCTTCCTCTTTTGAAAACTGTGAACTTTCTGCCCTAAAAAGCAGGGTCTCAAGAGCCATTTGTGAGAGAACACAAGAATCCCCGGAACTTGGAAATAAACACGGGTTGGTGTTTATTTGTGTTAGTTTAAATGTAGTAGCCCCGCGTGTCAGAAAACTGAATGTGTGACACTTATGTTCGCCTAAGCAAGCAAATAATATCAGCTAACATGGCTTTAATCTACTAAGTAACTTTAAATCCAAAAGATCAAAGGAAGTTATAACTAAAAACAGTCCTTCGTGCAATTTCCCTGTAGAAGCAGGAAAAGGCTAGAAATTACATGTCACCTTCATATCCTGGCTTGCTGACCTTGTGGGCAGATCAAGCCCCTCTGTGTGCCAGCTGTTACCATTATTAAGACCTAGCCCCTAGGGGTTAAGTAGGAGAAAAACTCCTGCCCTATAGGAGAGCAAACACTGGAAGTCCCAGCCCCTAACATGCCTAATTCAAAGCAATCTGTACGTGCTTGTCATTCAGTCCGTCCTGCCGCTTTGGGGAGCTGCCCCTGCTCACTTACCGTCGCTTTCTGTTGTGCTGTGTTTCTGCAGCCCGTTCTGGCTTTTGCGACTGCCATCATTTGCAAACCAAACTGAACCAGGCAACGTTCTTCTTTTCACATCAAGGTAATACGTTTCCTCATGCTTCTGTACGGGCGAATGTGTTATTTGGGGAGCATTTATTTAAAACCTGCACTTTGTTCTGTGCCTCTAGGACGGAACGTAAAATTCCAGCTCCCCATTTTTTTTCCCAATGTAAACTTTGAATGGCACCTTAGTGCCTTAAAATCTTACAAAGTTGATTTGAATTGTAGCACAGGAAGGTAAGGCAAGCTGTTTCGTAAGAAGGTTTGTTAAAATGTGCTTTCTTTATGAAGTTGGAAGGAAACCTCAGATTTAAAGCAGTTTATGTTGCTTCATGCTTTGAGGTTTTTCTTTAACCACTATCGAAATCAGAGAATTTAAAAAACATGTGCTTCTCTTATTACCAATTAGTAGCAAAATGGATGCAGGATCGTAGGAATCCCTTTACTTACTTTTGTGAATCAAATGTTGTAAGAAAGTAATACAATCTGAGCATCTTCCCACCTATAAAAGTAGAAGTTTCGTGAAGATATCCACTTGGGAGCTGAGCTTCCACAGCAAGTTTAATCCTTATCAGTGTTCATTTCAAATACACAATTTGGTATACATCCTCAGTGGTATTTGAGTTGATTGCATGTTTTATGTACTGTATATATTTTAACTGTAGCAATGGTTATAATTGGATTTTCTCCTTAAAGTACAAGTCTGAATATATTTGCCATATTTACTTTTGCTTCAAATGAGAACAGACCATTTACATGTGACTGGTCTAAAACTTCAAACTAAATAAACTTGTGAAATATTTGTATGTCTGATACTAAAAGGTAAATTTTAAAAAATAAAACAGAAAAGTTTCACAAACTCTGAGGCAAATCAATGACTGACCATAATGACTTTCTTCAGTGAAAGTGCAAGAAATAAGAGCAGACTTTACAATTTGCTAAAATTTTATTTAACAAGTATTCCTGTTAAAGAAAAAGAATAAAATATGTTCTTTTTACCCACAAAGGGGGTATTATAGAGGATGGTATTTATAATTTAAAAATCTCCAGTTCTCTTTGATGGCTGGAAAGTCTCTAAGCTATGTAAATAAGCTCTAAACTAGACTGTTTCTCTTGTACACAGTGGGTTTACTATTTCCCATGGTTTTAATGTCTGCTAATACAGAAATGTAGAAATACTTTTGAAAATGTTAAAATAAGTCTTTTTGCATTATTTGATTTATTTTTAAATTTTGCATCTCTAATAAACTATCTTAGAGTGCTTTCATTGCCAAAATCTTGAATATTGGAGTATTTTATTGGATTATACTTCATTTGTAACTTTTTGTTTTAGTATACAAAGATAAGGCAGAGTATTTATGTATCTTCCATGCTTCATATAGCTTACATCTTAGACTTGAATTATAGAATTGTGAGGATGAGCTATTTGCATGGATTATGAAAACAACGTGTGATGTTTAAGTGTCTGGAAATGATCGACCTAAGACCAGTTTAGGAAATACATGTTAACCTTGCCTCAGTCTGAGAAGTGACAGTAATATAAAATTGATTCATCCAACATTTTAATCTAACCCCAACTGCCTTTGTAGTTTATACTGAACCAGTCAACCCTTTTTTGCCAACTTTGGGAAATCTGTGCACCAGTTCTTTAACTTTCATTCTGTTTTGATTTCTGGGATTGGATCAGAGCCCTCCAGCTGTACAACTCCTTATAATAACTCCTATCACTCAGTCTGGCTGATGGACTGCCTTGCCATACTAACTCTATGAACATTTCCTGTTTTTTTAAAAATTGTAATTTCTGATCATATCCTCACATAGGAAATCAACAAATGAACTGCTTAGTCTCTCAGCCTTTTGGAAAAATATAAAACAAAGCAACCAAAGTAAATTAGAAAAGTGAGTCTTGGGAAAGAGGGTAGCCTTTGTTCTCTCTCTTAATTTCTGTTCTTTTATCATTTGAATCATTATTAAATGGGCTCACTTATTACAGGCTCACATATTAGATTGCAAGAAAACTATTCACAAGGAACACTGTAGGTGCTTATTATAGGCTTGCTAAATAAGGACAGTCAGCTACTTAACTGGAAAATATGATTTAATTACCTTTGTGAGCAAACAAGAATCCCACATGAACCGTAAATGTAATTTCAGTTCATCTAATATAGATGAAACAGCAAATAGCAGAATTCATGAACATTTATAGTGACATGTAAGTAAGGAATAGAAAAGGATTCCTGAAAGGTGTACCCAGGCTCTTACTGAGAGTCAGTTAACTGATCCAATTCAAATAAGAAAAAAAGTCAAGACTGGATCTTTTCCTAAGCTTAAAAATCTCAGAATCCTTTAAGTACAAGGGTGTCTCTAATTGTGTTTCATACAAAAACTTTGAGAGACATTTCTAAGTTGCTCAGTAGACCAGGGGATCCGCTTGAGATGGTATCTGCTGGGCTGCTAGGCAGAGCCCATCTGGGGAGCTGCTCTAGGAAATCTGACTTACTATTTCTCAAACTTCACCAAGCAGGAGGGAGTGGAGCCCGGTATCAGATGCTTAGCATTGTGGGCAAAGCTGAGGTAATCCTAAGGGTAGTATTAAAAACAACACCTTGCCTTCTAAAAGACTTGTAAGTCCTTTATGATGATTGACCTCAGTTTTGACTTTATGGAAGACATCTTTAAAATTCTCTCACGTTCGTTTGCCTCACACACAATAGGTGGGAATAGAATTTTCCTAATTTGATTGACCTTGGTGTTTTTCCTTTAAGCTGCTAAGTTTTGAGGTTTAAAGTATTAAACATTCATGGTGACTTTAGACATACTTGTGATCTGTTCAACAACATTAGTTCAGCTCAGTAACAGGATTCTGTTTCTACTGGGATGGGAAAGAACTCGAGTGGTGCAGATAGATTGCTCAATTGTGAAGTGGCTTATTTTGCGATTTTAGTTGAGGCAAAATAGTTTGAGATGAAATACTGTGGCTTAAAGATAGGCCTATCGTATCTTGAAGGGCCTGTTTATCACCGAAGCACCTTGTAATTCTTATTTGGCTGGGACGTG
Organism: Rhinolophus hipposideros; assembly: GCF_964194185.1. Classification (NCBI taxonomy): domain Eukaryota; kingdom Metazoa; phylum Chordata; class Mammalia; order Chiroptera; family Rhinolophidae; genus Rhinolophus; species Rhinolophus hipposideros. The sequence continues at coordinate 12,390,223 of NC_138072.1, forward strand.
AGGCAAGAGAGCAGGCCTGGTGTCTGGAGGCTGTCTCATCCTAGACTCAGAACATTTAAGATGCTTAAGATGTAATTAGAAATCTTTTTCTTTCTTCCTTCCTTCCTTCCTTCCTTCCTTCCTTCCTTCCTTCCTTCCTTCCTTCCTTCCTTCCTTCCTTCCTTCCTTCCTTCCTTCCTTCCTTCCTTTCTTTTTCTTTCTTTCTTTCTTTCGCAAGAAACTTTAGGGAACAAGTTCTTTTCATAGAGGGGATTAGGGCTTCATTTTGGACAGTGACAGGAGTTGGGGAAATATTTTTCTTGAGGGTTAAATAAGCTCATTAAACAAATTGGCTATGTCTTAAACTGTATTCAAACTATCCATAAGTAATTGAGGCTATGTGACAACTTGTTTATATTTCTGCAACATTGTTCCACATGAATCCTTCACTGTTGTCTCTCCAAGTAATGTCTTGTTAAGGGTTTCTCTTCACTGCACACTTGTCCCCACCCTTATAACTTCAAAAGTACTGTAGATGAAACCTCTTGTCATTGTAACTTCCCCCCCAAAACAGTGAACATAATCCAAAAATTATAAAGCACATGTAACATGGAGTACCAGGTCCTTTTTTTTTTTTTTTTAATATACAGCAATAGTCTTCACTTTAAGCAATATTTTCTGAATGTTGAATATTTTGATTGGCAGTTGCTTACTCTTATAAACTGATCAACATTAATTATATAAAGTATAAATCATCAGTTCTCAACCCTGGCTGCACATTAGAATCATCTGGGGAACAGTTCTAAAAATGCTAATGCCCACACCCCATTACAATATGAATTAAATCATAACCTCTGGGACTAGGCCTGGTGTCTGTCATTTTTTTAAATATATGAATGAAGTGATTTTAATGCGCAGACATGGTTGCAAGTGCTGTAATAGACTTGTGACTTTGTGACTGTTACATTTATGGCCTTCCCTTCAAGATTTGCAGCAGACTCTAAATAAATTTCTTGGCTGGTTCTTGGGTTAGTTAACTTCTCAGAGGGCTTTCTAGAACTTTCTTAAAAGGCTATTGATAGACATTTCTGATTATAGAAAACTTACCTAGTTTTATTTTGTGTATTCTTAATTGTACAAAGGAACATAAGTCTCCAGACTTAAGGTTCAAAAGAAATTAGTGCTTAATAGAACTGAAGTCATCTGAAATAGGAACTCAAAGATAGAAGAAGCCTTTCTCTGTCTGTCTGTCTGTCGGTCTGTCACTTCCTCCCTCCCTCCCTTCTTCTTTCCCTCCCCTCTCTTCCTCTGTTCACTCCCCTCCCTTCCCCTCTCCTTCTCCCTCAATCACCAGCATTGATGCTTATGTACACAGCACTTACATTCTAAGTGTGAGGAGAAGTGGTGAAGATTTTGTGGAATGATAATTTTTGTGGATGAACTTGGAAAAGCGATATCTGAAACCTGCTTTAATAACTGCAATACAGCAATACTGCTCTTGAAAGATGTATTTAGGAAGATCAGTGTTTATGCTAAGAAGAGGGTGTTATTGACTATCATTTATCCCAGACTGAAAAAGATAAACTTTATTTTATACCGACATTTTTCTTCCCACCTAGACCTGTTCCCAAAGGCACACTGGGCATAAAATAAATGAGAAAAATGAGACTGATGTTTCTACAGTCTGAAATCCCTTCCACTCACCCCTACAAGTATAAAAATCTGTTTTGACAGCCTAACTCACATCTAGCAATAAGGCTGCTTTCTTCAGATTTGCTACAGCACATACACTGTGATATCTTCCTAAGACTATTTAACTTCTTGTTATTGTTGTTGTGAGTGGAAGGGAAACATTATCTGGCAGTTTTCATTTTTCTTCTATATCATTAAGCTCCTTGTAAATATTATGAATTTTTTTTTGTAATAACGAAAGAACATTTACAGTTTATCTTTATCGTTGCCTTTATCAACATATATCTTGTATATAATCACATTAAAAGAGATTATAGAAGATGTTAAGTATATTTCATTTTCAAAGATGGTGTTTGTTATCATAAGTTTAAACTACCTTGTTGATAAGATGAGTTTAATAGAAAAATAGTAAGTTTTCATTGTAAAAGAAGAGTAATCGTTCCTTTCAGATTTTTTGCTTTTTTGTAGTGTGATGCAAAGCATACCAATAATACCTAGTGAGCTCTTATGAAATGCATGTTTAGTGGTGTAGCATAGATCTTCAAATGCATAGCACGTATCTTTGGGCAAAATGGCTTTGAGTGTATTTCAGTTTATGCTTAAGGGGAATAATACCATAATACCATATTTTTGTATAATTCTTTGCAACATATAAAATATTTATAGGTGATTAAGTGAAGATATTTATAAGTGTTCTTTTGGAAGGAGAGTTTAATGGTAGAAAGTTCATGAACTCAAAGGAAAATAAAATTTAATTTGTCTCAGAAAGGGAGAAGATTACGTTCTTTATTTAAGCCCATTGTTTTCAGTTCCCTAAAAGTGCCTGACTCTTTGATTAAAGATACAGATTTTGCTGTTAGGTCACAATTACATAATTTTGAAATAGGCCAAAAACTCCATGACAGTGAAGATCACTCCATTGCCTTACTTCCCAGATTTTCATAATGCAATGCACGGGTGGATGGCCCCTCTTTTTAATTCAGCGAAATATGTCTCTGACACTCTTAAATGCTGGATTGTACCTTTTAAAACTATCTTGGGAAATGTTGAATTCAGAGGCTATTTTTCACATGGACCTTCAGACTGAATTTTGTATCAATAGCCTCTAGTGGTCCTGTAAAAGCTGGTTAAACTTGGCAATGCCCTAGAAGCATCTTGAGGTAGTGGAAAAGCCCTACTCTTAGAGACATATTGGCTGGAGATTGAATTTCAATCATGTGATTTGGATTAGTTATACTTTAATATTTTTGACTCTCAGTTTTCTCCATAATGGGTTTAATAATATCTTCTTAGAGGTAATGTGAGGAAAGTACTTGACATAGTGAGATTTAAAGCAAACAAAAGGAAACAAAACCTTTTAATAGCCTTTTGAGGGGAAAAATAGTCCTAGAGGTAAAACTGGGCCGATGGCTTTCTGCCATGTAACCCCACTACAGAAGATGCCTAAAATACAATTCTTTGTCAGTTTCTCTGGTGCATTTAGAGAAGCTACCTATGTTCTGGCCATAGCACAAAGTGTTACTACGTCAGTTTAGTACCAGTGATCAGAAATAAGACCATCATTTAGGTTAAGCATCAGCAAGTGTGACCTAACAGCAAAATCTGCTAAGAAGGAACTGTTTCCCATTAAAACATGTTTGGTAAATAACGGATATGGTACACCCCAGATGGCCTACATACCTGGGGTGAAAAATGGCTTCAGGTATCTTTATATACTCATCTTCTTGTATCTAGTACCACCTGAGAGGAAAGGATTATCTCACCCAGTTAACAAGGCAAGGTGCTTTAGTCTGGATGTGTGTTGCTCTAAAAAGATTAAAATTTCATCTGTTGTTATTTCTATGCACAGTTTAGGAGTCATGAAATAAGCCGTAATTACACTTCGTTATCAATTAGAACCTTAATTGTTGAAATGTGTTACTTTTCTCTCCCTTAATCAAAAAACTGGCCTTTATTTCTCTGTCAACTTCAGTCATTTCCCTACTTTTTATCCATTCCACTCTAATTGGGCGTCATTTTTCCATGACGTAGGCCTAATTCCCTTGTAGCCGCCCCACCTAGTTTGTGGTTTTGCCTTGCTGCACAAAGTGTGTTCCGAGGACCAGCGGCATGGGCATGTTGTGGCAGCTTGTTGGCCCACTCCACATGGGCCATATCAGAATCTGCATTTTCACATCATCTCCACGCGGTCCTCAATGTTTGAGAAGCACTGGATTCGCGCTTTGTATCTTACTGATGTAGTGCAATTGTGCTATTTAGGGAGCATCACTCTTTGGAAAAAGATGATTCACTGCGACACGGGATCTTTGGGTGACCTAGTCTTGCCGTGTATCGTTGTTGTGTGGTGTTATGAATCTGATGAAGATGTAGCCAAGGGTTATTCTAGAATACATCGTCTGAGTTTAAGGCATGTCGTTTAGCAGAAAGCCCTCCAAACCTTGGCATCAGGCCTTACCACTTAAGACTCTCTCTGTCTCAGCTTTTCTTTTGCAGAATGGAGTGGTAATGCCTGCCACACCTGTTTTTCTGAGGGCTCTTAGGAGGATCAACTCAGGAGAGATGATGTGTGTGAAAGTGTTTGGAAATACCACCGAGGTGTACTATGGTGACTAGAGAGGGTGATGTCCCTTCAGGCTAGATGAGCCCGTGTTTAAGGACGGCTATGGCTTTGCTAAACCGTTACTGTGGTAACGGGAGCAGCTCTGTGTATTCTCTTCAACATTACATTTAGATTTTAACCTCACAGTTTTCTGGCCACCTAGCAATTCTGACTTCTAATTCCAAAGAGTTACCGTGAAGTTTTTGTTAACGCTCATGAGATATTAGACGTTGAGCCACCTAAATAGTTTGCATCCGTTGGGTAAATTGTGTCATTTAGCATATTTTGGTATGTAATATGTTGATGAATATAATTTCCATAGTTCAAACAGATCTTCCTGTGATTAAATAATAGCATTTTCAATGAGATACTACTTTTTGTCTTTGAAGCATGATAATTTCCTTATATCTTATAAGTGGTAAGTTTCCTGAGTCCCAAACCAAAGTAGGATGTAATTACTTGACCCTTCTGATCACATGAACTCTGATAGCTTTTCTTTCTACATGTCATTCAACATGATTGAAATGTGTCGTATTTCTTCTCTTGTGTCTGCTTAACGCTTACTAACTAGGCATGATACTTTTGGTTCATAGAGAGCTTTGGTACAATAAGCAATAATTTATGGTTCCAAAAATTTGGAAGCTGTGCAATATGTTGAAACCCTTTTTCTGAATAGCTTGTATTCATCTGTTCTTGCTCCTCAGCTCTGTTTATATTTTCTGCTTTATCCAATTATTTGAAATATTGTGTAAGGTGTTATTGTAAGAGAGCAGATATATATGAGAAGGTAAATTATTTAAAATGCATCCAGTGAATAGAATAGATGTGTAATTATCCTCCAAGATAAATAAGTTTGTTTCTGTTTTTGCATTTTAATAATAATTACTTTTTGTTCATTGTTAGTCTCTGTCCTAGGAACCTTATATGTTGTTTTATTCATATTTTATTACTATGTAGGAGACATATTTGTAGTAAAAGTTGTGAGCAGTGCAGAAAGTAAAATGTAAAAGTCTTCTCCACCCTTCCAAATGTTCACACCCAACTTTCCAGCAAGAAACAATGTTAGCATTTTCTGTGTCCTTCTAGAAATTTTTTCTGTATATCCTAACCATGTATGTGTATCGCCCTTGTATTTTCAATGAAACCGATTCATACCAGATAGGCTGTTCTGCAGCTAGGTTTTATTTACACATAAAGATGCACTTTGGACCTCTTTCCATAGCAATAAACCTGATCTAACTTATCCTTTTTATTGTACAGAATACCCAGTGTATGGATATGACAGTTTCATTCCCCTATTGAGAATTTAGATTGTTTCCGCTTTTCATTGGTACAAACAGTGGTGCAGTCAACACCTTTATTTATCTGTACATTTATCTTTATACAATTGTTCAAGTACATCCAAAGGATAAATTCCCAGTAGAATTGTTGTGGGTCAGAGGATGAGGGTATTTTACATTTTGACTAGTGGTGCCTTGTTGCTCAAAACATTGAAGCAATTTGCATTTCAAACAAATTTAACTCTAAGAACAACCAAGACTTAGAGACTCTTAAGACCCAAAGTAACTTGACCAGGTTCTCATCGTTAGTAACGAGTAGAATCAACTTTCAATCTCAGACCCACCCAGCTACAGATGTCCCAGCTACCATTTTAAAACATAATTTCAGCTTTCAAACCAAAAAGCATCATTCCATATTTTTGTATATTCTCACCACTCAGTGAAGCAATAACAATGACTCCTCTACTATAAATGCATAGCCCTGTATGGTTTTCAAAAACATTTTTACATTCTCATAGTAATCCCATGAGCTTGGCATTGATTATTATCCTGATTTATACATGTGAAGAACTGAGGCTCAAAGGAAAAAAACTTAAATTTTAAAATGTAATCAAAAGATGCACTTTGGCCAAAGGCCTGATAAGCCCCACACTGCTAAAGCACTCAGGACTTAACAATGCTAGTAGAAAAGGTGAAATAGGAAAAATGAGATTAGTAGCTTTGAATGTATTGATATTGGCATGTTAAATTCATGAGCAACAGGAAATACACTAAAATGTCTGGCAGTGGATCCCGTCACACCTCAAGCCAGTGCCGCAAGAATAGCTTTCTTCTGGCAGCCCCGGTGCATTATGGCCCTGGGGAAAACAGATGATTTCAACATTGCCGTCTTTGAAAGCTGTTCATTATTTTTGATCCAAAACTGAATTTGAACTTCCACCATAAGTACTATGATCACTGCATTTATAATCACATAGCATTACATTTATGACAATAGTTCCTTTTTATGTTGGCTCTTCCTGTAACTCATCTCCTTTCCTGTTCTATCCTGGGCTCAGATCATTTTTTTTTTTCTTCTCATTTGTCTCAGTTCTAAAGAAGTACGATCTTTCCCTACATGGGCTTGGGTCACCTCTTGACTTCCGAGTGAAACTTTGTCATTCTGGTCACCTGAATTCCCACACAAATACATCCACTGAACTTCGTCCGTAGACATTTCTTAGAACAATTTATTTCGGTTTTGTTTTTTATTATTTTTCACTTACAATTCCTAACTTATTTGATTGTTCTCATTTTATAGTTAAAGAAACGAAATCATAGAAAGCTCATGTGACTTACTTCAAATAAAAGCCAAAGTCAGAGTTCAAATTATTCTTTACTATCCACTAGTTCCGACTTCATTGCAAGAAGTCTCCAAGTTACGAAACAGGTTATGTTCCAAAAATTCATTTGTAAGTCAGTTATTTGGCACTTGAATGGCATTTTACCACAGTGGGGTGGGGGTGGGGGGAATGTTATAAATGGTGATTGGCTCGTTCAGTAGGTCTGCAAAAATCTATTTAACTCTTATGTAACTACAAGATGATGCATTTGCAATAAAAATAAGAGGGAATGATAACTGTAATTCTGGTTACAAAGAAAAAGAAAAATTATTTTTTCCTGAGGAAAAGCAGATTCAATTAGAAGATAGGGTAACACGAAATTGACAAGAGTCTACATGGGATTTCAGGCACTTTGCAGGGTGTTAGAGATTGATGGCGCCGTTTTAAGCCCAGTTTCACTTGAAAACTTAGAAGATTTTTGTTGTTTTATACTTCTCACTAGAATAACTCCCCCGGCAGCTGTGATTAGAGTCACTAGGATTGACTGAAATTAAATACTTAACCGAAAACTAGGATCTCTGAGATATTAACCAACTTGGGATGATAAAACCAAACCAACCTACCAGAGAAAGTCTTCCTTCTTCCCATCCTCCTAAGGGAAAGGTCAAGGGGAGTCATTGACTTTCCCATTCATCCCAGCAGATCCTGTCAGCTGAGGTAGCTTGACAGAGGTCTGGAGAGAAAGCTTGAGTCATGGGTGGAAGGGAGAGGTGTGCCTTCAGTGATTTCAGTGGTGAATTTGCAGTGAGAGTTTCTAGTTCTGGGAAATAGCTGCGTTTATCTAGCATTTGTTTCTTACATTATCTAGACTTGTCTTTCATTTAAGTATACAAACATCTGAAATTTCAATTAACTTTTTTAGAAGTCTAACACCTCTTTGGTTGGCCTTTAATTAATGTGTTTTATTATTTTCAGAGCATTTACATACAATTTTTTCTTTTGTTAACAAAAAAAGGGAGGATACAGTCTTCAGTAAACAGCAACTTAAGTAAGTAAGCAGATCTATCACACATTGAGAAAGTAGTGGAAGAAAGGTTAGTGTGAGCCCATTAGTTGGATAACACATTTAACTATCATTGCTTTGTGTTGAGTATATTATATGAATGTTTTATAAAACTATGTTTTAAAACTGTTTTATAATATATATTTCTACCCAGGAGTGTATTCAGTGAAGGAGAGAGCAATTGTATTTACTATCACAATTCAAAATCCCTCTCAATTGTTATTATAAAAGGAAGTTGGGATTGGCAGACTGCTTTCAAAAGTGATGAGAAAGTTGATGAGAAAAGTAACATCTCCTTGACTTTATATATGTTTTGATGTTTATAAATCTTTATTTTTTCACTTAAACAAGTTTTAAAGAAATTTTTTAATGTCCATATTAATTCTTCCATTTCTTATAGCTTTGATGTTTATGTAACTGAATTTGTGTGTGTGTGTGTGTGTGTATGTGTGTGTGTGTAGTTTAGGTGTTTTATCCGAAAAGTAAATAAATAATGCTAATTTGTACCCTAGTACAGTGAGTATCTTCTGGGTATCAGTATTCAGGTGGAAACTTTATGCGTTGTTCTGTCATGCTCTGCTCAGAAGTGCCCCCGTGGAATAGTTATATATTGAAATGCCATGCATTGGAATCGTCCTCGTGGCTGATCCAAGTTTGTCAGATTCAATTTCCATGTACTCAGACTGAAAAGAGATGATCTCTTTCTGGTACCTGTGTGTCTGCAGGAAATGGGGAGTGACTGGAGAGAGATTTCTCCAGAAGCTGTTTTGTCTATTAGAAGAATGCCATGCCAGAAGGGTTAGTGAGCCAGCCTATGGTTTTCTTTTTTTCTTGTTGGCTCTCATGTTAAGGTTAAATAGACCAATCATAGCATTTGATGGCTTATTTTTTAACTGCAAATTTCCAGATTTTATGTATATGTTGGTCAGAGGATGGTGTGTGGGTGAGGAGAGAGGGAGGAGGTTGTCTGATTTTGCTTTTGTTTGTTGACTGGACAGAAACATGCTGCTGGTAATTTGAGCATCAGTTTTTCTTTTTTTTACATTGAAGACCTGGATCATTTGGTGAAAGGAAAAAAATTAAGAACAAAAGTCTCATTTGAAGCAAATCCTATCCATTGTATTATTTTTCTCATGTCCAAGCAATGCGTGAAAACCAATAAGGTCATGGCAACTTATATCACATACTTATGTCGCAAACAGTAAGATCATGGCAACTTATGTTCATTACTTTTTAACATTGTATTCATTGGTTTAGGGGACAAAACTTTCGTGTCTGTTATCTTGGTAGCCACAATTCTTAGCTGATTAGGGTTTTTTTTTTTGGGGGGGGGGTTGTTTGTATATTCTTATTCTAAGGCCCGAGTGATTTACAGGAAAAATCAAATTTTCTTGATATTTTTACTAAGACATAAAAACATGCTTACCATTATTCACATTATTTTAACCTACAGAACTTACTGCCTTCAGAGTGATCCTTCATTTTGCCCATTACCTTTATGTCAAAACACTCCAAACATGATACTGTGGAAAAGTTGAAGGGTGATATTGGTATCCTCCCTCCCTTCTTCCCCTCCCCACCCCCACCCTAAAATGACCTAATTCTTGACTGATACTGCACATCTGGGATGAGGAGAGAAGAAGGGCCCTGAAAGGAGAGGTGGGGTGGGGAAAAGGAGTTAGTAAGGACAGGAGAGGGTTCTCAGAGTCGCCGGGAGGAAAGACGAGGAGAGCTGGTTCTGTCACAGACGCTTCTGGTTTCCCCCACTCTCTCACAACTCCTGAGGGAACCCTTGTTTTCAAGGCACTGTTTTTAAGAATCTTTCCTGTCTTCTCCACATATTGCCTGCCTAGCTATAACTGGTTGATTTCATATCGTTTTCTTTCTCAGGGTCAAGACACTGGAGCATGGCTACGAGCAGCAGAAACAGCGATTTTGTGATTCTGAGCAATGGCAGCATTGCGGCCAGTGCTGCCAACCCCAGTGCCCTCACCTCCTGTGACGGAGACCTTGCAGCCCAGCAGCTCACACCCAAAGAAGCACCAAGAGCAAAAGTGAGTCCCAATGGATGCCTGCAAGTTAATGGCACAGTTAAGTCATCCTTCCTGCCTTTAGACAACCAAAGAACGCCTCAGATGCTGCCCCAGTCCTGCCACCCTTGCCCATACCATCATTCTTTGACCAGCCATCACGGTCATCAGGAGTGCCATGGCGAGGCTGGCGCGGTGTCACCTTCCGCTTTGGCCCCGTGTTGCATGCAGCCCCCCTCGGAGTACTCTGCCTCTCTGTGTCCGCATCACGCACCTGTTTACCAGACCACGTGCTGTCTGCAGCCCTCGCCATCCTTCTGCCTGCATCACCCATGGCCCGACCATTTTCAGCATCAGCCTGTGCAGCAGCACATAGCCACCATAAGGTGAGTGATCCGCAGGTTTCGCACGCCTTTAGCATTCGTAATTCCACAGGAAGGTGACTGCTTCTGTTGATTTCCCCAAAAGGAGAGAAAAACGTGTCAGAGAAAGAAAACCAGTGAAGATGCCTATTGTGCAGACGGTGGACAGCCTACTAAAATGCAAATGAAACAATAGTATATCTGTTTTATCCATTGACTTCTTAGTCACATAAACCCTCCCTCCTTTTGCCCTTTCTGCCAGGTGCCCATGCTAGGTCTTGCGTTATAAAGTTCAGTAAAAGTTTTTGTTGTTAGTAATTTCTGGTCTTAAACATGGGGGATCTATTTGTGATGAGGCCACGTAAACAAGAGTCTTTGATTTTATATTATTGATAGTGATCAACCTTTATGGGGAAAAAAAAGTTGCTTCTTTACACTTCCTTATGTCTGTACTCACAGTTTCTATTCATGGGGTTTGGGTAACTGCCATATGTTGAGATCAGATGAAAGCAACAATTCCTTTGAATTGTTCAATTCCAATGAAATCTGTAGCACAGGACTTTAAAAACTATTTTTTTTTGTAAAGCATTTTCAGACGTGGTAGATTGAAAAGTGCTAGAAAAATCTCTATCATCTCCAGTTCTCCTTCCCATCAGCCTGTAGTTTCTCTTATGCTTTTCAGCTATTTTTTTTTTCCTATGGGTGAGTTAAGGCACATACAGTACAGGTGAGCACTGGTAATGTATTTTATAAAATACTGAGTAGTCTAGAAAGACCAAGTATTATTTCACAGTTTCAGGTAGTTAAAAAGTTTTAAAAGAGCTAGAAGAGAGCATTCTCTTGTTAAAATTGGTATAATTTACATACAGGGAAATGCATGTATCTTATGTCTACAGTTTGATCAGTTTCAACAAATGTATATGCGAGTGTAATCCACACCTTGGTCCATGTCCAAGGTAGGGCATTTCTGTCTCCCCAGAATGTCCCCTCCTGTCGCTCCTTAGTCATTCCTTCTCTCTTCGCCGGAAGCAATCACTGCTTCTGCTGAGTTGTGCTGCTGTGAGCGTGGATGTGCAAATATCTCTTTGAGTCCCTGTTTTCACTTCTTTTGGGTGTATACCCAGAAGTGCACTGACTGGATCATATGGTAATTCTATAATAGGTTTAACCTTTTAAGGAGCCACCAGGCTGTTTCCACAGCTGCTGTACTATTTTACATTCCCACCAGCAGTGCACATCCGTGGTTACACTTATTCTTGGGTGTGTTTTTTCATTTGTTTATAATGACCACCCTAATGGGTGTGACATTACAGATGTTGAAGCGGAGAAGAAATACTGATTTGCATTTTAGAGACACCCATAATCTGCCCCGTGGGGAGCAGATGGAACAGGGTCAGGACTGTTGGATAGAGAAGACCGTTAGAAGGCACGTTGCGTCATTCAGGTGAGAGGATGGTGCCTTGAGGATTTAGAGATAATTTCATGCTAGACAAATTTATGAGGTAGACTCTACTAGCTTTGCACAATTGCATATGAGGGAGGACAGGAAGAAAAACCAGAACTGATTTTCAGTTTCCTGGCTTCAGCAACTGGGTGGGTAGGTGGTCATGCCAATCACTGAAATGGGGAAGACAGGGGAAGACCTGTAAGCAGGCAGAGCCGAGGCCTTGAGCTCTGTGGGTGCGGGGCAGTACCAGTGAGCTTTCTAGAAAGCATGAGGATGCTGCGTAATTCGTGACAATTCCATTGAGGATAACAATACTGTAGGAGGTTTTCTTAGCGTGAATCCTGACGCCTTTAGACTCAGCCCAGCATGTGTTTCTGTATAGAACTGTGCTATAGGCGCGATGTCCGTCTCACACCAGTAAGATATTCACAGAAGCAAATGCGGAGGTGGATATAGCTCCCAGGTATGGGAGAACAGCTCAGTTTGGGATAGTCCCAAAGGGTGTCCTCGCTAAGAAATTCTGAAAATGAAGATGTCATACGATGCTTTACTGCCTTTTATTGGTTCTTCTGCTCAACACTTTCAGGAAAGGTATGAAAACGAAGGTTCTAGAGAAACTTCTCTCAGACTTCTATCAGAAACTTTCTATCAGAAACTTTCTCTAAATCTTTTTCGTTTCCTTTTGTGATTTACTGCCTGTTGCTTTTTTCATTGATGATCTCAAAAACACTTCATGAAGTATTACTCAATTAATGTTTAAGATGCATTCATGGCTTGGTAGAGGTACATGGTATTCTCTTTGCTTTAAGGATATTGTAAGGATCAGTGGCCTTAGGGTCAAATTGTGTACAGATGGCAGATCCTAAGAGCTCTTTACACTTGTGCCACAGATGGGCCCACCTGGCTGATATACTTTTTAAAAAGGTTTTATTGGTTTATAAAGCACTTAACACCATAGAGAATGTGCTAAAGAGTCAATCAAATAGAAAATGAGGTTTTATCCTAGCTCATTTGCCACTTACTTTCAGTTGTTCGTACACCCATTTCTCTTTTTCCCCACCTTTGGTAACACAGCAGTTTTCTTTCATCCCTTCTTGACTCTTTAAGCTATAATAAATCTCTCTAAAAGATTCATTCTGTCAATCACCTGTGGGTGTGTTTTGTTTTTTGTTTTTGCTTTTTAAAATTCTGTGTTAATTTTCTGGTTGATAGAATTAAGTTTCATTGCAAGAATCACATGTCGTATATTCTGTTTTAATTCCATTTATCACCAAATACTGTATTTCTCTGAAAATAAGACCTAGCTGGACCATCAGCTCTAATACATCTCTTGGAACAAAAATTAATATGAGACCCGTTCTTATTTTACTATAATATAAGACCAGGTAAAATAATAATATAACATAATATAATACCAGGTCTTATATTAATTTTTGCTCCAAAAGATGCATTAGAGCTGATGGGTCTTATTTAGGTCTTATTTTGGGGGAAACAAGGTACTAAGTAGTTTAAATAGCTCTCATTTTAAAGCATCTGGCTTTTTCATTTGTAGATTCCTATCCTCAAACCCATTGCTCAGCCATTAATTAACATGACTCATTGTAACACTAAGGAATTCAAAAGGCAGAAAGTAGTCTCTCCCTACCATGAGACAAGGCCTATACCCATAAGTCCTAACCATAGCTGATCACTAGAATCACCCAGGAGTTGAAAAATGTAATAAGTATGAAAATAATCAGAAGTTTCTTTTGCCATAGAAACAATGAAGAACTCTAGGAGTTCAGAGGTGGGGAATGTCCCTGTAGGTGAATGAGGTTCAGGACAGTTTGACTGAGAACTTGAACTTGAGTGACCCTTGAAAGATGGCCAGCACATGACGTAGGACAGGAGGAGGCAGAACATGGAAGGCGTGGGGAAAGTCGCCAGGGGAAAGCGTGCAAAATTAAAAGCCTGTTTAAGGAAGAGTAAAGAGAACAGGACAGCCAGAGTGAAGGGGTCATTTGAATGGCCACGAGACATAGTTTTTCCCAGTTCTCCCTCCTGAACACGGGCCAGTTGTCTAAGAGGCTGCGAGGTAATGATCTGCTCTCTGTCCTACAGAGATCTGGAAAATGTCTCTCAGGAGCCAGTCACGTTCTATGTGTGCTGGTTGAAGCAAACTATTCATTGGGGATCTTCTTATTGCCATATTAAAGGGAAAGGGTAATGGTTTATGACAATTCATAAGGAGTTCTGCATCCAAAAATAGCATACAAAATTTCTAATCCAAACTATACTTACCTTTTAATTTGGTGTTGCAAAGAAATGTGCTTGATTGTAGCAGAGGACTTTGTAAATGATACTTGGCAACACCACAGACTCATTATCATGGTAAGGAACCTGTGATAGTTTTGGGTACCTGCCAAATGCATTTTTATTTCCCTGAAGGTGATTTCATAGACAGATGGTCACTTTGAATGTTCCCCGTGGCACCCTGGAGGAATTACAGCTGTACAGAGTCAGGAATGCTTGGCCAGAGGGGACCAGGGAACCCTAGCATTAGCTCAGCCCCTCAACGGTTGAATAAACATTGTCCCTGCCTCCCCATACATTGTGATTGTATAGTGTGTGAACCTAAATTTCCTTTCTCCTTTGGTTCTGTATTTTCCAATTTTTGACTTACTTTTCTCAGAGGTTTTCTTTTTGTTTCCCCATAGGACACTAGTTACATTCTGTGAAGGGCTCTTTTTTTCTCAAAAAGTAAGAAATGAGAACTCTTGTCTTATGTCATAAGAGAATCTACCACCCACTTGAAATCTTATTCTTTCATAGGTGTTGTGTCATAACGTCCAGGGGTAAAGTTATATAGCTCTGAGCATCATTTTCCGAAGTGTCTTACTTCGCTGCATCTGGCCTGCAGTGATCCACCCTTTCCTCTTCCCTGCGCCCTGGCGATGGTGTGATTGTATTTAGCTGGGATATTGGAACCCAGAACCACTTTGAACATTTCATCAGCCGTGTACCATAAACCTGGGCCGTGGACACAGATCCCAGAGTCTGTCATTTGCCCAAGTCACCAGACTCAACCCAAACGGCATTTCTAAGATGGTGCAGCAATGAGTGAAGAAATTCAAGATTAGTTACTCACTTATTTGACAAGTATTTAATGAGCACTTACTAAGAGTGGACACAGACGCATGGTCTCCAACTTCAAAGCAGTGGCAGTAATGTGGCCAGTAAGACATTTGTATTGAGCCTGAGCCTGCCACAAGTATTGTCTTCTTTGACCAGCAAACACTGGCTGCAGAGCTGCTGTAGTCTCTGGAGCCCAGAAGTTAAATATCAGTGCTTTTGCAGGGGCACAAGCCACGTTTATATATTAATACAGAAAGAGAACAAGACTGTAGTTTTATAAATTCACTTCCCTTCTTTTCACCCCTTACCATGGAAATGTTGCTAATAGCTAAATAATTATTCATTATTATTTATTGATATAAATGGTAGTCTGTCTAGGACTGTGCGACAGGTGTCTTTTGCAAGAAGAGATGGTTAAACTGCATCCTTGAGACCTGCTGTTCAGTGGGGCCCAGTAAATTACAAATTCAGTTCTTCAGTCAGAGTAGGCACATTTCAGGAGCCCAGGTGCCACATGAGATTAGTGGCTACTGTGTTGGACAGATAGATATGGAACTTGTCCGTCATCGCAGGAAGTTCTATTGGACAGAGCGATCTTCTTTGCGCTTAAAGCAACCGAGGTCCCTTTTTAACCTCCGTGGAAGCAGATGGAACACATATGATGTGGAATAACAGCAGTATTTGACAATGAATACCCTTTTTTGTCAACATAATTCTAGTTAATTGGGGTCCGATTGCTTGTATGTAAAATATAACAAGGAAATGACAATCCCTTTTCTTCAAAAACCTGAAGCCCCATATATATATATCATAAAGAATTGTAGCAGGTAGGCAATATCCTTCAACCTCCTCTAGCAGCCACAGTTATAGCCCATAAAACCACTGCTATGTCATTATTTACATCAATCTGAAGGCAAAAGTATCTGCTGATTTAATTTGTAGTTGCCTGGGTTTTTTGGAGGTAGATCTAAAATCTGAAATCTACAAATGTAAAAATAGTTTTTCTCAAAGGCAGATAAGGACAGCTAGCCCCTGGAAGCAATCTTGGGTGCTACATTACAACCTTCATTTTTCTTAATCCTCTGTCCTTTCCTCACTGCACAACTTGAGGGAGTAAGAGCATGGGCTTTAGAAGACATACAGTGAGTACATTTGAGTCCCGGCTCTGCCATTTGCTAGCTTTGTGATCTTGTTTAAATATTTCAGCTCTCTCAGCCTTACTTTCTACCTCAGCAAAAATGGGGGTCATGGTGGCCATTTTGCACATAGCATAGTACCTTCTTTCTTTGTTCTTCTCATTTTCTTCTCTCCTTTTGTTTTGTTTTGTTGTTCTTTGCTGCCTGTGTTAATTCTGTTAGTATTATTTTAGAAATCAAGTTATTACTGAATTCTGATTTCAGTAAGTATTACTTTTTCATTCTTATAAATCACACATGTCACCCTGTCTCCTTCAGGGAAGAACAAGTGGAAAAGATGGTCACTAACTTGCCTTCTGGAAGAGGCAGAAGGGGCCTCTCCAGCCCCACAGACTCAGCCTTTATACTTTATACTAATTATATAATCGGATTATGATAGTTAATTTTAGCAGTCTGGTAAGATTTAATCTTGATTTCACTGAAAGCAAGGTTTATTTTTACATTCCTTAAAGTAGTTCCAAATTAACTTTTTAAAACAGGATAATGTTTGTAAAATTTAAAATGTTCCAAGCTTGCTTGCCAAAGTCAGTTTGGCAGTCAGACTGAGTGAAGGCCTGTTTTATGAGTGGGACTTCTTTTAGAGACTTCTTTATGTTAGAAATGAACAGATTTTAGAATTTGCTATGCCTCATGGAATGCATTGCACACTGTGTAATACATTTTAGAATATGAGCCTTGGTCATCTTTTACTTTAATAATAAATGTCAAGAAACAATGCCCTTTTTATTTCACAAAATTAATTAATATAACATTTTGCGATGAAGTAATATGCTCTTTACCCCCTTTCCATATTATTGCTAGTTGTTTAGTAGATACTAGATAGTAGGGAGAGGGAAAGAAATGGTTCAAATTTTCTCTTTTTCTTTTTGGTTCAAATAGTTTTAAAAAGTAAAATACTTGGCAAACAATAAAACATAAAAGGCATTGTTATGGATCAGTTACATCTCTAATTCCAGGAAAAGAGCAATTATTATCTGTTACATCTTTCCAATCTTAAGTGGACTGTTAAATGTAATTTAAAAGAATTTATAGAACTTAACATTTATAAGAGAATTTTGATTGCTGTACTATTTATTTTGTGTTCTTTTCAGCAAAATTGATTCTGCAAAATTATATCTTTTTTTAGAATACACAAACCAGATAATCAACTGATTGCTGAGTATCTTGGAGTATGAAATACAGCCTGGGGCATATTTGGAACTTAAATATTTGTTGAATGAATGATTATAAAAGAAATTCTCTGGAATTTTTTGGGGGGAAAATTCACAAAGCTTAAATTTTTTAAAAAAACCTCTCATAAAGTTAGATTGGTTACTGCCATCAAGCAGCTTATAGTCTAGTAGGAAGGAGAGAGATGATGGAGGCAAAAATAACCACCCTTTTGAGTACCAAAGTCAGAGTTTAGAGGGTTATGTGAATCCCAGAGGGGGATGAAGTCATAGGAGAACTTAGAGAAAGCATCATGGGACATGGGAGGGGTCTTTCAAAAATGGCCAGGAATCCAACTGTCTAAAGTATGGGAACAGGAGCCCTGGGGGACAGGAGAGTGGCAGCAAGTGTGAGGTGCCCTGGCCAGCAGTCTCCTTTGTCTGGAGAAGGGACCAGGAGGCATCACAGGGGATTGCACCTACTGGCTCATCTCATTTCACCTTTGAAGAAAAAGATACTGTAGTTAGTCAAAGAAGACTAATCACCAGAGACAGTGGGTTCCGAATGTTATATTTTTATTTGTTTATTTATTAAGTATCTAAGTACTTTACATGCAGTAATTACATAGTTCTAATACCTTTGATTCATTGATATTTCCCTAGGCTTGTGGAACCAATTTCTCTGTACTGATGTGTATGAGGTCTGATAAAAAAATGTGGTGAATTTTAAATTAAAAAAAAAAACTACATTAAAAAATGCATTGCCATCAATCCCCCTCAAAATATTCCCTCTCTCTTTGAACACACTTGTCCCATCGTTCTTGCCACTTTCTGAAGCAGTTCTGGAAGTCCTCTTTCGTGAGTGTCTTTAGTTGTGCTGTCGTGGCTGCCTCGATGTTCTGAATCCATTCAAGGTGTTTTCCTTTCATGGTCATTTTGACTTTGGGGAAGAGCCAGAAATTGCATGGTGCCAGATCCGTGAATAGGGTAGATGAGAACACACCATAATGTTTTTATTTGGCAGAAATTGCCGTACCAGAATTATATAAATGTCTAATCACTATGCTATACACTTGAAACTAATATAAAATAATATTGAATGTCAACTTTAATTGAGACATTTAAAAAGGGAGGGGAAAGAGCAATAATGTTGTGATAATGTGGTACAGTGTCAGATGGTTGTGGGATTTATCATGGTGATCACTTCTTTAGCATAGGGAATAAAATCAATAATGTGGTAATAACACTATCTAGTGCTAATTGGGTACTGTTGAATAACCATGATGTACACATGAAACTAATATAATATTGTATGTTAGCTGTATTTTCATAAAAAAAATCTTAAAGAAAAAAAATTGCCATGTACCAGAATTGATGTGTGACATGGAGCATTGTCATGATGGAGGATGACGTAAAGACACTCACGAAAGAGAACTTCCAGAGCTGCTTCAGAAAGTGGCCAGAACGATGGGACATGTATGTTGAAAGCAAGGGGGAGTGTTTTGACGGGGGTTAATGGCAATGTGTCTTTTACTGTAATAAGTTTTTTATTTAACTATTTACCGTATCTTTTGATCACACCTCATAACTCCTGGACCCAGCAAGGTGCCTGGCATTTAGTAAAACTCAGACATTGATTGTGGAACAAACTGAAGAAATAATTGAGCATTGGTCAAGTCCTCCTTCTGAAGAGCTTGATTTTATGATGTTTTACTTTAATAATGTAAATCAGGCACTGTTGGTCCAGTATAGTGAGATGCTTGCCAGACAGTGGGAAAAGGTTTAAAAGGCTTTTCTTCCTTTAAAATGCTGTTTTATTATTGTTGTTTGAGTCCATTTGTGGGGCTACCTCCTCCTGTTCTTTAAGTCTCCCCCAAAATACAACTGGTTTCTGGCATTTGAAAAACGTACAGCCTTGTTCGTGAGGGGAAAAGAAAGAAAAGCTAGAGGCCCAGTCACTCCCACAGCTCCTAAGCTTCTTTCGTATTTGAATCTGGAGCCCCTTTGAGAAATCCTGGGAGGGGCAGGAGACTGCCTCTGAGAAAGTCAGCCTGGAGTAGCCCTTCTGTTTGCTCAGCTCTGGCCACCTCCAGGATATTTGCAAATCTAGTATAAGTGACTTTATAAGCAATCAGCAGATTGTAAAACTGGTGGATAGAACACATTCCTGAATCAGAAAGAATTTGGACTTATCTTCGTTCCTATGTATTTGATGAACTTAGAAGGCAGAATAAATTGAGATGGTCCTGGACCAAACTTAGTGCTTTATTCTATGTGAATTTACAGTTGATGGTTTAGTTAAATCAGTGTTGTTTTCTCCATTTGAGTGGTACAAGGCTCTGAAAGTTAACCAAGTAGGTTGAGTTTCAAGCAGGATGCTTTCTCCAGGAATGTGAGCAATTTATTGCTTGTAAGCATTATTTTGTGTGTCTAGCAAGCAGCACGGGTGGACAGTTAGCACATTCATTCCATCAGACCCTATTTGTGCATCTGTGGTCACTTGGGGCTGCCCACCGCCCCCTCCCTAAAACACTGCTTTCATTATGTCACTCCTCTCCCTGCTCCGAAATCTGCCACCAGTTCCCCAAACTCCTTGAACTGACATTGAAAGTCCCTTTAAGAGATGGAGTGCGTCTTGTGGGGGAAGGAAGGGCTGTTCAGGAAGGAGGAATCTTCTAGTCCTGCACAGAAACAACGTGGCACATCTCAGTGAATAAGATTACTGTAACAGATTTTTATCCTGCACTGGAGACGTTTAAACAGAAATCTGATTAATGACTGTGTCTTCGTTTCCACTTACATTTCACTGACGTCTAGACTCAGATCATAGTTTCGGTCCTGGCCAACACTAAATATGCTGCGTCTTTGTGCTATAGGTGTTAGTCTCGGACTTTGGTTTTTAGCTGTCAGCCATTGATTGGCCTACCATACTGACTACCAGAAACTAAAACTACTTCAGTGTAAAGCTATTTCTAGGAGAAACTTATTTTAACTGTATTATTTGGTTGTTAAAATGTCCCCCTGTAAGGCAGAGTTAAACCTTACATTAAGTTCTAAATTGTATTGATTTTTGTTTTGGTTTGTCTTTTGTTTTTTACTTCCTATCCCGACCTCCTTCTGTCAAACCTTAAAGTCTAGTGAGCAACAGTATGTCGGGTATCTCAGCTTGAGAACTTTAGACTTCATTCCAGCATTCCATGTTCTTAAATTAGTTAAGTTTAATAAGATTTTTCTGGCTTTCTTATGAGCTTTTCTTGGATCTCTTATTAGTGATTATTATTCACATCTTATTAAGAAAAGAGCAGTCTATACTCTCATTTAACATGTTTTGTACAGGGCTCCCAGAAACCATCTGGCACGGAAAGGCTTGAGTTTAAGGGCAAGTGCTTTATAATTGAATATAACTTTAAAATCTAACACATGGGGCTGTTTGCTTTATAGCCTCCAACTAAACCGTGCAAATTTAACTTCACGGGCTGAGGAAGAATGTATTCTTTCAACCCCAGCTATTTCTCAGCCATTTAAAAATATTTTTAATTAACCAGTTGTCCTTTTCAGAATTCTAATTCTTTAAACCTGTTTCTTAAAAAAAAAAAAAAAAAAAAAAAAAAAAAAAAGGCACTTGTAGACTCCTCTCTTTTGGGGTGTACATTGCACAGGACCAGATCCATGTTGTGTTTTGACTTTTGGTACTGACCCTCCTCTCTCCCCCTTCTAAGCGGCAGACACCAAATGTGTTTGAAAATGAATTTCCCATGACCCGCTTCCCTCACCTTTCTGTAGCTAGCAAATAGCTGCCCTTCAACTAGTGATCTGCTGCGCCTTGGAACTCTGTCATCTTAACAAGAAATAATTAATAAGAGAAGAGGAAATGATACCCCTTCCCCAATTTCACCCAGTTTTGTATAACACAGTTCCGTTTCTTGTTTACCAAAATACCTACGGGGAAAAATAGCATCATTTCTTACGTGCTAAGCAAGACTAGGCTCTCCTAATAAGATAATAATTTTTAACTTAAAGCTGTTAACGTCAAACTGTTACGTGAAAGTCTCATTTGTTCCCAGCATTATGGGGCTCTGAGTCTGAGTGGAACAGATAGAGACTCATGTACGTTATGCAAAAACCACATTTTTCTTTTGGAGCATCACATAGAATTGTCTTCATGGGTTACTGGGCTTGGTTGCTAATTGAGGTAACTGTTAGCAGACCCGGTGAGTGTACGGTCTTGATTTTCAGCATCTCCATTGAAAAGACATCCTTTAAGTGTCTGGTATTTTTCTTTTGCCAACAAGTTTGGTTAAGTTGACATGAGGATTTATAAAGATGTACAAAATGCATGTTTTTATCATTGTTCACTGCAGTCTTTTATCACATCTCTGCAATATTTTTAACGTCTCTAGGAGGATATTGTAAATTATTTAAACAGCTAAATTGGAGGTGAGTTTTTCTCCGCTAATCAGTAGCCACTGAATGCTTCAGTGGGCTTTAAAGTAAATAGAAGTGAGAGATAGCCAAGGAAATTCAGCAGCAAGGTTGCCCATAATCCATAAATATTTCAGCAGTTTTCTCCTGCCAGTTACCAAGAGAACATAAATTTTAGTATTTGAAGTGCTGCAGTCATTCGTTAATTGGAGGTAGGACTGGTCATAATAAAGGGTCTAGAGACCTTAAGAAGGAAAATTCAACATGGTTTTGAGTATGATTTTAGTATCACATAGTTTAGAAATTCTTTTATTTTTCCTTAGTTGAAATAACTCACCCAAGACATTCTGTTTAAAAATCACGATTTAGAAGAAAAGCAATTCCTTCTCTTTGCAAATTAAGGCTACAAAATTTAAATTATAGAGTATATGCAAGTAGAACATTTTAAGTGTCCCATTAAGGTTTTAAAATGGGAAGACATGAAGAACATTCTGAAGATGTGTATTTATAAGCAATTAAAAATATTTAGTTTTCCACCAGCATTGCACTTTAGATTACCTAACATTTAAATTATTTCTCATTCTGCTATCATATGAGTATTTCCTTTATGTAATTTTATAACAAAACGACCTTTCTAAGAATTTTAATACTGTTTTATCATTACTACAAAAATTCTAAAATATTCCAAAATAATGAGTAATAGTCTCTTGAGTGTAAAGATTTTTGAAAGTTATGAATTGGAACTTGGTCATGCATTGTACCTGTATCTTTGGTGAAGACAACGGACTTCAACGGAATAAAGTCTCATTAAATTTACAATAAGCAGTAGTAATGATTTTATTGAACCCTTACTACATGCCAGCCATTATTCTATATTTTACATGTACTCTCTGATTTAATCCTGAAAACAACCCAAGGAATTCA
This sequence comes from Rhinolophus hipposideros, assembly GCF_964194185.1. Classification (NCBI taxonomy): domain Eukaryota; kingdom Metazoa; phylum Chordata; class Mammalia; order Chiroptera; family Rhinolophidae; genus Rhinolophus; species Rhinolophus hipposideros. The sequence goes on from NC_138072.1 coordinate 12,412,801, forward strand.
AAGCTATTATTGTCATCTCCATTTTATAAATGCAAAAATTATGCTTTGAAAAAATTAAATCGTGTTTAAGAGATTAATGAAATGGCTAATAATAAGCAGGAGAACCCGGAATTGAGTCCTGGTCTGTCTGATTTTGAAGCCTTCTTCTTAGAGAATGATTTTATTTTATTTTTTTTGCTAAAACTTCTTTTTTTAGTTTCAGTGGTAGTTCAAGAACCGTTCCTGGGTGCTTCCTATGTAGTAAGCACCGTGCAAGCTCACTGTTGAAATCACAGAGCTGAGGTTGCACTGACCACAGGTTGTGCTCACAGTCACCAGAAGCACAGATGACGGGCCTTAGGCTGCCCCAGTCACTTTTAGGTCATGCCCATGGCCCAGGCCTGGGGCTGCCTTGTGTAGGCCCCCGAGAAAGATCCCTCTGGATTTCTCCAATCTGTACCGTCTCCATGTTGTACCTAAAAACCACACCTAATGTGGGATACACAGTGGGCTCTCGGAGATACTAGCTGTAATAAGTGTACTTTACACATTTTAAGAGTAACATTTCCTTTTTGGAGGCATTGTCTACAACTGAATTCTCTAGTTGAAATGTCACGCTCCATGCTGTCATCTTCAGGGTGTGTAAAGCTTTTGCTCCAGGCACCAGACCACCAAACGCTGCTTGCTATAAGAAACTGGAAGCTGTAGACATCACCCCTTAAGATTTTGTGCAGTCTGACGTAACTGTATCACTGCTGACTCCTAAACACACATCCTACAGCAGCTCTTTTCTCGTGCTCCTCTCTCTCCAGGTTACATAAACTGTGGTTTACTCTCTCAAGCCCCAAAATGTGGGCCACATCACCTACTGCTTGATGAAAACAATCGAGCACAGTGATTGTAAAGAGTGTGGGCATGGAGTGGGCTGCCTGGGTTTGAATCCCGCCTCTACACTTACTAGCTGTGTGAGTTTGGGCGACTTACCTAATCGTTCTGTGCCTCCGTTCCTCATCTATAAAATCTATCCCTACCTCACAGGATTAAGAATTTTAAAATGTTCAAACATATGTCAAGTGCTTAGGAGTATTTGGCACATAGTAAAGTTCTGTAAAGATATTACTGTACTTAATGTTTTTACTTTGTGTGACCTCTTTCCTTTGTAATGCCTTGCAATCTGACTTTTACCATGACTCCTTTCCTGGCAATACCCGGTCAGTGAGCTCTTTGACAAACTCATCTCATTTCTTCTCCTCCTTAGTTCTAGAGCATGTTGTCCCCATTGGCCACCCATCCGTAAACCGTTTGCTTTTTTGTGTTCCACAGCCCTACACTTTTCATGACCCTGTGCTTCTCTTTCTTCTCCTATGCAATGTGACCACATCTGTCCTCTGTCCCTGGTGATGAAGCGTCCTCGTCCACCCTGTCACACAACTGTCACTTTCATCAGACCTTTCTCGGGGTTTGTTTCTTACCCCTTCCCAGCTGTTTAAATTTCAGATCTTCATTTCTGCGTCTAGCACTGTCATGGCTGTCCCTGTAATGGATATTCACAGTAGCACGTAGGACATCTTTATTTAAATATTCTACCCAAGTATCAGAGGAGCACACTTACTGTAACTAGATCCTGTTGTCTCAGGCAAGATCTTGAACTTCGGAAGAAACTGAAATATAGGGAAGCAGAATGATTGTTAATAATCTATTCAAAAATAACATAATGACAGATCACAGTACCGGGAATAGCTTTGCTGTAGACCTTTGAAGTTCTGTTGCTCATCAAAGGCCTTTTATTAGGTAATCTAAGATCTCTACTTTTATGAGTCACTTGGACAGATATTTCTAAAACGTCAAGAGAAAAGATGAATTAAGACTCATCTAGGAATTACCCATTTAAAACATTACTAAGATTTCATTTTTATACTAAGGTTCTATTTAAACTTTTACTTGAGGCTATCATTAAAAAAAGGTAGTCCTTTAGGCAAAACTAATCTATGGTGATAGAGCCTAAATGTTGGTTACCTCTGGGGGTAGAATATGATTATTGTTTGAAAGGGGTACAAGTGAGCAATGTGGGGTGCTGGCAAATGGCCCGTACCTTGATCTGATCAGATCAAGAGATTACATGATGTATACAAACATAAAAATCCATCAAGCTGAACACTTACACTTTGTGCCTCTTACTGAAGAGTTGGTGAAACAGGAATAGTTTAAAAGAATGACATAGGGAATTTAAGAATCTCTCCTTTTTAGTCCTAAAATTTCCTTTTCCCATCTTGGCCAGTCCATATACACTTGGAAGGCAGGGACAATATTCTATTAATTTTTATATTCCTGGTTATGCAGTAGGAAGGGGGTTGGAGGCACGAGGAAGGCTTAAGGACTCACATACTCACCTTGTCCTGGGAGAGTTTCTTAATAAACCCAGCTCCACTTTGAGCTGCCATCTTGATTTATATATACACGATTTACTTGATTTATATATACATCTTGTTCATATATACATGTTTATATGTGTTTATATGTGTGTGTCTGTGTGTATACACATGTATGTGTATGTTTTCCTTATTTTGAAACAGCAAAGTTAAGTTGCATTTTTATTTCAAAATCTAAAAAGTAAAATATTTTGTGACATCACCTGCTTACACATATCCTGCTTTATTTGCTTTCCCCCTCGCATGTCTGTCAGCCTCTCAGCTTCCTATTTTGGTACTTGAGAGAAGAAACTGTGTCTTTTACTTTTTACTGTTTAACAAGTATGTGGGGAGTTGGAAATTTCAGGGTAGAGAAGAGGTGACAAAGGAATGATTTAATGATGCTGAGAAAAGAAAGGGCTGTCCTTAGGCAGCCTTCCTTCGGGAAGATAGTAATACATCCTTTCTACCCTTCTGCCAAAGATTTTATGATAGACGTAAGTCAGGATTATAAAAAGATTGAAGTTTTCCATACTGAAGAGCCAGATTTAGAGCCAGGAAGAAGGAACAGAAACAAAATGTTTTTAACATTTATGACAAGAAAGAGTTCTTGGATTCTACCTATGGAAAGCCTTTTCCTCCAAAATACCTCAACCTATGACATAAAGTCGGGTTCTGGCAAAACTTGCTCTTGACTTAGAGTTGAATGTGAGTTTACTTTATAAGAAATAATCTATGCACAAGGAAGCATGTGGGAGTCTTGCTGTAATATTACTGCCCTTGAGGCTGTTGAAATTTCCTTTAGGATCTTTGTTGTAGACTATAATTTAGCACGTGCATGTCATCGGAGAATTACAGTTCTCCTGTTGGGTTGGAGGTCCATTTAATAATCCCTTCCAATCTTTCATTAACCGGAATTGTTCTCAAGTAACAGATGCAAGAATAACACACTAAACCCATTAGTTTCTAAAGGGAATTAGGATTTCCTAAACATATTCTGTCCTGGGGACTTGCCTTTCTTGAAGCCAAAATAACTGAAACAGTGTGATTCTGTGAAAAGAATTGGATCCGTGGATCCATTAGAAGACATGAATCAGACCCTAGTATGTATGAAATCTTAATAAAATGAAACCCCTTCATAACTCAGTGGGCTCCTGACTTCCACCTAACCCCCATTCTCAAATGAGGCCAGACTAACGTTCTTATCTTGTGACAAGCCTGGAAATCATAGGCTTTCAGGAAATAGGAAGACAGAAAGCAGATCTCCCTATTCCCATCCCAGCTCCCCCAAATCTGGCCAACAAAATGGGCACCAACTAACAGAGATTTCTGTTAGCACTATTATAGTCCTGGGAGGACCAGGTCTCAGAATCTGCATTTGTCCCATTGATAACTAAACTCCAGGGAACAACTCTTACTAGATGGTGGCAAACAGGCTGTACCAGGATGGGTTTGGATGGTTCAACCAGACCATGGAAATTCAGTCCTCTAGCAGCACAGCTGCGCCAGGATCGGCTCGTCATTCTCACAATATCAGATGCCGTACACTCCATGAAAATGAATTCTCGGACTCTACTTTCCCCCTCAAAACGGGGCTTTACAGAAGATGATAATTGAAGCATCACAAAATGATAGTAAGTGAAACTGGGGAAAAAAACTGACATCTGGATCAATAACTCTTTTATTGTAAAAGAAGTCGTCGAAATTGCAAAAGAAATTTAAAGTGCATGTCCAAAACATCATGTTAAAAAACATGCCACAAACTAGGAAAAAATATTTGCCACAATTGTGATGTTTCATAGCTTTCAGACAGACCTCTTATAAATAAGTAGGAAATATAGATGGATGCATGTAATCAAGAGACAAAATAATGTATTAGCGTGAGTACACATACAGTTGTGTACATAATATAAATAAATAATGACAAATATAATGGAACGTTATATAGCTACTAAAAAACATATTTTCAGAAGATTTTAATTACATGGAAAAAGCTTATTATCGGGATAACAGTTCAGGCATCCAGTATGATCCTAATTGTGTATACATTTGATGTATATATTTAGGCACAAAGGATAAAATACTGAAAGGAAATAGATCAAAAAGAATTGCAGAAGTTAGATCCCTATAGTGAGAGTAAAGGTGATTTTTTTCTTTATAACTTTCTGCATTTTCAGACTTAAAAAAAAAAGAATGTGTTTTATAATTAGAAAACAAAGCCAACAGTGAAACAATATATATCTCCTCGTTAAAGCAGGGCTCCTCCTTTGAAAATTTCAAGTTCATATTTTAGAGTGGACTAAACATTAACCAAAAAAGCCTGTCAAAGGTAAATATTTTAAATAAATGAGGATTTTTACAGTGCCTTTCTTAGACAGTGGATAGGAAACTCAGGAAAGAGGCTTTTGGAAATTTCAAAATGACTTTTAATTTGATCACCGTTTCATGTTTGCTCTTCTGGTAAAATCCACAAGGTTGGTGAACTAGGTGATTCCTTACCACTTCTTACCACAAGCGTCTTTGATAACCGGGCCCAATTTCCTACAGTGTATGTTTCCTCCTTTGACACAAACTAGCACAGAAGTGTTACTGTCATCTCAGTTCATTAGTCTCCTTATCCATCTAAAGTTCACCGACTGTCCCGTCCTCCCACCAAGCACCTTTTAGCACTTTCTCATTAAACCATGTATCTAGCCATTTAAAACGCCTCTCGCTCTAGCTAGTCACATGAAGAGCCAGCATAATTTTTCAAAGCATTTTCAGACACTAGTTCTTACCCCCCTTGCAGGGGGATTGTTTTTGTTGCTTATTCACATGAAGGATTTCGACATAGAATTTTCATTAGAGAACACTGGCTTCCTAGCTTTTGCCATGGCAGAGGGTTAAAATACTGACGTGGTGACGCATATTAGCTGAAATTCCACAGGAGAACAATAGAATTTCACCACAGACCCTAGAAATAATTTCTTCCAACTCTCTTGGCTTTACAGATGAGGATTGAAGCCAGAGAGGTTAAAACCCAAGATTAACACCCATTTCATAACAGGCCTTCTTCCTTCTCATTGTGGTCTTTTTAAGACATTTTGCTCAGCCTGAGTTCCTAAACTTTGGTGTGGCATTTGGGTGTCATTGGAATATATAGTAAGATTTGGGGTTACAGTTGGCATATGCAGTAGGATGGGAGTCTCCATCGTTGTGAAATGAATACACTGAATTTAAGGTTTCAGCCCAACTGCTCAGCACCAGAGTGTCACAAGGACCTCACTACAACTTCAGAACATGTGACGTCACCCTGGTGGGTGTGTCCTCATTTTTCTTCAGAAAGTTCTCTCACTTGTCCTCAGTCGTATTCTTTTAAGCTCAGTTGATTTTTTTCTTTTTTAACCTCAGACTTTTGGCTGAGAAGAAAACCCTTTTCCATCAGTATTCTTTTTATAAAAACTGTGAACAGAGTTTTACTTTGATCTTTATTTATTAACGCTTTGGACAGTTATTTGAGTTACAGAAATTTAATTTTTTAAGCCAAAGAATGACTATGAGAAAACGTACTTAAGGAAGCAAAATCAATTCCCTGTATATTGTTGTTCTTAAAAGAATAACTAAAGAATTTCTGTCAAAGTTGAGGGAATCATCTATTCTCCTGGCTAGTAAAACGAAGATATCACAACAGCTGCAAGGTATTCGTTACACTGTTGGAATTCATTTTGATACAGTGGATTTTTATTAATTTTTTAACTCACCCCCCCAAGTTGTTTTGTTTTTTGTTTTAATAGCAGGTGTGACTTTTAACCTTCCAAACTGAAACTTTGTAAATTACTGAGTAAATTTGTAGGGGCAAAATAACCCCAAATATATGGGAAATGAATTGAAGAAGATTGATATTTTGTATTAAATGCATTTTTTAAGTTTTCTGAACATTTATGATCTGTGTATAATGTTATCTTTTCATCCAATTTAGTTAGCCAGGGTGCCCAATTCTTTCCAAATTCTGTATCAGTGACAGAAATTTTCAAATAAGATATTTCAGTCACATACCCTGTTTCCCCGAAAATAAGACCTAGCCGGACAGTCAGCTCTAAAGCATCTTTTGGAGCAAAAATTAAGATAAGACCCGGTATTACATTATATTATATTATATTATATTATATTATATTATATTATATTATATTATATTAATTATATTATACCCCCCCCCCGGTCTTATAGTAAAATAAGACGGGGGGTGTTATATTAATTTTTGCTCCAAAAGACACATTAGAGCTGTGGTCCGGCTAGGTCTTATTTTCAGGGAAACATGTTATACATAAATGAATACCTATGAAATTTGCCTTTATAAAAATTCTTTTAAATTCTTAATTATACAACTAATTTACGAACACATTTTCATGAAAATTCAGAAATACAAAGTAAAACTCCGCTTTGATTTCTTCCCCCATGGCAAACAAGGGCTATCAATTTGCTGTGTTTCCTTCTGAATTTTAAAAACACATTCATATATTTTGTATTTATTTTTTCCCATAAGCATAGTATGAATCGTTTTGAAACTTCTGACTTTGTCTTGGCACTCTTTCCATATCAGTACCTATGTGTGTGTGTGTGTTGATGTGTTCATTTTATATAGTGTTCCATAGTATGGACGTATCACCATTTATTTAAGCATCTCTCTATAACAGATGGACATGCAGGTTCCTCCCACTTCTCCTTATTGTAAACCTTGGTGAACATCCTTGCCTAGGCCTTTTGGTGGCCACGCGCCATCTGCTCTGGGAGAAAGCCTTCCTGCTCTGCCTGCCTTTCCATTGTCAGTTCACCAGCCTGCATCTGTGTGCTCTTCTCCGGATCGCAGCAATAGTACAGGGTCAAGTCAGGAAAGTGGCCTCTGCACCTCTCCATTGATTCACTCTGTAGTCTAGACCTTTTGCGCCCTTTTTAATGTGGCAGTGTTAGCTGGGATGTCTTTTAGGGTTCCTTATAGTTCTAACAATCTCTTACTCTAATTAGGCTTGTGGGCATGATGCCATTCATTTTTATTATATTCAACTCTTTGCAAGTGCCGTTTGATTCGTGCAAAGTAAATCATAAAGGTTCGCAGTGCTTATGAATAAAGGGACTTTATGCTTTATTCCACATTAGTCTTCCTCATTACCTCTTAACTGAGGCTTGAATGCCATTTCTAGATGAACTAACAGTCATGTTAGTGGTCATAGTAGTAGGAATACCTTTTTTCTTTTAGCTAATGTTCAACAGTTTGCAGAGACCTGTTACTCACACCGCCTCACATTTAGGTTTTATCCATTCCTCACAAATCCTGAGACTTTAAAGGACTTGCTCAAGGTCATTCAACTAGTGAGTTTGAGGGTCCAGACTACCTCGCATCTTTTGATTCAGTAAGTTCACTCTTTTCTTAAACACGGACTCCTCATACTCAAATATTTAACGTATGTTAAATTTCTTTTTATTTTCTAAATTTCTTTTTTAATATTTAAAAAGTGCTCCGTGTTTATTAGATGGTCTTTAAATATTAGTCCTCCACTCCCAACCTTTGCCTGCTGTCTCCTCGGTTATTTTATATTTTATGTAGTAGTTGGGACTCCGTTCGGTTATGACGGTTTCAGACATCAAGATGACGGGTACTTTGAGTCTGCGTCCTGTGGGCATGCGGGAAATGTGTTACGCCAGTAGTCGTGCTTATCATTACTCGTCAAATCACTTGACACACTCCATAAGCTTTTAGCTCTGGTGCATGAAAGATGAATCAGAGGCCAGACATAGCACGTCGGCAGGGTTTCTGTTTCATCTTCATGATAGAACCCAAGTGTGCCAGTGATGGTTCATGGAAATACTTAGTGATGAAGAATGGTGTTGTTTTTGTTGGAAATCTTTTAAAGCGTGCTCGTCAAAGTGTGGATTCTTTATTGTTAGGCACTTTCTTCCTAACATACCAACACTGAACTGAAGTTGTTACTTGAAGAATATTTACGAAAAGGCAAGATGGTGCAATCCAGAGACTGAAAGGTGCTACCTGAAGCACTTTCTTCCTTACATTTGGTTACTACCAGGAAGCGGAGAGCATATTTGCGTCATAGATTTTAGTTGTTCAGACATATACAAAGCTGTTTTTTCCACAGCTTTGATTTTCCTGAATGCTAAGAAGAGCTATTTGGAATTTGTGAAAGCTGATACTGTCCCTTTGTAAATTGTGATGTTAAGCCTGCAGCTATGTCAACAATAGAGTTCTCTAGACAGCTGACATGTTTTCGTGTTTTAGCATTCCCATTTCCCTAACCCTGCCACTGCCCACTCTCTCCCCCAAAATTATTAAAAGAGAGAGAAAAGGTGAGGGAAACAAAGAAACAGACCATTTACATATACTTTTCCATTTTGTTCTGTTTCTTCTTAACTTTTTCCCTTCTATGCCACTACTTTTTTCTTCTATTACTTTTCAAAGAAAAATTCCCTTGCCTCTGTATCTGCCCGAACCCCCCTTATCATGATTATCCTGCTGTGTACCTCCCACCCTCCCTCCTCCTGACAACTTTACAGTCTCATTAGTTGTTCTCTTGACTGATATATGTGCACATACCAGCGTTCACTGGTCATCAGAGTCCGGGAGCCAAGGGTCTCCACTGCTATTACAGTTCTCCAGTGTGAAGTGCCAGCGGCCATTTATTACTTATTGTGAGCACTCGAGTTTGTAAGTGCCTCATTTTTTTTAAAGCAGAGTTGAGCTTAGCCCAGTAACAATGTCACTGTCACCCACTTTCATACAGAAATGCTTTCCTGAGTAGGAAAGGAAGAGTGACACTCCACCTAGTGCTCTGGGTATTGGGCACAACCCAAGCTCATCTACAGCCTGTGGGAGTGTGTTCTAGAACATGCGAATGTCATCTGCCTTGGGGCTTTTTCTCATCAGAAAAAAGGCTGACCATGAAAATCTAACTAAAGAACAGGCAGATGTTCCCACCTAAAATTATCATTGTTTGTTTTCTGGTGTGCTTTGGCCACCAGAAAGATGGTATTGAAAGGTGAAAGAACCCTAGAAAAACATTGTCTCTCCCTATTAATTGAGGGTAGATTTATTTGTTTTTACTAATTGTTATTTGTCAACACAAGACTGAAGTTAGTGTGAAAAATCATCCTGCAGGTTTATTAGATAGATATTAAAAGGAGCAAATTGGAAAGATTTTTACAAATGGAGGAAGACTACTTCTGATCGATGAAACTGTGTGGTGGATACCCTGGCCTGCTTCCTTTCTCAGATATTGTCCGGTAAGAGATTGCAAGGGAAGAATTCAAGATGGCGAAGTTGTGACTCAAAGAGGTTTCATGTTTTACCTGTAGTTGTGGTTTGGGTGTTTCAAACATCTGTTTGTCGTGTCCATTAGTATAAAAACTTCAAAGGGATCTAATGTTTTCCCAGGAGGTGTCTTTGTGGTAACCTCAATTTTTCTTTTTCAATTGATGTCAACAATCTTTACTTACAGTCTCAAATTTAACATAAAATGAAGTCTTTACACAAGCAGAAAGAATGTGGTGAATCTATAGTTGTTTCTCTAGGGAGTAAACTAGGCACAGATCCATGAATTTCTCCGTGAAAGACAAAAGTTAGTGGGGGTGAGTAGGAAGAAAGAGAATATATTTATCTTTGTTACAACCCAAAATAAAATACAATTTCTTTGCAGCCGCTTGCTGTGATCTATTCCAGTGGCTCTGGGGATCACTTGAGACATAAAGATAGAAAAAAATCTATGAATTTATTATGGAAATCCGAGAGGTAGTTTTGAGCATGTGTAACTTGAAAACTGGGAATAAAAATATTAAGGTTTTGTGTGCAAGTTAAGTGATTTGCTTCTTTGTTCAGTGCCTTACTCTCCCTCTCTGTAAAAATAAATTTTCTCTTACAGCTCAGTAATACCTTCATCATTGGTGTTCAGATAGCATATTCTTTAAAAATCAATAAACGGTTATAATGGTAGATGCACAACTCTGTGAAAGTACTAAAAACCAGTCTTATACAGTTTAAATGGATTAATTATGTGGTATGTGAATTACATTTCAATAAAACTGTTACATTAGAAAAATCAATATTTGAAAATATCATAGGGTTTTGGGGTTTTTTCCTTGGTAGATTTACCCTCAAAACTGAATATTCTTTATGACTTCTTCAGTAGTAAACATTTTTGTTGAAAGCCCCTTTTGTTCACCAACACACTGGTGTTGTCCCTCCCCTCTGTGCTCACTCAGGTGGCCGGGCGGGCCAAGTGCTCGGGGGTGGCAGCCTGTGCTCTACATATCCACACACTTCCACTCCTAGCATTTGACACGTGTGCTTTCCAAACCTATGCGTGCCAGCTCGGCTTGTTTTTGTAATTATGTCATTTAATTAAAGTTTTCAAACAATCCATTCATATATAGATTCTAAAAGAAAGAGTTATGTTTTTGAAAAGAAAGGCATGGGCTTTGGAAAGACTAGATAAAAGTAATTGCTATGAAAAAGTCGACATTGAGTTAGGCACGAGAGAAACACTTGTAAAGGATTTGGGGGGAGATCATTAAAACTGAGATGGGTATTGTAGTCAGTGTATTCAGGATTCTGGAAAGTAGTCTAAGTCCTCCTGAAAACTGGAAATCCTAGAGGATGCAGTGTGGCATGGCTTATGTCAGAGAGGGGGCAGCGGAGGGGCATGCGCGTTCAAGTTACAATTAGATATTTAAGGCATGTATTTGGCACTTCTTTAGAATTTTTCACTTTGATAAACCTTTCTGATTAACTATCAAATCAATAGTTCCTGCAGCACTGAATAAGAGGCCGTGTACAGGTCTCAGAAATACAAACAAAAACTTACAAAATGTAGTAAAGTGGTAAAGGAGCTTTGGATTGATGGAGGAGAATGGGCTGAAGTTACAAAGTTGTGTGTGTGTGTGTGTGTGTGTGTGTGTGTGTGTGTGACAGAAAGAGAGAGAGAGAGAGAGAAACCGAAAATAAAACTAAATTTACCTGTGTTGATATTTATGTCCCCATATTCTTCCTACCCAATGACCACGGAGAAAAGTAACAAAAGATGCTCATTCATTAAGTTAACAGGCTCTGGTCTGACATCTCAAAGGACCATATGTTATCCTAGGGTATGGAGATGTGAACACAAATAAGATATGGTCCCTCTTTATACCTTTAAAGTCTTTTTTCACTTTTATAAATGAATTCTCTTTACTGCACATATATAAAAAGAATGCAATTTTTAGTATTCTTTCTTAATGCTATGAATATTTGGTCTCATACTTGTTCTTAAAGCAAAAAGTTCTCTGATGCTCTTCTTACCGGAAACTTGTAAGGATCCAAAGAGCTTGGTTGTATGTGTTATATCTGATATTTTCCTATAGAGAATATATGAATTATATAGGAAATCTAGACTTGCCCAGCCAGGTATGGAGTTGGAAACGGGAGGCCCTCCAGACCCTGGGAAGGGTCGCAGGAATTCTCAGGGGTCTTCAGACTACACTGTGAAAACACTGTGCTTGGGAATAGCGAAACACGAGTAGTGAATTTTGTTTGTTCACCAAATATTCATGAAGTGCTTACCATGTGCCAGTTAATTGGAAAAAAAATAATCTGGTAGGAATAAAGAGTTTGGACATTGAGGCTGAGTTGGAGTTTGGAGTTTCTTTAGATGGCTTACTATATCTAGGGGGCTCGACTGGGGTACGAAGGATGAGAGGGAATGATAACAGTATGGGGGAGAGTTGATTGAGTACAGAGCCCATACTTGTTAAAATGATGGTGGACTTAGATACTAAGAAAATGAAAGATGGAGATGCAGTTCCTCCATCTTGAAGAGGGAATCGAATACTTCTAGTACAAGAAGGTGTTGAGATCCTAGTTTTTAAAAAAAGGTGTTGGAGAATCCTTGGTACATAAGAAGCAGCTTAGACTGGATACGGATGTTAATTCTTGTAAAAGAGACGAGTGAATGAGTAGCTATAGATTTGGAGAGTGTTGTATAGTATGACTGATTCCATAGGGAGGGTCTGGAAGGTGCGGTCTCCTTACCAGCCATTCCAGCGCTCACCTATCTGGTGTGCAAGATAGTCAACATTCATTGTTAAATCCATGTGTGTTTAAAATCTCAGTTGTCTTTTTTAACTCTTCCGCAATTCTTCCAAAAGGAGAGAGAGCAAGTAAAATGTTAAATACGTATATTAAGCTTTTGTTTATGTTATGGTGCCTTGTTTCTGACGGTTTTTCCTTTGCTTTTTTTTTTCAGACCATCCAGACCTTTCAAGTTACCAAAAAGGTAAAGTTATCTGGGTCATCTTATTAAATAGCAAACTTACTTGCATGCTGTTTCCTTCTAGTGGTTTCTCCACATTTTCTGCTGTTTCCGTTTTCCTCATTTTTTATGAAGGAAAAAAATTTCCCCTGCATTGACTGTTTGAGGAACCCTATATCTCCAAAAGCGGTTTTAATCTCTAGGTAGATTTTGAGTCTTTAAATTCTATTTGTGTTTAATTACTTATGTTTGCCTGATTATTTTGCATTTCTTCCTGTAATGGATTGGCTCCTCAGTGTCCTACTTGTTGAGAAGAAAGATACTAATTCTGCCAACTTCCATGACTTAAATTCATGGCACTTTATGTCAAATAGGTTGTCTTCCCAAAATTTTTGTTATTGTATTAAGATGGAGGTATTCTTTTATATGGAAATTTTTAAGTTTTATCTTTTCAGTAAGAAAAGCAACATTTTTAAATGGATAAAAAGTTTCTGGAAAAAAGCATTGTCTCACCAGATGTCTTTGTATATTGTGATTCCAGATATAATATTATTATATGTTAAGAAACTCTAAGTGATCTCTGAAATTCACTTCTTAAGAAGTGCACATGCTGATAACTAAAGCTTGCCTCAGGAGAGTTACCTCTTTTTGGAGTAAAACTACTACATAAATTTTAATTAGTAAATTCCCCTTTCATTTAAAAAAATACTTGTGGTAAAATATACACAGAATAAAATTTACCATTTTAATCACTTTTAAGTATATAGTTTTATGGCACTAAGTATATTCACATTATTATGAAACGATCTTCACCATTCTTTTCCAGAACTTTTTTCATCTTGTAAAAATGAAACTCCATACCCATTAAACAATAACTATATAGTTTTCTCCCCTATCCCCTGGCAACCACCATTCCACTTTCTGTCTCCTAATTTGATCACTCTAATACCTCATGAGTGGAATCATACAGCATTTTGTGTGATCCTGTGACTGGCTGATTTCACTTAACATAATGTCCTCAGGTTTCATCCATGTAGTAGCATGTGCCATAATTTCCTTCCTTTTTAAAGCTGAATGATATTCTATTGTATGCATTTACTACATTTTGTTTATCCGTTTTTACAGAAAAAGTATGGAAAAAGATAAAGGGAAGAGGTGATACAAGTAAATATGGCATATTAAAAAATGAATTTCCATGTTTAGAAGTAATAGAGCCTTCTCAAATGACTGAAACTTTTGCATTTTGAAAAAAATGTGTACATATATTTTCTGTTATTAGATTGGTATTTTCAAAAGTCCTAATTTCTGCTTTTCAGTATATATACATATAAACACAACTTCTTCAAAATAGCCTTCCCTGGCTCCCCTCTCCCACCCTAGCTGGAACTAATCTCTTCCTTTGTTGAATTCACAAAACGTCTCATCCATATCCCTCTGAAAATACAGCTCTGCTTACCTGGTTTTGTAGATATTTGTGTTCCTGTCTGATTTTATGTATTAGGCTCCAAGTTCCTTGTAGACAAGATCCATGTCTGCCATTTTTATATTTCTAGAATGCCCTACATCCTTACTATATAATGCTAATTGTTGAATGAATTTATTATTTCACAAGAAAAAAAGAATTCTGTATCCTGTTTTCTTTTGTGAAATTTTCCAAATTTCAGTCATTCCTCCCACTAAATTGATAATTGATGCCACTGGGTTTGTAGGGAAGAATGCATAACTCCTGATTCATTTGAAAGGAAATCTATCCATTTAAAATAAAGTATAATGAGTAATTGTATAACTGGAAAGTTAGGATTACTAACATTTTGAAATGCTTGCCTTTAAAGGACAGGAGGAATAAGAAGAGTTATTAAGGGAAATTAGAAAGGAAGAAACTGAAGATGAGAGTTTTTTCGAAAGAAAGGGGTAGCTAAAGTGTTAAATATTGCTCAGGTCAAGAAAGATGAAAACCAAGATGAGTTAGTTGATTTGGGCAGTTTCAGAAGAGCCGTGACAGCAAAAACCCGAAGGGGATAAGGATTGGGTGGTTGGTCAGGAAAAGGAGGTCTCAAGTCCAAGGCACTTAACACTCTCAGTATCCTTGCTTTCTGCTCTGGAGGAAAAGAAAGAAAGAGAGTGTGTTCCTAGAAAGGCATGGAAGGGCAAAGGAAAAAATAATCTTTGTAATAAGCTAAGGGAGGAAAATTTACTGTGGAGGAGTTTATTGTAATACAAATGGCCCCTTTAAAAGCGGCCCCTCCCCGCCCAATGTCACTTGAACATAAGTTAGTCCTGTAAGACTCTGAGTTTATTTATTTTATCAGTTATTTCTGATCTGGTGCCAGAGCAAAGCCCGTGATAAGGTGGCTGAGAATCTCTGAGTATATGTGAGGGACTTCCCACTGGATATTCATGAGAACTTCAGCATGGCAGTGAAAAGCTAGACCGGGGTGCTCAGGCGGCCCAGTAACTCGGATCCACAGGTCACCCACAAACACGTTGTGTTCACGCTGCCCCTTCTGTTTCCTCCTGTAAAGGAAGACGAGCCCTTGAGATCTGTGTGCTATTTGAGACTTACTCTGCTGAGAAGACGCTGTGCACTTTTGTACAGCTGTGCTCGGAACCTAGGCAGTTGCTACAGCAGTAGGGGCCTCAGTGAAAACTGTCACCGGGTCAGTCGTTGGAAAATGACTGCCTGCTGTAACCCAGGTGTTACAGGGGCAGATTCCATTTACACTTACGCTGGGGTGTTGTCTAAAGATTTCCAAAATTCGATCAGGCAGATGAAAGACAAGTAGTACATGATATGCAGAAGAACATATTAGGGTGAAAGGAGTGGTCCTTTGGAAAATTCTTCTAATATACACGTGGTCCACTTCTCAAAATAATGGGCAAGTGCTTTATTCTTTAAACTTAGGTAGACCATATACGTTGAACTCAGACTTACCAGGAATGGAATTAGCGAAAAAACATGGCAGTGAAATTTTATAGGCCATTTTTAATTTCCTTTCCTTCCCCAATTTTCCTGCTTTATTAGATGTTTATCTTAATATGACAACCATTGTCTGAGTTTCATATTATACATGAAACTTTTGTTTCCCACGTGGTGCCCTTTAGCTCTACGGTATCTCAGTATAGAGAGCAGGAAGAACAGAAATATCCTCAGCGATATTGTGGGATTTAGGAGAAATGCTTGTCTGAATCAAATCTACTCAGAATGGCTGGGGCTTTCCCCCAGGCTGCTTTACATATTCAGGATGGTGGTTCCATTTCTTCAGTGGGAACAGTTGTCTGTAGGAAAGGTTAGCACGTGAAACAGCTGTGTGAGGAAATGGAACTGTAATATAGTGAGGTTAAACCAGTGTGGAAGAATTGTATTGAGAGCACTAATGCCATAAAGTCTCCCTATGTAGTCAATGCACGTATATGGTCCATAGCAGTGCTATAAAATCAAAACCAAATATTTTCAAAGGGAAGAAAAGCAATTATTGAGGCAGGTTTCTAAGGTGGTTACTCGCATGTGTGCGGATTTTTTGAGAACACAAAACAAAAAGTCATTATATGGGTAAATGAAACCACAGTATGAAAACTAAGCAATTTGGGGCCCACTGCTCTCTATTGATACCATGTTTGTAGGTAAAAATGAGTGACTTCTGGTTCATTTGAAAGAAAATTGATCCATTTAAAATAAAGTATAATGAATAACTATATAAGCCTGCGGCCATTTTCATTTCATAGGGCTGATATTTTAAAGGTCTAAAAAATAAAGGACTGTTTTTAAGTCTGAAACAATGAAAAGACAGTCTCATGGGTGCTATTGACAAAAGACTTTATTGCTTCACAACCAGTTACTTTCATCTTAGTTTGCATTTGGTGGAGGAGGAAATAAAGTATACAGAATATAAGTATTGGGTGTGTTCTAGAGATTCGAAAGCGTCTGACCGCTTTGTATTTACATACGAACAACCACAATCAGAATCCTGTGATTTATGTTTTCATTATATTCAGAATTATTCTTAATCTATTTTCCCTAGCAAAGTGTTCCTTAATGATTTTTTAAATTCAGAATTTACAATCTAGTGAATGATATTTGGACTTGAAGTCCTATGGGTGTAGGTGGTTTTGCGTGGAGAAATTAACTATTAGTGTGGCTTAGGAATTTAATTTTAAAATGTGAATTTGGGGAAGCACATATTTGTGGCAAGTTGACTTATTCCTGATGTCTTTTGTTTCGCTAGTGTTTGAAGCAAGATGATATCACAGTGGTTAAGATGCCAGACTCTAGAACCAGACTACTGGGTTCCCAACTTTGTGACTTTGTTTTTTTTGAGGTATAATTGACAGTTAACATTGTATTAGTTTCAAGTGTACAACATAATGATTTGATATTTGTATATATTGCAAAATGATCACGACAGTGAGTCTAATTAACATCTATCACCTCACATAGTTACAAATTATTTTTCTTGCGATGAGAATGTTTAAGATCTACTCTTTCAGCAAATATACAATGCAGTATTATAACCATAGTCACCACGCTGTACATTACATTCCCATGACTTCTTTATTTTATAATTGGACTAGTTTTCAGACTTTGAACAAGTTATTTGAACTGTCTGTGCCTCAGTTCATCCCATAAAGTTGTTGTGAGAATTGAATGTGACGATAATCTATATAAAGGATAAGAGCAACTGGAACATCTTGGAAGTGCAAACCATCATACTTTATTTTCCTAAGATTACTTTTAAAAGAACAACAATGAAAAAATACCTGTGTAAATGCTCTTTTAAAGCATAATTACATTATAATTTCCTTATTAAAATTTAGTTTGAAGTAAATATCCCCACAAAACCCAATCTATGAAGTTGAGAGATCAGAATATAAACATCAACAATATCTTGTTCTTACAGATATAAGTAGCTTTTTCCAGAATGACATTTCGAGTCACCAGCTTTATTTCAACTGTTAGCGTCTAGCATGATGTTGGAGAAAAAACTCACAAATACATGAGTAAGAAGCCTATTTCATGAGTGAAGAATAGTCATCATAGCAGCCAAGTGAGCAAACATTGATGAGAATTTGAGAATACTTGTCCACAAGTAATTGTTCCTTTTTTCTCTAATAAAATTTAAGAAATCTGAAGTTGGCAAGGTGGATTTTAAACGTTAGAAAAGTTCAGTGCAGTCAACTTCTATTGAGCGGTCAGTGCATGTCAAGGCCTAGAGGTGTCAAGATAATAAGGCATGGTCCAGGATCTCATGGAAGGGACACAGAAATGGGTCTTTCGGTCAAAGGTGGTACGTGAGGGTGTGGGAAGGGTGTCTGGAAGAAATGGCTTGGTGGTGGGTTTCAGTAACAAAGAGGGTCTCGGATGTTTACTAAGGTACTAAAGCCAGGCTATAGTGGTTGGACGGTGAAGGGAGGGTAGTAGGTACATGGGTGTTTGTTCATGAAATCAATAGATAGTTATCCAGCACCTTTTAAAAGATACTGTTCTGGGTGCTGATACTGCACTAAATAAATAAACCAAAACTCTCTGCCCTCCCGGAACTCACAGCCTAATGGATATGTTCATGATAGTTTTTAGCTAGAAGGAAAGTTACAGGTGTATGGGAAGTTTTGGGGATTCTTAAGATTTACACCATGTGAACCTGATATGGGCTGTGTTCTTTTTCAAGAACTGATAGAGTAAAAGTATGGAGAAAGGGAATAACCAGAGAACCACTCGTTCTGAAAGAGATCGCAAGGAGGATGGATCATCTGTTAAAATACGTGTTCTTTCCACCTGGGAGGTACACGTTGTAGATCTTCTCTTCTCCAGGCACAGTGGGAGATAGAAAATGTTATTTGTCAGAAATAGACAGTATTCTGACTCTCCATAACCTGTGGCATCCGATCACAGCTACTTTATCACAGAAATGAGAGGACACTTTCTGCGACAATTACATATAAATACCTGCCTCGTTAGGTCTTTTATTGGCAAATACCTGGACGCGGTCGGAAATAGGAGGATTGGAAGAATTGTTCTCTGAGGTAGCAAAGAACTCTGTGTTGCTCCTAAGAGGCCTTCTTTGTGATTTCTCTCTGCTCCTGCAGTTATGCAGCCCTGATAGCCGACTGGCCAGTGGTGGTACTGGGCATGTGCACAGTGTTCATTGTGGTCTGTGCCTTGGTTGGAGTATTGGTGCCAGAGCTTCCTGACTTCTCTGATCCATTGCTGGTAAGGAGAATTGAGCCAGTAGAATTTCTCTATTTTCTTTAGCCCCCAATCATCTGTAACAGTGAAGTATGTTAATACATGTTGCCTTATGTTATTTAGTATCTCATATTTTTTAAAAAAAAACCTTCTCAAGCAATCAGGAAGTACCATATTTTGCCATGTGTAATGCACACTTTTTTGCCCAAATTTGTGAGGGAAAAATAAGGATGCGCTTTATATATGGGTAGTATTAATTATGTATTTATAAAAATGTTTTTAATTCTTTTATTTATGCTGATGAGTGTAACTCTAGAAATCAATAACGATATCTGTATGCAAAATAATACCCTGGAATACAATAATCGGTTTTGTTGAGCTTACAATGAACTTGCAACAACGAAGACTTCTTGGCCTGCTATGATGAGTAAATATCGTAAACTTGTTACCGTATATAAAATTTCTTGTACCTTGT
The DNA here is from genome assembly GCF_964194185.1 of Rhinolophus hipposideros. Classification (NCBI taxonomy): domain Eukaryota; kingdom Metazoa; phylum Chordata; class Mammalia; order Chiroptera; family Rhinolophidae; genus Rhinolophus; species Rhinolophus hipposideros. Next base: position 12,432,112 of record NC_138072.1, read on the forward strand.
ATCTGTTCTTGTGTTTTATAATTATTTTTTACATAAAATTTTTTTGTACCATAATATGTTAAAAAAAAGAAATTCTAAAATTCATTTATAATACAAAAAAGTACCTAAATGTAAACAAATAAAAATTTGAATTAAAAAATTAAAGCGAAAGATATTTTTTTCCCTTCAAGTTTGGGCCAAAAATGTGGGTGCACATTATACACAACAAAATACAGTATACAATACTCTTTCTGCAAAGTAAAAACATGTCTCATCAGTATTCTCAGGTTCCTAAAAAGTCAAGGAACTTGCTCACCATCAGAAATCTGGGAATTTTGCTTCTTGGCCACCAGGTTTAAGCTAAAAAGCAACTGGAGAATCTAAATATATGAAAGTGTTTTCATAAAGTCTTTAAGACTGAATATCTCTTTTTTCCCCAAAGAAGTTATAGGAATTTCAGTATTACTAAAAGAAAGCAGAGTCTGTTTTTAAGTAAATGTTTCTCTGGAGTGGAATAATGAGGAAAATATGAACAAGGATAATGACATCTTCTTTGTAAAACACTGTAACATGCACAGCATAATTTAATTTGATGATAATTGTTTATAGCATAAAAATAAGTATTCACTAAATGCTTAGGTATGAATTTAAAAGAAGCTTCTGATACATTTTTTCCCTCTTTCTTGAGACATGTTACATACCAAAGAATCAAACTGTTTTGTCACAACAAATAGGTGATCATTATCATGTCAAGTGATCTTGTTTTAATGAAGTTCACCTCTGGAGTAGCTGTGAGGAGCGTATTTTCGGTTGAAAGCTATACATCATCACCTTGACATTGCTTTCCCAAGCCGCTATAACTATCCTTAGCCTCAAATGAAGTACACTAATGGGAATTTGTACTATTTCGCCTTAGGGTTTTGAACCAAGAGGGACTACAATAGGCCAGAGACTGGTCACGTGGAATAACATGGTGAAAAATACAGGATACAAAGCAACATTAGCCAATTATCCCTTTAAATATGCAGATGAGCAAGCCAAAAGGTAATTGTTTATTAACTTTCAGACAAAACATTGCTTAATGAATTCTACTTTTAAATATCACCTGAGCAGAAAGATTAAATGTAATTAAAATGTGTGGTTGAAAATCTTTGCCATGGAATTTGTTTGAATTGTCATTGCCTTACAAAATTTTGTTATTTTAGGATGAAAAAGTGAGGGTTTAGGAGCTTTGTTTTTCAGAAGTGAGAAAATTAATGTTGGTTGCTTATATTAATCCTTCCAACTTAATTTCAAGTGCTAAATAGGTCATGATTTTTAGGGTGTACTGTTACAGGTATGCTTCTTGACCTTAAAATACCTAGTATTTTACTGAAGATCAAATTGTTGTTTCATTTCAGCCATCGGGATGATAGATGGTCAGATGACCATTATGAAAGAGAAAAAAGAGAAGTTGATTGGAACTTTCACAAAGACAGCTTCTTCTGCGACGTTCCAAGTGAGTGGCATTCATAGATACACAAACCTCTTAGTGGTTTCCTAGCCCTTGAATTTGAACAGTATTAACATCTAGACTGATAGGGTATGTTGCTAGTCACACAGCTTCCCTGTTTCCAGCTTACTTAAAGAAATTTTAGCTTAATTAGCTTGTCATTTGACTCCTCTGGGCCAGTCATCCATTAATCTGAATTTGTTTACCTAAAACAATAATTCATAAGAAAGAGATGATTGAGTTAGATTCAGTTTTGAGGAAGATATAAATCTAATAAAATTCTTGGCTTGGCCCAAAATTTCAAGTCATTTATTTAAGTTCCTTATAGTATTTTAAAAATATTCTAGATCAAGTAACAAGGACATATTGTTGGATCGAACCCTAAAATAACCTGCTATATGATCAAATGTTCATTTTTTAAATTTTGATTCAGTCAGAAAGCATGTATTACTAGCCTTCCACATACCTGCTTTGTCATTAGCCATTAGAGATGGAGCGATGAACACAATAAAGTCCAGTGGTCCAAAGCTTGAATGCCTCAGGGACCAAGCTCATAATATGAGTCAAGCTAGTGGGATGTGAGACACTAAGAAGTGATGGTGGTTTTGGCGAACTAAAGAGCGCCCATGGGAAGAGATCAACTGCTACTTTCCAGCAGAGGCCTTGAAGAAATGAGAGTCCAAATACTGTAAGAACTTCCCTGAGGTCAGGAATCCAGATTTTAATGTTGGCAGCAAATTCACTAAAAATTACTGTTGCCTGGAGTCAGCCTAATCACTGCAGCTGCCACCGAGAGAGTACACGGCCTGGAGGAAATACATGTACATATGTAAGTCATTGATTAGCCCTAGTGATTAGCAGTGAGGAATTGTGGGTAATTACAGTCTCTGACAGTGAATGTCGGCATTAAAGCTCTTTTGATTTCAGCTTTTGTTGATTGTTGTTGAAAATCTCTCTAACATGTATGTATTCCTATCTTATGAGATCACTAGGGGACCTGACTGGATCTTTGATGTTTCTAGAGCGTGCCAAGCCTCAGGTCTTTATTTTGAACACTGTTTCACAATATAGTAATAGAGAGATAGAAAGTAGGAGATTAGGAAGAATTTCATACTGATCCCACAAAGCAATGCAAGTTTCTTTTTCTGTCTTTTATTAGAAAAGTTGAGCTCTGGTTAGTTTATTTCTCTCAAAGTGATACTTGTATGTAGCCTAGCCAGCCTCAGGAAGAACATTAACAAATTCATGAAATATAGTCTTGTTTATATTTCAGTAGTCAACACTAAATATTTGTCTCATAAGTAATGGATTCTGCCCTCATAAAGCCACTTCTGACTCTGCTAGAATGAAATGTTTCAGTTTCCACAAAGCTTATTTGTGTGCAAAACCAGTCAACGTAAGATACGGCCTTTTGATGAAAACAAGAGTTTCCTAAAGAAAACTTCATAATCATGAATAAAAACTCATGTAATCAAGCTTTGTTCATAAATTTGCAAGTTGATTTTTTTTGTTAGCACAATTAGGCATCTTAGATAATGTAATGCTAATCTACTTTGTTTTGCTGGGTTCCAATTTTTTGCAATGGTTGCGGAAGCAGAAACAGTACTTACTGAGCAGCTATTTTTCATTAACTCCTTCAATTCTCACAACTATTTGAGGTGGGCGTTGCTGTCTCTGTTTTAATGGTGAGAATCCTGTGAAGTGGTTAGTTGCTCAAGGTCACCCAGCTTGGAAAGGACAAGACCTGGTTACATGCAGTTCTAACTCTGAAGGCCATGCTCTTTCCGGTATATCAAACAACCGCCCTTATTCAGAAACGTATTTTGTATTAGTGTGACTTTCAAAATCTTTTTCTAGACTGATGTACCCAAGAGACCGTGTGCTCAGCTGGAATATGGAGGGAGTCTGTGATCCTGGCCAGCAGTTATACTTGACTGTGTTTAGAGCTTTCAAATTGATCACCTGCCATCTTTCCTCTCTAGTTAGCTGCCAAAGAGAACATCCTTATAATCCATCCTTGATATTCCCTAGTGCATCGTTCTTTGATTTTATATACCATTATGGTGATGTGTTGCGAAATTAAGAGGGAGGCATTTAATTAACTGCCTGCTGAAAGGTCTACGGATTGTTCTTCCTAATTACAGTCTGATCCGAAATGCGTTTGTTAATGAAGTCCTATGATTTTTAAGATGCACTGAGTAGACAAAGGCTTTCATCTAAGGCAATATTATAGCATTGCTTTTTTTTTTTTTTTTTTAAACATTTGCTCCTGGAATTTCTTGAAGGGAAGGAGCCCCCGCTGCTAATGAACTGTCCATGTGGTTTCCCAGTTTGAACTGCTTCTGGATGCTGAGTCTTATGAAATGCATGAATAATTTACAATCCTTTTTCTTTTCTTTTCTCATATCACCAGGTGACCGATATTCCCGAGTAGTATTTACTTCAGCTGGAGGAGAGACATTGTGGAATTTACCAGCAATTAAATCAATGTGCAATGTAGATAATTCAAGGGTATGTAAAGTAAAACTAAACTGTGTTTAGCACAAATAGGGTTATATGTTTGAAACTCCTCTTACTGCTGAGCCTGTGTCTGATCAGAGGAAAGTCCGTAAGTGGCTTACCTACCGAGGAGTAAACACCACCAGGCCAGCTCTGCGGTCTTGTAGATGCTGGGATCAAAGTGTCTCTGTGTTTCCCCACCTTGAAAACATACCATCTTTCTTAATAAAGAACTCTTTTTCTTCCTCACTCATATTCTCTGTCCATGATAGTCTTTTGTATTCTTTCACAGCATATTTCCTTTCAAGATAATAGTTAAGACTTTTTTTTTCTTTTGTCATATTTTCTCTTTCCTAATCTATTTCCATTGTTCAACACATTTCCCCCTGAGGCAACTGTCATCATCTTAATTATACATTGAAAGGCCTGCCTCTCTAGCAGCCGGTGGGTCAGGTGGGCCTGTGACCTCAAAGGAAAATTTAGGGCACTGGCTGGGAAAGGGGACATCAAAGGGCAGGCATAAAGACATATCTGTGTAAATGGCCAGAGTAATCCAATCCAGGTTGCCCTGAACTCGAAACACCTTGCTGCTTTAGAAGACAGAAGGATGCAAGAAGACAAGCACTTCCTCGCTTAGTCTTCTCTGGACCCAAAATGATGTCAGCATCAGAAAATGGAAAGGCAGCCTCTGGGCTTAGAAGAGCTGTCAATTTCAGGGGTCCTGAGGCAGCTTCTCCAAGTAGAAACTGCTGTCTGATGTCACTAATGGGCCTGTCCGACCACAGTCACCAGGCAGAAAAGGAACTCATTGCATTCTTAGCATAACTCTAAGGTATGAAATCACTGGTTTGTTGAAAGTCTACTCACATGCAATGCTAAGAGCTAGCCTGACGATCCCATGTATCCTCCTGTTCTAACAACAACGTTTCTAACCGACTAGGAGGCAGGCTCATTGTGCTGCTACCTTCAGAGAACTAAGTGGCTTATCCAGCTCACCTCGTTAGTTGGTCCCAGATCTCCTGACTTGATTCTTCATTCTGAGAGGCTGTTCATGTGTTTTGAAAATAACTTCCCCTTTGATTGAGCTATTTGGATTTTCTATGAGTGCCATCTTTTCTCTGTCCACCTCTAAATGGACCAAAGGCACAAACCACCTAGAAACAGACCACAATTTCGTCATCAGTGGTCAGTTTTCATTTGCCACATTTTCTTCCCTTCTGCATCTCTCAGTTCATTATTTGGAAGCTATGTACTTATTTCTCCTTGTCATGGGTTAGCACCCTTCTTACGTAGAAAGTTAACTCCAGAGTAGTAGATATGTAGAGTCCTCGCTACATGTAAGACTGTGCGCAGTACGTTCCATCTCTCACACTGAGACTGTGACCTTGGAATTGACAATGCCATTCAATGGATGAGAGGTTAAGCCAGTCTGATTACTGTATAATCATACCTTGGATGCGCACAGCTCATTAACTTCTATGCCTCTGCGTCTTCATTCTACCTTCGCAGTTGGTCTTTAGACCTTCCTTGCCCTGAAGACCCCGAAGTGACTGAATTCACTTATTTAATGAATAGCTGACATTTGCTGAGTGTTGTTGACATTTGTCAGGAAGTGTTCTGAACACTTGAATGAATTGTTTCATTACTCACTGAATTATTGTTACTCATCCTCATGACAGTGTTATGAATTAAATACTATTATCTTGGCCACTTTATAGACGAGGAAAGTTCACACAGGTGGTAAGTGGCAAATGCAGGATTTGAACCCCGCCACGTATAACTCCAGCCTATGCCTTATGCTTCCAGAATGCAGAAAACAACCCCCTCATTTTGTTTTGTTTTGTTTTACTATAAATGTCATCTCTCACTGAAGTGAACCTCAAAGCGTCATCATGGTCTAGAAGAAGTATCTTTTATTTTAAAGAGCTAGCAATTTATTCTATGTGTACATGTTAGACTCTGAGTGAACTCAGAGGCTCAAAAGCCAGTAAGCCGGGCTGTGCCGTTATAGCTTTCATAATTGAAAGCTGTATATTCTTTCACACATATATCCCATAGTCACGTGTCTTATATATGTGTGTGTATGTATATATGTGTGTGTTTATCTGCATCAGATGATTAAAATCAGCATCAATAGGTAGCTTACAAAAAGGCCTATCGAAAGGATGAGGTAAATAAGTTGAATGAATTACATGAAGGGAAAATAATGGGAGGAAACTCATAAAACTAAGGATGAGATTAAACATGCAGTAACCCACACCCCGCAATCCTGTACATTTGCTGGTGGTGAGCGACATACTTGTCTCTCTCCTCCCTGGCAGCCAAAGCTAAAAGGAATTCACAGTCAGTGACAGAAGCTATGTAAAGAGAATCACCAATTTGTTTTAAGACAGGAGAGGATCGTTCCTCCTAGCCTTCATCCAAAGAGTTGTGCTGTGTACAAAGCTCTACACAGCCTCTGTTTACAGGAGGTACAGTATTGATTCTTAGCTGGTTAATAAACTGTATCTCAGGTAGGTTGGTAGCAGGCACACATAGCAAAAGCATTTCTACAAGGGACTAAGGCAAAGAAATCTAAATAGGTGGCTTTCTAGTGACTTGACGCATTTGCAAAATGTAGACCACCTAAAGGAATGCATGTACTCTGCTTTTTGAGTATTTTTTTCTACTGGGCTCGTAATAAGGGTTGGAGAGCTGTGAGGTCAAGTTTGTAATCTCTGGCAAGAAAACAAGCATTATGATCCTCTTGTGAAAATTTGAGGAACAGACCCAAGACACATGCCTGAATGCATGGTTAGGCCCGTTATAGACCCACAAAGGAACAGATAACCAGGGCCCCCAAATTCTACCTCAGAGAGCATGGTTATAATTTTAACTAGTTAAATTAGATATTATTTTTACCCATGGCAAATGCTTTTGCATTCTAGTCTCAAATTCTTCTATGAATCTGGAATAATAAGCCTTCCTCATAGAGGTAATATATTCAATGATAAGTAATAACTATCGGTTAACAGTTCAGATTTCAGATTATTACTGTATCTTTTCCTCGTCTCCCAGCTCAGGACCCTCTATAGGACTTTCGTTTGTTGTGGTGATTTGAACAAACTGTTCCGAGGCTACACGGCAGTGTTTCCCTCCCCGACCCCCACCACCCCAAATCCTAGCTATTGTACTTAAACACTTGAGTATTAACAACTATTACGTTGACAGGGACACACACCAAATGACACAGAGCAGAGGAGCTTAAGTGTTGGTGGGGTAACTCTAGTGTAATATCTCAGTGAGACCACATGCTTCAGTTGTAACTGCCTGTGTGGACAGCACATTGAGTTCGAACTCCAGATTCCATTTAAATGGCATGCCACTTCAACTCATAATTCAGACAGACCTGTTTTCCAACGTGCAAAGCTTCCGTTTCTGAGGCTGCTGTTTGCCTTCTAACAGGAACGCTGGTTTCTTACACTCTGTCCAGAGGAGCCTCAGCTGACACCACTGTCCTCTCTGTCACTTTTGTCTGCCCTTTGACAGCCTCAGGGACACACTGGCAGTGGTCATAAGTGCCCAGAAGTGTGTTTCTCAAATCTTCACTCTGCTGGAAACCCTTTACCCTGTTTCTTAGTCTTTGCACATTGTACAAGTTGAAGCTGAGGAGTCAGTGGATAAAAGGGATTTCAAATTTGGTCCCTCAGACTCTATTTCCTGGGGTAACTTATAAACAGCTGGAACTCCCTGAAGCATACAAGTCCCAGAAATGTATTACCTGATGCTTGTTTTCAAGAGGACTATGGAGCCCTTGCTTTTTTTTTTTTTTTCTACCGAGGGTCCCCTAAACTTTTCGCACATGGGGAACTTGGTCACATGGGGAAGGAGAGACCAGCGGTCATTGGAAACTAATGTTAGGGGTTAATTTTCTTCCCTTTACTCTTTTCTAAGCCTCTTAAAATAGCTCCAACTTAACCAGTAGTTTTAAAAGTTAAGGTATCATTTAAAACTGCTTTCTCTTTCCTTTCTCTTCCTTTACCCCCTATTTTAAGCCAGCTCCACCTCTGCCACAATCTAACTAGGAAGTGTGCAAAGGCACGTTACAACCACATAAGCAAAATGACTTTCTAAAACACCCCATTTGTGAATACCTAGAGTTCATTTATGTTCCTCATGAGAGGTACAAGAAGTTGCTCTCACTAACCCCATTCTTAGTTTTAGAAACGTCAAAGATTTTGAAATCATTCCTAGAAATTCCTGTCCTAAAAATATGGCAAAAAATAGAGCTGTCTTCTGCATGTAGATACACCTGCTTGCCAACCTCCGTAAACCCCATAGGATCATATATGCTCGTGTATTGAGCTGTCTCAGCCACAGGCAGCTGAGTTATGCCCCTGGCCCATCACACTTACAGGCTTTGGCACTTGCCCCTCAGCCTCACAGAGACCCTTACTTACCGCACGATACGGTGCTTCTCACATTGAATGAGAATTACTGATTTTCTTGTCTGATTTCCCTGCCACACTCTGAGCAACTTGAGGACAGGACCACTGTGCCTTACTCACCTTGTAAAGGTGTCAGCAAATACTATTTTTTTTTTTTGAATGGATAGATGGGGACACACAGCCTTCCTCTCTGAAAACCTAGACACTTCCTTGCACTTCATTCCTTTAGCCTCCGGGCACTAGTTACCAACTTCAGATAAAGTGTACTAGTCACAATGTCTTTTCTCTGTCCTTATTTCTTTCCCTGAACGGGCCCTCAAAAACTGTTTTGCAAAGGTTGTACATCAGCCAGCACCACCTTTGAATCTGAGAATTGGCTCTCCAGAGGCTTAAGAGCATTTATTTTTGATAGCAGCCGTGAAAGCAGTATTTGGTCTAGTGTTTATCATGTCCAACTTTTTAATCTTTGGTCAAATACACACATTAAAAACCGCTGTTATTATCTGAAAAGGTTATTCAAGGACAGATTTCTGCACTTGTGTTTCTAGTCTCAGCTGGCAATCCTGTTTCCTTTATCTTGCACATTTGATTATTTCATCCACTACAAATGTGTTCCTTCTAGCTGATAGTGGTTTCATAATGGGTACAATTCATTGTCTTCCATTTGAAAACTGTCAAACATTGGGGTTGCAGTACTTTTCTTTCAATTCCCCAAGGTATTACATGGGGCTTACATGCTATTTCTTTGGTGGGGGGGGACTGGTTCTCTGCCATGAAAACCAGAGAGTTGCTCTTCCAGAATTTTCTGTTGTTTGTTAGGTGGTTCTGTTTCCCCTAACTTAACAGGTGTCAATGTTTTGACCTTGAAACAACTACATGTGAATTATCCTATTTTATTACTTGAAATGTCAAGTAATTATTGCTTTTTAGAAATGAGCTTAAAAATTAAGGAGTACACTTGAATAATAACCCTTTTGTTTCATTTTTCTTTACTTCTAATAGAGCATCTTTAAAAACAACAACAACTTTTTATGATTGAGATTTTCAAACATGTGCAAAAGTAGAATAGTAGAATGATTTCTTCCCGGGCAGGCCTCCCAACTTCACTTCCCAATATGTGGCCAATTTTGTTTTATCCACACCTCATCCCCAGGATTAGTCCCAGTAAAATATAGTTGACTCTCGGGGGTTAGGGGCACCCACCCTACCCCATGCTGTCAAAAATCCAAGTATAACTTTTGACTTCCCAAAAACTTAACTACATATCTTGGTAGCCAGGGCTTAGGGCTTATAAATAACTTGGTTCTTCGATAAGTCTAAGTTCCAAAGAAGTGACTTGTGCCAACATCTCCTCTACTTTGAAAAGATGTTTCAATGCATGATTGATAAAGCCCACTTTAATAAAAGTCAAGGGTGGTTTTAATCCTAGAAAAAAAAAATTCATGCTCTTCTTGAAGTGCAGAGTTCCAGGGAGGAAACTCTGCAGTTCAAGAGCATGAATTATTTTTTTCTAGGATTAAAACCACCCTTTGGCAAATGGAGATGAGGGAAAGTAATAGGACTGGGTCATCGTCAGTGTGGTACTGACTCAAAAGAAGGGGAATATTTCTTATTCTCACCCTTGGGGAAGAAGGGCCACTCCTGTAATTTACGGATTTTCAAGGCAATGCAATTGTTCAGGCTTCACTAGAATCTAGCAATGCTGGATTTGGCATTGGAGCAATTTTTCAATTTTCTATAATAAGAACAGCCATCAGAAGAAAAGCCTTCTCCAGTAATAATGTTCTAAATGAAACACTGCCCACATGAAATCCAGAATTGTCACACTTGCCCCTGTTTATCAAAAAAGAAAGTTCCCCAAAAAGGGTTGTAGCCAACTTGGATAGACTTTTTAGGATTTGGAAGAAATAATTAAACACCTACTTATTTATTTTATTAATTGTATATATTTATTTAAAATCATATATATATATATATAATGTTTTAATTTAGAAACATTGCCCTCTTCTATTCCTATTTCAGGAAACAGTTTTATTCCAGGCCTTTCATGCAGTTGATATCAGTGCTTCTGATATCACCAGAGTCGCTTTTTGATTCACTGAGTTTTCGACCGAATAAAATATCATCTTTGGTTCCAACTAAGTTGATTGAGATATAGTAGTACCTTTGTCACCAAAAATTTCATGCTGATAACCAGAAATCTTAGGCAAAGCCACAGATTTGTTTTCTATATCAACTGCACAATTGTTCTCATAATCGGTCCTGTAGGTGTACGTACAGAAGCCCACAGCCTGTCCATTTTACTGCTTATTAAAGTGACTCTGAAAAGGCTTCTGTATGAAAGAGGTGTTAATGTTGTCTCCTATTTCAAACCGAAGGAGCATTGGCTGAAGTTGTTTCACACCTGGATATCATCCCCAAACAGTAGTTCGTTGTTCCAAACAAAGCAACCCCAAGAGTACTCTGCCATTTGAGAGCTTTGGGGGGGACTCCCTCCCTGTATTCAAACTGCTAGCTGACTCAAGAAGATGATTCTTTAACTTCTGTAACTTTCCCGCTTCCTCCAGTCCACCTTAATTCAGACCTTTGAGTGAACACGTTTTAAACGCCAGTCCTTCTACGTCTCTGTCTCCGCAGATCAGGGCTCACCCCCAGTTTGGTGACCTCTGCCAGAGGGCCACAGCCGCTTCCTGCTGCCCCAGCTGGACGCTGGGGAACTACATCGCCATCCTGAACAATCGATCGTCCTGTCAGAAAATCGTGGAGCGAGATGTGTCCCATACCTTGAAGCTGCTTCGGACCTGTGCCAAACACTACCACAACGGCACTCTGGAGCCAGACTGCTGGGACATGGCGGCCAGAAGAAAGGATCAGCTCAAGTGCACCAACGTGCCACGGAAATGTACCAAGTACAACGCTGTGTACCAGATCCTCCATTACTTGGTGGACAAGGACTTCATGGCCCCGAAGGCAGCTGAGTACGCCACACCAGCGCTCAAGTCCAGCATGCTCTTCTCCCCCACCGAGAAGGGGGACAGCATGATGAACATTTACCTGGACAACTTCGAACACTGGAACTCCTCCGACGGCGTCACCACCGTCACCGGGATCGAGTTCGGTATCAAGCACAGTCTGTTTCAGGATTACCTTCTGATGGATACCGTGTATCCCGCCATCGCCGTCGTGATCGTGCTGCTGGTCATGTGTGTCTACACCAAGTCCATGTTCATCACTCTGATGACAATGTTCGCCATCATCAGCTCCTTGATCGTTTCCTATTTTCTCTATCGCGTGGTCTTTAACTTTGAGTTCTTTCCCTTTATGAACCTCACCGCGCTCATCATTCTGGTGGGCATCGGAGCCGACGACGCGTTTGTCCTGTGTGATGTCTGGAACTACACCAAATTTGACAAGCCTCACGCCGACACCTCGGAAACGGTCAGCGTCACCTTGCAGCATGCAGCTCTCTCCATGTTCGTCACCAGTTTTACCACCGCGGCTGCCTTTTACGCCAACTACGTGAGCAACATTACAGCCATCAGGTGCTTCGGGGTGTACGCGGGGACGGCTATCTTGGTGAACTATGTTTTCATGGTGACGTGGCTTCCAGCGGTCGTGGTATTGCACGAGCGCTACCTCCTCAACATATTCACTTGCTTCAGGAAGCCCCAGCAGCCAGTCTACGATGACAAAAGCTGCTGGACAGTGGCTTGCCAAAAGTGCCACAAAGTACTGTTTGCCATTTCAGAAGCGTCTCGCATTTTTTTTGAAAAAGTATTGCCATGCATCGTCATTAAGTTTCGCTACCTTTGGCTGTTCTGGTTCCTGGCCTTAACGGTCGGTGGGGCCTATATCGTGTGTGTAAATCCGAAGATGAAACTGCCCTCGTTGGAGTTATCCGAGTTTCAGGTGTTCAGGTCATCTCACCCTTTTGAACGGTACGACGCTGAGTACAAAAAGCTTTTCATGTTTGAACGTGTCCACCACGGAGAGGAGCTCCATATGCCCATCACAGTGATCTGGGGAGTGTCCCCGGAAGACAACGGCAACCCACTGAATCCCAAGAGCAAAGGGAAGTTGACATTAGACAGCAGTTTTAACATCGCCAGCCCAGCTTCCCAGGTCTGGATTTTGCACTTCTGCCAAAAACTGAGAAATCAGACGTTCTTTTACCAGACCGATGAGCAGGACTTCACCAGCTGCTTCATCGAGACGTTCAAGCGCTGGATGGAAAACCAGGACTGTGACGAACCGGCCCTGTACCCGTGCTGCAGCCGCTGGAGCTTCCCCTATAAGCAAGAGATTTTCGAATTGTGCATCAAGAGAGCCATCATGGAGCTGGAAAGGAGTACGGGATACCATTTGGACAGCAAAACCCCAGGGCCAAGGTTTGACATTAACGACACAATCAGGGCAGTGGTTCTGGAGTTCCAGAGCACCTACCTCTTCACACTGGCTTATGAAAAGATGCACCAGTTTTATAAAGAGGTGGACTCCTGGGTTTCCAGTGAGCTGAGCTCGGCCCCCGAGGGCCTCAGCAATGGCTGGTTTGTCAGCAACCTGGAGTTCTACGACCTCCAGGACAGCCTCTCCGATGGCACCCTTGTTGCCATGGGGCTGTCTGTGGCTGTCGCATTTAGCGTGATGCTGCTGACCACTTGGAACGTCATCATAAGCCTGTACGCCATCGTTTCAATAGCTGGGACTATATTTGTTACTGTGGGTTCTCTCGTCCTGCTGGGCTGGGAGCTGAACGTTCTGGAGTCTGTCACCATTTCGGTGGCAGTTGGCCTCTCTGTAGACTTCGCTGTCCATTACGGGGTTGCTTACCGCTTGGCCCCGGATGCCGACCGAGAAGGGAAGGTGATCTTCTCCCTGAGTCGCATGGGCTCTGCGATTGCCATGGCCGCCCTGACCACCTTTGTGGCCGGCGCCATGATGATGCCGTCCACGGTTCTGGCCTACACCCAGCTGGGCACCTTCATGATGCTCATTATGTGTATCAGCTGGGCTTTTGCCACCTTCTTTTTCCAGTGCATGTGCCGGTGCCTTGGGCCACAGGGCACCTGTGGTCAGATTCCTTTACCTAAAAAACTCCAGTGCAGTGCCTTCTCCCACGCTTTGTCTACAAGTCCCGGTGACAAAGGACAAAGCAAAGCACATGCCCTGAATACTTACCATGTAGACCCCAGGGGCCAGAAATCCGAAATGGAGCATGAGTTTTATGAATTAGAGCCTCTGGCTTCCCACAGCTGCACTGCCTCTGAGAAGACCACTTACGAAGAGACCCACATCTGCTCTGAATTTTTCAGCAGCCAGGCAAAGAATGTCGTGATGCCTACGCCGGCAGCTTACAACAGTGAGCTCCACAAAAGCGCCCAAAATGACTCCAGATCCGCCTTGCTACAGCCCTCTCCTGAACAGCACACCATGTGTCACTTCTTCTCTCTGAATCAGAGATGTAGCTGCCCAGATGCCTACACACATTTGAAATATGGCCCACACTCTTGCCAGCAGATGGGTGACTGTTTGTGCCACCAATGTGCCCCTACTGCCAGCAGCTTTGTGCATGTCCAAAATGGCATGGCACCTCTGAAGGCGGCACGGCCAGCCCCTGATGGCTTTGTACATCCCGTCCCGCACATCCACCGCTGTCCCTGCCTACAGGGCAGAGTGAGACCCCCTGGGATGCAGAATTCTCTGCCCAGGAGTTTTTTCCTCCATCCAGTGGGGTCCATCCAGGCCCAAGAAAAAACTGGTAAGACCAGCGTACACAGTCTTCAGAGCACAGAAGACCATCTTCCAAAGATGGCAGAGCCCTCACCATTTGTCTGTAGAAGCACAGGGTCTTTATGCAAAGCATGTTGCCATCCTGAGAATGACCAAAGTGGACCCTATAAAAATAGAGACATCAGGAATATGGAGGGCAGTGGAGGGGCTGAAAACCAGGGCTCCAGTTCAGTCAATCCGACCGATGGGGCGGAAAGGGAAGCTGAGCCCAGCTTGTCACAGACTGATGTCATTGTGAACTCAGAACATTTAAATCAGAATGAACCAAAATTTATATCGAACCATTTCATGGGGGAGGCTGGTTATGGGTCCTGCCCTAACAATCCACCAAGTTGTGGCAGAATTGTGCGGGTGAGGTGTAGTTCTGTGGACTGTCCAATGCCAAACATGGAAGCCAATGTGCCTGCTGTCTTCCACTCAGAACTTTCCGGTGAAAGTTTGTTAATAAAAACACTTTAATAAATACAGTATTAAATTCAGAACCAGCGCCTCAGTTGTTCCTTTGAAATGGAAGTAAAATCCAGACGTTTAGAAAGGGAGCCCAAACACGCAGGAATAAGAATGTTTCACTTTGTTAAAAATCATGGACAATTTTTATATTCCACACGAACAATCGACAAATTCATATCTAATGAGCGTTGACTGATGACTGGATTTTATGTTTTCAAAAATATAGTTTTTTACATTTATACCCAGCTAGAAAAATAATTACGTCTTTCTCTCCCCTCTCAAAGAAGCGAATCAGAGGGTTAGAGTTCGAATGACCCAGAAGTTTCCATTGTCCCTGGGAATAATATTTACCTGACATCTTTATCCTGGGGCACTTGGTCGTCAGTAATTAAGACATTTGATCGTGCAACATAAATACGGATTTTAACAGTGTCACTTCAGTTGGGATCCAGGAACTACACAATATGAAAATTTATATTTTGGGCAAGGCCACATTTAAAAACTAGTTGCCAAGTATTTCAGTAGTATGTCCCACCGGTCTGCATGAGTAGACTTTACATGAAGCCACTGACACATTTATATCCAAATCGGTGTCTTTTTCCACATTCGTCAAGAAATCACTGGCATCATCTTGTGTCAGATGACAGTTATGTGAGTACCACAGAAGGATGAGAATAAAGGATACACTTCTTAGGATAAGTTGCATGTTAACAAAGGTAGACCCAGGTCAGGGGAATCCTAGCCCTTTGAAGTAGAGTAAGGGAACTGGTTCTATGCAGTTTGCTTCTGTCTCTGCCCCCAAGGAAACGTGTTCAGACAGCTGCCTCCTCCTGTGTTAGTGTCTCAAGCTGTGGAAGGATGATTTTATTATGCAACTAACACCTGGAAATGCTAAGCCTTCAGGCGGCATCTTAAATGACACTTGTGTGTCTTGTTAGATCAGTCTACAGTAGTTGAGCTGTTGGAGCATGCTTTCCGGGTTAGTACTTCAGATGACACAGCTGTCCTTCACAGGGTGTCATCTGATACTGACTGTGCATTCCTGCCCTGTCCAGGGAACCCTCCCAACTGCATTCTGCTTCCTCCAGGACACTGCCTCCCGTTGGGTCCTCTGAAGAAAACTGGTGAAGATATTTCTAAATACAGTGTTCTTTCCAAAAGTTATATTCGTTGTTTTCTAAGAATAGTTTTCCAAATTAGATCTGTGTATTATTCGGAGCCTGAAAAAAAGCTTTCAAGAGTTGCAAGGGGTCTCATGTTTCATTGACTCTAACCCATCTCCACCAAACCACATTTTAAGCAGCTTTCCAGCTTTCACTTGACCACTTCAGTGACACAAAACTCACTACACAACTCCCTTGGATGAACCCAACTCTGTTATCCTGTAGTTTTTCTACAGTTTTGGTCCTCATTCTGCTCTATGAAGTAAAAATAAACATCTCTGATCACTTTGCCACATGGCATCCTGAGAGATACTTGGAAACAGTAATTGTCTCCTCCCACTAACATCCCCAGTACACTGCCCTGGTTTTCCTAGGACTGGGTTTTAAGCAATTAAAACCCTGAGTAGGAAGTTATGGTCTCTGGGTAAGTAAGGTTGTTGTATTCCCTGCCCAAGTGTAGGACCCAAAACAGACTGATACAGTGCAGAAAGGAGGGCCAGCCCTAAGGAGACTGGATGGTACTCCTGTGAGCTCACTTCGAGATGGAAATTACTTGGGTTCAAGCATCACAGCTGATGGTCATGTAGCTTAGAGGAAACGAAACCCACCATGGCTCTCTCACAGGTACTGCTGCTACGCTGCCTTTGCAGACCAGTTTCTGACAGCAAAGTTCAAGTCTATATGTCTACCCGCATTGCACTTAATACTGTTAGAGAAATCTGAGGAATCGGGGAGGAGATGGGAACACTTGGAAATAGGATTCACAATCCCAACACTAGATTGTTGGTTTTCCTTATGAAATATGTAACCATAACGTTGGCTAGTGAAAATTTAGGGACACAAATGCACTTTTATTTTTATTTTTGCTGGCATGAACACAAATTGAACTTCAGGGTGATAGGAGAAGCAAGTTTTTTACAGATAGCCCAACCTGAAAGACGTCCACGTGAGTCAAGTGTCACTTAATTTAGAAAATAAAAATTTAGAAAATAATTATCCTGCACCTTGAATGTGGCAGGAACATTTTCACATTGATTTCATCTAGACTTTGGACTTTTAATTATTTTTCATGCCAGAATTTTTAAAAAAGCAATTTATTAGCTGTGACTAGAAGGCTATTTTTTAAAAATCATTACTGGGCAGCAAAATATTATTTCTAGTTGTGTTTCACAAAGAAATTTCATCCATTGGCCCCTTCTAGAGAATTGCAAAGCAGATAACAGGTTAAATTACACAGAAGAGGAAAAAGCCCTTTCACTGTGAAATATTTGTAACTTGGAAGGGTTTTGCTTATGGAAAGGATTTGCAGGCTATCACTACAATAGAACACGTTTGAGGTTTGTTCCTGACTTCTTCCCAGCTAGGTCACTTTTAAATCCCTACTTGATTGAAGAGTGGAATAGGCAAGAGCACAAAGTTTTTCACGGAGAACAGCTGTACTGTTTGAAATAACCACATAGCTTCATCTGTATATATTAATTTCGTGCATGTAATTGCTGTAAAATGCACATCCTCCCCAAACAATATTCTTTAAAGTGATGCTAAGTTGTTATTATATTAAATTTTATTACAATAATCTACGTCCCAGTCTTAATCATTTCAAATTTTAAAACTTTTGCAATGCGTAATGTGAAGAATAGTTTTACAAATGTGGTCTTACAGAAGATTAAGAAATATTCCTGATTTGCGTCGTTTCACATGGAAACCATCTTTCCACTAGCAGTTAGGACAGTTTCTGAATGAAATATGAGGAAACAATCACTGAAAACAGCTGTGTCTTTTCTCTTTAAAGAGGATGGTCATTTTAGAAGAAAAAATTAACCCTAAAAAAAAATTCAAAGACTCAATTGGGTTTTGTGTCATAAGATTCAGACACAGCCAGGAAAGTTGAAATTTGTTGAAATCATGAGGGGATTTATTTTTTTTTTAATGCAGAAGGAACCGTCATGTTCAAATACCCTTTACACTATAATGAATTTTTCCAAAATGTTTCCTGGCATTTAGTTTGTTCATCTCCAATTGTTGTTATATTAATATCTACAGTGTTTTTTGTAAAACAGCCATGTTCATCAATTTTTGATTTTGTTTACTAAGAAGTTCCATATCTTTAAATATGTAGAAGAAAAGAATGAGTAACCATGGTTGATTAGTAGAATCTTGTGTCTTTTGTTCTTAATAGTGGTTTAACTGCCCTAATTTTGGATTTTTCGTGGAAAAAAAAAGGAGTAATTTCTCTTTCCATTCGCTGTAGAAACCACAGTGCACACATACAAGCTCATGAAGGAACTGGGATATTCCTGACCTCTGACTGTCATAGTGAAACAGGAGTTACATACACTTCATGGTCTCCAATCGACTGGAATAGCTAACCTTTGACGCTTCCCCTTCTACTCATAGTTTTACCACATAACTTTCTGTAATGTAATCTACATCTTCCTAAAAAATGAAGGGGGCAGGTTATTTTCAGCAAGACTTTTTTTTTTTTTCTTGGAACCCGGTAAGATTCTTATAAGGTCCTTTTTTTATTCTTATAAAACCATTCTTATGGTTTTAATTTGCGGCAAAGTGACAATCAGTGAAATTTGCTCAACCTGTATCCACTAATTGGACATATTTGGTCCGTGAACTGAACTTTAGCTCTCCACTATTTAAAGGAAAAAGCATTTGCGAGGTAAATCAATAAATGAGATTACAGAGAGCCTCTTTGCCTTCCTATGAAAACAAACCTCTGGAATTTAAAAAGCTAGAATAGTTTTTGCAACATAATATGATCATTACAAAGCTCACTGATAAAGAAAGTTCCAGCAGGATTATCTAGACAAATCTTTACTGGATGTTTCAATACTAGTTGAGAATAAAAAAAAATAATAATAATAATAATAGAAAAGCATCTATTTTTAGTCTTAAATGTGATCTTTCTTGGATGCTCTTTGCTCCCACAAGGGCCATTATTCTACCTTGCAAAGCTCTCTGGTCTGCAGGGTGACTCCGATTCTCTGGATACTGGCAGCTGTCTAGTGCTTCATTCAGTGGAGACTTAAAGGATGGGATATGTACAGCTACAAGCTTTATCCTCCCTCCAGCAAAATTTCTTTTCATGCAGAGATCTGAAGAAAGGCCTTGGGAAACATGAAAATCTCTGGCAACATCCTCTCTCAGGTTGAAGTTCACCAGTGTTTGCTCTTTTCTATAGTTTGATCTCTTTACCTTCAGTTTTTTGAATAGTGTCTGTGCTATTAGTTGTACATATCAGATGGGAATAGATATATACTAAATAATCTTGGATTGTTGAATAATTCTATTACAGATCCCAACTTGAATTTCTTTGCTCTGCCCTGGAAAGAACACTGGGCTCTGATTGGCAGATAAGGGAGAATTTCCTTGAGTGAATGCCTTCCCTGCCAATCATGGCAAATTATACAGCACTTTGATAAATATCTACGTGTTACCATCGGGGATTAAATAGAGGTTAGAAAAGCCAACTCTAAGACAAAATTAATCCTTCCCCTAAATCCTCTAAATCATTCAGAAAACCAACAGGCATAGATCCTGCCCCAGAAACAAGAACTGTGATTTTTCTCATCTGTGGGTTAATTGTTACAAACCACATGAGGGTGGGCGAACCCATCTCAAGCCCCTTCAGAGGGGGAAGGAAGGTTTCTGATATTTTCAGCGTTTCGATGTCATATGTGGGTCTTGAGAAAATCAGGCTGATCAGTCTTTTTAAGCAGTTTGGGTCATCCTGAAGGAAAGTACAGGTCATGTTATGCGCTTGAACTCCACAATTCATAGTAGGGAGTCCGACACCAAGGTTTCCCATCAGCATTCATCTCCCAGTGTTATAATTACCTGTCTTTCTCACATGCTGAGTCCTTGAGAGCAGGCATGCTTCAACCCCTTGCTGAGCTGAAGTTACAAAACTGCTGAAAGCCCATTGCAGTACACCAGCCTTCTGATGACATAGAACCTCTGCCTTCAAGAAAGCGACAGTCCTTAAAAAAGGAAAAGCAATACCCTTCAAGAAAAAGGAATTTGCAAAGCAAGAAATTACACAAGTAAGAACTTCTTTTTTTCTAATCAGAGACATGAAAAATGCTGAAACTGCAATTCCAACAGTTTCAAGCATTTCAGAATCACCACAGTCTGAAGCAGCAAGGCCTTAAAAAAAAGGGTGGTGTCTTGGATTTCAAAAACCAAAGACCTAGGTTGAACACCAAGACCAGCCACTTTCTAATACCTCAGGTTGCTCCACTATAAAGATGATGATACCTATCTCACAGGGTTGAAAGCAATAAAGGAGATGAGACCAGCTAGAGATGCTACAGTGTAGCTATTTCCATCCCAGTACTTGTTCGGCTTTTCATATCATTCTGTTCTACTCCTCAAGGCACGACCTGCAAAGAGGGAGTAGGCCAGCCTTGGTTAGCTGAGCGCGTGTCACACAGATGCTATCTATGTATATGACTCTATTGCAACTAGTGTGTATATTGTATAGTATAGACGTGTGTTCATATGTGTTTTCAGTGTATACATTTGTGCAAATACTTCAATATAATAAAAGCTTTATCTCACTCCAGTCTGTCACTGGGACTCACTGAGTTACATTTACCTATGTTCCAAAAGTTGTGTTGAAGTTTTCATACACTCTATTCTTGGGTACCGCAGAGCATTTTCTACTCCAACTTGATAAGCTGAATATGTTTAAGGTTATCCTCCATATTATGGTAATAGAGTATTTTTTTATAGTTTACAAGTCACTTTTCTATGCATTCTCATTTAAATTAAGTCAGCCTACATTGTAAAATGTCTGCTGAGTTTTGAATAAATGAATGAGTAAAAGGATGAGAGGATGGATGGATGGATGGATGGATGGATGGATGGATGGATGGATGGTTGAAGTAGTCTGAACAGATATCTTTCCCCTAATTTACAGATGATGAAATTCAGGGACTTAACTGATCACTCAGTTGACAAGTGGCATGCTAGGATTCCAGGGGTTTTTTCCGTGATATAAACCTACCATGATTAAGTCATTTTTAAAATGATGAATGATTTCATGATAGTATCTTGATTTTAGCAGTCTGTGTCATCACTGTTATGATACAAGTATTCATTAGCCTGCTAATCTTTATTTAGTTCTTATTCAAGGTAGATAGATACTTATTTTTCTATTTTTTTATTTACTGTTTATACATATGAATACTGCCACATAATATTTGTTTCATATTCATTTTGAGGATCTCATCATGCTCAGGAATTGAAAAAGCAAAACTCATGACCCACAGTTCATGTTTATTGAAATGAACTGAAGATGCAACTTTTCAAAAACAGACACAACTGACATTTTCCAGAATATACATTTTATTTTAAATCCCCTAAGTTTTTATTCATGCAGACACTGACTTTCCCTTGATTTGTCTGCCATCCATGTGTAGATTCACTCATTTATGCAAAAGGTAAAGCACTGAACCAGCTACTTACTGTCTCGGGTATTGGAGCCTGATTAAAATGATAAGACATCCTGCCTTCCAAGAGCCCAAAGGCATCAACAAATCATCACAAAACCAACGACTGCCAAAACAGGTTTACAACACCTATAACAGGATTAATTATCATACAAAACTAAAAGAAAATGAAACCCAGTAGTAAAATGGGCAAATGATATCTATCGACAGGCACTTTACTGAAGGAGGCATCCAAATGGGCCATCTACTTACTAGGTGATTTATTCATTTAACCCATCAGAGTGGCCAGAATTGCAAATATTGATAACATCCAGTATTGTAAAGAACGTGGGGAAAGTAGCAGTTTGGATGAGTGAAAATCCACACAATATTTTGAAAAGTCAGTTTCTGACAACAATTGTAAGTGTTTAAAGTCTGTGACACAACAGTTCCATTTCTAGGAATCTTTCCTGCGGAAATGACAGCATGAGTGTGTCAAATATATGTGCAGGGATGGCAAGAATTTGAAACCAGTAGACCCCTCGTTAAATAAAATGGGAATATTTTGTGTAGCCCTTGAAAAAATGATGCAGATTTATAAGCTGACCTGTAAAGATACTCATGGCACATTATTAAGTGGGGAATAAAGAGTTGCAAATGTGAATGACATACACACAACTTTCAGCAGAGGTTCCCTCTGGGACATAGAGTTGAATGTGGACCTAATTACTAATGAAGGAGTAATTTCACATTACTTACGTGATTTTTTTTCAATGTGTTTGAAATATAGGTAATTTGAACTTTGTTTTAAATATCTGTAAAATAAGAAAACCATTAAATGTCCAAATGACACAATTTAATGTAAGTGCCGTAATCGAGGTGTGTATAAAATGTTATGGGACCAAGAGAAAAGGGGGAAGGAATCCTGAGGGTTTATCAATCTGCATAGCTAGCCCCTTTTCATCTCTTAGCCATTAATCCCTTAACAACTTTCGGAAGTCAGCAATATTATCCCTGTTTTATAGATGTGTAAACTGAGGATAAGAAAAATCAGGAAACATTCATAAAGTCACAGCTACATAGGGGCAGAGCTAGCTTTTAACCCAGGCCTGTCTACCACGCTCCCAGGCCCCCCAACGAACGTTCGGTCTGAGAACTGTAGATGATGAGCAGAGGCGACAGGTATAACCAGCAGAGGAAACTATAGGTAAGAATTCAGACTTGAAAGAATGTAGCCCGATTAAGGGGCTTTTTTTTTTGACAACTGAGGATTATTGTTAAAAATTTATCACGTATAACATAAGAAGACAGAATCTACAGGTCACAACAAAGTCAAAATCTTTTTCTCTACAGACTTCCTCGTATGCTCTGAAATTAAAGGCTGAACAAGGAAATGCAGATCTGAGTCTTAGCATTACTGTCTCACCCAGGGATGAGCGGAAAGGAGAATTTGCAGGCCGTTCATGAGTACTCCGAACTTGAACAGCCCTATTTTGAAAACGTCCCCCATGATGTGAAATCTACTCTCCCCCTCTATTATCCAAAACACTGATTCCCAGGCTCCCTTGCCACAAAGCTGCAGACACGTGACTCAGGGTCTACCAATCAGATGGGTTGACAGTGATGACACAAGGAGGGTTCAGGGCGTTCGTTTGCAAATGCATGTGATTCTGGGTTTTGTACATGGCGGTGGCTCCCTTCCCTCCACCTTTTTTAGTGAAGTGCCTGCGTCAATCCTGGAAGCTGGAAACAAGTGCCTCCAGCCCTCTCAACATTTCTCAGTTTTCTAATATCCCTGAGTAAACCCTCTCCTGCTGCTGAATTCTGTCCTCTGCAACTCAGAACCCTGATCAACAGAACATGGGAACTCTAAGGAGAGAGGAAAATGTTTCTTGTAATCTCATTCGTCCCCACATCGCCGAAGGGATGGAGAAAGGAGTGAAATGAAGGTAAGGTATGTTGGCCTCTCTGCGAACACCGATGCTCTCTTCGTTAAGGTCAGTGAGTTTTAATCACGTTTAGGATTTTTCCTGGAGTTTTAAATTCTACTCAGAAGCCAGTGCATCATCTATTGATGTATAAGTTCTCTGAATCGTCTAGTAATACTGTCTGGACCTTGTAGCCTCTGACACATCCACTTCCCAGCAACAGTGGAATTCACAGTGGAAACTTCCCAATTAACAGTGGCAACAACCCTGCCCAAATGCCTGATTGGTGGGAGAGAGGCCGGGCGGTGCCTAAGCGTCCCAGTGATTTCCCTGAGACCTGCCCATCTGAAAAGAATGTGAACGGGAGCCCGTGGGTGGGTGGGGGTAGGATGAGAAGACAACTTGAAAGTCCTTTGATTTCCTTACAAGAAGATGACCTTTTAATGCCAGAGCTGGGGCATAACGTAATTCAGACAGAGGTTCAGCTGGAGTTCACACAGCCTGTCGGACTCTTCCTAGGCCCTTTGTCCACATTAATATCGGGAGGTGGATTTGCAGGTCTGGCATACAAAGAAGATTCTAGATGTTGCAGGGTGCTGTGCACTACGGGAGTCAGATTTGAAGGGAAAAAACAACCCTGAGATAGCTTCCCATCTGCCCCGGACAGTTTAGGGGCCGGGCCTGTCTGCTGGAAGGTTAGCATTGGGCCTGGCGGGGGGATTAACCCACCCAGGCCACGTGAGGCCAATCTCGTGACTTAATGATGCCCTAGGTCTGCCATCTTTGGAGTCAGAGGCAGAATTATTTTTCGTTAGGTATTGAGCGAAGTTTTGTTAAAGCAAAAGTAAAGACTGAGAGGCCAACAAGCGAATGTCGAGTGGGAAAGTGTTACTGTCCAATAAGAAACCCAATCCATCCAGCTCGGCTCTGGAGGACAAGGTCGGAGAAGAGAAATGGGGCAGGTCTTTGAAGCGGACAGCGTGTGACCTGTCTCGGTGCCACATTCAGAAAGCAAAGCCTGAGAGTGGTGATGGGTGTGAGGCAGGCACTGGGCTGGCTGGAGGAGGCTTGCTGCTGGTAGGCAGACCCTGCGGTGTCCCCCCCCCCCCCGGGGGTCACGGCGGCGTGGCGCCTCTGCTGCATCCAGGAGGTACCGGCCCCGCATACCACCTGGCAGGCAGGTGAGCCCAGAGTCAGCTGGCTGGGTGGCCAGTGAGGTTAGTTAAGCTTCTTGTTTGGGTTCCCATAAAGTGCGGAGGCAAGGGGGCCATGGACAGAGAGAAGGGGCCTGTCTCCTGCGGAAAGGAAAGCGGCTGTCTGAGTGGTACAGGCGAAGCATCTTCCGTCTCAGGCAGGCCTGGGCCCCCTTTGGCCACTGTCCTGCCTGCTGGTATTTCTCTTGGGCTCCCTCTCCCATGCTTTCTCCCAGGCCGAAGGCCCTGTGGCGTCCACTCCACCCCCTGGGAAAAAGTCTAGCTGGGAAGGTGCTGTCTGGGGTGGGCAGGAAGCATGCGCGGGTGCTGGGGGAACAGGGACTGCACTTCCTTATCTGCAGGCCAGAGCAGGTGGAGAGGAGTAAACAGGAGGTTGTCTCAGCTCTGGAAATTCCTGAGTGAGGTATTTCTTTTTAACTGGAAGGAAGGGATATCCTGACATTGATCCGTGAGATGGTCCCCACTCAGCATCTTTTCCAGACCCACAAGAGGAAGGGCTGGGCTGCGTCCTGTGAACCCATGGCCAGGACCCAACCAGGCCTGGGGCAAAGACCTGAATCCTTCTCCCGGCCACGCTGGGAGGGACAAAGGAAAAGCAAGGTCCTGGGAGCCGTGGCTGAGGGGACTCAAATCCAGCCCAGCCGCTCACTAGTGCGACCTGAGGCTGGTCCTTCTGCGTATCTGGATTGGGCTATAGGCGTACTGCACCCTCCGTGGGCTGCCAGGGGTACGTGTACACACCCCTCATGCAGTCCCCTTGGCCCTGAGTGGACATTCTCTAGGAGACGACACAAGCTTTGTCCACCATGGTCATTCAGAACTACAGTTGTTTGTGAGGATGGAAACATGGATGGAGGCAGCCTGTCCCAAGGTGCTCAGTCTTTTGACACTGACCCCTCTTCTGCAGAGACCCAGGAGGACAGGGCCTAAGGAGACAGAGTGGCCACTTAATGACCCGTGTTCCCTGTAAGTGGCCAGGAGCTACAGGTCTGGTTGGAGCCCAGGTGGAGCTGGGGACACCAGCAGGGAGTCTGGCCCATATCATCAGCCATTGTTAGCCGCGTGTAAGATTCCCACCAAATCTGCCATCCGCCAGGCATGCACTCAGTGGTTCTCAAATATTCACAGGCACAGGTGTCACCCAAGCTGCTCGGTGAAAAGTAGACCCTCAGAGACTCGGTTTCAGCAGGTCTGGAGAAAAAGCCCTGAGTCTGGTGTTGGTAAGCAGTCCAGGCAGGTTAAGGAGCCACGTGTCCACCTGCCCCCTCTTCCCTTCTCCTGACTTTCTCCCCTGGCCCAGGCCTTCTTTTTTACTCTCTTTTTCTTTTGTGCCTTTCCCTTCATCATTTTACTTCCGTTCTTCTCTACAAACCTAATTAAACAGATGACTGAGGGCTGAAGGACTTTATAGAAGGCTGCATGGTGAAAAGGTGAGGTAGGGAGGACAGCTGACGTACATCAGCTTAGGGTGGTGGCATGCGACAGACCTGTGAGTGTGCTGCGTCCAAATTAATTCTGTGGCCTCAGTTTCCTCCTCTGCAAAGCAGGGTGGGAACCCTTACAGTGTGAGAAGCCTGAGGACTCAGGGGCACGTGGGGGGATCCAACGTGGCACGTTCCTGTCTGCACCCCTCCGTCCCTCGCTCTCTTCTGTTCCCGTCCAACTAGTGCCCAGAGCCAGACCTGCAAATTAACCATCGCACTCCCTGTCTTTGCTGGGATCACAGACCCACCACCCAGCACCCTCTTTTGCCTCACTGTAAATACTGCCTCTGCTTGCTCCTCAATGTCTCTGAATTCTGAACTTTGGGGGTTTTCCTAAGAAAGTGCTTAGCAGGTAAACTGAACCTTGGCTTGGGAAAGGTCCTGACTAGGGCTTTCTCCAAGAGGTGGGTGCGTGCCCTCGTTGTGGGAGATCAAGGGAGTCTGAATATTCTAAAGAGCCCGGGTGGGGGGGGGGCGGGGAGTGGTCAGCTCCAGCATTTGATGAGGTAAAGTCAGGACTATCAAGGGTTTTCAGAACCTACCAGCAGCTGCGTGGAGCTCCAGGACCTCAGAAATGGCCACTGCGTCTCAGAAGCAGTCTGGACCAAGTTGACGACATACCCATCCAGCCCCTGCTCCGAGTCCCTCGGACCCACGTTCCCTGAGTGAGAGAGAAATCACGCTGGGGTGGGGGGATGACTCTTTAGTCCCAGCACTGCCCCCTCCCCAGGGACACCATAGAAGCCGGTGGTTTCTGTCTGCCAAGCTCTTCTCAGCTTTCTCAGACTGATCTTATGACCCCTGGTGAGTTTCAGGTTTAAATAATGTAGTCCCGCTTTCCTGGAAACTGGGTATTGGGCTATTCCAGGGCCAAAGCACAATTGTTCCCCGATGTTGTGAAGGAGCCGGGGGTGGGAGGTGGCGGCAGGCCTCCTCTCTTCTGAGTTCCTCAGATTGCTGGGAGTGGGCTGAGGTCAGCGGGCCAAAGGAAACCACGGATTCCTGAGGGAGGAGGCAGCTTGCAAGTCTCCTGGGATCCAGGCGTTCCTCCCCCCTCAAGTCAGGACCGAGTTGAAGCCATTCTGTGGTGCCTGTGCTCCTCTCGGCTCACAGGACCCATGTGGGGCCATGACAGGCCACCCTCCAGGCCCAGAGCTGTCCTGCTGCCTGGCCTTGGCTGTTCCCACAGCCTGACCTTAGTGAATTCTGTGTCTCCACAGAATAGAAACCACCTCCATCCATTTTAAATACAGTGGGGAAATGTCTGTGAAAGGAACTGGGGTGCCCCATGGAACCCTAGGACAGACTTCCTAAGGCGTTGGAATCAAGAAACTTGCTCTCCCCCAGTCTTGTCTCTGTCTCTCTCTGGGGTGACCTCTTATGCTCACTTGTCTCTCTCGCCCTCTCTATCTCTCTGTGACTTCATTTTCTTTGCTCTGTTGGCACATGGCCTATCAAGCCTGCTCCAAAATGGCACCCTCCACTCTGAGTCCACATCTCCGAGCTCCAGCAAATCCCAGACCCAGCCTCTCAGTCTCAGGGGCAAAACTTCAAAATCAACAATCTGAACGGCCCAGCCCGCTCTCTGGGTCAGGCGCTCACCTCCTGTCCAGGCAGTAGCGGGAGGAGTCAGGTCACACAGGACATTGCTCTGGCTTCTCCCTGGGCAGAGGGAGGAGGGCGCAGGGAGGCAACTCCAAAGGTGTCTGAAGCAACCAACGCCCTTTCAGCTCTAAAACCAGAGTGGTTACCCACATTCACGTGTTGTGTCGGCACACAGGGCCAGGCCTTGATGGGGCTGGAAGAGAAAACAAAGACGTGGGGTAGATGGTCCTGGTCTCTCCTTACAGGCAGCAGGAAGCTCCCCGGCCCTGGCCTGTTGCTCCCTGACGCCCACCAGGCCCCTGTTCAAGGAGTGAGTTCCGTCCTGGGTCACTGGAGCCCAGCTCTCACAGCGCCAGGTTCTGACAGGGGGCCAGCAGGCATTTCCTCCTGGACAGCAGTTCGGTCAGGGTTCAGGGGAGCCCATCTAACCTGCCTGAGACTCCCCTGGAAGCCGACTTTGCCCTCCCCTCTCCCTAATCCAGCCTCAGCAGCTGATCTGCCCCAGCCGACTCCCTGGCTTGTTGCCTGGCCTGGTTGGGCTCTGTGTCCAGACTCACGATTGTGGGGCTGGCTGTCTCCCCGGGGTCTCCACTTCCCAGGGAAGCAGCTGCTCCTGTCCATCCCCCACCTGCCTGGTCTGCAGCCCAGAGGCCTGTGAAACTCACAAGGGCAGGAAGGCAGAAGTGGGAACCCCAGGGGCAGGAAGAGGCAATAGGGAGAGAGGGGCAGCAATGGGGGCAGACCCATAGCCTCAGGAATGGCTGGGCTAGAGGCACCAGGCTAGGCTCTCCCCAAGTGTACCCGAGCTTGGGGTGTCCCTCCCCTCATTTATCAATGGTTAGACCACAGCAGCATCTCCTGCTGCTCTCCATGGAGCCTTCTGGCTATGACAGGCTGGGATTGTGGCTTGATATGAAAAACAGCTGGAACCGAGGCATTCGCACTTGCTCAGATTTCACACTGTTGTGATTGAGGATTAGCAGGAAGGAGAGGCAGATCAGATGTTGCCAGCATTAGAGGCTTTTCTCCCCAGAGGCCAGCCCCCAGCCCTGCCCTTTCCTCCTTCCCACTCCTCTCCCCTCTCCCAGCTTCCTTAGGAAGCTCCAGGCAGCCGCAGCTGGTGTGCATTTCAGCCTGCAGCATGAGCCTTCCTGAGTTCTGGTAGCCTCCAATCTCCTGGCCCCAAGGGGTCCAGGCACCAGCCAGGCGGGCTCTGGGTTGTCCCCTGGAGAGAACTGGGGTGCTATCAACAAGCAGTAGGCACTTGGGTCTGTTTGAGGTGGGAACGTTTGAAGGAGCATGTATTTGGACCCTTTGCATTTCATCCTATTCATTCAATCACTGCATTCATGCATGTGTGCAACAAATGGAAAAGTGCCTTGTGCTGTCACTAGGGGAAACAGCCGTGGGCGAGATGGTAACCTGGCCCTCAGAGTCCATCGCGAAGGTAATCAGCAGTCACGAAAAGCGTGAGAGGGCCAAGCTGGGGTTGTACAGGGAGCAGTTCCAGAAACCTCCAAATACAATCTGGCACCCTGTTATTCAAAGTGAGGTCTGTGGCTGGGCAGTGGCAGCACCATTTCCGTCCTTGTCTGGAATGCAGAATCTCAGTCCCCATTTCCTCCCTACAGAATCACAATCTTCCTCTAACAAGACCCCCACGAGATTTGCACACGATATGATTTGAAACGGTACTGGCCTGGTGTGTGGGTTCTCGGTCTTGCCTGGGGAGCTTGAAGATGGTAACCATGCCCCACAGAATCTGATTTAATTGGTCAGGATATGGCCTGGGCATTGGGCTGTTTCAAAGATCCTAAGGTGATTCTGACATGCAGCCAAGGAGAAGAACCACTGAGGTCTGGAGAAAACACCTTCTGGAGGAAATGCCATTCAAAATCACTGACTCACCCATATGCTAGCTCACTCCTTCATTCAAACACCACCACTGATTCAGCTTTTAGAGGGTCGAGAGGCTTCAGGACACTCCAACCCTTTACAGCTCAGGCGTATAATACAAGCGCAACCAGTCACACAAGTAGAGAACAGAAGATAGTGACAAGTTTTACAGCACCAGTCACAAAAATGTGAAAGCCCCCCCCCGAATCATGCTGTGGATTAAGGGGGGGTCAGGTGGGAGGTGAGGGTGCATTGGGTCAGAGGGTATGTGTGTGGAAGGAGGTAGGGTACCCCGGTCGTGTGTTGGTGATCTGGGACTCTAGGGGCACGGGAGGAGAGTGGTAGTTCATTCCTCCCAGTCTTCAGAGGCTGGGAAACCTCCCAGTGGGAAATGTCTCTGGGCCTGGCCTGTATGAGATGGAATACTGGGATCCTGGCCTGGGTGTGTGGGCTCATTTCTCTGGGCAGAGTTGGTCAAGGAGTCTCCATTCGTCACCCAAGATATTCTGCCTGGTTGGTAAGGAGCAGCAGACAGAAGAAGCCACCTTCTGCGGAGGCTGTGCCCAGCCCCTGACTTTGATGCCGGGGTGACAGTGGTGTCTGTAGGAGGCTCCTTAGTCCGAGCTGGTGGACGTGTGGCCTCAGGTTATGGAGGTGGTCACTCCAGAGCGCTGCCTCTCTTTGCTCTTCCCTGCAGTCACCCCGACCTGAGCTCAGAACACAGCCGACTCCACCCACCGGTGGCTCCAGGGCATGAGTTAGCCCTGGACAGCTGTTTTGTCATGGACAGCTGTTGACAAAATCCAAGTAGCAGACAGAGTCTGATTACCTCCTTTCCTGTAACTTCCTTGGGCTTTCCTTCGTCCCTGGGGACAGGAAGAAAGTTGTATTTTTAAACTTCACATGCCAGTAGCCCTTCCTTCCTGGAAGGAAATGCTCTCATCCTATTGTGGAAAGTGAAAGTCAAGATCAGCTCTGCGGCTGGGGGAGGGGTGGGGGGATGGGGGGCCTGTGGGAGGGAGAGGTGCTGCTGTGAGCTCTGTACTGTCAGGGAGCAGGGGTGCCCAGGGAGACTCACGTTTTGGGCACAGCAAAAGTGAAGGCAGAAGGTGCCCTTGAGACCTGTGTCGTGTGACTCATTAACCGCCCTCTGGTGTGTCGGCCTGCCTGGGGCTTCCCGCGGGCTCCTGGCTGTCCCAGTGGAATCCTGGGCTGAACACATCGCGGGCCCCACGTGGATGTTCTGGGATCTAAGTTCATGGCCCTAATTGCTGGTCTATCCTCTCTCCCGCTGGGGAACTTCAGATAGCTGGGATGATTCCCTTCCATATTTCCGGAAAACATAATTAAGCACGTTTAGAGGAGGATACTCATATATGTTCAAATTAGAGGCTATTTTGGGAAATTATAGCAGCTGCTGCCAAAAAGAGCCAGCAGGCAGAAGTTGTGCTCAACCCAGATATGAACGAAACCACTTTGGATCAGCAGGGAGGGCATGTAGTCCCGTCTCAGCACCGTTGCAAATTCCAATCTTGTCTCGGGAGAAACAGATCCAAGGGCAACTAGAAGCTCACCCCTGAATCCACTTGGGAATCCTGGGCGTCTCACACAGCAGACAGGGATGGGGGCAGGGGTACAGGCCTGACTGTTCCCTTCCATGGCCAGCCCCCTAATACCAGGGCAGGGTCATGACGCTGAAATGACACCTCCATAGAGAGGTGTTCGCCAGGCACCAATGAAGAGAAAAGTCTCTTCATCTTCCCTAAGGTCCTAGACCATGGAAATGCCTTCCCCAGGCCTCTGGACTCGGAGAGACACACATTGGACAGCTGTGGCCCTGGCAGGCTCTATCCAGGCACCCAGCGCTGGCTTTCAGGGCCTCGTAGGAGTTCCTGCAGTTCTGGGATCCTCGGGGACCCGACCAACACTTGGGGGTCAGGGGAAATGGGTTGTGAGGTCTTCTCTTTCCTCTCATCCCTGCCTGAGGGTGTGAGTGGCAGGCACGTGCTCTGGTGATAGCATGAAGCATCACTGAGTGATTGTCCACACCTTCCAGGCCCTCCTGGGCAGTCACAATGGCTCTGGGATGCTTTCCCCACATCGGCCAGCTCTAGAGCAAGGCCTTGTCAACCTTTGTCCCCAGTGCCAGGCTCAAGGCCTGCTGGCCGAGCAAGTGTCTTTCTGTTAGGTTGGTGCAAATTAATTGTGGTTTTTGCAATTATTTTTAACTTTTTAAAACGCAAGTACTTTTGTACCAACCTAATATATCAATACTGCTTGTTGTCTCATCTTCCCATAGAACCAATAGCTCCTTGAGCGAAGGGACAGTGCTGGATCTTTACACACCTCATTCGTCTCAAGGCCAGTCATGGGCATGCTGGTGGCTACTGTTTGTCCAAAGTCTACAGCAACTTTGACACTTTCGATACATTGCTTGTTATTCAACTAGACACCAAAATTGCTGTCTCCATTGAGGAGAGGGAGGCTCAGAGAGGTTAGTGACTTCCTTAGACTGAGATAGTGAGAGTCAGAGCTGTGCTTTGAAGCTGGGTTTGTCTTCACCACCCATCTGGTTCCCACTCACTCGCTCCCCTATCAAAGCCAGTGGATGCCGCCCTCCCTGCCGCCGCCCTCCGCCCCCTCCCCAGTCTTACACCCATTTCCTGTGCTCACCTGGTCTTCTGGAAAAAAAAAACACTGTAAATATGGTGCCTCAGAAGGGTCACTGGAGGACAAACATTGTCCAGTGCCTCTGTCACTAGGCACCGGGCTGAGATGGGTAGAGGGGCTGGGGGCCCTGGGGCTCCCTGCTGGCAAGCCCCCCGCCCAGCTCTCATGAGTAGGGTTGCCACACTTATCAAATAAAATATAGGCCTTACTTGTACCAACAAAAATATGTGATGTATTTGGATATAGCGGGGAGTCCTAGATTTTTACCTGGCCTCCTGGCCACCTGGCTCAAACCCCCCAGCAAGTAGGAGTTCTGGGGAGGAGGTGAGCCCGAGGGACAGGCAGGGGAGGAGATGAAAAGAACTGGCAAAGGAGAGAACTGGGGAGGGTGAGAGGAAAGAGAGAGGGAAAGTCCTGGCTCCCCGTGTCAAGGTCTCAGTTCCCCAGGTCTTATCTGGGGACCATTTTCCTTCTGTGTCTGTCCCACCAGCAATGAGAGCAGGGGGCTGAAACCCCAAGGCAGGCAGGGCTGGTGGTGGAAAGAGTGCCGCCTCCCACTCCTGTGGTTCTGAGAAGGGCCCGTCTAGGACAGAGGATAGCAAAGGGGGACTCCGGCAGGTGACCTCTGGGATGGGCGCTCTGGGTGAGCCCAGGAAACCAGTGCCACCAAAAAGGAGGGACCAGGACCTGTGTTCACCTCACACCTCCAGTCCTCGGGGCAGAGAGGCACTCAGGAGAACAACGATTGTGTGTCTTCACAGCTCATCATTTCTTGACTGGAGTCCTTGGTCCTTGGCAACTGTCCCTCCCTGCTGAGTGGGACTCACCCTCCGTGGGGACAGAAGCGCCATCTGAGTGTTTCTGGCCTTTACACCCGAATTTTCCTAAAGCGCCCAATTGCTCCTTCTACTGGAAACATGGTCTCTGTATTTTTTTTGTTTTTTTTTTTTTAAGGAGCAATTGCAGGTTTTGCTCTGTGGCTTTTTCAAAGGAGTGTTTCTCCTTTTCAACAAAATTTGGAGGCTTCTGAGCCTGGGGCCATGCCTCCCTCTTGATGGCTGTGTTTGTGGGATTCCTATAACCAAGCAGACCTATTTCCAGATTCAGGAAAGGATGGCAGCCTGCCTGTTCAAATGCCATCGTGTGACGTGGCCCGAGCATTTCCTGTGACACACACAGAGCAGCCTTTGTACGGCCCGTGGCCTCCCCAGAGCTGGTTACAGTGATCACTGGCTGGGGCCCCAGGAGCAGCCCAGTCAGTGGGGTATGGAAGAGGGTGTGGTGTCCGGCAGAGAGCTGTGATCTCCAGGTCGCTTAGTAAATACCAGGCAGGAGGACATAAATACCAGGCAGCAGGACCTCAGTGTCAGATGAAATTGGCTACTGGAGAGGGCGGCAGTGGCAGCATCTAACGAGGAGCTGACCATCCCTCAGGCAGGGAGTCCTGCAGGGGCTGAGTCTGACACTGGCAGGTGGAAAATAAGGCCCCTGGGGAGAGCGTCTCAGGTCCAGTGTGTCCTGCTTGTCAGGGCCGAGATTAGGGGGAGGCAAGTGAAGTACAGGGTGCCAAATCCAAGGAGGCATCACTCCCAGGGCCAACCCTGCACTCGTGGGACCCGGAGACCTGGGAGCAGGCACCTCCTTTCATATTGCACCTCACACACTTCACCCTAACCTGCCCCTGCTGGTGGTGCTGGGCCAACCTGGCTGGTGGCCCCTTTGGTTCCATAGCACAGGTGGGGTGTAGACATGGACTCTGGAATTAGGTGGGGTCTTGGCTCTGGTTTTATGCACCTAGCCTGCCTTGTGGAACCTCTCAACCGTCCCACCGTGGTTACTTCTCCACATCCTGATCTCAGGGAAGGGCAAATCCATTCACCCAATTCCCCAGAACAGATCCTTGGAAGACCTCTTCCTTTCATCTCGCCTGGAGGGAGAGCTGTGTCAGGTTCCTAACTGGTCTCCTTGTCTCCAGTCCTGCCCACTCCAGTTTATTCTGCACACTCACCAGAGAGGCCTATCTAGATCTCAGGTCTCATGGCACTTTGCTGCCATGGGTATTCTGCTTGCAAATGAAAGGAAAGAATGGAGCCAGTCTTTGGGGGAGGGGAGCCATACAATTCTTCATCCAATGTAGCTTCTTTTCGGACTATAAAGGTAGTAAATAGGGAACACTGGAAAGTACAGAAAAATAGAAAGAGCAGGATTACTCATTTCCACCCCATGAAGCTCAGACTCAGGCATGTGACTTACTTTGGCCACTGAACTGTCAATGCAGGTGACATGTCACTTCAGGCAGAAGATTCTAGAGCCAGCACAGGATTTTTCCATGCTCTCTTTTCCACACTCTGAGAATATAGAGCAGGTCTTTGAATAATGTCATTTTGTTTAATGTCATTTTGTTATAATGTTGATAAGATGCCAAAGGCACTTAACTCCTGTATCTATCAATGAGCCTATGGTAAAATTGGTGTCATTACACGTTGTTTTGCTTAAAGTCGCAGAATCTGTCAGCAATGTTAGATGAGGACTTGTTGTATGTGTCTAACAGAGGCAAGCCCTCTCACTGGTACAACCAGCCTGGACGGAGGGTAATGAGGCCACGTCTCTGACTGGCCGGCCTCCTGCCTCAGCCAGGTAGCTTTGTACACAGGTAATGCCGTCCCAGTGCACGCACCCATCCTGATCCAGTAGCAAAAGAATGTGGATGACTCCCTTCATACCATTTCCCCTTCTGGAAAGATAAACATCTACTGTGTTACCAGGCAATATCCCAGCTTCAAGGACACAAAGCTGATCAAGACAAGCAAGGTCAGGTTCCCCAGTTATGGAACTTACTTTCAGGGTCGGGTGGGGTGGGGGGTGGGGACACAGACACGCAGGTAAATAAAACAATGCGTTAACTGCAGACAGTGCTCAGTGCTTTGAGGAAGATAAAATCAGACGAGGAGCAGCGTGTATAGACAATAGGAGACTAGGAAGGGTGGCCAGGGACGACCTTGGTTGAGGAGGTGAGCTGACCTGAGATTGGAATCAGGACAAGGACGCTGCTATGTAAGGAGACTGGGACGAGTGCCCCTGGCCCTGGGACACATTTGGGCCCAGTGTGTTGCTGGGAGTCATACACAAGGACCAGGTGGCACGATGGCAGGGACAAGGTAGATGGAGGCAGCAAGGGCATATCATGGCGGGCCATGTGCACAGTTGGTATTTAACACTGAGTGTTGTTGGGAAGGTATCAGGAACCTCATAACTGGAGAGGGACCTACTCTGACTTACCCGTCTTAAAGCTGAGTGTGGCTATTGGTAGCAGACTTGATTGTGGGGGTGGGGTAGAGACAGAGAGAGGTGGGGTAGATATTGGTGACTTTGGCTAGAGCGGTGGCAGTGAGACGGAGAGATACACCTACCTGGGAAGGACTTTGGAGGTAGAGCTGATGAGACTTGCGAATGAATTGGTGAGACAAAAAGAAATGAAGGATGACGCCTGAGTTTTCACCTTGAGAAGGTCCAAATGCCACTAAAATATCTCCAAATGGAAATAACGAGAGTTTTTTTTTTATTTCCTGAGCAGTTTTTCTAAGAGGTGTTTCTTAAAGAAGTAAGGTGGGGGCTCAGGTCGTTGAGGTTTTCCCTCTCCCTCTATTGTATTTTGACTGGAGGGGTGAACACAGGACCCAGGGGGAGGTGGACAGGGCCGGGCTGTCTGTTTCCTGCCACTTGCCCAGGGCTGTGATTTATTACTGCTGGTTTTGACACTAGTCTTCCTGGCATCTGATCAAGCTTGAGAAGGTCAGGGGGTTAATTTTGCCCTGAAGGCAGGCATTATGCCTGGCATCTACGCAAGAATTTGGAGTATGTTGAGAGCCTCTGATGTCAAGCTTTGAGTGGAAGGGTACCTAAGGCTATGCTGGAAATAGGGCTTGCCCTACTCTCCAAGGCATGGGACACCCCCAAGCTGACTGGCATGGCAAAGGCTGCTCTAAAAATATCCTTAAAGTCCCAAGTGAGGTGTTTGTGTAGGTGGAGCTGCTAAGAAACACGGGGTCTGTGCCTGGTGTGCTCCCTAAGGATTTAAGTCTTATCTCAGCCTCAGTTTCGCCTTCAGCCGAGAGGGAGAGTACCTGTTCTTACTCCTCAAGACCTTGTAGGGAGAATGATTAGAGAACTAACAAATCTCTTGGTAAAGATGCTGGGGTGGGATGAGGGTGGGGCTCAGGCAACCTATAGTTCTGTTGAGATTTGAGATTCGTTATCATTGGTCCTTGGTACCAATTCCTAGACTTTGTTGCTGGCTTTAATGTACGTGACATAGCTGTGGGCCGGCTCTGTTTTCTCTTTTGAGATCTCTCATCCTTTCATCTTTAAACAAACAAACAAACACAATGAACAAAAAATCCTTAGGTTAAAAAGCAGGTATTCCCTTTTTAAAAACCAAACAGTTCCAATGTCCCACAGCTATTTGGTCTCATTACCCAGAGTTAACTACCAGTAATGAAAGTATTCTTCTAGACGTTCTCATGCATAAATCAGTATGTGCGCATGCGCGTGCACGCACACACACACACACACACACACACACACACAATATTTTTAAATGTAGATGTCAGCAAAATATAAGGATCTTCTGCAGCGTGTTTTTTTCCTGGCATAACAACTCCTTAGAACATCCGACATCAGCATATGTAGATTGGTGTCATTTTTTCAGTGACTAAATAGTACTTCATCCAATGGTTATACAATTAACTTAGCGAAAATTATACAATTATACAATTGTATAATTGTACAATTAACTCCCCTACAATGGAGAGTTAGGTTTTTTCCCGTTTTTTGATGCTGTTAGAATCAAATCCATGAACACATATAAAAACACACATAGGTAAAGAATATCTTTTTTTACAAGTAAAATGAACAAAGATGCCATTTTACTCATTCATAAGTGAAAGAACCAGTAAGATGTGGCCTTACAATCTTTAAGAACTAAAGCTGAAAAATGATCAGTGGTTGGTAATGCTCTTGGGGTGTCTGACGGAAGCCAATACATATACCTTTGGAAGGATGATGCTTTGACTCCAGGCAAGTGTCCTCTGAATAAAGCATGTAAATACTCAAAAATTGCACACTACAAAAATAAGCGACCAAGAACAAAAATCAGCAAAAACAATAAACAGAAGAATAAAATCCCCCAGAAAATCAGATATTAAAGTTATCAGATATAGATTTTTAAATAGATATGTTTTATTACAGAAACTTAAACACGAATTTGAAACTATCAGGAAAGAACAAATTTACTATATTGAAAAAATACGAGATCAATTGAAAAATAAAATACTTCCATAAATAAAAATAAAATAGCCAGGGAATTTAAAAGCACCACAGGAAAAATAAATTTAGTTGCAAACAGAAGAGACAGTTGGTTACCTGGAAGACAGGTCTGAAGAAATTGCTAAGAACTTGACGCAAAGAAGCTAGGAGATGGAAAATATGAAAAAGAAATTAATGACATGGAGAATATCATGAGCTGATATAATATGCATATAACTGGAATTCCAGAAAGAGACAATAGAGATTGGAAGAGAGGTAATATTTACAGAGATTTTTTTTTTTCTGAGAATGTTTCCAAACTGATGAAAGACATGAATCCTTAGATTCAGGAAATAACGAATCATAAGCAGCATACATAAAAATAAAATTACACTGAGATACACTGTAGTGAAACTATGTAGAGAACCCTCAGTCTCACTCATGTCTTTTTTAAGTTTGTGTGCTAAATGCATTCACAGCAGCAACTATAAAAATACCTTATTTTCATATTCTATTTTTTTCAAAGTATTTTATACAGTCTATAAAGATGTCAAAGGTAAAGACTTTGACTGATGACAAGTTGCATGTCATAGATTAGGGGAGTAGTTCAAGGCCAGCTTGCTGGGCAGCAGATGGAAGACTAAACACCCAGTCTCTGAACGGAGACCCTTCCTGCTTTGTACTCCTAGGAGAGAGCGTCTAGGGCGTCTACCCTAATATACAGAGAGTTGTTAGAGGTGATTTAATGGGGGCTGGGAACAAGAAGGATTCCTGATGTGGGGTGGGTCCCAGGTTGCAAGGTCAGCTACACCCAAAATTGCCCTTTAGGCTCAGGATAATTGGAGATGGCTCCTGCTTCAACTGGAAGAAGCTGCCTATTGGGGTGGGGAAGGGGCCAGGGGGCTGTGACACATAGATCCTCTTTAGCTACTTGGGCTGTGGGCCTGGCTGTTTCTCTTCAGCCTTTAAAGTTCAAGTAGGATTGAGTGTGTGGACAGAGTGCATGCTAAGTGTCTCTCCTAACTTCCTGAGGCCTCTGCTGCCTCTCTGGGCCATCTTCCTACTGTTGGGGAGACTGGCAGGCAGGAGCATTTATGATTAGAGAAGTACTAAGCTGATGAGTCAGACTTCCAGCTCTTTCTTGCTTTCTGTCTAAGAGATGAGATGTGTAGCTGTGGTTTGTGCCATAGGCGGTGGGACGTAGTGAAAGGACAGAGGTCGATAGGAGTCACAAGTTATGGCTCAGGTCCTGCTTCTGTCACTTGGCGTCTGGGCTTTGTTTTCTTCTTAAAAATGTTGTTTCTAACCAGGAGCAGAGTCTGTGTGTTC
The DNA here is from genome assembly GCF_964194185.1 of Rhinolophus hipposideros. Classification (NCBI taxonomy): domain Eukaryota; kingdom Metazoa; phylum Chordata; class Mammalia; order Chiroptera; family Rhinolophidae; genus Rhinolophus; species Rhinolophus hipposideros. The sequence goes on from NC_138072.1 coordinate 12,470,786, forward strand.
AAAGGAGGTGGGGCCGCTTGTAGTTTGCAAAAGTGATCTCAGAGAAGACTTTGAACCTGGTATTGAGGTTGTCACTGAACACTTTAAAATTTCTCTAAATAAATAAAAAATAAATAAATAAAGGCAGGAAAGTGTGAACTTTTTATGTTTGTCAAAATGCAACATGGGTGGAAAAATATTTTTAAAAAAACATAGTAGGAAAATCTGGTTGGTGGCCATGATGGGTTGAATTAGTCCCCTCAAAAAAGTCATGTGGAAGTCCTTACACCCAGTCCCTCAAAATGTGACCTTATTTGGAATCAGAGTCATTGCAGATGGATTTCATTCTGTTAAGATGAAGTTGTACTAGAGTAGGCTAGGCTTCTAATCCTATATGACTGTGTCCTAATAGGAAGATGGCCATGTGAAGAGAGAGGACACGTGAGGACAGAGGATTGCAGTGAGGCAGCTGCCAGCCAGGGAACACCAAAAGTAGCCCAGAAAATCACCCGAAGAGAGGAAGAGACAGGAAAGCTTCACCTATAGTTTTCAGAGGGAGCTTGGCTCTGCTGACACCTTGATCTTGGATTTCTAGCCTCCCAAAGTGTGAGACAATAAATTTCTACTGTTTTAAGCCACCGAGCTTGTGGGAGTTTTCTATGGCAGCCCCTCCCAACCTGGTTCTGTCCCACATTGCCAGCGGCTGTGCCGGCACACATGTGGACCACCAGCCCCCAAGTCTTGGCTCTGCCCCCATCTCCCACAAATGGCTGCCTTTGGGCCACCCCTTGGGAGAGACTGACCTGGAGAAGAGTCGCATACAGGTCCTGGAAGCAGCTCATGGCCATTTGGGAAGGGAGTTTGCGGGTCCTGGTTCCACCGAGCATGATCTGGATTCTATCAGGCCGGTCACGGGCCCCTTAGGGACATCCCATTGATCCAACTGACTCTGCCCCGTGGGGAGGACTGGGGCTGACAAAGCCCAGAGGAGGGTCCCCTGAACCACAAGTGGCAGGGCAGGAACCCCTTTCGTCGAAGGTACTAGGGTCTCTAGGCCTCATCTGGCACGAAGAGAAAGTGGCTGTGAGGTGGGCAGTGGCCGATATCCCTGCAGAGGGTTTCACCCCTTGGACCCATGTCACTAGGAAAACTCTTCCACTTCAACTTCCACCTCACACCGCTTGGTTTAACGCCCTCCTGCGTGCGTTACCTGTGGTGGGGTCTGTGGAATCCCAGTGAGGCTGTCTACATTTGGTGCTGTGGGGCTTCTGACAGGAGCAACAGAAGGAGGAGGGGGTCACTGCCCTTTCTCCTCCCTTGTGTCCCCCTTTAAATCTGTATATATGCCTTCCTACCATTTGTCCTTTCCTTCCACGGACCTATTTTTGAGGATCTGGGTAACTAACCAGGGCTAGGCAAGGACAGCCAAATCAAACCGAGGTTTATCTGCCTCCCCAGGCCATAACCACTGCTTATCTTCCTGCTCCAGGCTCCTCTCTCTCCTGGAAGAATGGGTCCTGTCTTCCTGCTCTGGGCATCTCACCAGAGACAGACAGATGGTGGGTGGGTGCGGCGGAGCCTGAGCAGGAGGACAGCTTGGTTGGCCCTTGGAAACCGAGAGGAGATTTATTCCGTCTCCTAAAATTGAAATATTTTCCCTGGGTTCTCTCTTTGGGAATGCTTGTGAGTAGGATTAATTTATGACTAGAGCCCAAACAAAAACAGTCCCAAAGCCCAACACCCAATAAAGCCCCCGTCTAGTTTCTCCTCACGTTTCTGCCCCACCTGGGGGGCCCAGGCACACCGGCTCCTGGTGTGTTTTCCGGGCGTTCTGCTGGCCGGCCTCCCCCAGGCCTCCACTGGGCTGTGTGTCTGGCTCTCTCCGCGGCACAGGTCTGTGCTATGTTTGCTACCAGGTCAGCTGGTGTCCTGCCGTGTTCACAAATACTCGTTTGTTCCCTGCTCTACACGTATCAGCTAGTTATTATGCTTGTGGGCTTTGATTCTGTGGCTGGGAGGCTCTGAGGGGGGTTCTGGGGAGCCCTGGCTGGCCTTTCTTGTGTGGCAGACCTCAGGGAGAAAGGAGATCCAGAGACACGAGGAATTCAGCCTTAGCTGACTCAGGCTGTGTCGCCTTCACAGCATTCAGACCCTTCAGCTTACACGCTCACCGACTTGGAATGTCAGAACTGAAAGGACCTTGGAAATCACCTGATCTAAGGTCCTCACCTCACAGAGAGGGACAGGAGAGAGAAGTGAGTTGCCTGAGGTCATGCTTCAAATGCTTCCTCCTGTATCTGTTATATGTTTCACTGTCTTTTATAAAAGGCTCACGTAACTTTTTTTCGGTAACTGTTGTCGCTGAACTAAAGCGGGTTCGGGTTCGTTTGCCTGCACACCTCAAAGTCAAAAGAGACGCAACAGGAGTTTGTAGCAAAGAAAGGAAAGGTGTATTTAAGGAAACGGTGCCAAGCCTGGGGACACAGGTGAGCTACTGCTCAGAAGCCTGGCTCTCCCATGGCTTGTAGTTCAGATGACACAGGGCAAGAGCCTTACAAGACACTGTGGCTTAGAGGTTTGGAGACGTGCTGGGAGCTGATTGGTCGGAGGTGAGGTAAGGGTAACGAATCATTTCTTCAGGACAGTTCTGAGGTCTTTTCCAGAGTCCCTCTGTCTGATCTCATAGAAAAGTAGCTCAGGGGTCATTCCACCTTAGGGCTTAGCAACTGAAACATAACTTAGGTGAAGACGTATCTTTATCCTGCCAGAGGGCCGGACTGTGTCCATTGGTCAGGTCTGGGCTACTGTCTTCTGCTGCCTGGAAGGTTGCTGATTATCTGGGGGAAAGGCTAGGTCTCTGAGGGACAGAGAGAGAAAGAGGGAGGTGATTTCTAGAGCTAGGATTTAAAACTAAATTTAATCAAAATCATAGGACTCTCGGTTTCACTTTCTTCTTAGAATTTAGTATTGGGACAGTAAATGCAAGAAAAGCAAAAATAAACAAGTGGGACTACATCAAACTAAAAACCTTCTGCATGGCAAAGGAAACCACGAACAAAATAAAAAAGAAGATCTACTGAATGAGAGACAATACTTGCATATTCTGTATCAGATAAGAGGTTAATGTCCAAAATATATAAAGAACTCATACAACTCAATAGCAAAATACCCGAAACAATCTGATTAAAAAATGGGCAGAAGATCTAAAAAGATATTTTTCCAAATGGCCAACAGGTACATGAAAATGTGCTCATCATCACTCATCATCAGGGAAATGCAAATCAAAACCGCAGCGAGATATCGCCTCACGCCTGAATGTGTGGCTGTGTGAGAATGGCTATTACCAAAAAGACTAGAAATAACAAGTGTTGGTGATAATGTGCTGAAAAAGGAATCCTTGTGCACTGTTGGTGGGACTATAAATTGCTGCAGCCACTGTGGAAAACAGTATGGTGGTTCCTCAAAAAATTAAAAATAGAACTACTATGTGATCCAGCAATCCCACTTCTGGGAATATATCTGAAGCAAGTGAAACCAGTGTCTTGAAGAAATAGCTGCACTCCCTTGTTCACTGCAGCCTTGTTTACAATAGCCGAGACATGGAAGCCCCCTACATATCCACTGATGGATGAATGGACAAAGAAATTGTGATAGATACACATAGGCTTACACATCTTTTGTTAAGCGTATGCCTTGATATCTGAGGCGTTTTTTGTTTTTTTTAAATCTCTTTTTCTTGCCTTATAGTACAATGTTAAATAGAAGTGGTGACAGGGAGTAGCCTTGTCTTTTTCTCAATCATAATGGTTAGAAAGGGCTTTGACAATGAAAGCACTTCTCTTGTGCCAGGTAAAGTAATTGCATTTGACCTCACTCCAGCCTGTCCTTTTTGTACTGAGACAGCAATTGAATCAGCGTTGTTAGGCCCAGCCAAACACTGCATTAGTGTCTTGGATATAGCGAGGCGGCTTTGTCTCCCAGCGAGGAAAGGAAAGGAAGATATTGTTACTACTGTATTCATGGGGAAACTGGGTCACAGCGTTCAATCAAAGCAGAACTAGGACCGGAACCCAAATATCCTGCCAGCTGACCCACTGGCCAGGCTCTCCTAAGACCTTGGATGGGTAGGACTAGGGGAAGACTGTGCTTGGATTCAGGTCTAAAAGTTCAGTTTTGTAATCAGAACTTTGGGTGGAAAGGGTCTTGTTTTCTGTGATGCTCCTCATTGCAGACACTCTCAAAACAGAGCACTGTCTCCAGCAGAGCTGGGAAGAATGTAGACACTATTCTGCCCTCTGACCCCTGCCCTCTGACCCCGCGTGGGGAGGGGGACATCAGTCCTTGGCCTACGTTCTTTGCAGTCATTTTGGTCTTCAGATCTGTAAGAAGGCTGCTCGTCGGTCCTTGGCTCAACTAGGGAGTGAATCCATTTGGACTGTAATAGTGCCTCTACCTTTGTTTCTGCGGTGATTTAATAGTTTGTTGGGAAAATTTAATAAAACTCCGACATCTCATCATTGGTGTCTTTCCAAAGCAGCACCATTGGCCCCATTCACGATGGTGTGGTTGATTTTGCACTAACAAGCTGGACGGAGAGAGACTGACCCTGTTTTTTATGTCTTCTGTCCCTTTCTAGACTAAATTGAGAGCAAGTCTGAGTCATTCCTCTTGCCATCTGTTGGCTCCACGTTCGGCGTCTCTTTGATGTAAACACTTCTCACCACCCCCACTGCAGGACCCAGGTGCTGGCTTCAGCCTCTCCCTGGAATTCCTCTGGAGCCTTCCAGCTTTTGCTGTCATTTGCCCTGCACACAGCCAGTGTGAGAGGCACCACAAACAACCGTGCATGGTCTCCCGGCAGAGCAAAATTCCTTCCTAGAGCCCACCAGGCCTGCAGGAGAGCACCTCCCCACTTCTGCACCAGACCACATCTCCCCACACAAAGGGGGTCTCTTTGCTGTTCCCTGTGTATGCCACGTATTCTCCCACCTCGAGCATTTGCTGTTGTATTGGCCTTGTTCTCTGCTCTTTCCCAGACACTTGCCAGTAGGACCCACTCTCCCGGGTTCTCAGGGACTGCTGGCCTTTCCCTCTGCCCCGTAGATGGTGGGGAGGCATTCCCTGGACCTGATAGTGGCCATGGTCCGTTGTTGGTGATGGCCAAGGCCTCTGGTGCTGGCTCTGTCACACTGGTGCTTTCACACTTAGGCACTCCAGTACTTGAGGGACACAGCTGAGACCCAGTGCTATTCATGCAGCCACCGTGAATGTCACATATGCTGCTGTCTTCGTCCACTCCTGGGTCATTGATATTCCTCAGCAATCATTGTTATTTTGTTCTTATTTGGAAACATTCAAACATTCAAAAGCAGATGAAGCTGAAGTTTCCCTTTGACCTCCACAAATCCTACCTTCTTCCCAGAGATACTGTGGTCAGATCTTTTTCTAGGCACACACCCAACTTACAGAAACACACAAGTTCACTTTACAGAATTTTTTTGTACAAATGAGGAGGATACTATTATTCTGTCATCGGCTTTTTGGTGTCTAAGACTACACTTGAGAGATTGTTTCGTGTTAGTAAAATGGGAAACCACCTCCTTCTTTCTTACTGCTGTACACTGTCTTAGCATGAATATCCCGTGATTTAATCATTTCCTTCTTAGTGGTCCTGGTTTCCAGTTTTCCTATTTTCTCTTATTGCAAACACTGTTTCAGGAAACACCTTTATACATGTGATTTGGGGTACATGTGTTATCATGTCTCTAAGATTTCATACCTTTCAGTGAAATGTCTGGGCCTCAGGCAGTGCTAATAGAACTTTCTATAATGTTCTAAGTGTCCTATTCTGCGCTATCCAATATATAGCCACTTGACACATGTGACTTTTGAACTTGAAATGTAGCCAGTGTAACTGAGAAACTGAAATTGCATTTGTGTTTAATTTTAATTAAGTCATTTTTTAAATTTAAACAATCACATATAGCTAGTGGCTATTACATATCGGACAGCGCAGGTCTAAGCAAACACATATTTTAAATTCTAATAAATGGAGCTAAATTGTACTCCGAAAGGTCTGTCTGAGCATGCCTTCTCGCAAATACTGCCTGTTTTCCCACATCCTTACCCACACTTGATTTCTGCTAACCGATGAACAATAGTGGCTAATTTAGGTTAAATCTGTTCGGTGTTGGTAAAATTGACCACATTTTCGTGTATTCATTAGCCACTTGTATTTCCTCTTCTGTGAATTGACTATTCCTATTCTTTGTTTTGATTTCACTCCATTGGCTTTCTCATGTTGATTCTTGGAGGGCTTTCTGTCCTCTGGGTATTTACACAATTCTGTTAGACATGACAGATAGTACCTCCTTCTGCAATAAGAGCAGGCATACCCCTCACTCCCCACCGTGACAGAGAGGCCAACAGTGGGCAATCTTGATCTGGAAGCCAATTTCAGCCTGCCCTCAGCATGAGTTTTTCACAGAAGTCACATGGCCTGTTTGGCAGCGTCCTTGATGGCCTGTCTTCTCTTTCTTCGCCTGAGCTGTTGAGTGACAGTTACTTTAGACTCAATTGGAGCCCTGCTCCAAAGGAACGAATGAGGACAAGCCCTGTGATGATGAGTGCTATCCAAAGTGGTGTGAGTTGTCTTGTTGGACGGTGATTGTGCAGGTCTGGAATTCTTACACAAGGATGGTTAGGAATGCTTCTGGGCTCAGAGCCCAGGGGATTCCTGCACGGGTGGGTGGGTGGGGATTAGATGGCCTCAGAGGACCTTTTTAATTCCAACGCTCAGTCCACACCCTTCCTTGCTTTGTCCCAGAAAAGTGCTGAGGTGACTGGTGGATTGGGATTTATGTCCCAGATACGAGCTGTGTGACCGTGTGGAGGTCTCTGAATCTGATTTTCTGCCTCTGTAACATAGAGATACAAATATATGCATAGCGTGAACTTGTGGGTTGTTGTGTTGTATGTGTGAAATCCTGGCAAGATGCTAGCTAACTAACCCCAAGCTGTCATGAGTTGTAAGTCTGTCTGTTCCTGGGCCTGGCTCACGCTCCAGGAGTTCAGCTGGGTCTCATGTAGAATTTAAATAAGCTGGAGGCTCACTGTGCACATAGGCAGTTCTCTTCTTCTTTTCACAAGTTCACTCTTATTTGAGCTCCCCAGAGATGGCCGAGTCCCTTTCCACAAGGCTGGGGCGAACTGGGTGTAAGACCTGGGGCATCTCCGTTGCTCCTGCCCTTCCAGGTACATACCGTGTTTCCCTGAAAATAAGACCTAACCAGAAAATAAGCCCGAGCATGATTTTTCAGGATGACATCCCTTGAACATAAGCCCTCATGCGTCTTTTGGAACGAAAATTAATATAAGACCCTGTCGTATTTTCGGGGAAACACGGCAGTGGTCTTTTGTGAAGGTGAAGGGCAATTTTGTGGCTTCCAAGAGGACCATGAGTGACCCACCCCAGGCAGTTCTAGAAGGTTTGGAGGCAAGAGGAGGTCCGGGATATCACTGTTCAATGCCATATCTGGATATTTCTCAGAGCAGGAGAATATTTGTATTCCTACATCTCTGATTCTCCCCCACAAAAGTTTCACTCCCTTTAACTTCCTCTCTCACCTTCCAGATGACATGGTTCTTCATCCTTGTACCCCATTGCCTATAAGATTCCTTTGTGGGGCAGGCCCTGATTTCATGTGGAACATATTTCTTTCAAAGCCAGGTTCTGCCACTTACCAGCTGGAGGACTCAGGCGACTCACTTCGCCTCTTTGACCCTCAATTTTCTCATCTTTGGAGGTATTGACTCTTATGGGCTAAGATTGTTCTGAGAATTCAATACGATCATTAATGTAAACAGCTCACAAAATGCCTGGCACTTGGGAGGTGGTCCATCTTTTTCTTGTTATTAATGTTGGCATAATTATTATTGTACAACAAATGTTTATTGAGTGGTTGACATGGAGCTGAATAAAATATGTTCTCTGCTGTCCAGAGGCTCATAATATGATTGGAGAAGAAATGCATGCATCCACAATTTGAATATGATCAGAAGGGGAACAGATTCATTTTGGCTTTCCAGGAAGCAGGGCAGTCGTATAAAGGAGCCCATGTCTGGGCTTATGTCATCAGAGGCTACTTTTGACCTGGGCAATACAATAGTTGGACTATCCAACAGTTCAATGCCCATCATGCTCATATTCCCATGAAGTTTCTCCATAAATACCCTGGAGGTTCTCCTGGACCCCCATTTCCTTTCCTGTCACTGCCTCTATGAAATCCTTTCAAGCTGGCTGGCTGGCTTTAGATGCTCACTCTGGCTCTGGTTTTCATCCATTGGCCCGAACCCTCATGACTGAACTTGAACTGTACTGTTCTTAGCTCCTCCACCACAACTGTAGTCCCTTAGCTCCATGAGTAACCACCAAAGGTCAGCCCTGGGCTTGGGCAGGAGCAGCAGCGCCTGCTAGTCTGGTAGGGGAGTCCAGCTTGGAATGGCCCCACCCTGGGCAAGGTGCTGTACCCATTCTGGATAGGATGCATCTTTTGGGTTTCCGTTTCATCCAGTTGGAGGCATATGAGAATGGGGACAGGTTGTGAATGGAAGAGTCCCTCAGCTTCGTCTTTGTCATGCAGACATAGGCTGTCCAGTCCTGCCACTGTAAAACATCCCATTATGAAACTAAGCAGTTCCCACAGGTGGCCAAATGGCTCCAAGGTCCAGCCCTGCCCCGTCTTTGGACGTCTTTATTTCTTGGTGGAGGAGAATCTGTGATGTGGACGTGAGTTTGGCCTGGGCTGAGAAGAGAGTCAGTGGGTGGGGAAGATGGAGTTCCAAGGAGATGCAGAAGGGACAATACTATGTGTTAAAAGAAGCACTGAAGATTTTGTGTAAGAAATAGAATTCTCATAAATGATGGTTTTAAAAACTCATTTATGCCTGGAGAGTCTGGCTAAAGTTCAAGAGCTGCCTAAAACGATCAGTCAGTTAATGAGCCGACGGGAAGGAACAAAGAGAAAATTGTGACGCTGTTATCATTGTATCACCATCCCTGGATTTCCACACGTCGAGTGTTTGGTGACCCAGCTCTGCGCACGGCCCAATACAAAAACTCTCTGTACCTCCCGTCAAATTTACCTTCTTTTCGCTCAGGCCTTGGCTGAAATTTTAATTTTTAGAACAAGTTAATTTTAGTAAAACTCTCTTTCTATTGAGTTAATATACAGAGAATTAGAAGTAATTGAATTAAAAACACTGTTATTGAGTACAAAACCAGTGAGACTGATTAACTTAATTGTCTTGTACTCACTGTTTTCAAATCTTCGGAAGCATGTGTTCCTTTTAATTAGGATTTTCTTTTTTAAAGGTCTAAATCAGGCACCTATCAGTGTTTTGCTCATGAGAAAAACAACAACACCTATTGAGTGCTTGCAGGGTAGCATCCAGATGGTACTCAAGCAGGAACAATCCATCGGAGTGTGTGCATGTGAATGAGGGTGCCCCACAGTGGTCTGTGTGTGCTCTGTATCTCCTCACAATCACAAGACTTCTGTGATCTGTTTGGGATGGTAAAAAGTGACAAGAAGGGATGAACTCAAGAAAGGCCTACAGGGGCCACCTCTGGATGAATCTGACAATCTCATGGAGTGGCTTTCAGCCTCGTATGCCCAGAAACTGCAATCGGCACACCAACAACAGCTCTGTGTCTTGTGGCAAACTCCCATTAGCCAAACTCACAGAGGCTGATGTATAGACCAGAATGAAATCCTTAATCAGGAGTCTGCTGACTTCTCTCCCTGTAGCTAGGCTGCTTGGAAAGCTAAATGACAATTAGAAAATAGTATTTAAGCTCAAAAGCAGAGCCAGGTGATCTGCATTTGAACGTTTAATGGCATCAGACCAGAGGTGAAAGAGAGAAAAGGCTTTGATTATGAATTCTGTGTGGCAGGTCCTCAAGTGCTCCTGCAGGGCCCAGGACGTCCCACAACAACGAAGTATCTAGCTCCAAGCACCAATAGTGCTGAGGTTGAGATGCCTTGCTCCAAGCTCTAAAATTCTATGGTTCTCGCCAAGCAGAAAATAATTCTGAACCTAAGATTTTTCAAAATACTTGATTTCTATAAGTTTGACTCATGGTTCTTCTAACACAAGGAGTTTGCCATTGTCTTCCTCAAAGTTGTCACAGGGACCCGACAGTGGTAAATGTGTGTCACCCGGCTGCTGTTAGAACTTCTGCTGGAAGTTCTTCTTAATGTCTAGCCTGAGTCTTTCCTGTTGCAGCAGTTCATCCTCCCTTGCTAGGATCTAAAGTAGCTAACTGAAAATGGGGAAGATGGTGCCCTGGAGTTTTCAGTCAGTAGAAGCTAGACTTGTATTCTCAAAGTCTTGGTAGAAGGGATGGTTTGTACAAAGCCGTCCCGTTCTTTTCCTTTGTCCGTGTGTCCTTGGACATATGAGATGGCACCACAGGAGTATGCTATCTCCCTCCCTCCCTTCCTTCCTAACATTTATTGAGCATCTGCTATGGGCCAGGCACACCATTCCATATGCTGGCCATAGAATAGGGAATAAGACAAAATTCCCAGTGTCCACAGAAACCACACACTAGTCAAGGAACCAAATAATAAACAAATAGTCATGACGTGGTTTATTTTTACAGTCAGGAGCCCTCTTTCTAAGGAAGTTAGTCTATTTTGCCTTAACGTCAGCTAAGGAAATCTCAGATATTCTAGTTGAGCGATCACAGACCATATATTTTTGCTACAGAAAATCACAAAGCATTTCTCCTCTCCCTGCACTGGGGGCCCTCTGAAATATTGAAGACTGCGAGCTTTCTCCTGGTCAGGCTGTGGTCTCAGTTCCCCATCCCTCCCCACTGCCAGCTTGGGGAGCTGACTGTCCTGTAGCCTGCCTGCTGCCAATGGGGTGTAGGGCATTCTGTCCTGGGGATGCAGAGGACAGGAGCATTGTGAGAGGGGAGGCAGGGGCAAAGGAAAATGCCCAGGCCCGGCCAATTCCTCCCAGGCTTGTAAAATTCCAGGGCTGAGTCCAAGCTCCCAAAATAGAAGCGGACAGAGAGCAAACTTCCTGGCTTAGGAGAGGCCGCTGGTGTGTTGAAAGAAGCTGTTGGTCTGCAGGGCCTGGGAGGGTATGTGGGTGGGGGTGGGTGGAGGGGAATCTGAGTGACTAGAAGGGACCATGACCCTAAGAGAAGGACAGCATCTGGATGGGTGACCTCAGCCACAGGGGCAGCAACTGCCCCACACCCCATCTGGGCAGTCACTTCTTTCTTTAGAAAGAGATCATTGGCTTTTGTGGTCTTGGGAAGACAGCAAATGACAGTGTGGTCATGGGGTGTGCAGGGCCTGGGTGACATGTCTGTACCTCGGGGGCAGAGTACTTCTGGACGTGGGCTGGGGTGTGGATGCTTTGTGTCCACCAGCAGCCGGCAATTGAGAAGCGTGTGCCGGGGTTCATGCCTCTGTTCTAAATGCAGCTGCTTATTTATTCAACTGTTGTTAAAAGGCTCTTAGCTCATCAACAATGTGTTAAAAATTTATAGCTCAACAATTAGCCTTTACATGTATTTATTTTTTTGCTCACACTTTGTTAGGTTTGGTGAACACTATGCTTGATTTCTTAATGGTCTCTCATGAAGATATCAGACACAGTTAAATACAAACAAGCACTGCGTTAAAAAAACAAGACAGCCCTGCCGAACCAATTTGCTTACTGTGGTCAGAAAGGAGATGACAATAACTTGAATCAACTGGGCAGATTCATTCCCTCGCGGATTTTGCAGATTATCTGTGTGAGCTTGTGATACACTCTTTTTCCTACGTGCCTCAGTTTCCTTCTTTGCCAGTACTTCCCATAAATATGGTTGGAGTTGAAACATCCTAAGAGAATTGAAACAAAGCAATTAAACAAGCAAAATCTCCATGTGCGATATTTACACTCAGAAAGAGCCTTCTGGTATTTAACTAAAATTCCCTCTAGTACTCTATTAATTTTAACTCAGTTGAAAGGCCCACGCTCAGTAGCTAAGGAAGAGCTGAGAGATTGTTCCTCCCAGGGGTGTTGGGTTCCAGGGAAACAGTCACATTCTCTTTTCCTGATTCCCTTTGTGTGTCCAGACACATTGCCAAGGACGCTACCTGGGGTGGGGGGTGGTCAGCTCTCAACCAACACATCTGGACTTGATCTGCACTGAGTACCCATTGTGGGGCTGTGTGGGGACAGTCACTGCACCAGGCAGAGGCCACCATATTAGCACTGGCTAAGGGGATGAGGGTCTTGCTGGGTGAAACCAATCAGCTCACAAGGAGAACTGGTTCAGGCCTCGGACATATTGCCCCCACGTGAGATCTCTTCTCCCACTGGAATCTCCGTTCCCTTTGCCTCTTTTCAATCCAGCCATTCTCTTCTCAAAAGAAATGAAGTTTGTACCTTTAGCCGAGGTGTTTCTTCAAGTTGGCTCAAAATGGTTCGAGGGTATGGGCCACATGAGTCATGCACACATATGAATTAGGTGTTATCTTCGTCTTAGAGCTGAGGAAGCTGCAATGGAGAGAAGCTGTGTAGCTAGTCCAAGGCCTAACAGCTGGCGAGCTGGGGCTGTGATTTTGAACCTGGGCTCACACACCTTCTGCTATTCCACACTTCTTTCTCTTCCTGCCCAATGGCCCATTCTCCCCAACCCTGGAGGGTCCCTTGGGCATCCAGGGGTGTCCCTAAGGCATCCCCTCAGTGGCCAAGTCTTCCAACCACAGCTCATCATCTGACCACAACAACCCACAGTCAAACTGTGCCCCATCAGGCTTGGCAGGCCTTACACAAACAGAGCCATTTTTGATACTAGTAATGTTAACATATCATGGGTTTATATAATTATTATTGTTACTTTGGTCTTGATTTCCTCTTGCCAGACATGATGTCTAAACAGGAAAGACCAGCCTTCCTGTCTGGAGATCAGTGACTTCCAGAAACAGTTGGCTCATGGCGTTCCTCTCATCTCTCCCCCCACTTCTTGTGGTTTCCAGATTTGTTTTCACTGTGGAGGATGAGTGGGAAATACCAATAATAGCTTCTGTGAAGGGAAGGAAAACCACAGTAGGCCACGTAAGTGGGCGCCACGACAGCCCAAGAGATGGGCTCCATTCCAGGAATCTCTCCCTCCCATCCCTCTGTGCAGGGCGTTCGACACCCACAGGGGGCAATGGTGGCCGGTCCTGCTCGAGGGCCTGGCACAAGCAGGGGGTGGCTGCAGATGAGCGTCCTGGCGCCCCCTTGTGGCCTTTCATCGTCACCTGTGCCTCATACAGCATCCGCTGGTCACAGTCACGGACAGTGGGACTAGATGTGGACGAGACCTCTGGCCTGGAGTTCCACTTTCTGGGTTTCAGGGAAGATCGAGGTCCTTCCTCCATTAACTCTGTACCAAGAAGCTCTAATTCGTTGTATGTTCATTTAACTTCTCACTTCCTGAGCAACTATTATGTGAAAGAGAATTCCCACAGAAGGGTCTCTGAGAGACCAAAATGGATATGAGTCCTGTCCTAAGAAAGCCATAAACATGGGGTGATGAGAACAACATAGATACAGAACTAAACTGGGCACAAAGACCAGGGCACATGGAGGAGAAGTGGGACCAGAGGTGCCAATGGACAGCAAGCGCAGCCCCAAAGGGCCACCGTGCGTCCCCAGCAGGCCAGGTCTGGCTCTGATTCCAGGGGTCCCTTTCTCTGGGGCTTTGGGAAAGGGGTCCAGGCAGATTCTACGTTCTCCCACGAACACCCCTAGACCACTCACTCTGCCCTTCCAGGTACTCCCTGACTTCCTGGCTCCACACAGGAGCGGAGCGGGGGGAGCAGGGTGAGGAAGGAGGGGAGATACAGAGACTCATTTTAGGGAGATGAGGTAATGTCTGTAACTGCTCCGAAGAAGATGGGACACGTACAGCGACGCACCCATCAGACTCCCTCCCGCCCTTGCATGCTTGTGTCTCCCTCTGGAAGGCCCCCAAAATGCTAATCCTGCAAGAAAGAGAGAAGGAACAGGATCAATATTCATGAGGCCTTCAGGAAACCTGAGGGCTCCATCCATCAAAACCAATCCATGACCTTGTTCAGACGTCTCCCTGCTCTGCCTGCCACCACTGTGCACTCACTGGGGCCTGGACCGTGGGAGGCTGAGGAAGGGAGGCCAGAGGAATGAAGGAGGCCTCAGATGGGCCCGACCTGGGCACGCGCTGGGAAGATGGGCTAAAGGGCAGTGAGGTGAGGGCCGAGGCCTGACCAGGAGGAGAAGCCTGGAGGGTTGGGCGGGCACCAGCCAGGGCAGAACGAGACTGCGGATGGGCCAGGGGGAAGAGACTTGAAGCTTCTGTCCCACAGGGGGTCTCATTCTTCAGAGACTAGTCACAGCTTCTTTACAGCATGGTGGCCGGAGTCCCCCAAGAAGACAGTGGAAACTGGCAGGCCTTGTAAAGGCTAGGTCACTTCTGCTGTCATCTGTAGGTCAAGGCCGGCCACAAAGCCAGCCCAGAGTCTGGGGAAAGGGAGAAAGCCACCACCTCTTGAGAGTGGCTGGCAGTGTGGACAGGTAGGAGAGCAGCTGTTGGAGGCCGTGCTCAGAGACCGTCTACGCACGGCTGGCATGAGGGTCCAGGTCCGGTCTCAGGAAGTTCAGTGCACCAGCCCTTCCACATGGGAGGGTTCAGCCCCAGGAGTTGTGAGCTCTCCTCTGAGCCTGCAGGCTGTGGGACCGTTTCAATCCACAGAATCAGAGAAATTGAAAACCCTGCCCTCCACCCCGGCCACATGCTCTGGGTGACATTCCAGGAACCATTGTGACAGGTGACTTTGATCCAAGCAGCTATTGGTCCCTCACCAGCTCCTCTTGCAGACAGTGGTCGGTCCCCGAGATATGGGTCAGCCTGCCTTTTGGGAAGAGGAGAAGGCCCTTCTGTGGAGCTCCTGAGGTGGAACTCAGACCAGCGGGGAAAAGTTCCCCAAAGCAGAGTTTACATCAGTATAAGAATGAAGAATGGGCTCCTCGGTGATGGAAGAGGCTGATTTCTACCAGGGAGCCTCCTGTTCCTGGAAACATTCAAGCAAAAGCTGAATCACTGCAGCCAGAACATGTGGAACAAATCCCGATGGTAAAAGGGAGATGGAACTCTTTGAACTCTCAAGATTCTGTGCTCCTTTAATCATCCTGCTAATGTCCAGACCCCATTCAGTGATAGCTGTCATTTTGCAAGTCTTGGCAACCCTCATTTTGGGGGACAAGCCCTAATCACTATTGAGAAATGGGCTGGCAGGTCGAACCCTACTTCCCTGGGCACCAGGTTAATGACCAGCTGGTCAGTTGGGCCCAAGTGGCTTTGCGTACTTCCACTGCACTGTGCCTGGGCAGGATTTGCACATTAAGGTATGCCTTGTGCAGAGCCATTGAACCCTCTCTGCCTGGGCTTTCGGCTGAAACGGGTAGAAAGGGCACACAGCTCAGAGATCTCCATGGGGCATGTTGGCACCGGTCTCGTCTCACATTTCCATTTACCACTGTCCCCAGCCACAAGCACTGGGCTCGGGCCTCCCAGTTCTGTAAGGAGCCCGCTGCTGGCAGGTGGCCCATCTCTCTATCTACCTCTTCTGTCTGGTTCCCACTCCACCTTGGCAATAGTGAGCAGCAGCCAGGCCTGGAGGCCAGTGGTCCTGACCTTGACCCGCACACAGTGCTTGTCTGGCTGACTCTCTGGGGTCTCTGGCCTCTGGGGTCCCAGTGATCGCGTGGCCTCTGCTCTCAGCTGGCTGCCAAGCAACAATCCTGGCCTTGAGCTCCGAGAGGGAAGGAACCGGGCCAGGCAAAGTGCTATTCCTGGGTCACACAGGCCCTTGTCCTACAAGACAAGGGAAGAAAACCCTCCCTCAGTAGTAACCCAGGGTGAGGACCAAAGAGGTTGCTTAATGTGTGGGGTGTGGGGTGGTGAATGTATGTAGTGTGTGTGAGTGGTGTTTGTGTGTTTGTGTATGTGTGGTGTGTGGGGCGGAGAAGTGTATATGTGTGTTGTAGAGTATGTGATGCTTGTGGGTGTGTCGGTGGTGGTGTGTATCTGTGTGGGGTGTGTAGGTATGTGTTGCAGTGAGTCTGTGTGTGGGGTGTGTTTGTGGGTGTGGATGTGTGTGGTATGTGTGGGGAGTCCCCCCTCGAGTTGGATGGAATTGCAGAAGGAATGTAGGTGGAGGGAGGGAGCTGTTTTCCCTGCCAGAAGGCTCCATCTGTGAAGCCTGGTGATTTTGTTTGTTTTTGTGAGTTTGAGACACGGAGTCTTTCCTCCCTGAGGTCAAAGCATGTGTAGATGTGGTGTTGGTAGGGTTTCTGGAGGTGGGAGAGGCACAGGGAAAGGCGGTCCCCCCGCTCTGGGACAGACAGGGTAGATGGCAGGTGGAGCAGCTGGGGACTGGCCCAGTGTGAATTCCAGCAGCCAGGCTCTCAGCACTGTGTCACTTCTGATAGTCAGGTGGCAGGGACACACTAGATGCCTTTGAGTCAACTGACTTGGAAGGCTCCAGAAAATACCGGAGCAACAGGGAAGGTTAGGCCTTGAATTGAAGCTTCTATCAGTCTCTTGGTTTCTCCTCCCCAAGGAAGGGCTCTGGGGGAGCCCTGGGCTGAGCATGGCTCAGGGCTGTTGTCCTACAGCGCCACCTGGGCGTGACAAGGAGAATGGCCACCGGATGATGAGCCAGAGGGTCCAGCCAGCCTCCCCTCTGAGGTGGTCCTCTGGGGAGAGACGGGGGTTTCTCTAGGGTACTAACTCCACAGGAGACTCCCCAGTCCCTTGGGAGACATTGGGGATCTGCTTTATGTTTCCATCAATAGACAGGAAAATAACTCACCCTGAAAACCTGGGTTTTCATTGGGATTGCCTTGCTGGGGATCCCAGAACGACCAGGAAACACCATTTCTCACCCTCCCAGCCCCCTGTGGGTCAGAGATTGTTGACTCTGCCTGCCCCATTTTATAGATGAGGAAACCGAGGCTCAGAAAGGCTGTGTCCTGACGTCTAGCCACGCTCTTCCCAATCTTTCAGCGTGTGGCCCACCCCACCGTGTGCGTGGGGGCTCAGGCACCCGCAGAGGGACGCTAGGCAAGAGGCAGAACAGAGGGACCTACCATCTGAAGGGAGAGAGGCCACTCCGAGAAGAATACCAAAGAAACACAGAACAGAATGTTGCTGAAGGGGAGCTGTGGGCATGAGGTGGACCGAGTGACACCAGGTGGCACGGAGGCAGCACACCTGCTGTGAAAATATTCCGACTAAAACCTGGGTCCCAGCGAAGTGAAGCGAGTCTTTGTAGAGCCCAGAGGCTGCTGCCTACAGTCTCTGGAATAAAGAGGGAAGTGTGGACAGGTGCAACCCGTGTGTAGACAGTCTCTGAGCACGGCCTCCCACAGCTGCTCCCCTACCTGTCCACACTGCCATTCCTGTCCATTCCTATCGCAGCCAAGTCCACGTGTGAACCCTGCCGCCTGCCCACCTTGTTGTTGGACACTCAGCACGTCACCCTTCTGGCCTCCCTGCATGTTCTGTCGCCAGGCCTTGGCTTTCACTGTTTTCCCAGCTGGGACCCCTCCAGGCCCCTCTCCACTGTAGCAGGATGAGCTGACGACCCCCTCACGCCACCAGGGGCTCCTGGACGGGTGTGTTAGTTTGCCAGAGCTGCTGTAACGGAGTGTCACTAAGTGGGTGGCTTAGACAACAGGAACTTATGGTCTCACAGTTCTGGAAGCCCGGTATCCGCAGGGTCGGCTCTTTCTGAGGGTTGGGGAGGCGAATCTGTGCTTTGCCTCTCTCCTTGGCGTGTAGATGGCCGTCTTCTCCCTACATCTCCTCACATGGTGGTCTTCCTGCATGTGTGCCCGTCGACCAATTTCCGCTTTTTATAAAGACACCAGTCACATTGCTTCAGGGCCCACCCTAATGACCACACGTGACCTTGATGGCCTTTCTAAACCAAATAAGGTCCCATTCTGAGGAACTGGGCATTAGGAGTTCAACAGAGGAAATTCAACCTAGTGACACAATCCAGCCCATAACAAAATGTAGTTCTGGTCTGGCGTCGCTGGGCTTTTCCTTCTGGTAACTAGGATCCGAGAGCTGAAGGGACTGGAATTCTCAATGGGAATTCTGAAATGGAAGGTGACTTGGAAGGGTATGGAAGAAAGGGGTTCAGAAAAGTTTTGCTGTTTAGGAAGTGAAGAAAACTTCTCTTCCATCTCCTTGGGAAAACTTCAGAGAAGATTACCTTATTATCCCTAGACTGGAGTTAGATTTAAGTTGGGAAACAATGTGAGAACACCCAGTTTGGTTCAAGGGCCAGAGCGAACACTGCCGAGGGGCCCAGTGGGAGCCCCAACAAATCAACCTCCTCCTCAGCCTTTAGGGACCAGCTCACAGCCCTCTTCCCTGCACACCTGAGTTTGTTTTATTCTAGAAAAACAATTACTTTCCAGTATATAAACGGTCTGCATCATTTCCAGCACTCCCCGGCTGTTGGTCGTAACCTCTGAACTGGTTCTCGCATACATATTCCAAATGCTTGGCAACCTGCACACAAACGCATCAGTATTCCCTACTGCACGACATACAGCAGACACTCAAAGCTATAGACGGCCGGAAAGCCAGGCCTCCTGACCAGTGTTGGCACAGTGCTGGGTGCGTGCCCAAGGCCCCCCAAATACCTGCCGAGTACCTGGAGTGTATGTAGGAAGTGACACCCACATACGGTATGTCCTCGGTGTTGGAGCAACTCACGCCAAGTCCTCTTTAGACTTTCCCCATCTCGAATATGTTGGACATGCTCTTGGAGGGTTTGGAAGTTACTAGACGAGCCCTATATTTAACATGGTGCTCTGACTGCTGCTCCCTATGATCTCAGCCTGCCTTCTGAAAAGGAGAAGGCAGAGGCGTTTGGCACCCTTGGTTTTCTTTAGGTGCCAAAGAAATGCAATTTGCCTGATAGTGTCTGAGAATCTCTTCCCACTTAATAAATTCAGTTTGAAAGGCATGATAATAGTTTCAGGGACAACGGGTTTGTAGATGGATTAGAGAACAACAAGTTCATGTCTCCCAGATCTGCTGACACAGGCTTCGAGTCTGGCCAGGCTGGGAGGACACATGGCCTGTCTACGCTCTGGGAAGGTAAAGACTCAGGGCTGGAACTGGGCCCCATCATGAGCTGAGGGATGTGAAAGGGAAGCTGGGGCCAGAGGACATTACAAAGGCAGGAAGGCAAGTAGGGAGATGATGGGGCTCTTTGGGGCTGTTCCAGGATATCAAGTCTTGAGAACCCCTGGTGGCCAGTGCAATGGTGTTGATAGTGGGCCGATAACTAGTAATGATGGTTTGCTGCTGCTTGCTGCACTGGGGAGTTGGTGCTGCTGGGAGCTCTGGCCTCAAAGGGCCTTCTGGGGTGCTCACGTTCTAACCAGGCATCTGGGCCTGATGGGAGAGAAAACGGTTCTTGGCACACTAACATCACTGGGAATGTATAAATACTCACGCAATGTGTTTTACATTGTTTTCATCGAACATGTAATGCTAAAGAATACACTAACATTTTAAGAATACTTTGCAGCTTACAAATTCTTTTGTGTATTTATTAGTTGATTCCTGACGCTAGAATAGGAAGCTGCCCCAGGAACCATCTGGGAATGTATGGGAGCAAATGAGTGTCGTTTACAAAGAGTAGGTATCATCATTATCATCCGTCATGTCCATTTTACGGATGAGAACATTGAGGCTCGAAGAAGTTGTGGCTGCTTGTGGTACAAGAGGTTAAATAGCAGAGGCAGGATGTGTGGCTCTGGGGCCTTGACTCCCCTGATTTCTACTCGCAACGTCTGTTTATTGAACACGTACTATGTGCCGGGCCTCCCAATAGCCTTGCAAAGAAAAAACGGAGACTTGGCGAGTCCAGGTCATGTTCAGTGCTGAGCTCTGAACTTAGGTCTTCTGACTCCAAATACCATGCTCGATTTACTGCCTGGCCCCTCCTGCCCTCAGGGTGTAGCCCATTCAAAACCCTACTCGTAAGAGGAGAGTCCCTGCAGCCCCCTGGTTGGAGAGGACCAGTACATCCCCTGCACCTTAACAAGGCCAAGTCTGACTTTCTCTTGTTAGTTCGTCGTCATCACAGTGTGTCCCTGGCCACAGCCAAGCCATTTTTAAATGGGAGATCCACCGTGTTTGAATTTTCTGGTGTACTTTGGGGAATCAAACCTACTGTCCTCCTTATTTCTTTCATGGGTATGATATTCAGTCTCTGGGTGCCTCGGATGTCACTGTTTATGCTGTTTATGCAGCACTGTTTATGCCTTCAAATGCAGGTTTAAAATCAGTCTAGAAAGTCTCTGGCAGTGGTCTTCAGAGTCAGCTAAGGTGTCTACAGGAGCTGAGATCTTTGAAGTTCAGGTTTAGGAGTTTGTCACTTTCTTATGCTAGTGGGCAATAAATGGTGCTTTGCTTTTGCTCTTTCTTCTTCTTCTTCATTTTTTTTTTTTTTTGAGTTTTTCCAGGACCCATCAGCTGCAGGTCAAGTAGTTGTTTCAATCTAGTTGTGGAGGGCGCAGCTCACAGCGGCCCATGTGGGGCTCAAACCAGCAACCTTGTTGTTAAGAGCACCGCGCTCTGACCAACTGAGCTAACGGGCTGCTCCTATTCCTGACTTGTTTTAATGAAAAGAAATGGCAGTTGGCAACATCGCGGAAGCTTTTTAGTGGGCCTCCTGTAATGAGGTTTGCTGAAATTCTGGGTAGGAAATGATTCCTCGGTAGGCTCACGTGCAGGATTTTCAACTTTTGTGATGTCTGCGGCCTTTTTGCCTTTGAGCCAGCTGGGTTTGCCTCTTCAAAGAAGTCAGCCCTGGCCCTGCTAAGTTTGGAGTTTACAGCTCCACCATGAGTGAGTTGTGTGAGTGTAAAAATAGGGCAGCCATTTTTCTTCCCTCTCTTTTAAAGAAGAAGATGTGTGTGTGTGTGTGTGTGTGTGTGTGTATGTGTGTGTGTGTGTGTGTGTGTATTCCTACATCCCATCCGTCAAAAATACTTGAGGCTGTTTTAGCTCAGTTTCCCCCAAAAAGATTCATTCCAGAACTGACTCACGTTGTGGAACACTTCAAGGAAAAAATTTTTCCATGAAAGTTAGGCGCAATTAATGAAGGAGCTGTTGGAAGAAAGAATTCCTCAGTGTTCCCTGTGATGTCAAGTATGCCACTGGTGACAAATATATAAAACAGGTGACAGGTCTGCTGCCTGTGCCCCTCCACATTCAGACTATTATGAGAAGTGAACATTTCTTTCCATTACAAATCTAAATGGCTTAATTTTCCCAGCTGAAACTTGAAACAAGATGAAATCACACACACACACACACACACACACACTCTCTCTCTCTCTCTCTCTCTCTCTCTCTCATTATCATCATCTCTATTTTCTTCTTCTTTATATTCTTCTTTGAAAATACTGATGAAGAAAGTTTCCTGAAAACACATGAGACAAAAAGTCAGTTCAGCCATGAATAAATTTGCTGTGTGTGAAAGGGGACGGGATGGAGGCGTCAGGGAAAACAGCTCAAGTGCTTCTTACTGACCCAGGGAGTCCGTCCGCTCTTTAAAGCCGGTGAGTTTTATCCTATTCATATCTGGCCTCTGCTTCTTCCGAGTTCAACAGTATCCTTACGGCCTTGTCTACAAGGATAGCCACGGGGATTTGCATAGAGGCTTATGAGTTTGCCTCGTCCTTCCTCTCCTCCCCTGGCCCAACACTTGTTTGCTTCTAGTTGTTCCCCTCCTGCTTCCCATCTGTGCCCATTTTCGTACCACCACTAATCAGGGACCCCCTCTTTCTCCCTGGTCCTCAGCTCTCCCATTACTTCTTTCCATGAGCACATAAACACCCTCAAGACTTTTCCATCTTAAAACAGAACAAACACCTCTGCTCACGGCATCTCCCTCCTAAATATCCTCTGACTTTTCTGCCCATCACAGCCAAGGCGATAGCTAGCACAGTCTGCACTTGCTTTCTCCACTCTCTCACCCATTAGTCATTCCCCAAACAACTGCCATATGGTTTCCTGACACTTCTCGGAGTTCATCACTGACGTCCACATAGCCAACATCTGGCCTGCTCTTATGGAATTTCCATATAGCACTTAACAATGACCATTTGTCCATCCATCTGTCCGTCCGTCCACCCACCCACCCACCACACTTTTGTCTGGTGGGTCTATTTTTGGAACCAGCCTCCTGATTTCTGTGTTGCTGCTCTCCCCTGGTCTAACCCCCGCCTCTCAGTCACCCCTCTGTGGTCCCCTTTTCCCAGCATCTTTTCTACTTGCTCCTTTAAATATCAGCCTATTCCAGAACCCTACCCTGGACCCTGGGGTTGCTCACTTTCCACACTCTTTGTCTCAACTTCTCCCTTGGTACTGATGACACCCAAAGCTGCATCCCCAGTGTGAGCTTCTTCCCGAGGCTCCAGAAGCCCCCTGAGCCCCTCCTGTACCAGGGCCTCTGATTCTCCATTGTTATTATCTCTCTGTGATCAGTGAATGGGCCCAGAATCCTGTGTGTCATCCTTGACTGGCTTCCTCTCTTTTTGGTCACCTTCAAATCTCTCCCTTCTGACCGTTCCCTTAACAGCTCCCTTGTGTCTTCAGGGAAAGGGGCCCAGCACGCCCTGTGGGAGTGTCAGAGCTTCACCCAGCTCCCCCTGCAACCGCCTGCCCCAACCTGCCTGCTTCGGACTGACCTCCGCTATAGCCCCGTTTCTTTGAAATAATAACGGTTAAGGTTGTAATGAGTGCCTGCTGTGTACCAGGCACTGCGATAGGCGCCTTATAGGTATCATCGCATTGAATCCTCACAAACCTTGTGAGCTGGGTACTGACACCCCAATTTTAGAGATGGGAAAAACAGAGGCCCAAAGTGGTTTCTCTTGGGCCTTCGTGTGAATGGCCTCAGGCTTCCAGCCTGCCGTGGCCCCTTCGGGGCTTTCGGCTGCCCCTGTGCTTCACTTCACAAACCCAGAGCAACCACCCCCCTTCCTGTGTTCCCAGAACCCAGCCCAGTTCAGAGTCCTATTTGCTGGGGCCTTATTTCCTCTGTCCTCATCCCTTTCTGCCTGAGTTCCTTAAAAAAAAACACAGCAAATCAATCTATTAACTGAAATCTTCTGCCCTCAGGTAGTGTCTTTCCAACGTTTCCTCCTCATTGCAACAGACTTATTTCTTCAAAATACTGACCTGGTCATGTCCCTTCTAGCGTAAAACCCTTCCATGACACCTCTTTGTTCTTAGGACAAAGTCTAACCTCTCAGCTTGGAACTGGCCATGCTGGTTTCTCTAACCTCTGCTCTCCCACTCCCTAGGAAGCCCGAGAAGCACAGCAGAGGTGTGCACTCCAGCCCTGCCATCTACACAAAGTTGGCCTCTCTGTGTCCCTCTTTCTTCCTTTAACACGCATTTCTTGTATGTGCCAGACAGGCACTGGGCTGACCACTGAGAATACAGAGACAAAACAGACCCACTGGTAAACGGCAGCCTCCCTCCTCTTACAGCTTTGCCAGACGAGTGGGGAGAACCAGCCATCCAGAGGAACTTTAATATAGTGCGACAAGTGTTACAATGATGTATACACTGTCCCAGGTTCCAGGTCAATTCACTCGCCAAGACCTGGGATATCGTGGGTCTGCTCCTTTTGCCTCTAATGCCCTCCCTGCCTCAGCTGCCTGCTTCCTGGTTTACTTTCACATCCCCCGGGGCAGGCCGGGGAAGGGCTCCCCTCCAGGATGCCTTCCGGGCACTCCTGCTGGAGGCTGATGGGTACCCTGGATGCATTTCAGGAACAGTCTTGGAAACCAAGGTTCAGATTCTGAATTTTATCCTAAACTCAGTAGGGTCCCATTGTAAGATTTTAAGCTGGAGGGTGACAGGATTGGATTTGCGGTTGCACAGGTCCTCTGGTTGTTGTGTAGAGAAGGAATGAGAAGGCAAGAGAAGCACCCAGAGCAGTGATGCCAAACCCTGAGGCACTTTGGCGTCCCCAGGTGGCGAACAAAACACCCAGCCCTGGGTCCCACCCTAGGACACCTTCGTGCAATTGGTCTACCATGTGACCTAGGCCACGGGAGTTTCAAAAGACCCCAGGTGACCCCACTGTCCAGCTGAGGTTGAGAACAGCTGAGTTGGAACAGTGGTCTTAATTCCTGAATCCAGGTTCACATAAGAACTACTTGGGGGGGCTCATAAAGAATGCCCGGCTCCTACCTCCTGGTCTAGGGAACTAGATGGGGGCATGGCAGAAGTTGAGTCAGAGAATTTTAAGAGGTAGCACGAATGGAGCTTGGTGGTGGGTCGCACGGGAAGACCTGAGGCAAGAGAGGAAGGCCAAAAGGCCCCCTGCTTTCCTGACTTGATCAAGGGATGAAAGGTGGCAGGAGATGACACCCCAAAATATACTGCCTGAGTATACTGATTATTTTGAGCTGTAGGCACTTGAAAACCAGCAAATGCAGGAGAGGCTTTCTCTGAGCTCCCCTTATCTGCCTAAAGACTGATCCTCCACAAGGAACTCAGTTGTCACAATCCCCTCCCTGGAAGTTTCATCAGCTGGGGAAGATTGACTCTCATCACAGGAGAGGAGACTAAAAGTTGACACGACACCCAGACAAACTTTGTCACAAACTATCATACCTCCCATCTGTTCTTCTAAGGGCCCTTCATCTTTCTAAAAACCATTTACTCTCTCCTAAGAGGCTTACATCCACCCTCTCCTTCCCTATTAAGATGGTATTAAAGCCTGAACTCCATGCCACCTCTTTGAGTTACTCATTTTCCCCTCAGTATGTCCCATGTATACATGAGGTGTACATGTTAATACATTTCTATTTGTTTTTCTCTTATTGATATGTCTTTTATTACAGGAGTCTCAGCCTAGGACTCAGAAGGGTAGAAGGAAAATTATTTTTCTTCCCTGACAGGGACAAAAAATGGTGGCTCCTCCAGACTGGGGCCAACTCTCCAGCCTTTGCCCTGATCCTAAATCTGCTGCTGCTGCCTACAATCCCTTCAGCTGAGAACCAATCAACTACTGTCTTGCATAAATTACAATATTCCTGTTGTGTTCCATTTTTAAGAATGTCAGGTCTCCTGATGTTTGAGAAACTTGCAGAATCTCTGAAAAGCTACCCCAAGGTACTTCCTCTTCCAATAGGGGGTGAACTGAGCTTATAGAAAACACTCTGAGCCTCTCATAAGGAAGGCATGACACCCAAATCATAGGATATGGGAGCAGAAAGGGACCTCAGAGACATTCTTCTCTGTCATTATGGGGGGGGGGCGGGCTCATCTACAAGGGTATAGTTTCTACTGCTGCATCTCATCAGTTCTAAAACACTTTTTTCCATATTTAACACTGAACAATCAGGTTGCATTATATAATCAAATGTCATTATTTAAATGGCAGTTTAAAAAATTTATCAGTGGTACATCAAATAAAGGAGCATCTTACAATCAATGAGATGATGGCATTCTTTTGCTTTATTTTTATAACCGACTTGGAAATTCATTGACCAAGATGGCCCATTGGTCAAGTACACTGTCATCTGGCTTTACTGAGATAATGAAAAATCTGCCACTTTAGCAATTCCTTTGGGAGGTGATGCCCTGAAACTGAGCCTATGAACTGCTTGTGGAGATGATAATCCTGATGATGACAACAATGGCCACCCTATTCCCAGGGTTCTGGGGATGCTTATATTCTATTGTTGCTTTTCCTTCTAGTGTGTGGAAAATTACTTTATCTCATGGCAACTGAGGACTTGGGTAGTTTGTGGACTTTACTGTGAAACAATGTAAAGAGGCTAGGCAAACGTGTTCTGCATTCTGTCTACTATTTGTTTTAGGGCTATATTGTACAGATGGCCCTGTGTAGTGGCCATCTGTACAATATACCCCTAAATCGCCCTGTGTAGTGGCCCCTATGTTGTTTACTTCTTCACAGTGGGCTAGAACCATTAGCTCCAAGCCCGCCAGCACCAGAGTCAAATTTTTATACATCCAGTTGCTTTAAACATAGCCCAAATGAGTATATTTGTACCCATTCAGAACCTACCTGCTCTGCAAAACTTATAACTCAGAAAAATGGCCCCAACATCTGCTAGCCATAGATAAGACAAACCCAAGAGGTGTAAAAGCTTCCAAACCATGGCTGCCGTTTGGAGCTCTCTGCAGTGACTCTATTTCCAAATAAGGTCACATTCTGAAGTACTGGGGAATAGGACTTCAACACGTGACTTTGGAGGGACATAATTCAACCTATAACAATCCATAACTCATAATTTTTTTCTTTTCTGTGGTAGTTCCCTTTGGGTCATTGGCTGTTGTGCTTGGAAAGGCCCCTCACATTCACAAACCAGTTCCCAGCCTTGCCACATTGTGGGGGGGTCACGGGCTGCTATGATGCACGTTAGTTCAGGACACGTGCCCTCTCAGGCTACAGAAGCTCCATTGCAGGGCACAGGCTGCCTGCAGAGGACACAGGATGGAGACAGGGGGTCCAGCCCAGTGTGAGGCCTTGGGCTGCAACCTCTCAGAAGCTCTGGACATTCTCTCCTTCAGAGTCTCGTTCTCCACTGGCTACAAGCATTCGCTCCCTTGCTTCTTTTCTTCACCATTCAGGTTGTTGCCCACCATTATCTTTGGGGCTAACACCTTGGTTCTTATTCCTGGTTGCCCTGGCTGCTTTGAGTCATGTCTTTGAAGCACCTCGGCACCTCTCCTGTGGGGATACAAACACACCACTCCCCAGATTCGTGGGGGCCTGAGAACGCTGCTCAGAGCACACCAACTCCACTCATGGGCTGGAGCAACTCTTCGACTGAGTGTTGGACTATCTGAGATCACCTTGGCCCCAGCTTACCCCACCCTCAAGATCTCTTCTGCAGAGAGAAGCAAAGCCAGGACCATTTCCTGGAACCCCTTCCTGCCTGGTTCCTGGTCAGAGTTAGGAAATGAGAGGCACTCCTAAAATTAGGAAGAAGAAAAAGAAAAGGCCATTCTTCTTCAGATACAGTTGCAGCCAGCCCTGTGGGGAATTGAAAATCAGGATGTCTTCCTACAGCGCTCTCGAGAACCATCCCTTTACTGCTGCAGAAAAAACCGGTGGGAGCCTCCTAAACGCTCTTGACAGTGCAACTTCCAGGGTCCATCTGCTTGAGGGATGCAGGTCGAGCAGCTTTTGGCATTGGCGTCCCTGCCCTTCACTCTCCTAGGTCTTCCGATTTCATTACACCCCTAATTCTCTAAATTAAAACTTCAGATACCTGGAGTACATAGAATGGCTTCTGTTTTCTCCGTTGAATCCTGACTGAAATAGAGAGAAACAGCAAATCCCTGATGAGGGGATATGTCTTACACCTCTGAGAGCAGGGGTCCTCTGGTGGTTTGCTGGGACTGAGCAAGGGTGCCTTGGCAGTGAAGGAAAACCAGGCAGATCCCAGCAAAGAGGGCAGTCTCGCTGAGCAAGCCACAGTAAGGAGAAAAAGGTCATTGCAGTGGCCCAGTAAGGAGAAGCAGAGCCGGAAAACCCCAGATATGAATCACTTACTAGCTGGCACGTTGCTTAACCTTTCTGAGTCTGAGTTTCCTTCTTTGTAAAGAGTGGAAGATCACGTAATAATTGGGGATCACTGAGTAGGGATGTACCCACTCAGTGCCAGGTCCTGTGTGACTTAGATGAGATGACTTCCGTAAATTCCCTAGCACGGAACCTGGTAGTAGAAGGTGCCCAATCAGTGTTTAATTCTTTTCCTCCTTCTTGGAGAGACAGCACATTTGCTTAACAAAGATTCTACCAGCAGCCTTCCTATTCTACTTTCAGGAAGAGGCTACAGTTTCTAACTCTTCCTTGCTATTCAGAAGGAAGACAGATAAAGAGGCAAAGAACAAATCCTGAGCCCGGTGTTCCCCTCTACTAGGGGGGCAGTCTCATGCTAGAACAGCTTTTTAAGGCTGTGCACAGAGCTTCCCAAAGCAGTGTGGGGGTCATAGATTTAAATACAAAAGCTAAAACTAGAAATCCCCTAGAAGAAAACATAGAGGAATATCCTTCTGACCTTGATATAGGCAAACATTTCTTAGGCAGAACACAAAAACACGCATCATGAAATAAACCAATAAGTTGGACTTCATCAAAATTTTAAAATTTTGTTCATTAAAGACACTTAATAAAATATAAAGACAAGCTGTAGACTGTGAGAAAATATTAGTAATGCATATGTCTGACAAAGACTTCTATCTAGAATATAGAAAACATGCCTACAAATCAATGGTAAAAATGTAACCCACTTAAGATGGACACAAGATCTGCACACACACTTCAGGAAAGAGTATCTGTAAATGGGTAACAAGCACGTGAAAAGGTATTCAATATATTAGTCATTAGGAAAATGCAAATGAAAACCACTCTTGAGCTACCACTTCACACCCACCAGAAAGGCTAAAATATAAGACTGACCATATCAAGTGCTGATGAGAATGTGGAGCTACTGGAACCCAATTCATCGTTAGTAGAAGTGTAAAATGTTACAACCGTTCTGGAAAACTGCTGGACAGTTTCTTTCAAAGTAAAACCTATACTTACCCTATGAACTGGCAATTTCATTCGTGGCTATTTACCCAAGAGAAACAAAAACATGTCCACCAAAAGAGCTGTAAAAGAATGTACATGGTAGCTTTATTTGTAGTAGCGAATAACTGGGAACAATCCTGTTTTTGTAAACAACAGACTTCAACGGGAGCCTGGATAAATTGCAGTAAATCCATACAATGCACTGAAAAGGAACAAACCTGATAGAGGCAACATCTTAAAGAATCTCGGAATTGTAAGAGAAGCCCGATGTGAAAGATTGATTGAATGGTTCTATTTATGTGAAGTTCTAAAACAGACACAATTAATCTACATTGATGGAAATCACGATGACGGTTATCTGAGTTGGGGCAGGGGTGGCCACTGGCAAAGGGTAAGAGGGACCCTTCTAAAGTGATAGAAATACTCTATATTTTGATTGCGGTCGTGATTACATGGGTGTAGACAACTGTTGCAATGCATTGAAGTGTACACTGTGGATCTGTTCATTTTAATGTATGTTAAAAAAAACACCACAAAACAACAGCACAGGGATTTCCTTCTCAGAGTTCCAGAGGCATTGCCTCGACCTCCAGAGAGGTCAGACGCACCCCAGGGACAAGGAACGGAGTGTCCAAACCCAAGGAACTGAAAGCAGAGTGATGGAACCCAGGAAAACGTGGATGGTCAATACACTCAACACAGCTTCACCTCTATGCACCCTCCAACCAATAAGGTGCATTTTTTGGTGCAAGAACATGCTACTTGTTTCACATACTTTTTAATCCTGGGGGGAAATCAATAACAACAACAACAACAACAACAACAACAAAACAATCCCAAACCTGAAGCTCTAAGCAGTTAAACAACGCACAGCTAGCTAAGCCGACGACTCGAGTCTTCTGATTCCAAGGCCAGAGTGTTTTCTGCAGCTGTGTCTGGAGAGGATGCTAAGTGGGGAGCTCTTGTCCCTGGCTCATTTGGGGACTGCAGCCTGAGCAAAGCTAGAGGTGGCACTTTCATCAGCCAGTGGCTCTCACACCAACTTTTCCTCCTTTGTTTGACATCTAAGCCTGAAGCACCCCTGGTTAATCCTGGTCCCCTCTCCAAAAACTTTCCCTTGTTTCACATGGACCAACCCACAGAAACATTACTGACTTATTTTTGCAAATCCCTTAGGGTTTGGCACAACTTACAGGCCTGGAACATGCTGGCCCTATAACACAGCTGCAGATGGGGAAAGAGCTGGGAGCCAATTAATGGCCAAGGTCATTGGAAAAACCATGAAAGCGGCCTCAAGTGTTAGGCCCTAAGGGCTACTTGAGCAGCAAACCCAGGTCAGCACGGCAGAAAAGTGCCCCCACCTCCACTCTGCCAAAGCACCTGCTTCCTGAAGGGGTTGAGGCCCCGATGAGACATGATGTCATGAGTTTTTATCACGTCTCAGTGAGGTGACCTTCCAGGAGAGGAGACAGAAAAACAGGGCCCTGCGGAGATGAAGTACCTGAGCTGGGAAAAGAAACAAGATTTCTTGTTGGATCAGGTCCCCAAATTTCAGGAATAAAGCCGCCTTGTCATATTCGCCTAGACTGTGGTCTCTGAGAGGACCATAGGACGCTTGGTGAGTTCCTTCCATGGAATTGTCTGTAAAATAAAAACGTTTCATTTCTTAAAAGGCCTATCTAAATGGAAGGTATTGTGGCCATGGAGAAATAAAATATTTAACTGCTAAGTAAAACAGATGAAAAGTTCCTTTAATCTTAAGAAAAAGAAAATTCAGCAAAATTTTATATATATATATATCGTTCACCTGTCGAAATAACGTTGTTTTTCTTTGTTGGTAGTTTAATTTTGAAATTCTGGCTAATTCTATTTTCTCTGTCTTCTGCCAGCGGCAGATGTTAAATCCATTTTATATATGCATATTTGATTATTTTTGTCTACACATTAAAGTATTATTAATGAAACACATGCACAGAGCTAAGCATTAAATAATGCCAACGACTCATAATGAAAGCTTCCAGTTCCCTGTCCCACCTCAGTCTCCTTTAATCTTTCTAAGCCCTCCAGCATAATCACTTGTGTGTTTTCCTTGGGTTGGGGCTGAGAAAGAAATATATTTAGACCAGAAGCCATTGCTAAGAAAGATAAGGTATTGAGGGAGAGAATGTCCTATTAGGTCTGCACGAATTGCTCTACCACATGTCTTTTGTTCCTTTCATAAAAAAATTTGCCCCCTTGGTAACATATTTTTTCAATTGAAGAATCATACTATACAGATAAGCGAACAAATTAATCTATACAGATAAAATGTATTGTTGCAAAGTGCACATGCCCATGTTATCATCATTCTGGTCAAGAACTGGAACATGACCAGCATTTCATTATCATGATAGATGAGTTTTGCCTTTCTGAAATTTCTGAAAATGGAACCACCCCGCAGGTAATCGTATGCCTCACTTCTTCGGCTTAACACTGCTGTGAGATTTACTCCGGTGGTTACATGTAACTATAATTGTTTAGTTGCCATTCCTGCATAGATTTCAAGGACCATAATTTATTCAATCCATTTTATGATTGATAGACATGTGGTCTGTGTCCTGTGTTGGGTCCTACAAATAACGCTGCCATAACCGTTTTTGTCTTCTGGCCCGTATGTACATGCATTTCCGATGTGTATATACCTATGAGTAGAACTGAAGTGTCATAGGGTACATGTGAATTCAACTTTAGTAGATAAATGAAAGTGGTTTTTTTTAAAAAGTAAACCATTGTACCATCTCGCCAATAATAACATAGTTGAGTTTGAATTGCTGTACACCCTTGCTAATATTTGACACTGTCAGTCATTTTAATTTTAGCCATTCTGGTCGACGTGTAGTAGTAACACAATGCAGTTTTAATTTGCATTGCCCTGATGCCTAAAAGAGGTTGACTATCTTTTCACTTGCTTTTGGACACTGGGTGTCCATTTGTGAAATTCTCAAGTCTCTTGTCCAGTTTTCTTTTGTGTTGCCTTTTTCTTCTTGATTTATAGTTCTTTCATATTTTGGCTCTGAGTTCTTTTCAGATACATGTGCTATTTTTATGTGCCATGGTTTGCCTTTTTTACCCACTGATAGTCTTTTCTGATGGTAGAAGGTCATACTTTAAATCTCTTTGTTTCCTTCTTCTCCTGATCTTGGCCCTATTTACTGCCTTGTAGCTCTCCAATGCCTTTAAATGGATTTAAAAAATAGTTTCTTCAGCTTTTCTAGATGTTCCCAATGGAAAAATTGGACAGAACTCCCTTAGGCAATCACTATTAACTTGCATCGTTCTTTCTTCTGGCATTTCCTGTTTCTCAATGCACACTCAGAGTGCTATTTCTTGATATAACATTCTAGACATTTTATATTGATTTTATATTGTGGCAGGTGAGCTTTTATCTATCTTACACTTGTACTTCATATTCTCCTGTCTTCCCAGTAGAGTTATTTCATAATTTCGAACTTTCAACCACATTTACTTTACATTATATCAGGACTATCTGAAATATTAGTCACTGCAGATTCAAGTGGTTGACAAGAAATCTTCACAGTCAGTTGTGTTTGGGGTGATGAATCAGATTCTCTCTGAAGTTTTCTGTAGCCTCAAACATATTCTAGATTTTCCAGAATAGTCATAGTTTCGAATATAGTCTAAGCGCTTGCCATTCTTAAACTGAACTGTCGTGGTTCCTCCCATGTAGGAGTGACCCCGGAGGATCCCACTCCGTGGAATTTGTCAGTTTACCGAGGCCTGACTTGGAATGGCTGTGAAGTGGAATACAGGAGAAGCTGCTTAGCAAGTAGCATCTCCGCTGCCCACTGACACCCACATCTCAACGTGGCACTGCTAGTCTTTGCTTTTGCAGCAACGTTTGTGAAGTGTGACTTGGAAAATGGCCTCAGCAAGAATTCCCAATGCTGGCAGCAGGACACAGAAAAAAGGGTCTTTCCTCAGGGAGCTTATAGCCCAGAGGCGTGGGTGGCCAGGCAGGCTCACATGCTGAAAGGAGGCAGGAAGTAGTGCTTGTTTGAAACGAACAGCTAAAGTACCAGGAGTGTGCACAGAAGGAAGAGAAGACTTTGGGTTGGACGCCTCCCAGGAGGCGTGGTGGGCTGGATTTTGAAGAACGGGTAGGATGGATGTGCAGACATGGGAGAACATTCCATAAGGAAGTGGGAGAATAGGGGGTGTGTGTGCTGTACATATGAACAATGTTAATGCCTGCAGCCATTTTTCAAACATAAAAGCAATAAGTGCAGGGCAAGCTCAGTCTCATGAAACAGAGGGGGCCCGAAGAAGCCAGGATGAGAACAGCTGGTGTGTGTGTGTGTGTGTGTGTGTGTGTGTGTGTGTGTGTGTGTGTGTGTTGGAAGAGTTAGGATTGGGGGGGCACAGTGAGGGGAAGGGAGGGACATTTTGGAGCGCTGAGTCCCAGGCCTCGATGTGCTCCACAAACAGCAGCTGCTGACCTGGAGCTCTGCTGGAGTTGGAAGCTGTCGTATGTGAAGTCACAGGGTAATTTTGGCACACCTTCCTTGGTTTAAACTTTCCTCATGCTTTTTCAGAAAAGCATTTCTATATCAAAGTAAACATGAAAAACGAAATAGAATGCAAAACATGTACAGATTTATTTTATGATAAAAATACAATACAACCTGAGAGAAATTTCGACTGCCTCCAGAAGGCACCCTCTTGTGGCCGTTTGGGGCAACTAAGAACAAGACCTGAGAAGCCCTGACATCCTCGGCCAATTTAATTTTCACAGCAACTCTATGAGGTAGATACGATCAGGCCTCCAGGCGAGAAAACAACGGCCCAGCAAGGGTGTTTAACATGCTCAAGGTCACAGAGCTCGGGGTCACGATTCAGCAGAATCAGAACCCAAGCTAGGATGTGTGTCCACAGGCTAAGTTCTTTCCACAACAGCCTGCGTGGTGGGTGAATGATAAAAAAGAAATAAAGCTGAGATAGTTTGGTGCTAAGTCATGGAAGGTCTTAAATGCCAGGCTGAAACAATAGTTATCTGCAAAAAATAAAAAATGTTCCTGGTCTACTGGGGTTAAATCTGCAGGAGCTGAAGGGAACAACAGAAAGAGTGCGATGGCCACAAGAGGTCCAGTTATTCTCATCCCGGCCTCTTTAGGGCCACCTCTTAGCGCCATGACTGAGGTGACCTGCACCCAGCAGTGGCATTGTACCCAAGGCGGAAGTAGGACACATGCCTCATTTTCTGTTTGTTTTCTACCTAGTAATTTCCTGCACCGCACAGAGAGCTCGGACTCCTTGGCCAGCTCCTTCGTGTCTGCCATCTGTAACTTCTCTTGAGGCACCCTTCCCACGACTAGGAAATATTCTGTAGTATTAGTAGCATCTTCCAGATCCATTCCCTTCCATTTGGAGGTCAGTGAGACAAAACATCATGTTGCTACGAAAATCAAGAGCTTTACGTTGTTTTCATAGTAGGGGGGGGGGGGGGAAACAAACCTTCAAAAAAGACCCCCAGAAGGTAACGTAGTGCAAATAGAAAGTGAAGAGTTACCTGGGGCTTGCCATTAGCTGCATTTGCTCCTCTGACTAGGAGACAGTTGCTATAGTCTGCAACTGAATGGCATTGTCTTTCTTCTTTTCCTTTCCTTTCTTTAGTATGTGTTGAGAGAGTTTATGGAGAAACCAGCCCATGTCCTGGAGGTCCTCAGGCCACCGCAGGTACTGCTGTTTCTGCACAAATCCTCTGATGGACTCATGTTTCATCAGCTGGTATTGGGACAAGGACCCGACCACCACCATGATGAGGGCACTGTTGAGGTCAACGAAGCTCCTGGTCTGGGCGTAAGTGAAGGCTTCGAGGCACCACCCGTCTCTAAGGAAGTGTCTGCTCACAAGACAGACAATCTTTCTGCTGTTCCACACAGCACTGTGGATATTGTCGAGGTGGTTTTCCCCTGGCACAAAATCTCTTTCTTCAAAGCACAGGTTCAATCTGTTTCGGTCACTGTACTGGGCGTCCAGGTGTTTAAGCAAAGCGCTCTGCACCCATTCAAAGTCTTTGCCACTGAAGCACAAATAGGCATCATATTTGTATGTGTCGTCGGGTCTTTCCTCGGTTTGGTCCCTGAACATCAGACGCTGGGCTCTCTTATAACA
This sequence comes from Rhinolophus hipposideros, assembly GCF_964194185.1. Lineage (NCBI taxonomy): Eukaryota > Metazoa > Chordata > Mammalia > Chiroptera > Rhinolophidae > Rhinolophus > Rhinolophus hipposideros. The sequence continues at coordinate 12,505,639 of NC_138072.1, forward strand.
GTTGAAACAAAACCCCCGGAACTTCGTGACTATGAGGATGGTCACGAGGAACAGAGTCAAAGTGACAGTGAACAAGACAAAAAGGGAAAACTTCAGGGACTTGAAGATTTCCTCTTCATCACAACCCTCCACAGACAGAGAGTAGAGGGAAGTCCCAGAGAGCGACTTGGGGTACATGCAGTACACGTCTGCATGAGACCCAAATATAGTGACATTGGTTTGATTGAGCCACCTGATGAAAGTGCTAAGTTCACACTCACAGATGAACTTGTTATGAGTTAGGTCCACGGATGCGAGTGACGCAAATACATTAGGATCAGGAGATAGGAGCTGGTTTCTGGACACATCCAGGACCTCTAAATTAGGAGGTAAGTCGCCAGGAGAAAGAGAGGACAGCCTGTTAGAATTGAGGCTGAGACCTCTTAATGCAGTCAGATAGCTAAATACTCCTGGAGGAAGGAAATTCAGGTAGTTATTATTCAAGTACAGGACTTGGAGACGGGAAAGCCCCTTAAAAACATCCCAACAGAACCCACTCTCCCAGGCAAGTTGCAACATATTTTCTCCAAGGAAAAGTTTTTCTAAGGTGAGACTCACTGCAGGGGCACGTCCTTGGTTACAAAACGAAAGGCGATTTTGATTTAAAATGAGAATCTGGAGGTGAGGTACCTGGAGAAGGAAGTAGAGATTATCCAGACTTTCTAGCCTGTTATCTGATAATTGGATCAAGTTGGCTGTAAGGGCAATGTTTGGCAAAGTCACCAGTTTATTGCCACCCAAGTAGATATCTGATATGCTTGGGATAAAATAAATTGTTTTCAGAGCATTATCCCGGAGGTCCAGGGCATTTAATTTCCCCAGGAATTTGAATGTGTTTTCCTGAATGATTCCAATGTGATTATTTTGCAGATCAATATATTCCACACGAGGTAGTCCATAGAAGTTAGAATTGCAAAGTTCCCCCAGAAGGTTGTATGACAGGTTGAGAACTTGAAGGTTGTCCAGTCCACGAAACGCCTCATCTACAATCTTGTTTATCTTGTTGTGGGCAATGTTCAGAAGCTTCAGCTCCTTGAGGGTCTCAAAGAGTCGGAAATTCAGGGAGAAGATAGATCCGTGTGAAAGGTCCAAGCGTATCACTGAGCTTCTGGCCAGGCCGGCAAATGTACTCTGGTCAGGATCTTTGATGTTGTGGAACCCAAACCCAGGACCCATGATGTGGTGGGCAAGAACCAAAGAGGAAATCTGGCTTCCATTGATGGCATTGCTAAAGTTTCTTGTGATGTCCACGGTCCAGCCATTGTCAGAAACGTCTAGGGTCTCCAGGACCATATTTCTGAATGGGTTCATACACTTCCCCCAGTCTATGGAGACCCTGCTGTATAGTTGATTAGATGCAAGGCGTAAAAGGGAGAGTGTTTTCCCTTGGAGGGGCTTGAGCTCATGCTCACATACAACAGCTATGTTGTTGAGTAAAAAATCAATGGACTTCAAGGAATTCAATTCCCCGAATGAAGGATGAAGGGAAAGGCTATGAATCTGATTGAAGGACAGGTCCAGGCGAGACAAGGAACGCAGATTTCTGAAATAACCATTTTTTAACACGGCATCGGAGAGACCACAGGCGAACAGCCTAAGTTCAAACAGATGTGGGAGTCCCTGAAAAGCATCTGGATGCAAGAAGTCTATCTGACTTTTGCCCAAGTCCAAGATTCTAAGATTGGGCAGGTTGCTGAAGGCTTCTTTGTCAATAGTCAAGGAGGTAAACTGAGCTCCGAGTTCCAGCAGTTTCAGCTGCTCCAGGAAGGGGAATGATGTGGCTGTAACCGTCTGGATATAATTGAAGCTCAGCAGGAGTTTCTCAGTGCTGTTGAGGACCTGGGGAATCTGGGTGAGGTTGCAGAAATGATACAAGGCCATCCGACCATCAGAGGAGCAGGAAGAAATTCCAAGCACAGGACTGGCCATGAGTACCACTCCTAAGAGAAGGTCAAGGTGAAATCCCATGATCCTGTGGAGAAGAAGGGAGAATGAAAACACAGGCATCTAAGCTTGAGGCATTGCACAGGGGTCCTTAGAACTTGGGGGATTCTTTGTGCTTTAACGTGATGTGTCTGCTCTCTTAGACCCGTGGTTCCTCTGGCTCCATGGACATCGCTGTGATAGATATTGTCTGGTGTAGACAGAGCTCTTCTCATTCTCTTTCTATCACTTTTATTGCATTTTTCTATATACCACAGTGGTTCTTAACAGTTCTGAGGTTATGGACTCCTTCGAGAATCTGATGATAGCTCTGATTCCTTGCCCTCCAAAAGTGTATATTTGCATCACTGACCAAGTTTAGCACTGAATTTCAGGGGGTTCACTGACCTCCTGAAGCCTGCCCCTTGCAACCTCAAACTGAGAATCCTTAGTTTACATATAGCAGCCACCACACTTTATATTTCACAACAGGGCTTGGAAAACTTTCTGTAAAAGGTCAAATGGTAAATATTTTAGGCCTTGCAATACAAATGCCATAGTTTGCTGACCTCTGTTATAGAAGAAAAGAGAATAGGAACTCTGATTTCATAAACAAAGAATTTAAGTGACTGTCAGATAAACATGTTCTGATATTGAACTGCCCGTCTTTGGGGGGAAAGAACTAACATGGCTCCCTACTTGCTGACAGTTTTGCGGCTACTGTAACCATATAAAAATCCCGGGAGACATGGGCGTGAGAACATCAGCTGAGAATAACAGAGTCAAAATTTCTAGTTTCACTCCTGTCTTTTCAAAGATATGACTCAGGGCTGGCCCCCAGTGTATACACTGAACTACGTAGCTTGACCTTGAATTTCTGGTAACAACAAATGATGGAATACGTCCCCCAAACCACATACGTTCCAACATACTGAATTTTGAAACCCATAATAGGGAAGTTAAAATTAAACTAAGGTGGATAAAGTCAGCTGAACAAATAGACCTGAAAGAAAATTATTTGGGTTTCTGTTGTAGTACAAAGATACCATGTAGATCTATGTGACATAACTACATTTTTATCTCTGAAGCAGACCTCTATAGGTCAAGTGCCACGACAGGTGAGCAGAGGAACCAGGTGAGCTGGTGAGCTGACAAGAGGCTAGAGGGGCAGCTCATGAAGACAGAGCAGGGAGGACGGACCACCCAAGCAAGGGTGTCCTGGAATGGGAGCCAGAAGCCAAAATGGGTTGAAGTAAATATAAATGAGCACTGATATTGGGCAAATCGAATCTACAGATGAGAACCAGGCAATGCAGCTGTTTTAGGCCTGATAAAGCCTCAAAAAGATGAGAGTCCAAGAGAGGTGTCCAGGCAGGGAGCGAGTGGGTCGGGCACAGGTGTAGACATATGGACATCCAAGAGAGACCAAGTAAACCTAAACCCTAAATGGATTGAAGCCAGAGGGAGCAAGAGGAGAGAGAGTGTTTGGAGTAAGACCCACAGGAAGCTTGTCCAGCCTGGGCCACTTCTCCCAAAGCTGATGGTGGTGCAGAGAACTGCTTTTGACCCCATCAGAGGAGAGCGCCATCTAGTGGTGTCAAGAATGCAGTTCTCTGAGAGCTGGAAAAGGAAGAAAACGGAGGGACGGGGCAGTAGCTCCTAAACCATTATTAAAAAGATAAGAAGAAGCAACCCGTACAATTATACTGTTAGTTCTGTCATCAGGTGACAGACGGATTCCTTTTTAAATATCACCGTGCTGTGCAAAATTACAATAAATACACAGGGCTTCTGGGGAAAAAGAGGTGAGGAAGCAACAATCAAAATCTTCGTCAGTAGCACATGAAAACCCTAATGTAAATAGTAGCACCGTTTTGAACAGGTTACATGGTTAAGAAGTACATAAACACTGCAATAAATATCGCTTTACCTTGAAAAACACATGAGGGTTGCTTGTGGGAGAGGGTGTCCGAGGGCCGCGGCTTGTGAGCTGTTGTGAAGTAGGAGGGAGGGGGTGATTTGGTGTCAGACAGAAAGATGTACTTAATGCCACTAAACTGTACACTGAAATTGGTTAAAATGGTGACTTTGATGTTAGCATATTTTACCACATTAAAAAAAATTAAAGGGAAAAAATCCCAACACAATTGACACCCCAGCCTAAGTCCTGGAAATTCGGGTTCCATAGGTCTGGTGGAGCCTGGAAAGTGCATTTTCATGCCAAATCCAAGGCCCTTTGAAGCCAGTGCGTCTCAGGCCATGGTTTGAGAAACACTGGTGGAAAGGGGGTCCTCCACTCAGGAACCTCGTGATTCTCTTAGAGGAAGAAGGGCTGGTGAGAGCTTTAGAGGGTGGTTGAGTATTGGGTTTTTATTACAGAGGCTGGGCTGACTTGTATCCAGGGCTTTGAGGGGGAGCAGAAGCAACACATCAATGCAGCCTCAATACTCCGCCAAGCGCTGTTAATTAAGATAATGAGACCAGAGGGAGAAGGGTCAGCATCTCTTTCATTTGAGTTGAATTCATTTAGCTTTAATCCCAGCCATTAGCGGAGCAGGTTCCCTTTCTTGACTTAATTGCCCGGACAGCACTGCCGCTTGTCTGAGCTTGGGTGAGTTCTGGGCGGTGGTGTCTCCCCAGGAAACAGGCAGGCCTGTGCTTCAGGGGCACCTCTGTTCCCCAGGCACCACCGTTGGCCTGCAGACCCCTCTGGCTGGAGCCAGAGCTGCTCCTGTGCTAATTTACTGCTTGATCCTCAACAAATCATAGCAGTAATGGGTTCCTTGGCAGGACCTGGAATTCTGAGTTGGGCTGCAAGGCGGTAGAGACAAGGTTTCTCCTGGTGGTAGCCCACATCTGTCAGGTAACCTGGACGACTTACGGTCCGAGAGGAACACTGAATCCATTTCCCAATGGGTGCATGGGAGAGAGACTCCAAAGTTCACGTAGCAATACAAACCCTGGACTGAGTCCAAATGTGGGTGTGGAATACAAGGCTAGCCTTAGATAAAGACTCATCAAGGCCAGTAGCCAAGGTGAATGTTACAGAGCAAAGGCGTTTTCGAGATGTAGAATACAGCACCCCATTGGGACAAGCCAGCAGATGAGCATCAGGAAATCCGAAACGTTGGTAGGACCACACTCCTTCCAGCCCAGCATCCTGCCTCAGATGATAGTTCCAACAAAACATTGCAGGTGACAGTACGGCCATGAACTTGAGTTTGCGCCCTGGGTGCAATTCTATCTTCCTTCACAAACCACCATGACTCTGAGGCTCTTCTGGAGTGACCTCTTTTTCTGTCAGCACCACCTTTGCTCGTGGTGACTGGCTGCTGTGGTTAGAATTTGGACTTGTCCTGAGTATTTCCTAGGCTGAGGCTTCTGCTATGCGGGGATCACTCTGCCACAGGCTGACGAGGCCCTGCCTGCACGGGGTTCATGGTCCCAGAGACTCCGGAGCAGTGATGCTCAAAGTTGGGTCCTGGCCCAGCCAGTGTCAGCATCGCCTGGGACTGGTGAACCCCACCAATGCCCAGGCCACACCCTAGTCCTACTGAATCAGAAGTTCTGGAACTGAGGCCCGGCGGGCTGTGGTATCAGCCCTCTGGGTGACTCTCATGCCCACTTACATTGGAAAACCACCCGGCTCAGGTCTGGAGGGAGGACAGAAATATTCTAATGACCACAGTATCATACAGTGAGCCACCTATATGCTCATCCTTTCCCTCACCCTCCCAGTCTTTTCAAGGTACTATTGTTATCCCCATCATACAGATGAGGAAACTGGGGCCCAGAGAGGTTACGTAACATGCCTAAGACCACACAGCCCTGTCTACTGTATGCTGCCCTCTACTGTCTCCTGTAAGTCGAGTGGCCCTGGTGTGGCTGCACTGTGGTTCAGTACGGGGTGCTGCTGTTGCCCACCCCCATCATCATCTAAGCCTGTGCTCACTTCCCTTCAGTCGTCAAGGGCATTGGGGTGATGGTGGGGGTAAGGTGACAGCCCACCTTACTACCCCCACTCTCACTCGTTCCTAAGACAGCCCCTCTGAAATGCTGGCTTCTCTGCTCCTCTCCTCACAAACGTCCTCCTCAGGTCTCTCATGTCCTTACCTCTGTGACACTGACCCTCCGACGGCCTTGTAATTCCCCTTGAACCTTCCCTGCCCTGGAAATGTAGCCACTTCCTTCTACCTTCCCATCATTCTTGACCCCACAGACCTTCTCCTCAAACCCTCTTTCAACACCTTCACCTCTCCTGCCTCTTCGTTCTTCTACTCCATCTGTCAACACCGGCTGCCTGCCTGTGTGCCTACACTGGGTGGCTGAGCTGTCAGAAGTACCCGCACATGGGGCGTCGGGGCTCACCCAGCTGCGCAGTGCCCGATCACATTACGATGCCCACACACCCCAATCTCCCTCTCCTACCCCCTCAGGAGTGGTTCCAAAGCTTCACTGGTTTCCCTCACCCTTGCCTCGGTCCTCTCAGAAGCCGTCAATCTGGCTTCCCATTTCCAGGAGCAAAAGGAAGGCCTGACTCTTGATCTGGAGCGTGCTGCAGCCATTGGGGTGACCCACTGTGTTAAGACAGCAACACCCAAGGAGGACTCACTGGCGGTCCTCGGGGCAGCTTCCTGCACCCTCATTGGGAGGTGGGCTCTGGGGTCAAGAGGGTTTGGCCAGGCCAAGGGCAGCTCACACTCAGGTTAGTGCAGTCAGAGAGGGTACTCCAGTGCCAGGAACAGGCCGTCCATTCGTGCAAGCCAAAAGGAAAGCGTGCTCCTCAGCCACTTCTCAGACCCATCTCACGCCTGAGCAGCAAAGGTCATTAGAATCTGTGAGCACCACCGATTAATGTGGTAAAAGTCTGACAACCGGTTACTCTTCCCCAAAAAGCAGTCAGAAAATCGGCATATTCGGTCTCGGCACACGGGCACGTTCTCAGGAGGCTGGTTTATTTACTTACTGATGCCTGGGGGTCCATTAGGGTCTGTTTGCATTTCTCGGTGTGTGTGACTCCATAATACAAAGCATGTCTATTAAGTCAAGCTAATGAGAAATTCCCCTTTTAGGAGTAGTCTTTGTTCCATTAGCAGTGTAGTGGGGGGCGGGGGATGTCCTGAGAAACTCTGTCTGGGACCCTTGCCAAACTCCTAGAGATGCTAGAAGCTAATGACTCCATCAGGATGGAAAGGAGCTGAGTCCGCTATGACCTGCAGTTTAGGTAGCTCTCCTGAGACACAGGGGTTCCCACTGACTTTCCTAGAGCTGCAGACCACCTATTAAATGTCTTCTAGAAATGTGTCCGTGATGGCTGTCAAACACACTGGTTTGTAGTTGAAAAGCCTACCTGTGTCCCTTTTTGTAAATTAGAGTCTCATTCCCCAGGGCAAGTATTGTTTTGTCTTCTGGTTCACAGTCACACGGCTGGAACCCAGAACGTGTCAGCAAATATCCGCTGAAGAAATGAATTTGTGACATCCCGCCTCTGGGTCCTCCCATTCTTTCCGTGGCCCTGCAGGGACCACAGCCATGTCCTGAGGGCTCGTCTGCAGGTGCTCTGAGTCCCTGGGATGGACAGGTCTGGGCGGGAGCCTGGGCCTTTTCAGCGCAGCCCCATCTTACTTGCGTTCTTCCCTCCTCCCTGGGCGTCACTTTCCTCCTACCAAGGAGCGCTAATCTGTAGGTATTATCCCATCAGCTTCTGAGTGACTTTCTTCATCCTCTTCTGGACACACCTTGAAATATCCTTTTGGGCATCTGCAGCATTTCCCCCAAATTTAGAGCATTTGGGGCTGCAGCCTTTTCGAGCCCCTTTTAACTGGTCCAGCCCTGCCTCACCTCTATTTCCACACTTCAGTGTATACGTTCTTCAAATCTAACTAGGTGGATGAGGTCCTACTGGTTTCCTTAATTCTCCACTGGAAGAAGCTTTAAGTACGACCTGGAAGTGTTCTGTGAATTTGACCTCAGGACACTGCCAGCATCGATTCACCTCCCTTCTGATTGTTTAGCTTCCTGGCCCCACCCCCTCCTGTGGGGACCATTGCAGTGACCTCCTAGCTGATACATCCCAGTAAGCCTTACCCCGACACAGGCGTCTCTCAATCAGCTGCCCACGGGGGCTTGTAGAGCACAGCTCTGATCAGAATCCTTTGTTGGCTCCTTCTGCCCACGAAGGTCAGACTCTTCAGGGCATAAGAGTTCAGGGTCCTCCACTGAGGATTATCCTCTAATCCTGGGATGGGTGATCAGAGGGGGCCCTTAGCGCCTGATCCCTCTCACTTAACAAAGGGGGAAAGTCAAGCCAATCTACCTTCCTGGCTGTATCTATAGTCTGCCCTGTGCTCCAGGAAGTTTGCTTTCTCAGAACTTGGCCTCCATCTGATTTCTCTGCTTAGGCTGGTCCCCGGGCTGGAATGCTTGTATTTGTCTCATCTGCTTACCGAATTCCGACTCACCCTTCAAAGGCTATCTCAGAGGTCAGCTCTTGCGTGAAACAGTTCTCATATTCCTACCGGCACACTTTGTCTCCCTCCCTTAATATTCTGTCTACATCTCCACGATAGCATTTTTATTATACTATATGCCTTCCCCCCAAAGTTGTAAATTTCGTGAGGGTAGGGACCCTGAAGTATGTAGCACAACTTAAGCACCCTAGTAATATTTTCCCCATTAATATTTTTTGTCATCATTTTATTTTTAAAGTTTATTTTTAATTAATTGACTGACAATATTATAACAGTTTCAGGCATACAACGAAGTGATCACCACGATAAGTTTAGTACCCATCTGACACCACAGGTAGTTATTACAATATTATTGACTATATTCCCTATACTGTACTTTACATCCCTATGACATATGACTGGAAGTTTGTACTTGTTTCCCCAGTAATATTTTGAAGAAGATTTATTTTCATCAGGAGTACTTACCTCCCAGTCTGAACACAAGGAGCTTCTAATATGTTCTTCTTATTCTAGAGGCACAGGTCCCCTGGCTATTTCAGGATGTCAGTTCCTGAGACTATAGGAATTTTTTCACCGTGATGATGGTGGTCAGCGTTTGTTCGGTGAATCCCAGAGCAAGAGCTTTTGTTTTCCTAAGGGAGAATAGGAAAGCCAATTAAGGGGGAGAAAACATTACATAGGTGTTTTTCTATGCCATACAGCAATTTTCTTTCTAGAGGAATTTAAGACCTTAGGGGTGTCTCTTAGTGAGTGGAATTTTAATTGGAAAGGATCAAGGCCTTTTTGTCAATCAAGGCGTGTGGCTCAGAGCTGAAGGGATCTTGAGAAATCTCAGGCCCAACCTGTGGTTCAGACCGTGGGTGTCTAAGCCAGTCAGACTTTTTTCCTTGTAACTCCAAGAAGGGAAACCCTGTACTTTTCCAACTCATAATCCAACCCATTTTTATTAAATGGTGGTGGTGAGGAACAGTGGTGGTGAGGAAGTATTCCCTTGGACCGAGTCATCCCCGGAACTTAAGCACCAGGATGAGTACAATCCACCGTCCACTCCACCATGAGCAGGGAACTAACTTGCAGGTTTCTAGGGAAAAACACCTAAGTTCGCCACCACAGTGTAACATTGCTAAGCAGCGCAGCTAGGTACATTATGTGTGAGTTAGGAGACGGTGGGTAAGTACCAGTCCTCAGATTTCAGATGAGAAGGGTCCTGAGAGTTGAACTGATGTGTAGTACTTTACATTATTTTATAGATGATTACATTGAGGCTCGGATAGGTTAAGTACTTGCCTACATCTACTAACTTGTGAAACTAGGCCTTGAATCCACCTGCAAACTTAGTGGTTATTTTCATCTTTCAAAAATAAATCAAAATTGAATATACCATGAAACAGACAGAGCCGCAAAGGGCGGTCTGCACATGACTCACCTGTTGCTCTTGCTGCTTGTTCTGATTCAGCCAGGCTGGGCTGGGCCCTGCGATTCTGTGTTTCTAACAAGCCTCCCGGTGACGCTGATACGGCTGGTTCATTGATCACAATTTGAGTGCTAAGGACTTAAGTGACCTGGTGTTTGCATCATTGCTCACTACTTAGGCTGCCTCGTTTTTCCTGGAAATGAAGTATCGCTAAGATGTGGCATGATCACTTTTGAGAAGGGGGCTATGTTAATGGTCACCCCTAATTCTTCTCAACCCTGAAGGGTGAAGCATCAGATGGTTGCTCAAAGAGGATTCATTTGAGGCGTCTGAGGAGCTGGACTGGACGGGTCACGCTGTTTTACTTGGATCTATGGAAGTAGGAGAGCTTGGGCACAATCTCTGATTCCGGGACAGGCGCTTCTCCTGGACACCAGCAGGGGGCGCACCAACGGCAGAGCGAGGGGAGGAGCCCGCGGGAGAGGCTCAGGTGGGGGTGTGGAGCCCACCAGCTTCTCCAAGCTGAGCTCACTGGGAAGTGCGTCTTGCCAGCTTACATTTAGACTGCACAAAGGTGCTCCTGACAGGCCAGCCGTTCCCAAAACACAGGAAGAGGAGCTCACGACTGGATTTCAAAACAGGACAGTGACGTCTTTTCTTCCTGAGCATGCGCCTTAGAAGGAATTATCCAGCCTCTCCCCACGCACCCTTTGAGGCTCTGTATCTGTTTTTGTACACAGTTTTGATTTTTTTTTTGAAAGGTCAAAATAACAACTAAGTTTGTAGTTGGATTCGAATCCCAGCTCCACAATTTAATAGATGTGTGACCTTGAGCAAGTACTTAACCTCTCTTTGCTTCAGTGTGTCTTCTGTACAATAGCAACAATAACAGTGTTTACTTCCCCCCAGGAGGCATCCACAGTGGCTTCTGAGAACCCATCAGGGCCTGAACCAGAGAATCAGTTATCGATGCACAATCCTCTGTTATTTCTTGCTTGCTTAAGTAGACAACCATCATTTATCCAACTGCACCTCACCAGAAATGGATTCCTTTTAGGAACCACTGAAGGGGAACAGTGAGAGAAGGAAATGAAATGTCTCCAAACGCTGGGATGATCTGGTATTTCTCTTTTCTACACTCACAGGAAATTCCGTAAAAGCTTCTCCTATTATCTTGAATATCTTCAGGTGGTGGTCCCCCCAAACCACAAAACAAAAACAGCAGCAGCCAGAAGCATTGAAATTCTAAAGACAGTGTGTTGAAAACCCAAATGATTTGGGTACAGACTGGCTTCTCTTCTGTCTGCTCATGATAAACTCTTTAGCAAGCAGTTTTAAAGCATCTGATGGAAAGAAAGAATTCCATCCGAGCGATTATTAAACACGAACAACTAGCACAACACATTTAAAATCCTTGGGAAAAGATAGCTCACCAAGGACTCGTACTTCTCTCCCTGCCTTCAGGTGCACGCAGCACCAATTTCTCAATTAGAAAAGAACGTCTGAGGGTCTGATGGCCTCCCTGAATGCACCTCAGCTAAAGCTGGCGTGTTGATGGGCAAAGCAAATTGCCAGGAAAAATGGGCAACGGCAAGGTCAGGAGCCAGAGCAGATGAGAGCTGGGAAGCCCGATATTACATCCCCTGAAAGTACTGACACAGACAATCTGCTGAGAGCAGCAAGAATCATTTGGACTGGGATGCAAATTGGAAGCACTTGCAAAGGGACGGGGGGCTGGGAAGAAAAATCTTATTAAACTGTGATCCGTTAGACACAGAGAATGGAAATGTAACGGGAAAGAATAAAACACTTGAGAACTGTACTGGGTGGGATCTGGAGTCTGTGCTGGGCTAGCAAAGCATCGATAGAAAACTTAGGCGGATAAAATCAAGTCCACTCAGCAGCTGATCCAGATGCCCTTGCTTCGGGGTGAAGGAGAGAGAGGGGGTAAGGCCAGCAGGAGGGGGCCTAGGGTCTCCAAAGTGCAGAGGAAAGGAGACTGCATTAGCTGCACCATAGGGTCTGTCAGCTGGGACCTGCAAGGGCTGGGAACCACACCCCTGCCCCAAGCAGCTCCAGTTCGTGCCAGGGGCCCAGCTTCCTGGGCCCCCAGGTTGCTCACAGGGCATGGAATCTGCCCTGGGAAGGCTGCCCAGGGTGTCTGCGCTCCATCTGAGTGGGGCGGAGTCACCCTGAGACTTGGTTCCAACTTCCTGTGGGTGGGAACTTCCAGGATGCCAGAGATCAGAGCGAAAGCACTGGGCTGGAGGGGGGAAACCTCAGTTCTCGTCCTCCCCACCCCCCAGCATCTGGGCATCCTGACAAATTTAACTTCCTTCGTCCTGTTTCTGTATGTGTAGAACGGCGAGTGTGAACTGGAAACATTTTCTTTCCTATCCCTGTAATCTCTGCAAGTAGGTATCTAGTAAGATTTGCTGAGTGTCATGACAGCAATGAACCCATGCATACCCTGGCCTTAAATAGTGACTTTTCCCCCTCTGAGGATTTACTCTCAGAGGGGATTGCTTCTGGGTCCAGATAATCTTTTGAGAGTACAAAACTATTTCCCCTCCTTGAGTTCCAGCCACCTCCATATCTCTAGCAGTCTCCCCAGGTCATTGCCTCAGGCCAGGGGTGTGGCAGGACTGTACCCAGAAGTAATGTGAAGGTTCTTCAGCTTTGCTTTTCCAAACATGGCCTTAAGTCAAGGACACAGAGGCTTTTCCAGGGTGTTCAGAGAGGAGGGGAGGCAGTGAGGAGAAGAGAGGAGGCTTGGAAGAAACAGGGAGGGAAAACAGGTCTATGGATCCCAGTAGGACAGGACTCTAGCAAGGCCCCAAGTCGAGCTGTGTGGTCCAGGAGCAACAGCGACCAGGGAATGGGGACATGGGCATGGTCACTTGTAACTGGTGGGGACCAGACTGGGGAGCAGGACCACCCCCACCTCTGCTCCGAAGGTCCTGACAATGCATAACACCGGGAAGTTATGATACAACTAAGGGGTGGTTTCTATTCTTACCAGCCTGATAAGACAAGGGCTCTAAACTAACATGAAGTTGATATCTAGAAACGGAGAGGCAGTGTTTCTTGCAAACCTAAGCGTGTTAGAGATTCATAGTGGCTATCCCTTCATTCTGCACATTGGGAAAGAAAATAAAGTTAGCCTTGGAACTACAGATGCTCCTCAACTTAAAATGGGATTACATCCCAATAAACCCATCATAGGTTGAAAATATCATAAGTCAAAAATATGTAATACACCTATCAAACACCACAGCCAACCCACCTTAATCATGTTCAGAAGACTTACGTTAGCCTACAGTTGGGTAACATCACCTAACACAAAGCCTATTTTATAATAAAGTATTGAATAGCTCATGTCATTATCGAATACTGTACTTGAAAGGGAAAGCCAGAATGGTTGTGTGGTATCGCTTTTACACCCTTGCAAAGTCAAACAATCGTCAAGTTGAACCATCGTAAGTCGGGGACCATGTGTATCTAGAACCATGTCTCTGACCACGATGAGGAGGGAGCTCAGATGACAGAAACTCAGGGCTGACAGTGGCTTAGTTCTTGCCTTTATTATGGCTGCCCGAGTTCAAGTGTGGGCTCAGTTTTCCTGTCTACAAAACAAGTGGTTCTGAAGATTGAACGCGATGAGACATAGAGCTCTTATTTTGGGTCCCTTGCAATGCCTTGCACATAGTAGATTATTTGTTGACTATCACATTACTTATTGACTATTAAAGCCAGTCTAACCCACAATGAAACTGGGTCCAGGTAGATGATTGGTTTGGTGACCTCGGACACGTCATGCTGCCAGCAGTGCCAGGACTCTGAATCACGTGGCAACGTCAGGAACATGAACTTGCAGTAAAGCATGAACTTGCTTTTTGTCATCTGAAAAAATAGAATAATAACACCCACCTCATGGGTACTCAGAACAGTGTCTGGCTCAGTGTCAACGCTATTTGTGATTGCTATTATCATGGGTGTTAGTAATTTGTGCACAGTAAAGGAGAAAAACATTTGGCCAGAACCGTTATGAAGGGAAGTAAAGTTTGGGGGCATTTGAGATAAGTTCACCATGAGCCAGGGAGGTGAGACCCAATCATTTCAGCATTGCAACATCCTAGGGCTGGATTCAGCAATACCACAACGTTGGAGATTACCCAAAAGGAAAGTTCTCTGGGACATTTGTGGGGAAGAGAAGAGAGGGGAGGGAACTTGACATGAAATACAATCAATGTGGAGAGGGGACATTTATCCAAATGTCTTAGCATAACTGGTCTCCTTCTCTCCTGGATTCAACTGCGCTCATAAAGCATACAAACGAATAATCTTCTCTTGACACGACCACTCCTCCCTTCTTGCTGAAAGATAATCTATCCTTTCTTTCATGGCCAAATTCCTCAGACATGAAGTCAAAAGACTGCACCCAATGTTCCCACCGCCCATTAACTTGCCTCTTTTTTGACCCCATCTGAGTTTCCTATGGGAGGTCGCCTCTTTCTCATCCATTCTTGTCTGAGGTTCCCCATTCTCTTTTTTAGCAAGGACAGCTTTGGCCTCCTATTTCTTCGTGAAATATCTTTTCCCTTGGTGTCCTTGATTTTCTTCTTATCTTTCTGTCATTCTGTTTTCCACCAGGTGGTCTCCTTCTCCAACCCTCTGGCTTGTTGTTTCTCCCCAAGACCCTGATCGTGGCTCAGGCTTCTTTCCTCAGTGGTCACATTTGCTTTCACAAGTTGGACCATCCTGACCATGCTCCCCAAATCTACCTCTAGCCCTGACACCTCACCGGTACTCACAATGCGTGTCTACTTCAGCTGATTAAAGGGCATCCCCATTTGGCTATCCTATTATAACTTCAGGTGCCATATGCCCCAAAGTGACCTAATGATATTTTGAAGTTTAAAAATTTGCCGGCAAACAGAAACATTTTTGCACGGCACTCAGAAGCATAGAAGCAGGCCTCTCCCTGGGCCTGGGACCCAACTCTTACGTGACACTACCTCCAACTGCCTTGCGGGTAGTAAGCCAACCTTCTCCTTTCCCCTCTTTGTAATCACCAAATCCTATTTGTGTCCCTTCCAACTGTCTCTGGAGTTGGCCTCCCGTTTCCATTTTCATCGCCCAGGTTCAGTCTTCCATCTGATACATGCCTGTTGGGCACGATCTCTCAGGAAAGATGTTAGTGGATGGGGTTTCCTCAAGGAGACCCCCAGTCACTGCCTTTGGAGGGCTAACATTCACGAGCACAGAGGCAGCCACAAGAGGGCACAGACTGATACTGTTGGAGAAGTACCCGTGTGGCAGAGGACGACACACACCCAGCCTGAGGGACTTCCACGCCCAGGGGACGCAGACACTGAGTCCTAAGGATCTGGAGGAGGAAGCTAGAGATCGCATTGGCAGTCTTGGCAGAGGCTACCCAACAGCATGGTCAAGGGAGAGGAGGGAGCCGAGGCCCGAGAGAGGCTCAGAAGGTGGAAGTGTGAGTTCAAGGTGGGAGGTGAGGCTGGAAAGGATACCCTGGGGCCCAATCCACAAGGGCGTTGCATCCATTCTGAGGGCAGGGGGGGCTGCTAAGGGTTTGAGTATCGCTGCTTCATTAAACTCAGACTCCTGAAGGCCTCCGAGATTTAGCTCTACCACTTATCCAGGCTTAAATTCCCAATAATAACGCTTAACCCACGCCTTCCGCTCCGAGCAAGTGAGGTGTTTCCCGGTGCCCTGTATATAGCTGAATTTCAATCAGGAATCATTTACCAAATGCCTGCTGTGTGCCAGCCACCAACTTTGGCTCAGAGGACTATGAGACAAGTGACAAGCAGCCCGGCCTCAGTGAGTGGGGCAAAGACTTCCCAACTCCAATGGGCAATACAGGGTGTAAGAGCTTCAGTAGAGGTTCGTGCAAGGAACAGTGGAGGGCAAAGGAGGAATGCCCCACTCTGCTTGAGGACCAGGAGGTGGGGGTGGGGTAGGGGAGCAAAGGAAGTCTTCAGTGGAGAAGACGCCATTTGAGATGCTTCTTTAAAAACACAGGGGATTCTCCAACCGCATTTAGCACAGGACAGAAAGGTGTGCAAAAAAAGGCCTGGTCAGACCTTATGGCAAATCAGCATGGCAGGGGACATGAAGAGAGGCAGTAGCTGGAGGGAGAGGGAGGCAGGGTATTTGGGCTGTATCTGGTGGGTAGTGAGTCCTGTGCTTCTTGTGAGTTTCACATTAGGCTCCCACTTCCTTCCCTCTTCCTGATCCTGTCAGCCTGTCGTTTCTAAATGTGGCTTAAAACCAAGTAGCTTCCCAAGCCCTGCCTGCCTTCTCCAGCCTACACTGGCAGTCTTCTTTGAACTAGCTGATCTTCCCACGCAGTTTCACACTTAATGGCACTCACAGGTGCTGGGTTTGTCTCTTCACCTAAATCTGGAAGCTTCTGAAGGGCAGGAACAGAGCCTCACACTTGAGCTTGTCCCACAGAGCTGAGCACACTTGGCCCACACCCTATGGGGCTGCAAAACCAGCCCCGGGGAGCCCCGAAGCTTGAGGCCTAATCGAATGTTTGGATCTGCCTTCTGCATCCATTTCCACAAAGCTAAGAGTGAAACAGACACACATCTGGATTCAGTAACCATATATATTCCAGGGTTTTCTTGCAATCCGAATCTGAGAGCACGCAGAGACAAAGAAGCAGGCCTATTGCGATTTCAACACTCAGCAAAGCCAAACTTCCCTATTTGAGGCTGGACACAGCTTCCCCAGTTGTCTTCCCTGCTCAGAAACAAAACCCAAAACCTGGCAGGGTTGGCTTTGCATTCAGACAAGGGAACCTAAAAGCTTCCTGCTTTGCTATAATGCCCAAGGGGGCAATCCTGTGTCATCAGTGAAGAGAGAAGAACCAGTCAGGCCAATATGCATGGGTGTGGGTATACTGATTGTTAAAATAGGCTTGGTTATTCCTTTGGACTGGGTCCCTCATATGGGACCCCCTAGGACCTCCCCCAAATCCCACAACTAAGGGATTAGCATCTAATACCACACACCTTCTCCCAGGGTGCAGCCCCAGGGTTTCCCTTCTGACTGCCTATGCCTGGCACACGAGGAGGTTGCTGGCCATTGTCTTCTGCCCTCAAGACCAAGGAGGTGCAAGTCCCAGGAGACTGGGACAGACTTGTCAGAGCTCCGGCCAGCTGAATAAATGGAGGGAATCGTGATCAGACCATACACGTCAGGCCGGGGCGTGGCTGTGCCCCAGGGCAGCATTCGCACCTCATCACTAATGCCCTCTTCCAGGCCCAGCGATGGAGAGAACAGCGTCCCAGGTGCACTGGATACCCAGTAGAACATGGCATCGACTAGGTCTTTGCTCAGCAACCTTATCTACCTGAAGGACACCTGTGTGTGGGTCACAGTGCTAAACAGGTGTGTTCCCACACCCGGTGACTACATAGGTAATACCCCGGAAGGAGGAAGCCCCACCATCACTTCTCCCTCAGCCTGGCCTCAGCAGCCTTCCTGAGACAGCACTTCTCAGCCCCAAGACGAGCAACCTACCCCCTGCCCTCACTCCTTTGAAAATGTAGTCTCAACTGTGGTTTTCCAGGGCCGTTGTCACTATGCTCTTACCTTCACGGGCAGATTTTTTTTTTTTTACATAAAAGCCAACAATATTTACCTTGGGGCCTCTGCCAGGCTGCTCTATCTGGTACTATGGGGTGGGGGTGGAGGGGTTCAAGGCCTTTTGTTGAGCGGCTCAGGAATTCTGGGATTTCTACGACTCTGTTGGAGGTGGCCCACTCTCTCCTCCAAGGAACAGTGAAGCCACCTGCCCCTTTCCAGAGTGGAGACAAAGTGAAAACGGTACGTCTAAGATTGTTCCAAGGTGGACATGCAGAGACTTCCTCACAGCCGGGTTTCTTTGCGTCCCGTTTGCTGGGCACAAGTTATCCACAGGCTCCCCTCCATCGCCATCCCCGGGCAAGAGACCCCCAACACCGCCAACGGACCCCTCCCAGCGCCGCCCAGGGACCCCCTGCGGGGCAGAGAGCGCGGGCCAGGGCTTGGGCCGCCGGCGCGGGGAGGGGAACTGAACGGAGTCCAGGACGCCCCTGGAGGGAAAAGGGCGCCTGACCGCCGCAGGCAGCCTGGTCCCGGTGCTCCGGGCTCCACCCTGTCCCCGGCCAGGGGACGCGGGCCCCCGCCTGCTCTCGTGCACCGCAGGGCTCTCACCTCCGCGGAGGTCTCCCCGCGCCGCACGCGCCTCGGCTGCCGCTCGCTCCTCGCCACCCGCGGGGCGCCCCAAGCCGGGGCGCCCTAAGCCGGGGACCCCGCAGGCCCCACCCACACGGACAGGGCCCGCCCCCGGCCGCCCGCTCCCGCCCCTCGCCAGGTAACTCGGAGCTCTCGGGTGCGTTGGGCAATCTTCTGCTTCAACCCTGGGGCGCCTGGGTCGTGCCCCGGGGCCCTGCGGCTGCGGGAACCAGGCAAAGCGTCCGTTTGCCGAGGAAGAGTAGGGGGGCCTGTGGGCTCTGTGGGCGGGAGGCTGGGACGCGGGTGCGGGGTGCACCGGGCGCCCTGGATCCGAGGGGAAGGAGCGGGGAATAGCGGGGGCGGGCAGGGCTGCAGCCTCTGCAGGGTCCCCAAATGACCAAGGGGTCGTCCAGGCCGGCGTTTCCCCTGCCCTTCCTCTCCCGTCGCACCGAGGCGTAATTGTCCAGAGCCACAGCCAGAAGCTGGCAAAACAGTGACTGGACCCGATGCCCAGGGCAGCACTTCTTCAACTGTACCACTCCTCAAACGACATTTTGAAGATCTTAATGATAGATTCCCGACAGCAAGTGCTACTGTGTACGTTTGGGAGCTGGGCTGGTTTGAGCAAGAAGCCCCGAGTTTGGCTGGAGAACCCAAGAGATGACAGACCCTTACTGTCCTATGAGCTCCGGGTTCCTTCTGCTCTACCTTCTCTTTTCTTCTTTCCCACCTCGTGTGTCAGCTGCTGGGGTTTGCAGGGAAAAGGACCTGTCACAGGAAAGAAACCAGCTCCCCAGAGGCAGGGGCCACCAAAGAGTTAAAGAGAGGTGACTGTCAGGAACTGGAGGAGTGGCTCTCTGGGGCGGAAACCCAGTTCAAAGACAGAAATGGCACTGTCTTACATAAGACTGGGTGTGAAGGGAGCGTGGGGTGGGGGCACAGACTGTGCAGGTAGCTGAGCCCCACCCCCACCAACCTGCCTCTGGGTATTGGGGGCGTAATCCCAGCACAGCTGACACTCCCACTCACCGGCCAGCGAAGCTTGGCGGTCTGACCAGGCAAGGTGGGAAAGATACGTGTAAAACACAGCCTGGCACTTAATTACAGCACAAGGATCTCATTATAGAGTCTTCTCGGCTCCCCTCCTTGGCTGGCAGCTTGAAGAGTGAGTGACAAATTGCCTCAAGTAGGTCTCCAAGGACTGCCTGGGGAGGGATGAAACCACCTCCTCACTCAACGCCAAGCCCATTGTGGGGGCTGTGGAGATGGAGGGGTGCTCCCCCTGCAATGTGCAGGGTGGAGTGGGGGAGGGTGTGTAAGGGAGTGCTGAGAGCAAGGAGCCAGGGGCCAAAACCTGACCTTAAATAACCTTGCTGGGCCGGGCCTAGGGGTTCTTTCTCCTCAGTGGAACCAAGAGCAAGTAGGGAAAGCTTGATGCATGTCACCCTTTGACCCGGCTTCACCCTGCTCCATAGGTGGACACTGTAAGAGCTCTTTGCACATCATAGAAGCAGGAGCGCATTTCAGAAGGCATTATGGCCTCTCCAAGCCCTCCCCTGGTTGTCACCTGGCTTTGGATATCAATTCCAGTCACCTGGCTCCAGGCACTCATGTCAGACCTGGAGAATCCTGAGGACCTACCTACCGGGCCCTGTCTTTTGTCAGATGAGGTCACTGGGGAGATGACAACTTCCACCTGAATGGCCAGGACATCTTAGGGTCCTCAACCTATGGCCTTTGAAATGAGCTCCATGATCTCTCTCCAGTGTGGCAGGAAGGGGCTGGTGATCAGAGACTTTGCAGGTCAGGGCTGAGGGGCTGTCACTTGCTTTTTGTCCATTAAAATCCAGAGTAGCTTGCCCATCCTCAGGGGACTCCAAGGGCTCACAGGCAGAGCCCTCTTACAGGTTTGTGCCATTCCCCTGTTTAAAGCTTCAGTGGCTTTCCTGGGCGATGAGACTAAAATCCAGACTCCAGACCTAACTCTCATCAGAAGAGCTGTGTCTCATCTGTTCACCGCTTCAAATCCAGTCACTGACAAGTGTCTCCCAGTAAATATTTGTTGGTGAGTGAGTGAGTGAGTGAGTGAGTGAATGAATATGTTAGCTGTCTTCATTTTAAAGGAAAAAAATTAGAACTCAATAAACGCAAACATAAACATTAGTGACTATTTCCATTAAAAAAGGTAACAACCAAAACATGATTCAGGGAAATACCAAGGTGTAGTACGTATTTCTTAAAACTAACCAAGCATTTAACCATATATTAAGCTTCTACTATAGACCCTGTGCTTCTTGCCAGGAATAAAAATCTGCATAAAATTTAGTTTTCGGTATCAAGGAGCTCGCAGCCCAGCGGGGAAGGTGGACATGTAAACAAAGGGTTATAATATAACTTGACAAGTGCTACAATAACATATGTATCTAACTGTGCCCTGAAGTCCCTGCATCTGGTACTTGATGATGTCCTTGCTGCAAGTAAAAAAGATCATTTAGTCAGCTGAACAGGGCAGGAAGAACACTCCAGGCAGAGGGGACAGCCTGCAGAGGAACTGAGGGGAGAAAGAAGGTGGCTCATTGTGCAAACTGCCACCGGTTTGGTGTAAATGGAGTGCAGCTTGTGTGAGGGGGTGGGGACCAGATCTGGGGCCATGCCTGTGTGCTTTGCTAAGGAGTTAGGATTAGCTCTGGCTGCTCATTGGGGGTTGGGATTTCACTGGATAGTGTTAAGCAGTAGAGTGACATCATTCTATTCTATTCTATTCTTTTCTAAGTACTGGTGGTTAAGAAGTAAATGAAGGGGCGGCAGGATGGCTCAGTTGGTTAGAGCGCCAGTTCTGAACAACAGGGTTGCCGGTTGGATTCCCACGCTGGCCAGTGAGCTGTACCCTCCACAACTAGATTGAAGACAAAGAGCTGCAGCTGAGCTGCCAGAGGGGCGGTCAGACAGCTCAGTTGGTTAGAGTGGGAACTCTGAACAACAAGGTTGCTGGTTTAATTCCCGCATGGGATGGTGGGCTGCGCCCCCTGCAACTAAGATTGAAAACGGTGACTGGACTTAGAGCTGAGCTGCGCCCTCCACAACTAGATTGAAGGACAACGACCTGGAGCTGATGGGTCCTGGAAAAACACACTGTTCCCCAATAGTCCCCAATTAAAAAAAAGTAAATGTATTCCCTAGCTTAAATTTCGTACCCCCGACCACTCTGCCCCCACCATGCAGCCCTCAGGTTCCAAAGGCCAGACTCAGAGCATTTAAGAGTTAGTTTTAACCCCAGGTGTCCCTGTGGTGCACATTCTGGGCCCTAGATGTTCCGCAATGCTCTAGAGCTCTCATTCTGCCATTGCAATCTTGCTTTCCAAAATTATACTAATGCCCTTTGCAGGAAGGCACCCAACTAAGTTGTATATATTCACTGCCTGAAACTCCTTTGGCAGATCCTTTCCTTATGCTTGCTTTACAAACGAGCAGGAGGGGTGAATTAACTTGCTAATACGTAGCAGAACTGGGACTTGAAATCAGCTTGACCCTAAAACCTCCGATGCTGTCAACCACTGCATTTTGAGGGTTTGAGGAACAAGAAATCAGGAAGTCAAAGAGAGAAGATTGACTGAGGGTGAAATCAAGTACACCCTGAACGCTCTCAAGGAAGCTCAAGAATAAGAGAAATGGAGACAAATAGAGCAGGGCACAGGTCATGTCAGAGTGTACAACACAACCGAGACCTCAACTCCCAAAGAGTTTTAGTGTTTTCAAAATGGCCATGTGTAAAAATGGCTCCTACAAACGAGAAGGCAAAAAGGCCAACCCCTGCTACTCCCCCAGTCATGGCAATCCCTCAGAGCCCAAGCCCGGCATGGCCACCAGAGCCAGCCTTTGCTGCGGGCTCTCACTCAGGCAGGTGGATTTTTCATAAAGACTGTTTTTCATCCAGAGAAGGGTGTAAAATTACAGTCTTGGGGTCTCTGACAGCTCGGTGGACCAGGAAAGAGTCTTCATCCACCCCATCTTGTGTGCATGGCCAGGTCACTGGGAGCCTGTAAGCCGAGGGAGGAGATTGGGGAGGAGGGTGTGCGGCTGGAGAGATGGCAGAGGCTTTATAAATAACTCTGCCCTCCCTCTGCCTTGAAAGCACAGTACCGTGACAGGCCGTGAAATTAAATGAAGATCAGGCGGGGCCCGGGAGAAGCTAAAGCATCAGTGAGGAGAGAGAGTGCAGGAGCGTGATAAGCTGGAGAGGCAAGTTGATGATAAGACAGGTAAACAGGTGGTCCCTGAGAGGAGTCAAGTAGCCCTGGGGTGGGTGCAGGTCTTAGTGTGTGTGTGTCTCTGTGTGTGTGTGTGTGTGTGTGTGTGTGTGTGTGTGTGTGTGTGTATGAAAGAGACAGAGAGAGAGGAGCCTGTAAAATCCATTTGTATTTTAGCCCTCCCTCCTTTTACAAAATCTAATCAAATTGATTTTTTTCTCCTACATACAGGTTTGTATGTCCCCCCACCTCTCACTCTCCCAGCTGGTCAATCTCTACTCTCATCCTCCAAGGGTACTATAAACTACTTTGCAGTGAAGGTCTCTTTAAAATGTTATACCCTACAACCCCTGGCTAGGAGTGGAAAGATGTCTAGGCTTCCTGGTCCCAAAAAAGGGACACCAGAAATGACTAAACCAGATCTTCTGGGGAGAGGGACAGCCCCCACCCCACCCCCACAGAGCCCAGTTGCCCCCCACTGAACTGCCTCAGGAAGTCAAGGAGAGGTACTACAAGTCTACTCCCTCAGATTTCTGTCCCTGAGGCAAGGAGATGATTCCTGGAATGCCTGGGATAGAAAACTCTCCTTGGGAGATGCGTGCCCTTCTTTTCAAAGAGGTTAAGCGTTTCCTTCACCAGCTCTACTCTGTGGCTGTTTCTTAGAGTCCCCCCTTCTGCAAAGCCCCCTTCTCCACTGAAGCATCTCATTTAGACCTTCATGGTCCCTCTCCCTCTGGCCCCTCCAACCCCCGTAGCCTCGCTGGTCTGAAGCGGACCATAGGAGTTAATATAGAACTCTGGAATGTACTGTGTCTCCCCAGATTCCATCTGAAAGTCCTAACCCCCAATGTGAAGGTGTTTGGATGGGGCCTTTGGGAGATAAGTAAGAGTAGATAAAGTCAGGAGGGTGGGATCCTTGTGAGATTTAGTGGCTTTAGAAGAAGAGGAAGAAAGAGTCTGGTATTTTGTTACAGCAGCCTGGCTGACTACTACATTCCACAAGTAATTCTCAGGCCCTTTCAAGTTTATGTAGCATTTCTTGAGCCCAGCACTGAACTAGATCCTAGAGAATGTTGAAGTTGAGATGCTGTCTTAAGGAGCTTGCCTTCTGGTTGGTGATGTAAGACTCACCGTAAGGCTTGTAATAAGGTTTCTGAATGGGAGCAAGTCTGTCTGCAGAACAGCAGATTCTGGGCACATTTGGCCCAAGAACATGCCTTACCAAGTATACACACTCTGACCCATACATACACACTTTTCTTCTCACATCATTGGTAGCGAAGCTGTGTGACCACATTGGAAGGAAGTAAAGGGAAGTCTGCAGCCTGAATAGGTTTCTTTAAGAGCTCTCCATGTGATCTTGACAAATGGCATCATGTGAATTAAGCTCATAAACTAATACCAGTGGCTTTTGCCCAGTGGTCACTGCAGCCACATGGGGAAGATATACGTGGCCCTGAAAACTTGCTATCAACTTGACTTAGATGGAGTCCAGCCTCTTTCTTTGGATGGTGTTGAAGCCAGAGTTGATTTTCTCACTCACTGCCTTTCATTGCTTGCTTAAATATTTACCTTCTATTTTTCCCTACTCCGACTAAGGGAAGAGCGTTCCTAACTTGAGGGTGATATTTGAGTGCAGTTGTCCTCCACCATCCCTTCTAGAGATGCGAATTTTCTCCAAAGCCCTAGGATTGAGATTTTATAATAGTCATCTCTTCTGGGGTTCTCTTAGAGAGCGAGGCTTTCTCCTTCATCCAGGAGCCAGTTGTTACAGAATTATGGAAAGCTTTCCAAAGAACAGGCTGCCCACTCATAAAAATCTGCCCGAGCCACACAGATTCAGCAAGAGTCCATTTATATAATGTGAAATGAGAATTCCCCACATACAGAGAACTTTAACTCCCCAGATAAACAGCTCTGCAAGGAGAAAATGCAAATCGTGACTTCAAGTGGGTCTCTGTTTTGCACAGGGCATACCAATGTGGTTTTACCTGTTAGGGAGGGCAAGGTCACCCCTACTTCTTTTATGAAGATATAGGACCTGCGTGAATTTGTTTGCTGACTGTTAGAAAAATAAAGACTATTGGCTATTTGGTTTCCCCTTCAGAAACCCAGCAGAAATGACGGGTAGAAACGTGGGGTCTGTGGATGAGAATATCTTATCAAATCACTCTGAGCAGGACTGAATAGTTTAAAGCAAGGCCAGAGAAAGGGCGCCAGCATATCTCAAATCAGTGAGCTAAGCTCCACCTCAAGCACAGTATCTGGAAAGTAGTAGAAAAACAACACGTGAACTCCATCTTGGTCCTTTCCCCTGGTCGGTACATCCTAATTCTCTCTGCTTCCAAAACAAAATGATGGCTGAGCTTGGGATATTCCTGCAGAGTGAAAGAGGGGCTCACATCTGTCCTGTTCTATTTCGCTTGTCCAAAACCATGTCCAATGCAACATGTATGCTGAATAAATGTTTGTTAGGAAGATGGCTGGCTGGCTGGCTGGAAAGGCAATAGCTATACACCCTGATAGCAGACAGGAGAGGGGTAGAGGAAGAAGAAAAAAGAAAAATCAGAGGGAGAAAAAAAAGCAGAAGGAAGAGAGGGGAGAGGAGGAAGAAAAGGAGAAGGGAAGAAAGAAGTCAGGGCAGGTGAGAACCTCAGTGGGTTTAGGCACCGGAGCTGTGGGCAAGCAGGAAGTATGCCCGCAGGTTTTCCTGAGTGGCCCATGGTGAGCGGCTGGCAGACACCCCGACTTGCTGGTAGAACTGTTCCATCCCTCCATCCTGGGAGTCCCCTCTGCCCCACGGTGGATCCCTCACCTGTGCTGTTCTAGCTCTCCAGGCCCTCCCCCACCCAGCCGAATCTGAAGGCCTGCAGACACTCAGGAATGTGGGAGGAATTGTCCTGTTGTTTTAAACCAGTGGGATCTTGCCTATCTGGGAAAAATTGCAGATGAGGAGGCAGGGGAAAGAGGGATGGCTTTCCAGGAATCTACACAGGATGGGAGGGGGGGCTCTCTACACACCTCCCTCGTCACCTCTTTCCCTGAGAGGAGTGGATAACTGGCAGGACGGGCAGTGAGGGAGGAAAAGCAGGAAAGACCCTGGTTTACGTGGACCCACCAACTGAGGACTAAGGGTCAGCAGTAGCCATTGAGGTGCGGGGTTGGGGTGGGTAGGAGCCATTCTGGCTGGGGGTTGGGGATGGTTTTGTCAGAAATCCTCAGGTCAAGTGTTCGACTTTGTGCATCTTTGAGTGCTGGACATGTAGACAGGGCCATCATCCTCTCTGTAGACATGCAGACAGGGCCATCATCCTCTCTCGCCACGTGGCACGTTGGGCGATGGGCATCAAGACTCTGCCCTGGGGCCTCAGTGGGATGATGAGACTTAGGAAAAAGTGCCACGCATCTGTCTGCAGCCTGCAGGACCCAGGGACAAGCCTCCTGGCAGCTCCGAATGGACTAAAAGGCTTTGTGAGGTTTCTGTGTATTGTGGGATCTGACTTACTTCCACCGCCCTCCCGGCCAGTCAGAGACTTTATTTACCAACCTAACAGCAAATGTGACAGCTGCAAAGATACCAGATTGTGTCCCATCGCTGTCACATGCTCTGGCCTCCTCTTCTGCCTTCTCCTTTCGAACCTGCCAACCCTTTCTGGGACACTAGATTCTTCCATACTTTCCCTTTGCCTCATTCCCCGTCTTGCTCACCTTCTCCCTGCCACTCACCTGGACTCATCTGGACGCCCACCATGTGGGTTGTCTTTGGGCTATTGAGCCCTGTGGTCAGCAAATGCATGGTGTGTCTAAAATATGTGGGGCTTGTGACACTGCAGACACCTTGATTTTGGACCTCCAGAACTGTTGGAGAGTAGATTTCTGTTATTTTAAACCACCAAGTTGGTCGGAATTTGGTACTGTCGCTCTGGGAATTGAATACAGTATGAATAACTGAGATAAAATAAAAATAAGAAAATTAAAAATAGTAATATAATAAATAAAACAAAATGAAATGCTTGGGGAGCATGGAGTGCACGGCCTGAACCATGGATTCCACGAAACAGTGGGATTGGGGTTTTTCTAAAATGACCTGAGTTTTCTGTTGTTTTAAATTTTCTAACCACAAATAATTTATGAGTTTCATACTGCTGCAGAGAAAATAGAAATGTGATTTATGCCACACCATTTAGGTAGCCAATTTCATAGATATTTGGTAGTTCTATCCTATATCTGACAAGGACACATTACTTTTTCCCCTAAGAAGTTGGTGAGTGTGTACTGAAACTGCTTAAACATGACTAAGAACTGAGATTTAATATTTTACTAAATGGAAAAATGCTGAAGTCATTTCCATTAATTTAAGAACAAGACGTAGTGCTGGCTATTGCCACAATTGATCAACAGGACTTTGGAGGTTTTAGCTAATAGAGTAAGACAGGAAAATGAACTTGAGTGGAGTAAACATTGGAAAGGAAGAGAAAATATCTTTATTTACAGATGATTGAAAGTAGAACCTAGACAACCTAATAGTTTTTAGTACAATAATATTCAAATTGGCAAGAAAATTTAGTAAGAGAGATAGGTAAATACAGAGACTTTTGGTCTGCGATAGGAATAACCATTTGGGGAGGGAAATGGGAAAAATAGCCCATTCATAATAGCAACAGAAACTGTCAAGTTTCTAAGGATGTATTTAACAAGGAAAAGCACAGTACCTATACAAACAAAATGATAACATTGTAATTGCAGAACATAAAACAATACCTCAACACACGGAGACATACAAGACCTGTGTCTGTGGGGAAAGACTTCATATCATAAGAATGCCAGGCCTTAAGAAACTAACGTATACATTTTCTGCAATTGTAATTTCTACTTCTAAGAACTGAGAGTCCTACTTCTAAGAACTGGACAACGTAATTTTAAGTTTTAAATGGATAAAATAATTTTCCGTTTCAAATGTTCGGAGAATAATAGTGAAGAAAATTACAAATGAGAGGGGACCAGGGTTAGTAATAATAAAAGTGAGACTCAAGCTATTAATATCAACATAGCATGACGGTGACACAGGAACCAACCAAATAGCAAGGAAACAGACGAGAAAGACCAGAAATAGAAGCAGGTAGATAGAGAAACCTAAAATATGATGGTGGCATTTCCAGTAGAGGGAAACAGTGGTTTCATGAATTGCATCTATATGACTGGTTATCCAAGAAAAACAAAAGGAGACTCTGCCTTAACCACACACAAGAACAAATTCCAGGTGCGTTCAATACTTGTGTCAAAATAAAACATTGGTATATTAGAATAGAATTTCGGAGCGTATTTGTAAAACCTTGGGTGAGGGAGCACTTTTTAAACAAGGTAGGAATCTCAGAAGCCACCAAAGAAATGGTAGACATATATGGACTAATTGAAAACTAAACATTTTATACAATAAGAAAAAATCCTTTAGTAAAATCAAAAAGCAAACAATTGTTTAGAAAATTACAATATATATTTCCAAGAGATGGCTAGATAAAGGGTTAATATCTCTTGTACTGACAGGGCCCATAAATTAATTATAGTTACAAAAGATAAGTTAAAAAATGTAGTAAGAGGGGCGGACGGGTGGCTCAGTTGGTTAGAACGCGAGCTCTGGGCAACAGGGCTGCCAGTTCAATTCCCACCTGGGCCAGCGAGCTGCGCCCTCCGCAACTAGAATGAAGTCAATGCCCTGCGGCTGAGCTCCCGGATGGCTCAGTTGGTTGGAGTGCAGGCTCTCAACCACAAGGATGCCGGTTTGACTCCCGCAAGGGATGGTGGGGTGTGCCCCCTGCGTCTAACAACGGCAACTGGACCAGGAGCTGAGCTGCGCCCTCCACAACTAAGACTGAAAGGACAACAACTTGGCTTGGGGAAATCCCGGAAGTACACCCTGTTCCCCAGTAAAGTTCTATAAAAAATTTTTTAAAATGTAGTAAGAAAATGGTAAGGGAATATGAAGCACCAATTTGCAGAGGAGGCTATCCAAGCTCCCAATTACCGTATGAGAAGAGACCCAACGTCAGGAGTTGTCAGAGAATACAGACTAAAACAGACGAGGCAATGTTTCCACTTAAGGTTTTAGGGTGGCCATCTGGTTCCTGTTGGCCCCGGACTCTCCCTGTTTTGAAAGCCTTGCTCCTGAGAGAAGGAAGAAAAGCCTGGATTGCGAGTTTGAACTTTGGACCAAGCACTACCCAACGAGATGTTGTTAACCCAAAACAGGAAAAGAAAAACCATTATTTCTATGCTTCATTATTGCCTGATCTCCAAGCCCCCATCCCCACCACTACTTGGTGGTTTGTAACATTCTGGCTGTGTCTAGTTCCCTGGCAGACAGGAAAGTACTTTGAGTTATGAGGCTGGGGAAGCAAAGAGACAAGATATTGGGGGTGTCATTGGCTGAATGTCTGTGTGCCCCTGAAGTTCATATGTTGAAGCCCGAACACTCATTGTGATGGTATTTGGAAGTGAGGTCTTTGGAAGGTAATTAGAGTACTTAAGGAGAGGAGAGACACCAGTGCGCGCGCTCTCTCTCTCTCTCTCTCTCTCTCTCTCTCTCTCTCTCTCTCTCTCTCTCTCTCTCTCTCTCTCACACACACACACACACACACACACACACACACACACACACACACGAGGACACAGTGAGAAGGTAGCCGTCTGCAAGCCTGATAGAGAGTCTCACCATTACCCCACCACGTTGACACTCTGATCTCAGACTCCCAGCTGGCAGAAATCTGAGAAAGAAATTGTCTGTTGTTTAAGCCACCCAGCCTCTGGTATTTGTTATGGCAGCCCAAGCAGAATAAGACAGAGCGGGGAGCGGGGAAAGTCTGGAAATCTCCTGAGCCACACCTGGGAACTTGTTAGAAAAGCAAATTCATGGGCCTCATCCAGACCGCCCCAAACAGAAAGTCAGGGACTGGTCCCAGCATTCTGTATTTTAACAAGCTCGTAGGGGTGGCAGAGTGCATTCCAGTTGGAAAGCTAGTCATTTGGACTCTACCTGGTAAGTCCCAGTTGTGCCCCCGCCCTCGGCCCCACTGTCTCTGGAGACTGAAATGTCAGGCTGTAAGATTGAATGTGAATGTACTAAATGCCATTGAACTGTATGCTCCAAAATGGTTAAGATGGTGAATTTTATGTTAGGTATACTTTACCAAAATTAAAGAGAAAAATACACTTCTAAAAAAATGGAAAGAAAAACAACAAAACAAAACAAAGAAAACGCCTCTGTACGAATTGCTCCTTCCTGCAGTTAGAGGTCCAACTGACCTCTAATGTTGAAGAAGTTTAGGAGTATGTTCTGGGTGAGGGAGCACATCTTAGAGTCCACGTCTCTGCCTGTGGGTTGGGAATGGACCTGCAGGGAAGGGGTGTTCCCGTCTTCCCAAACCCTTCTTCCCAGTTTGTGAGAAAGCAGGTGAGGGGGACCTGCCTGAGCAGGACAATGTAACACCCTCCCGGGTTCCACGTCTGCCTTTCCAGGATGGGCAGGGGGTTCAGGCCTCATATCCAGCCCCTTCTCTTATGCCCCCTACTGGCTTGCTCCCAGGCCTGACACTGTTGTCTGTCAGGGAGGGATAGAAAGGCTCAGCTGTTTGGGTCTAAGTCATGCAGGGCCTGGGGTCCTAGGATTACTGGGTGTGGGATCCCCACTGGTTCCTGGGGACCCCCCAATGCATGGTACTAGGAACATGGGAGACAGTGTGAAGGGCTGTGTTTATTCTGACACGCTCTTCACAGTCGGGTGTTTATTTGGTAATATTTGTAGAGTGCCTGCTTGTGCCAGGCATTGAGAGAGAGCCTGGGGACATAGGGATGACCACGAGTGGCACGGTCACCCCTGTGAGAAACTTCTGCTGAGTGGGGAGACACCCCCTTCTCCTGCTGGTTTGCAGAACCAGCCTTCCAGTTTCTGCCTCAGACCCCTCAGGGCTTCCTGTCACTCTCGGAATGTGGCCCAGTCACACAACCGAGGGGCTCCCTGCAGCCAGATCCAGCTTTTGTTCCTCTCCCTCACACACCATGCTACACCCAAACTCCACTTCTCCTGAGTCCTCAGACACCCCTGCCCTCTGGACCCCAGGGCACCATGCATGTTGTCCGTCTGCCCCCTCCCTCGTTGCCTGGCTAACTTTAATCAATCTTCAAATCTCAGTTTAGGCATCACTAAACATCATTCCTCTCCTCCGTGCCCAGAGCCCTTCACCCCTACAGAGGCCGCACCCCGTTTTGTGTCACCTCCTGTCCCCTGTCCTCTCCCCCTCTGGACTGGAAGCTGCTGGAAGGCAGGGCCAGATTTGCCTCCATCGTATCTGTTACCCTGGTGACCAGCTCTTTGTCTCCACCTGGTGGACAGTGCATGTTTTGCAATAAATGAATGAATGAGTGAATGAATGAATGATCCTGTGCTTCCAGGAATTCATTACAAATAGCAAGACACTCATGTCATAGAGAGTATTTAGGGATTGACGCAGATTTCAATAGCCCAACTCAAACATTTCCAAACATTTCCAGCTGGGCTGTACAAGGTATACGGACAACCTTCTAGGCTTTTCGTTTTTAACTCTCTATTTGCGGAAAGTGAAAATAGTTTTTCATTGTACTGTAAGAAATACATTCTCCTTTTTTAATCAGCATACTTAATGTTATATGAATCAATTTAAAAAAAAATATCAACAAATAACAGCCTGTTCCAAGAAGGTGAGCATGGTGAATGAATGACATTGGGAGCCCCCAGAGTAGAGAGATGAACTCTGGGGTCCCTCACGGCCCCAGCACTGGACTGTCTACAGCTGTGGGTGTGCAGTCCCCGTGAGAAGACCACTTGCTGCTTACGCAGGGAGTCCCTCAGCCTTTAGTGCAACGTAGCAAAGACGGGGCACGCACCTGGGCACTGCTCCCACACATGGGAGGATGGGGGGCTGGGAAGTGGTCCTGGGACAGTAGTGATGGCCCAGTGCCCCATCAACCCAAAGTCTTAGCCCAAAACCCAAAGGAACACAGTGTCCAGGGAAGCTGGGTCACGGGGATGCTGCCCCCAACAGACTTGCTCAAAGAATCAGATGTGGGCTAATTTAGAACCCCTGAGAATTCCACCTTTTCCACACTCCAGGTGCTGAGGTCTCGGTCGAGCTCTGGGCTCAGAGGCCCCTGGATAAGGAAGACATTCGACAGCCTGGCTTCCCCAGACTGGCTGGGCAGGGGAGCCAGCAAGGCTGGATGTGTGCCTTAGGCAGGGCTGAGATGCCTCCATGCCTGGCCAGCTGAGTGCCAGCCTGCTGTGGCTGCTTCTGCTAACTGAGCAGAACCTCCAGGCTGGTTGCAGAACCAGCCAGCAGGCCGTCACTACTGTCCCAGGACCACTTCCCAGATCACTTTTCTCCCCTGTGTGGGAGCAGTGCCCAGGTGCGTGCCCCGTCTTTGCTACATTGCACTAAAGGCTGAGGGGCTTTCTGCGTAAGCAGCAAGTAGTCTTCTCACGGGGACTGCGCACCCCCAGCTGTAGACAGTCCAGTGCTGGGGCCGTGAGGGACCCCAGAGTTCATCTCTCTACTCTGGGGGCTCCCAATGTCATTCATTCACCATGCTCACCTTCTTGGAACAGGCTGTTATTTGCTGATATTTTGCTTTGAATTGATTCATATAAAATTAAGTATGCTGATTAAAAAAGGTGAATGTATGTCTTATAGTGTAATGCAAAGTGATTTTCACTTTCCATAAATAGAAAGTTAAAAACGAAAAGCCTAACTCTCCAAAGAAGATTGTCCGTATACCTTGTATGTTCCTTCTGTTCCCCAGTGGCAGGTGTGTCCCATTTGGGGAGTTCGTTTGGTCAGCCAGCAGGCAGGTGAGGCTGGTGCACGAAGGTTTGCAGGGCATGAGGCTCTAGCTGCCTTCTGAAGGACAGCAGGGTGGTGCTGGGCTGAGGACATTTCTGGCTGGGGCAGGAGCTGAAGGGCCCAGTACTGTCAAAGGACTGGAGGACATTTGGAGCAGCCAACACAGCTGGCCGTGGGGTCCCGTGAGTATGACAGCACTGGTCAACGAGTGCTTCTAGACTCTGAGCCTTCTAAGGCAGGATGTGGCACTCGTGGTCACTCCTCTGTTCCCAGGCTCTCTCGCAATGCTTAGCACAAGCGGGCACTCTAAATATTGTCAAATAAATACCCACAGCGGAGAGCTTCTCAGAATGAACATAGCCCTTTACGTCATCTCCCATGCTCCTGGTGCCACAGGTGTGCCTTCCTCTGGGGGTCCCCAGGAACCCGTCTGAGCCCCAGCCTTTGGAATAATGAAGCACAGCCCAGGTGTTTTCAGTTCATGGGGATTCACACCACTTGAAGCCCATTTAATTCTGAGACATGGGTTTGAAGTCAGACGTTCTTAAACCCAAGTGTAACAGGCAGACCTTCATCAAGACCTCCAATTACATCCTGGGATTATGGGTTCAGCAAGAGAGGAGATGTCATGAGTGGAGGAGCCTGCAGCGGGGCTGGGAAGAAGGCAGCTGCCTTACCGGCTCTTCTCTTCACTTTCTCTTCCTCGGCCCTTTTGCAGGCAGGTGGTCTGTCTGAGCTTGTAAAATACTGCACGTGTCTGCTTTGACCATTTTACTAACTAGGACCCTGGTTTACACGATCTCCACCCCTTCCTGCTGACATCCAGATGGGACAACCTCACTCCACCCCATGCCTAGATTTTTCACTCGGGCCGCAGAAGGACCCAGTGTGATGGGCACACCTGGCCACACCACACCTGGCCGTCTGGCTCAGGCGGGAGCGGCAGGAGGTGAATTGCTCAGCTGATGGGGGGACACTTTCTCTAAGGTCATCACACATATTTCTCCGTCCTCACCCTCCGCTCCTATACCTAACAGCTTGCTCCTCAATATTGAGACATTGGACTTTGTGCCCTGTTATGCTCCCTGTACCTCTGGACGCTGGACCTCGGGCTTTGCAGACGCTGAATGTGGTACAAGCTGAGGGTATCAGAGCCAGAAGGGACCCTAGGGATCGTCTGTGTTCACCCCCTCTTGTACTGATGGGGACGCTGAGGCCCAGAGACGTGAGCCAGGGTCGGAGTCGTTTTCCTGACTCGCCACCCCTGCTCTTCCTGGCAGCCCAGGCTGCCTCCCCGGCTCTCTCCTGAAGCACCAGGACTGCCCTGCCCTGTGGGGCTGGGGAGCACAGGAATCAGTGGGGACGCAGACGGGTCTGGTCTCTTGGACCAGTGAGGGGCCAAACACGACAGGGCTGTGTCTGCCCTCAGGGGGCCGTGAGCGTGCAGAGAAGTAGCCGCAGTGTGAGGCTGAGGGTGAGCACTTGGCAGGAAGTCAACCTTCCAGCCCAGGCATGAGTCATGAAGACAGACGCTGCCTTGGTGATCAGACCTGGGGAGCAGAACTGAGTGGAATACAGAGCAGGTGAGGCGGGGGCAGGTGTGTGTCCTTGGAGAGAGGCCTGCTTACAGGACAGCACCGGAGGGGGAGGAGGCGGGGTGGGGGGTGTCTCTCTTCTCCTGCCAGGCTCCCCCTCTCTTCCCCACATACAATCACCTCCCCTTCCCATTCTCTTCCATCTCCTGGCTTCTTCCTCTCCCTTACTCCCCCTCCTCTTACTTCCCCCAAACCTGGGGCACACATTTTGGAGCCCTGTCCTTTGGGGGTCCCTCTGCGGCTGCTCCTCAGGAAACATTGGCTCCCTTTGCCTGGTGCGGGCTGCACCCAAGCCTCTGCTCCTCCTTTGTCTGAATGAGGCCCCCCCAGGTACTGCCGGTGGCCCCTCTTTTCCTGAGAGCAGTGTGGCCCTCTGAGTTCCTGTGCAAAGGCTGGGACCTTCAGGGAGAGGGCCTTCAGGAGAGGGGGGACTAATGAAGGAAAGAGAATGGAGCAAAGCCAGTGATCCATGAGGGAAGGGGGTCAGGCCCTGGCCAGTGGGTGTGGGAAGAATGGACCCACTGGGCAGCACAGCTCCCGGGACCCAGTGTGCGCTCTGTGCTTGTTGAATGACTGCGTGAGGGGAGGAGAGACTGAAGGGTTGGAAGCAAGGCTCCCACAGGTAGTCAGAAGCTGGGGGCTTCTGGCCCCGGGGCTCTGTCCTGTCCCACCAGTTCTGGGCTCCCCAGGGCTGACTCTGTGAATTGCAGATCACCCTGGCACCCCTCCTTTAATAGCCATCCCATGGCCTCTCGCCAGCCCCCAGCCCAGGAGAGCGAGGAGAGAGCTTGATCGTGCTGGCACTTCTGGAGAAAGCTGGCAGGCCCAAGGAGGGCCCTGTATCCCCTGGCGGGAACTGCCCGCTGTGCCCCTCTGCACTCACGGTGGCCTAGTTCCTGCTCCTGCTGTGGGTATGTGTCTTTCATCACGCAATATTTGTAGGCCCTGTACAAATATTTGTAGGCACACAGCGGACCTGGTAACAGGAGGGCAGCCGTGTCCCAGGGAGCTGGCGCACTGCTGCCCCGATGGGTGATGGAGGGCTGACAGCAGACGGAGAGAAAGGGGGCACATCTTGGTGCCCTTGGAGCACAGAAAAAGAGAGACTAGGATGCTGAGAACAGGTACCGTTTCTGAGTGTTTCCTCCGTGTCAGGCACTGTTATAATCAGTCTACAGCGTCTAACAGTGAGTTTAAGCCTCACGGCAAACTATGAGGTGGGTGCTGTCAGTGTCCCCACTGCACAGGTGAAGAATGTGAGGTTTATGTGGCAGTGGCCTTGCCCGACGTTGCTTCCGTACGTGACAGAGCTGACATGTAAACCCAGGTCTGTTGAATTTCAATGCCCGGGAGATTCAGCAGTAGACAGTACTGCCCAAGTGCCCACTTTGAGCCCCCAGAAAACCCAAAGCTGGTATTGCTACACCAGCGTGAGGGACCCATGAGGAATGGCGGGGGCTGGAGCCCTCCTCAGAGGCTGGGCATGGACCGGGGAATTCAGTGTTGGTTTTAGACAAGCATCTGCTTAAATGACTCAACAGAGGGCTGATAAGACACAAAAGTGTCTCAGTGTGTCTCAGACACAAAAGTGGTGGTTGATAAAAACCGCCGTAAGATCATAAACTAAGAACACGTCGCGCCAGACTAATGTCACTCCTTATGGCCTTGCCCTTCTGATTGGGGGGTGTCAGAGGGGAACTTGTAGATGGCTTTCCATAGGGCCTCCTCTGCCACGTCTCATGGATATCCATGAGGACAGGTTTGGAAGGTGTCTGCCTCCTTCTCATCCCCCCACAAAACACACAGTAGGTGCACATGCTTCATAGAACAGGAAATGCTCCACCATTATCGAGAATTTGTGAACAAACTCAGTCTAATAGATTTGCTGGGGCTCCGGGAGGGGCACCGTTAGCATCTGCTCCTTCTGGCCCAGGGGTGGCAGGAACTGCCACAGGAGGTTCCCAGCCCTCTTCTTGATTGAGGTGGCCGCAGTTTTGAGAGGATAGAACCCCCCCCCTAAAGGGGGTGCTGAGGTGGGGCTGCTGCTGAGCCCCAGGGGTCCAATAGGAGAAGGAGCTCGGAGGAGGGCCAGACACTGCTGGGGGGCAGAAAAGAAGCAGGTATTTGACTCTGGATTTAAAAAAAAAAAAAAAAAAAAAAAAAAGGCAAGGAAAGAGAATTTTCACCCCATCGGAGCTGGAAGCTCTGTTCTGCCCTCTTACTGTCCCACCGAGGACCCCAGGGCCTGGAGGGGTCCCCCAGTGACACAGTAGCAATCCCAGGTTGTGTTTGGTTGACCCTGACGCCTAGGCCCGAGCTCCATAAAATCAAGTGGGCCTGCAGAAGAGCCCCCAGACCCACTCACTTCTCCCCATCTCACCCTAGCACGTCTTTGCTCAGACCTTTCAGTGGCTTTTCGTTCTCCTCAGGGGACCACTTACCTCCTGAGCATGGCACCCAGGCTTCTAGTGCCTGGCCCCTCTCCCATCCCATCTCTCTCCCTCTCTGCCCACCCTCCTCTCCTCTCAGCCTGCTCTTCACCCCGGGCCGCAAGGCCCCCAAAGCACAGAACAGCTCTCCATTCCCCCGCCCCAGCTCCCCTATACCTCCGGACACCCCAACTCTGCTTGCTCCCAGCTTGCCGGCCACTACCTGCTCGCAGCCTCCCCAGGAGCCCAGGCCTGGGGCCAGGTCCTGTACTTCGTAGCCCCCACTTTGTAGCTGTCTGTTTACCAGTCCTCACTTCCCACTGAACTAGAGCATAGGCAGTGCCTGGCGTGCAGCAGGGGCTTACCAAATAATTAAGCAACTGTAGCAGGGCCTACAAATAGTGCTCAGAGGCTCCAAGCAGAAAATATTAGTCTCCTGATTCCCTCAGGCTCCATCCCCCGCCCCTTGCCCCAAACTCGTTATGCATCTGCTGGCATTTGGGTCTCTTTATCCCACAGCCTTGGAGGACCAGGGCCCTGACACCTGGAGAGGCTCCGAGCATGGAAGGTTCAGAGCTGTAACTCAGAGAGCCGGCCGCTCACACTGTGCCTTGCTCATCGCCAGGCTTCTGATTTCAGAATGTAGACTGTTTTCTGCCCAGTGTGGAGATGGTACGCTGCCCGCCACAGCAGGTAAACACAACTGTGTCAACACCGCCTACTCTGAGTTAAGTTTATGATTTCAATGCCATCGTTCTCAGCATCCGCCCCCCCTGGTGACTGCTGCTCTCTGGGGCCCTGTTCTGCTAGACCAGGCATCTTTACCGTGGACGTCCCTCTTTATCACCTTGAACATGCATGGGCATTAACTTTTATGTTTTAAATCCAACACAGACAATAAAATTAGGGAAGCGGGTTCGTGTTCATCTCCAGGGCTGCCTGCCTGTGGAGCTGACCTGAGTCCTTCAGCATCCTTGGGGAAATGTCTGAGGTTGTCCTGCCCTCCCTGAGCAGAACTTTCTGTGGCTTTCAGAGAGGGCTGTGGGTGAGGGAGGGCAGAGGCCCAAGGGCGAAGGATGGACAGCTTCCCTTTGCACAGAGAGCCAAAAAGGGGGCTCCTTGGAAAGGTCCGAGGGGAAAGGAGCTGAGCCCATTTCAGTCCATCCATGGGGGGCAGCCCCAAACAAGTTTTGCCTGCCAACACAGCCAAGAGTGGCAGGGACTAAAGGCAGCTCCAAGGTGCAGACGGACACATGCCTGAGTTAATCACCCACCTGACACCCTCCTTTACACTAGGCAACAAGAGGAGACCAGCTGCCACTTATCAAATGCCTACTGTGCCATGTGACGTGCACCAACTGTTATCCTCCTCACAGCTCAGGGAGAATGGCAGAGATAAGTCATCTCTAATTTCTACATAAATAAATTGAGGCCCAGGAAGGACAATAACTCGTTCAAGTCCACAGCCAGTTAGTGGCAGAGGCAGGTTTTGAAGGCAGGCGACGGCCCCGTTGTTGCCCTGCCTCTGTGGGGAAAACCCAGGGATCCAGGGCATAGCTGGGAGGAGGGCTGCCCAGCACTGCTGGGTGTGTGTGTGGGGGTGCTGTGGGGGGCAGGATCCAGACCCAGTAGGCTGTGGCCTGTGAGCCTTTGCTTTTGGCTCCCACTGGCCTGGCCCGCTGTGTGGCCAGGGGCAAAACACTTCTGCAGGAATCGGAGGCAGGTGGTCCGTGTGCCAGCTGCTGGGGCGGGTGTAACGAGGTGGCAAAGGCTCCAAAAATCCCACACCAGCAAATTACAACCTTGCCATTAAAAAAAGCTGCGTGGAAGCGAGGTGTGAAGATGTCCTGTGACTTCTGCAATGCTTACGAGGGGGACGCCAGTCAGGCAGAGAAGTACTGCTCTGCGGCTCCTTGAAATGCTGCCTTACGTAAACACCTCAGCTGACTCCATGGACACGTGGGTTCTCAACGGCAGGCTCCTGACCAGGGGCTCGAGGTGCTTCCCTGCCCAGCGCAGAAAGCACCTTTGTCAGGGATAGTTCTCTCTGCACACCACACCTCTGCGCACAATTCCCAATATGGCCTGTTTGTTCTCATACCTACCAATTCCTGAGGTTGTGTGAGAAAGATTGATTCCTTTTTACCCGGAGGGCCTCCCGGGACTTTGAAATGAAGAGAGAATCACGACAGCTTCCAAGCTGTCACGAGGATTCTTTCCCACCACATCAGCTCACTATAATGAAAAAATAAACGTATCTCCGTAAATCATACTT
Organism: Rhinolophus hipposideros; assembly: GCF_964194185.1. Classification (NCBI taxonomy): domain Eukaryota; kingdom Metazoa; phylum Chordata; class Mammalia; order Chiroptera; family Rhinolophidae; genus Rhinolophus; species Rhinolophus hipposideros. The sequence continues at coordinate 12,544,156 of NC_138072.1, forward strand.
GTGGGTGAGACACTGGTGTGGCCCCAAACAGAAGGGACGGAGGGGAGGACCCAGGTGATTTGGTAAGACGTTGTCTGACGCTGCCACCCAGCAGACAGTTCCTTCATGTTTGGCCTCTATCCTTAGAACAATGTTGACACGAATACTTGGACGTGTGTGGTATCCGTGGGACGTGTCTTTCAGGTGCGGGGGCTGGACAGGCATCCGTGCGTGTCCTCGGCTCGCAGGTAAGGGAGCTGCACGCCGCTGCGCTCTACTTTGGGAGGAAGAATGTTTTCTGGAAGGAGGTGAGACCAGGTGCAGAGAGCACCTCGCAAGCCTCTTCCCACTTGTCTGGTGGGAAATGAGGCACTAAAACCTGGCGGTCTCTGAGACATACCTTCCGTTTAGGGGGCATGGGCAGGAGGGCAGGTGCAGCCATGGAGGAGACAGACCTGACCTGACAGGGATCCTGGGAAAACTGCCCGAGGAAGCTGCTCCCGGTGAGCCCTGGACCCCCCTGCCGCTCGTGCTATTTCTCTCTGAGTGGGCCAGGGGGCATTTAAGCACAGACACTCATGAGAACCAGCACCTTCTCTGGGGCTTCTGGAATAAGGTTGTGCCAATGGCAGGTGAGGCCATCACTGGACAAAGGTATAATTACTGAACTGCCCATACTGTCCCTCGCTGCCCGGGGCACCAGGCTAGGCAGGCACTTTCCAGTGCCTTCCTCTAACCTCAGGCCCTAGTCTTACGCTTCTCCTCCATCACCCCATTACTGTCACTGCCGCTCCCTGCCCATCCAACTCTACTCCACTATTAAAGTCACGCTTCAAACTGACATTTTCTTTTTAATTTTTAATCAGTCTGTGTTAAGAAAAAAAAAAAACAGGATATGATCACGCTTCCAGTTCTCACAACTCTATCAGCACATAGCAATTTTATGGATCAGAGTTTTGTTTATATTCGTCTAAAACCCAGAGGAAGAAACAAATCAACTCCACAGATCAACATGTATTGGAAGAAACACTTCAGGATTCGGGGAAAATTTTTTTTTCAATCATTCATTTTCTTAGGAACAATACCCAGTGGGACCCGGCAGACGTCACCATGGGAATGCAGGATTGGCAGAAAGGCGAGGCAGCCTCAGAAGTAGGAGGGCAGAGACATTTTGGGGCTGGGAGGCTAGCCTGCAGACTTTACCGAACAAAATAAAAGGAAAAAAAAAAATCCAACCTCATACTTTATTTGGAAGAGGAATGCATTTACAGAAACAATTTCTGTTTTGGAAAATAAAATATGGCTGAGTTTGGGAGTGAGGGCATCACTTATAATAGTTCACTGGAGAGGGCTCATGACTCTGAGATAAATTATCAAATGGAATCTTTTTAAAATGCCGAAACCAAACATTACCTTGGTCACTTTCTCCACCATGAGATGTATTTGAACACATTCTGACCATTTTTAAAGTCACAAGATTTATCCAATGTCACGATCCATGTGCTAGACCATGAACACAAATACAGACGCTATTTCGCCAAAGGGCAGCACGAAGTACATGAACTCTACTTTTTGAAGAAATTCCCAAAAAGCAGAATCTGCCCAAGTCTTTTTCTTTTCTCGCTGGAACTGCCACATCCTGCTTTAGTCTTGCCCGTGAGTAGAATTGTCCAGAAGTCGCACGAGAACCTTCCCTCTGAGCGCCTCTGAGGGGCCACTCTGCTGCTCTTCCTGCAGCTCACCCTAGACTTCCTGCAGAGGCGGATCCATCCTAATTTGGAGTCCAGAGACGGGGTGAAACAGATTTTAGAAGCGAATTTACACAATGTGACATGCTTTCAGAGGAGGCAGGTAGTACTCATGATATAAGTCAATGGGGCGCAGGATTCAGTGGCGTGTGCGTGGAACTGTCTCATGTTCCCCAGCACGAGACACACTTGCCCTCTTCATCCAGTACCACACAGGGGTTTCCCCTCATCCCTGTATTTCCCATTGGTCTTGGCAAATCCTCAGGTCCCATTTAAAAGAGCTGCCACGGCAGTCTGTCAGTGTTTGTCACCCACTGTTGAGTCTGTGATGTACGATGTGAGTCACTGTCCCCATGTAGATAAGTTAAAACACTTCCCCATCCCCCACGCTCTGTCTTTCTGTTGCCTCACTCCAAGGTAGGAGGTTCCCAAATGGCCCGTAGAATCATTGGGACTTGGCCTGGCTATGGGCCTTCTTCCATTAGCGGGATCTCTGTAAAAGAAGAGATGGTTATTATTTAGTACACTGAAAGACATCACCACCATCTGGAATTATGAGCTTTATTAGAATACCTATGATTCCTGAAATCAATGAGGAGAAGAAGAAAATGTTAGAAAAGGTCCACATATCAGTTAATAATCAAATAGCCAACTCCTCCATACAACATCTAGTGGGTGGCTGGAAAAATCTCAGACCCAGCTCATAAAAACTCAAATACTAGATTTTAACCATGTGCCCTACCGATCATACAAGCCAAGAGAGGTGCAGAGAAGATGCAGAAAAGGAATTCGACGGGGACCCAGCAGACCCCTGTTTCCATATCTTTACTGTCACTAACTATCGCTACAAGTTAGAATTCATGTGACATTTGTAAAGTGGGGCTGGTGCCCCCTCCCCTGGGAAACAGAACCCTGTTTAGTCTGATGGATTTTTCCTACTTTACCATGAGCTACAATCTGCTTTTCCTGTGACAGGTGCACATACATCTTTTACTTCATACCTGGTCAAAATAACCTGCGTGTACACAGAACTTCGCCCGCACCAGGCCCTAGGGCACGCATCTGGGTCTTTCCTCCTGGCACGCGTGTGTGTTACCCTGATCCTAGGCACCACTTTCAGAAGTCCTGCCTAATCAAGGGATAAAGAAGAAAAGCATCCTGGATCATAAAGAGGCTAGAGAAACCAAGTCCCGGCCACCGGAGCCTTTCTGCTCCGGATGGCTCGGTGCCCTCTTGTGCCTCCTGAAATTTCAGTTAATGGATTCATCACCGGGGAGATGATGACCACTCCTTCCACTAATTGGTCTTGCCCATGGCCTCTATGTGCAGAGTGAGCAAGAAGCAATTTAAGCTGAGTGACAGGGAAACAGGTTGATGTGGCTCTGTGCTGGCTTGTAGATGGCACGTGCTGGGTGGGGAGGTGTGTGCCAGGGTGCTCGGGCCTCGGGGCGAACACTTACCATCCGCAATGTCGATGCCTGGGCTGGTGGATGCCACCTCCCCCGCCGTGCTGGCAATTGTGTCGGGGTTGTCGGAAGCGGGGCGGGCGCCCCCTTGGCACATGGGAGATGAATATAGACTCTGGAGTAGCTCGGAAGAGCCCGAGACGCTGTCACAGGTTTCTGACTCCCCTGGGCCCATGTCTGTGTCCCCCGAGCCGGGGTATGCTGGGGGGCTCTGGTCATCCACAGGTAAAGGGCAGCCCTGGCCCACAGAAGCCAGGTACCCGGGGCCTAAGGCACTCAAGCCGCCACTCACAGCCTCGTCGTAGGACGGGAGCATGACGGGCACTCCGTCCACCACCACGAAGTCAGGGTCGCTGCTGGAACTCCTGGGAGGCCCCCTGCAAAGCAAAATGGTGCCAACATGTCAGAGAGATGTGCCAGCCCAGGAATGAAGCCACCCGTGCCCCCCACTGTCACGGAGGTCCTCAGGGCCCTGCACGACACGGTACAGAAGAACCAGCCCCCCATTTGGATCTCTCCGGGCAGACGGTGCCGTCACCATGGCCACTCAGGGGAGCAGAGGTTTCTTCTCCTCACTGTCCTGTGCCCTCCTGCCTCTCCTCTCCTGCTCCGCCCTGTTCCCTCCACTGTCTTCCTTCCTCCCTCTTTGACCTGTGGGCGTGGCCTTAAGGCCATCACCTCGTGGGCAGGGGACCACATGGCTCATTCCTACGGAGCACCAATGTGCCACTGCGGTGTCCCTCGGGAAGGCTGCTGAAAACGGAACTGCACCAGTAAGAGTACAGGAAACCAGAGACCCTAGGCCCACAGGGAAAGGCTAACGCCTGCATTTTTTATGCTGTTTTGCTTCCTGCTACACCATAAACATCACTCACTTTCAGTCAAGATAGAAAAACAATGGGGAAAAACATAAAAGAAAAGCTCTAAGCACCTTCTCACTACCTGATTCAAGTTCTGTCGGGCTCACCTCGACCTTCTGGCCCAGTGGCCAGGTGAACCTAAGCTACACCTATGCTGCCTGGACCAATGTTGCTGGGAGCGTGTAGATGGTCTGCCGTCTCCGCAGGTGGTCCCTGTGGGGCTCTGCCCCTTTGCCTCTTGCCCTCCTGCACCTCTGAGCCTGGTGGACGGGAGCCCAGGCAGAGCCAAAGCCCGAGCTCTGTCTGGTCCCCAGTCTCTGCTCCTGACCTCTTAAAGGAACCGGAGTGGCTAATAATAAGTGGCCAGCCTTTCCTCCCCTATGTCCCACCTATGACACTCAGCTCCCACGTGACAGTCATCACACATCTTTCCAGTGTCTACGCTATGGGACCCGGAGGGGAAAAAAAATTCTTGGATCGCCCTGGAGAATGTTATTATCTATTTGGGTAGATGATACTAACTTTTCCAAACCAATTAGAACATAATATCAGACGGAAATAATCGCGGGACTAAAAAAAAAAAAATATATATATATATATATATATATATATATATATATATATATATATATATATATATATCAGGTGAAAGCATTTTGGAGAACATTTTTTAAAATCTTAATATTTAGTTGGTATAACTTTTCTTCCAAGCACATGTGGAAAAATAGCTCTATGGGCCATTTTGACAGACTCCCAAGCACTATAAATCATAATATGTAGTTTCGCTTTCTCTTTGTAATCCTCAGTCCCATTTTAGATAGTGTAATTGCTCAATGATAGAACATGGTCCCTTGATTCATAAATAATAACGCTGAGGACCGAGAGAGTGGATGGGAAGCTTGAGAGGAAACCTCAGCAAGGGTTTCGCTCTGGCTCCAGGACGGCCGTGAAGCACTCTGGGCCTGGTGAGGGAGGCAGGCGGCTCCCACACCCAGCACATTTCCATGGCTGGGAGAGTGGGTGCCTGTCAGGTTGTGGGGCCCCTGCAGCCAAGTGGAGGAGCATTGCTAAGTGAGCCGAGGCCATCCCAGGGGCCCTGAGGTTAAGGGAGAGGGTGGACAGACCGGTGCTGTCTCTAGCAACTCCACACTGCATAGCTGGGAGGTGTGACAGACACACTGGCTCTTTCCTGGAGGGAAGAAGGGGAAGTGGTAAATTCCAGGAGCCTCCTTCTCCAAGAAGCAATATTCTCTTTTCCAGGAGGTGGCATGCATGACCCTGCGGGCTATATTCAAAACAAGTGTTCTTTCCTGATGCATAAGGTCTCAGAAGGAGGACATTGGCATGGGCACAGAATCAAGGCGATCACGATGGTTCCTTCGCGACAGGTGGCTGTATCCGTGAGCTCTGGCTGGTGTCCTGTGACGTCTGGTGCCCAGCCGGCCCTCCATTTCCTAATGTTCACAAACCCATCCCTTTGTTTTCCAACGACTTCTCCTTCCAGAGCAATGATTTGCCAGCAACAGGGCTGGTGCTGTCTTTGTCCTGGGTGTGGGGGTAGGGAAGGGGCCACAGGCTGCTCTGGGCACTGGGAGGGTCACACCGCCTGTGAGAATGTGACAAGTTCCTCTTTGCAGATGACAGCTGTCATCTGTGCAGTGGAGGACTAGGGCGAGCCACTCTTCACAAGCCCCGCCCCACACACGCAGGCCCTACTTTCAGGCAGAGGCTCACCCGCCCTGTCCTGCTCCCCCCATCCAGAATCCCTCCCTCTCCTTCCTGAGACTGCCCACTGCACATTGTGTTTGGACCTCGGTTGGGTCACACACCTGTGACCTTGACTCCTAAGTAGTTCTGTACATTCCTTACCATCCCTGTGGACTGGAAGCTCCAGGGGACTAACTCCAGGGCCACATGCGTGTAGACGGCGATGACATGGTCATCCTGGGGCACAGTTCATGGCGTGCGGCCCTCACACTGCTTCCCTCTGCACCCCTGACCAGCCCTTCGAGATGAGTCTACGTAGGGAAGGAGGGAGACACGGGCTCACAGGAATGGGGGCGGGCGGCAAAAGAGGGAAATGAGGTCTGTCTCCAGCTTGGAGCTATGACCCCCAGACACCCCCAGATGCCCCAGGAAAGGGTTTTCAGCTCTTCCCCCTATTCTCCCTTAGAACCTCAACTCTGCATTCATCAAGGGTCGGGCTCAGTCTCTACTTTCCATTGCTCACGGCGGCTGCACCAACCTGGGGGGGAAGTGGGCCTTGAACTTGGTCTGGAACATCCTGGCCAGGATGACAAGCAGCAGCACAAGCAGCACGCTGGTGGCCGTGAACGCTACGATCTTCCACGTGGTCAGGAGGGTCTCATGGGTGCTGGGCCACGTTTGCTCTGCCGAGAGAGAACCAAGTACGGCATGAAGTTCCCAGACTGTGACGGAGCAAAAGTCCCCCAAGGTGCCCACGTGAGCTGAATTTTTCCAGCCCGTGAGCTGTTCATCACATGCCTCCCAATGCTCCCCAAGCCGGCTTGTGTCACATGGCATCAGGACCACAGCACGAGAAATAGTCCCCGGCGAGTTCTCGGCAAGGCTGAAGACAGATGTGCACACGGAAGGTCTGGGGTGAGAGCCGGACATGGGGATCGATAATGTACCTGCTTCTTGGGCAGAGAATAAAGGGGGCTAAAGCCCTTTGTGAGGGTTCTGGAATAGGTTGTGGGTTGAGGAAAAGGACAGAAAGCTCGAAGGGCCAGGCCTGCTCCATGGCCCTCACTCCCTCGCCACCTCTGGCTGTCACCCTTCCAAAACAGATTCCTGGCCCTTTGGCACAAGCCACCCTGTCTCTCACTGCCGCCCTCCGCCTTCCCAGCCCCCGCCGTGGCTGCTGCCTCCTCCTCTGAACCCCTCACCTTGCTCAGCAGCACCCTCATAGACCTTCTCTGCACCCCTCTGCTCACTGGTTCACACGACCACCTGTGGGCGTCCAGATGCCCCGTGTAAATAAACCCTGTGACCCCCACCACACGCTGTGTCCAGGGGGAAACGTTGCAGCTATCACTGCTGTTCAGGGCAGGCCACCACGGGCATGCCTGGAGCACACCAGGGCGAGTTGGCAGGACCGGGGTGGGCAGGAGACGACGGGTGGGTGTGCGCTGGTGCCCAGGTCTCTGCCATGCGGTCACTACCCTGGTGCCCTGAGACCAACGGTGAGGTTGGTGTGCTATTAACTATGAAGCAATGAAGGTTGCCAATTGCCCACAATTTTGTAAGTGACGGGGGTTCCTACCCACGTATCACCTGTATTCTGAGGTGCATCCCTGAGTGGAGGAGAAGGCGGGGTCATGGATCGCTGGGTCACACCCATGGGCCTATGGCCTTCTCAGTGGAAGGGGATAAGGCTGGGAGAAGACAGTGCACAGAGAGTGGAGGTCCTTCCACGGGAGCAGGGGGTCTGAGGGACCCTGTGCAGAGGGCCAGCATTTTAACCTGGGGACAGGCAGGTGCACGGGCCTGGACTCATTAGCTGCGTAGATCCACGAGGATGGGTTTCTCTACCCTGTTGCTAACAGTGTGCGAGGGGAGGAAGGGTGGCGCTCCAGACTCAGCCCTCGCCACTGTGTGGAGTGGGACCCTGGACCGGCGGCGAGGGCGAGGCCCTCAGTGCGCTCACCTGACTTGATGCAGTAGACTTGATAGGAAGGGAACCACTCCCCATACTGGCAGGTGATGTACTTGTAATCACTGGTGAGGCTGTAGCCGGGGTCGCAGTAGAACTCCACGACGGTTCCGTGATTGTAGCGGTCGCACGGCCGCGGGTGGCAGATGAAATCGCCGTGGCTCACCACTGGAGGCAGCGGGCAGACTTGGGCAGTTGGGGAGAATAAGAGTTTCAGAACCACACGCTCTCCCTGCGTGAAGCCCTCGAGACATCGATCGGGCCAGGAGAAGGCCTTCCCGAGCGATGTTCTCACACACTCATCACCAGGCTCTCCCTTCCATATTCTCACGGGAAGCCCACTCTACTATTCTGAGCGTGAGCTGTTACCACGTGGTCGTGTAAAGTATATCGTAAAAGAGAGGTTCCTTTTCCATTGCCAAGAGGATGCCTATTTAATAGACAGTATTAAGCTACTCGATTAATAATGCATGCCATTATGTGCCAGGCAACCTAGTAAATAAAACTAAGCTATTTATGGACAAAATCTTACTGAAAGGTACAGCTACCCTGAGCCTCTTTTGGTGGCTACAGCAGCAATCTGGGACTGTCCCAATCCCGGGGTGGTGTCCCTAACCTGATTCTCAAATGCCCTGCGGGGATTTGGCCAGTGGCACATACAATTCTGCTGGCTCTGTGTGCAGGGCCAGCCACAGCCTCCTGTTCTTAGGTGCTCTGGCCAGTGGGGATGAAGTTGTGGGCGCTTGGTTCTGCCACCAACACTCTGTGACCTCATCAAGTCACTTAACCAATTTAAGCCTTGATTTTTACCTCTGTAAATGGAAGCTTATTCTATCCTCAGTAATGTTCTATAGTTTCTCTTACCCTAATATTGTGCCACTTAAACATTCTTCAAGGAACAATCAAAGCACAACCTCTACCAAGGCCAGGGTCAAACTCAATGAGGTCCCCCATGAAAACCACTGAAAACTTTGATCGAGAGAGAGAAAGAGAGAGAGCACATGTTAACTTCTGAGTCCCTTCCCAGGGGTGGGTATCCAAATGCCCTGGCCAGTGTAGAACCACAGGCACCTTCCCAGCTCACCTACACACAGACCACGTCCACAGATGGGTCTGCCCTCTCCTCACTGGCCACTGGGAGGCCGCAGAAAATCGTGGCAGAACTCATTGTCAGCTACATGTGCCCACTGACGCTGGGCAACAAGATGGGTGCCCTGCTTAGCGGGACCACCCCAGTGGAGGCACCCCAAGGCGTGGGGGTGAGAAACTTTTCACAGACATCTTCTTTAACGTAGATCTTACTGGCTCTTTTAGAGATGGGGCAACAGAAACTGAGAGGTCAAGTTCTGCAGAAGCAATGAGAGGAGGGGGTAAGAGCTCAGGCTGATTCCAGGCAAGCCTGGATCTGAGTTTGGGCCAAACTCCTCCCCCGCGGAGTGACCCTGAACAAAACGCGTCTCTCACCTCTGAGGTGAGATGACAAATCTCACCTCTGAGCTTTATCATCCTTATTTGTGCAATGGGAGTGGCTGAGGGCTATTCTAAAGAAGGCTGGCAAGGGCATAGTTCAAAGCTAACATATGAAGTGGGCAGTCAGGGTTAGCCAGGACCAAAGTATTTAAGGAGAAGGACCATCAAGTAATTACTTCTGTGGGTGATAGAAAAGCCAACGGAACAATGAGGTCCCTGACATTAGCAGCGGTGGGAAGCCCCTACCAGACCCCTGGGTGGGCAGAACAAGAGGGTCCTAGTTTCTGGGTCCCCAGTAGGAATTGGAACCACATGGGTGTGTCCTGTGGGAGCTGGAGCTGAGGATGGCCCAGGGCAGAGGGGATCACGGCAAAATGCCCGGCTTCTGCATCTGCCCATTCCCCAGTCTCCCTCTGGACAAAGCCAGCAGGGAGCTGGCTGACGAGGGGGCAGCGCGCGGGGACAGGAGAGGGTCTGAGGCCCACAGGCTCTGGGCATGTTCCACGACTGGAGGCTGTCAGGTGACTACAGAGGGGTCCCATAGGGGAACACTGGCAGAGCTAGGACAGAAGCTCTGAGTTGTAGGCCGAGGCACTTTCACTGCCCCTGGCATCTCCTATCCTGGTAGCCACCTTCCAAGGAAGTGCCCAGGACCATGGGGCCCTATCATTTGATCCGTTTCCAGTCTCACTCTAGGGCTCTAATCAAATCCACTGCCTCCAGCGAGCGTCCCAGTAGGTGAGCAAGGCAGCAGGAGAGGAAAGGGAAGGGAAGGGTGGCTGGAGAGGAGGAGGGAGAGAGAAAAAAGCACTGGTCCTGGGGTCAGCGGCCTCCTCCATGCCATTTCTCCCGGAAGAACACGGGGAAATGAGCGTACCCCCTTGCTCCAGCACCTGCTGCCCAGACAAGGGAGCAAAGAGCTCTCAGAACCAGCTTCCTGGGCTGACTCCTGACGACCAGAGCGAAGGTAGAATGCAGAGTGGGAAGACTCGATGTCTGCCGTGTGGCCAGCCTGACGTGACATCTGCCACTCCAGGGGCCCCGAGGGCTCCCCCAGCTCATGTGAGTGTCTGTGGGTCCCCCTCCTCATGTGGGGGCCTGTGGGTCCCCCTCCTCTGCACCCCCAGTGAATGCTCCTCCCAGGGAAGGCTCTCCCTGGGAGAGGAGGCTCTCCCAGCAAAGGCATTTAGAGCTGCGGGGCTTTCCTCCTAGCAGGCCCTCCCAACAAGTCCCCAAGGGTCCCTGTAGGATTAGAAAATTACCAAATGGTTTTCAAGGCCCAGAAAACATCCTGAGAGGTCACAAGGGGCCCTGTAAAAGTATGCAAGTTGGTGATCAGCAGAGTTTCCCCTCCCTTGCCCTGGAGGATAAAGGAATGCTCAAACCACTGCCTGAACCCTGAGGCACATGGTCCCATGACGTGTTAAGCACTGGCTGGACCGTACGGGTCAATCATGCAATAAGGAAAAGGGAGGCGACACACGGTGCACCTGGCCACAAGCTGTAGAGGTGCCCAAATTCATGCTCAAAGCACAGCTCTGGATTGATGAGCTACAGGCTCTGAGGCAGCTTGTTTAACTTCTTGGGGTTTTAGCTCCCTGTTCTGTGCACCGAGGGAAACACTCCCTAACTCCAAGGGTGTTCTGAGGGGTAGACAGTGGATGTAAAGTGTGTCACACAAATGTCCGGGACACAGTAGGTACTTAATATGGAACAGCTATGAGTATCACTGGTGCCCAGACTTGCTGGAGTTCCTGTACTGCCCTCTGGTACCAGAGCCCTGTGAGGCTCCATAAGCCATCAGGACACCTGGATTGTACCAGGCCAACCCCAAACACACCTAGAGAGAGTCTGAATAGGTCATCTACACATTTTCTCAGAGGCCAGTTAAAACCATTAAAACCACCCACTGTAGAGGCTCTCATTCCAAGACTGTCATAATCGGCTGCTAATGGAGATGCATTTCCCCCTAAGTGGAAACATTTATCTTCAAACCTTGCAGTATTTCTCATGATTGCACTTGGCTGACCATTAGTGTTGCTGCAGGGAAAACCCCTGTGTGTCCTGGTAGGGGCAGGGGGTGAGGAGAGTTCTTTTACCTTGGAAGGAAGTGGTAACAACAGTGTCATTAATTATAAACTTGGGAAGCTGACTTCAAAATGATACAGAAATACCTGAGGCTCCAGGGTCTTCCACCCCTGCCCACAGCTTCCCACTATGGGGTTAGACTGAGTCCTACTATCCCTGACCTCTCCATACCTTCCCCAAGAAGTACACAGACAGAATGACAGTTCACAACCAGGTGACTGAAGATGGTGGCTTGGACCAGGACAGTGGCAGCCAACATCACGAGAAGTAGAGTGATGGGACATATTTTAAAAGTTTCTGCTTCTACAGTAGGACTTGTTGAAAGATGGAATTGGGGTCCAAGGGAAGAATCAAAGATGACTCCCAGATTTCTGACATTAGCACCTGGGTAGATGATGGTGCCATTCACCACGTAAAGTGTTTTGTTTCATTTGTTTATGGGAATGAAGTTGCACTAACAGTCTGGCTTTGCACTGGTTATGTTTGAGCAGCCAGTGAGAGAGTCAGCCAAGTGTCAGGCAGCTGGAGAAACCATCTCAGGGTAAGAGTAGAACTCAGTACTCATGTGCATAGAGATAATACCTAAAACCATGAGATTGGATGAACTCCCCTAAGGAGAAAGGGTAGAGAAAACAGAGGAGGGTCCCCAGTCCAAATGCCCAGAAATCAGTACAAGAGCCTGGCCAAGTACACTGGGCTGTATCACCAAAGCTGAGAGGAGACTGTTTTGAGGAGGTGGCAGTGGTTCCTAGCAAGCTGAGAAAGATGAGAACAGAAGAGTGACCACTGGATTTGGCCCCATGGAAGACACTAGTGACCTTGAGGAAAGCAATTTCAATAGAGTGGTAGGGGAAGCCATTCTGGAGTGTGTAGAGGAGTGAACGGGGTGGGAACTGTAGACAACACATCAAAGTTTGCTGAAGGAAGCAGAAAATGGGGCCACTGGAGAGCCAGGGGAGATTCTGCTCACCCCCACAGGCACTGCAGACCTTGTTCCTATGTTATAAATGGGAGTGGCCAACATGGAGGACAAGATCGGTGATGTGGGGTGGGAGGGGGACAGAAGGAGGGTCACTGAGAAGTTGAAAAGAGATCAAATGGGCATAAGTGAACAGGAGCAGGAGGGAGGCAGAGCTGGACACGGGTACGAGAAGATCTGAAGCCAGGGCAGTGGACAGATGGCAAGCTGCTATCTGAAGGCTCCCACTTTCTGAATGAAGTATGAGCGGAGGCCATTGCTTGGGGTGGGGGTGGGGGAGATGCTTAGAGTCGAGAATTACATATCACTTATCACAGCCCTTAAGCCATTTATACATTTCACTATGTGCAAAAGAGGAAAATGAGGTTTAAAAATAGTCCATGTGCTTTGTGAATATTCACACAAATTATCTTGGGGAGACAGAAGAGTGTAGAATATTATAACCTACAGTCTTTAATTTTCTTTTTAATCCTGTTGAGCCATGGGCCTGGGTACTCTGACCGATATCTCCATCCTAGTCTTCCACATGCAGCCCCCTGGATGTTCTCATGTAGGAAACAGCGGCCCCTTTAGTATCTGCACCCCGATCTCTCCCACGGGGCTGTGTTGGAGGCTGCTGGCTGTTTGCCACAATCACATTCCCCTCTTCTTCCTGGGCACAGAGCTGTCCACATTGCTACTATCCCTTGTTTCTCTAAGGTCTCATCAATGGAATGTGAGCAAGGGTGATAAGTACGACTTCCAGGCCTAACCCATGAAACACTTCCAAGTGTTTGGCTCACTAGAATGGAGACAACCCCCAAAGGGGACCTTAGAAGCCACACCCTGAAAGCAGCAGAGCCTCCACTGGCCCTGAAATGACTGGGTGACCCACATTCACTAATATGGCTGCATGACAATCAACTTGGCTATTGCTGGAGCCGTGATATACACGTCTTCTTGGGCCCTGCTTACAGCGGTGGTCTGCCATACAGTGTGGAACAGCACCTGCAGTCTCCTGCTGTTTGCTGCGTTTAGGACCAGTGCCCGCGTCCCTGTCACATTCATGCTGCCCTTGAAGAGGACCTTCCTGACATCAGGAAGTGGTTCCTCAACCCTGGCTTCACATTAGCTTCCCCTTGTGGAGCTTTGCTTGACTGATCTGGGGTGGGTCCTGGGCTCGGAAGCTCCTTAAAGCTTCTGAGGTAATCCAGAACTAAACGCAGGGCCTCAGGCCAGCGCAATAGAGAGAAGGGAAAACAAAACTCTCCCTTCTCTCCCTGCTGGGATGGAGGGCTTACAACTGTCAGTGGGAGCCAGTGAGAATCTGATGGCTATGGTGCCTGGTTTGGGTCTTTGCCTTCCACCAGATCCTTGCTTTCCGAGTCTCTGGCCCATCAGCTTTAGGTCAGTTGGGAGCCTGTTAGAAATGCATAATCTCAAGCCACCCTCCAGACCGACTGAACCAGAAACTTCATTTCCAGAAAAGTCCCAGGTGATTCACACACACAGGACAGTGTGAGAAGTGCTGTCCAGGGCCTGCAGACAACTTTGTCGCTGAGTTCAGTGTTAACGTGAAGAGAAAGCACCCTCCAAGGCCAACAGCTGGACCTCAGCGGGCCTGAAAGAGCTCGGGGAAATAGTGGGAAAGCCAGCCCTTCTGTGTATCAAGTGTGAACGCCTCATCTCAGGACAGCCCAGTGCACATAGGAGCCAGGAACGCAGACCCTGCTCTGCACACATGTAGAACCACCCAAAGCCCTGCCTCCCAGAGTGCTGCTGGCTTGCAGTGGTCATAACTGCCATTGCGCCCGCTGTTCCCTCCGATCTAAGTTTGGGTGATAATTCCAGGACGCTGGATGGAACCCTCCATGCAGAATCATCACTGTTTTCAAGGCCACATCTGAAACTTTGCTTTTAAAGCTCCGGGGAAATCAATGACCATTATACAGCACATTACATTTTCCACTTTTTGGTTTGCTGTAAGAACACGGGAGGCCAATAATTGTGTCCACCAAGGAAGCAAATGATGACAAGGCTGGGGCTTTGCCTATTCCCAGGCCAGATAGAGCAAGGTGTTTACTTGCTCAGAGATGTGCTGACAGGTCAAATTTAAGATCAATATTACCCAGCAGCCCTGAGGGAGAAGCTCTGATCGACTTTCCATCTCGGAGTCACCACATGAGGGTGTCCCTGAAGATATACAGAAATGCATCTGATGACAACTGTGAAACTTCAGTGAAAAAAACCATACAGCTTCACATAAGAAATCTGAAGTGTGCCTGGTTTGGGAGACAGGATAAAGCCACAAAAGAGCACACAAGTGAGGGAACAGGTGTAAAACCATGATTTACTGTGACAGTTTTTTGCAGTGAGGAAAGTTTGGTGCTGGGATCAAAAGCTGACAAGTATTTCTGGGTTCTCACGAGGCTGCTCTTCTTTCTTTGCTGTGATGGAAACACCCACAGCTCAGACCAGTACAGCCTTCATCACCACAAGGTGAGACTAAATCACAAGACACTGGTGATGTCCGAGCGTCCTGATATCTGTACCTTTTATAAAATAGGATTCCCCTATGGTCAGAATTTCTGTTAGTAATCAAAGCGGGGCATCTTAATTTTTTGAACAGGAAAGAATCCAGGGGCACAAGATTAAAAAGGAGTGTGTCCCACAGTTTACACAGAAAGCCCGCAGGGAAGGGTGCACATAGGGGATGTCTTTTGTGTCTCTCTCTGCAATCAGCAAACCTTTCCACCATCAGATTGTGCTGGAGTTAAATGGTGCCAGTGTGTCCTGGCAATATGTAAGTCCTTCTTCTACAAATTAGATCAAGGTGCTACACTCCTAAACTTGAATGAACGTTCTGAATTTCCTGAACTTCAAGTTTTTCTCCCACAATTTTTTTCCTTAAATTTTCAGCACCTTCTTGCCTTTGTCTGTTAGCAAATGCTAACAGATGAGGAAATAAATAATTGATTAGTCAGTTCGTAATGATGGAAGCAATTGGTCATGCTTTGTTCCTAGCTCTGTGTGTGTGTGTGTGTGTGTGTGTGTGTGTGTGTGTACACGCATGCATGCATGCAGTTATGGGTATCTTATGCAGAGAAAATAGATAGCCACATTTTCTGCTAGCAAAAGTGCTTCTAAGATTTACACAGTATTTCTTAGTGTTCTACAAAACAAAAACAAAAAGCAAAAAACAAAATTATGCTATTCTATGGGAAGTTCCATGCTTTTTGGACATCTGAACAAATCTGAGAACCACCGGCTTTGAAGTCATGGACAGTGAAAAGAGAGGAAGAGAAAGAAAAATCTGCCAGGAGAACAGAAAAGGAGAGAGTGAGCGAGTGAGAATGTGAGAAAGACTGAGAAAACATAAGAAATCGTGGATTAATGAAAGACCTACAGGAACTCCACATAGTGCAAAGTGCACTTTCTTGAGTTCAAACGTGACTCCCACACTTAGCAGCTATGTGACGTTGGGTCTTCTACTTAATCTCTGTCTGAGCTGGCCTTACTACCATCATCTGTAAAACAGGAATAGTAATGCCTACATTACAGGCCTTTTATGAAAATTAGAAATAATATCTGTAAGTCACTAACCATAATGCCTGGCGCAAAAGTGGATGTCCAATGAACAGAGGGGGTCACTCTCATTATCAGCTACATTAGGAGCCAATGAAATAAAGTGCAAGCAGTAATTACAACCACAACTTTAAACAAGTAGCACACACACACTCTTTATCAGCAATCCTATTTTATAATAAGATTGTTGTTGTCATAAATGTTGTTATTGCCTCGTTTATGCAGGTAAGGGAATCAAGGCTCTGAAAGGTGAAGCTACTGGTCCAAGGTCACTCAGCAAATAAAGAGCAGAGCTGGGATTTGACCTTAAGTGGGGTTTCCTACAAAGCTTTCTCTGAGTCTCGCTGTGGGGTTTCAGGTGTGCACAGAGGAAAGGACCAGATGCGAGAGCAATGATGTCTTCGCCTGCTAAGATGGGGATTATGCACAGTGGAGGAAAGCCTTAGGGGCTCTAGAGATGGAAGAAAGATGTGATGGAGGAACCCTGAAGATACAGAGGAGGGCTCCCGTTTGGCTCAGCAAGTATAACGAGCAGGTGTACCATGTACTGGGTCAGAGGAGGGTTCGCTCAGGCCCAGGGCTGTGGGCTGACTCCAAAGGATGCTGGCCAGCTGGGATTTGGGGAGCTTTGAGGACAGCCATTTAAATCCAGAAGGGAGAGGGAGAGAAGACAGAAGGGGCATTTGATGCTTCTCAAGCCAAGGCAGGGAGAGCACATGGTGTGGATTGAATTGTTTACCCCAAGAAGGTATGTTGAAATCCTAACTGCGGGTACCTGCGAATGTGACCTTATTTGGAAATCGGGTGCATTGGGGATGTAATCAAGTTAAGATGAGGTCACACTGGAGTAGATTGGGCCCTCAATCCAATATGGTGGTGTCCTCATAAGAGAAGAGACACACAAAGGGAAGACACAGAGGGAAGACGGCCAGGTGAGGACAGAGGCAGAGGCTGGGATGATGTAGTTGAAAGCCGAGGCATGCCAAGGCCACCCCTAGAAGCTAGAAGAGGTAAGGAAGGATTCTATCCAGAGTCTCAGAAAAAACATGACATTGTCAACACTTGGATTTTGGATTTCTAGCCTCCAGAACTGTGAAAAAAATAAATTCCTGTTGCTTTAAATCACCCTGTATGTGATAGTTTGTTACAGCAGCGCTGGGAAACTAGGGTCCATTCTTGGCCTGGGAGGTAGAGGCTGACCCTCGGGCCAGGTCCACGGTAGCTGTCAGCTGCAGCAGGCGGGTTTCCTGGCTAATGTCAAAATGTCTGCCTGAAATAAGCAGACACTGAGATTTCTTCACAGTGAAGTAAAAAACCGTTGTGTACAGGAAAGTGGGTAATTTATGAGAAATGCTGCAGAGGATGGAGGGAGTAAAAGTAACACAGGAAGCCTGGATCCCAGGCCTTGAACCTAAGTGCTCCTTAGGGAGAGGTCATTCTCTTTGGGCAGCAACAGCAGAAACCAGGTGGGAGAGCCTTATGCTTTGGGGACAGGAGAGTCACCCACAGTTGACTCAAAGGACCACAGTATTGTTGAAAATGTCAAGCAGTATGGTAGAGCAAGGTTCCTCTCATATGCTATTTTAGCAAGAGTTATCTACAGAATTCTTGGCTTCTTAGCTTCCTACCAATTTACTTTTCTTCCCAATTCAAAAAAAAGTCCCTCAGAATAAGATATTTGTGGTATGAAAATACAGATTGATGTAGGCACAGCTATTTGCTTGTGATCGCTTGAGCAAGGAACTAGTTTTAAAATCTGAATTCCAATATAATTGGCTTCTTTTTTTATAATTCCAGATGTCTTTCCACCTTCTTGATGCCTGGACCTATTAAATCCCTTCCCATGAGTGGAAGAGACAGTGTTAGAAGATGCGTTAGGTTCTCATCCATCAAAGAACAAACTGGTCAGAATGTAAGCCACGTCCCCAACTTTTCTGCAGGCGCCACTGTTACTGGGAGAAAGACAAGCTATCAGAAGTACCTTCTCTGCTAAGCACTTTAACTCTAGAGAAATCTGGGTGCCATTTAGAGTCGGGCACTCTCTTTTTGCAAAAACAAAACCAAAAAGAACAAAAAACCCTCTTCCTGTCCAAGAAAAGACGATTGTGAACACAGGCGTTACGGTGACAGATTCTAGGGGGAAAAAAGGAATAATACATGACAGCAAGATGGACACTGAAAGGTGTGAATATTTTACCTGCCCCTCACCCCAAATGTCTAATTACTTTGGAGAAAAAGACAGGGAATGTGGGCAACCATTCATGAAGAAAAGGATGGGTTGGGAGCTGAGGAGGGATGACCCAAAACCACAGTCATGAATACTTTCGAGTGACTCTCACCCTGAAAAAGGCCCAGGGAGCGACTAAAGGGATTTATAACCTTCTGTGTTGCACCTGATTGCAAGAGGTTTTATTGCCATGAAATACAAGTCCCCCACCTTCCTGGAGAGGAATCAAGGAAATAAATTCTGCCTGGAGCAGGGATGAAGCAGATATTCTACAGTTTAAGGACAAAAGGCTAGATTTTTTCCATTTGTACTGGTCCTTGCTGAGCATCTTGAAGTCACCCTGTTGGCACAAGCTGGTGGCTGTAAAAACGAGTTGCAGCTCTGAGATGCTGAGCTCTGCACTTTTCAGTGACCTAAAACTGACCTTCACGTAGCACAAAATAAAGACCTCAGCTTACACATCGGACAGTTTTTCAAAAACTATGAGGAGACGACAGGCAAAGTGAGAACACTGTTGGTGAGAACCATGAACCCATTGGAAGAGAGATACTGGTTCCCCATCTCCCCCAAGACTGCTCCCAACAAAATCCACTCTGGCCTTCAGCAAAGGGGTAAAAGATCCCTGCTACCACTGAAGGTGTGGCATTCAGACGAATTCAGAATGGTGAGCCCCGGGAGAAGCTTGTGTGCAGGATTCTTGTGGACAAATGGCCCTCACTGCAGAAAACGTGCAGCATTCCTGCTGAGGCGTTGTGGTCAAGGCTTCCATACATCGGCAGGATGATGGAAGTCTCCAATCTTCAGATTTCTTGACTAAGGAGTCAGCCTCATCCCTGGGCCTTGCACCCAGAGACATTTCCCTGAAGACATGAGTGATGGTACGCGGTTCCAGATCCAGCGTGTCCCCCGGGGTGATGTAGGACCCGGACAGACTGCCTGCCCCGTGACAGCCCGGGGATGGAGGGCTTGGGAGCAGTCGGGCTCCAGCCTGGTGGGGTCCCGTCTCTGAGTGTGAGTGTGAGGTGGGGGGGGGGTGTGATTATGCGAGTCCTCCGTTGGTGTTCTCTTCATTTCTTGATTTGGTGGGAGAAAATGTCCCAGAATTCTGCCACCTTTGTTCCCTTCAGAGGGAAGAAGAATCATCTCTACTTCTTTCGATGTCAATGTAAATCTCTGCATTTGAATGAGGTTCTTTTTTAAAAAAGATAATTCTAGGACCAGGAGACCTGGAGGGTTGATGGTCACGTGTTTCCAAGGAGGCTGAAAGGAAGGCAGGGTGCTGAGAGGAAGTCTGCTGAGGGGCTAAGGAACCTTGGACTTGGAGAAGGAGAAGGAGGGGAGTTTCAGGGCTACCTACCAGGTCAGGAGTCAAAAAATTCAAGAGGAAAAAAGCCGGGAAAGAAAGAGCAGGGAAGCCTGAGAACCTGGTCCTACTTGAAAAATAGGAACATGGTCTCTTGGTTTTCTTAGCACAGAAAGATCAGTGTTTCTAGATTCAATATAGAAAAAAGAAATAATGAAACTTCTTGATGCCATGGTACAGTCTACTTTTGAGTACAAGAGCAATGTGTGACCAGAAGTAGAAGAAGATACAGTGGCAATTACTTATTGGAGAGAGAGAGAGAGAGAGAGAGAGAGAGAGAGAGAGAGAGAGAGAGAGAGCACATATTAAGTCCAGTGATCCCTGGAGAATGCTGGCATGACACGCAGGCAGCTATTTTCATGTAATTACTCTGCTTTAGTGTATGAACAGTAGATGGAAATCGCATTAGAATAATTTACTATCGTGTGTGAACAATACATTAATAAGACTGCTTTCTATTCTGCATTTCGCTCCAATAATAAAATTTTTTAAAAAGCAACAAAAAACAAACCCTGCTAGGGTCACAAGCAAGGCGGTTATAATACAAACAGTGCAGAAAACCAATGTTTACAGGAAACAAAATAGCAAAGGATGTTGTGTACTAGCATATATACCGAGATGTAGAATGCGTTTTCAGTTCCCCGAGGGCCCCTCCACGTTGTTTCAGATAGGGCTTCCGGAACTAATGTCACTGCCACAGGATGGGGAGTACCTGAGGTCTCCTCATTCCCAGGCCCAGAGAACGTACATTTGTCTGCAGAGGAAATAGAAGGGTCTTTCGTTTTGGGGAGTAAGACCTAAAAATCCCGTAAGACTTTGACTGATGTAAACTGGGTTCCTAATTAGGGTTCTAAATTGGCCGTCTACTCACAGACTTGTAGGCTGGGCGTCTGAAGAAACGGGGGAATGTTTCTGTGACCCGGCAAATCATTTCATTTCTCAGGTCTCAAGTTCCTAAGGAGGCAGAACTAGACGAATGATTTTCATAGTTTATCATGGCAAGCGCTTTCTTCAGATACATCTTAAGTGGGAACACAATATGTAAAACAGCCACTGGGGGTGAGACAGCTGGAACTGAGCCACCTCAGGCCTCTTTGTTTCCTAGGGAACTTCCTGGGCCTCTGGGCCTGGAGGGCAGGAGTTCAAACCCACCTGGCCAAGCATTACCTCACCTTGTATAAACCTCTCACATTAGGCTGAGAAGAGAGACGGGTACAGGCTGGGGCAAGCAGATATACAGCAGAAGCCTTCCCTGCATCTTCCCACAAATAGAGGCTCTACTGGGTAAAGAAGAGAGAAAAAAGGGCCCTCCTTGCTTTTTTCTTCATTTCCTGTTGATTTAATTTCGTATTGGATCCAGCGCTGTCAGATCAAGACTGAGTCTATAGGGAGCTTGACAGCCCAGGACAGGCTACACGGAGACCATTAGCCCTGGCCAGTTGGTCCATTCTGAACCAATGGGGAGGCGGGGGGAACCAGTTACTACATCTCTGGTTGTCACCAGAGCCCAACCTGGGACCGAAGGAGGAAAGGAAGAAAGAAAGGAAAACTCCCACAGTGCCTGCCATTGTATTTAATGTAGTTTGGGCCAAAGCATAGAGTGCATACTTCTCACTCCTCCCAGGCCTCTTACATGATAAAAACCTAGGTTACAGGGAATGTGAAGAAGTCACCAATGGGCAGCTGGGCAGATGATTCAGAAGACAGGCATCTGTCCTCTCACAGAAGCCCATGTAGAGCCACACAGCTGGGACATCGAGTCAGGGCTGCTTTTGACTTTTGGCTCTGTGACTCACCTTCTGTGGCCAAGTTGCTGGGCCTGTTTCCTATCTGGGAAGAGGGAATAATAATATCTGGAGCTGTTTGGAGGCTAAAAAGGATAGCACGTGAACGGCCTCATGCCAAGATGACCCCCAACAAACGCCCATTTCCTCTCCCTGGAGCTCCCCTCCCAGTGATGGAGGCTCAGGGGTTGACTGTATGAATCTGAGTCGCAGGGAAATGGTCAGCGGTCTTCCAGGGAAGAACTCTCCCAGCACCCTCACCTCTTTGCTGCGTCTCCCAGAGCCAGTGGAGGACAGGACAGTCTCTCTGGGGACAGTGTGCTAGGTTAAGAGCAGAGTCAAAGAACGTGGCTGCCAACAAGGAGCCTTGGAGATCGACTCTTCCAGCTCCTTCCCTTTCCATCGACGGAAATGGCCTCTCCTGGCCGGTGAGCAGCAGGGCTAGGTTGGAACCTGGCCGCTGATTTCCAGCAGGCACTCTAAGTCCCTGGAAGTGCCTGAAAGAGCAGTGTGGGTAGCAAGTGTGGGCTCAGCAAGCACCAGTGCCAGGCCACTTGTGAGCAGGGTGACCTTGACAAAGTGGGGAAACTCTCTGAGCCTCAGTTTACTCCTCAGCCGGGTGGTACCATTCTTATTTCTCATGACGCGAGTCAGGGCGAGAGATCGTGGATTAAAGGTACAGCCACAGTGCCCAGCATCCAGTAGGTATCCAAAAACTGTCACATCAAAGACAGTTGTAGCCATAATAGCTCTACTTTGTTGAATCACACACCGTGTGCAGGGGGAGGAACGCACACAGGAATAAGGTGCTTTCTGTCTCAGAGTTGCTCATAGGAAGACGAGGTACCAGAGCCAGGGTATGGGTGAGAGAACCTCCCCTGGCACCCCCAGACCATCTCTGGCACTAACAATTCATCTTTGCAAAGGAGGTGCCAGTGCAGTGGGGTGCGGTGTGGGAAAGGTAAATAGGTGATGTCCAAGGCTTTTCAAGCTCTGAATTCTATGACGGGGGATCCAAAACCAGCGCCATGAAATCCTGTTGCGACTCTGCCCTGTCATTTCCCTGGATCTACTTAAAATTCAGTATAGAAGAGTTTCCAGTTAATTAAGGAACACAATTCAATACTTCCTTATTGAGGCAAGAAGGTGGGAGGAGAGGCACAAGCTCCCCTGGGAGAGTGTCCCCACTCTGGTTTGGAAAATGACACAGTGACACTTG
The DNA here is from genome assembly GCF_964194185.1 of Rhinolophus hipposideros. Lineage (NCBI taxonomy): Eukaryota > Metazoa > Chordata > Mammalia > Chiroptera > Rhinolophidae > Rhinolophus > Rhinolophus hipposideros. The sequence goes on from NC_138072.1 coordinate 12,566,579, forward strand.
ACTTCATCACAAACAATAACTTACAGCAACATTCCTCGGAACGGGCCTGGACTTCTTTTTTGAATGGGAACAACCTTGGCACAGGGTGGGCTGTAATTATACTTTAAGTGTTGTTCCTAGAGGTCCCCATATGGGGCTGCCATTGCTCTCTAGGGAAGGACAGGTCTTAAATCTCAGGAAGCCCAGCTTTCTCTGCTGTCTTTCCTGTCCCCTACAAAGGATTCATTTTGAAGTCCCTGGGCTCTCCTGCTGGAAGGCAGGGTTTCTAGAGGGCAACATGGGGGATAGAGTCGGGGTGGGGGCTTTTCTACCAGGTGCATCTGAACAGGTTCTGAGTTGGGAACAAAGCCCACTGCAAAAGCAGCTTGGGGGCTGGGAACCCTCCACGTCCAAACTGGCTTTCAGTTTTGATCCCAAATTAGAACCTTTCAAGTCATTTCACATTTGGCCAAACAGGGCTTTTCAGTTTCTTATTTTTCTCCTTTTCTTATATAAGGATGCAGAACCTAAAAGGACCCCTGGGCACTAGTAAGTTCTTAGGAAATCACCCGGCTGCATTTCCTGTAATTGAATCTGAAACTGATTAAACTTCCATCTCCAGCCGTAGGAGCTCTGAAACGAATGGGAAGGGGGAGAATCAGGATGGGCACTCTGAGTTTGGGGACGGGAGGGATTTAAAAACAAAGACTTTCAGACGTGCAGCCTCTAAGGAGGTCAGGTTTGTTTGTTGCTGGGAGAAACGCCAGCCATGAGGCTGAGGAAGCCTCTTGAAAAGGTCAGCATCCTACAAGCCACTGCCTAAGTCACTGCAAATGCAACCTTAGGTGCCTGGAGTGATTTATTACCCCATTTGGGAAAAGCAAACACTCAAGCACAACAGACTCCTCTGGGCCCTGGGTCCACGCTCACTGCCTCCCCAAATGCCTATGTCCCTTCCCATCGCCTCTGAGTAGACACCAGACATCATGGCTTCGCAGAGCCAACCCAACAGGGCAAAGTGACTCACCTACCTCCACCTTCTGCAGCTCTTTCAAACCCCCAGAGACCCCCATTAGAACTCCTTCTAGGTGGCCTCAGAGTAGGTGACCATCTTTCTCCACCCCAGAGGCCCTGGATGACTTCCAAATGGCATATTCAGAACCGAGTTTCATCTGTGCAGGAGTGTGATTTCAGGAACAACATACTGCCATAGATAAGTGAGCCCAGGAGCAGAGACTTTGTGTAATTTGTTTCCCTCTGTAGTCTCTGCACCTTGCAAAATACTCAGCATATGGACATAAAAAAATGCTTACTGAGTGACTAAATGAATCTCACAGGCATTTCTTTAAAATAGCATATACACTGATCTCAGGTTCTTTTGAAACTCTACATGTTTGACCGATCCTCTCTAGATTGGATCCTGTCTTTCCCCCCAGAGAGCTATTGAAAGGACTTCTGGTTAAAGGATCTCATCCCCTAATTTGACAGTTGGGCAAATAGGAATATTTAAGTGGGGTGGTCACTTAAAGCACTTCAGTTCCAAGGTTTGTCTTCAACCATCTGTTCTCCTGGCGCTTGCTACCCGCCTCAAAGGTGCAATCTGGGAAAGGGGACACAGTCTGTGACCAGCCTACTGGCTGAAGTCGCCTCTACTGTGATGTGGGAGACGAGTAGGCACTTAGGTGACAGCAGCTCACTGCCACCCAGTGGACAGCGGGCCTCCCTCTGGACTAATGGTCCCCTGCAACTAGGATTTCTACAGGAAGGATAACTAGACGAGAAAGAAAGTCCTTCTTGAGCGAGAATTCTTTTAAATTTTTTCTCTTTAAAGAATGGCTATAAAAATATCAAATTTTCCCCTGTTGGATTGCAAAGTAATCAGAACAAGTTAATTAAACAATGGGCCTTGAGAGAATAAGCTTTGAAGTGACAAAGATCCAGGTTCGAATCCCAGCTCCCCCACCCTACTCACTGAGTGACTGTGGGCAAATTACTGAATCTTTAGAAGCTAGTATTTGCTCGTCAGTGAGATGTGGTTAAACATAGTACCTGCATCATAAGGGCAACAGATACTGCGCCAAACATTTGACACATAGTAAGCGCTCAAAAATTAACAGCAATTATTGTTATTGTTCAGTATTTCCTCTGATTATCTGCGATTGGTGTTACACAAACACAGCTAAAAGTAACCAAAATATCACCTGAACAAGTACAATAGTGTCACCATGTGTATGCAAACAGCCTGGGTACTATATTTTGTCCTGCTCAGACGCTCACTTATTTATTATGACTTTATACACCAGTCTAAGGGCAAGAATGAGGATGACAGCTTGACTGACCTCCCACCGTGGGCCAAGCACGTCACTAAATGGGTTACGTTTGTTACCACACTGAATCCACACGGTCCCCCACGTAAGGACAATCATCTCTCTCATTTTACAGCTGAGGAAATGGAGGCTGAGAGAAGCTGAGTGACTTGCCTCCGGTCAAAATGATTAAGCAGGAGACCCAGGATCTGGACCCAGCCTGTTTGATGTCCAGCCACACTCTTAACCAATCCACCACATTGCCTCCAGGACCATCCTGGGGATTCCATCTCCTTTCATAGCAGGTTAAAAAAAAAGAGTCGGGGGGAGGGAAGCTGCAGTGACAGGTACACTGACAGCTGACGGACGGAGGGATTCATAGTGAGACAGGAAAGGGAAAGGGATAAAAAGCTCAAGGAGAAAGACTTCCAGAGCACAGCTGTCCAGACCCAGTCACTCTAGCGATCAAGGACACCTTCGTGTATCTAAAATACACCTGAGAGTGTCGTGATTCCACAGCGCAGTGCAATCATTGTCACTAATGCCATCAAGAAAAGTCAAATCGTATGCTACAAAGGACAGGAACATGAGAGGGAAAGAAGTATGGGCGACGCATGGAGGGGTTCGATTCCCTGAGGACAGTTCATGTATGCTGATGACCCAGGCAATATTGACCCAGGCAATATTTCAAAGGCACGGCCTTTGAAAAAGATGACGTACAATTCAAGGAAGAGTTTAAGAAATACGAACACGAAGGTACCTCTGGATAAGTGTTTCGTGAGTCCATACCTCTTATTTTAACCCGCTGCTTTAATGTAACGTTTCCATCAAGTCTTGACACAAAAAAATCCTTCAGGCGACTCACTCTGTGCCTCTCAGTTTAGAATCATGACTTTGGTGCATTTAGCCAGTGGAGCATTTAAAAGCCTCACAAACGAATTCTAGCAGATAACTTAAAGGGACAGGTACTGAAAATACAGATGTAAAGAGTCTTTTCAAAATGCTGAGCAAAAAAAAGGTGGTAAGTGTCCTTCCTGCACAGGCAGCTGTCACCCTGGGTTTTCAGCATCCTCCCTCGGCCACAGCCCAGGCTGGCAGAGACCAAAGGACACACGTTAAACGACGAGACGCATTTCCAGTCAGAAGCCAGTCACAGCTCCCTGTTCCTAACTTGAGCTTATTGCCCCTTGAAGTTCGATTTTGTGTTGTACCTATTCACATCACCTTCTCTAGCTTCCATAAAAACTGCTTTCGAAGTCCCAAAATGAAGCTTGTCAGAACATAACGCCTTGAAAGGCATTTAAACCAAATTTGAAAAGATTTTAAAGTAGGCATTTCAAATTCATGTAATCGTAACAACGATCCCTTTAGCCGATCCTCCATTCCTCGTTATCTAAGCAGGGAGAAACTTCCAGGAACCAGAAGGCCCCTTCTATCAGTGGTCCCTGCTCACTTCAGCCGGCCAGCAGAGTCCAGACAGCAGAAAAGCTATTCCAGTGGAAACCAAGGGGCTGCCCTTATCTCTCTAGAGTAGGGGACCAGATTGAACAAATGAAAATACAGGGCACTTGGTTATATTTGAACTTCAGATAAAAAAGAATAATTTTTGACCATCCCATGCAATATTTAGGACATGTTCATTTAAAAAATTATTTGTTGTTTATCTAAAATCCAGATTTAACTGGGCATCCTATAGTTTATTTGACATTTCTACTGTAGGTCCTGATCCTCTCGGGGATTTGGGATGAGGAGGAAGTAGGGGAAAGTGGAGGGCTCCACTTACCAGCTTAGGAGAATGGCCAAACTAAAGGCGAGGCTCAGCATTCTGGCTCCTTCTCACACCAGGCTCCCCTCTCTTCTAACCCTCCCCCTTCCTCTCCAAGATGGCGCCATGGCTCCAGCCAACCTGACTCCAAGTCCCATTGTTTCCCCTAAGAGATGCCTTATCTGACCCCTCTGGCCATCGGCCTCCACAACACACCTCCTAATTTGACCCTCTTTCCGCACTGAGGTGCACACTACAGAAATGCTGCTTGTAAGAATTCTTCTTTTTCCACATTCTATTGTGTCTTGTTTTGTTTCCCAAGAAAGGCTGCAAATAGGCTTTGGAGGGCTTCCTGACTGGAGGTTTTACTTCATTTGTTTTCTTCCCTCATACAGACCCCCTCCCACCCACTGCATTCAATAGATGCCAAGAAGCAAATTGGTATTTGTTCTCTTCAATCATAATTTCAAGACCGGAATTAAAGTGAGGGCTGAACAGCCAGCACGTCCAACTTGTCTGGCAGAAGTTACCGTGCACTCTACACTCACGGACACTGGCCTGCCCTGCCCCCCTTGACTGCTTTCTACTACTGATTAGTGATTATTAGTAAACCGCACTCTAAAATAATCACACATACTTAAACACAGGGAGGAAAGAGCTCTTGGTTTCAGGCTTCTGAGTGTGTGCTTGCAGCAAAACTATTTACAGCTAAGCCATAAAAATGCATGGAAATAGGAAGAAACACTGACACAACAATAAAACGAGGGGTGAGATTAATGATGCCGTAATACAATCTGTTTTCATTTGGTGCAGAGAAAATTAATTTTTGAAGACATTTCATTTAACTTTGCAATATTTTCCAGTTTAACCTCTGATGCGTGAAACTTTTCTCTTTTATCCCTTCTGCTTAAGGAAGAGGGAAGCAAGTTTTATGTCTGGTTGTAAGTATGGCTTCATGGCAGACGACCAGGCTTGTGGCCTCTGCTCGGGATGGAGGCAAGCAATGTGTCTTCAGGGAACAAAAGTTACTGCCAACCATAACTCTCAGCTCTTCACCTTCTATTGAAACATCCACTTTAATAATCCAAAATTCAACTTCCAAAAGAATAAGATGTGTTACCTTCCAGAGCAAGGCATCGGGGTGGGCTGGACGACCAGATAAGGTTGTGTAAGCACTCGAGATATTCTGACCCCTCGAGTTTAAACCCGGGAAAGCAGTGATAGGAGATCACCGTTCCCACTGGGAAGGAGGTCTGGAACTCGGAGATGTTTACGTAGCCATTAGAAAAGGCCGGTGGTCTCAGGCAGCCTGTGACAGGGGGAAGAAAAAGGGAAAAGTCTTACTCATTGATCTCTCTACACCTGAGAGATGAACACAACCCTGGACCTCTCTTAGATTCCCCCATAAAAACCAGGAATGAGCACCTGGGTCTTCCGTGTTCAGACTCCTTATCAGCTCACCTATTCTATTTGTAACGTGGATATTTGATTTTATAGTTGCAAATGGCACTAGAGGGTCAGAGGGTGTAGTTGGGGATAGGGACACCCCTAGCCAGTGATTCCAGCCCTGACTGCACATTAGAATAACCTGAGGAACTTTTGAAAGACACCAATGCTGGGCCCCATGCCCAGGGATGGTGGACAGCCTGGGCACCCCTATCTTTTTTAAAGCTCCTCAAGTAATCCTAACGTGCCATCAGAGTCGAGGTGTCCCAGAGGAGAGATACACCCCAACTGTTTCAACGATGGTTAGTGGGGTCTTGAGAAGTTTATGATGCAAACTCGGTTCCACTGTCACAGAATATGGAACCGATGCCAGCCTACACAATGAGATTTCACTTTAGAAAATCCAGTTGTGTTTTATGTGAAATAGGTAAGGAGCCCTGTGGTGCAGTGGTTCTCAAACTTGAGAACGAGCTGCAGAGTGGGCCTGTTAGAACACAGACTGCTGGGCCGGGCCCCGAGACTTCCGGTTCAGTGGGTGTGCATGGGCCCAAGCACGTGCATTGCTAAGGATTCCAGGTGGCGGAGATGCTGCCGCTGGAAGTGTGGGGGCCCGGCTCTGAGAACCCCTGCTGCAGTCGGTGTGTGCGCTGTGCACGAAATTCTGGGTGCGCCCCGAGTGGAAGTGAGAAGTGGATCCCATGTTCTTCCTTCTGTAAGACAGTAGCTGCCTTTTTGTCTGGAAGCCTGTGCCGCCCAGGGAAACGTTCCCAGTGGCACAGAATCCCGTTTTGTGTGGCATCCACTGGGCTGACGGACCATCTTCCTGGCTTCAGCAATTTCATTGGAGGGTATAATGACCCTGCAGAGCTGGCGCTCTTCCCGGGGGGAACTGATTGTGTGTGAAGTAAATCATGTATAATGAAAAATACCCAGTTTCCCTTCCAATCATCAAGGACAAGTTACATCAGATGACTGAACTGACATGGTTAGATACCGTGTTTGTCCCAAAAATAAGACCTAGCTGGACCATCAGCGCTAATGCGTCTTTTGGAGCAAAAGTTAATATAAGACCCGATCTTATTTTAATACAGTATAAGACCAGGTCTTATATAATATAATAATAATATAACATAACATAACATAATATAATATAATACTGGGAATATAATATAAGACTGGGTCTTACATTAATTTTTGCTCCAGAAGACACATTAGAGCTGATGGTCTGGCTAGGTCTTATTTTTGGGGAAACATGTTTTCACACTAAGACTCGGAGAGCTTGGTGTTTAGCAAATGACTTCGGATAGCACCCGTATGAGGTCTGTTCATCAGAGAGCGATTAGGGTGAGGCAAGGGAGGCCCCCTCAGGTGCAGAATTTAGGGAGGCGCTCATGCTGGGGGGCAAGTGCTGACCCTGGAGACACAGCAGACCAGCGCCCGGAAATGCCCAACATGCAGAATGGACCGTATCCGAAATGCGTGATGCTCATCCATCCTTTTAGGCTGGCCCCACGGCTTTAAATGATTGTTTCTGCCTGAGCTGAGAACTGACAATGTTCATGGCAAAAGGGAAATGTGGGAGCGGGGGAGGTTGGGAATCAGGGACAAACAGAAACAGTAACGGAGAAAAAAAGGTAAGCAAATTAACCTTTGAACACGCGAATGTATTAGAACCTCTGCATAGCTCAAAGGAATTGGCATAATGACCCTGTCTGTACCTCCTCCGGAGAAGACATGGTTCTAAACTACCCACCTGGATAAACAGGTTTCCCCCTAAATAAAAACTAACTCTGACCCACAGCGAGCAGGAGACCATCAGGACGCCGGACTCCAAAACACAAAGCTCCCACGGAAAAAACAAAATGGCTTTGGAACAGCCCCTTTTCCCCCCACCCCAAAAGGAGACGGAAGGGATAATAACTCATGCAGTTAATCAGCGAAGGAAAGATATCTCCTCACTCTTGGTGGGAGATAGCCTGTTCTAAATATAACAGTAGAAAACTGGCTTCAACTCAATAGTTCAATGTGATTTCTATTTGCACTTCTAGATAATAGAGAGAAGGCTCCTCAGGCTTCGGCTCCTGGATCTATGGGCGCTAATAAAAGTTACAGAATGAAATGTCACTCGAAGGGCCAATTATATTTCTCCTGGGGGCTGAGAGCTGTCAGGCTGCCACAGGCAGCCATGATTCCTCACTGCTCATGCTGTGCCCCGGGGGGGCAGCAGAAGGAAGGTGGGACATCCACGAGGTATAGGGGGCAAAATGGAGAGCAGGGCACAGACCGGGGCACCCCCTCTGTGGGGACAAAGGAGGAAGGTAGGGGGGGCTGTGGTTCGTATAGCTGTTTGAAGAGGCATGCCTCGCCTCTCAAGAGCAGCTGAGCAGCCCTTTTGTTGTTCCAGAACTACAGAAGCTATATTTTGGCTGAGATTTGAGTAAAGGGGTGATGGAGGGCAGAGGCAAGAGAGGTCACACAGTGCAAGGGGAAAGCCTCTGTCTGAACGCCTGACAATGACACCCCGAAATGGATATACCACCACAGGGGGTATTTAAAAAAAAATCATTGGGGCAAAAAGAGTGCCTAAAGAAGCATACTGTATTTAAATGACATAAAAGGAAATAGAAAGGGTGGGAGAACAAAAGGATAAGTGGAAAATATGAAAGCAAGAAGTGGCTGGAGTCTGAGGTAATTTTCTTGGCCATTACTCAGGGCCGCAGGACTAGAACGAATTAGTGTTTAATAAAGTTCATTTGAATAAATAGCCCAACCTAAGAGCCAGCTGCTGAGTTCATGGATAGTCTCTGAAAGTGTAAATGAATCACATGTCTCCTTCAAAAAATGTAATATAAAACACGCTAAATACCACAGGAAATTTCGGGAGAGAAACGCAGGATGGTCCGGGCTGCCTCCCTCCCCTTAATCTGAAGCCTTTGTTTCTTCAAGGGGCCATGACTCACATAAGCTCTCACATAAGGAAATGATTTATTTCCAACTATGGGGCATGAAAAGTAATATCAGAGTCTGCCAGTTATGATTTCTAAGCACAAAGTTAACATTCGTCTCAAGTTGAACGTGCTGGTGTTTTGGTGCAAATAATATTGCTCTCCCTCTCTCTCGAATTTTAAATTATGCATTGGCTTTTTGGTCCTTTGTTCCAAGTTACATGTCAAAAAATAAAATTAGAATTAATATGAACCCCGGGGTTTAGTTTCACAAATAGGGCCCTGTACATTGGCCCAGGCTAGTTAAAAAAAAAAAAAAGAAATGCAAGAGGATAAATATTCACCATGTGGTTTGGATGAAATTTGAATTTGATTATTTTTCTGTTCCTTGTGCGTTATAAAAAGGGATACCGTTATTAAGAGAAAATAGCCTCTGTAAGATTGGCTCAAAATATATTCTCAGCACTAGTGAAATAAAATGCTCTGTTATTTCCACTAAATACGCACTAGTTCATCACTGTGTTCACAGCCCAGTTACAAGTCTCCTAATTCTTAAAATACTTGTGGTTTCTTAAAGGAGAGGTGCGACACGCTGAAGAATAAGGTAGTGCCCACATGTACTTTGAAGCTGGGTGTATCGAGCTGGAGAAAAGTTGGGATGTGAAGGTTCTAATAACAGAGCTTGGTGATTACAGTGAAGCTACCGCTGGGCCACCTGGGTGGCGTGGGCGGCTTTGTTTTCCTGTCTATCACCTCTCTTATTCTATTAGAGAAACATGCACCTGCTCTACAACCCAGTCTGAGAGAACCTCCGACAACTACAGCTTTCATCTCGTACCTTGACAGATGGGCAGATTGTCCCACGTCCCGTCATCGCGACATAACGAAACCAAGTTGTACAGGTCGGGGTAACGGATTTTGAATCCTTCCTGACACGTGATGATCAGCTTATCGCCGTGTCTATAGGTCTTGTTATGAATCTCAGCGTCTTCAATTTGAGGGATGCGGCAAACTGCAATCGTGTAAAAAGGACACATTATTGTTGGAATTTAGAACGGTTGTGGTACGTGGATTCACCAAAAGCTCTTATTTTCAGGCCTGGCCTCGACCTACACAGATATCTGATAAACGGCTCCTTGTTTCTCACTAGGGTCAGGTCCCAGTGACAAGCAGCAGAACCTGCGACACAGAGAAATAGGAAGAGGTGGCTCAGGACTGAGTCACAGATGGAACTTTGTCTCTTGCTTGTGACAGTTCACACTGTAGGTTTTGCTTACGGAAGACTTGGGAAATAAGTGACGAAAGACAAGAGTTGGGAATTCACATGTACTGTCTATCCAGTTCCCCCCTTTGCTGTTTGTAGACAGTACAGCCTGTCTGCTGGTCCCGCAAAGTTGCTGCCTGTGGGGTGAGGGCTTGGGCCTGATAAGGAAACATGCTTTGCAGAACAGCAGTGGGGGCTGAGCTGTGGCTGCATGTGCCATTAGCATTCCCCATCCACCCGATCTGTTTTTAAAAAGATAGTAAAGAGAGCTGCACATAGTACCACTGCCAACCTCGCAAAGGCTCAGGGCCAGCAACCTAAATGGAGTAAGAGCAGAATGCATGTGGATGGGAAAAGATGTCAGACTGGGAGAGAGGAGAGGGGTGCTAGAGGAGGTTTGCAAAGATAAAGCAAGATGAATCAATTACAACTATCCGCTTCTAACTCGCTCTGCAGCCATTGTACCATACAGGCCTCTCCATTCTGTGCTGCCAAGTGGAGACCCGCTCCCTCCTCCTCCTCCCACCCTAAACACTGCCCAACTAATCCCATCCAAGTCACATTGGTCACAATGCGTCTCTCTCCACCCCTTATGGGCACATCTCTGTGTAATGTCTCTGATTTTCCATGTCTATGTGCTTGTATGCTTGAGCTATTTATTTCTACTTTTGGAGTCAGATAGGCCCTGACTCACAGGTGCGTAATGGTCCAAATCTGTGGCTTCTTAATTTTTTTAAACAAGGCAAAAATCGAACAATAGCACTTTGACAAACACAGAAACTTCCTCCAGAAATTTCTCAACGCTCTAAGAGATTGTGGGTTTCTCAGCCACTCCCTAGAGCCTATGGAATCCATCATAGTGTTGAATTAGTATTAACAGGAACCTCGACCATCAAGTTCCTCTGAGCTTTGAACTGTCAGCTCTGTGGCACTGAGCCCTGGGGAAGCTAATGCAGGGGGGAGAGTGGAGAAAGAGCAGAGGCTGGCTCTGGTGGCTGGGAACTAGGGTAGCTTTAAAAAGAGCACATCCTAGGAGCTTTGAAATGGGGTTGGGGCTGGGTTTACGGGTACAATGGGGAATCTGACAACAACAAACTCTAGAAAACGGAGTGCTCGTGATGGGAACACCTCAGGCAAAAGAGGACATCCCTGGCAGAGGAGCGCCCTGGCAGCTGGGAGCCAAGGTGTGGTGGCCATTAGGTGTCTCCTATGGGCCATCAGAAGACAAATGCTGGCGAGCCCAGCTCTGCCTTATCTCAGCCCTCAGTAAGATAATACCATTAGCCTGAGAGCGAGGTCTGTGTCACCTCTTCCTCTGACGTTCCCTCCAGGCCCCCAGACCTTTGCACATACCTGGCAAAGAAGAAATGGTGAGGGGAGCCATGTGGACCTCTGCCCAAGAAACTCTGAGCACATGCTCCCCCCCCCAGGCCAAGAGGCTGATTAACAGGCTTTCGGGGCAGCTCTGTCACGTACGCCTCCCCTGAGGGAACCCATCATCACTCCTTTTTCGGATGGATTTCAGCAGAGAGAGTCTTGGCTGGAGAACTGTGTTCTGATTTCAGTTTTACCTTTCATGTTGGTGTTTCAGGCTGTTGAAAGGGGTTTTCTAACTGTTCATGGTTAACGAATAGTTTTCCTACTAGAATACCTGAGTTCTCCAAATCAAACCCAGAATACTTCTGACTAGAGTCACAAGATAACTGACAACTCTGCACACCACTGCTGCCCTCTTCTTAATGGAAAATGTAAATTTTTTTCAATATCACTATGCAGAAATTATTCACAGCAAATAAAAACCCATTTATCAAGTCATCCATCTGTGAAAGCTTGGCTGTGAATAGATCCTATGGCAGTAATTTATATGAATAAACAACCATTTTCATGATTGATTTAAAACTGATGCAAGAATTAACCAGTATACTCAGGAGGTGGCCAGCTATAGGTAGTAAATTCAATGGACATAAGTGTCCATTTGGACACTGGGGACACGTGGACCAGGACCAGAAGCATCCAAGCCTGTTTCCAAGGATGGTTTCTCTGCATAGTGGTCTATAATACAGAATGCTTTGAACTTCTAATTAGAACTCAAAGTTTCCATAAATAGGAATTGGGGACGACGGCAGAGCATATGACATAAGGTTCAAAGGGAATGCACAGCCTCCCAAATCCCAGTAATTATGGACTCGACTCAAAGAAGGGTCACCGTAGGGAGTGACACAGGACCAATTTATGTGTGTGGAACCACCCATCCAACCACTGGGAACTCAGAAGTTGGAGTTTCAACTCCACCAAGGAAGAGAGGCCTAGGTATAAGGACAGAACCGAAATAGACCAGCTGTTACAGAGCCTAAAACTAAACCTTGACAAGGGAAAAGATCATCCAGAACCTTTCCAATCTTTTTAACCACTTGTCTGGCACCTAATCCCCCCTTTGAATGAGTGTAAAGTAGGAAGAAGTTGTCAGCAGCGGTAGTAACTACAGACATTATTTCTATGGACAGAGAGAAACCAGGATCTTTAGTATCTGAAAACAATTGTGTAATCTTCATCAATTCTAAAATTTAAAATAGAAACAACACAATTTTCTATTGCACAAATGCATCTGGTAGACAAGAAGAATTTTTAAGAGCCACTTCAAAAATACTGTTACCAAAAGACCATGAAAAAAAAGATCTTTTGGTAACAAGATCTGATTCTGTCATGTAGAATCAGGTCAACAATCAAAACTTATGTAGACAGGACATAAATGGGCACTTTGGGGGTGTAACTAAGAATATCAAAGGCTTCCATTCCAGAAATCACTTTTCACCAGCCCAAGACTGTCATTATTTTTGTATCCTGTAAAAATGGAGATTTTGTGTAATGAGTAAATAAAAGGGGGGGGTGTAAAAAGCCCTAAGGCAGTATTACACATTTATATCTAACTACAAATTAATTGATCTGATTAGTGAGCAGAGAGCAGAGTCCTAAAGGAAGGAGCAGGAATAAGAAAATAACTTTTTTTTTAACGTTACTTGTATATTTATATTAAAAATTTGTAGGATTTTTTTAGATTACAAAAGAAGTACTTACAAAAACAAAAAGTAACCATTATGAAGTATAGTACACAAAAATTCAAGGATGTCCACATCGCCATGCCTCAGAAATGTCTACTGTTAATATTTTGGTGTACATTATTCCATATTCTTTCCCCATTCATTTGCTGTGTGTGTGTGTTGCAGCATATGCATGGGAAATTTGTGTGTGTATATACAAAATAAAATCAAACTACATATACAATTTTCCTCTTCATAATTTATCAAGAATTAGGAAAAGAAATTTTAAAGAATATGTGCCATGTGTTAGATTTGCTTTTCTTTAAAATGTGACTTATATGTGAAAATGATTCGGATTCCTTAAAAATGTCAACTTTTGACATCAGTCTTCCCCAAAAGGTGTTCCCAGGAACATGAATACATGATACACACTCCGAGAGTCACAGTTCATATTAGCATGCTAATCTATGCTCTGAATGTCTTGCTGTAAAGAATGGATTTTGTGCAAGTCATCATTTATAGAGCTTATTTATTCATCCATCCAGTCTTCCATTCATTCAGTGAACGGAACACTTACTGTAGGCCTAGTATGGTCCAGAGAATAGGGAAAAAGTCAGAGTAAGTCAAGATTCTTACTCTGCTGTCACTTGCAGGGTGGGAGACTGCTGGCAAATACATGAGCTAGAAAATAACAGGATATGATCACTGCTATGACGAACACATAACGTGACAAGGATGGACTCATGTGATAGGGACGGATGTAGGGACTCCTCTAATTTGGGTAAACAGGAAAGAGCACCTTTGCGGAAATGGCATTCACTAAGCTGAGACCTCATGACAAGGCAGGCTCAATGCGAGTGAACGTGGACAAGAGAATTCCAGGCAGAGGAACAGCTTGTGCAAAGGCCAGAAGGAAAGCTGAGAGTCCTTAAAGACACAAAAGAAGACTGGTGTCTTGGAATATCATGAGCAAGAGGGAAATGGAAAGTCCAGATCGTGTAGGGCATTGCAGATTAGGGATTTGAGTTTTATTTTAGTGTGATGAGAAGCTATGGAGCTTTCCAGGCATGGACTGTGACACCATCTGATTTATATCCTAAAGGGTGCAACAAAGGATTAACCCTGTCCAAAGAGAGCTTTGGCCTTGGCCTTCACCTCTAAGCCCTAGGAGTGTTCTACTGAAATGAGTGTTTATCTGGAGGCTTTGGGCCACACCAGACAGTCTATGGTATGCTAACAATGTGATGTAGGCTGGGAGATGGGGCTTGGTCCATTCAGTATCAGCTCCATTTTTGGAGGGATGGGAGACCAAGATCAGCCACGCAAGTAGTCAACCATCTCTACAGGACCAAGCCCCAATAAAAATTCTGGACACCAAGCCTCAGGTGAGCTTCTCTGGTTGTCAATACTCCACGTGTATTGTCACACATTGCTGCTGGAAGATATGGACGCTGTCCTGCGAGAGGACAACTGCAAGTTCATGACTATTAGTGCTGAATACAGGCATATCCTATAACACAGCAATTCCACTCTTAAGTATAGATCCAACAGAAGGGCATATCTATGTTCACCAAAAGGCATGTTTGTGCATGTTCAGAGTAGCACTATTTCTAAAAATCCCAATTGGAAAAAAACCTAAATTCCCATTAACATCAAAATGTTCAAATTACGGTCTATTCAGGTACTAAAACACTATACGACAAATTACAGCTACAAGCAATAATATGCATGAATTTCACAAACATAAAGTCAAAGACATCCAACATAAAATAATACTCCATAATCCCATGTACATGAACTCAAAAATAAGGCAAAGGTAAATTAAACTTAAAATAGTACCATGTTTAGGAATACATACTTCTGGGCTAAGCAATTACCATGGGAAGTGATCCCCGGGACTCAGGGAAGGGGTTACCCCTGAGAGGAAGGGAGAAAGCAGTGATTGGGAAGGAGCTTCTGGGGTGCCAGCAATGCTCTAAATCATTACCTGGAAAGTGGTGTTTGCTTTGTGATAATTCACTGGACTGTTTGGTTTTGTGTACTTTTCTATGTACATGTTATATTTTATGAATTTTAAAAAGATTAAAACAATAATAATCACAACAACAAAATTAATCCAAGTGGTCTTTTTTCAACTCAACTGAGGGCCTCTGGGCCTGGCAAGTAGACAGTGCTTCACAGCATTTGGGGGGATACATGGCCAAGCATATTGGGGTGGCATTTAAATTTCCAAAAGCATAAAACCTTGATTATTTTCCAGAACATTTTCTGAAGGCAATTTGGCATCTTGTGTAGATACACAGGTTGTTGGAGAAACTGGGTTTCATTCAGAGAGTTTTGCCCTAGAAGACAGATCTATCTGATTTCTTGCTTTGCTCTTGATAAAGAGAGTTTTAAGTATTTTATCTTGAAAGAAATTTTGAGGTCTCTTTCCACCTTCTAGAAAGTAGCTCTCACTTTGGACAATAAGGAAGTGAGAGAAAGCATGTGGTTGCCAGAGCTGAGCTCACAAGAAAAATAAGAGGGCAGTTCGAATGCCATTCTCGTGGGCTGATGACTTACCAAGGGTCCACCCTCCATGTTGATATTTCACTTGTCAAGTGACTATGGCAAGTATCTCAAGGTGTGCTGAGACCTGCCAGCAGGAGGCTCTCCCAGAGGTGCCTGCTGAATTCAGATTCCTAGTGCATACAGACCTCTAAGAGTAGGCCTGGAAATGTGCATTTTTAACATGCCGCTCAGGCAATTCCCATGAAGTCAAACATTGAGAACTAATGCTTGATGGATAGGCACGGCGACTGACTGGATTGAAGAGAGCAGTCCAAATGCAGAGGCTGGCTCAGATTTACCAAGCGCCGCCCACCCCTTAGTAGCTGTGTCAGATGAATCTAATAAAGAACCGAATCTGATCTGTGTGGGCTGGAAGGCAGCTACGCACGCAAGGCCTCTTGCACCCACAGGCCCAGCGTGGGGTTGGAGGACCTGTGCATGAGTAACAGGGCTCTCAGGATGCTGCCTGGGAAGCTATGGCCAGCCCCAAACTGCGCAAGACTGGCATGAAGGAAGATGAATTTCATCTGCAATGGGTTTGGAAGGACACCCATGGGGTGGCCCTACATTTTTCATAAGCAGCCAACGTAATTTTGGGTAGTTTCCATTGCGAGCTTGTGAATAAATGCTTTCTGGGGAATTGGCACGATCAGCGTGGTGTTTGAGGTTGCTAACCTTTATGTTTTGGCCGTTACACATGACCTGATAAGGATTTGTACACGTGGTGATGCTGTCTTTTTGTATTTGCCTACTGGTTCTGTGACTTCAAGCAACTCCCTACCTCCATGGCCCCTGCGCAGAAAGGGTGAAATCTCAGTGCTCACGTGACATGGGAGATGACATGAGGCAGCTGGTAAAGGCTGCTATGATTTGGATTTTCCCTCTGCACATACAGAGGGGGCTTGAGAACCCTTGTATGTGGCGGTCCAGCTGTCACCTTGCCGCAATGATAACTGATCATTTCTGTCACTTATCTTTGCTGCCTCTGCCCCCGTCTGACCTGACCTTATTTCCCCTGGATTTTCGTTTTTCCTTTCAAGTCATGACCACGTTTAAGTTAATCCGTTTAAGAACAAAAAAACAAACTCACACTGAAGCCACAAGGGAGAGAGAGGAGGGAAGCAGTGATTTCTGTTACAAGAAGCGTAAATAAGAAATGACCGTGGTTCTGGAGACAGGGAGGGCCATCCCTCTCCTCCTTCCCATCTTAGAAGATGGAAAATGAGAAGAGAATAAGTATCTTGGGGGAAGACATGCAAATACTTGCCCTAGTGGGCGCAGACTGCTGTTTCTGATAACCCATGTCTAAGGCAAAAAGAAAGAAATTTTAGATGATAGAAAATGCACACAAGAAGGGATTCTAAATAAAACATTTTTAAAGCGCCCATGTATTTTGGTGAAGTCTCTGGAGCTGGGAGACAACTCACCTTAATATAGGAGTAACTATAAAAAAATGAGTATGAATTTCCTGCTTTTGAAAAATGCCTGCACCCCACACTTTCAATGAATAAAGGAGGTACTTGCCATCTTCGCTGCCAGCTTTAGCTCCTGAGTCAAGTTGAATCTTTTAATTAAAAATTTTAAATGTAATAACAATACTTAAACTCACATTGCACCTTTTCCCTCAGGAAGCTCAAAGAAACTTCTTCACACCAAATTATTCATCTTTTACAGCAATCCTGGGCAGGTGTATGGGCCTCAAAATATTTTAGTAAGTACTTAAAAATAATGGTTGCTGAATGAATTAATTTTATTTCCCTTTTGCACTCTGCAAGGAACTGGGTACAGAAGGGTTAAGTGTGGAGACATTGCAAGCTGGGGCAAAGGCAGGGACAGCTCACCTGTGCAATAGGTGACCTTTATCCCCAACCAGACAATGAGGGAGACAAAACGTGCAGGCAGCAGGAGTAATTGAAATTCCCTTGTGAGCTTTTAGACAAACCTATGTTTGAGCTCCCACTGCCCAGAACAACTAAAATTGAATCTCTTGGAGAAAGTTCCAGGCACTATTACTTCTAAAAGTTCCCCGGGTGGCTCTGGAATGCAGCCTGGGTCGTGTGCCACCGCGTAACAGAAAGAGCACTGAACTGCCAGTCAGAATGTGGGCCATGATCCCCATTTATTTGCCATGGGACTTGTGGAAGTCACTTAAACTCTAGAGGCTTTAGTTTCTTCCTTGTAAAATGACAACACTGACATTCTCTCATGCTAAGAATTAATGATCTCCCAGGAGCTCTGTTTAACACTGGAGGAAATCATGCTCTCTTTCTCCTTGTAAAGCAATATCGGGCCATCTCTGCATGAGTGGGTCTCAAACTGTCTTTTTGTGTAAGAGTCAGTGGGAGTTAAAAAAAAAAAATGCGGTCCTTGGCCTCACGCCTAATGTTCTAATACAGGAGGTCTGATGTATATTTTTAACAAGTTCTTTCTGCAGGTAGGCCGTGCCACACATTTTGGGAACCAGAACCCTGCATGAACAGGTTCTTACCTGTGTGAGCAAAATGCCTCCCCCTTGGGGTCTGGGACTGGGCCCATGATGATATGTGTCACCAGCTCCTGCTCCCTTTCCCTGCGAAAAATCATCTTTGGTCAGGTGAGATGAGCAGACGGCAGAACACAGACCTGGATGAGAATTCCACCTCTGCTACTGGCTACCTAAGAGCCCACGGAAACTTTAGCCTCTCTGAGCTTTCAACGTGCTCGTCTGGGAAGTCATGGGACGGAATCTACTTTGTAGGGCTGCCATAGGAATTAGAGAAGATAATACATACAAAGCATGGTACCAGCTACATCTGAGAGACGCCTCCTCAAAACGCTACAGTCTTGTTGAGAATGGTAAACAGAAGCAACGTGCAGGCCAGGAGCAGGTCTGTGGGCTGGGGACAGGCATGGTGCCACACGCAAAAGGAAGCTTTGGTTTCAGTGATGGGGGTGGGGGTAGGTTCTGGATTGATGTCCAGGGATCGTCCTCCCTCTCCCAATGTCCTGTGGAAAACGCCACTGCACTGACAACACTGTTCGCTGTGAGCAAAGCCATGATAAAATACGCACCAAGCCGATCAGAAGAGTGGAAAGAAAGAGCCCTCATGTGCTTTCCTTGTGGGTGAGTGACTAAAAATGGCTGGAGCCAACCGTACTTGGAGCCCAAATGTGACAAAAAGCAGCCAAAGAAAAGGCCAGAAAAAAAATAAATCGGCAACTCCTACAGGAGTTCGGTGTGAGTATTTGTGGACAAAGGCCCACCTGAGGGATGCAATTCTTAACGAGACCACCTGTCTACAGGGGGTATCAGGTGAAGATGGAGGTAGATGGGTCCCGTCAGACCAACAGCCAAGTGACAAAAGAAGACAGGCCGGGAAGCAGCCACTGGAAATAGCTGCCACGGTGCTAGGCGTCCCTTGTCTGTCTCACGTGGGAGAGCTGCCTGCTCAGGCATGCCAGTGACAAACGGTAACAGCACACGCGCCATGGCTACAGCATGTCATTTGTACCCACTCATCCCTTTCGGATCGAGGGCTCTTTTCCCCAGAAGCATGGAAAGGCCGGATGAGGTGGTTCTTTGGGCAAAGCTCATGGGTTCCAACCACAGTTCCCTGCTCCCGGGCCACTCCCGTGTGTCTACAGGTCATACCAGGTGGCAGGCAAGGGATGACACTGGTGGGGTCATTCTCAGAGCGAGAAAAGCCATCCAAGGTGGGAGTCCTGACAAGGCAGTGCTCTGCAGGGTACGTTACACATGTGATTTACACAACCCTTTTATCTCCGACTTAGTCCTTCTGCTCCTCTCCAGCTCAAGAGGAATTGATGGCCAATTAGAGGAAGGAGTTCCTGAAAAAGCCCCCTGCTCAGTCAGTTCATTCTCAAACCAGTGAGCTCTGTGGAGGAGGCACATGTAAGCCTTCAGGACGGCATTATGATGGCCTTGTACAGAAAAGTGTCACAGTGGCCCTTAGCTGGTCTGGAATCTGTTCTGAACGCCTCGGGCTTACACAAGCTGTGTGTGACACCCATGCGACTCCAGCCTCACCAAAATCCTTTTTCTATTTGCTTAGCATGGACTGATCTGAAGTTTAGTTGCAAGGAGTGATCGATGTGACCACTGACTCTTTGCAGAGCTGCTCAAGGCAGAAGGTGAGGAGAAAACGGAAAAGCTCTCCTGCGCCTCGTAGAGAAGAGCTCTGTGAAAAAGTGCTCCAAAAGTAAGACCCCATTGCAGGAAAATGAAAGTCTGAAGCAGCTCTAATTTAGTCTTCCTCTCTCTCCACAAGCCCATGCTCCAGAAGAGGAAACTCGAAGAAGAAAAGAAAAAGTGTTTCTGCATGAGGAGCGCGTCATCTACACCCAAAGGTGCTCAGGGGACGCCCTGAATCCACCCAGAAGCCAAAGCTCCAGCTAGAAAGGTTTGACCTTTAAAAATATCCTGAACACCCTCCCAGCGATGAGCCTCCTAAGGGAGGCGGGACCTGGCTGCAATAGAACATTGCCAGAACCAAAGGGAGGCTCTCGCCCTACCCAGGAACTATGTGGCATTTAGTTCTCTTTGTAAAAAATAAAAAACTTCTGTCTGGATCGTATACCCAACGCCACAAGACCTGAGAAGCATTCTGCATCTCGCCTGTACCAAGGGATAGAGAAGGATAAAAATCTTTCCATTAATATTGATAATAAATAGGTTTGGGCATGACCTAGGCTGATTCTTCTCTGCCCCTCCCATGTGATATTCGTTCATAATACAAATGGAGTCGCTTTGGGATGTATATTTTTTTAATATTACTTCTTTATTCGTGTGAACTGTCATCTGAACCGTCGTTCTTTATTCGTGTGAACCAGCATTGGTAGGGACCAATGCTGTCCCTACCCCTACTAAGGATTGCAGGCTGGGACAGCATCTTTCCATGTCCTGATGCGACGTGTGCTAAGTGTTTGTAAAGGGAATTTATGTAAAGTCAATCTTATTTCACCTCTACCTTTTCTTATGAAATGTGGGAAAAGACTGTGTCCCAGGGAAAGTGCCCCCCCCCCAAAGACATAGTTGAGTGGTTTAGGAAAGAAAGAGGACCAGACGATGGCTGTCACTTTGGCCTTTAGTCACTTACTACGTCAGCAGCCCTGTGCCCACGGGACATATTTTCAGGCCTTTGCCAACTCCAGCCTCTCTTCTCCACCACACTTAGCACCTTTCTTGCTCCCTGGGCCATACACATTCTGACCCCCGCTTAGGGATGTGCCAGCTCTACTCTTACAGTCATCTCTGCGCATCACTAGGCTGGAAGCTGTGGGTGTCATGGAATGAAGTCATTGCCTGTGTTTTCAGTCCTGTAAGTCCAAACTTCTACACATTGAATTTACTTGGAATAAACCCTTTGCATTGGAATAAAGGGGTCATGCAAGAAGAGAGGTGGCTGGGATATGCGGCCGAGTGAAGTGGAGACTAAAAGAGAGGGAACCCGTGAACGCACAAGAAAACACTCCTCTAGTGAGCACCTTGCTTCTGCAAAGCCTTTACTATTACAAAGCGTTTGAATGCATGGAAACTTATTTGTTAAAAATCTGCATCTCAGGCAGAACTGGCTGAGTGTGAAAGACTGAGGGGAGCCCAGGTGACAGAGAGGAGACCTGGGGCTGAACAGGTCTGTCCTGAAGTCGCCATTTCACTCCAGGAAGGCTCTTTACTTCTCCAAGACTCAGTTTCTCTATTGGTCAAACAAAAGTCCGAATGACGGCTTGGATTATATGATTTCCATGAGTCCCTTCCTCCCTGAACTTCAACGATGTCATTTACTCTAACACTGTGCTATTGTATAACCGACCAGAATGGGTCTTTTGTGACACAAAGTAACATTGTAGAGAATTAATTCTGGCTCTGCTGCTAACTCCACGGCTGTGTGACCTTGACAAAGTTTAAGCGAATATCTCTGAGCCTCAGTTTCCTAATCAGAAAATGAGGACAATAAGATTGACCTTGAAGGGTGGTTGTGCACGTTAAATGAGATAGTGAATGTGAACTGTTCAACTGTACTGACCCATAAAAATGAGATAGCTCATTATTGTTATTACTATTACCACCACGTAACCATTCATTAACCTTCCAAGAATTACCTGACAAAGGGAAACAAATGAATCCAGCAGCCCTTACTATTCGCCTAGCATAAATCCTGATCAGTGAGAAAAGGCCATTTATAAATCAGGGGGAAGAAAAAGGTGAGCTTCTTCCCAGCTACATAACACCCATGGTCTATATTTCTAGGTGTCCCCTGCCCCCTGTATACCTCTTAGAATAAAGAAGGCTTATTAGGACATGAACAATGATGGTTTTTCTCCACCATCAGGGCACCAAAAGCAATCTCTTTATACAGAACTTTCAAAGACCAACAAAATTAGCATTCATATTAAAAATCAATATACCATCATACTTAGAAAGGCAGTTCCTGTTCTTCCAAACCTGCTGAAAGTGGGGGTTAGAGCACAAAATCACGGCTGGACTGCAGGGTCCTGGACCCTCCATTAGAAATACGTGGTCTCATTTTAGGTTGCATCATGAAAAAGCTGATATTCCACTGCCATCCCTACTTGCACAGCCCCTACCCAAACATTCGGGGCTAAATATTAATTATGCACCAGACTGTACAATCGAACAGGGTATACACTCCACTCCAAGGTGATTTTGTTCACTCCCTTTCTTGGAATTACTATATATTAGGTAGCTATGTACAGGGTTAGAAAAAACTCATCCAAAAAGGGGTAAACTTCCCCCTCTCCCCCAGGATGGTAAAATAAAAGAGGGCCTTTCTCTCTGGACAATATTCAGGAAATGGTTTTCTTTGTTCTCTGACGTTCTTAAGCTCCTCTGGGCTTTAAGCGCTGGGTAGCTGTGCCACAGGTTTTGGCAGGGAACTCTATAGACACAAATAAACTTAATTAATGGACTCTTGTGGAAACCACAGCTTGCATTAACTGCATGTAAGAGGAAAAAATGAATTCATTAAAAAAAAAACTTAATTCTTTATATTAATTTTGGTTTAAAAATACCTTGAAAATAAAGGTAAAGATAGCAAGTATTTTAAGGGGAAGACACTATCTTATCTATCCTGTAAGATTCCCATTAGGAGAACCATAATAGCTGCTTGTCAAATTAAATTATTCAAAAAGTTTCATGAAGAAGATACATATTAAATCAGAATAGTAGTTTACATGCCATTATTATAAAAGCTCCACCCCAAAATAAAATCAATAATGGTGTTAAGAGAAACTGAAACTCATTTCCAATGAACTCAATTCTATGCCTCAAGGAAATTTGGGGCCAAAATTAATTCTTTTTTTTTAACTTTTTTTAAAAATAAGTTTTATTGGGGAATATTGGGGAACAGTGTGTTTCTCCAGGGCCCATCAGTTCCAAGTCATTGTCCTTCAATCTAGTTGTGGAGGGCACAGCTCAGCTCCAAGTCCACTTGCCATTTTCAATCTTAGTTGCAGGGGCACAGCCCACCATCTCATGCGAGAATTGAACCAGCAACCTTGTTGTTCAGAGCCCAGTGCTGTAACCAACTTAGCCATCGGCAGCTCCTTGTCTTCAATCTAGTTGTGGAGGGTGCAGCTCACTGGCCCATGTGGGAATCAAACTGGCAACCCTGTTGTTCAGAGCTCGCGCTCTAACAAACTGAGCCATCCAGCCGCCCCCAGAATTAATTCTTGATTCACATCTATTCCTACTTCAACCTTGCCAAAAGTTGGAGATAAATAATCAACAATTTGGCATTCCAATTAGTTAAACTCAATGCATTCTTTTAAACTCTAAAAGTATCAACAAAAAGTAAAAACAAAAATGTATTTATAAAGTTGTTTCAACCAACTGATTTAAGGATAATTGCTAAAAGTAAAAGAATATTTTGTTATGACCAATAAATTTAGGGATAATTATTAGAAATAAATGTCTACCTTGTCAATCTGTCTTTGCTTGCCAGTTCTTTCTTTCCTTAAACGAATCACATCTAACAGAGAACTGATAAGTAGTAATTGATTTAATCTTCTGGGTAATATGCATTGCCTGTATCATTATATACAGTTTTTGCCTAATATATTTACTGAGCTTTTTACTGAGTAACATGGAAATGAGCATGGATTTGGCAGCCCAATAATAAATAGCCCTAATGTTATCTGATTGCTCTCTTGCATTGACAAAAATGGTGATAAATTGGATTGTAATGGAGGTAGAGAAGGAAGATGATTGCTTCTAATGCTGAGATGAGTTTATCTGCTGCCCCCGCCCTCATTACACACGAGTGCTGTTTCCTCAGAGTGTACGCAGGTCTGTCTAGTCCTGAAATAGAGACAGCAGCCCAGGGTACTGACCCCTGAAGCACACACAGCCTTGTACCCCTGTGGCCATGGTGGGGCAAGCAGACCACGTGAGCGACTTCCATGAGAGGGAGAGGGGAATGGGTTTAAGCACTTTACCTTCTTGCACGCAGATGGGTTTGTCACTTGGGATCCAGCCTAAGGTTCCATTAAAATACTTTATACACAGTCTCTTTGTAGAACCCTTCAACTTGAATCCGTCTTGGCAATGAAATCGGGTGACAGAGCTTTCAAAGAATACCCCTCCACTGGGCGTCCTGAAGCCATTCTCGGGGACGCCTGGGTCAGCACACACCTGAAGGTCATCGAACCCTATATTGACAGAAAAGAAAAGGTGCCTATGAATACATTCTAACACCAAGGGCCTTATAGATAAATGGTAGACACTGTATACTTTCCAACACCGTGAACCACCCAACCACACCAACCAAACAGCCAAGAATATAAGCATTCTAGGGCACATAATCACACTGCATTTTGCTCTTCTCTTAGAACAGTGCTCTTCAGAGTTTTTTAATTCTATGGCCAAGTTAGCCCTTTAGGGAAGTCATTAGTGTAGGGAGATGAGGCAAAGTAAACAACAAAAGGCATACAAGATGGTTCAGTGCCGAAATCGAAGTACAAAATGCTGAAGGGAGCTTAGGAGAGAGAAGTGGTCCCAAAGGGTGAGGGAGAAGAAGGAATCTGAGCCTGGCCTTGCAGGATGACTAAGATTTCAACAGACAGAACTAACTTTGTGGAGTGAGGCGTGGAGAACATTCTAACGGGAATGGCACAAGCAACGGCCGGGGCTGGAGAGAGCAGCCATGTTTGGGGAATAGCAAGTAGGCATGAGAGTTATTCAGGGTGTGTGGAAGAGGTGTGCTGGGAATACCCACCTTCCCCTGCCTCTGCCCCTGCCCCTCACCCCCATCTGCCAGGCTTTGTTCAAGTGCATCCTCCTCTGGGATGTTCCCCTACCCAGCCTCTCTGTGTCCCACCACTGCACTGTGAACACAGCCCTGTATTGCATGATTTGGAGAATGGCCACCTCTCAGCAGCCTGTGAGCCCTTCAAGGACGGGTCTTGCAACGTTTTCATCTTTGTATCCCCAGAATCTCTCACAATGTCCTGCAGAGGAAATGTTCTATAAATGTTTGCTTCACAAGTAAACAGAGTTGGAAAAGAGAGCTGAAGACATATGAATTAGGGTGAGCCTAGGAAGCCAGGCTAAGTGAGGAGGCAAGTGCAAAGCCAGGGGGCAGGCAGTGGGCACGGGGAGGCCAACAGGACAGCAGCTTGAAGGAGAGAGAGCCCAGAAGCTTGGTTAGGAGACCAGGCAGTGTCGGGGGGCGGGGAGTGTAGGAGATGATGGGCTTGAAAGGGCATGAGAGTGCTGGAGGTAGCAAAGAGGGAGCAGGGTGTGAGGCATTTCAGTTCCAGGCCCCCCTTGTCAACTGACTGGAGGTCAGGGTGAAGTAGTTGCCCAGATGGCTGGGATAAAGGCAGATCCTTAAAACAAACATGGTGGTCATGGGCTGGTTGGGGAAGCCAAGGATAAGGACGAGGTCCTCTGTGTGCCCAATGTCTGAATGTACCCTCAAAGGGAAGCAATGTGCGTGCATTCTTCAGTGCCATGAAGACTTTCTACTCCATTTTCTTACAAAATCAATTAACAAATCCTCATTGAACAGGTACCAAGAACAGTTATGCATAGATCCATCTAGATGGGGTTTGGTGTACCCATCCACCCTCCCCTTCAGCACGGCTGCTGGTGCTAGGCGGAGCTGGACACAGCATAACGGCAGGAACAGCCTGGGCTATCCTATACAATTCCAACACAGACCCAAAAGCCAGGATCACTGGGGCTCTGGGGGGATTTACCTGGTTTCTAGGTGATGCCCACATATTGGACTCATCAGATCATTGGATTCTCTCTAACATACTGAGTTTGCAAAAATGTCCTCAGCTGGTAGGTGAGTCCCCCACCTCAACTTGTAAGGGAGTCTCATGTGAGACTCACTTGCTGCCCTCCCCAATTAGCCCCATGACCCTGGACAGTCTGCCAGTGCCACTGTGCTGAATCCACAGTAGTGGGATGTCCACAAGTCATGGTTCAAGTACACTCTGTGCGGAGGTCAAGAGGCATTGGAGTGAGCGGAGAGCCGAGGAGGGAGGGGGCAGGAGCGGACAGCATCCACATCTGACCACCACACCTTTACGAAGGAGCAGGCTGATATTTTATCACACGGAGGATGCTTTTGTATTATGAAAGTATAGTCGGCATACAACATTATATTAATTTCAGGTGTACAACATAGCAATTCGACATTTATATACCTTACAGTGTAATCACCAGGAGAAGCCTACTAACCATCTGTCACTGTACAAAGTTATTATGATATCACTGACTATATTCCCCGGGCTGCACATTACATCCCTGTGATTTATTTATTTTATAACTAGAGGCTCGTTCCTCTTATTCCCCTTCACTATTTTTCCCCATCACCCCACCCCCTCCCCTCTGGCACCCACCAGTTTGTTCCCTATATCTTTAAGTCTGTTTCTGTTTTGCTTTTCATTTGTTTTGTTTGTTTTAGATTCTACATATAAGTGGAACAGAGGATGCTGAACCATCATCCAGCTTTCGTGCCCTCCTATGACATGTGGCAGTAGCTCTGTAGGGAGCGAGCACCCCAAATGTGTTCCAGCCTGGCAGAGGGTGATTAACAACCGTGGGGGAGGGGGAGATAAAGTACTGGGAGGTCATTAAGTGACGGCTTCGTGTTTTTCTTCAAAGAAAAGTACTGTAGATTGTCAAGTGCTTCCAAAGTGACAAATGCCAACAATTTCCTTTAGTCTAGTGGTTTCCACGTATATCTGTTACGGTGTTGAGGTGGCAAAACCAGCAGCAATAAAATTCCTGACTCCATCACAGCCCCAAAGGCCTCACGGCACAGACATACGGAGCCCCACGGTGTGGACATTTCAGGCGGTCTGTACGTGAAGTCATTTCAGGCGGTCTGTATGTGAAGTCATTCTCTCACACACTCTGTAAGTTAAAGAGAACACGTGTGCTCTGATAGCATCGGGGAGGGGCACAGGTGCGTCAGTGCATGGACACCGAAGGGTAAGCCGAATGTTGCCATGGAGAATGGGTACATCTCTGCAAGGCCTCCAGCTGAATCTTCATGGATGAGCAGATATTAGACACACAGAGGGAGGACGGGAACTGCAGGGACAGTTTGGAGGGCGCAGAGGCGGGAAAGGCACGGTTCTGTCAGGCTGGGGACACGGGGCCCGCTGTAGGTGGGACCCTGGGAGGATGAGGGAAGGAAGAGACGAAGGCAGATCCTGAAAGCTGCATGTGTTAGTTAAGGTCACACATGACGCAGGGGTGGGCAGCGGGAGTGAGGTGGGGACTGAGGGTTTTGACCAGGGACATGATTGGGGTGAGATTTGCATTTGTGAACACTCTCTTGTACCCACATGGAGGACTGGCTGGAATCGACCCAGCAGGAGATGGGAAGATCATCAGAAACACTTTCCACGCTACCCGCTGCACCTCGGGATCGTGGGCATGGCTTTGTAAAGACAGACCCTTGGATCTGGGCTCTCTCGGGGTGGCTGGGGCCCAGGGGCTGGACTTTTACAGAGCTCTCCAAATGACTCTTGCACAGCCAATCCAGCTCCTGTCTGAGGGCCAGTGTTTGAGAACTGTAAAATTTCAAGGCTATTGCTGTCGTCCGAGTGAGAAATGATGAGTCGGAAATAATGTGGAGACAATGGAATAGAGACGGCCACAGAGACATTAAGGACACAGAGTTACAAAGCCTGGTGACCGAATGGAAGGTGGATAACCCCAGGTTCTGATGTCAATGATGCCATAGATGGCGGGGCTGTGCACTCAGGTTGACGGGACGAGGTGAAGAGCGGGCCTGGGAGAACGATGAGAGCAGTGGAGGGTGCAGCGAGTGTGAGTTCTCAGGGCCACCCAGGCAGAGACGTCTGGTGACCAGCTGGAGAGCTGAGACTGAAGCACAGGCAGCAGCTGACGGCATGGATGGGAGCCTTCCTGGGAACAAATGCAGTGTGAGAAGGGGAGCAGCTGAGGACACACCACAAAGACAGAGGCCCCTACAGGGCCGTCGAGAACGAAGACCTGACTGGTGTTGCTGAAGCAAGGGAAAGGGTTTCAGGAAGGAGGAAATGGGCAGCAGAGTCAGGCGTCATCCACGGGTCACTGAGATCATTGCCCGGGGACGCTTCGGGGACAGGATAAACTGTCCCTGCCGGAGGAAGCCTGCCTGCCCACGTTTGAAGGGGGTAGGGCTACAGTAAGGACAGGCGTCCATTTCAAGAGGATTAGTGTGAACAGAAGCACATAAGGTGGTAGTTATCTCTGGATTAGAGTCCAGGCAGGGGTGTTATTCTCATTGTATTAAAATTTTTAAGATGAAAGAGATTTGAATATGTCTCTACCCAGCAGGGAGAAAACTAGCAGAGAAAGGAAGGTTGAAGATGATGGGGAGTATGAATGAGGCAGGTGAGATAAGTTCCTCCAACCTGGATGTGGGCTGGGAGGGAACCCAAGCCCTGGAGACAGACTTGCCTCCCATTGAGGCAGGAAGGGGACGTATGCCAGAAGCTCCGCTGAAGGAAGGATGGTCCCACACGTGCTCATCCTTCAGGACTGAACTTAAATCATGCTTCCCCCGAGAGCCTTCCCTCTCCCTTCAGAATCTGACTAGAAGGCCTCTCTTCCCATCAAGGAAACCTGGGCTCACCTATCTTAAAGCTCTACTCAGCTGTGTCTCCCAGGCTGTGAACACCAGGAGGGGAGACCAGGTCTTATTCTTCACCTCCTCAGCACCTAGCATGGTGTGTTGTGAGTGCAGACATTCCACAGGTACTGCTCATGAAAGGTGGATGAATGGAAAAATGGAGGGAGGGAGGGAAGGAGGACGGGTAGATAGATGGGTGGATGGATGGATGGGTGGATGGATACATAAAAGATGGATGGGTAAAGTATGGGTGCCATCTACTCTACTGGACTCATCAGGCACACGTCCCTGGGCCGTCTCACCAAGAAGTAACACCTATTGTTCTGATAGTCCCACAAGCTTAAGCATTCCATAGACAAGGGAAGTGTGAAATGCTCTCCCCTAGACACACTGTCTCCTAAGACCTTCTTACCCTCTTCTCTTTTCCCAACCTTAGTGGATTGCATTCCTGAAAATTGTACAGCCTCTTCCAATCCACACGTGCAGACACTTCTGTGTTTTCTCCTCCCTCTCCAATGTAGCGCCAGACGCAGGTCTATGCTACGGATCTGGCTGAGACATCTGTGTACCACCCCCTACACACACACGCACACACACACACACACACACACACACACTATTTGACCAGCCACAGCCCACTGACAAACGAGCCATGCTGACTGCTGAGTCCTCAGCTTGTCACACCTCTCAACCCTGAGCCACAAAGCTGTTCCTTCTCAGAGGAGGACAGGTGGCCAAGGGAGAACTGAAGATACAGCCCTGAGTCCATTGGAAAAATGACTTCTGCTCTAATAAATAAACAAACAAATAAAGAAAGAAAGAGATAAACGATGAGAGCATCATGAAAATTGGGATGTGACAGCTGCAGAATTTCCTCACGAATCCAATCCTGTACTCGTCCTTTGCTTACTCCTTCCCCTTTAAAAGGACACCCCCCACCCAGTGTCTCTGCATTCACGTACCCACAGTTAACCTCTGGCTGTTCCCAAGCCTGGGGATGATGATCAGGACGTTGCTGGCCAGCCGTTGGCACAGAAGAGAGGGGGAAGAACAAACGGTGAAAAGAAAGCAACCCAAAGATGGGATGGCATGAGAAGAAAATATTGCGTTTTGGACAACTAAAGCCACTGAACAGGACAGTAGTTTCCTAGGGCTTCCCGGAGCCCCAGATCCCACTTTTCAAGTTACCCCCTAACAGATCAGTTCCCAGCCTGGGTCACTTTTCTGTAGAGCTGGTCTTTTAGTGTCTTTCCAAAATGCTGATGAGCAGCCCATCAGATAACATATCCACTAAGGAGGTGGGCTGGTTTGGGTGGCAGGGAAGAGGAGTGGAAACTAACTTGCATGCTGGCATCTCAAATAATCTCACCCTAAGAACCTGAACTCTTCAAGTCCCAACCGATTTCCTGGCCCATCTTCAAATTCTGCGTATGCTTTGGCATGGAGTAGCCGCAGCTTGGAGAAGAGAAAGGCGTATACGGTGCTTGTTTTGGGGGGAAGTGGGAGCAGGGAACATTCCGTTGTCATAAGGCTTCAGAAGTGGCATCTCCTCGCAGTTTCTCCTGAATTCCATCAGAGAGGAGCACTGATATCCAACATGCAGTCTCTGCGACGGCTCACTTTACGTGTCAACTTGACCGGCCTGGGATGCCCAGATATCCTATCAAACAGTATTCTGGGTGTGTCTACAAGGGTGTTTCTGGGTGAGATTAACAATTGATTGGCAGATTGAGTAAAGCAAACTGCCCTCCCTAATGTGGGTGGGAGTCATGTAACTCACCGATGGCCTGACTAGAATAAAAGGCTGAGAAGGGGACAGTTCGCTCTCTCTGCCTGATTGCCTTTGATCTGGGCCCTTGGTCTTCTCCTGCCTTCAGACTCAGACTGGCACTTACACCATCGGCTCTCCTGGGTCTCTACATTGCCAACCGCAGATGTCGGACTTCTCAGCCTCCATGATTGCATTAGCCAATTCCTTATGAGTGTGTGTGTGTGTCTGTGTGTGTGTATGCGCGCGCCTGAGAGAGAGAAGAGAGAGAGAATCTCCCATTGGCTCTGTTTTCTCTGGAGAACCCAGACCAATACAGTATTCCTAAAGGTACTCAGACATTTTTTAAAAACGCCAATGACATGAATGCCAACAGTGTCCACATGCCAGAGGACGCTATTTCTCTCTGGAGCCCTGAGTTCAGGTAAGCATTCTGTTGTCGGGGGCAGCACCTGGGCCCTGGGGTCTAACAGCCCCGGCTCTAGTGCCCTCTGAGGCTCCTTGTCCTGTGCCACCCTCCGGGCTCCTGGCATCTCCATCACTGGCACTGATGATACTGTCCAGGGTTTGGGACCCCAGGAACAAGTCAAGGGCAGAACTGTAATCTGGCCTTTGTTCTCAATGGAAGGCAAAATGTCCTCTTCCTTTTCTCCTGATCAGAAGTGCTGGTGGAAACAGGGAATGGGAGTGGTCCAGTCTTCACACATAAAGGAGCTCTTCAAACCCCCATTCTCATTAGGAGATCTTGACACTTCTGGTTTGGTTACTTTTGAATCTGCTAAAACCTACTAGGCAGTTTTACTGTGAGCAAAGGAAGAAGTCTTTGAAAAGAATCAGAAAAAAAGAAAGAAAGAGGTGTGAAAAGCCATCTTTTGGCTTATTATAACTGAAAAGTCATATTCCAGAAAGGAAAAGTGTGTCAACTGCAGCCAAATCAATTTAGAACTGGGGCTGGGTTTCCATTTCTCTGTAAACTGCTCTATGAGCCTTTAATGAAAGAAATAGGAGATAGACAGAAAAATGGATTGTTTTATGCATTTACTTAGTGATAGGGTCCTATGGCCCGTGAGGAGAGGGCATCCCTGCTAAAGTTTAAACAGATAGGTTTCCACATTCTAACTGGAATCAAGAGCACCAGCAAGCCTTGCCCCCACCTTCCCCATAGTATTCACTGTGAGTTTCATACAGTTGGCATTAGAGTCCCCTTGGTGATCCCTAGTCTGACCCCGTTGTCTCCTAGAGGACACCGAGGTCTGCAGAGAAGTGGCGACTCCAGTCACTCTGACAGGATTATAGCAGGGACAGAACAAAAACCTGGGCCTTCTGACTTGTCGTTCAGTGAGTGCCCAGGCCGTTTCTAATGTTGCCTCCACTTAGGCTTTTTCTGGCCTATTTCAGCTTGTGAATGACACAAATCTTCACGATCTTATAAACTCTTGGAATGAAAAAAACACTTGTAAGTATTGTTGTGTCCCCGTATCTGTTAAAACAGGGCTGAGCAAACAGCCATGGTGAAATGTTTAATGATCCCACAGGAAACAATCATCATGGTTGTCCCACAGCTGACACCGCCCAGGGCCCAGTCTCAGCGGGATGGGGCTGGGGAATCTGATTTGTCCCCTAGAATAAGAATCCGGGCAGTCAGCTATCAAACATCCATTGATGATGGCGTGTTTCTGTAGAACATTTCTGGTGATGAAAGATGCTCTTGGGGAGATCACAGCCTGACCCAAGATATCGGTCTCATGAAATAGAATTAGTGCTAGAAACTGCAGTGCCTGTTACCCTCAATGGGAAAAGAATCACGGGAGAAGGATGTGGTAAGCTTGAGAAAGTCCACTGGATCTGAACATTCTACTTCCAGCTGCCCCTGGAATGAATGAAATCTGCCTTTTTCTCATCACCAGCAGCACAGATAAAGTGTCTTATAAACCACCTACCTGGTAAAACAACACTGTGCTTCAATGAGCCTTTATACCAGGAAGAGAACCCTTCTGTCCCATTAGAGAAAAACCTTCAAACACTTTTCCTATTTTTAGCAGCCCTGAATGTTTAACACCCAGGCTTGTCGAGTTATAAGCTCAAACTAGAATCGTGTTCGTTAAGGGGTCCCTCTGACCAACTCCTTACTGCCAGTGCACACCTCACCTTATGCCACCTTGAGCTTCCCTCCTACCTCAAAAATCCCTTCCTCTTAGGACAGCCTCAACTTAATTTTTTTTTAAATGAACACATGTGTTGATAGCCTGTCTTATTCCAGAAATTCACTGAGCTGGTGCTGTATCTGTAACAAGTCATCAGCAATGAAAAGAAGAGCAAGAGAGAGGCAATATTTAAAAAGTTAGATTGGGAAAACCTAGGAAGCAAATAAGCTTAAATGATTCTCTAACACCAATATTTTATAATGCAATGCTCCTGGCTGTTGGTGTTCTGATAACACAGAACTAAGCACTGGCATGCCAGAAGTTTCCAGTCACCTTGCAGCCAACTGTACATTTGGGCTGGTCCATGCTCTGCCCACCAGGCTTTCAGAGGCTCCTGATGTCACTTCAAGGTGCACGTCTGTGCTGGAGTGTTTCTTCTGAGCCTGAGCTCCTAGAGAAGTTCTACATCTTCTGGAGTCTGTCCTGAGCCAAGGTCAGGCTCAAACATTCAGAGGATCCTCCTCCCCAATGATAGAGAGGTTAGGAAATGCCAAACATCTTCCAGAAGATGCTAGAAGGACTGAGTAAACTGGCCCCAAGTTTGCCCCAGAATGCCTCAACTGTTGTAGGGATGGAGGAGGAACTAAGCCCACCCCAAATGAACCTGTCTCTGGAAGAGAAGCCAGAGCAGGCCACAGAAGACCTTTGAAGGAATAAGAGGGGGGTCCCAGAATCAGAATGTGGTAGAAACAGCAATTTGATCATTAAACACTGTTAAAATTACCATTCTTTTTAAATCAATGGGAAAAAATGTGATTTTGCTTAAACAAAAAATTGATTTCTAACTCATAGTTCCATAACAAAACCATTACTGTTTCTTGACCTTCTCTACTCCAGTCTAAATAATCTCTCTGTGTGGCAAAACTTTAGCTTTGTTCTTAAATAGAAAAGAGAAGGAGGGGAGAAGGGCTTTAACATAGTAGCGATGGGGAAGAAAAGTTTTCATCTATTGGTACATTCACTCAGTCAACAACCAGTGCCAGCCACTGGGGAGAAAGGAGCCTATAGGCATCCATCCACTCCACAAAGGATGTGACCGGCAACTCCTGATGAGCAAGCTTACAGCTGGGACTTTCACCCGTTTGGATCTCCAGGTTGTGACCTTATATAGCTCATGAAATCAGTGTTAAGGGTCGCAGCCAGCACTTTTTAGAAGTGAAATAGAAAGGAAAAGTCAGAGTGCACCCTCCATGGTCAGGGTGAGCATTGTTCTGTATGGTTTTATTAGTTCTATTGCGCACATATGCTAGACTGCAATGTAAAGTATGTTTCTGTCCGTGGTTCACAGTCAAAAAGGTTCGAGAAACACTGTCTTAATAGGCTCCACCTTGTCATTCTATTTGAAAACATAAATTTACTTCACATAACGTCGTTGGTTCTTAAGGACACAGTTCTGGAGTGAGACCAGGAGCTTTAAATCCTGACTCTGCCATTTTCTAGCTGTGTAACCTTGACTAAGTTGCTTAACCTCTGTTTCTTAGGTTTCTTTATGTATAAAATGGGTATTACAAGAATAATGCCTATGTCTATGGCTACTGTGAAATTCAAGTGAGAGGTAAATACAGGTAACGTGTGACTGGCAGATGGTAAATGCACAGTAAATGTGTGTAAGCTGTTATGCTATTAATTTTCAACCAGCTCCCTAAAGAACAAAAACATATAGCTTCATAAGGAGGCATTCTCCTAATTTCCTAGAGCCACCTGGATTTCCAGACATATTCAAGCTTATTTTTCTTCCGAATTTGCCCTAGAATTGTCTTTGAAAATGACTGTTGAACAACAAATACTTCCAGAGTCCTTCCCTTGGCCAACCAGTTAAACTATAAGACACTCGGTGATAATATAACAAACCTCCAGAGACTTGAACTCTGATTTCTTTAAATTAAGAGCCAAGCTTGGAGGGGAACTCCGAGGGCCAGCAGCTTTCAGTGCTCAGCACCGGCTTTTGTTCTGAAGACAGCAGCCGGCTCCTGGTGGAAAGCTTTCCACTGCCCTTTCTTAGTGTGAACAGTCAAGCTCCACAGCACCCCCTGATTCAGGCCCAAGAATGTGTACGTTCTTGGGCACCAGTGAGTCAAACCCAAGCCAAATAAACAGAAATGCCAAATTCAAAGATTCACAGAGAAAGATCTCCGAGCAAAACAACCGGTTTAAGACAAATTTTCCAGTAATCTGTTCCAGAGAACACAAAACAATTCAACAAAGGAAATCAAAGGTTTCCAAATTAATTTTGTTTGTGAATTTAGTGCTATGTCATTCCATAATTCAGTGTTTTATCAGTTACATATTTAAGAGGTATCTGGGGGGGATGGGGAGCCGACTACTGTTAGCATTTATTTGGCTAAACAGATTTTTCACTGCAAAAGCAGGGTCCTTTGGGAAATACAGCAAAGACCAAGCTCGTTACTATAGTAATATTTCTGCCACACCAATAGCATGACATACTATTAATTACAGCAAATTTATACTAATGAGATTCCACTTAAGCCTAGTTTTTTGAAGACACAACAATGAGTTGGGGGATATGAAATTTATCTAGGTGGGTTGAAGGTTCAGTACTCTGGATTCCACTACCCAAAATCCATATTGAACACTGCACCATAATAATATTATGCTTATTAGTTATAAACATAATAACAACTCTGAATATTTTGGATGGTAATCAAGTTAGGTAACTGTTCCCTAGAAATAGTGAGAATGTTTTCATTTTTCAAGAAAAATCCAGAGATGAATAGGAAGTCTGCTATGTCTGAGCAAGAAACAGTGAAAATAAGTCTTAATAGCATAATTTAGACTTGATTAAAATGGATAAAGACCACAGATGTGGAAGTCATAGCACTCCCCATTTGATGCCAGAACAGATATTTTCCCCCTCTTGATTTAATTCACTTTGATTACCCAATTATTCCTAAATCCTTTCACTCAGTTTCAGCTCCAATAAAACCGATAACAATGCTAACTCATAATGCGATTTTTTTCACTCCAGTCTCATGATTCTGCTTCATAAAAGCATGCCCCGCAACACAACAAAATTATTCCAGAATGTGATATTATAACATGGAAAAACAGAGTAAACCTTTATTCAAAATAAAGCAAGCACAGAAAACCATCAGGAAAGCCTGGGGATTTCTTCCATCACCAGGGAAATGGTGGCATGGACATTTCACAGCTGATTTAAACTTTAGGACTATCGGTTGACCTAACATTGAAGAAGGCATGGATAAATTAAAAAACTGATTGATAAGTGAAAAGTATGGCTCTTTTCTGAAGCAAATCATTACCAACGATGATGAGGTTACCTGTCGAGCGAAACTCTGCAACCCTGGACAGGGAACTCCATCTTCCTGAGTTTTCGTTTCTTATCACAAAACAAGGAAACTGGATGACTTCTCAGATCCCTTCCACTTCTAAGTTCCAGGATTTCTAGTCTCTTTTTGATACAAATTTGTAACCTCCCACAGCACAAGAACTTAGACTGCAGCGCAGCCCAGAGACAACTCGTGGACAGTTGAAACAAACAAACAAATTCCCAGAACACATTCTCAAAATGCCTACGGCTATTTGTGGTTTTTAAAAACTCAAATTTCCTCTCTCTTCTGTGAGCAACAGCTTTAGAGCACTACTAAAACGGTTTCCCACACGTAAGAACTTGACAAAACTGTTTCACATCCACGATCTCATTTCGGACACATAACAACCCCGTGACAGCAATTGAACAGCTTGATACTCATCGATTTCACAGTCACTTTATGAACATCCAACTGTTAATAATACTAACTTTAAAACACTCTTTTCAGAAACATGGCGTATTCCCTCCCCACAATGGTTCATTCACAAACTAGAGTCCAGATCATCCGTGAGGGTGTTACATTCCCAAGTGCCCCTGGGACTGTTTCAGCGTTTGCGGATTGGGAGAAGGTGCGAGGTGCTATGGGAAATAGAAGATGGAAAAGAAACCAGCAGCGGATTTAGGGCAGCATTAAGCAAGAAGACTCTTCTCACCACGGAGATGATTTCAGTCCTATTAACAGGCAGACCCTGTCAGTACATGCTTTGTCAGGTGACAAAGAGTTTAGGACTCTGTTTTAGTTTTTTTGTTTCTTTCTTGCTTGTTTGTTTTTTTAAAGATGATTAGCTGGAGGAAAATCTTGCTTCCATCACATACATGAAGGCACCATAAAAAAACCCTGATCAGATATTCAAGTAACTGCCATTTCTATTCTGTCCCCCTAGGAATCAGCTAGCTGTCTTCGGTTAAAGCACACCCCCATTCAATGGTTGACATTTATGCCAGCAAATCTGTTATCTGAATGCGTTCGGGTCATTTATTCAAGCAGGGATACATTTTAAATCTATTTTACCACCTATCTCCCTTACCGTCATTTAAGTCAAATGGGATCTTTGTAAAAATATTTTGAAAACTATAATGCAAAATAATACACAAGTCTAGACAAGCTCAAACTTTTCAGCAATACAGCAGTTACAGAATGTTATTGCTGGAAGGAATCTTAGACATCACCTAAATAATTTCCCTCACTGGATAGCTGAGAAATTTGAGATCAAAAAGTTTAAATGACCCTGTGAACTCACACAGCTCTGAGTGGCGACGGGGACTGGACTAGAACATGGGGTCCAGATTCCCGATCCGGTTTCTTCCTACTTGGAAGGCAGCAGAGCAAACCTCAAGCGGGGCTACGCTACGCTGTCCCTGTTGGAAAGGGCATCTTGACCTGAGGGCACTTATACCTGGGACCACTACCAAAATTTACCAGTATGAAATTCGTTCAGACAGACTTGTATAGATTATGTCATGCTTTTCTGACTAATATTTAAAAACCTTCCCACCGCAGGTCAACAGGGCTTCAAAGTAAAAGTAAAAAGAAAGCAGGCATGCTCTCAGCCGCCTTGCAGGTCACCACACAGCACTGTACGTGGACAGCTCTCCTTTGAATCAGCTGCAGTGTATTCCATTTACACCTTGCTCTGTGCTGTCCACCTAGTCATTGTCAGTTACCTTTGTTACCAGAGAAAGCTTAGTCTGGGGGAAGCAGGAAGGGGCCAGAGGTGGGCCTGGAGTCCAGCTCCGTTTTCAGGGCGGGGCAGTGAGGGGACTGCAGTGAGTAGGAGTGAGAGCTGCAAGGGCAACCCGAGCCTTCCCAGAATGTAGCCGTGTCCTGGACCCTGGCTGGAGAACTGCCCCAGGCAGCTGAATAGGCAACAGTAAAATGACAGCCACCAAGGACTAATGGCGCAGGGCTTTCCCTGCCTGGGACCACAGGAGCCCAGGTTTCTGGTTTGATCCAATGAATGTGGGAGTAGAAAAGGAGCTTCCCAAGTCGCCCAGGAGACACACACACACACCACTGAAGTTCTCGCCAGCCAGGCAGTTAGGGGCTCAAAGCAGATTACATTTAAAGAAATACAGGAATATGCCACGTCTTGCCTCTTGGTCTCCACATGAAGCTCTTTCCTGGTATGTGAGTTTGATGCGAACAGGAAGGAGCAACCCTGGTTAACTACTCTAGAACACATGAGCCCTGGTGACTGTCATCCCTGAACAAGATGTATTCCACCAAAGCACGAGTCTTTTTGGAAAACCTCCTCACATATCTTTGACCAGAAGAGTTTTCTCACCTTATTTTATCATCCACAAAACACTGGTAATTTCGTTTCCCCACGTGATCTATGTTGCTTATAAAACATCACATCAACGCCACCAGCATTTCATGGCTGGGTTCTAACATCCGGTCTTCACAAGCACTCTGGCACCAGGGCATGCTGGGGGCTGCCGGTTGGCCTCACTGATGGCCCACTGGTGACTAGTTGGGCTGCACATTTTATCTTTTACTGAGTCCTGTGGTCCTGGGAGGCCATCTTTCTCCATAGGCTGGACAGAGCCTGGGATAGTGCCTTTACCCGAAACAGAGAGGGCAGTGAATCTGGACGGTGCTGTGTGTGTCAGAGCCAACCTTTGCAGCCCAACGCTGCGGTGTTTTGATAAGCACCACAGTGGTGCTATGGCCTTGCGCTGCAGCAAGAGTGTGCAGGCCCTTTTGTTCTTCTATGGGAACCCCTGTATATGATTTCATAGCACCCGACTTGCAAGCAAGATGGTCATACAGCACTTTCTCAGGAACACCTGTATATTAGCCACCACAATAATTTCTCATATCGACTCCTATGATAAAATGCTCTGAAGCCATTAAAATTACATTTTGGAGATTTTTCCAGTCGTTAAATGTCAATGATTATGGGACAATTCCCCATATACATAGTTAATTTAAAAAAGAAAAAAGAATCCAAAAGGCATATGCAATATGATCCTTTTTTTTAATATGTAAAAGGTACATGTGCATAGGAAAAAAAAAGAAAAGAAATCTGCCTAACTATTAACTGGGTGACTTGGGATTGAAGATTGCTGGGTGATTTTTATATTCTTTTTTATACATGTCTGTATTTTCCAAATTCTCCATAATGAATATTTATCATCAAGAAACAAATGTTATTTTTTTATTTTTTATGTGTCCTAGGGGCAAAAGAGTGTTAAGTTGGGGGGAGGTGACAGAGGGCCCAGTCCCAAATATTAAAAACAGAACAGTGAGGTTCTTCTAGCAGAGCCTGACACTGGGGACTGGCGCTGCATTGGTGGGTATTAAATTCCAAAGAGACGCCTGCAAATAACACAACGTCCCTTTAGTGGTTTCTTTAAATCATCTCCGTGCGTGGGGAATGGTGTTAACTCTGAGCACCCACGACTCTGAAGGTCTGCAGTGAAACGTCTAAGGGCTGTCGACATCTAAAAGGCTGCCAGAGTGCTTTATAGCTCTCCTCCTCAAGCAGGTCGCCAGCATGCTGAAAATAAATGGTGCTCACACTGGGCAAGCACCGTGAGACGAGGAGACAAGCAAAACAGATGGGTGCTGAGGATAAAACAGCCGTCTGGTAGGGACTGATAATGAACCGTTACATCCTATCTGAAATTACTTAATTTCCAAAACACTCTACTATAAATATGCTGCCAATGGAGTTAGTCGGTTTGTGAAGAAAGGAGGTGAATCAGAAACGGTTTGACAGAATACCACCAGTTCCCCCAAACAAATATCCTTCTTTTTGATGTTAGCCTACACGCGACCTAAAGAGTGAAGGGGCTGCTACAAACGACATAAAAGATGTTCTCCAGGCAGCCTTGAGGAAAGGAAGGAAGGAAGGAAGGAAAGAAGAGAAAGAAAGAAAGAGAGAGAGAGAGAGAGAGAGAGAGAGAGAGAGAGAGAGAGAGAGAGAGAGAGAGAGAGAAAGAAAGAAAGAAAGAAAGAAAGAAAGAAAGAAAGAAAGAAAGAAAGAAAGAAAAGAAAGAAATTATACTCACTAAAGGATATAAAAAAAAAATGGCCCTTTTAATCTGCAGATTTCTACCCTAATTTGTGGCTTAAAATGCTATGCTGCTGTATTACAGTAGTGATGGAGGTAGAGGGTATTTGTGAGCAGTCAAATATAGAAATAAATGAATTTAAGATGAATGCAAAGAAACAATGCAAATAGATATCTGCTTACTCTGAAATAGGAGCAGGTTTTTCTGTTATTGTTTATTTTTCTTGCAAACATGTATAAAATCCCCCAACTGCTATAACAACATAGAAGCAAATAAGTCTCCCTTCCTGGAGTGTCTAAATGCAGCCTGTACTGTCATTATTGGCCAGAAAATACAAGAGAAAAATCTGCACTTAGGACTTCGGTAACCTGGGGCTGGCACTGTGTCTCTGTTCTTTCATATTGCTGAAAGAACAGCACAGAACTTTCTGCTCCAGGATTCTGCTGTTTGCTAATTTTCTCTAAGCTCAATTCGTTTTCTAATTTCATCTCTTTCCTATTATTCCAGGGAGAAGCTGCAGGTAATGCCTCCACCTGTAAGGTAGTATTAATTAGCAGCCAACAGGGTGAGCAGGAATCATGTGCTCCATTTGCATAGCTAATGGTTCAGTTCCTGAATGGCAGTGCTCAAAATATTTTATACCAGCCAACCTGGAAAAAAAACCATATGATTCTGGTTACATTTAAGAATCCTTGGCTCCTACAGGCCAAGATAGTCGTACCTTGCGCTGCCATGCAAGTGAAACCGTCATCATTTCGAAGTGGGAGGGGAAGAAAATGAAGCAGCTGCTATTTAATTTTTTATGGAGCCTACAATTTGTCTCATTAGCTGGCAAATAGGATAGGCTAGGAACGAAAGCAGTTTCCGTCTCAACTCAGCACGAGAGAAAAAAAGTGACCCTTATCAAATCACTCTCTCCGGTGGGGTGGGGTGGAGTGGGGGTTAGTATAAATTGTAGCTGCTGGGCTGGCTCCATCA
The DNA here is from genome assembly GCF_964194185.1 of Rhinolophus hipposideros. Taxonomy (NCBI): domain Eukaryota; kingdom Metazoa; phylum Chordata; class Mammalia; order Chiroptera; family Rhinolophidae; genus Rhinolophus; species Rhinolophus hipposideros. Next base: position 12,607,309 of record NC_138072.1, read on the forward strand.
CCTCAGTGACACATGACCTTCAGCAAATTACAGAAGATTCCAGAGCCTTGGTCCCTTATCTAAAAAAGAGGGATCTGTAATAACCCTGTCCATCTCTCAGAGCTGTGAAACACCCGACGAGGCTTTCAAAACTCTGAAAGACGATTCAAATGCAACTTGAGAATGACCGGATTGGTAAACTGAGGCCCAAGGGCAGGGGATTTGAATGGAAACACAGAGGTGCAGCTGAAAGTCTGGGCTCCCTCGTTCAGAGACTCGTTCAGAGACTCGAGGAAAAGCCCTATATTTTTCCCGTTCCTATTCATGGTGCCACCCAGCAGCCAGCGTGGCAACTAAAGAAAAGGAAGATGAGGGTATGTTTCCTAGGTCATTTTAGGCTTAGAAATAGGGTGATAGCTACTACCTGGTGACAAGTTGTGGTAACCTTCTGACAGAAGGCCAGGGACCAAGTAGGGCAATTGAGTCAGGGACGTAGGCAAGAAGCAGAGCCCTGCTGTAACATAAAGAATGTGGCTGGTCTCTGTCTCTGGTTCCTTGGAGGTACCCTCTAAATTCTTGGAATTTCCTGAGTGATATGTGTCTTTATTATTCCTGGTGGTTCCCAAGTTTATGCTAATGAGATGGCTTGGGATGGGGGTCAGTCACTCCAGAAAGACCGACCATGTGATTAGAGGGTTGGGGCTTTCAGCCATGTGATATCAGCCCAACCTTCTGAGCCAGGGAGGAAAGGTATGTTGGAGGTTGAGTTCAACCAAGGGGTCAATGGTTCAATCAGTCTAGACTATGAACCACCAGTAAAAACACTGGACACTGAAGCTCAGGTGAGGTCCCCTGGTTGGTGGTATACGTTGATGTACCAGAAGGGTGATGTGTCCTGAGGACAAGGGCACTTTGGGTTTGGGACCCTCCCAGACCTCACTCCATATGTCTATGTTCTGACTGGTCCTCACAGGTATCCTTGATAATAAAACTAATCATAATTATAGCACTTTCCTGTGTTCTGTGAGTCATTCTAGTAAATTATCAAACCAGGGTGGGTTGTGAGAACACCAAAATTTGTAGCCAGTCGGTCAGGAGCGTGGGGGCTCTGTAAGCCCCCAGAGCTTGTGGCTGGGGTCTTGAGTGAGGGCAGCCTTGTTGGGGACCTGGCCCTTAATTTATGGAAACTGTGCTGACTCCAGGTAGTGGGTCAGAACTGCACTGCAGACCCTCAGGGCCCAAGGTGGCAAGAAGACAGTGAGAGCTATGAGTGATCTAGATATAAATTTCGACCAGAAAACTTGGGGCTGACTTCTGCCTTTATCATCGCTTAGCTTTGTGACTTTATGCAAGTTGTAAACCTTTTCCTGTCCCCGAAACTTGGTCTCGTGGCTGGCACAAGGGAAGGAACAATGCGTCCCACAGGGTCATGAGGACTGAAGGAAATGTCACACCCCGTCCTGGAGAAATATTCAGTGAATGGAAATCTGATCTCAGTGGAGTGGGTGGAGCATAGCTGAAAGTTGGGTAGGTCAGCAGCTTGTTTCAAGTCTTGAGACTCAGGTGAGGAGATGGGGGCAGGGGGAATGTTACTGTGGCCAGCAGGGAAGAAATGAGTGGCGTAGACAGATTTTGAGAGAGGAAGATGCTCTAGAAATGGTCGGGAAGTCGCCTTCTCTGAGCAGCATGCCTGACAAGCCATCGACCTGCTGAGAACGTTCCTTCCTGGAACACGGGTTGTTTCAGATTTGGCCTCAGATGGGAAAGAAGGGGCTGAGGGATTGGGGCTTTGGGACCACCATTTATTTTACTTTTTCTGTATTGGGGTTACAGTAAATCACTTGAGGGTGTTAGATTTATACAAGCCGTCTTAAAAGGCTATACTTACAATAACGGGTTCTCAAAATGTCAAAGAAAAAACGGGGCTGATTCCACAGAGAGAGCCTAGAAGCAAAGGTGACTCCAGAGTGTTAAGATGATCTTCCAATGGTGCAGGCCGAGCCAAGTGGCTTCAGATGTTAGGACCTGCATACAAAGGCTGGAAGGAAGGACACAAGGCAACCAGGGAGTCACAAAGATGTGAGGCGTGGGCTTGCAAGACGAACGACAGGAAAATGTGGTGAGGGAAACCTAAAATGACTTGCAAAACTCTTAAGGACCAATAACAGACAGGGAGGTGGGGATGGAGAGTGATTCCATTCGTACAATTATTCCACATTCAGTAACCAGACCCACGGCCAAGTGCTTCTGGGGACAAGTGAGGGAGAATGTCTCTTCTTTTTACATCATTCCAATGGGGATGACAACCTAATATTGCCTCGCATCTGTGGCGTACAGAATTCTTCCTGGAAACAGCTCCTTCGGTCATAGAGCTCTCCCCATGTCCTCCTTCATGCTCGCAGCCAGACTGAACCCTTTGAGGAAGGGTGGTGAGGAAGAAGCTACGACAGACACCACACAGTACTGGAACTCTCGCCTCACCCCTGATAACTGCCACGGGGAGAAGCCATCTGCCTGCCTCTTCCTTTCCTGAAGATGAGTCTCTGACATCAATCCCTCATTTAAACAGACGTCTAATTCTAGGACCCGCCTACCGAGTCAGCACCATGACCTGTGGAGGGCAAAAGGTAGGCTGGGTTGAGGTTCACATCCACACACCCATTTTACAACTGAGGAAACTGAGGCTCAGAGAGGTTAAGTAACTTGCCCAAGGTCCTGAAGTTAGTAGGTCACAGGGCCAGGATCTGAATCCAAGACTGTCTAGCCCACTCTCTCCGAGGCCCCGAGAGGCCTTGAATTGTAGAATCTGATTTGTCTAAGAAGGCAAGGGAGGGCCTCTGAGGCAGGGAGGTACACCAGTGGACGCAGGAAAGCCTGGGAGCCCCTGAGGGGACCGGCAGCGCAGATCTGGTAGGGGGCAGTCAGACACAAGGGAGTGCGCAGGTGGGGAAAAGCCCTCAAGGGAAGTGTCAAGGCCTTGGGATTTCTCAGATACCAACCCGGGTCTGGAAAGATTTTGCTTTGAGATTCCATTCAATCTTTCAGAAAGTCCTCAAGAAACTCAGAGAAATGGTCTTTGCCGAAAGCTCATGTTCCTCCTTTACTCCCAGAACTTGCCCCTCCCACCCTCCCTTCTCTCTTTCTTCCTTCCTTCATTCCTTCTTTCAACTCAAATCACTGTTTCTCATGAGGCCAAGGAGCCCATTTGCTCCAGATGTGCTTGGCTGTGACTGTCCTGGCTTTACCTTGGCTTTACCGGGAGTTCTGTAAAGCTCCACCATCTGTATGTGACATTAATGAGCCCAGCAGGCCCTGTCCATCTCACGGGTGCTGAGTTAACCTCCCTAAGAGACACCCTCTCACTCTCCTGCTGGTTCATGTGCATGCGCCCAAAACACACTGAAAATTCACCCACAAAGCAATGCATGCAACAGCGGGAGGTCTGGTTAATCCCTACCTTCATAATAAAGGAAATGCCACCCTTCAGGTAGAGGTCACTGAAAATAAAAAGGTAATTTTTTTCTAATCTAGGCTAACAAACCCTGTGAGTTCTATTGAGAACTTTGATTTAGACTGTGAGTTAAAGAGTCCATTGTTTTCTTTATCTTTGAACCTTGGCTTGGAGCATGGTGCTTGGTACACAGGAAAGACTTAACACATTGTTCTTTTTTTTTTTTAATTAATGAACTTAAGACACTGTGCCAAGTGCTACAAAACAGACGAGGCTCCTGCCCTCTAGAAGCTAAAATCTGTACACGAATAACTGTGATGCAAGAGAAAAGCTGGAAAATGCCATACATAAGTGATTAAAAGGGCAGATCGTCTGTGTGTCCGTGCGTGTGTGCGTGCGTGCGTGCGTGTGGTGGGGAGTGGGGAACTGCAGTGAGAGTTGTGCATTTATCAATTTAGTTTGAAATTATAGGTTATGAATCTATCTCCTTGACTACAGTATGCTTTTCATGGACACAGACCATGTTTTATTTATTATGTTTGTGCAACAGAAATGGTATTTTGAAAATATTAAACCAATGTATTTTTTCATTTCCTTATCATCGTGCGCCCTGCAGGCCTCACACAATTACGGCTCAGCCATTCCCCAGGGAAGAGGAGCAGAGCACTAAGGAAGGCCGAAGAGAGGGAAGGAGGAGAACACACAGAGCAAAGCTGCCACCTGCCACGCGACAGGCCGAGGAAGTAGATCGCCCTTCCACCTTCGGGTCGGGGAGCTGGTGGCAGAGAAGACAGGGGTAAAGGGCAGAGCAAGCCTCTTGTTTCTCCTCTCCTTGGGTCTGATCCTCACCATGGAGGGCAAAGGAAACAAGGAAAGAAGGGAAGGAGAGAGAGAAGGAGGTTGGGGGAGGTTGAGGGAAGCAGATAAAAGCCGCATCCTCCCAGACTCTGGGTAAAGAACTCCACCTTGCAGATACATTGGCATCGACAGGAGGTGTCCACACCAGAAAGAAAATGCACTGGTGTTGTGTCGGTTTCTGACAGACAGGGGCCCAAGACAGCTCCCACAGGTGTCCCTCAGCGGCCAGGTGGCATGAAGGGACCCAGTGAGGGATATATAAGGTAACTGCAAATTGGGAGTTAGCAGGCATGCCAGGAAGATGCTGTGGAGAGAAAAAGGGGGCTTCATAGCTAAACTTCAGGGTGGACCCCCAGGGAGGGGAGAGGATGGAGAAGGAGGCCAAGACTCAGAGTGCAGGTGGTCACGCCAAGGGACCTCAATCTGCAGGGTTACACCAGTGGGGGACCCTGGCCCTGCATGCCAGCAGGATGGCCAGTGACCAGAGGGCGAGGACTCTAGGAGGAAGAGCTCTAAGCCAACACACCCCTCTCCACTGCCACGAAGACAGCTAAGCTTCCCTATACCCAGACGCCACATTAACACTTGGGAGACCAAGGACTGAACCTGCTCTCTGTGTGAACGAGGACGGAGGAAGGGATGGGCACTCCTGGGTAGAACCACGCAGCATGGCCGACAGTCATTGCATTTGCTGTTCTCACCAGTAAGGTTTTCACTTGTAAACACACACTCACACATTCCCCAAGACCAGTGTGCCGGGTCCTCTTGTTGTGTGTCTCTATGACACCCACTAGCACAGTGCAGTTGGGATAGGCCTACGAATCCTCTGCCTTCATTTTGCCACGTGGGGGAAGGAACCAAGGCATCCGACAATTTGAATGACTTGCTGGGATTAAAGCCAGCTCTCATTATGGGGCTTGACATCAATGTCTCTTTCCTCCTGTCTTCCCCAGAAGGTAAGAAAACCCTTCCCATGTGCTGAGGTCTTTATTTAAAACAAACAAACAAACAAACAAATTAAAAAACAAAAGAATTCCCAAATAATACCATCATTTGATTGAATTTAGCCATAAGAAAAACCCAGAAAAGACATGACTCTAACAGAAATATATTGAGAATGATGGGAAATTAAATTTGGAACTTGTGGTAGTTTTACAGACTTCTAAGGAAAGACAATTCATAATTCATTCGACGCCTCATCCATGTGCACAGTTTCTTGTAAACCACATTTAACTCGTCCTATGATTTTAACCCGTTCACCACAGAGAACAATAGAAAATGATGTTCCTATTATATGGTTAAAACCAGAATGGGAGAACTCATCATGCGTGGGGCCACGAACTTGAGGAGCTCTGGAGGGCGGCTCTACGACCCTGCCTACTCTACATTTCCTCTAACTCGGTGAGGAGCACAGAGCCACCACTAGCCCACGGGGGCCTAGAAAAAGGCAGATGGCCATGACAGGCAGTCTTCTCCTCGCATGGCCCCCTGAGGCACAGGGCCATTTGTATAACCCTATCACAGGAAGGTGTCACCAGCCTCAAAGATTCAATAAGAAACTGCATTTACATACAAAGTCGCCTTGGTCAAACCCTGTAATCACTTAGAAAGTACCAGCTTGCTGAAAATATATCTTCTTGAGGGGTAATTTTTTGTTTGGCTCCAGTCCATAAGGAAGCATGAAGCAGAGACAGAGTTCTCAACAGCTGACTCTAATTTCTTTATTCACAAAGGCAATCTTTTCCTCCATACGCAAGATCGGACGGAGACAGAACACTACAGGGGTAATGTCATCTGTCAGCCGTCCGATAATTAGCATTCTCTAAAAAAAAAAAATTTAAAGAAAATTGGCATTTTCACCTCTGCTACTAGATATGATAATCATAGTGTCAAAATGTCCAAGTCTGACTATTATTAAAATATCTTACATTTGTTTGACTCCGCATGTCGTCCAAAGGGCTCTCAGGTGTGCTGTCTCACTTAGTCCTTCTTGCTGGGCCCTTACAGCCTCTATTTCGCGGATCAGGACACCGGGGCTCTGATCTGTTAAGTGACTTGCTTATGGTCTCAGAGTAGGTGACAGAGCCAGGCCTAAGACCTACATCAGTCCCCTTCCTGCCTCCTTCTATTACCCAGCACAGGGTTGTCTGAATGCTCTGAATAGAGAACCACCTATTCTGTTCTTGAAAATTCCTGATTCCTCTGACGAGACATATCAGGGACTCTTCTCTGATCATATACCTCGATGTTTGCTGTGTCCACCTGACTGCCCACACCATTCCAAGAGAAGTGTACCTGTCCAGGGAAAGGGAAAAGAGTACTGCTGCTGCCTTTGCCACTCGTCGACCTTGTTCCACGTGCCTCGTTATTTCCCCATGTCCTGACTTTAGGAGCATCTGCGAGACTTGCTGGGTATAAGCCTGATTCCAACAATGCCGTGCGGCCCACATGTACAGCTGCGCCTCAGGACACACCCTGCTTCTTTGCTTGGTAGACCAGCTGGCTCCTCAGAATCCATCAGGGATTCTACTGCTCAGGGTCAAATTTGGCTCCCTGACAGATCCTCTTGGCTATCGAGATATCTGCCCCTCCCTTCCCTCCACAAACTTTTACTTTGGCCTGGAGTTTGATGACTGTTAGCACCATGCACCTTCCTCCAGACGTCCAAATCCATCTGTCGCCGGATTGTGCCAAGAAAGCAAACATCAGCCCGTGTTCAGTCCTGACTACCGACCTTCAGTTGTCTAAAGGTGGTGACCCTATCCTAGTACTCGGTGTGCCTCCTCTGCCACCATCTAATCCTCTCCAGCTCACTGTACTCTCTGGGGGGTAATTTCCACTTCAAGCAGCCTCATCAGTGGGTATAAAGAAGAGTGAGAATGGGGCAAGGGGCAGGGTTAAGTCCAGTTTTCTATTTATCATCAGGGAGAAGGCTGAAACACATGCAGATAACATTTTGGGATTAGCAATGGCCTTCGTTTTCTCAAATTATTCTATGAATAAGTAAGTGAACAAGAATGACTGTGGTTCGTCTTTTCGGATGTAATCATTTAACATCTCATTCCAAAAAAACTTGAAAACACCTTTGCCTGAAATTGCCCTGCCTTTCCCCATGTGTTCACACTCTTAAGTCTTTTACCCAAAGGTCATAACTTTCCCTCTTCTAACCTTTCCCAGCACTTCATTTACATATTCCATTTTTTGCTTTCTCTATTTTATAGTCATTTGTGCTCTGTGCTCATCTCTGACTCTAAGCTGCTGGACGGCACATACTCCTGATTTAGCTTTTCATCACTAAAGTACTTATTGCTGGTCCACATGGGTGGAGCTCAGTAAAAGTTGATTTAGTAAATAGACCAATGGATGATGGATGGATGGACGGATGGATGGATAATGTCTGGATGGATGAATGAATGGATGGACAGGTGGGTAGATGGCAGGATAGCTAGATGGATGGAAGGAAGGAGAGAAGGGAGACTCTTCCTTATGCATGCTACTATAATTTACTCTTTTTTCGTATTTCTTTGGAAAAGCAACTCACATTCATCCTTATCATCACACTCATTTAATTCCTAAGCACATTTTCATTTGGTAAGTTTTGTAATTTCTCTGTGCTACCACTAAATTAAAAGCACACTGTCATCTGTATGTAGCAAGGAAAGCCATCAAAGGCCCCAAATTTGAAGGGCTAGGTTTCCAACTAAACCCCAGCCCACATATCACTGTTCTCAGTTCATATTTAAGAAATAAAAGTTTTCTGTTTGAAAAATCCCCAGCCTTCCTTCTCTCACCTGCTTAATATGCCTTCCAAGTTCTCCTGAAATCTTTATTCTTTCCTAAGACTCTCAGTGCCTATTTTCATCAAATTTTAAGTCTTATACAAAGAGATTCAGAAAACAACAAAGGAGAAAATAAAGTCCACAGTAAGAAAAATAAAATAGGTTAGTTGACACCAAAAGGAGGATCTGCCAATAACAACACCGTTTGTCTTAGTTAGTGCTTTTAACTTTCTCTCTCTCTCGGCATTAATAGAAATAAAACTGCATGTCTCCAGCCTCATGCAGCTAATGTACAGTTAGCACCCCAGGCAATAGGAGCCAGGGAGTTCAAGTACAGTGGAGACAAATTCAAGTAAACAGATTGTAGACACAATAGAGTGCAGCATTTAGTCTCGTGGTACTAGTCACCATAGCTGGTGGGTTTTATGTAAAAATAGAGAAGTCGTAGGGTGGAACGGCTCCATGTAGCCAGCTAGGGCCTTCTCATCACTCATCACAGAAGAATTTACCTGCCAGAAATAAAAGATGGAGGATGGTAGAGAGAGAGGAATGGAATGAGGAGTGCTGTCAAATGGTGATTAGGGATCTCTGTCCCCATAAATATGCCTGCACCCACATATAGTTGGGCTGTAGCCCTCCCCGTGCCCACTGTCCTAATGATGGCTGGAGGTACACTTCCGTTGGACTGACTCCCTGAGGGTGAGGGTATGTCTATGACAAGCCCACCCAAGCCCTTTAACGGATCCACTCAAAGGTCACCTATCACATTCCTATGCTTCTTCTTCAACACCAGACCTGTATACTATTTTCTCTGATGGCATTTGCAATTACAGCTGCCTAGAGTGGTGACTATGTCCGATAATCAAAAAAGTAATAATGACAGTGACTTAGGTTTGATTGCGTGCAGCTTTAGACGTCACAAGGTGCTTTCAAACTCTACCGTCACAGAGAGAGCTGCTCCTCAGCACATAACCAACGCCCTGGGCTACTGAAGTCCCAAAGGCAAGCTTTTCCCTTTTTCTTTATTGCCATTCAAGCCAGCTGTGAAACCGTATGTACCAACAAGCTCTGTCATTTCCAGCAAAACGGCCGAACGTGTGTCCCCACGTGGTTGTGTTGAACACACTTAAAAGGGTGTCCAAAAAGGAAATGTAAGCACGGCCCACATTGCCTACTTCAATCGCCCTTGGTTTCTCTCCAAGGCCTGTGATACTATCTGCACGAGGCAGAAATGAGGTTCTGGGGCCCCAGGACTTTTCGATAGCCACTCGCTTGACCAACGTATGCACCGTGCCAGGCCTCAGTTCACATGGCACTGTGTGCCTTTTTTAGCTGGGCTGGAGACTCTCACAGAGCCATCTGCTTCCACACGCAGGAGCCCAAGGAGCCCTGAGGGCCCAGGAGCCTGTGCCTGAGCCTGAGCCTGGAGGTGCCTACGCAGAATTGTCAGGGGGCACGTGTGCTCTCCTCATCTTACCAAGAAATCACCCCACAGACCCATGGAAAGGCAGTGACAAAATGTCCACATTGTAACGAAAATGATGGTAAAAGTCACAACGAGACAACTGCGAACAGATAAGGCAGCAGAATGGTCTTTCATAAATCCTAAACGGTCACTTTGCAATTCCAGTTTCCCATCCCCCTGACCCACTGACCTCCCACTGCATTCTGCTTCATGAAATCCCAACATGTCAGTTCGAGAGGTCTTCCATGAACCCCTGCAGAGAGGGTCGCATCATGGAGACAGAGACATCTGTGTGGCACCGGTAAGAAGCCCTCCTTCTCTCCGGCTTCAGAGTTCTAGCCCTCCTGGTCACATGCCAATGACTAAGGGAAGCAGCAGTCAGGGTGGTATGTCAGGGACACCACAGGTGGCCATAAAAATCCATGAGATGCCGTTCCTAAAATATTTGGACGATGATATTAGGAGCATGGCAAGGCTACCTCAAAGCAACTTGTTTTATACATGACCATATACACACATATCTACAGAAAACATGACAGCATATGGATAAATGACATATCTATCTCCAGACATGGTACCTGAATTCAACAAGCATCAAAGGGATTAAATTACTTGCTCTCTTGCAAAAATTGGATATTTACTGCTGCTGGTATCCATAACAATTTTCAGGCTTTCGCATTACCTAACACCAGCCTTCCTAATTCATTGCACAGAGATATATAAAGGTTCTTCGGACCTGTCCATTTCAACTGGAGGTCATTAGTTATTTTTAAGGCTATAATTTGGATTTGAGACTTTAAAATCTACATCCTGAGCACGGAAACATGACCTAGCCATACTGCAGAGAGTTGTTCTGTAATTCTCAGTGACTGGACGTAGTTATGGAAAGATGGGCGCCTCCTCAGACAGGCCTCACCTTCTTCAGGAGACAAAGAAGGGAACCAGGACCAGGGGTTAAAACTTCTTCCTGGTACTTGGTGGTCTTACGCTGGATCCCTCACTCTCCTGTCCCGTCCTCTACAGCTCCCTCCCACTACAGGGCACTGGGGAGGGTGGGGACCATTCTAGGAGTGCCTCACAAATGGCCGCCTTCAGCCATGTTCCCACCCCAGTGATTGTCCCTGGCCTGGCAGTCTGGATAGACACGGCCCCAACTGCCGCCCACCACTCCACGCCACCTACCCATGCTACCTTGCTTCCCTCGAGCCTCTCCTTCTCGAGCTTGGCACAGCCTTTTGTCCGTGTCCCCATGATAGAAGCCCATCTGTATCGGTAAAGCCTCGACCACATCATACTGTCCCAGGTGGGCTAGAACCCCAGCCCTTCTGATTCCCACTCTGATGCCGGTTCTAACTCATCACCTTCTAGCACAGCATTGGGCACATTCGAGTGTTTGGTCAAGATGTGATTCATTGCGCCCCACAGCATGTGACTCCAGCCCACCTTGCGTGGCCCAGAAACAGCCCTGACGAGCTTGGAACCCAGTGAGACTGTCCCTGAGGTTGTAAGAACGGCCACAGCCGTGAGCCTTCCAACTGAGCTCCCTCGGCCAGCCTTGCGTCCTGCCAACGTGTCCTCCAGACAACAGCCAACACACTGTCTTAACTGAACTCTTCGCACTGCCTTGTTCCTGGGTATCGCCCATCTTCCTTTAGTCGGGACACGACCTCTCCCCGTCACCATGGCTCCCTGGGTGCTCACATATTACTAGAATGCATGAACGCATGGATGACACATCATAGAGCCATCCCACAGACTGTGCTGAATGGATGGAACCCTAAGTGTCTAAATTTAGCTTGATGTGTGAGGGACAAATATAGAGATCCAAGCAATGAACTCCTGAAAACGGGGGTGGGAGGAAACGGAAGCTCTTGCCACAACTGGGTGTTAACGGCAGATGCCCTGCTGTGACCTTAACACCACGGGAGTAAGCCATCTGCTCAGAAGACGGCAATTAGGACACTGCAGCCCCAAAGCCCTGTGCCACGTGCCTGCGCCTGGGAGCTGTGTACAAAACTGTCAGCTCACGCTTTTCACGTCCCTCCCTGATGTCAGCTGTGTAGTTACCTGCTACACAATCAGTTTACCGAGTCATACCGGCTTTTGTACTCAACAGGCAGGGCTATTGTTTTTTAGCATAAACAGAGGCAGAAACAAAGGAGGCTTAAAGTGGGAAAATGAGGCCAATGCATACCAAATCCCTGAAGAAAAATCCTCGGAGACCCTCAGAGAGCCTGCCCCCCTGAGCCGCCCAGCCCTCTAAGCAGGGCCTCTTTCTCAAGCAGACCGAGATCTATTCCACCCAAGGTCCCTGGACTCCAAGGGACAGCTTGAACTATTTTTCATTTCTTTAAAAAGGTAAATGGAAATAGTACATTTATCCAGGACAAATCTGCACAGGCCCGTGTGAAAATTCAGGTTTTGTTGTTTGATTGGAAATACAGTGCGGTAAAAAGACTTCATGCATGGTGAACGCGCTGATACATCTTTAATCAAAACTGGGCAAAATGTGTTAACTACCGCTTACTAAAGGCAGTGCATCTCTTTTAGAACACAAAGTCAGTGGGTTGGGGAAAAAATAAAAGCGCTCCGGAGGGGTGAAGGCCGAGAGGAATGTTTGGGTCCTCAGCTTTGTAAACAGAGACGTCAGGGCTGCACAGAGTATCCAAGGACACTCAGTCCTGCCGTACAGCTGGAAAAGAGGGAGAAATGGCACAAATGGAGCGGGACAGGCAGCAGGTGCAGCTTGCCTCTGCAAGGGCTCTGTTGCCACGTCTCGGAGTTTACAGCCCACCTGCACCAAGGGGAACCAGTGAGGGCCTTGAGCAGTTAGACGATACAAGCCAACGTGTTTGGAACAAGTGTGTTAGCAGAAGAGGAGATAGACTGCAGGCAGCAAACCCACCAGGAAGCTTCTCCAATGGTCCAGAAGCAACAGGAAGGAGCTGGGAAGGGCAGTGGGGTGGGGAGGAGGGGCAAGGCTCCAGGCATCTATGGTGGAGAACCACGAGCGCACACTGGGTTGGAGACACTGGATATGATCCAGGCCTCTGGTATAGAGGATGAGGCAGCTGATGAAGCCATTCACTGAGCTGGGGAACTTGGAGGAGAAGCCCTCTGAGGGAAGATAAGCTGAGGCATGTGGGGGACAACTCAGTAGAAAGGTCTGGTAAGGAGCTGCATCTTCTCATCAGGTCCAGGAACAAAACAATCGGAGTGGGACAAATACATCCAGTTCTAGGTGGTAATTCGAGTCATGAGGGTAGATGAGCTTGCACGGGCAGTCTGCGTGGCGAGAGACGAGAAGAGGGCCAAACAGAACTCTGGGGCTGGAGTCCAGTGATGGCCTAGCAGTCATGGGTGGAGAGTTTCGAGCAAAGGGGGCCGAGTACTGCAAAGAGCTTGAGAAAGATGAAAAGAGTCAAGACTCCATTGTGTGCATGGAGGTGGGGTTCACATGCCTTCTGGTGGTGACATTTACCAGGATAATTTCAGTGGAGTGGTGGGGGTGGAAACCATATTGTGGTGGGTTGAAGAGTGAGTTGGAAGTGAGGAAAGAAACTAAAAAGGGACTATTATCTCTAGGAGCTCAGCTGTGGAGAGAGAAGAACATGAGGGTTGGGCCAGGATGGAGGAAGGGTTTTTATGTGAGAGGTGAAATGTTAAGTCTATTTGTCTGCTGAGAAGGGGCCAGGAGGGGCAGTGGGGGGGATGGAACAGAGGGGCCCCATAGGCTCCAGGGCGCCAGCTCCCAGCCCACCTGCCATGCCTCCGCAGGCCTGTGGCGTCTGTGGCCCTTTTGTCTCCAGGATGCAGCCACCTTCCCTCCAGAACATCAAGTCCTCTCAGATCTGGTGTAGGACTGAGGGAGTCACCAGAGGAGGGTTGCCACACCTAACTAGCTACCTGTCAGACTCTCGTGGCAGCTAGTCAATATAGGAATTCCCAAGCTCCACTCAGATCAACCTTCTCGGAGCCTCTAGGGTCAAAGCGAACGACTCTGCGGAAACTCCCAGTGATTTCTGATGCCCTGGGACACCACTGGCTTCAAAAGTCTTGCAAATTATACACCTAAGGGTCCACAGGAAGCAGAAGCCTGTCGCACCCCTCACCCAGATACAGGGGGTCCCAAGGCCTGCCCACCACTTTTGCCCTCACACAGTTCAGGACAGTTTCCAAAAGCCCTGAGAGAAGCAGATGCTAATTTGTTCAATCAAAGGGAATGGGGTTCTCATCCACCAGACATCCTCTGACTGAGCAATGACACAGAACTCCTTTATCTCCTTAAAGTTGTCTTCTTTTACTCAACTGGGCTAGGCAGGATTACAGAAAATAGAGCCCCACAACCACCTTGCTGGAATCCCATACTCTGAAGACAACCACACACAGTCCAAGCCTGGAAGAAAGTTCTGGCTTGTGACATGGGCTTTCGTGCTGGGCCCAGGGCCCTGAGAAAAGAATGCCCAGTGCCAAGAAGTTAAACCACGTTTGTCCGAGAGCCGGGAGCCACATGTGTGTTCATCACTCGTTTTCCCAAGACTGTTCAACTCTCATCTAATTGACCCTCTCTCCTGGAACTGACAGTACTCAGGCTCTGGAAGCTTGGAAGAGCCACAGGCTTGTCAGTCCTTCCAAAGGGGTGGTAGGAAGAGACGGGCACCTCAGCAAACACGAAGGGATGGCCTGACCCCACAAGTCCTCCTCTTGGGGTGTGGAGCTGGGGGAGCAGACAGCGCTGTAGCTGTGAGTGAAAACCGCAGGCACCTTTGTGTTAGAGCTGAGGCTGGAAAAGCATCCTGTGCAGTCATGCCACCTTCAAAGGTCAGGCAGGGGCGGTCAACACTTAGTCCTTTAAATCCTCGCTGATGCAAAGGGGACCTCTGTCCAAAGATCATAATATTCAACCTGCTTTGACTGCTAGGGAGCTGGCTCTAAGAGGTTCCAGCCAAAAGATCAGGGGTGAAGAGCATTTGCTCTTCCCTGCCGAAGGGGAAACATGTGCCCTCTCAGTCCTGCGAACTAGTGAAGTGGTTAGGGGGAGAGAGAGAACCCATGCAGACAGGCCTGCAGCAGGAGAGTATGTGAAGCTGCCAACTCCCTGGAGGGACAGCCCTTAAATCCCCATTGTTTCAGAAGTATAATAAGCGCCCAGACAAAACCAACTTCGAGGAAGACATATTTGACCTCCTGTGTGTTACACACAGTCTTGCAATCTGTTTTACATGCAGGGTTATCTGTTCTAAGGGAGGGCATAAAAGCAACTTTGATTGCGAAAATATACATGTTTGATTGCAAAGTGCTCATCTTGAAGCAGATCCCGTCATGATCTGGAGTTCTTTAGGGAAGTGTTGGTGATGTTGTAAATTTATAAAACCCAAAGGTATGTATAAGAACTGGCGTAATCCTGGGCCAGCCTGGGACCCCCCGTGTCTCTGGGGTGTCCATCACCCCACCTGGCCCCCACTATGTCACAGGAACCCAAAACGCAGAGCCAGATGCCTGTCTGGGTACTTGGCAGGCCACAAGCAATGCTGCAATTAACAAGCTGGATCATGATTCAGCATTGGACGCGACAGCCTCCACTGGAGTGGAGCGGACAGCTTAAAAATAGAGCTGCGGCTGCATCTCACCAGCCCAGGCTCCCCGCAAGGCAGGGCAGCTGCCACCAGCAGAGCCTGGAGCCGGTCCCACCCCCCCCACCCCTCCCCACCTGCCTGGGGCCGCCTTCCAGCTGTGACAGCTGCATGGCATGGGAAGCTGAAAGGGCAGCTCCATCAAGCTCCCCAGGCAGAACACGCAACGTGGACGTGCCAGTGGTCCCTGGATCCGCTGACAGGCACCCAAACATTCGCAAGTCCAGATCTTGTTTTAAATACGCAAACACAGAAACAACCGACATTCCTCCAGCACAGATGATGGCAAGTTTGTGTGCATTCACACCCACGGGGGCACTCCCAACTCCCCTCTCCCCAGTTAATGACCACCAAGGAGGCCACTTTCTTTCTTTTTTTTTTTTTAATTAGTTTCAGGTGCACAGTAATACTTAGACGTTTATCATTTATATCCCTCACACTGTGTGGACCCCCCTCAAGGGGGCCACTTTCAACCTGAAGGAGGGGAGCAAATGTCTTGCTCTAGTGGAGAGAGGTGGGACTTTTTGTTCAGAGAGGCCTACGGTCCAACCCATGCCAACCGTCTGCCAACACATACCAACTGCCTCCTGCTGGCCCATCACTACCCCTGACTGTCTTGGCCAAATTCTGTCACTTCTCAGGGTCTCAGACTGGTGTTAAAAAAAGCTAAATGGCCACTAATGTTCTGGTCAAGAGTAAATGAGGTAACACGCAAAGCACTGAGAAGGGTGCCCAGGATAAGTGAGTGTTGGTAAATGAATATCTCTTGCCTTTCATAGCTTCCTCACAATCATGGCTGAGGTCTGCCCTGGGGGACCACTGTCACGGTGAACGAAACCATGGAGGACAGGTGGGGGGCTGGGGCACACATGTTAGGGAAAACCACTGAGGGTCCTTAGTGTCCTGCTAGTGGTCTAATTTTCATTTCAGTCGTGTTCTCTAGGTCCGTGATATTTTCTAGATGAAACGGCAATATCCTTAAGGCTGACGTCTTTAGAAATGTTTTACCCAATAACCCAAAAGGCGATTTAAAATAACAGAAAGGTTTGCCATTTTTCAGAGTATACTAGTATTGAATAGACGTCACTTGTCCCCAAATTAATCTACAAAATTAACAAAATGATTCTAAAATGTATCAGGAAGAATAATTTCATGGGACTAGCTGAGAACATTTTGAAAAAGAAGAGTAATGAGCAGGGATTTGCTCTATCAGGGTTTAAAAGGTACAAGTAGTAAAATTGTGTGGCAATAACATAGGAAGAGACATCAAATCAATGGAATATAATGGACGGTTCAGAAACAGACCCAAACATCTAAATGATCTTAGCATATTATGAAGGTGGAAAACAAATGGACTATTCAGTAAATAGTACTGGTACAACTGGCTAGTCATTTAAATGAAAATAAACTATATCCCCACTTCTCCCAATACACAGAAATTAATTTCCAGATTGACTGAAAGTTCAAATATAACAAATAAAATATCAAAAATATAGGCGGATATTTAAATAACCTGGGTTGGCAAAGAACTAAGCATGACACCAAATGGCAGAAACCATAGAGAAAAAAAGGTGGCTAGAATTATCATAAGTGCTTTTAAAAGGCAAAAGAAAATTATACAAACAAGCATTGTAATATATGTGAAAGGGTGAATATTTGAGGAGTATTTGCAAGTGAATAACAAAGAGATAAAACATCAATAGAAAAATTGACAAAGAACGTGAATCCACAATTCAAAACAAAAAATACACAATTCAAAATGAAAAATACAAGCGGCCCATAAAGACTATAAGCCTACAAAGAATGAAAGGCCACACTGGACTTCAAAGCTCTTGAACATTCTATGCTACTCCTGACACAGGATCTCTGCACAGGTTATTCCCTCCACTGGCAACACCCTCTCTTCTCCTAGTTAAATCCTTCAACTCTCTGCTCAAAGCTAACCTCCTAAGACAGAGCCCCTCTCTCCTCCCATATAAGCACTTTCAACAACAAGTCATTTTCCTCACGGCGCTTTTCACAGCTTGTAATTATACATTTATTTTTGTAATTCTCAGCTTGTCTCCCCTACTGGGCAAATTGCCTGGGGTTTTGTTGTTTTGCCTATCATTGTATATGCAGCACAATGGTTAAATAAATTATAGGATGTACATAAAATGGAATAGTATGCAGTGAGTTAAAGTGATGTTACAAAAGATTAACTTTTAAAAGAGTATAAAAGATATCACGATTTATTGTTAAGTAGCAAAAGCGGGTCACAAAATGATATATTTAGTACCATTTTAGAGGAAAAAATGTGTACATATAGAAAAGAGACATACATCACATTTTTAACAGAGGGATAGTGTGCATTTATCTTCTTAATTTTGTTTATCCAAATTTTCTTGTAAAAATTCAACAATGAATATATATATATATATATTTTTTTTTAATAAGAGAAAAAGATTAAGACTAGCTATGGTTTTCTACTCTAACCCATGCGGTCCCTGAGTAATTGCTGTAGGAACTACAGTGGGTGTCCCTTCCACAGATTCTCCCTGACCCTCCTTCTCCACCCCTTCATCTTTATTTCCATCAACAGGAAGAAAGAGAACATAGCCCAGCTGCAAGGCACCAGGTAGAATTGTTTAGCCCCCTCCAAGCCCTAGATTACCCATCTCAGCAAATAAAAACTAAACACATGAGCCCATATGTACTTGAAGAAAACCGTAGATTTCCACTAAATAGCCAGACTCCCAAGAACAGTTCGAATGGAAGGTGAGTTACAACTTTTTGGAAATCTATGCTTAGCCTCAAGAATTATGTCTACTCTATGAATATATGTGAACAGACCGACTGTCTAATAAAATGGAGGAAGGGGCATTTGGAGGTTTAAATATTGAAGGGCAAAGATCATTCTTACAATATTGCAAAGAGATGGGCGGATTTTGTGTTTGGCATACACAGGCTATGAGATAAGCAGACCCAGGTGAGCAAAAGCGTCATTGCCAGAGGTCAGGGTAGGGGTGGGAATGGGACCTAGTTTCTCAGGTGAGGGGCTCATACCACTAAAAACAGATTTCATGAGAGGTCAAGTACCATCACTTGTCTGGCATTCTGAACACAGTGAGGCTGCACTAGCATTGCACATTCCTGGGGCTTCCTTTCTTGAGAAGAAAACTGGTAAGAAAAAGAAGAGCTAGTCTACACTTCACATACACAAGGTATTGCTGAAGAACTACTCATGGCTGAGAAAAGCTTCCCCTTGAAGAGCCGCCAAGGGCAATGTCTGCGCTCCTTATCTGGATGGTTTCCATACTTCAAACTTCAACGCCAAAAACGTTCACAGCCACACACGCCATGAGCTCCAGACCCCAAGGCCCTCGTTTAATGGGGATGCACATTTCCCCTTTGAGGCTGGGCTGGGCACACTCTCTGTCCGTGAAGCTCTAAAACAAAGCAGGCTTTTCTTAGGGTCAAGGAGGAATTCAACATATGCTCATGGAAGACAGGCAGCTTGCTTCCTTGAGTCTGTCTGGACAATTTTCCTGAGTTTAGAACATTTAGCACTATTTCTTCTGTTCAAGGCTAGGAGTTCGGGGGTTAGAGAAAAACAAATTCTGCAGAAATACTCACGCTTTCTTCTCTGTCATCCCTCTCCTCTCATTTACAGCTTCTTATCTATATATCTTCTCTTTCTCTCTCTCTAGTTTCTCTCTTACATAAGGGGGGAAAAGATAACACCAGTAATCCGCTGTTCAGGGCACATACCATGTTTCCCTGAAAATAAGACCGGGTCTCATATTAATTTTTGCTGCAAAAGACACATTAGGGCTTATTTATGTTCAGGGGATGTCATCCTGAAAAATCATGCTAGGGCTTATTTTTCTGGTTAGGTCTTACTTTCGGGGGAAACATGGTAGACACAGCTTCGGTTAAGCACTGTAAAATAAAAATGGGTGTTGTGGTGAGACCAGTGAGGCTAAGTCATATGGGAAGGGTAGTTATAAACCGATCGATCGTGCAAATGCTGTCCCTCTGCAGCATTCACACCTCTGCAGTTTCACACTGCTGACCCGCCCCTCCCCAAACCCTTTTGTCCCTGACTTTGGCAACACTACATCAACCTCTCTGAACATGCCCTTGGTTTCCTGTGAGGAAAGTGAGGCACACAGAGGTTCAAGGACATGTGTAAGATCAAGGGCTTATTAAGAGATGGAACGGGGTTTCCAAACCAGGCCTCCTTCCTCTGCCTCTCCCGCAGCCCTCAGGGGCCTCTCCCAAGACTACGGAACACTGATTGTAATTACTGCTTGCCATGAGATGACTCCTAACTCCTCATTTATAACCCAACTTCTCTCTTTCCCTCCTCATTCTCAAATGCCTGCTGGGCCATTCTACCTGCATGTCAAAATTTCAATATCTTAAGACCAAACTCATCATCTTTCTAAAATAAGCTTTTCTTCCTGACATCTCCGTTACAGTTAATGATTCCACCCTTCTCTCTGACACCCACACTAGAAACCTCTGGCTGAAATTTCTCCCTTGATCTTCCCTTCTGTTCTCTCCAATTCACCCTTTGAAATGTCTTCCCGGCTTTCTCTCCCCTCCCATTCCTATTGCCAGTACTTTCTCTGGGCCCTTAGCACCCCTTACCTGGACTACTTCCTTCTGGTTACCTGCTTCCAAACCCCCCTCCAGCATACTTCACGCCTACCATATCCAGACTCAACCCTGGAGCAGCTTTCTCATTCTCGGTGCGGTGCACGGACACTTTGGGCTGGATAATTCTTTGTTGTGGAAGCTGCCCTGGGCGTTGTAAGCCGTTCAGCAGCGTTCTGGGCCTCTACCCTCCAGATGCCAGTAGCACACCCCCTCCGCCCCCCTTCCAGTCACGACAATCAAAAATGTCTCCAGACATTGCCAAATGTCCCTGGAGCGGCAAAATCACCCCATTGGAGACCCATGGCCCCAATACTTGGCTCAAACACACTGCTCCCTTCGGAAAGTCTCAGTGGCTCACCAATGGCCTTCCGATCAGTTCTTGGGAAGGAAACAGTTTTTAAGAGATTAGGAAATTATGCTTTCTATTTATGATTTCCTTTTTCTTTTGGGCTTAACCACCTTTGGGGTGGGGTTCAAGGTGTACTGGGAAAAGAGGGTCTAAAGCAGACAAACAGAGCGGCGGACAATTTCATCCTTGGTCTCACATCGGAGGCCCTTAGTGGCTGAGTACTCCCAAACCTGGAGGCAGTGATGCAAGGAGTGGTGAAGACATGGGTTCCAGAGCCTGATGGCGTGCCTTGGGACCTGCCAGCCCCAGCACTTCCTAATTCTAGGACCTTGGGCCTGTCCTTTAGTCTCTCTATGCTGTGGTTTGCGTGCCTGAAAATGAGTGTGAAAACAGTACTGAATTCATAGGGTTAAATGAGTTAATATGTGTAAGGCACTTGGAAAGTGCCTGGCAGGAAGCAAGTAATTGATAAACAGCCATCACCATCATCGTCATCGTCACTATATTTCTAGCCATACTGCCGTGTGTCTCCAAAACAAGCTCTCAGTTCAGGGCTGGGTGAGTCCTCACCTGACAGTGAACATACCTTATGCTCGCCCACGGCAATGGGTTCTTTTTCCTCTAAAATTCTCTGTTCTCCACCTCCTGTGGGAATTGACACCCTTTGCAAGGCCTAACTCAAAGGACTTCTCTGCTATGAATCCTGCCTTCTTCAAGCAAGTCAGAAGCCATCGAAAGAAGTCCACTGCTGGACTCCACAGCGCTCTGATTATGCCTTCAACACATAATCCTCCTGTCACAATTACAGGTGACAGTATTATTTCCCAACGAAATACATCGCAACCCCTAAGGGCAGAAGTCCTATCTTGGACATCACGCTACAGAAACTGGGATATTGTCCTTCACGTAGTAAGTATTTAGTAATTCTAATTTGGATGCATAAATGAAATAATTAATCTAAGCCGCTATTTTATAATATGGTGATTTCTTATCTGAGACAAACATTTTAAGGCATACGAATACTTGACCTCCGTTGTACTGAGCTGGACGTTCTTGCTAACATTGACTTGGAAAAGAAATGTTTCCCCATTTTCAGTTCTTCGTTGCCAGGTCTTAAGCATGACAAATACCATTGCTCCACTTTTCTTTGGGATGTTAAGTGTTGAATTCATATTCTCACACAAATTGTTCATTGTGTCATGGTACTTTTACTTCTGTGTTGGCTTTGCTGATCTCAACACAGTTAAGTAAGGCACAGTCAAACCCCATGGTTTCCGTTGCTGGGCCTGAGGTTCTCAGCATGAAAGGCAGGGCTCCTCGTTTCCTCTGCTCCTGAGTCTCAGTGGGAGCGAGCCTGGCTCAGGAAAGACAAACCGCTCCACACAGCGTGCATGAAACAGTGGACTCCCAGCCACCAGTGTACCACATGAAAGGGCCTGAGAGTTTGGACCTCTGTTCTCTCGAGATAATAACATCACCCAGTATGCTGCCCAGAAACGGAAACATTGCTGTCAACAATGTTCTGGACATCATCAGAAACTGGTCACACTGGCTTTGGGCCAGCCCACGTGTCTGGGCAGCTGACGGCCAGCGTCCCTCGGCCAAGCCTCGGGATGAGAGGGCCCCAGCCTAACGGAAGGAGAGTCGGGTACATGGAACATTTAAATTCTACTCCCCAAAATTGCAAGGCTTATCTGAGTGTCCCTTCTAACTACAAATATATTCGAGGGAAATGAAAAGAAGTACTTAGCAGCTATCATAAGCACATAAAATACATTACTCAAGACATAGAGGGGAAAAGAACCTATTTGAGAATGATGAAAGGAATTTGTGGAGAAAAAGACTCATAGGAGGGAAGGAATAATAGAAGCGATAAGGGCTGGCATTCATTGGGCTTGTGTTCCTGGCCAGGCCTTGGTGTAAGTGCTTTTCCGTGTATTATCTCATTTAATCCAAATAACTCCCCAAAGTTGGGTCCTATTGTTTTCATCCCCAGTTGTCTGAAGGACGGCAAATGAGGTGATGGAAAAGACCCACCAGAGAGCAGGGGTTCCAGTCCCAGCTCTGCCACTAACCAGCTGTGAAACCAGCCACTCACCCTCCTCCCTGGGTCTTCACGTCCACGCCAGTAAATAAGACAGACTCGAAAGCCTTCCACCTCTAATTCTACGAACCCAAAGCCCAGACTGCGTGGATCATAGATCTGAACAACAAGGACATTTATTATGTTTCTAATATTCATTATAGCAAAAAAAAAAAAAAAAAAAGAAAGAAAGAAAAAACTTTTTTCATGTGCCACTAAACCATCAGTTTATAACACTGGAAACAGTAGCATAAGCACACTTCTAAAGTCTATATTGCCTCAATATGTCATAACAACATGGTGAATTACAGGGATAAATGAGACAAAAGCATCACTTTCTCCTGTTTATTGGAATATTTCTCATGCTGCCCACATTTTCAGTGGAAAAAAATAAAGATGGATATCTTCCACACATAGTTTTCGGCAATAGCACAGGCTTTGGGGTCCTGCCTGTCATTCCTCTCTGACTCCCCACTCTGCCTGGCCCAGGTCCTTGTACGTAATAAAAGCTCCATAAATGTTCCTTGAATAAATGATCATCCAACCTCTTCTATATCTATTTATTCTTTTACTATTTATAGAGAACCCACTTAATAGCAGAGTTCTTCTAAATTGCACAGTGTTTACAATTGCCAGGGAGGATAAAGAGTTAAATTAAAGGGGCAGCTCTCTGATGGCCATCAGTCCAGATGAATTGGTCAGCTGCGCTGGTTGCTTCTCTTCTTTAGCCTTTCTTTCCCTAGTACACCTTGAAGCTCAACCCATCGGTGTTTAAGCCCAAAACTTCAAGAGAAAGGCAATAGAAAGTAGGAAAAACAATTTCCAAAGCCCCTGAAAACAGCTTTCTTCTCTGCAGGATCTCTGTCATAGCTTAGCCACAGATCCACTCTAAGCAATTGGTTCTGAGTCTGCGTGTGGTTTTTTTCATAACCCTTTTTGGTAATGAACCCGTTTGAGAACCTGTTGAAAGCTACAGACCCTCTTCAGAGAAATTCAGACACAAGTCTTCATGCATGCTCGAGGGTCGGGCTGGGGGCAGCTCACAGACTTCCAGAAGCTGGTCCATGGATGGCACAAAGCTAAGAACTGTTCAAATGTGGTAGCAGACAGGCTAAGCAAGGGGAGGTAGACCCCCGCTGACTTGGACACTGCCTTCTCTGTCGCGGCCCCTTCTTTAATGAAAAGGCTTACCGGGTCTCCTAACACGGGCTCCTTGGAAAGGCACCACAACCAAAGCTGGACACACAAATCACTCAGATACTCCATTTGTTGCAACTTAAAACATCAGAAGAAGAAAGAAAAAGGACAAAGGAAATGTTTTGACTAGAAGAGAAGAAATTACCCCATGAAAAGAAAAATTCGAAATGACTTAAAAATACAATTGGAGATAGCCTCCTATTATGGTAGATATTAACCAGTCACTTCTCCCCAGGCTAAATCCACGTAATAATTCAATATTTACTTGACCTAAACCAGGGGTGGGCCCACGGGGTGGTCTGGGGAGCTACTTGCAATTGATTTTTTTTAGTGGCCAGCAGCTATAATCGAATAATGGAAGTGTCTAACCGTCAGTTGATTAGGTTAGAGCAAACATTATAGCCCTGTAATTTTGGAAACTGCAAATTGGAGCTTCCAGATCATCTCTGGATCCCGCCATCAGTATCTGCATGTTAGCCTGTAAAAAGCAAACCCTAGAAAATGTTTGGTAAATAATGTAATAAAATGTATGAATAGGTAATAGGTAAGTAAATGGCTTGTAAACTCCTCACCCCCACTCACAGGAAATTCATGTGGCTACACCTTTGCTCATATTGCTTCTTACTCCCCTTCTTCACCTAACTGCTACTTTTCCTTCAGAGCTCAGCTCTGCTATCACCTCCTCCTAGAAGCCTTCCCTGATCTCCCCTGGCTAGGATAAGAGCTCTGGGTCCTCAGAGAATCTTTCCATCAGAATTAACATTTAGCTGTACTATCTTCCAACGACTGAATTATGTCCCCCAGGATCCACATGTTGAAGCCCTAACACCCAATACGACTGTATTTGGGCACAGGGCCTATAAGGAGATAATTAAGGTTAAATGAAGTCACACAAAGGTGGGGTCCTGAGCCAATATGGCTGGTGTCCTTATAGAAAGAAACACCAGAGTGCTTCCTCCCTTTCCTCTCTCTCCCTCCATGCCCACACAGCAACAAAAGGTCATGTGAGGACACGGCTAGAGGGTGTTCCATCTGCAAGCCAGAAAAAGAGCCCTCTCTAGAAGCCAACCATGCTGGCACCTTGATCTTAGCCTTCCAGCCTCCAGAACTATGAACAATAAATGTTTAAGCCGCCCAGTCTGTGGTATTTTGTTATGGCAGCTCAAGTGGATTGTTAACACATATCATCATGTAGACGTGAGCTCCTGGAGGGCTGGGGCTCTGCTGTAGTCCTGCTTCTAGTCTTAGTACCTACGGAACACAGTCCTTCCACATAGCACGTACTGAATACATTCCTGTTGAGCAAACATAAGAGTGGATGAGAGAGGAGAAGAGGCTGAAAGACCTCCTCGCTCTCTCATCCTTAGGAGCTCAAAGCCACGTTGGGACCCCGTCAGGTCAGAAGAAGTGAAAACTCAGACCCTCCAGGTGCTGCCACTCACTGAGGGAGGGGAAGGTTCAAGGCAGCGCCGGACGTCAGCCTTATTGTCCTTCCTGCGATGACTGCAGCTGTTGTTGCCATCTGACCCAGATGTCGGGAGCAAGAGCAAAGAGAGTTTAGAAATAATAAAATGCTCAACTGAACAGGATCTTTTATTCACAGAGTAGCAAGTCTTGGCAGCCGAACCTGGACGCAGAGCCCACTGACCCAGTGACCAAGCAACGGGTATGAGTCTGGGACTAGCTATGCCTGGCGGGGCTTTGAGACGTCAACCAGGGACAGCCAGGTGCCCACCCGTGAGGAACTCACATCTACCATGGCCGTCTGATGTCAGGGGTACTCTCTCAGTCCTTTGTACAGTCCTAGTCAGGAGACACATTTCCTGAGTCTCTAGAACACACGCAGCATAGTCAGGTTAAAAAAGATGACTTCTTTGTCAATCTTTAATGAAAAGAATAAGAAAAGATGAATCCTAGCTGTGGATCCTAGCTTCCAGGAGCTTCTATAAGTAAAAACAGGACAAACAAAAAATAACGATGAAAAAAATGAGGAGACTGACAGTCAACACTTATTCAAGTCTCACTACGTGCCAGGCTCTATTCCATGTACAAATCCATTTCATCCTCACAACAGTTCTGTGGCATGGGTAGTATTACCCCCATTTTACAGATGAGGAAATGGAGGCAGAGACAGATTAAACACTTTGCTCCACATTTAAAGCAACCAGGCAGTAGAGCTGGGATTCGACCCCAGGAAGGGGGTCTATCTCTACACCCTTGTTCTTCGTGACCACCTTAAAGAGTCACGTGGGTGACAGAGACCTCCCTTCTCCTCCTGTTTAGAAAGACAGGGATGGACTGAGTGCGTTATTTTCATAGGTTGCAAGATGAAAGCATATAAGGAGGTGCACACTCAGATGGAAGCAGATGGGGCCTGGGGCGGCTTGCTCAGTCCCCACTCTGTCCAGGCAGGCCCTCTGGGGGGAGTCAAGGCATGGTGTCAACCCCCTGGACCAGACCACCTCCATCGTCCTCCCCAGCCCAACAGTCCATAATTCTAGTGTAAGTTAGAGAAGCCAGGAGCCATCCAAGAGGCCATAGAAGGAGTGGAAGTAAGATGTAAGCTGTCTCTTAAGGGACAGGAAGGCTCTGTGGAGGTAGGAAGGGGATGACAAAGGGGGGTCCAGGCCAGGGAACAGCCGTGTGAAGGCCAGCTGGAGGAACCAGCACGATGCCTTCAGGCAGAGAAAACCAATGGGTTCAGCAGATCCGATTTGAATTGTGCTCCCCTCTTGTTTTTCTAGATCAATGGACCATCCTTTGCCCAGCATCTTTCTCCTGGAACACTTGATGGATATGTGTCCATCTTGCTCTTCAGCTTGAGGAGAGCAACTGCGTGTGTCTATCTTCCTCCAGGAAGAGGGCTGACAATACAGAGTCTAAAAAAACCTGAAGGCCCAGGGAGAAATTGGCTTGGTACAACCTCTTACATTTCCATGGAAGTTAGCTTCTGCCACCTCGCCGAGAACATGACCTAGTTTAGCAACGACATCAACACAGCAGGTACTAGAGAAAATGCCAAGTATTAGAAGACCAAGGCACGTAGGAGGTGAGATGAACACAAACCTCGTAGCAAAGTGAGGTAGAGACCAGTCACCAGCTCTGCTTTTGATGAAAGCCCCTGGTAACCACACTGCAAGGAGGAAACTGAGAAAGAACAAATTTAACAGCAGCCGCAACAAAGGACTCAGGGGAATCTGCCCTTGAGCGTGGCTGCAATTCACCCAAGGCACAAAGGCGATGGCTACAGACACAGGGCAAGATGATTCCCATTTTTAGATCCTCTATGTATTTGGGGGAGCCCGCAAAGAACTGGGTCTTCCTTCATCTGAAGATGACAAAGGGCAGAAGCTCTGCACACTCATTACCATGTAAATGAAAACGGCAAAGGCAGACTTTCAGCAAAGCCGCAATCAGGGGGATAAATGCCCAGCTACCTCAGGAAACCACGCAGGACTCTCCTCTATTAATTCAAAGCCCATTTGGTCAGGTTTCCTTTTAAGGACTCCTTCCCCAAATCAGACCCTGGAATTCCAGGAGCCCCCATGTGGCAAAGGGCTGAGGACATTCAGGGACCAAGGAGAGGCTGCAGAGGGGTGCCTGCAGCACGGCTGACAGGCTGCTTTCCTAAAGGACTCCGAGGCGGGAACAGAGAGGATTTCCAGGCATTCCTGCAAAGGACTAGCAATCCCAAGATGTCCAGCCCACAGACATCCAAAAGCAGCACCCCACCTGCAGAGCTATCAAGAGATTCTCAAAAACTAGAGACAGCCGGCAGCTGGGGGGTGAGAGGAGGCATTCAACACCGATCAAGCACTTACGGAGTCTCTGGATCTAAATGATCCCCCCATCGTACCTGAGCCTGAAGATGCTCGCCCACTGCGCGCAGAAGCTTCCAGCCCCAGAAACGCCATGTGCGGTAAGGGGAACACATGAAACACCTGCCTCCCTCATGGCCCTCTGAAGCACCTATAATGAATCCCTTGCCTACCTCACATGTTCAGTTTCTTCCCCCCCACCTTCCTGAGGCTTCTGTGAGCCCGCAAAAGGGCTGACAGGGCATGGGCCAACAGCTATTGAGAGTGGCTTTCAACTGCACAAGGACCTCCAGACACGACTATTCAATGAACACACCAGCAGCAGCGGGGCACAGACTGCCACATCCTATTTTGCAGCCCAAGAGCTCCTCCAGATGCCTGTCATCATGTCCACACAAAATGAGCTTTCACGGGGGGGGGGGCAGGGCCCGCACGTGGGGAGGCGTTCCCATGCTGCACAGAGGATCCCTGTGGACTCAGGGAAGCAAAAAGCAAAAACAGCCCTAGGTGCAGTGGAGAGAGGTGTTCTTCCAGATGGGCAATCACAACTGTTTGTATTTATAAAACGCCTTGTCTCCTGAGCCCGCCTCCTCCATACCTGCATGTCGCACCCCCTGGGAAGTAGAGAGGAACAGCCTTGTGACCCCTGATTTCCAGATGAAGAAACCAAAGCATGGAGAGGTTAAGTGACTTTGCTGCAGAGGTGACAGAGCTGATCCCAGGGGGTGGGAGTGACCGAGGGATCACTCTCTAACAATCGCACCTTTGAAGATTAACTGACAGCCCCAGAAGACGAATCTTTGAAGGACTGGAGGACAGGGCCACCGAAGGCTTTGTGGAGGCAGGACATGCACTGGAAGAGCTGAGCACATAAGAAGCCCCAGCACCCCAGCAGTGCAGAAGACGGCGCCACAGCCAGCGAGGAGGAAGTCCCTCAGACACCAGCACTGCACTCACACACATGGTCTCCTCTGCAGCCAAAGCTGCCGGTGGCCACCTAGTGACTCGGCTCTCTAGTTACCTGTGTCCTCCTGATGGAGGCTGGAAAATATCTGGACTCTTCTGCAGTCAAGCCTCACACATCTGTGCAAATCTTCCACCATCCCACCCACAGCCGTCCTCCCTCCTGGCTCTGCTCTCCTTTCCGTCCAGTTGGTATGGGTATGGGTACCCAGAACGCAAAGTACTTAAACCATCCTAATACCATCCGAGTACCATCCTAGTAATAACATAAGAATGAATCTGGCCTCCCAATCAGAGTGGGCAGTCAATAGCCGGGATCAAGTTCTGTAGTTGTTGTTTTATTCTTATCACCAATACTCATTATGAGCACAACTCCTCCTCCTCCTTACTGGCGTCTCCTCTGGACACTTAAATGTGGATGTTTCCTGGGTTTCGTCCTCAAACCCTCTTCTTGGCTCATTCTATCCACACTTGCTCCCTGGGAAAGCCCATCCCTCCCATAGCGCCAGTAACCCTCTCCATGTACAAGCTACACAAATCTGCATCTCCCGCTCTAATCTTTCTCCTGAGCACCAGTGAGTTTTCATCTGCCTAATGGACAGATGGTGCCCAAATGGATGTCCTGCAGGCAACGCAAGTGACCTCATCCAAAATGAACTCATTAGTCTCTCCCCAAATGACCACTGCCAGCGCTCCACTAACCGATCGTCCTCCATCCCTACATCCAGCCGGCCGTCTGGCTTCTTTACAGTCTTTAAAATGGATTCATTCTTCTCTAGTTAAAGCCCTCATCACATCCATCCAGGGCCAAGGCAAGAGTTTCCTAACTGGCCCCACTAGGATGTAAGTTCTCCAAGGGCAGGGCTTTGTGTTATCCCCACTGTACCCTCCCCCCTGATGCACAACAAATATTTAATGAGCAAGGGTTTCTCTGTCTCTCCATATTGTCATCTTCCATATTGCTAAAAAATTCTTTTCTAAACCAAAGATCCAATCATGTCATTGGCCTGAAGACATACTTTGTAGTCAGTGTGACACTCAAATTCCTATGTGTTATAGTGAGAGGCCATGGGGGTCCCCGCTGCCCGTCCAGCCTCTTTTCTCAATCTCGTTGCCCATCACTAAGGCTGCCCTGATCTAATCCTGGTCTTCAGTACATATTCTTTCTCATTCTGAGCTTCTGCTTATGCTATTCTTTCTCTTGAAAAACAAACAAAAACACTTTCTCAGCCTGAAAAATTTATTTATTACTCAAGACTTAGCTCAAATGTCATCTTCTTTGAGAAGCGTTACCTGCTCCTCCCCTTTCTCCAGAGTCTCTGAGATAAATCTCCACCATAGGAACTACAATACCACATCATGAGGGAGAGTTTTATGGGACTGCGGGGACCAAGCATCAGTGATCACCTAATGATTTCAATAGCACATATCCATCTTGGCCTGTGCCACTGGGTATTGCTATGTATTTGTCATGCTATATCCTTTCAGGACAAAGGAAGTTCTTGGTAACCCCAGCACAATGAGAGTAGCAAGCATTCATTATCAGTTTGTGGGTGATGAGGTTCTTACCTCAAATAGTTACCCTTTCCCCTACTAATGTATTTGATTCTCACAACCACCATGGGAGGCAGATGGTGTATTATTCCCATTTCACAGATAACAATAATAAAACCGAGGCAACCATTAGGTTACTATCACTGAGCCAGACGGGGGACAGTAGCAAGGAAAACTGGCCCTGTCTACCTTCTACTGGACCCTGTCTCTCTCCAACTCATTAGCTCAAGAAACGAAAACATACTCCCTAAGTCATTATGACAAGCAAACGAGCACCTCCCATCTATAAAACAACAGTGTAAACAGAGGGGTGATAGAAAACAAAACAAAACAGGTGCCCCATTTCCAGAGGGAAAAATCTGGGCAAGCCTTTTAAAGGCCACATAGCTATTCAGAACTGATTGTTCTACACCAGAGGACTGCACGTTTCTAAAAGGTTATTTCCCCATTTGGTTTAAGGATGATTTAAACATAGAGGTGGCTCCAATCAGCTATGGAGTATATGCTATCATACTATCACTTAAATTTGCAGACCTGTCCCCCAAAAGAAACTGTTAAAATGTATCCTTGGGTTAGATTCTAACATTGAGACTCAGAGTCTAACAGAACAATGGGAGCCTCTCACAGGTTTAAGCTTCTAAGACTATCAAATTTCTACACAGCAAGCAGATCCTGTTGTTTCTCGCCTGGAGAGGATCAGAATCTTCTGAGGTTAGTGTTTAGGGAAGTCCTAAGGGTTCTTCTACAATCTGAGAATCTGAATTTGGAAACCAGCTAGATCGGTAACAGCATTATACACAGAGATTTTATAGAAGCCACTGTAAGACTGGATTTCATTGTTCTTAGAAGAACCTCCCTTACTGGTTCACCCAATTTAACCACATACATCTTCGATAAATGCAATCAGACCGAAGAAATAAGGTCTTTTGGGATTCTGTTACACGGAGAAAAAGGAATATATATATAGCATATGAGTGACCCTCGTTGCGTAGCTCTGCTCCTATGCTAGTAATGCCAGGAGATAAAAGTCACCAATTTCTGGCAGAAACATGAGACAACCAGGTCGAACCTTCATTTCCAAAAAAAAAAAACAAAAACAAAAACAAAAAAACCCTTACTCATCTGCCTTCGTGAAAAGCTCAATTTATTGGGATAATGATGAAATGATCATTGATCAAGTTTACTGAGCGCTGCAATTTCTCTCACTTCTAAGAATAAAAATCCATTCCTGGAGACTAGGCATTCACTCTACAGGTTCACACTTGTGTCTGCCCTCCCCCCCACACCTCCAACCCCCCTACTCCCTGCGCGCTTCCCCCCCTGCCCCCCCTCCTGGGGTCTGAGCACACTTTTCACGCCAGAGTGGAGTAACAGACGCCCATCTACCACTGTGCTCCCAAGTTTAGTGTCATTTCCAAATAACAGTAATTATTTTTATCAAGAATTGTTTTTATCTCTTTGATGTTCCCAGTTTACCTGGTTTACGATTAATAAAGTGATGACAATCTCCTCAATTAAGAATCTATTTCAAAATGCACTTTTAAGTCCAATTTGTGAGCAACTCAATTATTTCTATTTGTTTTTCTTCTTGAGTGGCTAACGTCTTCTGTCTTAGAGTAGGACAACTATCTATTTCTTTAAAAAGAGGAAATTCTTCCCTAAAACTTAACGTCTTAGGCTCATACCAACAAACACGCCTCAAACAAAAACTCAGATCTCACAAACCATCTTATTCTTACTTCAAAGTTAACCTTTTTGATGGACATAGAGGGGACTCTGCTCAGTGAAATAAGTCAGATAGAGAAAGACAAGTACCGTGTGATTTCACTTACATGTGGAAGCTAAAAAACAAAACAAACAAATAAACAAAACAGAAAACAAACTCAGAGATACAGAGAACAAATTGGTGGTTGCCAGATGGGAAAAGTTTGGGGAGGTTGGGGGATGGGTGAAAAAGGTGAAAAGTATTAGAGGTGTAACTTGCCAGTTATAAAAATAGTCATGGAGATGTCAAGTGCAGCATAGGGAATATAGTCAGTAATATTGTAATAACTCTGTATGGTTTCCGGTGGGCACTATACGGGGGGGGGAATCACTTTGCAAGTTATACACATGTCTAATCACTACGTTGTACACCTGAAACTAATATAATATTGTATGTCAACTGTAACTGAGAAATAAATTTGAAAACATTTTTCAAAAAGTTAGATTTGGGGAGGTGCTTCATCCACTCCCTCCCTCAGATCTCAGCCCAGAGGTGCTACGGCTTCTCTAGAGCCTTTCTGGAATTTTCCTCCAACCTCCTAGGCTACTCCACATTCAACTGCCATGAAACTCATGCATTTTTGTGACCATCCATGGTAATTCTTTTCTAAATGGGGTGGCACTACTTTGGGAATCCTTTTTCTCGCTTCCAACCAACACTGAGCATCTTTTATGTGTCCAATGCTGTGCAGGGGGCCGGGACCAAAAAAATAAATAAATAAAGTGGAGGTTCTGGCCGTCAGTGGCTAGTGGATGAGACACCGTGAGGATAGGGGTTATACCTAGTGGCGTGGCTCCCAGGTAAGGGGGGAATTTAGTAACTGGGGAAATAGGAAAGAGATGGGAGCATCTGAAGTTGGGTCTTGAAGATAAGTTTGTTCATTGGGCAAAAAATAGAGAGTAAGGGAGTGATCTTTAGGTAAAAAGAACATTATATACGGTAGCACTTGGCACAGGGTAAGGATAGGCACTCAGCACGTATTGAATGAATGAAGCAAAGGCCCCGAAGATTATAGCACTGTCTGAGCCCCCTCCTCACAGAGCCCCCCCTCACTTTCAGAGCGCCTACATGATTTCCATCCGTCATATCCACCCTGTTAATTAGGCCGCATCCTCCTCATTTTCTGGATGAGGAAACTGAGGCGTTCAAGGCCCAACGCCCTGAAGCTAAGGCTGTCAAGGAGCAGAGCCTGGCCTGCATTTCTAGTCACAGACGGAGGTGTTAATGAGCTCACTTTCAAGGCCCCATGTATAGAGCAAACTCTCAGCTTTCTTCCTCTACACCTCCGGGCATCCCTCAAATACCCCCAAATATCCACTGCAAATATGCAAATATCCCCAAATATACCTCTGGTAATACTGGGGTGGAGGAAGAGAGAAGCAGCCAAAGCCACGCTCCTTGCAGATTCTGGGAACAGCAGGGACCTGTTTGCCTATAAACCCGAACTTAGTCCTCTTGGGGTATTTGGTCTTAGTGGCCCCAAATGAGGACTCCTTTCCCTAATTTACAAAAGATAATGTGGAAAGACCCACTCAAAAGTCACTTGAGGCCAGTTCAGACTCATGAACTCTCTCCCAGGGCTCAAAGGACTGAATTGACTCTCTGTCTTTCCACAGCAAAACATTTCATTTTTGAGAGAATTCTTTTTCCCCTTTTCCTTCGTCGGATCATTTTCTCAATTTCTCCCATTCTAGTTCAGGCTTTTCCTGGAACACCTGTATTGGACACACACTTTTTTTCTCCCAGCTGAGACTATTATATCTTGCTATTATGGTGTTCCTTTTCCATTGAAAGCAACCAAAATGAAAATCCACATTTCAGAACAGTGTCTATTATATATGCACCTTTTTTTGTGGATAAAATAAAAGAAAGCACCCTCTCAAGGATGATTTTTCAGCTCTGTATATCGCCTGAAGATTAGATACTACTAGGTGAGACTTGCTCTCTCATAGGCCATCGGATTTGGGTAATTCGGGGTGAAGGCAGAAAGCCTAGAGTCAGACTGACTTAGATTAAGAAACGCTTTCATTTAAAGCATTGCCAACCAAAGTGTGGTCCTTGGACCAGTAGCAAGAGCATCACCTGTGAGCTGGTTGGAATTGCAGACTCTCAGGCCCCACCCAGAGCAACTGAACCAGAATCTGGTTCAATTTTAACAACATCCCACATGATTCGTATGCACAATCACATTTTAAAAGCACAGGTATAGAATTCAGGTGAATTTCCTTTTATTACCATCCTGAAGCATCCATATGGGTTTCTTTCCTAAGAAAGACATCTCTGTATAGTGAACTCCATAGAACCTTCCCCCTCACCCTTCTCCACTCAAACTGTTTATTCGTGGAGAAATTCGGAAATGACAGATGTTCTTCCAGAAGTTACACTCTCAGTCTGAAGGAGCTCAAGATGAAACAAAGCTGATGCCTGGCCTTTCTGCAACATGTGAGGACCTCAAAAGGCAGATCTTTGAAACTGAGAGGTGACAGGCAAAGCTTACTCCCAGCTTCTTTTTCAAGGCTCTGGATCTTGTTGCTTGATACCTTCTCCCCTCAGAAGAGAGGCATAAAAGATGTGTTGTACCAGCCAGTGGGTGACTAATGCTAGACCGAGGGGGCAGTGTTGTACACTGAGCTCTGAGATCCTTGAGCAAACGGCAGAACCAAGAGCACAGTCTTCAAATCGGAGCTGTACTCAGACCTCACACCACCAATAACAACACTCGAAGCATACGTAGAGGAACCCTTATTAATCTGCCATCGACATGGGAGAAACGGATCAAGAGGACGGAAAAATCACATGGACCTGGTCGGAGAGAATGAAAGCCAGCATTGGAGGCCCGAGAAGAGAAGGGGGAAGGAAATGACTCAGCCCTGCTCCATTCTCCTGCTCACCAACTCCCCCTCCCCAGAATGACAGAACTAACGTCCGGGGCTGGACATTGGCTATAACGAGAGTCCTGGCAGGCCACACAGGTGCCACCTTGGCATTCCATTTGATCTGGTCCTCTGTGAAGAGGAAACCTACCTCAGAGACATTTCTATAAAAATAAGAGCACCAAAAAAAGTTACCCCTGGTTAAAAAACAAAACAAAACAAAATCCCCCCAAACCGGGTCCCCATCTGAATTAAGTGTTTTCTCACTAATTCTGAAAGACAGGCACATCACGGAAAGCTTTTATACACTGGGCGTCTTCAGATCTCTACGTGGAAGGCCTGAGTTACTGATTACTCTGTGTTAAAGCCCAACTTTATTCCCCTCCCCTACTTTTGCTTATTATTTTTCATTCATTTTTTTCCGTCTTCACCTTGGAATCCTCTGAAACAGCAATATTTCTAAACACTAGAATGGTTTGTGTATATTAATCGATACCTGTTTTTCCACCAGTTATAATTTATTTCTATATTAACAACATCTCTCAGCTCTGGAAACATGATTCTGCCCTTTCACTCTGCCCGCATCAGCAAGCTCTCAGAAAATCTGGAACGGACAGCCGTGATGGACAGTGATGAGCAGGCTCAGAAATTCAGACAGGAACTCCATCTGTCCTCCCTTCCACAACCCAAAATAGCCCTCCCCCGAAAACTGAATATGTTATAGGTTAGTCACCCTTGGTGACTGAGACTACCAGTTTCATTTCAGCTAACTTTCACTTCCTGGAAAAGCACTTGACTTTATTCCCGCCTGTAAATCAGGTCTGGAGAAGCCAAGCAATCCTCCAGAAACACATCTGAAGGAAAACCTCTGCATGCCCTCCCCACCTGCTACATGCCCAGACATGCCGGAACACACCACCTCCCAAGGAAAAAGAAAGTTAACTTTCAAATAAACCTATCCTGCAGCCAGTCTGGCCACGTTTTCAGACCGTTCATATTCACAAAGGTGGTTCTTGCAACTGAAACCTGACCTGTGTCTGCTGAGAGCATAGACAAGGGTCAGAGGTCCACAAACACACTTTATCCACAAGCACGCTACCTCCCCACCCCCTTTCTTGGCCAAAGAGAGAATATCGGGCCAGTCTGATTGTCTTTCCCTCAGAGAAGCCAGGCTAGACTGCTAGGGGGAAGCTTCAGAGAGGAGGTGGGTGTGAAGCTCAGCGAGCTCCACAGAGCAATTTTCTGGGAATACCAGGGGTTTTGAAGAAGGGTGGTCTTAGGCTGGGACACAGGGGCTCCTCAGGCTCTCAGGTACCCCAGAAGTCTGGGTGTACGGGGGAGTCGCAGGGCTGTCCTTCCAGCCAGGCTCCCCCTCCCTGCCGTCCTGGGCCCTCCTGGTCACAGTGGGGTCACTCACCGCCCGTGAGCTGTGCAGGGCCGAAGCACAGCGCCAGCTGAAACCACAGGATCACGGCCAAGAGTCTCTGGGGGGACTGAGGCTGCTGCTGCTGCTCTAGAAATCCATCTCCATGGCTCGGGTTCATTCCATAATACATCTTTCATCCACAGAGGGCATCCGGCTTGCAAGAGTCTGCAACCAGGAGCGAACACAATACCCCAAGCTGCCGGGGCTCCGGGGGCCACGCTCCAGCTCCTGCTCCTCCGCCCTGGGACTGGGAGCCTCGGTTTCCCCAGCTCCATCCCTGGGCCTCCCCCACGCCCTCCCCCTTTCCCACAGCGCGATGCCCCCCGCTTCCCAACGCCGGTACACTGAGTAAGAGCCACCGCGGGATGGAGGAGGGGACAGCGGGCAGGGGGTAGCGCAGATTGGCTTCGCGCCGGTCCCTGGGATCCAGCCGCTGGGACCACGACAGGAAAGTCTAAAGCCTTCCAGCGTCTCGGGGCAGAAAAACCACTTTTCCCTGGGCCTAGATACGTAGGTCACTCTTAGGAATCTCACGATGTGGCACCAGTTTTCCTCAGATACTTCTCTGATTTTCCCCAGGATGGGGATGGGTCCTATTGCCCGGTTGCCAATGAGATTGTTCTGCGCTGTCAAAAAATTCCTGCCCTGGGGGTGCACAACCAGGCACCAACTCCCCTCCTGGGCCTGCGCGTGCCTCCCCGGGATGGAAAGCCCCTTCCGGGGCTCTGGGGCTTACCTGTGGGTCTCATGCATGCAGCTTCCTTCCCTCCTCCGCCTCCTCCCCCCGCCAGTCTCACCCGCATCTGTGCGCGACCTCTGCTGCCGCCGCTGCGCGAGCCAGAGACGGAAGCCTCGGCGGCGGCGGCGCCCGGCCTGGGCTCCCCCCGCCCGCGCTCTCCCTCCCCAGGCTCCGGGAGCGGCCGGGTGCGGGCTGGTGGGGAAGGACGGCAGCCCGGCCGCGCGCCCCCGCGGAGGCTCCGGCGCGCCCGCTACCTGAGCTCGTGAGCGCGCGGCGGGGGCGCGGAAAGTGGGAGGGGGCGGGGGCGGGGCAGAGGCGCCGGCGCAGGGGGCGCGCAGGCACGCGCCTCGGCCGACTGAGCGGTGGTGGCGGCGGGGGATGGGGACCCGCGCGGGCGACGAGTGGGAAGGGGCCCGCAGCCGCGCCGCAACCAATGGGAAGCCCGCGCGCCTGCACCTGTCGGGGCGCCGGGCGCCAGTGGCCGCGCTCGCACAGGCCGGGCAAGGGCGCCCCCTCTCTGGCGTTGCACGGCGCTCCCCACCAGGGCTGCGCGCCAGCCCGGGCGCCCGCCGAGGCCTCCACGCAGCATCTGGTGCCACCAGCGCGCGTCTTGGTGCGGGAGAGCGCTCCGCTTAGGCTGCTGCCGCAGCGGTGGCGCCAAACCGTGGGAAGAGAGTGCGAGGCCGGGCGGGTCCCCATCCCAGGACCCTCATCACCAAAAGGGGGTAATTTGTTGGGGCGGGGTGGCCAATTGCTACAGTCTCTTATTTTCCAGTACGGTCGTCTGTTTCCATCTCCCACCCGGGCCAAGGTTCTGTGTGTCCCCTTGGGTTCGGAAGGACACACTTCTCCCTCCCAGCTCCCTTGTTATTTGTCCTTTTTTGAACTGCAGGCGGACTTGGGCTAGGACTCTTAGCCTGTCTTGGAGATGCACTGGTCCCTCGGAACGTCCGCCGGGGGCGCTCTACGGAGCGCTGGGGAGAATGAGCAGTGCAGCTGCCGAAGTTTGGGTACGGAGGAGCGAGGAGGTTATGTGGCGCCGGATCAGAAGCCAAGGGGGTCGAAGGTGTTTGCTCTCCCAGCCCCTAGTGGAGCGAGTTTGCCTCGTCGGTGCAGTCTTTCTGTGCCATTTCCTGTCCCAGCGCTTGCATGCAGGGGCGCATCTCTCAATTCCCACTGGCTCGGGCCCCCGCTGTCCCTTCCCAAGGCCTTCCTTCGCCTACCAGGCTCCGTGGGCCAACGTTGCAGCCACGGTAGTTAACGGGGTGAGCTAACGAGGTCGTGTCAGCAGGCAGTACGTACAACCAGTGGCACCCCATTGTTCTGTACAATGTGGCCATGAAAACCATGTTTCTAATACCACCCCCAAATCATGCTTTGCCTCTCCCAGCTTTCTCTACATACTGATGGTCGTTGGAAAATTACAGCTCTTACGGGGTCTACTCTTACTGGGAGTAATTTTAACAAATTCTTTCAGAATAGATTAACTTTTAGTAGATAAACCAAACTCAGCGTGTTATTTATATATTTAGTTATTTTTGCTTTGTAAAATTGAGATGACATCTTTGCACAAAATAAGTTTAACATTTTGACTAGCACAGGTTCGTTCCTGCTGAAGCTTGTACTTTGGGGCGCCGAAATATTAGTTGGGCACGGTTCCAGATTTCCAAAGTCTTATGACTGACTTCTACAGTTTGAATATTTATTTCACTTTTTTGTCCCGAAAATTTCTAAAGCTTTTCTAGTAGCCATTAAATCAACAAAGCTCAAAACTATTTTTGACCCTGCCCATATTTTTCCAGTCGTAAACTATATATCGAAATACTATTGAAATCTGTTCTTCAGATGGAGCACGATCCATTTGTTCAGAGAATATCAGGATTGAAAGGAACATCAAATGTATCTGGTCCGAACAGCCTATCTGTGCTTGAGTCCCTTCTGTGACATTTTGCGTAAGTGGTCATCCAGCCCATTGAATACTTCTTGAGGAAGCCTGTTATATTTGCCAACAGCTGTCTTAGAAAAGCCTTCTTTGTATTGAACTGAGACCTACCTCCCTGAAACTTTTACCCACTGACTCTGGCTCTCTCCTCTAGGCCCACAAAGCCAAACCAAATTCTCCTTCCTTAAGCACTTCATCCATTTGGAGATGGCTTTATGTCCCCTAGAATCTTCCCTTCTCTAGGTTAAAACTAGCTACTTCCTTCAGTGTGACAATTCCTAGAGTCCTCATCAGCCTTCTAGCCTTTCTCTTGGATGTGACCCAGATTCTCAATGCCACCCACCCCTAACAATCAAAGTTTGTTTACAGAAAAGGAGTCTACTTTCACACCATAGGTTCTGACCAGCATACGACGGGACTGGCAAGTTGTTTTAAATATTTTGCTTCTGTTAATGCAACTTCCGAAGACAATCAATGGAGGGTAGACATAGCATAACATGTTGTTAGTTTTCTACTGTTTTCCCGAAAATAAGACCTAGCCAGCAATCAGCTCTAATGCGTCTTTTGGAGCAAAAATTAATATAAGACCTGATATTATATTATATTATATTACATTACATTACATTACATCACATCAAATCATATCAAATCATATCATATCATATTATGTTATAAAGACCTGATCTTTATATTATAGTAAAATGAGACTGGGTCTTATATTAATTTTTGCTCCAAAAGATGCATTAGAGCTGATGGTCCAGCTAGGTCGTATTTTCGGGGAAACACAGTATGTTATTTCATATACTGGGGGTGCCAAAAAATGTATACAAGTGGACACTTTGGCAACATTACTCAAGCAGTAGTTTGCCGTAATCAGAAGTGTCTGGACATGATGGTAACCACTTTGAGCACCTCTTGAAACTGCAGAAGTCAAACATGACTTGTATTCATCTTTTGTTACCAGTATATATTGAGTATTACAATTTTAATACAGTTCTTTCTTAAAATGTGTATACATCTTTTTTTTTGGCACCCTCTGTATGAATTGCTAGGGCTGCCATAACAAAAATACATAACAGATTGGGTGGCTTAAACAACAGAGATTTACTTTCTCCCAACTCTGGAAGTCCAAGATCAAGATACTGTCAGGTTTGGTTGCTTCTGAGACCTCTCTCCTTGGCTTGCAAATGGCTACCTTCTTGCTGTGTTCTCATATGGTTGTCCCACTATGTGTGCACATATCTGGTGTCTCTCTTTCCATGTTCTAATCTCCTCTTCTTATAAGGACACCAGTCATATTAGGGACCACCCTAGCAACCTTTTTTAAATGGCATTGCCTGTTTAAAGATCCTATTTCCAAATACAGCCTCATTCTGAGGTACTTGGGGTTAGGGCTTCAACATATTAATTTTGAGGGGGCACGATTCAGACCTTACCATCTTACAATAAAACTAAGCAAGTGTTACCTTCATCTTACAGGTGAGGATAATGGGGACAAAGGAATCAATCCATTTACTCAACACCACCCAGCCAATGAAGGCTTAAATTTAAAGCAGTTCCACTTCATCCTAATAGTTTCTCCACCATTCCACAGCTATGATATGAATATCTTCCACTGTAAGGTCTACAAAAAAAAAGCTATTCTGAATATATTTTAATACATACTTTTCTCAAGAAGAGGAAGAGAATGAGGGTAG
Source organism: Rhinolophus hipposideros (assembly GCF_964194185.1). Lineage (NCBI taxonomy): Eukaryota > Metazoa > Chordata > Mammalia > Chiroptera > Rhinolophidae > Rhinolophus > Rhinolophus hipposideros. The sequence continues at coordinate 12,647,524 of NC_138072.1, forward strand.
ATGGAACGCAGGAGAGTGCATGACCTACTTCCTATTAAGTGGAAAAAAGACTTTCTAAATCTCTTTTCCTCTTTCATATAGGAGTCAACTCCAAAACCAATACAGATGAGGAAACATGCTAAACAAAGCCTTAAAAGCTTCCTCCCAAACACAGGAGAACTCAAGGGCTTTTCTGGGGAGATTAAAGACTCATCCCTCTTTGGACTCCACGCCTTTTCTCTGCCCTCCATGTATGAAGTTCCTCACTCTTTTCACTCATTTTCCCTTTCCCATTCCGCATCCTCTCCCTGCAAGCCCCCTTGCCCTAGGATCATTTTTCAAAACTTACTGAATCTCTTTCTTGGTGGTACAGACTCTAATTTCACTTTCTATGGGCAATAATATTTCATTCCTACTACATTAATTGAGCACCTACTATGAACTGAACACTGGACTAAGTACTGGGGATGCAATAGTAAATAAAGGCACAAAAATCCCTGCCCCTGAAAAAATATACAATCTAGTTAAGGAAAACAGATGATAAGCAAAAGAAGGAAAACATTTGGCGTATTGATGGTGTTCAACGAGAGGCAGAATGATAAATCAGGGATTGGGTAGAGGAGCTGTGTAGATTAGAGTACAGGCTAAATTGAAACAAAGTGATCCAAATATACCGTAACTTAAATAGAAGCTTAGTTCTCTCTCATGTAAATATCTTACCATGCTAGGTGGTTGAGGCATCTCTGCTCCACAGCCATTCAGGGACCCAGATTCCTTGTATCTCATTACTCTGCTATCCCGTAAGATACTATCTTCACGTGTGCGGTTGAAGCTGGGCCACTGGCGTGTCTGGGATCCAGCCTGAGGGAAAGTGGTAAAGAAAGGAAATCTAAGGTAAACTTTTGCCTTTCGGACAAGTGAGACAGAACTTACACAGATTCATTCTCTCACATAGCATTCATGAGCACCTAGTCACATGGCCATGCCTAGCTGCAAGGGAAGCTGGGAAATGTAGTCTTTGTTGGGCAACCAAGTGACCAAAAAAAAAAAAGAGAATGAAGTGGAGGGGTGAGGGGACATTAGGGTTCTATCACATGTTCTGTGCAAGGATAGAGGTTGCAATTTTTGATAAAGTGGGCAATTAGGGTGTGTCTATAGTGACCCAAGAGTGTGAGTGCCCAATAAGGGAAGAGGTTAGGGGTGTGGACTTAATCTGCTGGTGAAGAATGGAAACTGACCAGCCCCTAGCCAGGGGCTCAAAACTGGGTTAAAACAGCATAATAAAAAAAAATTTTTAATATTTTTTTACATCAGCCCTTAGGGGAAAGAGAGTAAGGCATGTATGGGCCAGACCTAAAAGTAGCCCACATCTATTCTGCCCACATCCTATTGGCCAAAATGAAGTCATATGGCCAACTAGTCACATGGTGTCACATAGATACAAAGGGAACTGGGAAATGTAGTCTCAGGGACAACTTTCCAAAAGAGAAGGAAAGCTTAGATTTCAATGGGTAACTTACAGGCTCTGCCAAAAGGCTGTAAGTTAATTTGAATTCATATGTTTCTTTGCTTTTTCCCCTGCTTTCTTCATATTTGTTTCACCTGCTTACATGGGAAGGTCCTTCAGGGCCATAACCGTCATGTTCTCTTGCTTTTGATTCTTTCCTCAGCAATTAATTCTGCATCCAGTGGGCTTCTCACTAAAACAAGCCTCGAGTAATTTCAATATGCAAAGATAGCTGCCACTTCAGAGCTTGGCATATACATCTGATACTCAGAATGTAATTTCAGTTAGTTAAATTTAGGCCACTGGGGGGGGAAAAAGACAACAGCAGCAGAAATAGTCTCTGGGCCTTTAGCCTTTTTATTCAATTCTGAATTAGATAATTTTGCAATAACTTTAAGCTTTGACCTCTACATAGCAATATTTGGTTCTTGGATTAAATCGAACAAGTGTTACTAATGAGGTGGTTTAATCATGTCACCACCTATAGTCACATTTTCCATTTTCGTTGACTACCAGGTAAAGATAAACTAGTGCTCTCAGAAACACTTCTAGTAACACAAAAATGTTATTTTCCTGACCTTTTAATTTTGTCTCATCTTCTATCTCCTTGTCTTTTTTTTTCTTGGTTTCTTAAACACTCTTACCTTTAAAACTACTGTCAGCTTGGCATGAATATTTTCTTCAGGAAGGCTAATACTAAATGGCACCAGGGGAAAGGGCAGAAAGAAAAAAAAAACCCTCATTGGAACTTACTCAGCATTCATCCAACATTTATTGACTGCCTAATATATGCCAAACACAATGCAAATTCAAAAAATGCAAGAGATACCACCTCAGTCTTCAAGAAGCTCACAGTTATGAGCCTAAACCTGCATTTCACGTATGCACAATTTTTTTATTCAGTCATTCATTCATTCAACAAATATATCTAGAGTCTGACTGTGTGTGAGATGCCACTACATGTACTAGAAATATAAAATTGAACAAAACAAAGATGCTTGTCCTTTTGGAGTTTACATTCAACTGGTGAGAGATGGGCAATGATTTTCCGCCGCTCCCCATGTTTCCAACCTAGATGTGATTTCCTTTACTTGTGAAGCCTCGTGATATTTTAGCATCTTTCTTCCGGCAATTGCTACTGTCTATCTAAGTTGACCAAGGTATATGTAAGTGGACCAAGAGCAGGAACCAGGTCTTAATCATCATATCCACCATGATGCCCACCCAGCACTGGGTTTTAATGCTATTGGGTTTGAATGCTACTGGGTTAATAAATGCTATCGGCTCAATGAATTAATGAGGGTGTCTTTTCACAGCACAACCAGCATAGCTAACACAGGTGAAGACACACAGGAAGCTGACAACACCTCTGTCACTCACATTATCCAAAGTCAACCAAGTAGCCAGAAGCTCGATGGGGTTTACATCTGTACCCCCACCCTGCTTGCTCCTCTTCTGGTTTGGCGACTGGGATGAGGGGATAGAAATGGACACACTGCAGATGGCCTCATAGGTAAATTTTGTAATGGGCTTTATATTACGAGTTTTTTCATTCTTAAAGGGCCATTTTTATTCTGTAGGGGCCATAGTAGTATGAGAAAAAATACAGACACTTCAAAGCGTGTTTGGGAAATTATAGAAAACCCCTTGTGCTTAGAGAGTATGTGTGTTTGGTGGGGGGGGGGGGCGTGTAGCTGTTAGACATAAAGGCGGAAGGTCCTGTTAGGGCCACATAATTAGGGACCTTACATGTCACAACAAGGAATTGAACTGCATTCAAAGGACAGTGGAGAGCCATTAAAGGATTTTAAGTGAGAAAGTGTCATGATTAGTTGTATCAGACACTAGTCTTTTAGGAACAATGAAAGTTGGAATGGAAGAGGTGGCGGGAAAGAGTAGAGTGAGAAGATAACGGGGCAGGAATGCGGTGTAAATAAGAACCACAGCAGTGACCTTGGGAGGCTCTGAAGAGGGGGCAGGTTGTCACATCTCAGAGATCAGGATGGGTTGAGGATGAGGAAAACAGAGGTTGTAGAGATGATATCAAGATTTATAGCCTAGGAGACTAAGCTCTAAACTGCTAACAAACATAGAGAACACAAATGAAAAGGAGATTTTATGAGGATGTTATGAATTTGATGTTGAATTTGAGGGAAATCCATCTGGAGATACCCAGCAGGCAGTTGGAAATTAGGGTTTAGAGGCTTTGCAGAGGGATCAGAGTGGGCCAAGGGGGCCCACGAGTTGCCGCAAGGCTGTCGGTTGAAGCCACAGAATAGATGCATTTGCCTGGGGAACGCACAATAAAAAGAGAAGAGGCCCAGATCAGAACTTCTGGGAACTGTGCTATAGGGAAAGAAAGAAATGGAGGGAGGCAGAGGAGAGGGAAAGCAGTCAGGGAAAATGAAAAAGAGCAGTAGTTATCAAACTACAGAAGGTAAAAGAATCACCCAGAGATATTCACTCGGATTCCTAGCCCCTGCACAGAGAACCAGATCCAGCAGGCTGGCGATGGGGTCTGGGAACAAACAATCTAAAAAGCATACCCCTTTCCTCATTTAGAGATGCCTAACAAATTACCCCAAAACTTAGCATCCTAAGTCAGCAACATTTTTGATATCATGGTTTCTGTGAATCAAGAAACTGAAAGCAGCTTAGCTGAGTGGTTCTAGTGTCTCACAAGGTTGCAACCAAGTTGTCAGACATCTGAACATTTACTTGGGGCCAGAGAATCTGATTCCAAGATGAGTGTCCTCATCACATGGCAGCCAACATCCCCTAGAGTGAGTGATTCAAAAGAGAAAGGCGGAAACAACAATGTCTTCTATGACCCAGCTTCAGAAATCACATTTGTCATTTCTGCAAAAGCCTTTTGGGGACACAGCTGAGTCCTATTAGCTGTGAGAGGCGAGGTCACAGGGTGACAGAAGACAAAATCTTGGGTGCGGGAGGCAATTTGGAGGCTGACTACCACATGTCCCTACACGCTGGGAGTTATTTTTGTGCAAGTAGCCCTCAGAGAAACACCGGATGGGGAAAGAGAAAAGACAAGTAAGAGTAAAGAAAACTGAAGGTGGACCTCAATGCCAAAAAGGACAGAGAAATGAAGGTGAAACTGAGAAGAGGTCATGAGATCTGACTTCTGGGATGTCTTGGCCTCAACTCTAAAGCAACACTTCTACAGAAACACAACTTTTTTTAATGCAATTCATGGTAAGAAATATACTTTCCTTTACTGCCTGGTACGCAATGCACTCATCTGTAGAAACAAATGCTTTCAGTATTCACAGAGCCCCCAACCCCCACCCCATCCCCTGCCTCCTTTGTGTCCACAATGGACACATATCACCAAGGAGAGGGGTTGGTGCATTAAGGGGGCTGGGAGAGTGGCTCGTACGGGATTTCATCGGTCAGGGAGGTCAGGCTTGAAGAAGTGTAGAGACAGAGCCACCATGGTGGCTGGGATCCTACTCCAGCGCTGCGTGTGGGTGGCTTTGAGTGGAAAGAACACTGTGAGCCCCTTCCGTAGTATGATAAGCTTGCTGGATGCGGAGGCTGGAATTTGAGTGGGCTGAGAACGCCTGCCCTGCAGATAACACCAGCAAAGGATTCACAATGCACACCATATATTACAAAACATGCAGGGTCGGCAGTCACAGCAGCCCATCCATCAGCAGACCTCTGTTTTGCAGCTCTTAGACCTTTCTGAAAAACGGATTTCTCTGGAAGTTAAAAACTCCAGGCTCCAGTTTAGCAAAACGGGAAAAACCAAACAAAGCAAAAAACCAAACACCGCAGAACTTTAAAAAACCCACACATGTATTTCAAGTTCCAATAAAGTACATTCTTTTTTTAAAAAAAAATATTTAATGTAATGTCTATGTTATGTTGATGATGAAAAAGGTAACTCCAAGTGGGATAATTTACCAAGTGCAACTGTTTCCCCAAGTTTTCATTGGGAAAGCTTCTTCCTGTGTTTAACATGACAAACTATTTGGGATAACACTTCAAACATAAATACCTTTATTGTGCAGTTTTGTGTTCCTATGTCACTGTTGAGTGACCCAGTCACTGCATTCTGTCCCCTCATGGTAGATGTGAGCTCACTTTCAGCTCTGAAAGGACTTACTTTGAGTCCTTCCTTTCTTCATAAGAACTGGTAAATTACCATCTCCTGCTTTTAATGGCATTCAAGTTACAAATGTAGAAAACATCAACATCCTAAAATGCACCCAAACTAGAAATGTTTAAAATCCTCTCCTGCTCCCTGGGCCACCCATGATTCTCTCTGGCTGTAATTCCGCAGCGCTAACTCAGAAGGCTATACAATGGAGAGGTTAGGGGTGAGGCAGGTTCAATCCTGGCTCCATTGCCGACTAGCTTCCTGATCTTGGAATCTGTGAGCCTCAGGAAAAAACAGTCCTTACTTGGCCTTGTTGTGGTAGAGTTTACATTTAAAGCACTTAGAGCAATGCTCCAACACATGCTTAGCACATATAAGCTCTCATACACATGGGCTATTTGCATTGTGGGTAAATGATTGTTTCCATGGGAACCTAACTTTCATATTTCCAGGCTCTTAGCCCACTATTTGCTTTTTGTTTTAAAAGAAGTTTATAGGCTACAATTTTCACTCTTAGTACTGTCTTGACATAAGTATTTTTCATTTACTGCCCTGGGTGTTTGAATAAGTTATTTTTGTTGTTGTTATTTTACTGTTTTGTGGGCCTGGTATTTTTAATGAATCTGTTTATCATAGGCACATATGGAGAGTGGCCTGTTCTGTGTTCTCAGATACTGTTACCTGGAGGCATCTGTTTTCCTGTGTAGTAAGGAAAAAGTGAAGTTGGGGCGTAAAAAAAACTGAATTCCTATGAAATTGTACTGCAAAGCTGAATTTCGAAAATTAACAATTGACCCTATTATCCAGCCATTGAGAAAAAAAGCCTTCTGACCCACATATTAGCTTCTTAGAAAAGGGTGATTTCAAAGCAATACATTTACATAAAATATTACCAAAATGTTCAAAGCTTTCACTACAATGTGAATATTGGAGAAACTCAATGATCTAAAGCAGGGCTGTCTGATAGAAATATACTGTGACATATATTACATAGATATGTAACTTTAAGTTTACTAGTAGCGCCATTAAAACAAGTAATAGGTGAAGTTAATTTTGATCGTATATTTTATTTAGTCTGTTGTGTTCAAATACCATCTTAACAAATAACTAATATAAAAAAGAAAAGCATTGACATATTTTACTTTTTTTCATAGTAAATTTTTGAAATCCAGGGTGTATTTTATCTTTACAGCACATGTCAATTGGGACTACCTGCATTCAATGTGGCCGCTGGCTGCTGTATTGCACAGAGTAGCTCTAGCTGATTTCCCCCTTTTGACCCATCCAAGAACTAGAAGCTTTGCTAAGAGATCGAATCTGAAAGCCACTACAGTAACTACTAACCGCCGTTCTGAGGACGGGCCCGGAGCCCAGTTCTATTCCATAAGTTAATTCGAATTGTGGAAGCAGAGCACATTTTGCCATGTTTTCCAAGCTTCCAGCAAATGAAGAAACGAGGCCCAGGTCTTCATTTGGCAGTAGTCCCAAATTCTGGGGCCGCCAGTGAACTACACTGAGGATTTTTCTGCCAAATAAAAAGGAGGCTGGTGGTTCTTAGTATCAAGGGACTGCTTGACAGCTTAACATTTGCAAAACATCTCTTTCATCTGCCTACTGCAAGAGCTGACAGCAGCTTCTGAGCTTGTCATCCTCCCAGGGGTCAGATGCTAAAGATGCTGGTGAGAAGGTTGGCCCTGCTCCCGCTGCCCTGCTCCAAACCCCCTCTTCCCCCCAGGCCCCTCAGAGGAAAAGCTGTCTCTCCTCCGTTTGTCAGTCTCCTCCACACATTCTGTTTGCTGTTTTGTGTGGGGGTTTCCTTATTACTACATCTTTTTTCACCTGATTTCCAAGATCACTCTTTTCAAGGTCTCCTAGAAGGAGACCACTTGTCACTGCCACTCACCATCTGCCCAGGCACCCAGGTGAGAAAGAAATCTCTTTCTTCAGATGGAATCCATCTTCAGATCATGGTCCCCCGACCTCCAAACAGTCCCTTGAATTCATCCCTTCCTGTTCCCCTGCCACGGTCCAGGTTTATACTTCCTGCTGACTCACGCGGATTAGTGAATCAACCGTCTAACTGGCCGCTGTCTCCAATTCCACTCCCCTTACTCCCCAGTTTATCTTCAACACTGCTGCCAGGGTGAGATTTCTAAAATATAGACCCAATTAGGTCACTTTTATGGTTTCAAGACTTTTACTGACTCTTCACTGCCAATCTGCACAGTGGTTTTCAATGCTTTTTATAAGCAGAGCCTTAAATTTTTTCAATGTGATGAAACCAGGAGCCCCAGGATACAAAACCTAAAATCTGAGCTACTGTGGGGACAGAGGGTCAGGGCAGAAGCAGGGACAGAGGCCTGAGAATCTGCCCTGAAGTTCTCAAGTCCCACATCCTGTGGGACCCATGGCAGCTTCAAGGAATCCTGGAGCTCCCTGGAAAGCTGGAACGTGCTGCCTGGCAGTCAAGGGCATGAGGGTCCAGCTCACCTTCTTGGGGACTGCTTTTTCGTGAAACTCTCCCCTCCCACAACTGCTACTCTATCCCCAGAGTTATGTCTTGGTCCTCTTCTACCATCACTCCACCCAGTCTACCTGTGCAAGCTCTCACACAGCTGTGCTTTCACCCACACGACACAGCTTCTCTGTGACAAGAAATAGCCTGGCACTGGCCAGAGCCCCATTTGGTTTTGCAAAATGCTTGGCAGAGCCGTAACCGAGAGAGATGACACTCAGGTATCAGCACAATTCAGTTCACGCCTCCATATTTCCTAACTTAAAGTGAAATGATTCCATTTCAAATTTGATTTAATTTTTTTTAGAAGTTGCCTCCTTATACAAATCACAACCACAGATAATTTCTCCAACAATGGTCTGAGTGGCGCCAATAGAAATCTAGGGTAGAAGTTAAAAAGGAGAAAGGACCAGAACACATCCTGTTCTATCCCTCGAGATATTAGTATTCACTCATAAAAAACACAGCCTTACTGATTCTCAGCCTCATGGTCGTTGGAAAGTAGGGGCTGTGAAGGTAAAGAGCAACCAGTGGGCTGGAAATGTCAATTAACTGGATGGGAGGGAGCCTATCACAATGTATACATATATAACATCACCAGATCATACATTTTAAGTATCTTACAACTGTGTCAATTATACCTCAATAAAGCTGAACGCCCCTCTCCCCCCAAAAAAGAAATCTAGGGTAGAAACAACTTATCCTCAGCTATAAATGTGCTAATGACCACATAGGAGATCCCACCCAGGCAGAGAAGGCTCCTGGAAGAGGGGGGCTCAGTTCCTCTACTCAAGGCTGCTGCCACCTGGCTTCAAGGACATGGCCACCATGACCCTCTGGTGTCTATCTCATCATAATTTTCTTAAAAGCATGTCACCTTAGGCAGTTATAACATGTCACCTCAAGCTGCTATAACAAAACACCCCAGACTGAGCGGCTTAAACAACAGACGTTTATTTCTCACAGTCTGGAGGCTGGGAAGTCTGAGATTGAGGTGCTGGCTCCATCCATTCTGGTAAGGGCCTGCTTCCCGGCTTACAGACAGCCACCTTCTGGCTGTGTCCTTATGAGGAGAGAGGAAGCTCTGGTCCCTTTGTCTTCCTAGAAGGACACTAATCCCATCTAAACCTAATTACCTAGCAAAGGCCCTGCCCCCAAATACCAACTCACTAGGGGCTGCCAGGGCTTCAACATACGAATTCGGGGGGAAAACACATTCGATCTATAACACATACATCCATTCAAAGTGCATTTCCTGAGAGGCAGCACGATGTCATGGAAAAAGAAGTAAATCTGAAGTCAAAACTCCCGCCAGTGACAGAGTGATCTTTGGGGAAATCAGTTAACATGGTCAACTCTCAGATCTGTCTGAAGGAAACGTCAATTCTGTTGGGCCCACATAGCTGCAGTTGCTGTGAAACTCCAAGTAGATGTGGGTAAAGACGACTGGGGTGAGTCAATATTCATTTTTCTTCTTTAAGGAGTCACCCTCTTTGGAGAATGTCAACCAAAACTGTTTCCTCGTGGCACCTCAGAGAAGGCAAGTGACTTAACCAAGAACCACAGTACAGGAGCCTGGGGGCCGCCCCTCCCTGGCACATTGCCCTTCACCTAAACTGTTTTAGTAGCACCTTAATTCCATTCTTTTTTTCTTAAGCTAGGGATCTACAGAAACTTTCGTAAACCCATATATTAAGTCTTAACAATTTTTAACTGAAGCCTAGCAGGACATCAAAATATTTCTTTAATGCATTAAGCAAATATTTTTGATTCATAATCATTGAATCAAATGAAATTATCTTGATTCATAATTTCATCTGACCTTCAGGACGGCTCTGCAGTGCCTGTGTTGTCACAGGCCTTCGTCCATTCCATTTTTCCAGAATTTGAGGGTCAGGAAAGGCAGGTAACTTGCCCAAGACCACACGGGTGGAAAGTGGCAGAGGACATTCAAACTCATGTTTGCGTGACCAAATCCAGTTCTTTTCCCACTAGCCTAGGGTACCTCAACAGGGAAAAATAATCTCATGAAATTAGAGAAAAGGGTCAAAAATACTTTTTTTTCAGACATGTGCACACAACATTCACATTTTGACAAAAGCAGAAATTGCCACATGAGGGGGAAATGGACTAGTCTTTTTCCTGTTCTAAAGTTTAAAACGTAACCAAAACACACTTGGGACTTGCTAACTTAAGCAAGCAAAAGGCTTGTACATACTAATGTGCTTCCACAGTCTGTGTACACAGAGGTACACAGACGTAGGGGTGGTGACTGAGGCTAAGGCTGGCTCAGCGGATTCCACCCCCAGCCCCCATCCGCTCCATCCTTCCCTCCACATTATATTCTGGGGTGACACCTTCACTCAGGTTCTTTTAAAAGCCTGCTGCTTTAAAGTGTATAGATGCGAGACCAAATTCCTGCCTGAAATGCTGGTGGGGGTTCACTACACCCCCTCAGCTCTAAGGCTCACCCCTGATTTCCCACTGCCCCCTCCACCCTGCAGCTTGCCCCGGCCTCCTGCCCCTCCCACTGCCCCCTATCGCAGTGCCGCCTGCTGGGGAGGCAGGGGTGGGAGAGGGCCGAGGGCCGCAGGACCCTGGCCACTGGGGCATTGTGAAGTGGCCCTGGCGTCACAGGCGCCTGGCATCCCGGCCCCAGGGGACAGGGGGCGGGTCTCCGCAGCGCCCCCTGGAGGCCGCAGGACCCCGGCTCCTACGCTGCGCGCGGGGAGGGGACATGAAGGGCTTCGGCAGCTTCTCCTCGCTGCCCCACGCAGACCTCTGGGAGCCTCCGCCGCTCCGCGGAGAGCGCGCCTCCTCCTCGCGGCTGCGTGGACCCAGACCCCAGACCCAGCCGGCGCAGGGCTCCTGGGCTGGGACTCCGGGCGCGGGGAGTGGGGCTGCCGCGGCCTTGTCACCCCCGCACTGCTCGCCCACCCTGCGGCCTCGCCGGCGCCAGTCCCCGCACAACTCACTGTGGGAAAGCCTTTGCCTGAGAGATATGGCCCGGAAGCCCCCAGACCGCAGCAGGAAGCGCGGGCCCCGCAGCCGGCGCCTGGAAGATGCCTGGGGGGAGCCAAGGACCCAGCCCCACCCTCTGGGGAGAAGCAGGCGCAGGCCAGCCTGGCCGCAGCAGCCCCAGCTGTCACCCCAACAGCCCCAGTCCTGCCAACACTACCCCCCAGCCCAGGGAGATTCGCCCCCACCGTACTCCACGGGTGCTTACACGCCCCCGAATGGAACTTTCGGGGCAGAAAAGGGGCAGAGTGGAGACCCGTGGGCAGTGCCAGTCCGCAGAGGTCAAGATTGCTGTTCCCTTTCCTCAGTTCCCACAGAGAAGTCGTCTGCGCCCTCTCAAGCGTGCAGGGCGCGGTCCGCTTGCGTGTCCACCCAGAGGAGGGACAGTAGTGATGGCGTGGAGTTACTAGCCAGCCAGTACTCCCAGCCCGCAGTCCCCAGCAAGGAGATGCAGAGCCAGCGCACCCAGATCCTCAAGAACAAGCTGGAAGAGGCGGTGACGTCTTCCAGGGACCAGAAGATTGTGGCCCTGGTGCTCACCCGACTCAAGAAGGCCCGGAGGATGCGGGAACTGCAGCAGCAGGCGGCTGTCGCCTGGGAGGAGCTGAAGCGCTCGGACCAGAAGGTCCAGATGACACTGGACAGGGAGCGCAAGCTGCTACTGCAGCAGAGCCGGGAGCAGTGGCTGCAGAAGGAGCAGCGCAAGACTCGCCTGAGCGGGGAGCAGCATGTTGGACGGAAACAGGACGGCCAAGCCAAGAACATGGTCCAGCAAGAGAATCAGTGGAAGGGGCCATCAGAGGACCAGGAGACCCAGCGCCAGGAGAAGCTGGAAAAGGCCCGCCCCGGCACTGATCACAGGAAGCAGTGCCAGGTCCAGCGCCAGCAAGAGCAGGAAGAGAAGGTGGGGCAGGACCAGCGGGAGCAGAGCAGCCTGGAGCTGCAGAAGAGGCCAGAGCAGGCCTGTCACAAGAAGCAGCTGCACGCCACCGGGGGCCAGAAAAAGGTCCAGGAAGCCAATCTCAGCTCCCTAGTCAATTACCAGGCCCGGAAGGTCCTCATGGACTGCCAGGCCAAGGCTGAGGAGCTCCTCAGGAAGCTGTCCCTGGAACAGAGTTCCCAGCGGTCCCAAGAGATCCACCAGGGCCTGATTAGGGAGCGTCACCGAGAGCTGAGGGAGAAGGCTCGGCAGGAGGAGGAGCAGTTCCAGCAGGTCAAGTGGTGTGCGGAGCAGCTGGCAGAGCAGAGGAGGGTGCACAAGCAGCTGTTGGTGGAGCTGGCGGACCAGCAGTTCCAGCAGGACAGGAGCAACATCCACAAGAACCTCCGGGACCAGGAACAGCACATGCGAGAGCTCAACATCCTGCGGGAGAAGAACCATCACATCCTGAAGCTGAAAGCCGAGAAGGAGGAAAAGTGCCATGTGGAGGGCATCAAGGAAGCCATTAGGAAAAAGGAGCAGATGGAAGAGCTCTCCCGAGAGAAAGATGCCACCTTCGAGGAATTCCAGAGGATCTCCAGGGCCTCCAGGAGGGACAACGTGAGAGCCAACAGCCTCTTTGCTCAGCTGGAACGGGAGGCCCAGCTCCATGCGGGTCAGCAAAGAGGGGGCTACTGAGAACCTGACAGAGAGAGAAAGAGAGCTCACCGCCCAGGTGGCTAGAAAGACATCTGGTGATGGGATTCAGTTTATAATCTGATTATAAGGGAGCATTGATATTAAAACAATTATAAAATAGCTACAATTTCCTCTCGTGAACTAGTTTGTCCCTTCACTTGGGTAGTTGAGAGGGTGAGGGATAGAGGTTTGGGAATTTTAGGAAAATTACTTGCCTTTGTAAATTTTGACTGAAATAGACAATATGCAGTTAGCTCTCAAGTAATCTTAGAAGCACATCTTGGAGGAACCAGAGAAAAATCTATAATAGGAGAGATTGTTCTATGTCATGGTTTTTTCCTCTCCCAGAATTTACAAAAGGGTGAAGTGTGAAGTACCAGTCATAATAAATCTCCAAGAAGAAGAAGAAGAAGAAAAAAAAAAAGCATGTGGGGGGGGGGGTCTGTAAACAAGTAGATTTGGGAACCCTGCATATTGCATCCCCCCTTGAGAGTTTATAGTACATGAAAAGTTTAAAGGCTCTGAAAAGGCCTGCAGTAAAGAAACTTATTTGTTTACCTTAGGGTTTTGCACAAACCATGGAACGCTTTTTATTTTTCAAATCATTCCATGGAACTGGTGTCTGAAATGTTTTTGAAAATGGCTCTCTATAGTTCCTCCCAGATTGTATACTTCTTTGGCCCACCCTCCCAGCGCTGATAGAAAATGTTGACAATAGTGCTTGAAGACTCCAGCACAGCCATGCTAGTCAAGAGCTCACTGGAACATTTTGGTCTGATTCTTTTTATTCCCCACTTTTGTTCAGGCCTATCCAATTTTTTGAAACAAAACCCATTGGAATCCTTCTCTTCCCCTGTATTTCTCCTCTGTCTCTTTGGCAGGAGGTATATGATGTCATTCTGTCTGCCCACATTATGTCTAATTAACCTAACCTGGCTCAGCATGCATAATTGTGCCTGATTCAGGAACATGACATTTTTAAAACACGGAGCCAGAAGCCAAGTAGAATTTAACTCGTCACATCTCAAAGTCTCCGTCAAGAAATTCTAAAGGATTTCTTTAAAAGCCCCTCATGTAACATTTATCTTTCAAAGAGAGAGACCCAGACAGAATAAGCCCCACTGCATGACTTTTGTTGTAGTAGTATTTTTTAAATGACGTGAAAGGTACCCTGGCAAGGGATTTTGTTCAGAGGTGAGTGTGAGAGTCACATTCTCATCGTATATAATGGGCCCTCTCCCCTATTTTGTTTTCTTCCTCTGCCCTAGGTCTCCTCTACCTGCTCGGGTCTACCGAAGAGGCCTACTCAGGCCCTCATTGTTTTGCTCAAAAATGGAAGGGCTCATACATGTTGCCTCAGTTTCCAATCTTATCCTCTTCTCCTCGACCAAGCTAATCCTCTGATGTAGACAAATGCCATGGGCATTCCCAGCATTCTGGGACAGAGCTTAGGATGTTTCAGGCAGACCTCGCATGAATCTAACACTTCCTCTTGACTTCGTTATGTGACTTTGGGGAAGTTACCATCCTGAGCCTCCGTTTCCTCATCTGTAAAATAGAATTATAATTCATGCTTCACAGGGATGTTGTGAGGGGTGGTTCAATAAAATCAGGTGTTTGGCATGGTGCCCAGAATCTAACACACACTCTATCATTCAATATTGGGGGTTTTATTATACAATGACACAGACCTTCCATTGTTTGTCAATTCCATTCTCCCTATCTCGATGACTTCTCACCAGCTGGCTCCTGCCATCATATCTAAGTCTGATCTGTCTGAGGTTAGTTCACATTCTGTCTTTTCTGTGAAAGGTGGGACCTCCCTGGCTGCCCCATCTTGATATCACGCTTCTCTGACAAAGAGCATGGCTCATTGAGCACTTAGTAGTTACTGTTTTGTGTGCCATATTCACTTTGCAATCCATATCTTGGCTTCTAAGTTGTACTATGTGCTACCTGAGGCCAAGGTCATTGTCTTAGAGTTTGTTATACCCATGCTTAACATGGTGGTCAATATACAGTCAAAGTGAAAGCCATTAAGCAGGATGTTTTGACCCCACATCCATTTCCTTTGTCTTCACCTTACTAATGTTCTTTGCTCTTTGCGCCAAGAAATAAACTTTCTGCTTTCAGAAAATGGAGACTTCACGACATAAAAGCATTATATAGCTAGAGTCTCTATATAATAAAATGTTTGATTCATCTGGGAGATAAAACAATTCTTAGTCATACATATATGTAAAACCAAACTGATAGAATACATAGAGAAATTAAACTCAACACGAGAGTAGGAGATGTTAGAAGTATCTCTTATTTATTGATAGGACAAAAAATAGTAAAAATATAAAAATTCAATTAGCAAGTTTGGTTTATCGGGCATGTATAGATTCCATATAACAATGGGATATTTACAAAAATTGACCATCAGCCATAAAACAAGAGTCAAATTTTCAAATATCCTTTATCATACGGACCAAGTTTTCTAATGTCAATGCGATTAAATTAGAACTCAAAAATATATGCTTAGAACTTTAAAACTTCATTTTTAAATACTTTGTGGATAATAATATAAGAAAAATTAAATATATTCTGAGCTAGACAATAATGAAAATAAATAATATACAAGACTTATGGCACATAGTGAAGAAGATAACATGAGAGAAATGTAGAGGTTTAAATGCTTATCAATATAAGAAAAGCTGAAAATTAATGAGCTAATCATCCAACTTAAGCAATTACCAAATAAACAACAGAATAAATTTAAAGAAAGATAATTTTAAGTGCAGAAATTAATGAAATAGAGAAAAAAGATGACATGACTCTGATTAACAAAAACTAAAAGTTGGTTCTTTGAAAACACGAATAAAATAGGCAAGCTTCTAACAGAGTTCAAGAAAGAGAGACACAAAATAGCATTAAAAATAAAAGGGGGATATAATGAGAGATCCAAAAGAGACTAAAAAGAATGTACTATAAAAAACTATATGCCAAAGAATGCATAAAGATGTATTAACTTAGAAGAAATGAACACATTCCTTTAAAAATAACCAACTCAAAAAGAAATAAAAAGTTCAAATAGCTCATCACCATTAAAACAACCAAATCAACTGTTTAATTTTCCTACAAAGAATCACCAGGCCAGATGATTTTACAGGTAATTTCTACCAAACATGTATGGAAAATATCCTAACCTTATGCAAATCATCTGAGGAAAAGAAAAGAAAAAGAATACTCCCCAACTTATTCTGAGTCTACCATACCTTTGATACTAAAACTCAAAAAATGGAATAAAGAAAAATGATAGGAAAGCCTCATTCATGAACATAAAGGCAATACTCCTACACAAATATTAGCAAAATTAATCCTGCACTTTATGAAAAGAGATAACACATCACGCCTAAACTGGATTTATTCCAGGAATATAAAAGTTCACTTCAGAAAATCTGTAATTATCAGTCACTACATTAGCATATTAAAAGAAGAAAACAATATGGTTATTTCAATAGACGGAGAAAACACATTTGATGAAATTCAAAATACGTATTTATGAAAAAAATATTTTTTAACTAGCTCAAAGTAGAAAAGGATTTCCTTAATCTGGTAAGTGGAATCTACCCAAAACCTACAGCAAACGTTATTTTTAATGGTGAAACAGTGAAGGTTTTTAAAATCAGGAAGAAAAAAAAAGAAATAAAAGGTATAAGGTTTGGAAAGGGAAAACAAAAAGCCCTCAGAATTCTCATTATTAACAGATGATATGATTGTTCCCATTGACTATTTTATCTACAAACTTAGAAGTTTATATATTCATAATAGCACTTTTTTTTTCGATAGTCAAGAACCAGAAACAACTCAACATCTATCAATGGTAGAATGGATGAATAAATCCAGGCACAGTCAGTCAACCCATGGAATTCTGTACAGCGAGGAGCATACAAATGATCAACAGCCATAATAAGAACGATGGGTGCATCTCACAAACTTAATGTCGAGGGAAAGAAGCCAAACACCAAAAGCACACCCCGCATGATTCCATGTACATAAAGTACAAATACAGACGCGACTCATCTCTGCTGTGGGAAACCAGGACAGTGGTTTTCCTTGGTGGGGGGCCCATGGAAGGAAGGGGTACAAGAATGCCGCGTGCAGCCTTGGAGTAAAACCTGAGATGTAGGTAGAGTCGGTCACTGTTGCGTCTAAACTCTGGCTCTGCACCCACCAGCTGACTATCACAGCTGTGCGACTCAGTTTTCTCCACCAGAAAATGGACATAATAATGGTTCCTCACCTTACTGGATTGCTGTGAGGTGAGACAATGTAGGTGAAGTCTGTGGTCAGGAAGTTGTGGAGAACAGGAGCTATGGTTGTCATGAGCATTACTTTTCTTCCTGGCCCTTTTACTAGGAGCCTAGGGATTCCTGGGGGGCAAAACACACAAGAAACAAATAGTTTTTCCCTTAGCAGATGGCTTTCGATTTCAAGATATTTCCTCCAAAGCTGCTTTGGGGATCTTCCACACCCCAGACAGGTCCTGTTCAGCTTATGTTGGTGTTGTTTTGTCATTGAAACTCCTGCCAAGGTCAGATGCACCAATTGTCACATGATAAACTCTGCCAGGGGAGGGGCTGACATACTAAATCAACTGCCTACTTTACTGCGATTCTTACAAATCTCAGAACCAGCGAAACAGACCTTTCATTCTTGCCTTTATGGTCAGAGCTGCTTGAGTCTGAGTGCATTTTGGTTTAGAGGTGCATTCTGGTTTGGCAGTGTTTGTAAAGCTTCCCCAAACCACTCTATTAGGGACTCGTCAGGCAGCCTCCTGCCACATGCCCACCACGTGGGCGCACAGGCATTTATCATGAAAAGAATGCAGCACTTGCTTTCCCAGCCTTAAATTTCCTACTTTTTGTAAAAGCACCTAAAATAGATTTTGAATTGTATAGTTTTCATACAATGCTGTTTTTGCAAAGTGTTTCTTGAATAATTAGTGGTGCTTTAGTGTTTGAAAAATAACCTCGCTCAAAGAGTCGGAACATAATGTGCCCATTTAATATAACCTGCATTAATGGGAGCATCTCCAAGCCAAATGGAAGGAGATGGAAAGACATATGGGAAGGATCAACATTTGGGCTTCTGGAAGAGAGCTGTGAACATGAAAAGCCAGACATCAGTAGAGCTTTACCAATCAGTGTTCACTCAGCTTCATTCATTAGACAGGGGGATTGAGTGAGCAGCAAATACACACACACACACACACACATACACACACACACACACACACACACACACACACTCCAAGGGATATCGTGGTGAGCAATTGGTCCAAGCATCCAACCCATGTGACTTTTGCGGCACCCCAAGACGAGTCTGAGGCATTTAAAGTAGTGAGGAAAATAAGAAGTGCTCCCCTGGTTCATGACATAAAGCAGCAAGGAGCTTGAAAAGAGGTACTCTGGGTTAGGGGTGCTACACGAAGACCCCAAATAAAACCAGCAGAGAAGCTATTCACCCCTCTGCCCAGGCTGAAGAAGACACCGTCCAGAACATTAATTCTGCCATGCTTTAGTCTTTCAGGCAGAAAATGTCCTGGCAGAAGTGCATTTTGCAAGCTGAACAAAAAAGAATCCTCTTCGGAGCATAGGGGATCGATGAGAATAGATGTGAAAGCACTTTGGAAAGTTAAAGGGATTGTACAAAGGTGAAGAATCATTGTCATCAGTGTGTTTGCTAAGGAGATG
Source organism: Rhinolophus hipposideros (assembly GCF_964194185.1). Taxonomy (NCBI): domain Eukaryota; kingdom Metazoa; phylum Chordata; class Mammalia; order Chiroptera; family Rhinolophidae; genus Rhinolophus; species Rhinolophus hipposideros. Next base: position 12,666,025 of record NC_138072.1, read on the forward strand.
CCAGAGTATTTCTTCTCCATCAGTGGTCATGACACCCCAAGGGCCGGCCGTGTGTGGGTGAGGACAGCGTCAGAGACAGTGTCACAAGGCCAGTGGTCACATACAGTCCCACTAACTACCAACCAGCAAGCCCCTCACCTCTTTGGCCTTGAATTTCATATCCGTGAATGGGGCCTAATACCATCCTGCTCACAAGGTTGGTGTGAGGCCACATAGGTGAAAATGCCCAGTGTACCAGAGGCTTCAAACACAGCTATTGTTCGCGGAGCTCTTATTATGGGCCAGATGCCATGCCGAGTGCTTTGTGCCCAGTCTCCTGTCAGTCTGCAGAAGACAACTATGTGGTAAGAACAGCTATGCTCCATGTATGATGAAGACGCGGAAACTACGAGAGGCTCTGAGAGGTCAAGCAGGTGTGCCCGAGGCCCTGAAACCAGGAAGTGACAGGATCAGGGCTGAAACACGAAACTGTTCCCAGCCCCAGGCTCTGTTCACTCTTGACCATTTTCAATAAATGTTGGTTGGATCCCAATGAGGCTGTCTATCTTTGGAAGGCAGGTACTGTTTTGTATTTCCTGAACTCCCATGCCAGAGAAGCTGTTCTCGTATTGGCTGCCAATAAATATTTACTGAAATTGAATTGTAACAGCCCTGTGGGAAGGTCCGTGCTGGCCAGGTCAGGGCTCTGACAGCTGTTCCGTGAGCTCCACCTGAGTCCCCCACCCAGGTGGGATGACCTCTGCACAGGCGGCTCGGAGGCCATCACGTACGTAGCTCCCAAGGGCAGCAGATCAGCCAACTGGGCCTGTCCCCACCCTGTAAAGAGGGACCCAGATCAGCTTCCCTCTGGGTGGCAGGGTAGGTGTCTGAGGCCCTGGAGTCCTGCTTCAAGGGTGTAGTTTGGCTTGTCTCAAAGCTTCCAAAACATCACTTAAGAAGTAACCTTTGAGAGAGCCTGGCTGCCCTGCATTGTAAATCTTGGCATGTTTTCAAAAGCTTGACGTGAAGACTGTATTGTAGAAAACCCTGCACCACCAGCAACTTCTAAAATGAAAACTACTACAGCGTACACAATGGGAAATGCACCCAGCATTCCAAGTTAAGGCTTCCTAACATAGTACAGATTTCCCCATTCTTAAGGACAGGTGCACAGGGCTTGATTTGCTGTGATACTTAAATACAACTGAGGTGTAATTTAGGGAGCTCAAGTTATCTCTGAGTCAATGCCAAATTAATGCCATTGTAAATTTTCTCCCGGATAACTTCTTCGCACGCTGGAGAAAGTAATGTTCTGGTCTTCAATTACGTGAAAGATGGTATAGAATATTTCCTGGGAAGCTAATTGGTAGGTTTGGTAAAGATGCTTCTCTTGGGTAACCACATTTCCTCCTTTTCTCTCTTCCCTGGGTATTCGCCTTTAAGCAAACCTTCTCGTGCATTTGTCACTCTTTGCAGGTAGAGTTAGGTCCTTCAGGGGCTACAGAATGCTGGAGGAGAAGGGTTGCTACTCAAGGAAGCACTGATGAGTGGGCAGGAGACAGCCAAATTGTGTCGACAAGCATGGGAGGCTGGCAGATGGAGCAGCTCACCAATTTGGCACTGTCCTCTGAATCAAAGCAGCCCCACCTCTACCGCAATTAGAGTAATTTTCCAGGGACTGTTTGCCAGGCCGAAAGTACTATATGGATTGGAACTCCAGCGTCCCGTGGCCTCTCCAGCCTCTAGCATGAGATACCCCTTCGTTTTCATCGGATTTTATCTTGACCTGCTCACATAAAATCTTGGATTCCTGCAAAGTTGCCCCTGGGAGACCCAGGGAGCCCCCTTCGCACCATATTTATGAGCATGTTCTGCCTCTGTCTGGCTCCCGTCTTTTGAGAGCCCACGTGAGAGTGGCTGGCAGTGCCTCTGTCCCCCTGCACTGTCACTTCTGCCAAGTTCTGAGATTCTGCAGCACAGGGTGCCTCGTGCCCAGAATATATAGATAAATGTCCTTGTCCCCCACCGTGAGTCCTTTTGTCATAGGGATACACATGCCTGCTACTCATAGTCTTAGATGTGTAGTCTCTCAATCGAGACAGTTCCTTCAGCCCTGCCTGCTGCCCTCTATACCCTGCCATGGGCAGGAGCCCAGCACAAATCTCCCACCGCTCTCAGAATCTCTGTGCAATTCAGTTCTTGCAAACTGAGTCCTGCCGGCCACCAGCTCACCCAACAGGCCTGGACACGTTTACTCTGTGAGAACTCAAGGAAGAACACCCACTGTAGGAATACTTATGTTATTAGTTAACATGACTAATTTTATGCTGATGGTGTTGCTTGAAAAAAACTGAGAAAATAGATACAGATAGACATGCATGCATACATACATATGTGGGGGAGGGGCATGAGAAAGGACTTCCTTCCAGGGGAAAGTCAGCAGATACTTGTAAAACGAACAATACATTTAGAACACGAGCATTTGGCAACCATCATCATAATGATAGATTCAGGCCAGAATCATCAATGGATGCTCAAACTAGTGGGAAACTTGGAGTATATTTATAATCTCAAAGGATTATCCCGCAAGATAATTACAAAGTAACTTTACAAAAGGGAAAAAGAAACAACGTTACAGTGGAGAAACCTGGTCCATTCGGCCTTAACCAAATGATCAAAGCTAACACCGCTCATAATGAGACAAAGTGACAGCACGTGCCTACAAGGCACTGAGAGCAGAACACGGCTTCTCTGATATTACTGCCGAAAGCACACAGCCTGAATGCGATCACAAGGAAACATCAGACAGACACAAATGAAGGGATATGCTATAAAATAACTGGCGCATACCATGAAAAAGTATCACTATCGGGTAAACAAAGAGATACTTAATAACTTTAAAATAAAAGGACATGACGACGGGAAAACCGGTGAAATCTGAATAAGGCCTGTAGATTAGGTAATAGTATTACATCCATCTACCACGTATCAACATGGCTGGTGAGAGAGAAATGGGTAAAATAAATGTATTCCGATGTTAACATTTACTTGTATTCGAGTGAAATTCTTTGTACTAATCTTGTAAACTTCTCTGGAAACTGGAAAGTATGTCAAAATTAATTATTTAAAATCTGAGCTATTCTTTGAGGTGTCTGAAGACGTGTCTATATGTTGCCAAATGGGGAAATGGTTACTATTTTCCAAACAATGGTTCGGTCCAGTCATCTCGATGGATACATAGGGCACAGCTGGCTTCCCAGACCTTTGTGAGCAGAGAATCGGTCATCACTGTTACCTGAACTTGAGCTAGTTCTAAACCTTTTCATGGCTGTTTCAAAATAGCTCAGGGAAAATGGGAGGGTGAGAAAGATGGGATGGATGTGGCAATTTCTAAAAGAACACATGCCCCCACACCCCTGCCTACATCCCCTATGGGGTCTTCAACGTGGCTTCTGAGAGGAAAAGCTGGAAGATCAAGGAAAGCCGCTACTTCCCCTTCAAGCCCGGGACCAAGAGTTCCACGTGCCTGGATTCCTGTGAGCCTGCTCAGTGGCCCAGGTCTCAGGAGCTGATTTCTTTTGGTACTAAAAATAACTCAGGGCTAGCTCCACGCTATGCACACAAAGACACCCTGAGGGCACTCCTGTTGGCATCAGGAAACTCAGAGAAACCCAATAAAACTCTTCTTCATTTTCCCTCTCTGGGAGCACAGACAAGCAACAACAATCCTGTCAGCTTGGGTGTCTCCTGAGGGGCGGGGTGGCTTTAAGCCCCAGCAAAGGAGCAAGGAAGATGGGAAGTTAGGGCCTTCTGGGCTGCCCAACGCTGGTTCCCAGGAAAGATGAGGCCCTGCTGCTTCTACCTTCTGTTCAGGGGCCCCCAGCCCTCTGGCAATTTCCCATGTGGCCAGCTGGGGGAGACCTTCTGGGGCAAAGTGCCGGGTATTTGTGCCAGAGAGGGGCTTCAGGGCAGTATGTGGGTTGTGACAACCAGAAAATACTGCTTTCGGCTGAATCTGCTACAATCTACCATTCCCCTCCAATGTAGGAGTGACAGATATCAACGAGGGAAGAGGGTTCTCCCAAGATTAGTCAGGAAGTGACCTCAGGGTGAGACAGGAAGAAGGAATATGACGAGAACCCGTCCCCCATCCCCAACTTGAACCCTTCAGCGCTCCCTTCCCACTGTCACATACCTTGAATAGGAAGAAGTACTTATACACGCGTCAGATATGCAACACTTACTGGTTTTGAATCAAATAAATCACATCATGAGAATAGTCAGTATTCACTGAGTACCTGCTGTGTTTCAGGCACTATGCTAATCAGTCTAGTAATGATCTCGTGTAGTCCTCAAAACAACCTATATGATAGGTATTATTAGTCCCATTTTAGAATTGAGGCAACTGAAGCTAAGAAAGGCAATTTACCAAGTCACCTCTGAGAAAGTGTAAAAGCAATTAAGCAGTTTACAATCAAACGGGGGAGCCAAACAACTACATGAAATATTAAACAGCAATAAAAGTGCTGTTCGGAGAAGGCTGTCGCCATAGATTTTGTCAATGACCTCATCATTCTCAAGGTTTCAATCATCGCCATGAAGGGCCCCCTAAATCTCGAGCTCTTGGTCCAGCCTCTCTCCTGAGCTACAAAACTCCCCTAAATTTTAGCTGTCTGCCTCATACCCGCTCCAGATGCCCTATCTGCCACTCGTACTCCGCCTGGCTAAAACTAATCTCATCATGACTTCTATCTTCATCCCAAACAAACTCCACATTGATGACTCTGTTTCTGGCCCAGTGTCTCCACTCTCCTAAGAACTGAGGTTTCAAACCCTGAGCGTTTCCTCCTTTATTGCATGATATGTTGCCTGAAATACTGTTTTTCTCATTTGTCTTTCTCTCTCATCCCTGCACCATTCCTCTCACCCAACATCCACCCCGCCCCCAACACTGCCCAGAGGAAATCTGGGCTCTCTTGGCCTTGAAATGTGATATAACTTCTTTATCCATCCCCCAGTGCCCAAGAATAAATTTTTGGAAGTTGATCAATCAGAAAAAGGAATGTCAAGTCCTGGACCCTCACTTTGCTTAGATCCAATTTTAATAGTTCACACAAATACCTTTATTACCTAACAGGATGGGATGGGGATTCTTAGAGTGAAGGAAATAACGTTTTTTTTAAGAAGCTACCAAGCCTTCTGCCAGATGCCTTCACACACATTATCTAGCTTAATTCTTATCACAACTCTGCAAGGAAGATGTTATAAAACTACTTTATAGACAAATTGAAAATCAAGTGAGAAAAGCTAAATAACGTGCTCAAATCACACACCTAGTGAGTCTAGGACCCCTTCTCTTCTCCTTTTACAATTTCCCCCTCAGTGACCTCACCCAGATTTAAAATATCGTTCACACAGTGGTGACGCCCAGGTTCCTATCTACAGCTCTGTGTTCTGGACTCCTTTGAACCCCCTACTGACATCTCCACTTAGATGGCTTATCCCCCTAGACGACCTAACATGTCCGAAATACAAGTCTTGACTTTTTTTTACCTTCCCCACCAAAATAGTTCCTTCCCTCCTCCCCATCTTGCCCACCCAATTTGTGTATCACAGTTGCTTGGGCCAAAGATGGAGGAGTCACTCCTGATGTGCCTCTTTCCCTCCTCTACCCTCCTTTCTAGTGGTTTGGTTAAGTCATTAGCGAGACTTTTGAGCTCTAATACCAAAACTGGCCTAGGATCCAAAGATGTCTGACCATCTGCACAGCCCACCCCTAGACCAGGCCCCTACCACCTCTTGCCCAGTTGACTACAGTGGCCTTCCACCTCTACCTGCCTCCATTCTTGCTGCCTACCTTCTCTCCCCAGAGTACATGCTCCCTACATTAGTGTGAGAAATCGTTGGAAAGCATCACCGGACCATGTTGCCCTCCCTGCTTAAAACCCCGCGATGACTTCCCAGCACGATGTCCAACGCAGCCTGCTGAACGTTTTGCTTCATTTCTACCACTCGCTCCCTTGCCCTCCCAACTCCAGTAACACAGGCTGACTTAAACATGTCAGTCTCATTCCTGCCTCAGAACGTTTGTATTTACCTGGAATCTTCTTCCCCCAGGTCTTCCTTCTAGCTTTTTCCTTCACATAATTCAGGTCTCTCACCTCCTCAGAGCTCCCTGACCACCTAGCTAAGGTAGCCAATTGGCTCCAACACTCTCTATCTTATTATTCTGTTTTCTTCTTAGTACATACCAGTATATGAAATTAACTTTAAAAAATATGCTTGTAGGGGGCGGATGGGTGACTCAGTTGGTTAGAGAGCGAGCTCTTAACAACAAGGTTGCCAGTTCAATTCCCACATGGGATGGTGGGCTGCGCCCCCTGCAACTAAAGATTGAAAACGGCAACTGGACTTGGAGCTGAGCTGCGCCCTCCACAACTAGATTGAGGGACAACTTGGAGCTGATGGGCCCTGGAGAAACACACTGTTCCCCAATACTCCCCAACAAAATTTTAAAAAATGCTTATTGACTGTCTACCTAGATTAGATAATAAACTTCATGAATGCAGACACTTTCTCTCATTTCTTATACCCCATTTCTTAGTATAGCATCCAAATGGGTGCTCAATAAATATACGTCGAATTAAAGAATGAATGAGTTTCGGAATGAGAATTGAAATCAGGCTCGTGTAAATGAAAACCTCATGTTCCTTCTCTTGCACCATGCTGGATGAAGAATAAGTGACGGCCATTTGTTCTGGAAATCCAAGACAAGGCAAGCTCCTAGGTGTGTGTCATTTCATTAAACACTCCGCAGCCCGTTTGATGCCAAATAAGCTAAGGTCAGTGGTGAAGAGAAGCAGGGGTCTGGGGTCTGCCATGGTGTGCCATGGTCAGTCCCACCTGAATGATCCAAGCTTCCATCTCCATGCCAGGACAGATATTGTGACATAAATTCAAACCCCCAATGTCACCCTAAGGTAGATGCTACTGGCTGGCTTCCCAACAGGCCTCCCCCCTCTTCCTAAGATCTCAAAACTTTGTTCCTGTATCTACCACCAGCTTGCCGTGTGACTTGGGGAAGGCTGGGAACATCCCAATCCCAAGGTCTCCATGAGTCTAAGCCAGCCATGGTGGTCCCATTCCCCTTGTCTGTGACTAGTTTAGGCATTTGCACGGGGGACAATTCTGTGCGGGACTCCTGTGCAAGATGGCTTCGCTTGCCCAAAAGAGACACAAGGAAGGACCGTTTCTCTTCTTCCACAGGAGTAATTGTGTCTGGCTGTGATACAAAGGAAATAAGGCAGTCATCTTGACCTCAGAACAAGGTTCGCTGGCTGAAAAGGGCAGAGCAGAAGTATGGAAAGAAATGGGGGGGCTTGCTGACAGCCTGGGCCACTGAGTTAGCCAACCCCTGGAGTGCCCGACCTCAAGACCTCTTCTCATGGGAGACGATGCCTTGTCCTTACTGTCCGAATCATTCTGAGTTGACGTTTCTGCTTCCTGGAGTCCAAAGCAGCCTCAGGGAGCCATGTCCTGCTGACACTTCATCAAGAGACTTCTTGGCTTCGCTCCTGGTCTGCCTTAGTCACTCTCAGAAGGAGACTCCTAGTCCAATCGGTGCTGCCTTTAGCAACGTGAGCCGCATTTGGTCCTCGGTTCTGAACTAGCCTCTCTACATGGAATCCTTGCAGGTTGACAAAAGCCACATGAAATGAATCACAACTTGACATATCTATTGTGCTTTGCAGCCTTCAATATTGCCTTCTACAAATCATGCTTAAGTGCCTACTATGTGCCAGGCATGGCGCAGCTGCACCAATGCAGCTGTAACCCAACTAGATACGATCTCTGCCCTCATGAAGCTTATAAGGAAGCAAGTACAATGATTTCAGATTGTGGTGCATGATCAGCAGGAAATTAAGAAGGTAATAAAACAGACAGTAACCATGTGACTGAGGTAGGGGGGCCTTCTTTAGACTGAATGGTCAGGGAAGTCCTCGCTGAGGAAGTGACATGTTTCTTTGCTGTACTTTGCATCCACGATTTTTATTGTTGAAAAACGTACATAACATAAAATTTACCATTTTCACCATTTTTAAGTGTACAGTTCAGTGGCACCACGTACATTCACATTGCTGTGTGACTATCACCACCTTCCATCCATCTCCACAACTTTCTCACCAACCCAAACCTAAATTCCATATCCATTAAGCACCGACTAACTCCCCATTCTCCCTCTCCTCAGCCCCCAACAAGCACCATTGTACTTCCTGCCTATGAATTTTACTACTGTTGATACTTCATGTAAGGGAAATCACATAATATGTGTCTTTTTGTGACTAGCTTATTTCCTCAAGGTTCATCCAAGTTGTAGCATGTGTCAGAATTTCCTTCCCTTTTAAGGCTGTATGGATATAACACATTGCGCTCATCCATTGATGAATGCTTTAGCTCAAGGAGGTGACATTTGCAATGAAAATTTAAAAATGAAAAGAGTCAGCCATCTAATCTCCTAGACTATAAAACACTGAGACCGAACCCTAATGTAACATATAATGTGTCATCATGGGATCGTCCTTTGTAACACGTCCCACGCTAACACAGAATGTCAATATGGGGGGAACTATGCATGTGTGGGGGCCAAGGGTACATGGGAACTCTCTGTACCATCTCAATTTTGTTATGAACCTAAAACTACTCTTAAAAAAAACTGTCTTAAAAAATTTAAAAAAAAAAAAAAAGAACCAGCCACAGAAATTGCTGAGGGAGTGGTTTCCTGGCAGATGGAGCAGCAGACATGAAGCCTGGATAAGTCCTAAGCTTTCCTTAAGACTCAACTCCAACACCAGCACCTTTCAAAGTGTCTCTCACATTCCTGAGCAGCTGATCACACCCGGCCTGGGCTTTCAAGGACCTTCACCTCTGCTTATCCCGTCACACTGTTATCTCCCCAATCTCTCTTCCCCAACAAATTTCTTTCCAAAAACTGCAAAGAACAGGTGAATTTGAGCTGCCCACAAACTGCAAAAATGATGGATTTGCATTTGTCTTTACTTTTAGTCCCATAAGCAGGGATAATAAACAAGATGAAACAGCAAATGCAGGCAGCAGAGGAAAACAAGCAGAGGGTCTGCCTTATCGGCTGGTTAAGCCCTGAATTTAGAACCACATCTTCCGGGAACTGTGAGGGATTCTGGAGATCACCTAATACAATGTGCTTGCCTCGTTCTGGGGTGAAATGTTTCACGCAAGCTTCCGGGATGGATACGGTTTGGTTGGGAGCAAAGCAGTCCTGGCCTTTATTATGTTGAGATATGATCCCTCTATTCCCACTTTCTTAAGGGTTTTTATCATAAATGGCTGCAGGATTTTATCAAATGCTTTTTCTGCATCTATTGATATGATCATGTGATTTTTATTTTTCATTTTGTTAATGTGGTGTATCACATTAATTGATTTGCGGATGTTGAACCACCTTGCATACCAGGGATGAATCCCACTTGATCATGGTGTATGATCTTTTTAATGTATTGCTGAATTCTGTTCACTAATATTTTGTTGAGGATTTTTGCATCTATGTTCATTAGAGATATCGGCCTGTAGTTTTCTTTTTTTGTGGTGTCTTTGTCTGATTTTGGGATCAGTGGCTTCATAAAAAGTGTTTAGGAGTCTTCTTTCCTTCTGGATTTTTTGGAAGAGCTTGAGGAGAATAGGTGATAATTCTTTTTTGAACGTTTTGTAAAATTTACCTGTAAAGCCATCTGGTCCAGGGCTTTTGTTTGTTGGGAGATTGTTGATTACTGGTTCAATTTCCCTGGTGGTAATCAGTCTATTCAGATTCTCTGTTTCTTCTTGAGTTAGCCTTGGAAGGTTGTACGCCTCTAGAAAATTGTCCATTTCTTCCAGATTGTCAAATTTGTTGGCATATAGTTGCTCATAGTAATTTCTTAAAATTTTTTGTATTTCTGCGGTGTCTGTTGTCACTTCTCCTCTTTCATTTCTGATTTTATTAATTTGGGTTCTCTCATTTTTTTAATGAGTCTGGCTAAAGGTTTGTCAATTTTGTTTTTCTTCTCTAAGAACCAACTCTTGGATTCATCGATCTTTTGTATTGTTTTTCTGGTTTCTATTTCATTTATTTCGCTCTGATCTTTATTATCTCCTTCCTTGTGCTCCCTTTGAGCTTATTTTGTTGTTCTTTTTCCAGATCCCTTAAGTGTAAAGATAAACTGTTGATTAGTGATGTTTCTTGTTTCTTTAGGTAGGCCTGCAATGCTATGAATTTCCCTCTTAGGACTGCTTTCGCGGCATCCCATAGATTTTGGGTTGTCGTGTTTTCATTTTCGTTTGTCTCGAGATATCTTTTGATTTCTTCCTTGATCTCCTGCTTGACCCATTCATTATTTAGTGATAAGTTATTCAGCCTCCATGAATTGGTGTGTCTTCCAATTTTTTTCCTGTAGTTCATTTCTAATTTCATAGCACTGTGGTCAGAGAAGACAATTGATATGATTTCAATTTTCTTAAATTTATCAAGACTTGTTTTGTGGCCTAACATATGGTCTATCTTGGAAAATGTTCCATGTGTGCTTGAGAAGAACATGTATTTTACAGCATTGAAATGCATTGAAATGCATTGAAATGCTCTGAAAATATCGATTAAATCCAAGTGGTCCAATGTATCATTTAAGGCTGTTGTTTCCATATTGATTTTCTGACTGGAAGACCTGTCCCTTGTTGTCAGAGGTGTGTTGAAGTTCCCTACTATGATAGTGTTACTGTTGATTTCTGTCTTTATGTCAGTCAGTACCTGTTTTATATATTTAGGTGCTCCTATGTTGGGTGCATAGATGTTTACTAGGGTTATGTCCTCTTGTCGGATTGATCCCTTTATTATTATATACTGCCCATCTTTATCTTTTAATATGTTCTTCATTTTAACGTCTATTTTGTCAGATATAAGTATTGCAACTCCAGCTTTTTTCTCATTTCCATTTGCATGACATATCTTACTCCAACCCTTCACTTTCAGCCGGTGTGTGTCTTTTGATGTGAGGTGAGTCTCTTGTATACAGCATATACAAGGGTCTTGCTTTCTTATCTACTCAGCCACCCTATGTCTCTTGATTGGAGCATTTAATCCATTTACATTTAAAGTGATTATCGATAGGTACATAGTTATTGCCATTTTTAAATTTGTAGTTAGATTATTTTCATCTTTCTTTTATTTACAGAAGTCCTTTTAGTATTTCTTGTAATGCTGGCTTGGTGGTAATAAATTCCTTTAGCTTATTCTTTTCCAGGAAGCTCTTTATCTCTCCATGAAGTTTAAATGATAGCCTTGCTGGATAAAGCAATCTAGGTTGTAGGCTTTTTTTTTCCATCACTTTGAGTATCTCCTGTCACTCCCTCCTGGCCTTCAATGTTTCTGTAGAAAAGTCATTTGATAGTCTTATGGGAGTTCCCTTGTATGCAACCCTCTGTCTTTCTCTTGTTGCTTTTAGGATTCTCTCTGTCTTTAAGCTTTGCCATTTTAACTATAATGTGTCTTGGTGTGGACCTGTTTGGGTTTATCCTGGTTGAAACTCTCTGCACTTCCTGGGCTTGTATGTTGGTTTCCTTCATCAGGTTAGAGAAGTTTTCGGACATTATTACTTCAAATATGTTCTTAATCCTTGCTTCCTCTCTTCACCTTCTGGTATTCCTATGATGCGCATGTTGTTGTGCTTGATGTTATCCCAGAGGTCTCTTAAACCATCTTCATTGTTTTTTATTCTTTTTTCTTTCTGTTGTTCTGTTTGGGTGACCTCTGCTAACTTGTCTTCTAAGTCGCTGATTTGATCCTCTGCTTCATCTAACCTGCTGGTAATTCCTTCAAGTGAGTTCTTAATTTCAGTAATTGTGTTCTTTAATTTTAACTGGTTGTTCATTATGATTTCTACATTCTTCTTTATGTCGTCTCTAAGCTCCTTAAACATTCTTATCACCAGTGTTCTGAACTCTGTCTCTGATAGGTTGGTTACCTCTGTTTCATTTGGTTCCACTTCTGGAGGTTTCCTCTGTTCTTTTATTTGGGACATGTTTCTTTGTTTCCCCATTCTGGCTGACTCTCTGTGTTTGTTTTGATGTATTAGGTAAATATCCTAGAGTTCTTAGTTCTTGCTGGGTTATCTTATGTAGTCTGTGTCCTTTATATTTGACTTGCACTACTTCATTCTTCTCCTCTGCATGTGCTCCAAAGGTGACTCTTGTGTTGTGTATATTGTCCTGTTAAAGAAGATCTTTAATTGCTTTTCACTTGTGAGTAGGTGGGGTTAACTCCTAGGCTGACTAGTTGTGAGACTTGGCTCTGCCCACCGCAGGGTGTTCTGCTGCGTGAGGGTTGACCGCTTAAATATGGTTTGGCCTCTATGGGTTCTTGTGCCTGCAGAGAATTCCCTCTGGGTGTGTGACTTGTAGGTCAAACCCGGTAGTACTCTGGTTTGGTCTGGAGTTGGCCCCTGGATATGTTGAATCTTGTGCCTCTTAAGCTGGGCCCTGGTAGAGCAATTTCAGAACAAAGCAAATCACCAAGCACAACAACAACAAAGAAAAAATCAAATACATTCACATTTAAAAACAACCGACAACCCCCACTCATCACAGGCAAAGATATCAAAGATATAAAGACAAAACAAAACAAAACAAAACAAAGCAAAACAAAAAGCAGAGCCAGTCTTGGCTTAAGCCCACCAAGTAATCTCCAGGTTGTCCTCTGCTGTACCAAAGAGTTCCCTGCCTATTGTGCAGGTAGAGCCTTTCACCTGATACCCAGAGTGACTTTGGGACTGCAGGTTTAGATGTGTGGGGGTCTGGACGGTAGTTTTTACAAAGTCAGTGCAGTTTCTGCCCTTGCCTGCACGTATGCACACTGAGAGTAGCACCACCAGCCCTGTGTCCAGTTCTCCTTAGTCTTGGGCCCTTCTTCTGCGTGTGTGTGTGGCAGGAGATTTCTGAGCTGCTGAAAGCCAGGAGCTGCGTCTGCCGCTTACTGCTGATCCCTGGGAGTGCCTCCGCAGATGTAATTGCCCCGCCCTAGGCAAGCCAGAAAGGGTGGGAGCTGGGGATGGAGGGGTCTTCTCTCTCCCAGCCCAGCCATGTCACACTCTTCCTGCAGGCCGGAAAAGGTGGTGGCTGGGGTTGGAGGAGTCTTCTCTCCTAGCCCAGCAAAAATCACACTCTTCCCAGCCTCTTCCTTGGGTCAGAGCTGCCTGTCAGTCTTCCCAGAGTCTGAGCACTAAGGCTCCTCTGTAATCTGAGACTACTCCTCAGTTCAGGGGCCAGTTTAAGTTTCTGGAAGGGTGGGGGTAGGATTGGAAGAGCAGGGGGAGGGGCCCAGGTATGAAGTTTGTGTCCTTTGTCTGACGTTGGGCCCACCTACTGCCCCCTTGGCGGGAGAGATCAGCTGTGGGACGCAGGGAAAGAGCCCACCTCCTTGTTTTTGTGTTCTCTGTTCCGTCCTGGGATCTCCTGCATCTCTGCAGCTGCAGATGCTGGCCGCGTTTCCACCGCCACAGATGCGGTCCACGTCCCCACAGCCGCAGATGCGGGACACGTCTCCACTCTGCTCCCTTCCCTCTTCCCCGATCGCCCAATTTGCCCTCCTTCAAGTAATCCTTCCACGAGTCTCTTAGCTGTTCTGCGTGATGAGCAGAGAGTCCTTTGATGAGTTATATGTCCCATTTGTGATAAGATCCTGAGGAGAACTCAAAAAGTGCACCCCGCTGCTGCCATTCCTATGACGTCACTCCCTGAGGGACTTTTTAAAAAGAAATTAGAGGAACATGGGGAACTGGGTACTAGTAGCCAAACCTCCGTCCATGGAGCTATCTCACCTCCAAGACGTTCCCCCATCAGCCTTCCCCTGCCAAACCCAGAGGCTTCTTCTCCTGCCAGACACACCCTCGGAGTTGAATTCCTAAAACAACACTGTTGTCTTTCTGAGAAGTACTCTGTGCCAACGTCTTAAAGTAATGCTTTTTCTCCCAACCCACAAAAGAACAGATGTGTTAGCACACAGCAGGTCCTGAGTAAATGTGAGCTGTTCTTGCTTTCAGTATTTACAAGCCATCAGCAAGTAGCTGGAAGAAGGTGCCCACATAGAGGTAAGTTTGAGAAACAAGAGGGATGAAAATCTTTCCTTGAGGATCAACCAAGTGGGAGAGAGGAGGAAAGGAATCCAGGAGGCAGAAGAGCCTGGGAAAGGGCAGGGCCATGGAGGTCTTGGGAGGAGGGGAGGCCAAAGAGTGGTGACCAGGATGTCAGATGCTGTAGGCAGACGAGGGACAACAGATTCTAAGAGGAACCACTGGGTTCAACAAGAAAGTCATTGCTACACTTTGAGAGGGCGTTTCATTGAAATATTGGACACAGCAGTGAAGACCACAGAGCAGAAAGAAAGAGGTTCATGGGTACAAGTGAAGGGCAAGAGCAGAGTAGACCCTAAATGGCCACCGAGATACAGGAGCTAGGTGGGAGGGAGCCACCGGGACACGAGGCTGGAAATCTGCCAAGGTCAATGGGAGAGGTGACTCAGCCCAGGGTCTAGAACTTCACAGGGGAGGTGAGAAGACGGTCCAAGCAGCAGGCTCAAGGTCACATTCCAGCCCCCTCTGCATGACTAACCTCGATTCTAGGAACAGGACAATTCTGAGGGTTGATCTGCTAGTCTCAGAGAGGCAGGTGCCCTTTTGTGGTTGCTCCTGTGTCCTCACTGCACAGATATGCCACGGGAAAGTGTGTTTGACATTGATGGGGCTTTCTGCCTACGTTGGTACCCTCGACGCATCCCCTTCCCAATTTTCTCACCATACAGAGATATAGAAATACGGCGAAGCAACCTGGCCAGAGACCCATATTATTTCTATTCCTCTCTTTGGTATCTTAGGGGTGATAAGAAAGAATCTGTCATATTATTTATGATACAGTGCCACACATACACTCCCTTTGACATTCAAATCTTGGCTTAAATACCATGAAACACACACACCTCTTTTAAAGTGTGGCTTTTCTGAAAGCATATAGTGTGCCGTTATCTCTCCATGACCAGGTGTGATTTGCGGGACCAGAAGGTTCCTTTTCCTGTTTAAAACAATGGGTGGAGCTGAGGTACCTATTTGGATGGTAGCTGCTTTTGGCTGCCAACTCTAGATGTGTTCATCTTTGATTTGGGCTGGTGTTTGTTTTGGAGCAAAACCAGCCAGGAATAGTCAGCAAGATAAACAACCGCCAAGTGGGAACTTTTGCCAAAAGAGAAAATCTTATCTAACCCATGTGGGGTGAAGATGTGCTGGCCCATCAGCCCAAGTCTGAGGACAGGCGTGATGTCCCAGAGGTAGGCCAAAATGGCCTGGAGGTCACACAAGCCTTGCCTCTGCCTTCACAACGGGCCAGTTAAAGAGTCGTGCAGACCAGCCCGGTGGCTCAGGCGGTTGGAGCTCTTTGCTCCTAACTCCGAAGGCTGCCGGTTTGATTCCCACATGGGACAGTGGGCTCTCAACCACAAGGCTGCCGGTTCAACTCCTCAAGTCTCGCAAGGGATGGTGGGCTCCGCCCTCTGCAACTAAGATTGAACAGGGCACCTTGAGCTGAGCTGCTGCTGAGCTCCCAGATGGCTCAGTTGGTTGGAGCACATCCTCTCAACCACAAGGTTGCCGGTTTCGACTCCCGCAAGGGATGGTGGGCTGCGCCCCCTGCAACTAGCAATGGCAACTGGACCTAGAGTTGAGCTGCGCCCTCCACAACTAAGACTGAAAGGACAACAACTTGACTTGGAAAAAAGTCCACAATGTTCCCCAATAAAATCCTGTTAAACAAACCAAAAAAAGAGTTGTGCAGAACCATGTTAGTTCAGGCCCCCTGGGAAGCCAGTAATAATGGCAAGAGATGTCTACTGGGGGAAATGTCGGAAGGATAAAGGGGAGGGGGCAGGAGAAGACTAAAGCGCCCTCCCACTGCCCCCTGTGTAGGGGAGGGAGAAGGAAGGATATGAGGTTGGAAAGCCTCCGACTTCAGCACGTTCTGAGAAAGTGTCTACGGAGCTGATGGGGAATCTCTGAACCACAGTGGCTCATCTCAGGAGCCCCCATCCTGCAGGAATGGGCCGCCACCGTAGGCGCATTGCTCAGTCTTTGACGAGGACCAGTCCCGGGGGAAGCCAGGCCCCCAAGCCAGTGGATCCAACTGGAGGCGTCCTCAATCTTACTCCCTCCAGTGGAAGATCTGAGCAACACATTTGTGTGGCTGCCATGTGGACAATTTGCAAAAAGCCATGTCTAAGAAGCCTGTTTATGATTCTTGTGAGTCAGTGACTCAGATGCCAAAAGCAATGACTTCTACTCCAACACACCCCTGGCATGGTCCTGAAAGTCGAGGAGAAAAGGTGGTGTCTACTTATCGGGATTGAGCAGTGACTGGGTCTGGTTCTAGGTCTTGAGCTGTGCCCCACATGCTGTCAGTGCTCCAGAGATCTTCTTATGGTCGTGGTAGTAGCAGTACTAGTAGTAATAGTAATAATAATAAATAATAATAATAATAATAATAATAATAATAATAATAATGATAAGAGCTGCAACCTATACAAAGAACCGGACTGGTTCTCGTACTTACTAAGTGCTTTCCATAAAACACCAGGGCTGAGACCAGGGCAGAAGCTCTTTTTTTCACTCTCATATACAACTTCCAAATTATAGTCACTGCTGTACTCAAGGCACCCTTCAGGGGGAGAGGAACGGGGCAGCTCCGTAAGGAAGGAGAGGAAGGCTGGCAAGCCAGGGAGGTACGTGGGAGAACGCTAACACAGTACACGAAACAGCAAATAACTATTGTGAGCTCCATGGAATTAACACCAACTACATGGCAGTCTCTGAACTGGACATCTTCCTATATATTCACTGACTGTATTCCTCACCACACTCTTGCAAGATAAATAACTTTTAATGGAGAAAACTGACTCACATGGTCACACTGCAAGTGACAAAGCCAAAATCCGGTCCCAGGTCTGCGTGACTCCAAACCCTACATTTTCCCCTCAACTCTTCTGACAAGATTTGATGCAGCATCTGCTTTTTCTGTGGCATCAAGACCAAATCCTCTAACCAGGGATTTGAGGGACCCCATCCTCCTGTCCCCCGTGCCCTGGGGATTCCTTTCTCCCTTCACTAGCCCCCGACACCTCCCCCATCCGCCCAGCCCTAACCCCTGGCTTTCTTTTTGAAGGAGGGAGAGGACGATTTAAGAATTATAGGTTCATTTGCCCAATTCATTGCTGTTTAGCCGCTTGTATCTGCTGGGGTCCTTTTAAACACTGATGGTTCATCCTTACAATCCCTTTGTTCTTTCTCTGGGGCCAGGTCTGTGCTCTCAACATAGATGCTCAATGCATATTTATTGGCCAGTTTGTGAATTCTGTAAGTAAACACGAATCGAAAGGGTAAGTACATTCACAACACACTGACTGTACCACAAAATCTAGCACTGGTTACATATGACCTTAATCTACAATACTAGATTAGAAGGAATTTAAGGGTGGGAAGAGCGGTAGAGTGATCCACAATCCTTTATCTACAATTCTAGAATGCGAAAAGCTCTGAGAGCCATAGTGTGTTTTTCCCCAAAGTTTGAGGCAAACTACCTGGGTGGCAAAACTTAACCTGAACAGATGTAAGACCATCCAAGGACACGGACCCAGTTTCTTTCATGGCCCTACTCTGTCTTTCCAAGGCTGACTTCCTCATGGTGGCAAAAAGCCTGCCACCATTCCAAGCATCTCATCTACACACCATACTGTCTAGAACGCTTACATGGCTGGAACTGAAAGGTGAGCAGGGGAGAGAGTGTGCTGCTGGATGAAAGTCAGACAGGACTCATCCTTGGGAACAGGCGTGGGTCAGCTTTGCCTTGAGCATTTCATAGCATATTAGTTTGCTAGGGCTGCTGTAACAAAGTACCCAAAGTAGGTGGCTTACACAGCAGAAAAGTATCATCTCCAGTTCTGGAGGCTGGAAGTCTGAAATCAAGGTGTCAGCAGGGTGGGTTCCTTCTGAGGCTCTGGGGGAAGAATATGTTCCAGGCCTCTCTCCTTGGCTTGTAGAAAGCTGTCTTCTCCCTGTATCTCTTCACATTGTCTTCCCTCTACAGCCATCTGTCTCCATGTCCAAATTTCTTCTTTTTATAAGGACATCCGTCATGCTGGATGAGGGGCCCATGTTACTCCAATATGATCCCATCTTAACTGATGATACTGTCAATGACCCTATCTCCAAATTAGGTCACATTTTGAGAGTACTGGGGGTTACTACTTCAACATGTGAATTTTAGGGGGACACATTTCAACCTTTAACACATAGGATGGGGGAGTGGATAAATGAAAATCTGGATGCTGTTAGGGAGAAGAAACACGAAAATGGATGCTGGATCAACAACCTCAGAGACCTTCTGTAATAATCTTTTTTCTATAAAGGGAGAGTGTATTTTCTCTTTTAAGTGCAGCTGTTGCGGAAAATCATTCTCCCTCCCTCGAGCCTATGGTAGATGACAGCACGATAATAACCCTGAGAGAGAGATCTCTCCGTCACACTGTGTTCCATCTCTGTGCTTTCACTGTGTAGTCTCTCTCCAGCCATCATGTGCTATTCAGCCTTTTCAATCCTCTGCGATATGTTTCCACATTACCCAGTTCGTCCTCACAGTGCTTCCGAGAGCCAGGACTTCACTTAGAGAAGAAGATCTCAAGGAGATTAATGGTAGAAATACCCAGAAGCCAGACTCCCAAACCTGCCCTGCTGTTGCATGCATTTCTCTTTCCCTTTCAGTGTTAGGGATTCAAAACCACATTTTCAACCTTGGTGGCATTTGGATGCCCTCGGTGGGAACAGACAACCTCCCTGGCAGAATGCGGAAGTGAACATGGCCCTCATCTCAGATGACGGCTCTAAGGAAGGAATAAGCTGCGAGGGAATGAAGGTCACAGGAGGACCTGGACTATCTAGAGGTGCCCCGAGCACTCAGAGTTGGGGAAAATGCTACCATTTGGAGTCCAAGCTGTGAGTATCTAGAACACCTTATTCAAAAGAACACAGTGGAGACCAGGGATGACGATGTCTTACTTCTTCCTATTGAAGAGGTCACAATCAACTCTAAGGGAAAGTTCTGTGGGACACATGGTTTGTTTTTTCATTTTTGTTTGGAACAGCCTCGTCGAGGTATGGGTGACATACGATAAATTGCACTTATTTGAAGTGTACAATGGATAAGATTTGACATTGTACACTGTGAAACCATCACCATAATCAAAATAATGACTATATCCATCGCCCCCAGAAAGTTTCCTCCCCCTCTTCCCCTCCCCCCACTCTCAACCCCCATCCTCAGGCAACCACTAATCTGCTTTCTGTCACTACAGATTAGTTTGCTTCTTCTAGACTTATCTAGAAATGGAACCATACATACAGTCTGTGCTCTTTTTGCCTGGGTTTGTGTGTTTTTTCTTTCCACTCAGCATAACTGAGATCTATCTATGAGGCTGTGTACATCGAAACTTTACTCATCGTTATTGTTGAGTAGCTGTCCATTGTCTGTATGTCCACTGACCACGATTCATTCATCCATTCACTCGTTGATGGATGTTTGGATTGTCTGCCATGTCTGGCTATTACAAATAAGCTGCTATGCATATCTTAGGGAAAGTCTTTGTCTGGACATAGGTCCATGGTTTGATTGTGATATATTGGTTTGGTGGGAATGGCTTTGTTTTCTATGTGCAGGTGATGGGCCCCACAGAAATGTTTTAGGGGGTAAAGGGTTCTGGCTAGATCCCAGAGCTTTATTTGGCTGAGGCTGGCCTGCTACTGCTGATAGCTCAGCCATCTCTGAGGTCCTCTGACTCAGGGGACCCTTCCTGGCTTCGGCTTTGCTCTCCTTCCCTTCCCAACCCCTACTGCTGCCATAATTAGTTACTAGACTGGGATGCATGGGAAATAGTCACCAGGAAAAGAAGAAGTGAGGTTAAAAGACTCTGAGATTTATTTTCTTTCAAATCAACTCTAAATCACCAAGCACATGAGCTGGCCCACATGGAACCACCGTAAGATCAGATATAAGAGGGGCCACTGCCCTGGACACTCTGATTAGAGATGCCCCCTCTGGCTGTCCTCCAACCGCACCACGCTCCATGGGACAGGGAG
Organism: Rhinolophus hipposideros; assembly: GCF_964194185.1. Taxonomy (NCBI): domain Eukaryota; kingdom Metazoa; phylum Chordata; class Mammalia; order Chiroptera; family Rhinolophidae; genus Rhinolophus; species Rhinolophus hipposideros. Next base: position 12,686,229 of record NC_138072.1, read on the forward strand.
CCCACCCAAAGCCCGTGCTGTCATCACTGCCACCTTGATCACATGCCCAGCACCTAAGACCCTAGAATCACTTGCCCAGGTCAGCCCACTTACGGGGCCTCCCCAGATCTGAACTGCGGAAAGAGCAGGCAGCTGTGTGCAGAGGGTGTGGACAGACCTTGCATGTGTTCACAGGGCACCCTCATGGGAGTGCACACATATGTGAATACACTAGCACACAAGGCCCTTTGCAGTCAGAAGTGAAAAGAGAAGGGGGCAAACCATGGGCCAGGGTCTAGGGGCCAGGGGCCAGCTCTTCCCATTCTCCTAGCACAGACTCCACGGGGTTCAAGAGTTTTAAATCCAATCTCACCTACAGGCTATGATGAAGGTATGTTTTTCACGGAAGGAAGTTAGAACGTACTTCACTTAATGGTTTGGCTGGATTCCAAACTTTCAAATATTTCGACATCTGATGCATGGAGCTCTATTTGTACTCTTGCCTTGAGCCCTGAAAATATTAGGGATGGTCCTGGGACGCCCCCTCCCCTCCTCCTGTGTCACATATCTCTCATGCTACTTGCCAGATTTTGAGCCCCCCCCTTTTTTTGCCTTTTGGGGCTATCCTTGATGTTCACTTTAAGTCTTTTTTCAACAACATGAACCCTGAGGGAAAAAAAGCGTGATTTCGGTGGGGAAACTGGGGAGGGGGGAGCACGCACAGTGTAATCTACGCAAGTCCACAGATCTGGGGACCAGGCTGTTCTGAGACTCTAGAGTAATGAGTGGATGTTCCTTGTCTGCCTTATGGAAATCAGGGCAGACTCGCTACTTTGAAGTTGGGCAGCTAGAAAACTATCCTGCCCGCCTCTGTGGAAGGATTGCAAAGGAGCGCAAGCCACAACAGCAAAAATAAACAAATGGGACTACATCGAACTAAAAAGCTTCTGCACAGCAAAGGAAACCACCAACAACACGAGAAGGCAACCTGCAGAAGGAGAATAAAATATTTGCAAACCACACACCTGATGAGGGATTAGTATCTAAAATATACAAGGTACTCATACACCTAACACAAATAATAAACAGTAACAAAAGAACCCCGAATAATCCCATTTTAAAATGGGCAAAGGACCTGAATAGACAATTTTTTCCAAAGAAGATATACAAATAGCCAACAAGTACATGAAAAGGTGCTCAACATCAGTACTCATCAGGGAAATGCAAATCAAAATCACCATGAGATATCACCTCACACCTACCTGTAAAGATGTCTATTATCAAAAAGGGAAGAGATACTAAGTGTTGGGGAGGATGTGGGGAAAAGGAAACCCTTGTGCACTGTGGGTAGGAATGTAAATTGATACGGTCATTAGAAAAACCATATGGAGGTTCCTCAAAAAATTACAACAGAACTACTATATAATCCAGCAATCCCACTTCTAGGAACATATCTGAGGGACGTGAAATCAGTATCTCAAAGAAATATCTGCACTCCCATGTTCATTGCAACATCATTCACAATAGCCAAGACACAGACACAACGTGTTTGTCAGTGGATAAATGAATAAAGAAAATAGAATGTAAATGGTATAAATAGAATATTATTCAACCATAAAAAAGAAGGAAGTCCTGCCATTTGCAAGAACATGAATGAACCTGGAGGGCATTATGTTAAGTAAAATAAGTTAGGCAGAGAAAGACAAATACTGTATGGCATCACTTATATGTGGAATCTGAAAAAAGTCAAACTCATAGAAACAGAGAGTAGGATGATGGATGCCAGGGGCTGGGGTGTCGGAGATATGGGGAGATGTTGGCTAAGCTATAAAAGGAGTAAATTCTGAGGATCTAATGTACAGCCCAGTGAGTATAGTTGATAACTCTGAATTATATACTTGAAATTTGATAAGAGAGCATATGAGGTGTGACAATTAAGTTTGAACTTGTTGCAACGATGTTGCTATCCTTTTTTGATATCAGAGGGATTATTCACAATGAATTTGTACCAACTGGACAAACAGTTAACCAAGTTTACTATTTGGAAGTGCTGAAAAGGCTGCGTGAAAAAGGTAGACGACCTGAACTTTTCACCAACAATTCATGGCTCTTGCATCACAACAATGCACCAGCTCACACGGCACTGTCTGTGAGGGAGTTTTTAGCCAGGAAACAGATAACTGTATTTGGACACCCTCCCTACTCATCTGATCTGGGCCCCAATGACTTCTTTCTTTACCCTAAGATAAAGGAAATATTGAAGGGAAGACATTTTGATGACACTCAGGACATCAAAGGTAATACAACGACAGCTCTGATGGCCATTCCAGAAAAAGAGTTCCAACATTGCTTTGAAGGGTGGACTAGGTGCTGGTGTTGGTGCATAGCTTCCCAAGGGGAGTACTTCGAAGGTGACTAGTGATATTCAGCAGTGAGGTGTGTAGCACTTTTTCTAGGGTGAGTTCACAAACTTAATTGTCCAACCTTGTATACAATGGAGTATCATTCAGTCTTAAAAGGAAGGGAATTCTGACACATGCCACAACATGGAAGAACCTTGAGGATGTCACACTAAGTGAAATAATCTAGCTACAAAAAGACAAATATTGTTTGATTCCACTTACATGAGATACCTAGAGTGGTCAAAATCCTAGAGACAGAAAGTAGAATGGTGGTTGCCAGGGGCTGAGAGTAAGGGAAAACGAGGAGTTGTCTAATGGGTATGGAGTTTCAGTTTCACAAGATGAAAAAGTTCTAGAGATTGGTTGCACAACAATGTGAATATTAATGCTACTGACTGTACACTTAAAATGGTTAAGCTGGTAAAAAAAGAAAAGAAAAGAAAATGAAAGAATGGTGCCAAGGAAACTATGTCAGCATGTTATTTCAAAACATCCACCTTAACCAGGTTAGAAACTAATGTTCTAAGTAACACCAAGTGCAAAATAAGAAACAAAGAACTAAACAATCAGTTACAACTTATCAGATCAAACTGAAGAAGCTAGATATAAAGTCAGGCGATTAACAATTGTCACCCCAATAAATAAATTATAAATAAATAAATAAATAAATAAATAAATAAATAAATAAAGGCCAAAATGCCTCGTATGATTGCATCATGGCTCATGTTACCTGGCTGCCTAGAAATCGTCAGCCCTGCGTCTGGGACCCATTAAGCAAAGGGAATAGGAAAGGGACCACTTTTGAATAATGCTATTAGTAGGTGCATCGTAGTGTTTCAGAGGGCAACAGGCAAATTCCTGAATCAAAAGGTCTCCGTGACAGGTTGATGAATCCACAGATGTTAGTAACTGTGCTGAGTAATTGCATTGGTTAGAATCTCTGAAGAACAAGGCTTGTAAGAACCTTATCTGTTTTGCAAAGAAGTACCAAAACAAACCACAGGTGATGAAATAGGCAAAGAGACAAATGGAAGCATTGAAACAAATATTATTGAAAAGTGCATAAGTTTGTGTGCTGATGGTATAGCTGCAAAGACAGGAAGCAGTGAAGGTTGTACCTCAAGACTTTATTCTGAAAATAATGAGACGCAACTAATACCATCTTTCATCCACAGAGAAGCCCTCAGATGAGCAAGTCTACCTATAGATCTGAAGTTTGTATTGAACGATACCATAAAAATGGTGAATCTAATGAAATTCGAGGTGCACAGTCCCATTCATTTTCAGCTTTATCAAAATAAATGGTATCACAATACCCATTTCTGATGTTTCACACTGACATGCATTGGCTGACCAGGGAAAAAATTGTGTCAGGAATTTATGAACAAAAGGAAGAATTAAAAATTAATTTGTGGGCCGGCCTGGTGGCTCAGGCGATTAGAGCTCCATGCTCCTAACTCCAAAGGCTGCCGGTTCGATTCCCACATGGGCCAGTGGGCTCTCAACACACACATACACACACACACACACACACAAAGGCGTAAAAAAAATATTAAAAAAAAATAAACCCTTTCTTTAAAAAAAAAAAAAAATTAATTTGTAAATCATTCACACTGTGGAGATATGCTAAAGCACAGTTAATGACTTTTTAAATGGTTTATTTAACTAACAGTTTTTGAGCACCTGATAGAAATTAATTAAAAATGACATGAAACCAGATAAATATGTGTGGACAAAGTTTATAAAATCAAAGCAAAAATCTAACTTGGATAAGTGGGGGTAATGTGATTTCCCAGTGATATTGATCAGGATCAACATGAATCCTAAAAATGATTAAAGACCAATAGAGGAGCACCTGTGTAGGCTTACGGAAAAGTTTCATTATTATTTAGAAAAACTCAATCTGACCAAGTGTGATTGCATTCTCAATCCATTCACATTGTCATAAGATATTATATTTGTCAGTGACAGAAAAGGCTGCTGGATTTAAAGAATCATCTTACCCTTAAAGAATAATTTAAAGAGATCAAATTATATAAATTCTGACTAATGGTGAGAGGGAAATTTCCGCCAGCTGAGGAATAAGAGATATTATTCTGCCATTTGCTACAACACATGTGTTCCAAAGGTACCTATTAAAACCTTGATTAAGATTTATATGCTGCCATTTCAAATATAAAACCTGATATTAAAAAGCAAGCTCGTGAAAGCAAGCTCCAATTTCTCATTAGAGGTTGTTTTTGAAAAGCGAGACTTTGTATTTTATTTTCTAATCACAAGCGTATACGATAAAGAAAAATGTAATATATGTAAATGTAATCCTTGCCTGTTTACTCCAGTGAGCCATAGACTTGAGTACCATCATTTTCTATATGTGCAATGATTTAAAAAATGCTGGGAAGCTGTGCTGTAATATATGATAGGTCCTGTGTATACTCCAAAGGGTACTACAGTATGCAGCTTTTCCCAAACTTACTCAATCATAGAACTTTTCTTACATGTAAGTGGTGAGCATCTTATAGGGCACTGGTGTTTCATGGAACACAGCACAGAGAAACAGATGCCATCTGTCACCCAGGTGAGACCTGCGAGGGGACGTGAATTGCCCAAGGTCATGGAACAATGCCTATCTCTGCTTTCAAATCATTTGCTCTCTTATATGGCTTCCCCAGGGAGGCATTCAACGTAGGATGTGAATAAACCCATAAACAATTCTCGTACTGGTTTTCTTCTTAGTGATGGACTGTCCTCATTTTAACTTCAGCCCCATAGGAACGAGAGCTGCATTTATCCTGTGGTTTCCTGTTGTTTGTTTTGGAATGTCTACCCTCATTTTCTATTATTAATTCCTAGGGCTGGTTTATATTGTACTCTGTCTCTCTTTGGGGCCGGGTCGTGATGTAGGTACGTAAGCCACTGACCTCCACCCCAGAGTCTAGGAAATGTCTAAGGAAACAACCTTCAGTCTTGATCTGCAGCTTCTACTCTCCTGGCTCCCACAGTGGACTCAGATTTAAGTCTGCAGACCTGGCTGGGGACACGTCCAGGTGACAGCCTGATAAATATCAGCCTGATATTCTTATCTGATAAATGGAGATTTGATACTTCCTACTTCGGAGGGTCGGTGGGACAGTTTTAAAAAGGAATATATGTCACGTGCTCAGAACAGCGTGTGGCAGAGAGTAAACAGTCAGTGATATTATTTCTTTCCAGAATGTCCCTCCCTTCCAAGCAGCAGCCCACGTTGGGCTAACTGCCTCTTAGGATTCCTCTCCAAGGAACAGCGCAGTTCTATAAGCAGATTTCTGACTGTCCTGCTCTTCCCTTTGCTCTGCAGGCCCCGGTGATGGGTACGGTACAGGCCCAGCTGCGACCCTACACCTCATGGCCCTTACAGATGGACCTAGGTAACTTGTTTGGTGGCAGGAGCCTCCAGGTCACTGGGTCTCTAACCACTTGTGGCACCTCTGACCTGACCTACTTAGTGCCAAGGGAGCTCCACCCCCAGCTCAGCTGACCTCCCAGACTGATAGCAAGGCAGCCCAAATCCCTGGTGAGCAGTGTCTATTAATCTCTCCCAAGGCTGCAGTACACAAACATCACGTCTCTCTTGCAGTGCAAAAGAGATTAGAATGATTTTCTAATCATTGCCTGGGCAGCGCCCTGCATTCCCCAGGGAGCAAAGCAAGGAGAAGGCCTCTCACTGCCCACGCGCCTCCTCCCTGGAGCCCAGGGCTGAAATCATCAAGATCCCAGAATCTTGCAGGAGGGGCCCTGCAGTCTCCCTCCCACATACAATCAGGCCTCAGCAGAATGGACTCACGGCCCGTCCTCTTGCCAGAGTTCAGCCCTGCTCCTGTCCCTGGCTGACTTTGGCCAAGTCACTTCACTTCTCTGGACCCACTTGATCCCTGAAACATGAGAGCTAAGTAGGATGCCTTCATTGGCTGTCTCCAGTCGGCCAGCCCATCTCGGGGGAGAAGGAAGAGCAGAGGTACGGGATCAGACCCGTGAGCGCTCGTCCTAGCCATGCCAGGCTCGCACCACGTAATCCTTAGCCATCTCTCTAAGCTCCGCTTTCACCTCCTCAAAGAACGGATGATGGTCCCAGCTTAATAATCATCATCTCTGACCCCCATCTCCTTCCTGTCCGTCAACACAGACTTTCCCAAGAATCCTTTACTCAGCTCATCTAAACGTGTCTTCCCCCCTGTGATTACGTCACTGTAACACTTTCTCAGTGTACAAATTATGTGTACCTTGCATCACAAGCATGATTATAGGGTGGGGCAATGTCACCCCTGTACCCTCTGCTAGCCCAACAGAGCCTTACACACAGCAGGTCCACAATGAACATCAGTGGACATAATCTGTAGAAAAGCAACAAAGGTGTGAGTGTACCCCTCATCTCTAAAGTCCTGGCATCATGGGTACCTTAAAGGAGGGGCCCTAAGGTACACAGAGTGGGGACATTTTCTTAGGAGGGTATAGTAAGAGACTTTGCAGAATTGAACTTGGAAAACCAGAATTTACACCTAAGAGGTGGTATAAAGCTAAGCAGAATAAACCAATCCGGCCCCTGACCCTTCCCACTGGCTGCCACCACTACACCTTAAATAATTCCAAATGGTCCCTTAGTGGACTCGTCAGTGTTGTTCACGTGTCACCCCCTCTTTTGTGGAGATAACCCAAGAGGACGAGGGTTGGGAGACAGGTCTAGCTCCACCTGCCCACACTTGGAATCTGGCTTTGCAAGCGGATGGGCACAACCCTTCTCTGTACACAATTACACATGCCCCCCTGTGGTCCTGTCACATGTGGGGGGGAAATGACAGTAATAAAATAATCTATCTTTTTTTTTTTATACCTAGGCCATCACTTCTAGACTCGACACTAATTATTTTAACCACTGCAAAGCCCTCTTCAACAAAAGAGCATACCAATTAATTTCCCCTTATCTGAGGTGAGGACATCGTAGATTCCTCCCTCCAGGAAAGACAAGCTCTGGGAATTGGGAAAGAAAAGAGATTTTAGGTCTCCATTGTCATCTCTAATCCTTCTTCTCACGCGAGGCTGGTTTTCTTGTCCCTCGAACAGGTATTTACTTGGAACTTGAAATCACTGGAGCCCAGGGTCCTCAGGCAGAGTGACAATGCTGGTAATTATTCGTCTGCACTTCAGTGTAATTTAGCCCTTCTTGCAGTGTCTGTAGGCAGGCAGGCCCAGAATGCAAATGATATGATTGCTTTCATTAAATCATCATTTTATGGCTGTATAATTTCAGTAATTAAAACCTTTACTAATATAGTCTATGAAGCAGGCAGAATGTTACACTAATGTACGGCCCTTATTAATTTTTGAAAAACAGGGGTGAAATTGGAATAATCTGCTTCCAAACACTTAAGAGCTTGGGAAAGAAAAAAAAAAAGAAAAAGAAAAAGAAGCCAGATACAATTTTGACTCATGTAAACTAATTAGCCTTCATAATTTTATCCCCTCTTCCCCACCTGAAAAGTCACCAGAAGGGGTATTCACATTTGCCTATTGCCTCTTTCAAATTCTCTCTTTTTTTGTTTTCTGGCATACCTTTGGGTGTGTTACTGAAAGAGACAGAGTCTGCAGGTCTTTCCTCATCACAATTAGAGACAGAAAAATCTAAACGTCATCTGTGACTCCCTTGGTAAGTCCCCAGTGCAGTTTAGCAGTTGTGTATGTCTGTCTGTCACGGAGAGTTCTGGAAGCTCTTGTTTTCCCCCAGCAGGACTTTGCTAGCCCCTGAGGATATTGGCTGTGCTCGATTCTTTAACGTGCCTGCGGCCATCCACGTGTACACGCACGTACACAAGTATTCAACCCAACTCGGAGTTTCTAGCTGGGTGCTGCTAGTGACAGACCTGTAGGAACTGAAATCAGGAATACAAATGGTTTCCATTAGATCTGGAAGTGAGTCTCACATGCTGTGTTCCTTGTCCACATAGCCAGAGAGGTCAGATGTTCACACAGCCTCAAAAAGCACATCGGGATAGACAGTGGCTGAATTCAATTTAAGTCTAAGTTTCAAAAATAGCTCCTCTATCTGCAATACACGTAGCAATGTCCCTTCTAAAAAAAAAAAACAATTTCCAGTGTGGAACTCAAATGCCAGCACAAGAAACTCCAAAGGAGACAGACAGTCTTCTCTTTCTATCAAACATTTAAGAAGCAAGTGATGAGCTAGGGTTTACGCACACGTAATTTTGCCATCTGGGTTTTGTGAAACTGCAATCCAGTGGCTATCATCCCTAATATCAGCTTTTTTCAACATTTTTTTGGGGGGAGGGGAATTCTAAAACATGCCAAACTCCATTCTGAGCTCTATATCCAAAGCCATCTGTGGCTCCCCATTGCCTGTGAAATAAAGTCCATTCTTCAAAGTCCTCCATGATCTGCCTCCAAACCTGGCTTTCCCAACGTCGTCTTCACCATTCTCCTACCCTCGCCTTCGAATCTACTTACAGCTCCTGATACACACGCTGTATTTAACCAAGTCTGCTGAAGCTGCCAGCACAAGAAACTCCAAAGCTGCACCCTCTGAAGGGGAGGTCCTGCTTGCTGGTCTCTGCACGTCCAAATCCTTTGCTCCCTAAGGCACAGCACAAATGCCATCTCCTCTCTAAGGCCTTCCCATATATAGGGGATCCGTGTTACCTGTGTGTTTATCTGTGCCGCACAGGTTCGTGGTGCATGAGGAAATAAAGGTGTCATCTCTTGCAGACAGTGACTCAGAAAAGCAGTGCTACTTGACCCCAGTTAACACGAGCACTTGCTTTGCCCAGCTGTGGCCCTTCAGTCTTTCCCTGACGGGAGCTGCTGGGAACGCGCGCAATTGATCGCAAAGCTAAGTGAGAACTCTTGGGAAAGATGCAAATTTCATGAAGTCGATGAACGTGACGTTGGAGAACTGTCTACTCTCATGCTAAGTCATCCACACATAACAATTGAAGAAGAGAATATCAAAGAGGGTGATAACTCTGAATGGGGCTTTAGAAAACAATGATGATGTGAACGCCAGTTAGGTTTCCATTTCCTTTGGAAAATTAATAAAGCCTTCAAACATTTGTAGGAAAATGGCCACCCTTTTGATTAGTCCACGAAAGTCCAAAAGTGAAGAAGGTTGTTTTCTGTGGTCATACAGTTTTGTCTGACATATGCAAAAATTATTGAATCCACCCTGGATTCAGTTTTCATTCATCCTAAAAATTAGTGAAAAGTTGTACTTATGACCTAAAGTGTGTTCAATCAAAGATAAGATCATTTTATTCATAATTTTTCATTTGATTTTTCAAGGCGAAGCCCCAAACTGTTTTTTGCACTGTTTACTACTTAATGCCCCCGTTCCAATAAGTTTTTCTTAGAACCAATTACCTTGGATAACACAGACTCCCTGGACCATTCCACCAATGGCATCTCTTCTTTCTCTGAATACCTATAGCTCTTCTCCTCCAGCTTATGTTACAGCTACTGATGAACCAGTATTATCTCCCCACCATCCTGAAACAAGACCTGTGTCCTGTGTTGTGGAGGCTAAGAGCAGACTTTGGGGTCAAACTGCCTACAATGAAATATCTCAGCTCCACCTCCTTCAAGCTGTGTGACCTCGTGTGGGTTCCTTACCCTTTCTGCGTCTCAGTTCCTCATCTGTAAAATGGGGACAGTAAAAGTGTGTACCCTATGAAATTGTTTTGAAGACCACATTATTTAACATAAATAAGTGCTTAAAATAATGCCTAGCAAGTGTTAATTACTCAATAAAAGCTAACCATTCTTAATGTTATTATTTCTATCCCCGGAAATGTTCAGTGGGTTAACAATTGTTACCTATTCCTGAAGGTGTCCTCATGTAGGTTGGGAGGGTTGGGATAACTCCTGTCACCATCCCTTTCTTCCTCTAACTTGCCTAACCCTGGGCAGGAGATGTGACTTTATCTAATTAGAGGTGTTGGAAAGAATAAATTGGACATCCTGGTTTGACTTAGCTCCTTCCTTTTTCCTCTTGGGAGCCAGCTGCTCACTGATACTGGCATCTTCGTGCCCTTGTGGGGAGGAGGTCTGGGGGCTTCCAGCACCTCTGTGACTGGGTCAACTTGTCTAATTTGCAGATTCAGATAATAAACCCATTTGCTCTGACTCCAAGCTATATCTTTCAACTAATCGGTACTAATTATATTTTGGCCTCCATTGGCCTTATTCTTTGTCTTACTGTTCAGTTAGTTCAGAACTTGAGCACAGATTTTTTTTTAATGCCTTTTATTGGAGGTCAGTGTCTCCTCTAAGATTCCTGGCTAGTAATTCAGTGAGTGTTTGCTGGATAGATGAATAAACAAAGGCATAAATTCTAGATTCTAGTATTTCTTCGAGACATTATTTTTCAGATAAGAAGGACGGCACTATAGCAAATAAAACGCTTATTGTGTTCAGGTCCAATGAGGACTATTGAAGGATTAGTAGAACATCTACCAAATACCTTACTGTGTGCAATATACGATCACCCGAAGTGGAGATAAATGATACTGAAAATACAGTAGCTGCTCCCCAAATCCCTTCCCCGGTTGCTATTTCAAGTCAAAGACCTGGAGATCCCAACTCCTCATCTGTTGCCCCAAGGATGCCAGCTTTGAGCATACAATACGCCCCATATCTGACATTTTCTGGCCAGAAATTTGTTTTGTGAATTGAGACCAGTGAAATGGTCAGCCTCTGCTTGTGGTTTGATAGCTGCTGACATTTATGTTTGTGAAATTTCCTTCTCTCTGCTGGAACTTTCTTTCCCTTAAACTAGCCCCATGTCTCTCTCAGGCATTGCCACTATTCTGTGTGTACACGAGCCTGTGCGCCTCGTTGCCTGCTGTCCCCACCGCTGGGCTCCTCCTGAGACCCCTATATGTGGCCAGAAGTAGCCCCTGGCCTGCACCTGTCTTTTCGGTCATTGGCTGCTTGCAAGAGACTCACATCTCCCAGTTCCCTTTCTCTGATTCCTTCTGATTCTCTGGACCCCGCCAGACTTACTTCTGGCATCTTCCCTTTCCAACTGACACTTGAGCTCTGTGCCTGGCCGGCTTGGCCCACTGCTGACCCCAGTGGCCAGACTCTGGACACCTGAGCTTGCCCTAGTCTGTCTGCCCTCTCTGGCACTGCATTGTCCGAGATGCCTGGCCCTGGGGCCTATTGAGCTCTTGTGCTGATTGGTTTCCCTTACTGCCCGCTGACACACCCACGCCCACCACTCGCCTCCTACATACTGAGATTTTTCTCTAGGTCAGATGGTCCCAGAAGTCCAGCGGTGCGCCATGAAAGAATCAGCATGTCTTTCTGATTATTGTATCACCAGCCTCGTCCTGTTCATCCGTAGGTATTTAAGAAGGCCAGTCTGTTTCAGCCTCTCCTCGTCCCCCACCCTTGCTCAGCCCTGCTGCCTAAATCTGGAGCCTGCCTGACCGGAGCAGGGAGCCCACTAGCCATCATCCCCACCCACGGTGGGCTCCAGCACTAGTCCTGTCCCCCTTCCCCCCCCCACTCTAGCCTGAAGCCCTGAGGGCTTCCTAAGGCACGGCCTCCCCCTCCCTACTCCCAGGGTGGGCCTAGTCTAGGGATGACGGGTACGTGCCATGTCTTATGCCAACGTTTTCCACTGGGAACAGCTGCCTAGAACATTGTGTTGAGGCTGTTTCTGGGCTAACAAGAAAGAACAATGGGATCGATTCGTGATGTTTACCATGGTAACAAGAATTACCATGGGAGGGGTGGTCTCTATGCTGCGTGTTTGCCATCCATTTGACAGAGCTTCTGGCTCAGTGTCCCTAAGCAGCTCTGACTCCCTGCTGGTTCTAAAGTCTGGCCTGGTCACTGGCCCACATCACTGGAGCCCCAAATTCCTTCCATCTCTGCTGGGAGAAGTGACTTGATGTCCTATCCACTCCGCTCTTGGGAGGGTCCTGCCCTCAGTGGACTGATCCCTGGGAACAGTCCCTACCTGCTACTTTCAAGTATTTTGGTTTGTTCAGTCCCTCCTGTCACCATCTCCCACCTGCAAAATGGGGTACTGGTCCAAAGTCATAATGACATACCACTTCATACATGCCAGGAGAACTAGAATCAAAAAGTCAGATACTAACAAGTATGAGAGGGGATGTGGAGAAATCAGAACCCCATACACTGCCAGTAGGCATGCAAAATGGTGCAGCCACTTTGGAAAACAGTCTGGAAATTTCTCAAACAATTAAACATAAGCTACCATTTGATTGAGCAATTCTACTCCTAGGTATATACTCAAGAGAAATTAAACATATGTCCACATAAAAACTTGTACACGAATGTTTATAGCAGCATTATTCCCAGTAGCCACAAGGTAGAAACAACTCCAATGTCCATCAACTGATGAATGTATATACAAAATGTAATATTTTTATTCAATGGAACATTATTCAGCCATAAAATACAAAATTGTTCCATATTTTGGAAAAGAAATGGACTAGTATTCAGCTGTACGTACTGCAGCCTACCTGGAGTGGGTATCAGAATAAAGTATTGGCACCGAATACATCTTGGAAGAACCCTGAAAACATTATACTAAATGAAAGAAGCTAGACACAAAAGACCACGTATTACATGATTCCATTGGTATGAAAGTCCAGAATAGAAAAATCTATAGAGATAAAGGTAGATTGGTAGTTGGCTGGGGAGGGCATAAGGGGATAGGGTAGGACTAGCTAAATGGTACAGGGTTTCTTTTGGGGGGAATGAAAATGTTCTCAAATTGACCATGGTGAAGATTGCACAACTCTGGATAGACTGAAAAACCATTGAACTGTATGTCATGGGAGTTATTTCTCCATAAATCTGTTTTAAAAACTACAAAACAGGCCCTGATGCCAACACTTGCTTGACCCAGGTCTGGGGTCCCCGTGGGCCCTTGTCTGGCCTGGGCTGGGCCCCAGGGACTTGGGAGCCAACACTGCCTGACTCCAGCCTCCACAGTCAGGAGGAAGAGAGCTGCGTGATCATAAAACACGGGCACACAGAGCTGAGACAGGGCTCTGTGACCGTGACACAGTGAGGGTCACTGGAGTCCATGTTCCTCTGCTATTGGCGCTGCTCTTACAACGGCTGCTGATGAGCGCACCTGCCATGTCCCCTGCTTCACTCCCTCCCGTCTCAGCTGCCTCATGAGGGTCCCCCAAGACTCCCTCCCTGGTCCTGCCCTTACCTGAGCTGGTCGCTCTCTCAGGGTCTCTCAGCCAGCCCGTTCCCAGCAGCTCCTCTTCTTCCCCAGTCCTGCAGCCTGGCCACCAGCCAAGGATGTCTGTCTCAGTTAGGGCGACTTTAACCAGAAGTCACAAGAGGCAGCTTGAGTTGGCAAAAAAATAAATAAATAAAAAAAGGTAGGGGGAGAAGTTCATTCCAAAGATTTAGAGCCTTGTTTCTCAACCATTTTCTTTGTTGTTGTTATCATCGCCCCCTTCAGGAACTATTTCAGACATTTTGTGCGGCAATCAAGGTCCCCAGATTTTAATACCACAGATGTACTACCTCACTGTTTATGTACTGTGGTGCTTTGGAGGGCCACAAATCATTTTCATAGTTAAGGTTTTTTGGCACACCCCCCACCCCACCACCCAAGAACTAATTTTGCCTTTGCAAGGGTGATATCACCCCTGCTAAGAATACAGGGTATTCTAGAGGGATCTCATGGGACTCAAGGCCAAAAGTGTCCTGAGCCTCAGAAATGGTCCATAACAAGAAAAGACAGCATCTCTTCTCTCCTCTCCTCCTGCTTTATCTCTCTCTCTCTCTCTCTCTCTCTCTCTCTCTCTCTCTCTCTCTCTCTCTCTCTCTCTCCCCGTCTCCCTCTGCCTCTCTCCTTCCCCCTCCCTTGATTAACCCTTCTGCACATGTCATTTTATCACTTCCTCCATGAGAAGACTTAGCTGCCTGTGAGTCTAAAGGTGCTCGTGAGGGCTGGGCAGAAGAAAGAATTCACTCTTATCTGATCACGACCATTTGCCTGGCTGTGCAGACAAGGGTTATGATGCTGAAGGGATTATCTGGCCCACAATATCCCCTCTTCTCTGGGAAGATTCCTAAAACTCAGAGGTGAGCCCCCACAGCCATTTCTGCCCCTGTCCGTGGCCAGAGCTGATTGCCCCAATACCTGACACAAACTGAGCCAGTCAGTTTCACCTGCAAATTTGAACTTAAGGGGAAAACAGACACATTGACCGGAGCAGGAGGAGCAGAACCATGTTGGTGACAGCCCCCAAAAGAGCACTGACTGCGTCTGAGTCAGCCCCAGGTCCTCTCGTTCCCATGTCACCTGGAATTATTATTAGTGCTACCTATTTGCTTACGTGAGCCAGGGTTAGATTCTGTCTGTTTGCACCAAAAGAACTCAGAAGCTACCTGAACCATTTTCTCTGTGTATCTATTCCTGATTCGCTGGAGAGAGAATCTGGCTCGACCTTGCCTCTGGAATGGCTTTTCCTGGGTCACTATCCACCCCAAGGCCAACGGGCTAAGGCTAGGCCATTAGAAACCTGGCTATAGAAATCCATCCTTGGGAGTATTGGGGAAACTCCAAGCCAAAGAAGGAAGATACCTTTCTAGGTGGGCTGGGAAGGCCCCAAAGTAGGGTCTCTTATAACAAGATCAGGCAGGGAGGGAGAGCTGGGCATAGATGAGGGTAGTAAGGAATCTGGTCTGACTGGGGTGAAGGGCCTGTGACGCAAACCACTGGAGTGCAGTTTGCTGGAGCCTAGAGAGTCTTTCTGAGGCAGGAGGAAATGATTCTAGAATTACATCTCTAGCCAGCTCTGCAAATCTCACCTTGAAGCCTCGGTGTCTGGTGTGCTGCACAGACGTTGCGACTGAAGGTGAAGGCAGGCAGTGCTGACTAGTACGCTTCCATGAGAAATAACTTATTGGTTATTCAGAGATCTGTCCAAAGCTGTGAGTCTAATTAGCTGTAATATCCTCTTTGCAGCAAAACCTAATGTGAAAACACAGACACATGCAAGGAAAACACATTTGGTTAATTAGCCTTGTGAAAACAACGTTCCTCACTTCTACTCCCGCTTCCAGGTCTCTTCGCTAAGCAACCAGAGAGCCAGAGCTTCCTGGAGAGAGCCAAGACCCTGTCTCTCTGATAATGACACTGGGCTCTAGGGTGTCCCGCCTGCCACTCCACAGGCGTCAGAGGATGCGAGCTGGCTGCTTCTTTTCATCCTCTCCAAAGTCACTGTCAGAGGTGGAGAAAGTCATGGCGTAAGACCTGAAAGGGCCATCAGGAAACACCTGGTACAGCCTCTCCCTTTCTATCATTTTATTTATTAGTTTGTTTGTTTCTTTACTTATGAGATACATATAAACATATAATTCACCATTTTTAAGTGTACAATTCAGTGGCATTAAATAAATTCACATTGTTGTGCAATCAGCACCACTATCCATCTCCAAAACCCTTCCATCATCTCAAACAGAAATTCTGTGCCCATTAAAAACTAACTCTCCATCCTCCCCCCAGCCCCTGGTAACCACCATGCTATGTTCTGTCTCTACGAATCTGCCTGTTCTAAGGGCTTCGTATAAGTGAAGTCATACAATGTTAACCCTTTTGTGTCTGGCTTATTTCACTTTGCATATTGTTTTCAAGGTTCATCCAGGGTGTAGCATATGTCAGAAGTTTCATTCCTTTTCCGGATATAATGTTCCATTGTATGAATATACCACATTTTCTTTCCCATTAATCTGTGGATGGACATTTGGGTTGTTTCCCCTTTTTGCTATTGTGAATAATGTTGCCATTAACATTGGTGTACAAGTTTATCTTTTTTTTTTACTTTTAATGTTTTTATTGCATAGGTCACCTATGCTCATTGTAGACAATTAGAAAATACAAGTAAATAAAAAAGCAAATCAAAATAGTCCTTAACCTCATCATTGAGATAACCCTATGAATATTCAGTAGTTAGCCTTCCAAACATTCTGGTTTTCACCTCTTCAGGTTCTTTCTCCTTCTAGATAGCCACATAGACATATTTGTAAACAAGATGGAAATACACTATATATATTAGCTTATAAACTTTTTAAACTTATTTTATCATATCCAATATTTCCATGTCTCTCTCTCCCTCTCTAGATCATAGATAGATGATTGATAGATAGATAGATAGATAGATAGATAGATAGATAGATAGATAGATAGATGATAGATAGATAGATAGATAGATAGATAGATAGATAGATGATAGATAAAAGGAAAGAAGGAAGGTAGGAAGCAAGCAAGGAAGGAAGGAAAGAAGGAAGGGGAGGGAGGAAGGAAGGAAAGACAAGTCTATATAGATATAGGTCTGCTACCTTGTTGTAAAGACTGCACTGTGATCCATTCTATATGTACCATTATGTGAAGCCTCATCGTGTAATTTGCCAGGGTCCCAGTGTCGTTATTTTCAGTATTTTGCCATTATAAGCAATGCTGTGATGCATCCTTAGAGCTGAGTCTTTTATGTCCATAGTCTTTAGTTCTTCTCTTTGGATAAATGCCTCAGGTGGACTCACTGAGAACTTCCTCACTTTATGACTGTGACAACTGGGGCCCAAAGAAGTAAAGTGCTTGCCGAGATTTCCATGGGTGTCATTTGGTCACGAATCAGGTAGCTCCTAGCAGTCCAGGAAAGAGTGCAATGTGTTTTCAGAGGCCCTGTTTTGTCTACCAGGAGGCAAAACCCTTCATTTCTTACTGAGCAGAGACTCCCACTGTCTGAGCCTCCTGAGCCAGAAGCACCCAGATGCTCCCAGTCCCCTGCCCCTATGGAGCACCCCAGTCCCTTAAGAACTCTGTGGGTGCCATGGTTTATCAGACAGACCGATTCATGCTGTGCCGGGGTGTTCATGGTGAATAGGGGCTGCCTAACTCTCCAGCAGAGACCCCATTGACTGACTTTGAATGGCACATATTATAAGGACAGGGTCACAAAGCCAAGTATTTGATACCTGGTTTTCAGGTGTACTTAAGTGCTGTGGAGTATAAGCTCAATAAATAATTGTTAAAACACAAAGGAATGATAGGAGGGAGAAAACAAGGCAGAGAGAAGGGGGATGGAGGGAAGAAAGGAGAGGAAAAGGAGGGAGGGAGGAGGGAGGGAACCTGGAGTCTAATTCTGGCCCTCCCTAGTCTTGTCCCCCCCATACTTCACCCACCTGAGCCCCATCCTTCCCCCAAGTTTGGTTAAAGTGAGCCTTCCTAAAGAACAGAATGCCAAGGTGAAGAGAACTAAAGAATCAGCTCAGTCTCTTCCCAAACTCCATATTCATTAGGTCATGAGCTGGGAAGTGCAGGGTGATTTATGGGGCTCTGAGCCTCCATCCTTTAAAGCAGTGGGATGAATTAGGGTGGTAATGCACTGAAGGCAAGGCCCTCAAGCAGTGTGATGTTCCAGCTTGGAGAATTTATGGAGATAAAATTGTGACTATATAAGGAAAATGGGGGAAATTGATCTGAATGTGGGAGAGAGCAGGGAGGGGGGGACTCACTCCTGGGATAGACCCTGCCCCCAAACGCCCAGCCATCCGTTGTTTAAACCGATCCACACTGGCATGGCATCTTTGGGTTTGGACCACAAAGAGTCTAAACACCTTCTACCCCGTAGTAGCAGCCTACGGTTAGCTAAGTGCAGGGTCTGATTTAGCCCAGGTGTCGCACAAATATGGCCCTTAACAGCCATCATGATCTGTGACTCTCTAGATTTTTCCATAGACTGTAAACTCCCTGAGGGGAGAGGCCATTTCTTCTCAACTTTATGTCCCCAGCCCTTAGCCACCATCAATGGGACACAATCTGTGCTCTGTCCATGTTTGTTCAAAACAACGAGTAATTCACGTTTCACTCATTTACCCAATAAATACATATATAACAGCTACATACCCAAACTTAATGTGTCAGTCCCACAAGAAGGTACAAAGGGTTACGCAAGTTCAGAGGATTTAAAAAAAGATCCCACAAGGGGGTCCATGGAAACTTCACAAAGGACGTGGCATTTGAGTGGGGGTCTTAAAGGATGGGAAGGAGTTCATCTGGAGGATGTAAGGCTAGAGGACACTCTCAGATGGCATAGGGGATGGCATCCCCTTGAGTCTAGAAATGCTGGAGAGAGAAATGGAAGAAAAGTAGACTGGAACCAGCGCACACTGCAGGACATCTGTGTGTGACAAATGGGACAGAAGGTGGGAAGTTGAGACCATCTCTCCAAGTTGGGGTATATATGGATTCACATTCATATAAGTGTGCTTAGAGAGATACATGTGTATACATATATACATATACATATAAATGTGTGTATTCCAGCTTACAAAGAGCTCTCCCAAAACTCTGTAACACTGAATTGCCTCTGTTGCACAGAAGGGAAATTGAGGCCTGGCAAGAGTCAGTGAGTTGTGCAAGAAGAACAAGCAGACCCAAATCTTCTGACTCTGAGAGGCCATCAGATTCACCCCTCCCCACAAGATTTCCATATCTCAGGAAATGGTACCATCTAGAAACCAGGCTGAACACTTAGCACTCATCCTTCCTTTCTCTCTTATCTCACACCCACAGTCAGCACCTCATTAATCATTAGTCCTATTGTCTGTGCCTCCGAACTCTATCCCAAATCTGACCACTTCTCAGTCTTGCCCGTGGACAATCCAGAACAAGGCACCATTCTCTCTTCCGGTCTCTTAGCCTTGATCCTTGCCTGCCTATAATCCATGTTTCGTGAATCTCATCTCCTCTTCCCCAGCTTTCATTGGGCCTGAAATCAAACCTGAACACAAAATCCTTCCCCCCGCCTGCCCGCCTCCTGGCTCCAAGTCCTGTTTGCTTTCCCACCTGATCCCCCTTCGTTCTCTCTCTGCTCCCTCCAGCTTCTTTCCAGCCCTCCAGCATGATCCTGTCTTGGGAACTTTGTGCTGGCCGTTCCTTCCCTCCGATTCTCAGGTGGTAGCCTGCGTCTCATCATTTAGGTCTTCACTCAACGTGCCCTCCACGAGTGGCCATCCCCGACCACTCCAGGAGAAGCAGCACCCCTCCCCCAGCACATTGTCGACCTGTTCTATCTCCTTCGTAGCACTTCTCAGTGCCCGTAGTACCTTAGTGACCTACTTGTCCACTGCCTAGCTCCCTTCTTACAGGGGACGCACCTTGAGGGCTGTGCCACAAACAGGGCCTGGCACATAGTATTTGATTGACAAGAAGGGGAAGGTCTAGAAGGGAGGGGAGAAGAAAAAGAAGGGGAAGAGAAGAGAAAGATGGAGACGGAGAAGCAGGAGGGAGGAAGAGGGAGCTGGGAGAAGAAGAAAGGGGAAGGAGGTTTGCGTCTCCTTCCCGGTACCAGGCTGGAGTCTCCATGTCTGCTCCACCCCCAGAATGATTCCTGTGGGGGCTCCACGGTCACTCTGTTTCCCACTGTACCCCAGACCTGCACCTCCCCCAGGTGCTCTGTGCTCCGCAATTACTCCTCCCCTTCCCTGACTCAGAGGTCCCATACCTCAACCCTGAAGCTCTCCAGGAGAGGTGACAAAGGTAGGTTAGGAGGTGAGGGAGGACTAAATAAGTCAATGTAACAGTTTTCTAACAGGCAGACCTTCCAGAACCAGGCGGAACACAGGGAGGGTTCTTTTTCCTGAACAAAGGTGGTCCAGAGAAATTCAAGTCAAATAGAGCAAAATGAATTACTTGCCTGCTTCCACCCCAAAACCACAACCTCAGATGCTGCCATTCCTACGTAAGGGAAGGTCACACCACAACCACAGGAAGAAGGGACACATGCCCCTGTGTGTGATTTGGAGATGAGAGAATGGTGATAGAGAAACAGAGAGCAGGGGCTGAGGCCCTTACCACACTGGTCTCAGAGGGGTCAGAGGGTGGCGCCTCTGCCTGAGGCGCCTTTAACCCCTGCCAGAGCCCCCCACCCTGGGCTTCTGACCCAGTCAGAATCAGGCCAAATAGGTCAGCCTTTCTGTTTGGGAGTGATGTGAGACAGGAGGTGGTAGGCACCCATCTGGGGGCCGGGGGAGGGCCCCACGGCACAAGGCATCCTCATCAGTTGCCCTCAGCTATCCTGCTTCTCACAACTTCTCCTTTGCCCCCATTTCTGAGCCCATGGAGTCACGAGGCGCTCCGTCTTTTCCCCACAGCACCCTAAACAGCAGGCACCACCTCCAGGCACCTTCCAGAATACACACGTGTGGTGTGTGAGTGTGCGCACATGTGTGTTTGTGGGGGGGGGGGACGAGGACAGGTATAAGGTGGTCATTACAGGAAGCTCAGTACTAGCTCAGTAACAGCCAGTCCCCTGTAATGAGAGTAATTGTAATGAGAGCATTGTGAGTCAGAAAATACTACAAGAGAAAGAAGAGGAGAGAGAAAAGGAAAATTAATGGTACAAATCACTTGCCTTATGTGGATATTTATTTTGCTTGTTTGCAGACCGTTTAGTGCTTAAGAGCTCTGAAAAGCAAAATGAAACACAAGCACAGGGTTAGGCTCAATTAGGTGCTTGATCAATATCTTTTGATAATGACAAATGGCAGTGATGATAACGAGGCCGCTCCCCTCCACCTCTCCCTGCTCGGAGTGCCCCGGGCTCTTGGTACTTTCAGCTCTCTTTGTAACAGAGTCGCTGGTAAACCAGCCTCAGCTGCCCACCTTATTAGGAGGCAGCTCATAGCAGGTACTTACTGAACGTTTCATCTTTGACTTGAACAGGTGGGGATGCTACTCAAGGAAGGATGGATAAATCATATGCTCCCTTTACATTTTGGTTCTTTTTTCTCAACTATCCCATCTTGCAGACGTTCCTAGCTGGATTCTTTTGCTAGGCTTTGTGGACAAAAGTTTGCTGCCACCCATCTCTAATATCGACAGGAGTCCCCAGCCTGGGGTGTGGTAAAAGGAGAAACTTCATTCAGGTGAGCAGCTCTCAAACCCGCCTGGATGGAAACTGAAAGTGAGCTTGGAGGCTCTCTTTTATAAAGTTCCCGCCCCGGCCCCTGATTGGTCCAAATAGCACTCTCCTGATTGGTTGGAATTGCACATTCTGATTGGTCATTTCGGAGCTGTTCTATTGGTCAGTAAATATGCAAATGACTTCATTTTCCCTCATCAGTGAAGGCATCACAAATTGAAACTCTCAGTACTATATTTTTAAGCCTGCATTTTCACTGATGCATAATTTTCTTACCGATATTAAGAAACAGTTTTTCTGTGGTGTCTCAGAAACTGCATGACATCACTAATGTTATTTCTGCTTAGTTTTATCTGAGCGTGTCCGTCATATTTTATTGCTTTTGGGGTTTTCAAAATTATGGTTTATTTCCTGATTATGGCCATACCTAATCAGACTTTCAATACAGTGAAGTTAAATTGTGAATAATGAAAGCATTGGATTAACAACAACAACAAAAAATAGCGGTGCAATTTTCATAGACTGGGCAGGTCTCAGCTCATTGGGTAAAAGGATTCCAAAAACTCCTTTATAAGGATCGTATTGCCAGGGGAACATAGCTCAGGAGGCTGGCAGCTCAGTTTGAGGCTTTTCCTTTGAAATACAGTGTGTATGAGAGGCCTCTACTAGCAAATAATGTTAGGCTCTGGTTTGAATTTGAGCCCAATTAACTACAAGGAGTCCTTCTTGGCAGGATATTCCTTCTTGGGGTCAACATGTTGATGTAATAAATTACCGCAGACTAGGTGGCTTAAACAACAGAAATGTCTTGTCTCACAGTTCTGGAGGTTAGAAGTCTGAGACCAAGGTGTCGGCAGGGTTAGTTCCTTCTCAAGGCTCTGAGGGGGAATCTGTTCCTTGCTTCTTCTCTACGTCTGTGGTTTGCTGGCAATTTTTGCATTCCTTGGCTTGTAGAAGCATCACTCTGATCTCTACCTTCATCTTCACGTGGCATTTTCTCTGTGTCTCTGTCTCTAAATTTTCCATTTTTGTAAGGACATGGCTCATATGGGATTAGGACCCACTCCACTCAGGTACGACCTCATTCTAATTTAACTAATGACATCTGCAACAACCTTATTTCCAAATAAAGTCTCATCCCGAGGCACTAGGAGTTAAGACTTCAACATATGAATTTTGGGAGACACAATTTAGCCCATAACACCAGCTGTCCACAGAATAAAGTCCAAATTCCTTATGTGGCATTCAAGGCCTTCTATAACTGGTCCAGATCCATGTTTCCAGCTGTTTCTCTCATACTTTTTCCTTATATGCACATATCTCATACTCTTTCATAGGAAGGGGGGGTTCCTAGATTAAGGAGAGAAAGGGGAAAGGTTAAGAGGAAGAGTAACATTTACTGAATGTTTATTAATTGCCATGCTCAATGACGAGGGCATGAGCATGCCCTCACCTCCATCATTTCCTATCATCCTCACAACAGTCTGGTGAGACAGGTATTGCACCCACTTTACAGATGAGGAAACTGAAGAAACTTGAATAAACTCTGCCGTGCTATCTTTAGCAAGGGTCACAAATAATTTATTTTCCTTTAATAACATATGATGGGATATCATTCAGCCTTAAAATAAGAATGCAATGCTGATTCCTGCTACAACATGGATGAACCTTGAGGGCATTATGCTAAGTGGAATAAGCCGGTCACAAAGAAAAATACTATAAGATTCCACTCTGCTGAGGTACCTATAGTAATCAAATTCATAAAGACAGAAAGTAGAATAGTGGTGGCCAAGGGCTGGGGGAGAGGGGAATGGGAAGTCATTGTTTAATGGAGGCAGAGTTTCCGTTTGGCATGAAGAGGAAGTTTTGGAGATGGATGGTGGTGATGGTTGCCCAACAGTGTGAATGTACTTCATATTACTGCACTGTACATTTAAAAATGGTTAAAATGGTAGATGTGTGGATATTTTACCATGATAAATAAATAATAAATAAATAAATAAATAAATAAATAAATAAATAAATACATAAATAAATAAATAAGTAAAGGGAACTTCACATCTGTTCGCAGGCTTTTCTCCACAGGCCTCACCAAACAGCCAGTTCTCCAGAGAATTCCAAGGCTGGGAACCATTGGCCTTTTGGGTAATTATTTCCATTGCTTATTTGGGGAGAAACTTGCTCTTCTGTAAGCTTCCAAGGATAGTCCCCACCTTCAGTGAGTCCTAACAAAGACGTGACAGGTGTGAACTAGCCGATTTGTACGCTGGGGGTTGAGAGTGTGGGCCGGGCCCAGACAGCCTGGGTTGTGTCTCGAGTGCTCCCCTTCCTTGAATGACTCTAGGCGGTTACTTCTCCAAGACATCTGTGGGACTAATCAAAGAGCCTGCCCGTGAAGTTGTTGTGAGGATGACATGAGACAATCTGTGCAAAACGCTTGTCACATAGCAAGAGCTTCAATAAATGTGGGTTAATACTATAAACTTTCAAATCAACCAGAAGTGAAAAATTCCTACTGTGTTCCAGGGGTTTTGGCAGGGGAATTCAAAGATTGTGAGATCCAGCCTATTCCTGCCTTCAGGAGTTTATGTCTGGCTGACTCTACAGCTACTCATGCCATGAGAGAAAGTCAAACCAAATGCTGTGGGAGTTCAAAGCCAGAGGTTGAATAACAACAGTATTGGAGAACAAGAACTGGCCCTGTGAGATATGAAGTGAAAAGCTGACCTTTCCACTATGCTGCCTGGTGATATCCTTTTTCTCCAATGAGATACCCAAGCCTTATGGGGACAGGGTGGTTCAGAAAAAGGCCCGACCCCCACCACCAGCCCCCTACCCACCCACACATCCCAAAAAGCTAGGGTTTCATAACCTCATGACACTTGTCACCAAAGGGCATCTGAGAGACTGACAGGCCCCACTGCCTGGATGTGGCTTCATTCCAGGCCAGTCACCAGGCTGCACACAGAACTGTGTGCTCCGGCCACAGGCAGCGGTCACTACCCATGCAGCTGCCCTCCTCCCAGCCCAGGTGTAATGAGCCTGCAGGCCACCTAGGTAGTGCTCCCTGTTGGGGACCCTAAGCACCAAACAGAATTGGAGGTGCCCATGCTGGGGAACCAGCTGGGAGGGGGTAGCATGATGGTGGCTGTTCTTTCGTGGTCTTTTGGGGCCCTTTGTTTTCCCAGCACAAAGTTTTCATGGTGGGGAAAGCTTCCCATCTTTCGGGGGAGATTTGGTCATTAACGCTTGGGGGAAAGAGGCTCGTCTGTCCCCATTGACCTTGCAGCTTTTATGTCATTGACATTTCTTTTGAACAACCGGATGTGGAAGCCATTGGAGGAGAACACTTATGGATTGGAAGTAGTCCAGGAATGTCAATCATCCAGCTGTACCTGGAATGTTGGGAGTTTAAGTCAAGGGTTGGAAAATTACAGCCCACAGGCCAGTCCAGCCCTTGGCTTGTTTTCATGTGGCCAGCAAGCGAAGAGCGTTTTTCATATTTTTAAAGAGTTATGAAACACACAAAAAAGAACATGCAACAGAATCACATGGGGCCTGCATAGTCTAAAATCTTTACCACGTAGCCTTTTAGAGAACCAGCTCGCCAGCCCCTGGTAAACGGAAGTGCTGTAGATCTCAAAATGTACAAAATTCACAAGAAAAGATAAAGACACAAGTAAATGCCTGGGGGCCAGACATCTGTCCCCCACAGAGAATGACACTACCTTAGCAGACTCACGGCTCCCCTCTCACCTGACGGCATGCTGCTTGCTTATTATGGGATGTGGCTTAGTAAGGTGATGATGGTGAAGTTTCCTAGGCTGAAACGCGTAGAGATTGTGCAATGCAGAGGGGCACGATGGTTCATTTTATGTCTACTTGGCTGGGCCACGTTACCCAGATATTTGATCAACCACATCTAGACGTTGCTGTGACAGTATATTTTAGAGGAGATTAACATTTAAACCAGTAGACTTTAAGAAAAGCAGATTGTCCTCTGTAATTTGGGTGTATCTCATCCCATCAGTTGAAGGCCTTAAGAGAAAAAAGAGTGACCCACACTGAGGAAGGGAGAACTCCACCAGCAGATGGCTTTTGGAATTGAGCTGCAACTTAGACGTTCTCCAGAGGTTCAGGCCTGCTGGCCCACCCTGCTGATTTCAGACCTGCCAGCCTCTGCAATCGCGTGCATCAATTTCTTAAACTAAGTACCTTTAAATCTCTCCCACTCCTCTCCTCTCCTTCCTCCTCCATGGCAGCAGGAGGCAGAAGAGCTGGGTTCTTGCTCTCGCTTATCCCTTTTTTACTGTTTGTACCTATCCTATCTGGGCCTCAACATTCTCATTTGTAAAACAGAGATGCCAGCCTTGACTATCAGAGTGTAACCTTGGACATCAAGTGAGGCGACGTCTGTGAAAAGAGTTCACAAACAATAAATGACACAGGTGTCAGGTCCACTCTTCTTGCGCGATTGTCTGACAGCAGCAGCTATGCTCTGAGGTCATTGCTACGTGCTGCGTATTCTCTGTTCCCCAGCCAACGCTTGTGGCTCTCAGCCAAGGGCAGGATGTACACGAGTGTTACCTGGGGAGCTTTATCAATACATACCCCCCCACACCAAGATTCTCAAATATCCTGGTAAGGGCTGGGGGAGAATGTGTTTTGAAAAATCTCTCCAAATATTTCCACCATGAATCGTCACCCACACTCAGCTCCTCCAAGGAACCCATTGAGAACGAAAGGCCCAGAAATTCCCAATATCTCCAGACAGTTCAAAGTTCACGACCAGCGGAAGTTCATCAAACTTCCTGAACAGTAACTGGCATGAGACACAACATCTTCCCGTCTTTTACGGATGTAGCTGTTTACTCCACGTCCCATGCGCTGCTGCTCCGAGGCTGACTGCCCCATCTGGGGATGGCTGCTGCTGGAGGGACCTACGGGGCAGCAAACGGTTTTCAAAGGGCTCTGAAATTTAATAAAATGCACCTTTTCTAAAGCCATTCTATATACTGATAGTGGTTTCCGGTGGGAGGTACAGAGACCCCCCACCCCCACCCCCAGAAGCCATTTACCTTCCTAGATCTTCTGGGGTGCTAGGCCAAACTAAACTGAGAACCTAGGGAAGATCATTTTGGGGTGCCCCTGGCAAGCTGACATTGCAAGAAGTGTGCACCTCAGCCACCAACGAGGCCACTGCTGGCTCTCAGCCTGGGACAGAGATAGGAGATGGGGAGGTAAGAGAGGCGGACATTTACTGAGCACGTACTGCACCCTAGGCCAAGCCTTTCCCAAGCTCCACTTCATCGAACCCTCACAACAACCTTATGAGGTAGGTTCTTTATTACCCCATTTTACAGACTCAGAGAAGTCAGTAACTGAGGCTAACAGCCCACAAGTGTCAGAACTAGGATTTGACTCTAGCTGTCAAACCACTGTGGTATGCCTCCAGCGAGAGGTGGAGATGTCACTTCTCAGAGAAAAACTGAATGGGCCCCAAACAGGGAATTCAGAAAAGGTCTTTCTTTTAGGCTCAGCAAGGCCTGGGGTCCATGGGGTATGCATGAGTTAGGGGCGTGGGGAGGAATGACAGCATCCATACCTGGTGGGCAGCCCTAGACATCTGCCCGAACTTTCCATTTTGTGGTAAAGCCTCTGAGGCTGTCCCGGGGTGACCCAGACTCCTTTTCCTTGGCCGCTTCCTTCATCTTTCTCTCAGGGGAGCAGCCTGGACTGTGGTCCACAGCTGGTCCTTTCTGGTCTCGGCATCCTATCAGTTCTGCTTTTCTAAGGATCCAGGAGGAGAAAGGCCTCATTTTATCTGAAAACACCTGGGCATCTTAGGAGCCGTGTGCAGGCCTGGGTCTGGGAGCTGTGGTCCGAAACTGGATGTTTAGGAAAGTCTGAATCTCTGCCCTTTGTTCACATGCAGGCAAATCATTAGGAGGCCTGCTCAGGACAAGCAGTGGCTTTCCACTGATGTTTCCTTGCCTCTTTCTTAAACACTTGTGTTCCGTACAGCTGATCTTCCTCAGTGTTTACTCTCATCATTAATACAGCCCTTATTCCTTAAATATTTGCTGAACATTTTTTGCAGAGCAAAGGAGAAATTTCTACAGGCCTCTGCAAATAGCCACTTCCCAAAGGCAAGGGAGGAATGCCCAAAGAAATGCTGCTTCCAACAGGTGCATGGTCCCAGTGCCTCTGGCTGAGCCCTGGGAGATTTTCCCAGCAGTCAGGGCTGTGGCCCACTGCAGAGTCCAAAACATGGCTGCCTTCAGGGCCATTAATTGACAAGTGGCAGGGGCCTCTGAAGGCCGTGGAGGCTGTTACAGAAAAGGTCGTCCCACCCAGAAGCACCCGGTGGGAAATGCCAGCAGTCCAGATGGGGGTCCTCCGCACTCAGGCCTCGTCAGGGCAGAAGGTTCTTTGGAGAGCCGGGAGAACAGGGCTGGCTCAAGAGTAGCCAGGGGCCACCCCAAGCCAGGGATCTCTAGCAACTTCTTGGCAGGTCGGTTGTGTCTGTCCCGTGGCCCCTTCTCCTTAAATTAACTCCTTACATTTGCAGAACTCTTTGTGGTTTTCAAAACACTGTCACACACACATTTTAATCAATCCTCACATCTCCCTGGAGGAAGGCAAGGCAGCTATTGGGGTCATTTCACAGATGAGCAAACTGAGGCGGTGAAAGCTTCCCGGCTTGCCTAAGGCCTCAACACAGAGCAACTCTGCTGTCATCCAGGCCCCCAGCTTCCCATGGCATCGGGTTAGGGTCAGACTCCAGCCGCACCACACCTTGGCCCAACCTCTTCCCTTGCCCTGCCCTGCTGCCCTCAAAGTCAGTGTAGGTTTCGCTGGCGTGAGAATCCTCATCTCAAATCTGCTTCTAGCGACCCCAACCTAAAGTTGTTGCGATGAGGCTTGCATGACGTTCTGCAGGTCAAACAGTGCCTTACATATGTCAGGTGTGTTTAAAAAGGAGCAAGCACAAGAATCATTCCTGCGAGAGCTGATGCCTGTTTGGACCCGCCCGTGGCCTCAGGCTAGGACTGCATTAACATGCACCACCGCTGGCGGAGCTCCCCCTACCTGGCCCAGGGGTGAGTAAGTCAGTGTGTGCGGAGAGTGTGCAGAGCTCACAGCCGTGGTACAAGGGGTCTGTGAAATACTATCCATGAGAGCGTTATTGTGACTACGGAGCGCTGGCTGTCCTAACTAACCAGGAACATTCATTTGCAATAAATAAGCTCTCGGCCAGAAGGAAAAGAAAAAATGGAAACCTGGACATCTGTAGGCAAAGCTGATCTCATGCAGAAGCAACCACGTGTGATGTGAGAGACTGGAAAGAGCTTCACCTGCTAAACTCACAGCTTGCCGCCAGCCCCCTGACCTCCCCTCCCCAGTTTCCTGAGACTCCCCCATTCAAGATGCATCCCTTGGAGTTTTGAGCACAGGTTTAAAAGCAAATGCACTGGGGTTCAGCTTTGGGCTCTGTCACCCACCAAAAGAGAAGTGTCAAAACAAAGCCCACTTCTTACGTAGAGTACACAAGACTTGGTACCCGGGGTCTCCAGGTGGTACCAGGTGGTCTCTGCCTAATCCAGGTGCACACACCTCACTTAATATTTTTGTGCCACGAAAACCATCAACCGTCAAATTCACAGAGACAGGAAGTAGAACTCTGGTTGCAGGGGCTGGGGCTGGGGCTGGGGGAGGGGGAACTTTTTTAATAGGGAGAGAGTTTCAGTTTGGGAAGATGAAAAGAGCTCTGTGGGTGGATGGTGGTGATGGTTTGTATAACATTATGAATGCAGTTACTGCCACTGAACTGTACACTTAAAAATGTTTAAAATGGTAAATCTTATATGTATTTTGCTGCAATTAAAAAGCAAAACACACACACAATTGGCCAGAGACAAAGATGGCTTTGATGACTTACTGTGCTGAAAAGGCTGACTGGGCCCGTCAAAATCTTCATGATGTAGTAGTATCTGAAGCAGGCGCTGGGGCCAGGCCTGTCTCCCTAGAGGGGTCAAGAAAGGTGGGCGGGAAAAGACGAACAAGTGGGAGGGAAGGATCAGCCCTGAGCTCCTAGAAAGGGTGGGAAACCCTTCCACAACCCCCACGTTTCCAGAAGAAAGGATCCTCAGAAACAAGGCCAGTGTGTTGGGGAATGAAAAGGAGAGGACCTAGGGGCTTCCTGATTTTCTACAAGGGCTCCAGCCCATTTTCTGTGGGTAAGTCTGTGCCAGGAGGGGCTCTGACAGTCAGTCAACAAACGAGCATTTCCAGGTCTGCACCAGGGTACCAGGGACACAAAGATGAGAGAGAGCTTCTGCCTTCCCCTGGATCCCGACCGGAAGGCTGACAGGTGCACGAACAGCTACAGTCCTGTGCTGTGGGATTAGGGTGGGGGGACCCATTCCCTGTGGCAGTGGTGGCAGGATTACCTGAGAATGCTTCCCAGAGGAAGCATTGCCTTCACTGAGTGTTGAAGGAATTGGGGAGAGTATTGGAAGGGATCGAGGTGGAGGGGCTCAGGTCAGGGGAAACTCCATGAGGCCTTTCACGTTGTCTCCGTCACCCTCCTCATTTTTCTGAGTTCCTGCTGACTGACTGACCACAAGCTATAAGGAGCACAGACCTTCCTCCCCCAAGGCCTGGACAGTCCACTTGGTTGCCCACTTAAGAATTCACTAAATAAGTAATTACTAAGACTAACTCGGCAAGAAAGCGAAAGATTTCTTGAGGGAAGACAAATTACCCGTGCAATTAGGTGCATGTCCTTGGCACCCTCTGTGAGCAGAGCTGCTCTGGCGGAGGCCATGAACGTGCAGGGCACCAGAAGTCCTGTGTGCCTTTGTTTCTACAAGCTGCGGTTTCCAGAGAGACCAGGACTGCCTCCTTCAGGTAAACACCAGCCCACACAGCTCAGAGAGCAGGATTTCACAGCCCCCCGCCCCAGGGGGTTCTGCAAACAGGCCTCACCATATTCAACTGTCTTAAGGGAGATGTAAAGTGCTCTGGCCAAGGCACCCAGAGGGGAGCAACAGACCCCTCTGGAGATGAGAAGCTTGTGCCCAGCGTCATGTGACACCCCGTCCCAGGCCCTGCTCTGCCCCCACCCTGGAAGACTAGTTCCCTACTCGGTGAGCCTCAGAGAGACTTGTCCTGGCCAAGCTAAGGCCTTCTACGTGGGTTTTCTATCTCTATCTCTTCCCCATATCTCTTCTCTCTCTATGTCTCCTTCTCTCTGTGTCTCACTCCATCGCTCTGTCTCTCCCATCTCTTTCCCTCACTATCTCTTCTTCACTCTCTGTCTCTGTCTATCTCTATTTCTGTCTCTCCTTCTCTCGCTCTTTCTCCCTCCCTTATTCACTGTCATCAAGTTTCATTTCCCCAATAGAAAGCTTTACAGCCATATTAATACAGTCCATCTTCTGGCGCTTAAGGCATTTTTACATATTATCTCATTTGTCTCCATAGCATCTCTGTAAGGTGAAGCCTTAACAGAAACAGTAAAAGAGGAGACGAGGGCTATAAAAGACCACACATGAGGCTCAGTGCCAGAGAGCCGGGAGCTGCTGGGAGGTTCATGGGATGGAAGGCTCCAGAAGACCCGCTGAGCCGGGTGTACAGACAGGACTTTGTAGCAGCTGCATCTAGCCCTCCAACAAGCATAGAAATGGGTCTTTTAAAAAACAAAGTATGCTATGCGGTGAAGGAGGGAATTAACTCTGCCTGGGGCATCTTGTCTGAAGTGACATGTGACATTTGTGCTCCGTCTTGAGGCATAGGTAGGATTTTTCCAGCAGACTGAAGGAAGAACCTCTTCAGAGACACTGGCTGGCCCAGGGGACCACAGAGAGCTTGAAACATGTTGGTTTTCAACAACTAGCTTTTGAATGAGTGAATGAGTGAATGAGTGAATGAATAATTGAATGAATGAGAACCTGACTTCCTTTCTCTTTCCCCTCCCTTACTCATCACAGGCAGCTCATAAAGTTCCTGCGTCTGAGTGAATGAACAACTCAACTGTGGCCAACTGCCTCCGTACTATGTGCCTTATTCAGAGGTATCACCTCTCCCTTCCTCAATACCCCTGTGAGGATGTCCATCCACACCTGACAGCTGAGGAACTGGAAGTTCAGGGAGGCTGCTAATAATACGGATGATACTAATGGCTGTCATTGCTAACTCTCAATGAGCACGGATTATGTGTCTGGCATTGTCTGAACGGTCCACACACATGATCCCATTTAATCTCACAACGACCCTATGCGGCAGCCATTTTGAAGGTAAGGAAACCACGAAAGAACTAAGTGATGCACCAAATTCGCAAAGCAAGGAAATGAATGAAGGAGAAGCATGGGCACTAAGAAAGCATATGCCATCAACAAAAAACAGGAAATCCGTTCAGTCCCCTCCTTGCACGGGGCCCATCCCTGAAGCAGAGGCCAATGGCCATAGGTGGCCGTGGGCTCCGGCCCCGCCAGACTCAGAATCACTGAGACAGCAACACGGGTCACCTCTCACCACCATGGGCACAACAGCTACATGGAGCTGCAGCTCTTTAGATGATAAAGGACTCCAGCAATGGCTTGGGGGAGGAGAGTTAATTAGTTCACGGCACACAGAGCAGGAGCCTGATAACTCCCCCTGCAGAGAGTTGATGGCTGGTGACGAAGGCTAAGCCAGCCCCTAGAAAGTTCTGTCCTCCTGTATCTGCACTGGTAGAAGGGCAGAGGGCCTCTTCATCCCCCAGGGGCCAGAGTCACCACACAGAAAAGAGACGGATTAAAGAGGTCCCCTACTCCCAGTTGCTCCTGGCCCACCCCCCTCCACCCTGCCTGGGCTGGATCGCAAGGTGACCATCAAGATCTTCTCGTGGGTCCTGACCTCACTCCTGTCGAGTACAGAGAAGGCTGGGATGTCAGTGGAGCCCTGGGCCTCTTGTCCCTGTTCCATTGCCTAGATACTCTGAGATACTCACTGGCCTTTCTAAGGTCACAGGACCACATCTATGGAGGACAACAGGAAGGCGGCCCAGGTATGAAGGAAACCAGTCTAAGTTTAAATATTGGCTTTTTTATTTACTAGCTGTGCAACCTTGACTGCATTTCTTAACCTCTCTGAGCATCAGTTTTTTATTTAAAAAAAAGAAGACAAAAAATTTACCAAACATAGTAGGATAGCATATATAAATTGCCCAATATATTACTCAGAAAGTTAGTTTTCTTTTCTATCTATTAAATAGAATTCGTCCTGCCTGCCTCTCCCTCCCTTACAGGGATTGGGTGCCAGCGAGGTGAGGTATGAAATATGAAACCATTCTGTTATGCACATGAACACAGCTTCCCCCGCGCCCCCATTCGCATGGGTACAGTGCAATGTTGATTTCCCAGCACTGGCTGGTCTCCCCATGTGTGTAAATGATTTGGGGCCCGGCATGATGGTTTTGGATCTTACCTCCAGTCTGCCTGATGGTAAGTGAGCCACTTTTCATTCCTAGCAAAGCTCAGGAGAGGGGAAGGTCCAGCCCCTGTGTCCGTGGGGTTGTGGGAAGGACTAGCTCTCAGAATGGCAGCACAGAAGACCAGGTGTCACAGTGGTGGGTTGAAAAGCAAGCCTGGAGCAGAGGGGAAAGACTTTCTAAAGACCCACACTCCTACCAGAGATGGTCAGACGCTGAGCATT
Source organism: Rhinolophus hipposideros (assembly GCF_964194185.1). Lineage (NCBI taxonomy): Eukaryota > Metazoa > Chordata > Mammalia > Chiroptera > Rhinolophidae > Rhinolophus > Rhinolophus hipposideros. The sequence continues at coordinate 12,719,284 of NC_138072.1, forward strand.
CCCACCAGCCTGTGAGGGGAGGAGGCAGGCCCAGCTCCAGGGCTACGGGGAGGCTCTTGGCAGGGTTCCTGACAAGTGGGAGACCATTTAAGAGAGCCTGACAGTTCACCTGGGCATCAGGGAGCTCTTGCTGCTGTGGCTGAGGACCAGGAATAGATCCCTGGGAGGCTGGTGAACACTTAAGACAGGAGGGCCCAAGTGTGAAACAAGATGGCAGATGGGTGAGGGAGTGAGAGGGAGACTGGTGATGAAACACATAGCAGGACCCAGAAAAACAGAGGTCACCAGAGGCTGCAGGAGGGGCAAGGTCACGGAACTGCAAGTTTCCCGATCCTCTTTCTGACAGCCAGCAGGGCGACCTTGGGCAAAGACACTCACCCTTCCCTCTCAGTGCCATTGCCTCATTAGAAACCCCGAGAAAACAGTAATTATCTGCTTCAGTTTCAGAAACTCTTTAAATAATTAACATTTATGGGACAGCTTTGAAGTCCTCAGATAGGAGCTGCAGTGAAAATATTATTATTGTTTTAAAATATAATATGTCTGCAATCACTAGCTGTTGCTAACGGGTTTGTTATCTTATCCTTGGGGGTAGCTGTTTGCAAGCTGATTAATTAGAACTCCATTTTTCAGACTTTTTAATTTAGATGTTAATAAATTCAATAATTTTATCCACTTAGTGTACCAGATAAGATCTCTTGGGACTAACTTCTCATTTACGATAGTGACCTGAGCAAGAAAGCTCATACTGCATTATGAATGCCTTCCACAAGAAATGAGCTGTGAATACAATGCTCTGGAAGACCTCCAAATTACCCGACCCACCACCCAGCCCAAACACCGCCTTCAGTTGAATTATTCCTCTAAGAACTGTAATGCTTGCAAGTCTGATTTTTCTGTTTAATTTCTCAGCCCAATCATACCGACTTTTTCATTTAATTGACTTTTCCTCAATCCTTACCTGAAGGGAAAAAGACATAGAAGCAGAGGGAAAATGACTTCAACTGTGTCCCTCTGCCCTCCCCTACTGACACTGCTCCACCCGACCCCCCCAGGCTAAGAGGCAGGCCATCTGGAAGGAGAGACACAACCCTCAGCCATCAGGGATGGGGACACCTACATGGGAGGCAGGGAGAGACATGTCTCACTCCCATGTGATTGTGGGGCACCCTTGCTCGGGAATGGAGGTGCCTGGAGATAAGGCCTGGGAGCAAAGGGTGTGCAGAGATTTGGGGGCTGAGAGGCCTCCTGCCTGTACAGGAGGGTGCCTCTCAACCTTGCTGGAAGCTCCAGCCAGCAGCCTCTCTGGGGCTCGTTTAGTCTTGGGGTCACAGTGAGGATTTACCACGGGGTGTAATCTTTCTCGAAAAAACCAACTTCAGGCCTGTCTGGGTTTTTCGGCCACTTCAGAGAGGACCCCATCGCTCCCACCCTGTCCTCTTCCCTACCTGCTTACCTTACTTCCCTCACCTGCTCTCACTCACCTGCAGTCTCATCTTGGTCAGAGTTTTGTTTCACATTCCAAGTCAGCCATAATTGCTTAGTCAACAGTACTGATTCATCCAGCGGTTCTCAGTTACCTGCACGGAGATGGGAGGCAATGCACAGATGAAATGAAGCCAGGAACCACCCCCAAACTACAGGCACTGCTTATTTGGAAGGTGCTGTAGATGGTGCTATAAGCTCCATTCCCAGGTATGCCTTTCTTAGGTTCCTATTCAGATAAACCTCATTCTGTGAGCGCGGGTCCCTGGTACGTGGTGGGTGCTGTGCGCCGACATGTAGGGCTGAGTAACAGACACCACCAGGTCCAGGAGTGGGTTCTGCCCAGCTATGCTTTTCCTCAGGTCTCGCATTACTGGGGAGGTACAAACAGCCCAGTGGATCCCATGTGGATAGGATGGAGTGATTTTTCTTTGAAAGGGAGCAGCAACATCAGAACATATGCTGGGAAGGGAGGTGAGAAGATAAAATCCCCTTGGATTCAAGCACAGAAAGAGCAGCGAGTATGTTTTGGAACAGACCCCTCTGCATCTCAGTCACAAGGTACCTTCCCTACTGCTGTGTGTGCAGAGCCTCATGTCTGGGTGAACCAGTAACACCTGCGTCCCACAGCCACCCTCTGACCGTGGCCCCCATCATGTGTCCCCATCACAGCCACTCCTACGAGGAGCATTTTAAAAAGCAGACATAACCAAGCTACCTTTCATTCATACCCCAGATACATACTGAGTGGCTGGGAGGTACCAGGTACCACTTCTGGGGCTTTGAAAATGAAACACACACACACACAGTGAATGAACCATCAAGAGGAGAAAGCAGATTTGTGTAACCATTACATTAAATGAGCGACTTTATTTTTATCTCCTAATTATTCCCAGAAGCCCATCTTCCCCTACCCCTGAGTGAAAACATGGCAGTTCCCACGGCTCTTCTGGTCACTCCTGAGTAATACAAACAGTTCTGCAGTACTCACAAGCCTCGGTTTAATCATTGAAATGCCAGCCCAGAGGAAGAGTCAAGACTCCACTCCTGATCCAAGCTGGAGGCCACTCCCCCCACCCTTCTGGCCCAGGACTGTGGAGACAGCCAGACTGGCGGGGTGGATGTGGCCGCCTTTTTCTCCAGTTGCCCAGTGTTGAGCTTCTACTCCTGTCCGGCTTCAGCCCCCTGAAACTGGAATGAAGTGGGAGAAAGAAAGAAAGAGCGTGGAGAGCAGAAAGTTCTCCCTTGACTGGCATTGCTGAGGGATCAGCTCCCTCTGAGGTCAGGGAGAATCTTTGTCTCGTGTGCACTTTCCTGGCTTCTCTGGAGATGCCCTAAAGCTGGGGCTTTCCCACCGTCAGTCCCCTTGACCTGTGTAAAAGCATCTCATTCCTGGTGGCCTCTTATTCTTCCCCCAGCCTCCAAGCTTCCAGCCATCCCTCCCAGCTGCCCATTTAGGTAGCCCTCTCGGACAGGACCTAAGATGGTGCACACTGACCCTCTCTCACACGTGGTCCAAGGTGGTCCAGGGAATAACCCTGTACCTTTGACCTGCCAGACCCAGGAATGCAGGCCAATCCTGCAAAGCCAATCCCGGTGCAAGATTTGTAAGGAATAACTGAGTAACAATTGTATTTTTAAAGCACTTTGCAAAGTGCCCCATAAATAACTCTTCATGGACGTGATTGTCATATATATAAAACGCTATAGATGACGGACAAAATTATCACTGGAGGCAGAGACACAAATTCCTATCAGGGAAGCAGGTGTCTGGGAGTGAGTCACCTGTGGTATCCGGAGAATTCAATGTCAGCAGAGACCTTATCCCTGTTTTTCATTTCCCCACCACCACATGCAGACAGCAGGAGATGTGTGTCTGTATGTGTTTTAAAAATTACCAGCAGCAAAATCCACTTAAAATATTAAAACGGCCCTGATGTGGGGTACTTATGGTAACATAGAGTCTACTTTAATTCTCTGATAAGAGTGAGATGATAAAACATAACCATTATTTTGCTGTCTTATTTTTGCTTGCTAATTCTTTACTCCAAGCACCACAGGGCCTTATAAAGGGGAGTTTTCTTTGTCCCAATAACGTGGCATTTAACATTAGGTAGATGTTATTTTCAAGGGCAGCTCAAGGCCAAACTATCCTCCCAGCCACATGCTTCCCTCCATCTTCAATAGGACAGTGTTGAGTCGACTTCATTCTTAGTATGAAAAACATTCTCAGAAATAGAATTAAAAGTTAACATACGAGGCTTTCGTGGGACCATTTTGGTGTCCTCGCTCGGAGTTTAAAACAAAGAATCAAACACAAAGTCCCATCCTGGTGATGAGCCAAGCCTGTTCTAAAATGAGACAGACAGGAACACAGGCCAACGCTTTGAAACACGAATAAGACAACAGACAAGACTCTGACAAGATTTGATCAAAGAGAGAACGAATACAAATAAAATTCAGTGGGAATGAATCAGGACAGAACTACAATACAGCAGAGATTTCAACATCGGAAGAAAATGTAGGAAGAGTTTTACGCCAATAAAATTAAAAACTTGGATGAAATGAACAATTTTCTAAACAACTTAATTCACCGACTTGAAATAGAAGGCAGACTTCTGGGTGAAGATAATGGATTGAACACATGTATCTACCAGTCTTCCCTCCCTAAACCCCACCAAAACAACAGTACAGACTTTCTCTTTCACTTACCACTTTTAGGGTTTAGTCCCTTTTCTGCCCTGTTGCATGATCTGCCATTCATTTCCACTGAGAGCGGTTTTTGCTTTTTTTCAAATTAAGACAAATTTTTTTAGAGCAATTTTAGATCCGCAGCAAAATTGAGGGGAAGGTACACAGAGATCTCCCATAGGCCCTGCTCCCACAAAGAATCCTTTTTAGGGGGGAAGTATTGGAAGCTGGAAATCAGATGGACAAGTGGTAACTTAGCGGTCTGGAAAAGGCAGTGTCTCACACAGCACTGGCTCAGCCACCCTCCTTTCTGAGGACCACTGCCCAAAAGACCCTTGAAGGCAGCTTCTCACGGGGGCATGGCACCACTGTGTCTGGTGTCTCTGGTGAGAAAGTTGGGCGTCTCTCTCCAGGTGTTCCCAAAGTCGGGAACACACAAGGACCGAAGTAATGTCATGTTCTCTTCCATTCTCTCCAACCCGTCAGGGAGAAGACCCTCCACTACTTTGCATCGCTGGGCCCTGGCTTCCCTGTTTCCATGAAGGCAGTGCTTCTGGTCCCTCCGTGGGGCCAGGGAGGGGACCAGAGCGTGAGACCGGCACTATCTTACCTTCCCAGCACCCACAACCCGCAGCACATGCCCAGACCCACTTAATCCCATCTCTGAGCAGAACCGTCTGGAAGTCTGGCCCCTGCTCTTCATGGCAGTTGTCTGTTTTTAACTCTCCTGTAGATGCGAGGAAATAGAAACATTGATTGTGTCTAATTTGTTTGCATTTAAAATGATCATATTTGGTAAATTGGATGTAAATGAGTCCCTGGTCACGGAACATTTTTTCAAATGTAATAGAATTTACTTCAAAATGTTTTAAATTTTCGTTTTCAAACGGTGCTCTTGGAGAGAATTCTTCAGCAATCTGACATCTCTTAGCTTTTATCAGGTTCTGAGAAATGAGCAGAAGTCAGAGAATGAGCAAAAAGAAGTTATTCTATTTTCTGGATCAAGTGGCTCCCAATGTCCAGAAGGTAGAGGAGAAAATGTATTTTTAAAGAATGAAAAGATTTCTAAATTTGCTGAATGGGATTTTTGCTTTTAATTCTAAGAGCTAACGTTGATGGAGCGTCATCTCTGTGCCTGTCCCTGGTTCCAGAGCTGTTCATGCATTAACTCATTCTCACAGCCACCCAGTAGGCCAGCAGGAGCCACTATGACCCCATTTTCTGGATGAAGAAACTGAGGCTAAGTACCTTGTCCAGGGTCACCTGGATAGGAAATGGGGATTCCAAGTTTGCCTGAATCAGAGCCCGACTTTTTAGTCAATATACATCCTGACACTTTTTCCGGAATTTTGTCTCAACTTTCTCTATATCTGCTGCTTCTAATACTTCATTTTTCTCAGGCTTGAGAAAACTAAACTCCTGCTCAGATAAGGAAAGAATCTTCTATCCACTGAGATGCTCGGTTTCTCTGCCAAGGGAATTCAGAGCCTGACGTACCTACGTGGCCATCAGACTTGAGTACTAAAAGCCTGGTGGCAATCTGGCCTCACGGTCATGCTTCCCTGAGGTTCTGCTCTAACATGTTTGGTTTGGTCAACGGTGACATTCAGAGGGCTGGCTGCACCTTGATTATGCTGGTCCCCTGGCCTCTACCCATGAGAGTCCCTCACTGGCCTATCCCTCTGGGCTCAGTGAGCACCCTGCCCCCCAGAATACCCTTCTCTCATCCTTCCTGGGCACACAGAAACCTCCCAGATTATCCATGCCCCATAGTTACCGACGGGGGCCCCAACTGGCTCCCCAGTTTGACTCCTTTAAAGTACTCCAAAGAGTGGCCACGGTTGTAAGCACTTCAGCTCACAGCCACTCACTTGACCGCCTGTATCATAGTTCCCCTGAAATTTACCCCCACACACACTTCATGCCTTGGCTACAGCTTTTCCATCTTACTTCAGAATTTGTGGGGTCCTAGTTCTTGGACCATCTATTCAGCTCAGACTTTGGCCCCCTCTGACCCTGCTTCCCATGTTTGCTCATCAGCTCAGGGTCCCCTCCTGAGCTGTGTGGCCCTTTCTCCACAAGTGGCCCTCCGCCACCTGGAGTGGGAAGCAGACAATGGAATCCCATCAGCGACAGAGAGAGAGAGGGAGAGAGAGAGAGAGAGAGAGAGAGAGAGAGAGAGAGAGGAGAGGAGAGAGGGAGCAACTGTAAAAAGCAGACACTTAGCCATTGTCACTTAATCCTCACAACTACTCTTAATTTATATATCCCCCACTTTATTCCGGAAATGGGTTAAGAAGCCTTATGAGACTGCATGAAAGACCAACTAGCATGAATTAAAAGCAGAAGCAAAAGAAGAAACAACAGGGCACATAAACCAAGATTAAAGTGCAAAGTGTGCGACAAAAAGTCTTTGTCTTCAATACCCCCACAGCCAAGGAGAGGAGGAGACCCTGAGCAGGAACAGGAGGCAGCCATGCCATCTCTGGTTGACAGGTGAGGAAATATATCAGAAGGTTGAATGACTGGTCCAAGCCCACATGGCCAGAGGTGGCAATGAGAGCTCAGTCTGGGCCTGCCCAAACAGAAGACTCTTCCTAAGTCTCTAAGACTCCCCCAAGCTCTCTGCTGGGTCCAGCACTTCTTCTTGAACAAGCAGTATCCATCAGCCACAGTGGTGTGGGCTTGTCCCTCGGGACCACGGCAATGAGGTCCCACCACTGCTCTGGCCCAGCAGAAGCATCATCCCACAGCATCGGACACAGGCCAGGGAGCAGGGAGGCAGCCTGCAGGGTGGCCACACTTCTGTGGGGCCACCTGTTCCTTGCTCCCTGCCCCCACCCCCAAGGCCCCACACAACTAATAGGCTTGTGGTCTGGGGAGACATTAGCCTCATCGTTACCATTCCACTAAATAAGTCGTTTTAAATTAATTACTTTGCACTCTGGAAAGAATTAGCTCTGGTTGACTTTTCAGGTCCTGCTGATTATGGTGTTGGCAGAATTCATTAGTCCTGTAGATAAACCTGAGTGCGTGCTCGCGTGCACTGGCTATAGACTCGCTCACTGGCGCTGACATACGTCAGTGCCAGGCGCCCCAGCACATGAGGGCATCACGGCCTCAGGTCCACCCGGGACCTCTCCTGGGGCCACAGCCCCTCTGCTCCAGTCATTAGCCTTCATTGTTTCATCAGGCTGTGAACAGCCTCGGCATTGGCTGGCTTCGCCTTTCATCTCTCTCTTTGGGTCTGTGGGAAAATTTGTAAATTAATATGTCAACTGTTTTCCTCTCAATTTGAGAGTCTCAAAGAAGAGCTGGATGGGGCCCTGTAGGAAGGTGACAAGGACGCACACTTCTTGGGCCTGGACCCTGAGCTGAGGAACAGGCTAGAGAGGACGGGTGGTGTGGCGTCCACAGTGGGCTGAATGTCTGGGTCCCCCCAACATTCATGTGCTGAGACCTAACCCCCAATGCAATGGTGTTGGAGGTAGAGCATCTGGAGATACTTAGCTCATGGGTGAAGCCCTCATGAATGGGGTTAGTGCCCTTAGAAATGAAACCCAGAGAGCTCCCTCGCCTTCTTTCCACCATGTCAGGAGACAATGAGAAGACAGCAGTCTGCATCCCAGAAGAGGTCTCTCCCCAGAACCCCACCACGCTGGCACCTTGATCTCCGACTTCCAGCCTCCAGAACTGTGAGACAAATGTCTGTTGTTTATAAGCCATCCGGTCCGTCTGTGATAGCAGCCCAAGCTGACTAAGACAGCCACCTACCCTTCACTTCTCAAGCCTCCATTTCCTCAGCAGTCAGAGGGAGTAACAGAGCCGTCTGGTCGAACTGTTGAGAGTACCAGCATTTGTAGTGTTGATAACTGAATTGTGATGGAGTATTTACCACGTACCAGACACTGCTCTGAACACAGGGACCAGTTCATTTAATCATGACCACAACCCTATGTGGCAAGTACAATAATTATTCCCATTTCCAGGTGAGAAAATTTAGGGACAGAAAGGTCAGCATTAACCAGGTGGCCCATGGCCATATAGTCAGCGATTGCGACAGAGCTGCCTCTGTAGCTAAATGGCCAGCTCCATAACCCTAGCTCTTAGCCCCAGTGCCTTACTGATTAAATGAGATAATACACACAACATTTCCTAGAAATTCTGGCATATAGAAAAACTCAACTACTGTTAGCTGTTATTGTTGTTACTTTTATGCCTTAGTGGGATGGAGAAGAAAGACCAAACAAGGGTAAGGACACAGAAATTCCTCTAGAAGGGTCCCCTCAATCCTAGGTTCCTAGCTTCCCACTGTAACCCAAGACCTTCCTGCTGAAAGAAGTCCATTGCAGAAGCTGTTCTCTCCAGAGATACTTTAATAATTTTCCCAAACACAGAATGGTGGGTTTGCAGTGCCGGAAAGGAAGCCGAGTAACTCTTTAGCCCTCCTCTCTCATCTTACAGATAAGGAAACTGAGGCCTGGAAAAGTCGTGGGGAAGGGTGGGGGGGTGGAACATAGAGCTAGCGGGGTGCCTGGGTCCCCTGACAGTTCAGTTTCCTCTCTAGCAGGCTTGATGCCCTACACTCTTATTTGCATATTGCTTTTCATAAATTTGCATATTGGGCTCCAGAGATTCAGCATGTGAAACAAAATGAAAAGAACTTGTGGACACTGAATGCAGACTGAAATCAACTGAATTGCAGAACAGAGCCCCAGGCTGCAAGGAGGGGGCAGAGGGCCCGGTGAGGGAGGACAGGGTACAGGACACATGCCGCCTCTCTGCTGGCACAGTCCAAAGGAGCACGCAGGGCCCAGCATAACCTGGGAGCTGCTACAAAGAGCCACCAGACAAAACCCTCCATGACAGCCCCCAAGAACTAGGACACAGATCCAGGACACACATGCTCCCAGTGTAGACTGTGTGGGTACTGAGTTCCTGAGGGGTGAAGTGACTTACCTAAGGTCACTGGACAGCTAACAACAGAGCCAAAATAAAGACTCGGGTCTCCCGACTCCCAGCCCTACAATGATGGCCACCTTCAGCGTGAAGCTGCCATGAGGTCCCTGCTGAAGTGCAATCTCTTCCTTCCCTGACTGGGGGGGAGGAAGCCTCAAGATTGACACTAAAACTCCCCTATTGGCTCAGAGCTGTGCCCTTAAGGAATTGTCCCCTTGAAAAGCCCAGAGGCCAGGAGCAGATGAGCCCAAGGACAGGTACGGGCTGGGGCTGTACGGACACACTGGTCCCCCAGGGGCATATCTCTAGGTCAGTAACCCCAATCCTGGCATGACCCTACCTTCTGAATCTGTGGGCACTGTGTCGAATTGCCACCTGGCTCTGTATTCGCTCTACCAACAGGGGGCGCTAACAGCAGTTGAATCCACTTTGGGATTAATCATTGCTCCCGCTGTAAAAACTGCCTCCTTGTGGCATAGCCTCCCCCTCTCCAGAGACCAGCTCCTCAGAGCTCTGAGTTTCAACCCGATGGAGTCTCTCCTCTAAGTTTCTAAGTTTCTGTAATTCCAACCTCTTCCCTTTATTCACTCAGCCCTAGAGTAGTAGCTTCCTACAGCTGTTACTTCCATGATACCTTTAAACACTCTTTTTACCCATTCAATTACTAGTTATAACTTTATACCTAGTTAACAACTGATGACATTTAATTCTTTCTGATCAAATAACTGCTGTGGTTCCTGTCTCCTGAGGGACTGTGGCAGATACAAGTCGCCACTCACATTAACCACCCACTGCTTACAGGCTTCCTACCTGGCCTTCTACCTATCAGCCAGGTGCTGAGGGTGAGGGCGGGCTCCCTGGTCCTCAGGATCGAGGTAAGATTGGAGGGGACTCCGATTTCACACTCTCCTCTGTTGCACATAGCCTTGACTGAACCCCAAGATGGAGCTAGGGTCCTCATGGCTACCTGTCCTTATCATCACCACTATCCCATTGCCTCATATTGAAACCATATGGTTTTTACACCTGTCTCTGTCCTCAGATTATAGTGACATACCCAAAGGCAGGGATTTTATCATATCACGACCATACGATATCATACCATGATGATTTGTGTCTGTAGCCCATTGCCTAGCATACTTCCCTGCACATAGTAGGCACTCAGTAATGTTTCACAAGCCTGATAAACATTTGATATACCAGATATTCCAACATGATACAAAAGCCACTTGGTTTAAACTGCTAGCCAACCTGATATAAATACAAAAGAAAAAAAATTCATGCGACAGTAAAAACAAAACAAAAAAGATAGAGAAAGAAACTAGAATCTCTGCTCTAATCACCACAATGCAAAGTGGAATTTCAAGACGTGAAAACGCGGCCGGTCCCCAGTGAGTCTCTCTCCTCATAATGTCGGGCTATAATTATGTTTGCATCTTGTCTGAGTGATATTATTTACATTTCCATGTTGGTATTTGCACAATTGGCAGGGTTCCCAAGGCAGCCTTTCCTATCTGAGTCCAGAGACATCTGCACGTCTCCTGGAGGGTGGCTGAGGTCCCCAGACAGCTCAGCTCCTCCAGATGACAGCCAGCCCCTGAGACAAGGAGGGTTTCCTTCTCAGTCTCAATCTATCCACCTCTCTCTCTCTTTCCTTCCCCTTTTCCCCTCCCTCCTCTCATTTCTGGGAGAGCATCTATTAAAATCACTTGTGCAATGGATAACGACCCCTTTATAGCTGCTCGTTCTCCCCCTGTGTAATTAGGAAGTGTATTGTTGTGTAATTCAGAAATTAATTAGTGGTAAATGTTTCAAGACTGCAGGTGGAAGTGGGAGGCCTACTGCGCTCCATCAGCCATGCATCTGGATTGCTTCTCAGCTCCACGGGAACATACCTGGGCTCACCCAGGGACGGTCCCAATAAAGGGTGCTCCCTGGCCCTCTGGATCGAGAGAGGAGACGTTGGCTGCTTCTTCTGCATCCTGGTGGGTGAGGACATAGCTGCAGAGGCCACAGACGGCTGCCTGAAGGGGCTTTCGCCTACTGCCGGAAGGCATCTCTCAACTGTCCGCAGAGCTCTGGGGGTCCTTCCAGCCCACAGAGTGGAGAGGGAGATATTACCAAGCAGCCTGAACCTCGGGAGGCCACTGATCTTGCCCTTTCTGGGGAATAGCCTCAAATAATTTCTCTCTGATATAGAAAGAAAAAGGACCTTAAGCAGGATGGTGACTCAAGTAATGTGAATAAGCAAGGCAGACCGCTGCTTCTTGACCCAGGCTGTCCTGTGGGGCTGCAGTGACAACCTCCATGCAGCTCTGATTCCTCCTGAAGAGCCCACTATCCACACAATACCTAGAATATAGCTGATGCTTAATAAATATTGAATGAATGAATGAATGAAGTGCCAGGTGTCAGATCCCTACTATGGGCACGAAGCCTGCTCTGTGTTCTCAGACAGCATTAACCTCTCTTTCGTCTTGTGGCCTGACTTCCTGTACCTCTCTTCCAGCACTGATGTCACACTGTTGTAAATTGCTGTTAACTTGTGTATGAGTCTGTGTGCCCCATTAGATTGAAAGCTTCTGGGAGGCAGATGCCTTTCTTACTATCTTTGCATCCCTCCCTGCTTCTACCAGGGCGAGCACTGGGCCTGACATGTATTTGGTTGGTGCAAAAGTAATCACGGTTGAAAAGGTTAAAAATAATTGCAAAACCGCAATGACTTTTGCACCAACCTAACAGTTGGTCCTAGACACACTTATTGATTAAATCACTGAGTAGAGTTGAAGAACACGGCTCCAGCCCTTGAGTGCCCACCTTGCTGCCCTCGGGACAGTGAGAGGAATCCACTCCAGGTCTTTAGGAGGAGCCTGGGGACAAAACAGGACCCCCCCCCCCCCCGTGCCCACTGGGTGAGCCCACTGTGCGAATCCATGCATGAGTGACTGTGAAGTTCAGGAACAGGCTCCCTGCTAATCACTCCCGGAGCATAATAAGCAGGATCATTTTGGCTTGAATTTCATGACTAGATAATGTCTCTAACCTCCTCATCCTCTCTTCCTTGTTGAATTCAATCCAATTCAACAAACCAAAATGGAAGGCTTACACTACACACAGAACCACAGTACCTTCTAAAATCCAAGAGAACAGGAATTCTCTGCATTCCCATGTTTTTACTAACAGAGCCATTCCCCTCAGTGAAAACTCAGAAGCAAACTCACTTTGGCAGTGCCCTCCCTGGGCTGGACGTCGTCAGGAGGTCTGGCGTGAAACTAAAAATAGAAGACCAAAGTGAGGGGCGACAAGCATTTATCTGAGATCCAAAAGAATAGCTATTGGGGAAGCACTGATTTAAGAGAAACCCAAATAGTGTTCCTAGGTTTACAAGGCAAAGGACAGGGGTATTCGTGAGAAAGGGAAGGGGAACAATTACATTCATAGAAGGAAGGCGTTGCTATGGGTGCAGATAAGCTAACACAGTGCTGCCAATCTGGAGAATCTTTGTAATCCTCATCCTGTAGTCATAATGTCCGCTTTCTTTTTTGTCTTTGCAAACAGTTGTTTAGGATACCATGCTGCTTAGGTCCAGTGCAAAGGCTATGTCGCCCTGTTTGAACATTCCAAAGCTTTCAGGAGTAAGACCTGCAAGGCAGTTCCTCTGAGATGGCAGATCCCACTCCAGTTTAAAGTGGTTCCATTTGTATTATTTTTCACACCGGGACTATTGCTGCACTTCAGGACTGTCTATCTTGGACGTCAAATTGATCTGGATCAAAGGGAAGCCCAAAAGGCAAAGCTCAAAATATATAAAAGAGACCAAAACTCTGCCTCAAAACAGTAACCTCAGAAACGACAATAATGGCAGATATTAATAGCATGTTTCCTAGGGCCCAGCACTATTCATTCTGTGTGCTTTCATGTATCTCATTCTTGTTCACAACAGTCCTATAAGGTATGTATGTATTATTATCCCATTTTATAGATGAGAAAGCCAAGGCACAAACTGGCAGTAAGACAAATTCTAGGGAATAAATAGAAATGTGCTTGAAGGTGGAGGAGGGTAGTAGTGATTCATGTTTAATTGGATAAATGACATGAAATTCCAGCCCAGAGGGTCCCAACCCTTTTGGAAAGGTCTGGGTACAACCTTTGTTTTATCTTCCACTTTGTCCACCAGTGAGCTGCTTCTTTAACACAGAGAATAGCTCACCAAGGCCTTTGGTGAGTTCTCTCGGGGAGTTTCTTCCCCCCATTGTCAGCAAGTGGCCAAACTCTGTGCTTTCTGTGACAAACAGGCTGCCTGAGCAGGTGCTCCTTCCAGAGCTTTTCATTGCTGACAACTGTGCTTTCTGGAGTGACCAAGGAGCGGCAGGGGAGGAAGGATTGAGAAGAAGAGACTCCGAGAAGCCAGGAAGGATGTACTCCCAGCCTAGGTACAGGCTCAGAAATGGAATGTGACCTTAGCAAAGACCAGGTGTGGGCCAAGGAGAGAGTCCACCTGGCCCAAGGGGAGGAACTGCCCTGCAGCCAAAGGGCCACCAGCAGGAGCTGCGCCTCCCAGGACAGCGTGCTAGGATGGCAACCATGGAGAAGGGCAAGATAGACACCCTTTTCCCATCTTCCAGTGCCCTGTAAACCAGCCTGTGTACGGATGGCCCTGGGGGGAGAGAGGGAGCTGGTGGACGGACACACTGCATGAAGTGTAATTAGACTGAGAAGTATGTGGAGCAGATTCACATTACCAACATTCTTTCTTAAAAGTACAATTATTCATTACACATTCAATAGCGTGGAAAAAGGGACGATTGTTCAAGATTAAAAGGGGCAAGGTGAGGACCTTGATTGAATCTTCTTTCAAATAAACCAACAATATAATACATTCTGAAGTCAACCAAGGAGATTTGAATATAGGTTGGTTATTAGGTGCGACTAAAGAATTATTGTTAATTTTGTTAGGTCAGATAATAGTATTGTGGCTGTGTATTAAAGCCTAGAGATGCATATTATAGGGTACAATGTCACGCTATCTGCTGTTTACTTCAGCAAAAAAATGATAAAACCGATATGGTGAAATATTAAAAATTGTTCAATCTCATTAATAACATATGAGGCTTCAGTGGGGCCTTTGTGACGTTCTTTTCTGAAGTACAGAGAGAGGTTAGGGGGCATCTGGGCTGTCCACTGTCTGTAATGGGAATCTCAAGGTCAACCCAGCCCATAAAACAAAGGGAAAGGTTAATGTATAAAGGGAGAGGTTGATGGGGGCCCGGGGCCCGGGGAGAAGAGCAGAAAAGTGGTGGGCTGGGGTGTGGTGTCCTGGAACCAGAGCCAGAAGCAACTGCAGGATTGAGGCTTGCAGGAAATGGGAACACCTAAAGCTGCAAAGATGCTGGGCATCTGTGAAGCTAGGCAGCTTGAAGTGAGAAGGAAGTCACCTGGTCAGGCAGAGAGCACAGCTGTCGCAGAAGGGAAGACTTTGTTCTGTGGACCCACTGGCCCAGCTTAGAGGAGCAGCTGGCATCAGAGAGGAGGTGAGGAGCCAGAGCAAGACCGCCCAGGAGTGGCAGGAGCATAACCCTGAAGAGCCGGGCTGCTGAACCCCTGACGTTGTCAGGTCCTGGGCCGGAAGAGCCCCTGGTAGAAGCACTGTCTGCCTGGTTCTCCCCGCTCTGCTCAAACCTGCTTCTGTGATTCTGCATAATTACAGAAAGCCCTGCCTGAGCAGGTGGATGTGAGCAGAAAGCTAATGCATGACTCTGAGCTCTCTCAGGAAAGGAGACTTCTAGAGATGCCTCGCTAGTGTGGAATGGCCCAGAATATTCGGTACACCCCGACCGTCTCCCACCCAAAGGTCAGCTTCCATGTTTCCAGAGGTCTCAGTGGAGTCTGGGGTTTGCGCGGTGGCATGTGTTTCCTCGCATTTGCTAACAAGAACACAAGCCATGCCTTTGGAGGCAAAATGACGGGGCTCTGCAGGCTGGGGAGGAGTGGAGTCCCCCAGAAGAAAGGGGACCCATATCCTGCAGCTGTCTCTCCAGGCTGACTTGGGCCTCCCACCAAGCTGTTTCATCCTCCTAACAGGACATGGGGGACCCAAGAGCTCCCTGGGATTCTCGGCACAAATCAAAGACCGGGTAGCACAGACTCTGCCCACTGGAGGCATTGTGGGGGTGGGGGAGGAGCCTGGGGAGGCAGCCCCTTGGCAGGGGACCCTGCAGGTGCCACATCTTCTCCCAGCTCCCAGCCCTTCACACCCCCACAGAGGCTGCCTAAACACATCTGCTCTCAGCAGTTCCCTCCTGGAAAAACAAAGCCAGACATCCAGGCCCCTTGCTCTACAGAGCCTGCTCATTTGCAAACAAAAGGACCCCATTTTCATTCGCTGAGTGCCTATTTTGTGCCAGGCACTGCTCTAGGCTCTGAGAGAACTAGAAAATCACTGACTGTGCCCTCAGACTATCACACTGGAGCCTGCAAGTCAGGCAACAGCGTGCAGAGAGGGCTCTTTATTATGGAGGCACCGTTGACATACAATATTATATTAGTTTCCGGTGAATAAGGCATTAGGTTGGTGCAAAAGTAATTGCGGTTTAAGAAGTTAAAAATGACTGCAAAACCCGCAATTACTTTTGCACCAACCTAATAGTAACTCAGCACTTACGTACCTGGTGAAGGGATCACCTCAGTTAGTCTAGGACCCATCTATCACCATGCAGAGTTGTTCCAATACTACCGACTGTGACAAGGAGGTCAAGAAAAGAAAAAAAAAAACAAGAAACCGTGCCTCAATTCAGTTCAGGCAATCTACTTAACAATGGAAGATAAGCAGGTCAGAGCAAAAGTGCCCTGGGAAATTTTCGGCCACCCGAACATATCTTCCGTTAAAACCATGTACCCAGTTAAGCTTACCCCAAAACTAGATATCCTGTTGCTGCAGCAAAGATAAGCAGATCCTGTTGCTGCAGCAAAGATAAGCAGAACATCCCCTTACCCCTGGGAACATTCCCTTAAGGAAAACCTACCCCTGAGAACATCCCCTTAAAAAATAATAACCAGCACCCCTTTTTTCTCCAAGGCACATAAATCAGAAAAAGGACAAGTAACAGAAAAGAATAAATAGGGATGGGAAACAGTGCTCAGGGCTCTCGCTCACTGCTATGTCAGTGGAGGCTTGAGCCCAGATTCGAATCTGTAATAAAGGCCTTGTTAATTTGTCCAATTCGGCTCCGTGGTCATTTCTTGGGGACTCGCTCCGTAACACCGACTATATTCCCTATGCTGTACATTACATCCCATGACTTACTTATTTTATAACTGGAAGTTTGTGCCCCGAATCTGGGGGGAAGAAAGGAGCGTAAAAGCAAATCCTAAGGTGTTTCTGAGGAAAACTACACATGGATCTTTCCCTCCCTGACAGGCTGCCCTGGTGAAGAGTTCCCAGGAGCACCCTGGCCTGAGACACCGCCCCACCCCCTACCACCAAGGCAAATGCAATTTTGTAATGAGACTGTTTTTCTGGTCACCAGACAATCCCCTAAAGGAGTTGAAGCCTGTAGGTCTTAAAAATCAAACTACCTGTTCCACGCTGAGTATGATACAGCACTTTAAACTCCGGCAGCCAGGCTATTTTTGAAACGTAAGGGAGAATTGGTTTGTAGCATTTTATTTTTAAAGAATGGGGTGACATGTGGACTTTTACATCTGGTCAACGAGCGTCAGACTAACACCTGTTGGGCCGATAGGGGCAGCCTGAGGGTGGCTGGATACATACCTGCCGAGTCCTGCCAAGGGAAGTTCTAGAGACGAAGCTCCCTCATACTCCTGAGGGGACAAGGAAGGACTCCTTTTCCTCTGGGACCCACAGGCTGGTGAAACAAATGTATCTCCTTTGCCACCACCCGATGAACCGAATTCTCACTGCCGTGGTAAGACCCCAGAGCTCGGCTCCCCCTTCAGGTAAGGGACCTTCCCTTCTTCCCCACTGGGCCTTGGGAACACTGAAGGCAGCCCTAAAGCTGACTGATGTTATACCATAGTTATGAGTCCTGCTCCTATAAGGAATGTTCATCTAGCTGTATTTCTGGAAGTTGAACGTTAATTCTTAATCACACTCACACAGAGACCAAGGTGTGTATGTGTGTTCTGTCTCCAGTAGCTCTCCGTGTGGACAGAACGTTTGCATCCCTCAAATTCACGTGTTGAAACCCTCCCCCCTCCCTAAGTGATGGTGTAGGGGGTGTGGGGTCTTTGGGAGGGGATTAGGGATCATTGCACTCAGGAATGCAATTAGTGCCCTTATAAGAATAACGAGAGCGCTCTCTTCCTCTCTCTGCTGTCCCTGTCAGCATATTGTCATGTCTGAGAAGTCAGCAGTCTGGACTTCAAAGAGGATCCTCACCAGAACCGGGTCATGCTGGTACCCTGAGCTCCAACTTCCAGCCTCCAGAACTGTGGGAGATGAATGTCTGTTGTTATAAGCCGCCCAATCTATGGTACTCTGTTGTAGCAGCCTGAGTTAAGACATTCACCTTCCTTTATACTTCATTTCTAAAGTCTGTGTATGAGAACCAGCTCTGTTCCTATCTACCCATTAGGACACTAAGCTGTGACATCCATTTTCTCACCAACAAGAAGATCCCTGTGTTCAGCTGTGAGTAAAACTAACCTGAATTGCATTTCCCCTCTAGCTATTTGTCAGGTAAGAATTCTCTTCAGACAGAATTTTCCTTAGACTCGGCAGACCCTGATGTGTGTAATACAGCACGTTCTCCCATCTGAAAGCAAGGAAGAAAGGCCTGTTCTCACATCAGCCCACCCTGCCCCCTTCCTTGGGAGGGCTGGAGCCGGCTTCTTTCCAGAAGACCGGCCCCGGAAGCAGCTCCATCTGTCGTAAGCCTTTCCTCCAAGAAATTCACCCACATGTTCCATCTTTCAGCAGCTTTGAGCCAAGCCATTTCCCGAGAACACCTTCTTTCCAAAAGTAGGAAAAGCCCAGGGCATTTCCCAGATTGCACATCACAAGAGAAAAGCAGAAACCATTTTGGCTCACAAGTTTAATTGATTTCTATCCCTCTACTGGGCCCTGGGGTCAGCTTCAATGCTGCGGAAGGAGACCCTGGGCTTTCCGACTGCTCCAGCGGGACAGGCCAGGGTCACCAGGAACGATGATAGGCAAGGGGAAATGAATGACCAATAAATGCCATTTGAGGATAAATGTTCACAAAATTATAAAGAAGGGGAGACGAGAGGCAGGCCGGCTGTCGGGGAGCATCACTGACGTCCGAACTCCTGGGTCAGACCAACACACAGCACAGCCACTGCAAAAGAAGGACACCAGCTGAGCGGACTGCTCTTCCGGGGCCTGATGTGACTGCCAGTCGTCGTCCTGCCCCACGTGACTGAGATTATCCTATTTCCGTCCTCCAGTACGTGCTTTGTTCAGTAAGAGAAGCCCTTAACTAAGTTACCAACCCCTAAGCCAGAGCACCCTAGAAATGTGACTTAGGAAACGCTTAGGCCCAAAGGGACTTCCAAACATAGGTGTATATGCATATTCACATATATATAGTATATGTAAAATACACACACACTCACACACACACACACACACACAATGTCAGGTTCAACACTACTGTCCAGGTGTCTGTGGGCACCCTCAGATACTCTTTTAGGAAGGCTTTCCCTAGACCACTGGAAAGAGTCAATGACGTCCCCACTTTAGAGAAGGAAAGAAAGTGGTTGTTCTCAGACCACTTGGCATGGCCAAGAATAACTGGTCCTCTAGTTCCTTGGCCTCAAGAACAGGTCCAGGGCAACGCCTCCCTCCTGGCCAAGACCCTCCGGACATTCCCTCACCTGCCTCTGCTGTAGAAACTGCAGCCCCACACTGCGGAAGTGCTGTGGTGTTGTCTGCATAAAATGTCATGTGACTGTACACAGAAAAAACACTCATTGATTTTTCATCTTCCTTCTATCTTGTTGCAATTTGATTATTTGGCTTCTGATGCCCTCCGTGTCAAGCTAAGGTATCTGGTCCTAGAAGTCACACACTTTCAATTGTCCCCAGCACCTACCATTCCATTCAGATTAACAAGGGCTGGCATCCTTGAAACGATCTGAAATGTAGCTATAGCTTTATCCTTGATAATAGTAACTATAATATAATAATAAATTAACAAAAATGTTGAAAGACTGTCTGACAATGACATTCCTCTGCTGTCCGTCAAAGAACATGTGTTGTATCCGCATGGAAATAGGACAGGTCAACAGGAATAAACACCACTCAGCACCTGTACTGTCCAAGACTTTCAAAGTACTATCAGCAAGCAGTTCATCAAAACTCAAGTCACTTACCTCAGCCAGAGAGAGGTGGACGATGCCATGCTGGTCCTTGTCCAGAAGCTTGAACAGTTCTAGAACACCAGAGAAGAAATGAAATTCGATAGGGATGTTCTTAGACTTTGAAAATATCAGAGAGCTGCCTCTGTCCACCCAATCCCCACCTGGTATGCTCTCCCTTCCCCAGCTCCCACCTAGCTGCAGGGACCCCGAAAAGCTGGCTCTAGATCCAGTGCCCAAGGTGAGGGCTTCGGTCAGCAGATGTCCCTCTGCCCAAATACACCGATTTCCAGCTGTAAGCAGAGATGGTTCCTTTGTCACTTCCACCTTCAGAAGCTCTAGAAACTTGCAATGCTTTGAACAGGGGGTGGAGGAAGGCTGAGGGCATGGGACAGACAGCAGTTGCCCATTTGTGGGTGATCCATAGATGTGAATAGACATGAAAAGCCATTTGAGAACCATTACTGGGACTCATTCACTGTGGCCCGGTGACTGCACATAGTAGGTACACAATAATCTGCATGGCAGCTTTTTAGGTCTCCAAGAAAAGGCAGGCTGTGACCTTGGGCGTGGCCAGCTTGGACTTGCTCAGCCCCTTCCGTTTCTGCTTCCCCTCACCCAAGGATCCCACAGTTACAGAAGCCTGTCTGTTCTGCCCCTGCCCCTCCCTGCACCCTGGAAGAAATGGGACGGGCTCAAAGAACAGAGTGACTCACTGAAGAGTGTCTCCAGGCGGATCATACAAGCAACAAAGCCATCAAAGTCGATGCTGAGCTTGCTGCAAGCATACCGCATGGCGATGGTCTGCTGGACCTGGTTGCTGAGCATGAAACCTGCGGGCAGAGGGGCCTGTGTCACAGGTGGAGTGGACGGCTCGGCACTGCCTCCAATAAAACGCAACGGGCTGAATGTGCAGGGGCCAGGCCTGACCCTGCCTCCTCCAAGGGACACCAGAAGGGTCTGGTCCTCCAATCGGTCCCCTTTGAGGTAATTAAGTCCTCCTCAAGATCAGCCTCTTGACTGGTCTTAGTTGGGCCTGTAGCTCCAACACAAACACAGCGAGGCAACCCATTTATCACAGCAAGAAAAAGCAGGGGTGAGGGGATGCCTCTCCAGCCCCCACTCCTTCACAGCTCCACCCGTTGTAATTGCTGTCACCTTCCCAAAATTGTAAAAAAGGGGCACAAAGTCTAAAGTATCTCACCAGACAGAAGCCAGCAACATTCTTTCCTCCCTTGGTAGGAAAGGTGCTCAACAAATTTTTGTTGTCACACTGATGTCCAACATAAGATAGCGACCACTGATTCTCATTAGCAGTCGTCATAATAAGAATAACTAAAATGAGCATTACTGGGTCCCAAAACCTTTGACTCCAGGACATGTTCTCACCTGCCTTCTTGAGGGCTGTCCTCATCTCATGGGCATCAATGGTCCCCAAGTGGTTATAATCTGTTTCCAGATAGATCTCCTAAAACAGGAGAGAAAATTCAGGGAGAATAGAGCTGTTTGTGGACCCTTCTAGAACTAGCTCCCTTCATTGCACTGCTTCCTCAGAAGGCTGGGGACGCCCTCAAGAGAAGACTTCAGTGACTCCTCCCAAGAAGCTTCAGAACAACGATGAGAGCTTGTGCTAGTGGCCAGTGCTGGCTGCTCTGTCCTCTGACTTCCAGTGAGGGCATTGGCACAAGTGTCTCTCGTTGCCTTCTCACTGCTTCCTGAATAATGTATCCAGGGATTGTGTTGGCTTTGACCATGATTAAGGAGCTAGTCAGCCTAGGGCATGCAATGGACCAGGAATGAGTGTCGGGAGGGAGAGAGGCTAGACACAGAACAGAGGAGAAGGACCAGAGTCCAGAAACGCCCAACAGTCAGAAGAGTTACCAGATACTTCTGAATCTTCAAGTACAGCGCCTTGAATTCCACGAATCCCAAGGTGCCTGTCCCGTCGCTCTAGGCATGTTAAAGGCCAACATGATCAAGTCCTGATTCTCCATGCCTTGTGGATTTTTCTCTTGAGATTTTGCACAATGAGTGTCTTAAGGCGTCAGTGAACTTACTCATGTCTGTCGTGCTTACTCATGTGTCATGCTTACTCATGTCTGTCGTAAGCAGAGCCCTGGGGGTCACGGTTGGTGGGAAACACATTCAAATACAGATGCAAGAGTGAAACATTCACTAAGGCTCTCCTTTGAGATCTCTGAGAGCAAAGGACAAGTCAAGAGCCCAAAGCCCCCGTAGTGATGTCATTCATTAGCATCTAATACCAGAGGCATCCTGGGTAATTGAGAGGCTTGAGCAACATGATCTGTAAATTCGCTTCCAAATTTAAATTTCGGTGATTGATCATTGAAATAATTAGTTGGTTAGAATGTCAAAATATTATCAGAAATGTCATCAGAAGCCCTGGGGGGGATTCTCGGTCATTGCGGCTGGCATGTGCTTATCAATGTGCCTCAAAGGGAGTTCCAAGCTATTCAACACTAATTCCAAGGACGCTGGGACACAGGAGCACAGCTGGCTCCTAGGCCACTACTCAACCAAAACAGGCAGAAAGTCCTGTGGCATTCTCTGTGTCCAACTTACATTTCCTCTATGAATCTTTACGGAGCCCTTTATGGGCTGGACAAGGGGGATTTTGGTTTTGAACTGTCCCATTCTCACTGGGAAAGGTTGAGGAGTCATCCAAAACAGGAAAAAAGTAGAAATAATGTGCCATTTAAAGGATACATCCATCAGGCTGATCATCTCCCTGCAAGTGTTGATGTGAAATCCATCGAATTTTATGTCTGTTCCTAAATATTTAAATAGAAAAGGGTGAGAATAAGAATCATCTGAAGACGGAAAATAATCTCCATGGCAGGAAGCCACCAGCGGAGCCGAATATGGTCTTTACAAAAAGGGGAGCATGGCGGCAGGCTTCTCTTCTCACACCTTGGGAGGTGGTACAGGTGGGCACCAGTGTTCCCTCCTGTTCAGTGAACCCACAGGGTTCAGCATCTGAACCTGGGCTTTGCTACTAACAAGACACAGACTTCACCAAGCTAATATCTGTGAGTTTGGGTTTCCTCCTCCATCAAGTGGCAATAATAGTAATACCTGCCCCAAAGACTGGCTGGGGATGAAGTGAAATAATGGAAGTGAAGTTCTTAGCACAGTACTTGGTATACGGTAAGTTCTTAATAAAATAAAACAGCTCACTTTTTATTGGCTAGGTGTTGGTCTAAGCCCTGTCCCCATTTTATAGACAAGAAACTGAGGCCCAGAGGTTAAATAATTTGCTCAAGATCTCATGACCAGAAGGGGGCAGAGCTGGGCTTCAAACAGGCCATTTGGCTGCACAGCCAGAAGTGAAGTTGTGCGTTTAACCAGGACACACAGACTCTCAAAAGGCAGCTGTTATCCTCACTGGCTGATGTGCAGGCTTCTCCCTGGAACTCCAGCCATCCCTCACTTCCACGCTCACTTTGCCCACAGCTGGGAGCCAAGGTAGGAAAGTGCCAAAGACCTAGCGAACTTCTCCTCTCCTCCCAGCTCTTTCTCAGCAAGAGGAGTGAGAGCGGGAGCAGAGGGTGGGAGGGCCATCCAGCCAGGGCCTGGGCTCTGAGCCCTGGGGAGCTGCTCAGCCTGTCTGGGAGGGCTGCTCAGCCGTGTCCCTGTGTCCTGCATTCTCATGCCCCATCTGGCTACAGTGGGTGAAATGCCTGCTGCTCAAGCAGCTGGAAGACAACCTGGCCCATCGCTGGGCCAGACAGGAAGCCAGCTCTGTGCCAGCTCACATGGGCTGGGTTCAGACAGGAAGAGCAAGGCTTCCCTCCTGGGTGCAGCTTGATGCCCCGACAGCCCCAAAACTTGCTAAGGCCTGAGATGGGAACTGCCGTGGTCTGGGACAGTCCCAACCATCCCTCCCCAAAGGTGCACCACAGAGCAAGGTCTTCAACCTGCAGTTTTCCACATTATC
Organism: Rhinolophus hipposideros; assembly: GCF_964194185.1. Classification (NCBI taxonomy): domain Eukaryota; kingdom Metazoa; phylum Chordata; class Mammalia; order Chiroptera; family Rhinolophidae; genus Rhinolophus; species Rhinolophus hipposideros. The sequence goes on from NC_138072.1 coordinate 12,742,715, forward strand.
AAAGTCATTCGTTTTGTGGGAAATTTTCACTTAGATCAGTCTCAGCCAAGCTTCCTTTCTCCCAGGAAGCAGCACTCCCTCCTCACAGGCCAGCATCAGCCCTGCCCTCAGCCCCCCCCCCTTGGCCTCTCTTACCTGCTGCTGGCCACTCTCTCAGCCCAGAGGGATCCAGGTCCCCTGGGGTCAGAGGCCAAAAGCCTCCTCCCCATATCTGCAGGTGCTTCTGGCCCAAAGCCTGCCCCCACCCACACCCCAGGATCTCATAGGCTCCCATGGACTTTCTGAAAAGCCCAGCATAGAACTTACGTTTGGAAAACTCCTCATTCAGAACTGTCTTGAGTCCATCGGCACTGATCTCAGAATCCTAGAAAGAGGAACCCAATGCAAGTCACGTCAGGCCCTCACACTCTCCAAGATGTTAAATTAATGTGGAGTCAGACACCAGGTCCATTTCAAAAAGCTGCGACATCTTTCAAAACCCAAATTCTCAGTTTCTCTGGGGTCCCCCACAGCCTGGGGAACATGTGCATTGATGACATCAGCACCGTGAGGCTGCCACCTGGGGGCTTACTGCCTTTCTGGGGCCTGCTTTACCTGACAGCTAAGCCCGGTGAGCTGCAGATTACAGGAGCCACACCGATGGGCCATCCCCCAATATGGAATAATCTCAAATTTTCAAAACAAATCTGGGCCCACTTTAGAGTTCAGGTAGCCATGATTTTTGTAAACTGCTAAACACCATATACATACATGATGCAATTTGTCATTTCCATGGGATATTGTTGCTTGGGGTTTACAGCTACCAAGTGGCCGCGTTGAGACTCGAAACTGTCTCACCCCAAAGCACCTGCTTTTCTCACTGCACCTAGGGGAGCTGCCATTCCACACAATAGCCCATCTCACACTGGGAGTAGAGATTTAGGGGACTAGGATTTCCCTCGTGCGTTTGAGATAAACACTGAGCGCGAGGGAAGACTTGTTCCTTACCTCCCAGCTGGAAGATAGACTTCAGGAAAGATGACAAATGAGGTGCAGAGAAAGGGTGCTGGACCGAGATCTGGGTTCCAATCATGACTCTGCCCCTTACTTGCCATGTGACCTTAGCCAAGTCACTTTCCCTCGTGAAGTGTGGTTTTATCGTTTGTCCCCAGGGCAATCCCACTTCTCCCATCCTCCACCAGCAGGTCCCAGCAATTCTGGAAAGACTGAGATAAGAGCTGCACAGAGCAGCATCTCCTATGAGGACAGCTGGTCATTCAGGCAAAGAATACTCCCAGTAAAGAAAGCTAAGGACCCTCTGAGTGAGAAGCCTCCAGAATGAGATATTGCCCCATTGGCCTGCCAGGAAAGAAATGGGATGTTGAAAGTCTATGTTCGGACCTTCGCCTGTCCCTCGGAAGCCTTGTACCCTAGCCAGCTCCTTAACCTCTCTATTCCTGTCTCTTCACCAGCAGAGAGGGGAGAGTGACCGATACTGCCCAACGCTGCAGGGGGAAAATGCTAAGTCACATGAAGAACTAGTACACAAATAGGAGCTTTTCTATCTTCATTGTTCTTGATGTTCTTAATAAAATACGACCCCTTGGCAACTAAGGCAATAAAGTGTTATTAGTAAGAATACTGGTCTGAACATCCACCTAACACATAAATTGACTCATTTTACAAGGGTTTCTTTCATCACTATGCAAAGGAACTGTGTTCCCAAGTGTTATCATCAGCAAAGGATTCTGATGTACTTTCTTCTCTTCCTTTCTGGAGTCTAGAAAGTGGCCCTGAGCTTCCCGGAGGGGTAGAGAGCATTTCTTTCCCCTTCTGTTATGAACTTAATATTTGTGTCCCCCAAAATTCATAGGTTGCGACCTAACCCCCAACGTGGTGATATTAGGAGGTGGCTTCTTTGCAAGGTAATTCAGTCCTGAGGGTGGAGCCCTCATGAATGGGATTAGTGCCCTTATGAAAGGACCGGAGAGATCCCTCACCCTCTTTCCACCAGGTGAAGCCACGAAGAGAACCCTCCCCAGAACCCATCCATGAAAGCACCCTCATCTCGGATTTCCAGCCTCCAGAACTGTGAGAAAGAAATGTCTGTGGCTTATAAGCCGCCCCGTCTGTGGTACTTTGCTATAGCAGCCCGAGCTGACTGACACCTTCCAAGGCCGTTTGGCACATCTCATTAGCCTTCAAAAGCAAAGCGTTCCCTGAGATTATTGAGCCTGTGGTGACATTTGGAATCCTGACTTTGCTCTGATTTGTGGCCCCACAGGACTGGACCCACAATAAACCAGCATCAGCAGGATGGGGAGAGAAGGAGCGGGAACACACATGACTTCTGTCCCTGGCTCCATGCGCCCCTGAGCGGTGCTGGCACTCGGGCCAAGCTTGAGTTCCACAGGCCGAGTGCCACTGGTCTCCCTGAGGTCCGGCAAAGTGGCAGGACAGAGAGCAGCAGGCCCTGGCCAGGTTAGCTGAGCTGCCTTCCACCCTCACTGGGTGAGCCCTCCCACCTCTGAAGCGTATTGATTTAGGGACGTTTTGCCACCCTGGCATTTTAGTCCGGACCCTGGTCTGGCAGAGCCAGTGAATAAACAGAAAGGCTTTGGGCAGGACCTGGTGACTCAGGTTTTCCATTTTCTTAAGAGGCAGCCAACACAGTAAGAAAAGTGGCCTCAGGACCACCATTACCCTCCCCGAGCAGTGCAGGAGAGGGGACAACACAGGAGGGGACAACAGACACAAGCTGGCAGGTGCGAGACCCGCAGCCTCACCCTTTCTACGCACAGAGACTCAAGGGAACACAGCCTAGTGGCCTGAGTGTCTCGGTCATTTTCCTGCCCATCCGGGGATTGTATCTGCAGTGCACTCACCTCCCCTGCAAGCTTCTGCAACAGGCGGTCTTCTTCATGCCCGTCGATGGGATGCGGCTGGGAGGCAGGACCATTGAAAAGTCAACACGGGCATCAGACTTGGCACCATCCCACACATCCACAGCAACGTGGCCTGACACATTGCATATATGCCAACTACTCGAATATGTCTGCCCAGCATCCCTTCAGCACACACAGCAGCTGTGGGGTGCCCCCCGTGGCCTCTGCAGAGACACCTCAGTCCGTTTGGTTAGACAGAATGGAGCGGGGACAGCTGGGCCTGTGCCCCATGAACAGAGGCCCAGTGTGGCCCCACGACACAACCCCTCATTGAGCAGCCACACTCACCATGAGGAAAAGGACAGTGAATTGAGGATACGAGGGAGGAGTACAGGGGAGACGACAGGTGAACCTACACTTCAAACCCTGCACATTTCTTCCTCCAAAGTCTGCTCTGAATCACCTCCTCCAGGAAGTGTTCCCTGACTAGGCGTTCACTCCTGCAGCCCCAGACTGTGCACACGCAGGCTTAGATCTACTTCTGACATGAGCTTCCCATTGTGTTTTTCATAGGTTCCCATCATTGGTCCTCTGAAAGACTAAGAGCAGGGAACTGGGTCTCTTTCTCTCATCGCCTTCTCTATCCTGCTTGGAACTGCTCAAGCACACAGGGAGAGTTCTGAGGGTCCAGCTGACTGGATGGGGGCGGGAGGGACACGAAGATTCTGCCCCTTCAGGGGATAGAAATGTGTCGCAGTGCTGTTTCTATCTCATATTTCTCAGGAAGAGCCAAGGCCTAGATAATGTTGTGGCCCTGATGAGTAAAAAGTCCTTTCTGTATAAAGGACCATCCTTAATATATAAAGAACTCTCGTGAATCGATGAGGAGCCCCAATGACTGCTACACAACAGGGTCAGAGTTTGGCGGGTGAAAAGAGTACATACCTCATGTGGATTACCAGCTACCACTGCCCCAATTTCCCTGAAACACAAAGAAAGAAACCAATGCAATAAAAGTAGAAAGTATCGCTAATGGCTAGGTCCTTTTAGGCAGTTTTTGACCCTTCTGAAGAATTGGCTTCCCACCCAAGACCTTCAGTTCCTACTTACACCAAAATGCATAAACCAAATATTTTAACAAAAATCCCTCCCCTTCACTGCTCCAATCCCCACCACCCCCACCTTAAGTTTTATTTTTGTTTTACCAGAGACAAGAGATGCCAAGTTCAGCTGGCCCTGTGGAATTGAGAATGTTCACCCTGGTGGCCCACTCTTCTGAAGAATCCCTTCCACCCTGCCCTAGTTACTACTGTTCTCTTCCCTGGGAACCCAGCTGGGAATCCCTGTTGAAATGGCCTCCGGGGAATGAGCCAGCAAACTCATAGCCCATGTATGCGTGCATGCGTGTATGTGGTATGTGGTATAGTGTGTGTGTGTGCATGTGTGTGTGTGTGTGTGTGTGGTATGTGAGTATAGGTGGTAGAGGCAGGTGGTGTATATGCATGTGTGTGGTGTGTGTATGGGGGTATGCATGTAGGTATGCATGTGTATACGTGTGTATATGTGTGTGTGTGGTGTGTTTGTGTAGTATGTGTGTACAGGTGGTGTGTATGTATGCATGTGTGTACATGCATGTGTGTACATATGTGTATGCATGTGTGGGTGTGTGTATGTGAGAAGTGGTGACCTCAGAACAGAGGTCCTGCTCCGTGGGCCTCACATGCTCACCCTGCTGGGAGGGAAACCCTCTGATCAGGCAGTTACTGGTGTCCCTTCTCTCCAGCCTTGACCTTTTTTTAAAGAAAATTCCCCAGTATCCTATAGACCAAAGTAGAGGGGCAGCAGGGGGATACCCGGTAAAAGGCCCTTGGGACCTTTTATACATTTCTTCTGGAAAGCACCAGCTGGGAGCTGAGGTGGGTCACCCACAGCGACAGAGCCCCAGTCCTCTGCCACCCCAGGCACCCAGACACTCCCACGCTCACGGAGGGAAAGGACACGCACTGGGCCTGGACCTTCTTCTCTGAGAACACCCTCAGGCAGAAGTCTCCATCCTGGAAGGGCTCGAAGGTGGACGGCACCACCAGGTACTCCCCTGGGGGGAGCCGGACCCGGGCTGAGACCTCCCTCAGGTTGACGTAGGTGCTGGAGCGGGCTGCTGGCTGGTGGCCCAGGAAGAAGTGCTGTCCCAGGTGCATGTCCGTGTGACTCTCCATCTGCACAGAGAGCAACAGGCAGAGTCAACCCCCTGAAACATGAGGGCTAGCGAGCTTGGTTATGTCATTCTGATTTAGGGAGGGGTGACGTGACGTTCCACGCTGGGCTAAGAATCAGGGTGCCGTGGATTCTGTCCTGAATTCAGGGGGTATTGATCAGCAAGTGTCTTCAGAGCACCTTCTGGGTGCCAGGCCCTGTCTCAGGCATTGACCTTGACCTTGTGACCTCGCCCTCTTCCCAGTTAAAACAAAGGGTCGGACATCAAGGCTTCTAGTGTGTGCCCAGCTTCCCTCTGGGTGTTTGCCTTCAAGAATCACCCACTGGCTGAATCCAGCTCTTATCCTGTGGCTGTACCGGGGGCAGTGAGTGCCTCAGCACAGGCCTGTGGCTGGGGGAGTGAGTTTAAGTCCTGGTCCTCAAGCAGAAGCAGCCAGAGGCAGCGCCCGAGGAGACCGACAGAGGGGAGGCGGCCGCCGGGCCACCCTCTGGGCCTTGTGTCTCCTCAGAAAGGGGAAGTTGCTCCCCATGACCCATCTGTTTGCTGGAGGGAGAGGGAAGCTGTCAGCATATGACGCAGGCTAATTAGCGACGACAGGGCTTCGAAAACACAGGTGTCACTGTTATTATTGCTGTAATTAAGCCTCCCACAGAATGTGTCTTTATGACCAATCTTCATCAAGATGCCTGGGACAGAGGGCAGGTGCTAATAAGAGGCAAAGACTTTGACTTCTGTGTGACCCGGAGCCAGCTGCCCACCCCAGAGTGGACAGTGTCCATTCACGGTCACCAGAGCCTCTTTGGATCATAGGTCTGCTAAGCAGGGGAGAAAGCAGGCCCCCACTGCCCTGGTCAGGACTCCATGGGGATCGCCCAGTCAGCCCCTGCTGACCAAGGGCAGCCACAGCACTGGGGAGTCCCCTGAAAGTGTTTACAGTCTGGGCAGGAGAATGCCAAGGATGGCCAGCAAGGCCATGGGCAAGGTCTAATTGTCATGGACTTGAATGCCATTCTTGCCATCCCTGAGGATAGCAAGGGGAGGCAACAGGGAAACCAGCAGGAGAAAGTACTCAGTGGACTGAAGTGGGGAAGCAAACTAATCTGGGTCAGGCTGAGGAAGGGGAAAACTGAATTCTTGCTAGAACCCAGGGGTGAGACAAACTAGAGAATTCCTGCTTGGAAGGCCAGAGTAGGAACTGGAGGACATTCAGACTAGAACGGGGTCCCCTCTATTCTACCAGGGACTCCAAAAGGCATATGCCCCCAGGCCCCTGGGCCTCACATCTTCCGTGGCATAGCCCAGCTGAGGGGGCAGGCACAGGAAGGGGGTCGAGCAGGTTTCACTGAGGGGTGTTCTCAAAGTGTGAGCCCAGGACCAGCATAAGCTTCCCTGGGAAACTTGTTAGAAATGTAAATTCTCAGGACCTACAAACTCAGAAACTCTAGGGGGTAGAGCCGAGCAATCTGTGCTTTAAGAACCCCTCTCCCCCCCGCGATTCTAAGGCAGTGATTTGAGAACTACTGACCCACTGGCACTTGCCAAGCCTACAAGATCAACGATGAAACATTGATTGAAGGCACTGGTAGGTGCTGTTGGGGGAAGTTCCACTATGTATATATATGACCTCTCACCTATAAATAGGACATTTCTAATGGGACCCACCGTCCCCCAGACTTAGCTCAGGTTTGGATTTAACTATTTTCCACCAGTGAAGAGGTGTGTGTTCCAGACCATCCATGCTCCCTTATTCTTACCTCCATAACCAATAACATGCATTCGTGAGTCAGCAGGTAGACCAGTAGTCTGCAGCCTTGGCACAAGGCATGGGATGGAGCCTACGAGTTTGGACCTCATTGCCACATGCTACATACCTGGCCAAGCATGAAAACCTGAGGACAGGGTTAAAACTATAGCAGGGCAAACACACCTCTACGTATTTAGTGCGCCTGCCTCAACTGGGGGAGCCCCACACAGAACAGAGGTTCTTAACCTCGGCCACACATTGGAGTCACCCCAGAGTTTCTGATATACAGTAAGTCCTCGATGTTGTCGATTGGTTCTTAGACACTGACTTTCAGTGAAACGAAGTATAACAAAATCAATGTTACGCTGGGCTCATTGATAGAAACAAGAGTTAAGTTTCTACGGCCTATTTCTGTTCTCTACAAAAACATCACCAAAATTCGAAACAAAGACCCAAATCCCTTCTGATACTAAATACTGAAATAAATGTGAGTTTTATATACATTTCAGAAGATGAATAAAACCAAGTAAGATCATTCTTTCCCAACCACTGACTCCAGTTCAAGGTCTCTGGTGGCCACAGCCTGTCCAGGCAGCTGAGGGTGCCAGGCGGGACCCACCCTGGACAGGGCGCCCTTCCACTGCTGAGCCACTGACACCCACACTCACTCCCTCAGACTGGGACAAATTTTAAAAGCTCCCCAGGTGTCTCCAACATGTAACCAGAGGCTCACTAGAACAGAACAAACTGGAGCTTGGCTCTGTGCTGGTTGCCTTGGAGCCATGCCAGTCCCCTCCCCAGGAGTGCTGCCTGGGGCTCCTCCCTTCCACTGGCCCGAGACAAGTGGCATAGCCGGGTTGAGCCTGGAATGGCGCAGGAAACCCCAGATATAAGAATGACAATGATGATATATATCGCTTTAGCCTTGTTGTAAATCACTCAGGGGGCACAGGAAGAGCCAGGAGACAAAAAGATTAAAGTTGGTCCTTCCTTTTCTTATCAGAGATCAAGCCATTTATTTCTGTTGGCTAGGTAAACAGAAGCCTAAATTGTGCTATAATTATCTTGTTCGGATTGGACCACCAGGCACACGGGGGGCAAAGGTCACCACTGTCCCCTTCCACGGGGGCCTGGCAGGTGGGACTCAAGACTGTCTTTACTAGCTGTCAGGGTTATCAGCTCACCAAATCAGGTGGGAGTCTGTGGGAGAACCGGCTGCCATCAAAGGAAGCAGATTCTGCTGCATGCCCATCGGAGAAGGCAGCCAAACTAAGTCTTACCAAAGGAAGGCCATCTCTGTCAGCACTCACATACCTCTTTGGGGACCTACAGGACAGAAGAAAAGAGCAGGTCACCTGAGAGTCCCCCCTTTGTGCCTCTGTACCCACCCCTCTCCAGACTGTACCATCCTGGGCCACTGTGTTGGAAGTTCATGCTAAAGAGTGAGACTACTCAGTATTGCTGAAACTGGAAAGTCACTGAGGAATGTCAAGGCCATCTGTAGACTACTGAGCCCTAGAAATCTGAAAGGAAAAAAAAAAAAAGGTTCTAGTTTTTAACTTTATTTTGTAGTTGTACGATCTCTCAGGATCCGAAATTCTTCAGGGGTCATAACCTTGGGGTTTCAATGAGCACTGACATTTTACAGACCGATAGACCTGGCCTCCCGATCAAGGGGGGCTCAGACACAGGACCTCACTCTACTTGAGCCATACTTTATCTTGCCCTTGGCTACAGCACTGGTGCAAGAAAAGTCATGTGACCGAGCTGCGTCCATCAGAGACTTCTCCAGGAATTTTGAATTGGAACTTAGGGAAAAGAACCCCTTCTTTTACGCTGTGATATTACAGGTGCTGTGAAGAAAACTAGACCAAGAGGAGCACAGCAGTAACAGCAGAGAGGACATGCACGCAGAGAAAAGGGGGCCTGATAGCATCCAAGGCCCTTGTTCCAGAAGACCTGTGTTCCCCTGGATTTGGTGACATGAGCTGGTGAATTCCTTTTCCGCTAACCGACGTAGACTTAGGCTCTATTATCTGCCACTGGACATGCTGACTCCCACAGGAACCCAGCTTGCAGAGGCAGAGGGAACCCTCCATGCCAGGGTGGAGAAGAGGGTTCAAGCCCCCTCTGTTACTTTCTCCCTTTGCCCCCGCTTTGCAGGCTCTTTTGACCAGAAAAGCGTGAAGGGAACTGTTTGTGGCTTAGGTCCATGGGTAACTGCCTACATCTCTGGGAAAAAAAGAAATTAGGGAAAGTTTGGATCAGCGGGCCTCCTCACTCTGGAGCCCCCATTTGTACTTGTCAGCCGAGGTGGGAAAGTCCAGGGTCACTGTGGCTCCTCTAACGTTGAGTTGAAACCCAAATCACCCATGCAGAGGCCCCAGCTGTCTAGGAGAGCAGAGGTCCTCCTGGTATCTGCCTCTCCCCTCACCCCCTGGCAGGGACTCTCCCAACCACCTTGGCTGCCTCGCCAATCAACACGCGCCCACTGCCGCTGGCACTGGTTCCACCCTGCCCGGAGTCACTGGCCGAGAGCTGAGCCAGCTGGCCTTAGCCCTGGCCTATTGACAGATGGCACCTTACAGTCACCTTTGAAATGCAGGATCCTAAATGCAAACGGCAGGCCTGCCTGGTGGAAGCCTGTTGTCACTGTAGGAAGATAACGGGAGAGAGAGAAGGCCAGACAGGCAGCGTTCTTTAGCCTTCTAGCCTTCGGGGTTTCTGGCTGCTTCTCAATCAGAGTCAGATTGTCAACCTCAAACCAGTCTCCAGTTTGCAGATAGTTAAAGCCAGAGGAGGGGGTTACAGGAGTCAGAGAACAGTACCCCTTACGATCCCTCTCTATAACCCTTGTTACCCCCTATAACCTCAGGAACTCCCTATAATCCCAGGTGCTCATTATAACCCTATACACCCCCATCAATCTAATTAAAACTGCTTGTGTTCACAGATGTCATACTCTAAATTTTATGCCTCCAATCACAAGAAGGTCCACAGATCACATGTGTGGGGTTATTTTATAAGCAGCTATAATTTGATGTTCGAAAAATTGACATGCTATGTACATATATATAATTTATGAGAGCAAACGCCATGCCAACAAACCTATCTCAGTGTGGTAGCTCATGTCCCTTTGGAAGAAGGCTTTGCTAATCGGATTACATTAGGTAGGGCCAGTGGATGAAGAACTGGTGACCACAGTACTTGAGGAGCCCACCTACTACCTGCTCTCCAAAACCATTACTGACTTTCCTGCTGTCGAGAAACACGTGGTACCCCCTCTGGCTGGAATGTTCTCCCTTCTCCACCTTTAAAATCCAGCCCATCATTGAAACCCTGATCAAAAGTCTCCTCCTCCATGAAGCTGTCGCTGTCTGAGGAGATTTGGGCTCACCAGGATGGACCCATCAGAGCAGATCTGCCCTGCCCTGCAGTTAGTTGACTATGTCTGATTTTCTCCCTAGACTGTGAGCACCTTGAAAGCCGCAACCATGTGCCATTTCTCTGTGTCTCAGCTTTCTGCACTGCACCTAGCACGTAGTAAATGCTCATTAAAACATGTTGCATTGATACACATACAGTAAGTGCTTTCCCATGTTTTTATCCCCAGAAGCAAAGGCTCTAATTTAGTGCTATTTACATTCTAGGTGGGGAAGGACAAGCTAATCAGGAGTAGAATTGGAGCTTATTTATTTGAAATTCCTTTCTCCTACCATCAAGCAGCAAGCTTGTTCCAACAAAAATTACACACACATCCATGCAACCTAAACTCTAAAGCCCTAAGTTCCAAACTGAGAGAAAGAAAGGGGCTGGAGGTGGTAAGAACTTGACAATTGCCCTTTTCCTTACTGGTTTCTTATTACAACACTTCATTTTCAGGCAGTAATTTATACTGAGATGTTGGGCCTCCAGCCAACTCTTGGTCTCCCTGATTAGAATTGTATTTTTCCCAAGAAATTCATTTTTACCAAAATTGTTTAAAGACAGCCATCACGAATCCCTCCAGAATTTGTTATAAAGAGTCTTGGCCTGTCTGAAAAAGTGGATTCCAATTTGTTCCTGACTAGGCTTATCAAGACCCAGGGGTCTTGCTTTAACATATCTGCGAGGATGTGAAATCCACAGAGGGGTGGTTACCAGTGCAAATTGGCATATGGAGCCTGGCACTTCAGCCTGAGACCAGAGTTCTGACCCAGTTCAGAAACACCAGAGCTGAAAATGGCCATGTAGGTGGCTTCCCTCACCTCGCTCATCCCTGTGTGTTCCAACATGTGTCTCACGGTTGCCCAGGTAGAAAAGGGTATTGGTCTTTGGATCCATGTCCAGCCTCCCTTCCCCCATTCTGAGATTGCCCCTCACACTCTCTGTGTTCCCTCGTGTGCCTGGGCCACCATGTTCTTGGCTCCTGTCCCCTGAGAAGCCTATACCTGGAAAGAGTCTAACAAGCACGTTTACACTAAGCCCTCAGTGACAGGCAAAGATTAATGCACTGCACAGCTCATGTTAACAGCAGAGATTAATCCATAGGAATGACTCTCTAACTGTGGAATTCGGACCTCAGTAAGGCTCTGGAAAAGGCATTAGGAGAGAAGGAGAATGCTTGATTAGGAATACTCAAGCAATAGGAAAGATGCACTCCAATTACTGGCCCAGATACTCCAGCAAAGACACCAAGCGTGCAAGGAAGGCTGGCCCCAGCTCAGGAGTACCTTGTAGACGGCATAGCCAATGCTCAGCAAGCCCTGTCCGAGCCTCTTCTGTCGTCTGCGATTCTTCTGCATCAGACCCAGCAGCACTGTGCAGCAGGCGTCACTGACGCCCTCTTCCTGCTGGTCGTCTACCTCGGCCAAATGGATTTTGAACTGGGGATTGGTCCAGTAAGTGGCTGGAAGTCACCAGAAGATGGTGGTTCCCTCCCATGGTGGGGGGGTGAGGAGATGGGGAAGAATAAAATGAAAGGGAAGAAACTTGATCATCCCAAGGACAGTAACAATCTGGGCAAATTCTGCCTGGTAAGCTGCCTGGGCAAGTTTTCTTTACAAGGAGGTCAGGCATTTTCCTCTAGCTCCCGACCCCACCCACACACCCGCAGACATATCCCATAGCATTCAGAAGCTTTACACATGTCCCTTTGGTCAATGAGGAGGCCAGACATGCTTGACTGGAGGATATTCAAGGTCCCATGGCCTCAGGCTACACTGGGTCCACCTAGGAAGTAACGTCCAGGTCTTCCTGGAGAAATGGCGGACATCTACACGGTCTCAGCTCCTGGCCTATGAAGACAGACCCACCTCCTAGAGAAATGGAAATCTCTGGGTAAAAAGGATGCATGTTCCTAGGACTGATGAGAATGTAGTCCAGGGAAAACTTGCTGCCTGGGTGTCTGTTGACAGGCCATGAAGATATGAAGACAACCACTCTTGCCCCCTGGAAACTGCCGCCTGATAGCCATGTGTTCTCCCTCAGACAGAACCCAGCTTCAGATCACAGCCCGAAGCTGCCCTAATTGCTGATCCTCTATCCATCAGCCCACGGGCCCCCCTGGATGGTTTTAGCATTTGTAGCCCACAGATGAGATGCGCTCCCTTCAAGAGTAAGTCGCTTAATAATGCATGAGGAATAATAATTGGCAATTAAGAAGGATGCCTGACACACCACCTATGGATATTTTAAACGACCGCTTCATTTCAAATGTGATTTTTTAAATAATCTTTCAACACAGTGATTATACTAGCCAAGGCACAGAGAGGTCAAATGGGTCATCTCAGGGCACACAGCAGAGCATAATTGAAGAAGACAAGCCTGACAAGCATTTCCGCGCCAGAGCCTCGACAATTTCAATAATGACGTGCCCTGGGGGAAGAAAAGGAATGGGGAAAAGGGGAGTTCTTATCGTCTCTAAATAAGAGTCCAACTTGATGAAATAACAATGCATTCACAGGTGACCACGAGTCGCTGATCATTATTTTTCTCTTAACAATCAGATTATTTATTCAATTCCACCTTCCCAAAATCTCTACTTTCTGATTCTTTTATTTCAGGGCACAAGCATGTGGGCTCTTATAGCCAAATATGTGCAGATTCCAGAGGAGCCAGAGACAGTTCTGTAATCTTCTATACTTCCATGATTACCAAAGGGCAGGAACCATCCATCTCTCCCCGACAGCTAGTTGGCGAGCAGTACAGATGTGACTTAGCGCTTACACATACCTCAGGCACCCCCTGCAGTTCTGAGCTCCCAAAATGATCCATGCAAATTCACTACGCATTTTCTAAGCGCTTGCTAATGGCGAGCCTGTTTTAATCTCTCCCACATGCAACATGACAGCAATCTCGACAGTTTTTGTTTACTCCTCAACCAGAACTGGAGGATGAGAATGGGCCATAAAAATAATACATCCCATTTGTATAACACTCGCCGTTTCCAAAGCATGGGTATTATCGCTCCATTTTTGAGGATTAGGAAACTGAAGCTGAGAAAAGGGACCCTCCCAGGGTCCCACAGCTGGTAGGCTGAAAGACAGTGGCCGGAAAGGACCTCGCCTTCTTTCTCTCTGCTCAGCAGTGATCTCTGCCGCCAGAGATGGGCGCCATGGGTTGGATGGGGGATGAAGGAAGGAGAGAGCTGGTGCAGACCCAGGCCTGTGCTCATGTGGGATTTTATTATAACACGCTTCCTCAGACCTGAGCACAGCCCTGCAGTTGGCTCTGTGTGAGGAGAAAGCAGGAGGCCCTGTCCCGTGCTTACAGTTTCTGTCAATCAACATGTCACCATAGACTGGGAGGGAGCCTGGGCCCGGGAAGGTGGAGAGTGGAGAGAGTGGGTTTTGCTCTCCTTCCTTTTCCTTAGAGATGTGGGGTCGATTTTTTCAGAATTTCTTCTTTAGGTGCTGCCTCAGCTGATTCGACCTAGGAGGAGCCTATATATGTACGTGTTAGAGATCTGCTGTGAACGAGGGGCTTCCCACCTTTAATAAGATGAGGTTAGTGCAGAAGCAATGGTTTGCACCAGGCGAGCCACACCACCAGGAAAGACGCCCCTGTGACTCTCACGAGAGTGAGGACTGGCCATCACAGGCCCTGTGTGCGGCCATCCCTGACCCCCATGGCCAGGCCCCTCCACCTCCGACTCAGATGCAAACACAAAGCAAAATGGCTGCTCTGATGGACGCAGTCAGCTGAAAGCAGCAGGTGTGGCGCCCATCTCCCTCTAGCACCCCATCAGCCTCTCTGCCCCAGAGCTCAGCAGGATGGGTGCCAGTCAGCGAGGTCAGGTGGAAATGAACAAGAGGCCTTCGTGCAGGGTGTCAAGAGCACAGTTACTAAAAAGGAGCATGTCTTTGGGGGACAGGGGGCAAGTGGGTGAAGCAGGGACAGTGTGAACACATAAAAGCTGAAGAATGGTGTTACCTGAGATCTGGCCTCAGCTGAGGGGCTGCAGAGCCTGCCCACCTTTGCTGCCCTGGCTTCCATGCCCCAGGGGGGACCAGGACCTCCAGGGGATACCCAAGAGCAGAGAACAGAGTGCAAAGACGTTGCCCAGAGATTAACCTATAGACACCCAGCTCGGGGGAGGACTCCCAGGAGGGGGAGGCCCAGACAGCCCTTCCCCTCACCTGGGTAGTTCTGGCAGCCGCCAGCCGTGGAGCCCCGCGTCCAGCGGCCATTGAACAGGACCAGGTTCCATTTATGCACCTCCTCACTGCTCAGGGAGTCTGGGGACAGGTTGCAGATCTCCAGCCGAGAGAATTGCCTCAAGAAATCCGAAAAAGACATCCTAGGGGACAGAGGGACCAGAGAGCTCTCTGCCAAGGGAGCTGGGCTGGGAAGGTGATGGAAGGTCATGCCTACTGGGTCCAGGGAAGAGCAAAGAACATGGGCTGATCTTTTCTACAGACTACTAATGCCATACTCAGGGGCCATTGTCCAATTTGCTCACTATTGTGAGCCGGTCCCTTCTTACTAGAGAGTCCGCCTCACACATATCTAACCAGCCAAGCAACGAGAATGAACCATAACCTGGAAGAGACTCCAGGAGGGTAACCCCAGCAAAGCCCCTGCCTCCAGGCTGGGTTACGTCTAAGTCTACAAGACATTTCCTCCTATTTAATTCTGACGATGTCCAGCAGAGAGAGGATCGCTAAGCCATGTCATCTTCAAGGGGTATCATTATCTTCCTTAGCCCACCCACGAAGGAAGTTATCCTATTTTGATGGTAAGCTAAATCTCAGATTAAAGAAGGAGGAGTGCTCTTATTTCATTGAAAAGAAACAGAAAGTGAAGAACACAGGTTGAGAGCTCATCCATGATGAGGGCCCAGGTATGGTGGTTTCAATGCGTTAGACATGCTGGCATACAGGTCGAATTATATGCTTGGGTCAAAAGGGGGAGAAGAATGAAAGCTCCCCCCAGGCTGGGAACCATGTCGGATTTCTGGAACGTCTAGAGCTATGCCGCCCCACATCTGAACTGGTAGTGAACCCACAACTAAGGGCCTGCTCTCCCAAGCAGACAACTCTCTCACCAAAACTCCCCATCCTCAGCTTTCTTGTCCAGCTCTTCTTTCTGCCCGGGATCTATGTAATTCCACTCTGGTGCACTGGGAAAAAAAATAATAAAATTTAAACATTTTTTGAAATGAAGCAGAGGTTTTCATTCCTGAAGGATTAGTTGTGATGCAAACTGTTCACTGCAACTAAACTTCCCCCCAAAGACCTGAAATGGGATACGAAAAGAAATTTTTTTAAAAAGCTGGGAGGAAAGGCACAACAGAGAGCATGGGGGAAGTACAGAGTGAGGGGAGAGCCTGCAGGCTGGGAGCATAGACTCCACCACGGCCACTAGCAGGGCAACCCCACACATGCAGCAGGAATATTACACCATGGCCGTGCCCCAAACTTACTCTCCAGGCAATTTTTACATTTCTAATTAGGGCTCCCAGGCCCCCGATCACAGGAATGGGGGAGTCTGAGAGGCCATGCAAGAGGCCTGTCACAGAAAGGCATGTTATCAATTATCAATTAGTCAGCTGTCATTCTGGCTTATCTATCAGTCTGGGTGGAAGATGTTATGAGAGGGTCTGACCATCTCTGGCCACTAAGCCATGGTCCACCGCCTGAGATGGCAAAAATGACAATCAGGCCAGGTGTGATGGCAGTTTCCCTAAGGCACTGTCACCTTGTGAGGCCTCCTGCTGGTGGACTTTCTGTGGCAATACCCACAAACGTGGTTCAAATGCCATCTCCATCTCCCTGCCCTTTACAGAGTTGGGTTTTCCTGAAATATGCATGCAAGGTCTACATAACTGAGCAATATCAAGATCCATCTTTTTAAAAACTCTCTTTCCTGAATGCTTTCTGCAAAATGTGAATGCCTCCCCTTCTCTGCATAAAAGCTGGGGCACACACACACCCAGCCTCTAAGAGCCCCCAAGGGACCAGGCAAGAGAGCTCCCCAGGCCTCTTAAAATCATCGAAACATTGACTGGATCAGAACCACATCTCAGACGGTGCTTGTTATAAACAAAGATTAGGGGACAAATTGGAGAATTCTAGATCTGACCTTAACCTTCCAGTTGATTTTTTGAAAGAAAAAAAATTATTTAATTTAAGTAGACATTGGGCTGAGCCTAGACATGCTACCTCAGTGATGCAACACCCTCTGCCCCCAATAACGCGCGTGCGCACACACACTCACACATACACTCACACACTCACATTCACACACTCACTCTCACACTCACACACACTGACACTCACACAAACACTGACAAACACTCACACACTGACACACTCACACTCACACCCTCACACACACTTCCACACACACACTGACACACACACACACTCACACACACTCACACACACACACTCACACACACTCCAGGCCGGTCACCACCGCCACCCTTGGACCTGTCCCAGCTTGTTAGAGACTGAGTGGCATCAGGGAAAGGAGAGAAAGGCAAATAAGCCCTTTAGCAACTTGGTAAACAGGTGTTGGTTAAAATGGCCAAATCTTGGGATTTCAGTTTCATTCGGCCATGGCATTCCTTTGGGGTGGTTGGCAGAACTGGGGTTTGGGGTTTTGCTTAATCTTGCTTAATCTTGGGCAGTCAAATGCAAAATCTTTCATAGAAGAGGCCCCTCCTGGGCTCTACGGTCACGAGTCCCCTCATGACACAAACCTGAAAGGAAGTATCGCCGTTCTGAGCGGTTGAAATGTCATCAAGTTCCCTTCGAAAGCCCTCCCTGGCATCATGGAGTAAGGACAGCACATGGGGTACACATGAGGTTTAAGGACATATTGGGAGGGGGGTTATTTTAGGACTATTCCCATTTCTGGTGGCTCTGCATCAACGACACTAATGAATTCGATTTCCTTCCCAGTGTCAACCCGCTGCCCCTGTGCCAGCAGTGGTGACCAAGAGGAAACTGCCCCATGCTTTCAACACCCTCCTGCACCACGGCGACATTGATTCCAGGCACAGCGGTTGTGGGACACCCTGGGAAGCCTCGGTGCCAGTTACCATCTCGGACTGACTTTCTGTCCCCAGAGGTTCAGAAGCCTGCCCAAGAAGAGCCTGTCTGGTCATTAAAGGCTTTGCGGGCAAACATCAATACCTGCCCATCATGAGCTCTCCGAGAGTGTGCACGCCACTCCATTCATCACTGCCTGCTGCGGCCAGCTGGCTCCCAGGATAGAGTTCCACTGTCTAAGTGTCATTTCCTCTCGGGGCTGAGGGGTTTGGCCTTTGTCAGAGTGACCGGGGTTTGTGGAGTGGAAAGAATCCGATTGTAAGTGATCGATCTCACCTTTGGATCACCACCCTGCGGCCGGTGGAAAACAGACAAACCCTTCAGCGCTGAGCAAAATTCAACGGAGCTGCCAAATTTGCAAATGCCAAGAGGCCAGTCCAGAATCAAAGACTAGCTAAGTGGGTTTTGTTTGGCTTTTTCCAGCCTGGGACCGTTTACTACTCGTTTCTGCAAAGACTGTGTCGTCTGAGGACAGAAAGTGTTGCTGAACTCATCAGTGGCATCATTATTGTGTGTTTTGCAGGACATCTTTCCGCCGAGGGAGGAGAGGACTCGGGGAGAGAGGACAGCACCTACCCATCACTCCAGGCTCCCGTCCACTCCACTTGGCCCCACGGATTCCTGAGTCTGATCAGCTTCTCTGGACGGCCACGGAAATCCACCTGCAAGGTCCACATACAAAACAGCAACTGCAGTTGTGCCCTCCTGCTGCCCCTCATTGATGTCTGTACCTCAGAGGATTTGCATTGCGTTTTTCAAATGTCTCTAAACAACCACTTTGTTTGCTTTTGACATGTTTTCAGGCCCTGGCCAACTGCTCTATTTTTCACAACTTGGTTGCATAAATAGTGAGTCTAGCACAGAAACAAGCTTATGTCTGCCTTAACCTTGATTTCGATTTTTATAGTTGACTCTGTTCTTAATATACGAGAACTAATGATGATAAATGCCCTCTCAACAAATACTCATAGCACAGCAGTTACATTTACTGCACATGTACTGTATGGACTGGGGATGGGGCTAAGCATTTCCAATGAGTCACTGCCTCATTTATACCTCAACACAACTCTGGGAGCTAGGTACTGTTACACTCTTCATTTTACAGCTCAAAAAATCTGAGACTGGGATGTGTGAACTTATACAAGAGTACCTAGTCAGTAAGAGGTAGATGGAGGAGGGGCACCCACACTCTTTCTCTCCAAACCTCATACTCATAAATCCATACGTACTGCCTTCCCCTGCTGTTTATTGATAAGTCACTATGAGCCCACATGCTTGCATTTGCAAACACCCACATAAATGCAATGAATCGTGGAGTCTTCAGCGTCTTACTTCCCTTTATATCTTCCATCATGCCCTAGCCCAATGTTTATACGTATTCGTATTTGGGGATGGACTTAATTAAAGAGCATATTCACGAAACATAAACACATGCAATGAACATCCATGCCATTTTAATAAAGAACGAGAGCTGAGACTCCCACTGCATTTCCCTCTTTGCCTTGGCCATCAGGAAAGCCAAAGCAAATTAATTTCTCAGCTGTTGCACTTTGTCTAGCGTAGATGGTCTGGTGTGTTTTACCTTAGTTGTATGGTCTTATTGTGTCTATGCTTTTCATTGTAAACCACCTCAAATCCTTTTGGGGCACAGGCAGAATATCGGAAATAAAAACAATGAAAATGATAACTCACACTTTCTCCTTGGGTTGAAGAGTGAAGGACCCCTGTGTTCCTTCCCATGATTATACCCACCCAGCAAAGTCAGGGCAAGTATCACTGTCTTTTTTCTCTTTGAGGATGCTAGGCATTTCCCCTGCTTGGGCTGCACAATGACACTTCTTGGAATGAGTATAGAATCTAACTAACAATTTCTACAACTTTCCTCCAGAAATTTCTTCCTCTTCCCGGCCACCTCTCAGAGGAGAGCCTGCTTTTAGTTAGACTCCATCGAGCTATAGCTCTGAAAGGTGACATCCCCCACCTCTGAGTGGGTAAGCGTCAGAAGGGCACTTGTAATGAGCTAAAGCTGACCACACATGTGTGGTGGCGGGGCTTTCTTCGCGCAGCCGAAGAGAGATTGCACCTCAGCCGGGCAAGGAAACTCTTGGTGGTGATCCCTTCTCTATTTCTCTCAGGGACGCCCTGGACTTACGGTATTATCATGACTTATTACCTTGGCCTTCCTCCACCCCCACTCGATTTTACCTCCTCGATTCCAGTGACAGAGTATGCGTGACTCTTAACCAGCTTCTGTCTAGTGATGGCTTCTGTTTCGGCTGCACTGGAGACCTGGGTTGAAAATAAAGTTTGCGTAGGGTGGCTGCCCCTGACCTTGTTGGGGCTGGTGCTACAGTTATTTCCAAAGACATTATACACAGCCACGGGGGCCCCAGTGTGGGGCCGGGGGTGCAGGTGCAGCCGTGATAGAGCTTCCATCCGACCCCTCTTTAATTAGGCCTGCAGTTCCAGGCAGGATGCCGTGCGGCTGCCAAGCCTGGAATGTGATTACCAGCCTTTAAAATGTCACAGGAAACTGGCAAGTCATTGATTCTCCAAGAGTTGCTGCATGAAGAAGACTAATTACCCATCACGACTGCTCTGGACAAGTCCTGCTTCTCCATTGTTTTCACTGAGCAGATTTCCTAATTGTCCTTTCACATCCACCACCCCAACCCCCAATGCACCATAACATTTCTCTCTGTCCCAAAGCCTTCCGAGGCCTCTCGCCCCCTGTCCAGTCCCTTCCCCCGACATGTGGGGAGGGGAGCAAAGAAAACACGTCCTGACTCACATCAATAGAGCAAGCCAGCAGTGACCCTGCATGGACGGCCTTCCGGATGATCTGGTACAGATTGGCGGGTGGCTTCCTCAGGTCATAAAACTCAGAGATGCCACCCGTGAAATCCTCAAACCCCTCCACTGTGGACCCTCCAGTGAGAGCCTCATAAGAACCGTTGAGCCTATTGGAAAAGAAAGAAAATAAGCATCAACCACAGCCATTAGCAACCCCAGTGAGGGAACCCTGTGGGTGTGGGCAGAGACGATGCTAGGACATGGGGTGGTCTGGAAAGTAAGGGAGGGTTTTGCCAACTTTGCCATGGGCCAGGAAGGTGATTAGGCCACAGTTTCAGGTAGCCAGTTCAGCACTTTGCCAGGAATGAATCTCAGACCACCTCTCATCAGGCCACCCAGTCCTAGAAAAAGCAATGTACAACCTTTCCAGAGCTGACCCTGGCTTCTTGGGATTCTGGGGGTTGCAGGCATGAATAGGGATGATGGGGACCCTCCCTCAAGGCTGAGAGGCATCTCCTGGGGCCTGCTGTAGGAATAGGGCTGGAAAGGAATTGGGGTTGCTGGAAAGGGTACCAGTAAGTGAAACTAATTAAAAGAACCCAAAAGAAGTCTTTAAACATCAAATGCCAATGAGGAGAATGACTCTTGAACAAAGGATCAATAGCCTTTGTTGAGTTTGGTATCTAAGTATAGTGGTTTTCTTCTTCTTCATAATTCTTTGGAAAATTCATTTGGACCTAAGAACTGCCCTGGGGGATTGAAAGAGGAGAAAGCTAAGGCACCAAGGGACTAAGTGGCTTGTCTCCAGTTCACACATTCATGTGGAACAGAACTGAGTTCTTAAACCCCTAGCCCAAATTTCTGTTTCTCTTGGTTACTATGGGATACAGGGCATGGGGGTCCAGGTGATGGGAAAGACTTGGGCATGATACCTTGAGTTTGGGAAGGGGTCAGGTGAGATGTTCCAGGAAGACTGTGGGGTCCCCTAGCTCCTAACGGCCCCACTTACTTGGCATAGGCTTTCTCCAGCAGTGCGCTCCAGAATTCACTGCCCTCTTCGGAATGCAGGAAAAGTAGCTGCCCATCCTTGGTGGGCAGCCTGTCGTCCACGACCACTTCCACCCACTCTCCATACTGCCAGAACTGGGGGCAGGAAAACACAGCGGCTGCTCAAGGGAATAAGCTGATGGGGGGAGTGAGTCTCTTTGGGGACCTCAGAAGGTGCCCCTATGAAGATCAGTGTTCAGTATTGGACCTTTTGTGAATTCAAAGCTCCTTAACAGCCGTGTCTTACTGATCCGAGCACACAGGAGGGGCTGGAAAAAGCAGGAAACGTCGAGTCCAGTGTCCGAGTTTGTGCCTAAGGAAACCTACCCAGCATCACACAGAGGTGGTAGTGGGTGGCCCGGACCCATATCTCATGACACTCACTCCCAAGCCTTTGTTCAAGGCCTGGGGGAGGGGGATGGACATGTGGGTGACTAGAAGGAGGGGTGAAAGCAGCGGTTCTCAAACCCCAGTGTGCCCCAGAAGCTCCTGCAGGGACTGTTAAAACAGGGGCCACTGGGCCCCGACTCCAGAGCTCCCATCAGCAGATCTAGGGTGGGACCAAAGAACATGGAAAGTAGTGTCACGGGCCATGAGCCGGGCATGATACCTGAAAGTGAAAGATTCCCGCGTAGCTCTTCTGGAAGTTCTGGTCCCTGGGGACCACCCGGTAAAGCAGCTCTTCATTCAAGGTGAGGGAGGCAATGGCCGCTAGGAGCCAGCAGTCACCTGCAGCGGACCATGGAAGACGCACACTGGTCAGGCTGGGCCTGCAGGGTCCCTGCTTTGCTAACCCTCAATGTCCCACTCAATCCAGAGCCCATGTCACCCCTGTCCCTTCTAAGTCAAATTGTCAGACTCTCTTCCTGCCATGTCTGAAGTGGACCTTCAGCAGCCATCTGCTCCTGCTGTCTCACTGGACGTCATGTACTTAGATCCAAAGTTCTCTGCTCCTCTCGATGGCCTCCTGAATGCTGACCATTTCACACTGCTAAGCACTCAACCAGTGGAGTAAAAAAATGAAAGGAAAAAACAAAAGACACAAAAATCAGTCTCTTTGGTCCTGATAAAAACATTTGGTTGGGGGAAACATCGAATCTTTGCTCAGCCCAGGATATTTGTGTGTGTGTGTGATTGCATGCTTGTGCGTGCATGTGTGTGTTCCTTGCCCCGCATAACCTTGGATGACAGAAAGCTGGCTCTCCACATCTGTGTAGACTGCCCTTTTGCGTTCCAGAGCTCACCATGACCGCCTTGATGCCTCATTGCTTGTAACACTCTTGAGATATTGATTAGCATTAAATCATCATAATTTGAGGCAGAAGAAATAAAAGTCAAAAGAGGTTAAAAATTCTAGAGTTTGGTGACGGTCCCTTTCGAGATGTAGGACCAGCCCCAACAAGGTCAGGGGCAGCCACCCTACGTGAACTTTATTTTCAACCCAGGTCTCCAGTGCAGCCGAAACAGAAGCCATCACCAGACAGAAGCTGGTTAAGAGTCACGCATACTCTGTCACTGGAATCGAGGAGGTAAAATCGAGTGGGGGTGGAGGAAGGTCAAGGTAATAAGTCATGATAATACCGTAAGTCCAGGGCGTCCCTGAGAGAAAGAGATGCCCCCAGCACCTTCCTGAGCCACTTGAGCATAACTGTCTCTCACTGCCATTCTTCTCTGTTCTCCTCCTGCAGAGCAAAGATGTGGATCTTTTCATCTTGGCATTCACAGCAGGTGGCTGGCACATAGTAGGGCTCCATGTTTGATGAATGAAAATAAGCACGTGTCCAAAGGAATGAATGAGCCATATTTTGTTCTTGTGCAAATCCCCAGCAGCACCTGATGTGTTTGCACCTGAATCCCCCTGGGGTGTGGGAAAATGGAGGCCAACCAGGATATGCACAAACCTAACAGGTCCTATCTCCACCAAGATCAGGGGCCTTTGCCGCTAAAGCTCTGGGCAGAGGGAGACAACAAGGGAAGACAATCAGAGGCACTGGCCTCTGGGGAGTGGATGGGATGAGTATTCTGCAGCCCTCTCCTAAGGCAGGTGGCCCCTCACAGAGATCAGAGCAGCTGCACGGCCCTCAGGACTGGGCATAACCTGCCTCTCTTCTGATAGGGACAGTCATGCTCTCAGCCTAAGCTGCTTCCAGCGGCCCACCTAGAACGCTCCTTAGACATTACAATTCCAGGCACAGGAATAAAATGCCCCTCAGCTGCTGACATCAAATAGGGCTGCCCAGCTGGAGGACACTTTAATTTTCTCTTCACCTGCCTCCCTTCTGACATTTCACAGGGCCCACCTGGCTGTCACGGCAAGTGCAGAGCTCTGAGGAGATGCAGTGGATATGCAAGCTCCTGGACGACTGTCAGCGACTGTGGAAGGTGCAAATGCATTGTCATGGCAAAGATGCTTTCTCGAAGAAACATATCCAAATGAGTGTGTTTCCCTTCAAAAAGCCCTCTGGAGAGAATAAACATTTATTCTGTTGTTTAAAATATTTCAAGAGCTTGTTTTGAGGACTTGCCTTCAAGCCTATGACACATTACTTGGGTTCTTCTCAGTGGGGACACAGCTTTGATCTTTGTGCATAGTTTTAATTTTCAAAAGCAGCCAAGAGGCTTTGGATCCAAGTTGAGTGGTAAATAAGGTGGACCCCAAAAAAGCTGGGAAATAATCTTGATGGGCAAGTCCCTGCTCCCCAGACACCTCCAGGGAGGGCTAGTCATGGGCTACAGTTTCGGCTAACCAGGGAGCTGGAGGGGCAGGGATCCATGGTAAGTTGAAGAACCAACTGAGCTTTGTTCTTCCTGTTCCTTATTCAGGTTATATATGTAATGGGTTTCATAATTATCAAAATAATAAACTGATTTTTCTATTCCACTCAAATCATGATCCCTAGAATCCCCCCACCCATCACATCGGGGGGTTTCAGGGCTTCCAGAAAACAGATAGACCCCAATTACAACAATGAAGTCATTGCTTCGCTCTGTCAGGGAAAGTTTTAAGCCAATCAAGAAACAATCCTGAGTCAAGCTGTGTTAAAAAGAAATCTCTGAATTCAAAAATTCCCTTTATCTATTACAATCAAAGCTTGGCAGTCTGAACACTTAGTGTTATTATAGGTCACGGTAGCAAGACGTCAGGCTCTAACTTAAGGGAATTTCCCAAACACCAAGGGAGATGCTTCTGGGCCACAGAGAGAAAAAGAGAGGAGGGAAAGAAAGAGACATGTCAGACATTTGAACCCCTTCCTCAAACAATGGCAGGAGTGAGAACAATAGTTTCACACCCCAAGAGGAAGCCAAAGCAGAGAGGACGTATGTTGTTTCCCTCTGGGGATTCTGGGAGCGGAATAAAAATGGCAACAGAGAGTACCAAGGCAGAGAGGTGAGAGAAGATGGCAAAGAACAGCCTCTAGTGCTTCAGATGGTGAGTGATTGCAGAGCCTGTGGGTCAGGGACTGGAGGGAGTGCGTGACGTGTCCATGCACACTGAGCTGGGCCTGACTCAGCCAGGGAAGGTCCACTGGACCCTGACAATACCAGGAGAACAGACCGCACAATACGCCAGTCACATCTCCAAGAGACCAGCCAGGACCCAGAGGACCCACCAGCCCTTCCCCCAGTGTCCAGAGGGATATGTGGCCTTCGATGTATCCAGATGCCATTTTGGGGAGGCCAGAGATGGGCCTTTAAGAAGCAAGAAACCACCAAGCAGAGTGATTGAATGATGAACATTTATCCAAAAGAGAGGAGAACCTGAAACAGGCAGAGGAGGAAATACCTTTAATTGACGAGTTTATGTTTCCTTCCCACACATGGTCAGTGGAAATCGGGGCTCCCCACCAAGCTGAGAACAGTCCAGGAAAACAAAGATGTGCTGCTGGCACATCTGAGTTTCATGCAAAGATTTCGACCCTGCTAACATGTGCTTGTTTTGTAAAAACCCACCTTCAATATTTGATCAAAGCTGACGCATTCTTCCCCTGCTCTTTGGTATAAGGCTGCTCTCGGGTTTTACACACAGGCACTATTTCAGCTCTGCACACTGTGCTAAGTGATGGCAGGAGCTGCCCTCCCCATCTCCTTCCCATTGGTGAACATGCCTTTGCAGCCCTCAGCATTCACTTCCTCCTTTTTTGATACATTAAAACCCTCCGCACACACTTGTGGCTCTTTTTGCTTTGCTGACAATTCCCATCTCTCTGGCTAGACTGGAAGCTCACTGGAGGCCAACAGTGTGCCCCATACTTTTCATAGACCCCAGCATAAAATGCTTCCTTGAGAAATCACATTGGTATGAAATTGCCAGAAGTGATTTGAAAATGCATACCTTGGAGAGAAGTCCGGCACCCACCTGGGCAGCCTCCACAGAATTAAGAAAATCGTGAGCCACAGAAGAAAGAGATACCCAACTGGCTCTCTGGAAAAACCTCTCAGGTCCCCTTTGGCCTCTACAAATAAAGTTCAAGAGGCCACCAGTATGGTGCCAGCAGTAGACACCAGCAGATGGCCCAGGAGCCAGGCCAACCGCACCTGGGCAGACACAGCCAGCGTGCATATGGGGACCCAGCGGGGCCAGTCCTCCAGCGCCATCTTGGAAAGGAGGGGAGAGGAATCTGGAAGACTCACCAGTTACCCAAAAGGGATCAGTCCCTTATGCCGAAACAGACTTTCATTTATTGGATTGGACAAAATTTTAAACTGAATTGAACTCCATTGAGTTCCCTACTTCCCCAGGCAGGACTCTGCAGCTTCTTTGAACCTATAGATATACTTCCAGTTAATGCACCTTGCACTTCGGGAAGTGACCTACAGTAAATCGTGTTCAATCCTAAAGTAGGTTAATCCAATGGTTTCTTGGAAGGGTGAGTTCCTGCAAAGCGGAGATGAGAAAGAAATACATTCCAGGCTCAACCCTTCATCCTCCAAGAGTTCCCCTGAAATAGCATAAGCCATACCCTCGTTTGTGTTCTGCACAAGGAGAGTAACTTCCTGTGTTTGAATCTTTCGGGCTTTGCACCAGGTAAAGTGCATATTCAATCCCCACTTTCCTGATGAGCAAAGCTGAGGCTCTCAGCAGTTCAGTGACCTCCCAAGGTCAGACAAGCAATGTCAGAGCCAGGACTAGTCAGTCCAGCAAGATGATGAGCTTGCTGTCCTTCCCCCGCGCTCCAGAGCCACTCGGACGGACACAGAAGCAAACAGGATTATCACCGTTTGAAATATATGCCCTAGACCTCCAGGCAAGACAAACAAGAAATTTCAGGAACTTTCTCTCCTTCCCTCAAACCACACACAGCTTCTCACTAGCCTCTCATCATTTTCATTTTCCATTGGCCTTCACCTCATTAACATTTGGTGTTCTCTGACCTACCTCATCTCCTTATGTTGCAATAACATAAAATAGTTGCTAAGTCTTGGAGTTGTTATGAAAATAAAAATGAGGTAATATGTGTAAAGTGCTTAGCTTAGTGCCTGCCACATAGAAAGCCTTCAATAAACCTCACTACTATGCACTATTATCACCCAACAGAAATTAACCAAAAACACCAGGGAGCCCAAACAAGTGAATCAGCAAACATTAATTGAGTATGTACTACTCTATAAAAAAATTAAAATGAAAATTATGCTAGGCCATTGCTGGTACAATTCTCTATACATTTCCCTGTATGTTTGGTCTATGAAGCAGGAATCAGAATCTTGCTCCCACCCACCTGCCTCTCAGGCATTTTCAATCTCAGGCATCTGCATGACCAGTTTCTCACTTGCTCAAACCTGAGAGCCACTTTAATTCCTCTTTGCTTTCACTCCACTCGTGTCCAGTTGCTTCCCAAATGGTTTTGATATTGTTCCTAAATAGCTCCCCAAACCGGCCCCTCCTCTCTTAACACCCCTGCCATTGCCTTCTCTCCTGCTGGGAATGTAAGGGACCCTCTTTCCCCAAATATTCATTGGGGGTTGCAGAGCTGTACTTAGGAGGTTGCAGAAAAGAGGCAAACTTGTCATGACGTGAAAATATTCATGCATTTGTGCTTCAACATTCTCCCCCCTTCACAGTAGTTACTGTCCCTACATGAATCGTGCCAGTCTCACACACACAGAATTCAAAGCGGGTACAATGTGACACTGAACATTTGGCTAAATTTGCTGGATTTCGTGAAATGGATGAAAGTGACATAAAGTGATGTAAAGTGAAAGTGATGAAAGGAGACCCTGGCAGAGTTCAAGCAGTTACAGCTGAGGAAGAGAAAACTCCCTCGGCTCAAGGCAGGACTGGCACTTCCCAAGGGAATGGTTTGAGCATCAAAGGATTCAAAGAGGACCTTGGGAAAAGTGAAGTTTCCCAATGTTTTCATGATTCTGCTTCAAAGGGCAAGCAAAAAGTGGAGCGAGTGTGTGGCCTGCTACCTACCGTCTTGTAACGTTTTCCAGGAAAAGCATATCCCTCAAAAAGTCAACAATCAAATCCATTCTTTGTTCTAAGATTTAGCACAAAGCTGCAATTGTGACCATCAGTATTGTGAAATCCAAGAGAAATCTTTTGTATCGTTTTTCAAAGTCATACACTAACCAAACCTTTTTAGAAACTAATTACTAAGAACCCCGGGCCTCCGTTTTACTTTTAGTGGCCCTCTTCCAACACCAGTTGTCCTCAGATAACGAGTGTTTCTTACGTTGCAGGTGTCTTTCCATTCTCCCCATGGCAGCAAGTCTGGCTGAACATGACCCTGCTAACAGACCTTCCATGCTTCCACATTGCCCTGAGGAATAAAGGCCACAACTCCTCGGCCAGCATCAAGGCCCTGGCAATCTGACTGCCCCCTTTGCACTCGGCTCCTGCATTCCCGGCTTCCTCTGCGCTCCAGCCCTGCCTCGTCCTTACCAGTCCTCTCCAGGGCCCTGCTCTTTCTAGCCGAAGGACCTGTTCCTATTCTTTCTGCTGTCTGGATCCTTCTTCCCATCTCTCTTTACCAGGAGAGGAGAGACAGTGTCTGTTTATTCGAAGAAGGCACTTAATGAGAATTTGTCACATGAATGAGTGAGCTGGGAAAGGTCTTCCTGATTCTGACAAATCAGTATGTCTGATGAGTCACACATGTCCCTTTGCTCTTATAAGCATCCCACCACCCCTATCCCTGAGCCTGCCACATGGTCCGTACCTCCTGTGATATTGGTAAACTAAGAATCTAGCACGTATTATTATAATAGCTTCCTCATTTTGTGGTTGCCTTAGAGCAAGCTACCGTTGTTCTAGAAGCGAGACCCTAGAGCACATCAGTCCCTGGTGTTATGAATGTCCAGAAACTCTCAGCAGGGGGTGGGGTATATGGGTCACCCTAGGAGGAGTGTCATCGATACAGTTTCAAAGATTAGCCCCAAAATCTTACTGGTATTTTTCTGAGCAGTGGCGGTGTGACTCCTTACAGCAACTATAATTTTCATATCCTCAAAATGACTCCTTTCGAGCTACACTACATCTAATAAAGTACACTAAGTAATCCACTTTGGTGGCCCCCCCATAGACCAGCACAGATCTCCACTTTCCGGTTCCCATGGTTACCCAGAAGACATCCCTCAGACCTGACAGCAGAGTGGGCCACCGGGTGCAGAGGGTGGCTTTTGGCTGAGGATAGTTCGTGGGGGGTCATCTTTTCAATCAGAGGCCATCTTGCTTTACCTTCTAAGTTATCAGTGAGGAGGAAAGGGGGAAAAAAGAAAGAAAACTCTTCACAGCTGAGGGAACTGATTCAAATTATTTCAGTGTTTCTTCTAGTTCACGAAGCCCATCGGGCCAATTCTTATCCAATTTCTGCTATTGTTGAAGGAATAAGGCTCAATGGAGAGAAACTACTCACGGATTTCTCACTCTGTTCTAAATCACACCTTTAATGCTAGGTAGAGGGGACACTTTCTTAGATTATAAAAATGGAATTGATTCACTGGAGAGAAAAAAACAAAAAACCAGTAAGTAAATACATTTGGGGCTTATGTTAAAACATCTCAGAGCCAGTTTCAAGGAAGGGGTGTGCTGACCGAATTTAATTATAATGCCCTTCGGATGCAAAACTAAGGCAAAACACTAGAAGCCAGGTCTAATGGAGAAAGAAAGGAAACGATGAGCACTCTGATTTCATATTAGCTCTGGCCCAGGCTGAAATCCACATGGGGAGGCATGAAGTGGCCCTTCTCCATTTGTGCTGGGGCGGGTTACACAGGTTGTCAAATGCCCCCCTCCAAAGTGACCGACAATGGTCTGGCACTCCCAAAGCAGTGCTGGGGATCCTCAGGCTTCCCAATGTACATGTGGGTTTTTAAAGTGCATCAAGTATTAAACACAGGATAAGGGAGAGTCTCCGTGGTAAGATGAGGATGGCCTCCCGCCGTAAACACATTAAAAGAGGAGGTGACGTGAACTCAGACGTAAAAATGCCTGGGAGCCTAGTGGGGTGTGATGGACAGAAAACAAGGCATTTTCAGTACGGGAAAATATCCTGAGTACCAGTGCCTAAGAGCAAAAAAAAAAATGCAAGAGGAGACAGGAAGAAAGCAGAGCTCTTAGGTGGAGTGGCAGACAGGACCCTGGCCAGGTTGGCGGGCAGGCAATCACAAAGAAAGCAATTTCAATCAGCAGCCAGCGCAGGTCTGCCTGGGGCTCATCTACAAAAAAACATCATTTCTCCAAAGACCAAAGTAGGAACCCCTAGCAGCAGTTCAGTGCAGATCAGAAGGGTGAAAGCTGATTAGACTACAAAAAGTCCAGAGGGTCAGTGCCATAACTCATGCCCAGCAGGGCTTTGGTGTAGACTGAAGGAAATAAACCAGTCAAAACTACCTTGCAGATCTATTCTGTTCAGCGTATGCAGAGCTAGCCTGCATAGTGATTGATGTATTTGAACTGGGAGGTTTCACATTAAAAAAAAAAAAAAAAAAAGAAAGATTTCTGCCTTCGCTTAAGAACTGCAAAATCTGGCCCCAAGTCCCCTATATGGTCATTGTATAAATATTTATTGAGCATGTACTCTGTGCCAAGCACTATTCTAGGCCCTCAGGATACAAGGATTTGGGGGAGCAAAATCCTTGATGTCATGGAGTTTACAGTCTAGTGGGGAACCCACCGATAAATAATTAAATGTGCCAGGTGGTGGTAAACGCCATCAAGAAAAGCAAAGCCAAGTGAGAGGAGCAAGAGTGACTAGAGAGAGCTCTTAGATGTATGGCAGTCGGGGCAGGTCTCCTGGCTCCTTTTCATACCCGGCATGGTCTCTACTTGGCCACAGTCCCCACTACTCTCTATTGTGACTCTTTACTCATTTGTGTCATGGGCCCCGTAGTTAATCCGTCCATAGAAGCTTCCAACTCTGACTACCCAGGAGCCAGGAGACAAAGGAGATTTGGGGAGACCAATGGCATGGACAAGTAAGAGCAAATTTAATTTAAAGAGATAAGGCAAGGGGGTACTCTGTAAGAGGGACCAACACCCCAAGCCAAAGTGATGGAGGGCAGCTCCTCAGTCACTGGCCTGGAAAGTGATGGTAAAACACAGCCCTTGAGACCTGAATAGGTGTGCAGAAGGGGCTCAAGATGCCCCTGGGGGACCCCCAGATCTCCTTCCCCTTACAGAGCAGAAGGCTGAGGAGCCCAGGGGGCAGAAGATCAGAGACTAAGTTGAGGCAAGATCGCAGGTTGCAGTGACCAAGGGCTGGGTCCTGAAAGCCAGGAACAAATCCCCAGGCCACATAGCCATCCTGTGGGACCTCTAGATGAGACAGAGCAGGAGGTGAGATGGTAAACCGAGTGCAAAGTGGAGAGGGTCCCACCCCAGGGAACAGGGAGGAGGAGGGGAACAGGAGACTCATGCCATTCCCTAAGCCCACGAGAAACCCCAACTGTCACTTTATAAGGTGACTGTGAAGGGAGAGGGACACAGTGGGGAGCAAACTGTGCCTCTGTGCAGTGCAGACCCAATGAACTTCTGTAGGCTGGAGAGGGATCGCACAGCCCAACATCAGCAAGAACAGCCCAGAAGGCCAGAGAGAAGCGACAGGAACTGACAGAGCCAAGAGAAAGTGTCTGAAAGAAAGTGGCGTCCAGGAAGGGCTTATAAAACGGCCCACACTGCTGCAACCGAGACCATGCTTGTTTCGATTCTTCAAGTCAGTGTAGCCTCTTAGAATAAAGAAGACATCCGTCCTTTGTCCAGTGAGCAGGTGGTGCCAGGACTAGGCTCTAATGGGAGGAGGAGAGAGCAGAGGAGGGAAAAGGAGGGCCCATGTTTCTGTTCCCTGGGTGATGGGAACCGAAGGTGCACGCCTGTGAACACAGCCCCCCGTGCCCCTGTAGGGGCTTCTAATAAATGTCTGAGGCTGAGCCAAACTTCACAGAGGCCTCATGCTTCCTGCTCCTGCACAAGCCTGTCTCCACCTCAGCTCTTTCCTCTCGGTGAGGGGCCTCAGCACCCAGCACCGTCAGGCTCCCCGTAGCCTTGGGGACCCAGATATTGCATCACCAGTGCTCCATCCAGTGCACTGTCTGCAGATGGCCCCCGGCCTCCTTTAGTTATGCTCTTTAACCAGCCACATATGCTGGACCCGGTCGCTGAGGTGCAGGTAGCACTGTGTCCCTAATAAGTCAGAGAGCGCAAGAGGAGCCCAAGATTCATAGCCTGTCTTTGATGGAGAAATCACCCGTAGGCCCTGGGGTGAGGTCTGTGAAGTGGCAACCTAAGCAGTGGGCGGTGCCCTGAGCTGGTAGGCACGGGGAGTCAGGCCCTAACGGTGGGGGTCCTGTTGGGTCTGTGGAATCTGTTAAAATGACTAGCCAATGAAAACGAAGAACAGAAGTACTTCAGCAAGCACCCGTCTGTGTAGGAATCAGCCATTCTCTGAGACTTGGTTTTCAGACCTAAACCTTAGGCTGCTCAGCCAAGATGGCACTCAAGGAGCAACCTCCTGGCATGGCCTGGCAACACTCACCGCCTCCTTATAAGGTTAATAACGTCCAAGGCAAGTTAATAACTTCCCTTTGGCAGTGTAGGGAAGTCAAGATCTGATCTCAGAATAATGTTTTGAAATGCATAAAATTTAAAAATAGGGCTATAAAAAATTATATTGGAATAGTTACCAAAATATGTTTTTAAAAAAAAATGTAATAAAGTCTGTGCTTGTTTATTAATGTTCCATATAAAAGATTTGGAGTGGAGCCTAATAAACAGCATAATTAGGAGGTAGTGATGAGTAGAAGTGGTGTTTTGAGATATTTGCAACAATTGTAATAGGATAGGAAAACAACCTGTGATTTTCATTACTGTGCTTCATTGCCTACATTCATGCTGAAAGGAAATAAATCAGCGAGGGTTAGTGTAACTGAAGATACAACAGTAGAATTCTTTCATGCTCTTAAACAATGCTTGGAACCCACTGGCTCAAATTCACACTAAAATGTAAATGGTTGTCCTGTGCCCTTTCCTCTGAGTAAATGACAGTGGTGATAGTGGGACCACAAATGAAGGCACCTAGCACTAGGAATCAGATAGAGGGGGGAAATATTCCACAAAGTAGGGGAGCCACCCCAAGGAGAATCACATCCTGATAGCAAAAGCAAACTTGCTCCATGTTACAGAAGCCTGGGTGGCAAAGAACTGTCGTCTGCAGTTTTTCTGCTTCCTGGAGGTCTGACCCTATGCCTGCCAGAATCAAAGAGTGGGTTTGGCCCTTTAAGTTCACTGAAGCGGCCCCTGATTGTTCATTAAAAGTAACCGTTTGGTCCCAGTGAATTGATTTACTTTGTCCCAGGCCTTGAAGGAAGCTATAGATCAAAGGTTCTAGAAGAGCGCTTTTAAAGATGCTGACAGCAGTGCTGAGAGCAGTACGTGCACTGGCCCCCGTTCCAGGAGGGCAGTCCCCTCTCGGTGGGGGTGCGCTGACTCACGGAGGAAAATCAACGTGCCGGAGGCATCAGAGAAGGCACCTGAATTTCGGTCCTCATTGTTAATTCTTTGTCTTTAGAGACACGTGAAACAGGCCAGTCATTTTCTTTTCAAAACAAGAATACAGAATATAAAACTCTATTCAGGAAATACAACAAAGATGAGAAAGACATCAAGTCTATAGAGGTGAAGAGAAAAATCAGGTCAAGAGAGAAAGGAGGGTAGACAAGATAAGCACAGAGCACAAAACGCACAGATATATAAGACCAAGAGGGAAAACTAGGCGGGGAAGGCCAGATACAGAGAGAGAAACCCCAACACCCAGCACACCTTCAAAGGAAAGCTTATCTCACTACTAATCCTGCTCAGCATGGAAAATAAACCACCACCAGAACAAAAGTTTAGATAAACATTGTAGCACTTGTTATTCAGAAAGCGTTCTCATTTCTGTCTAAATTCTGGAAGTCTCTGTTCCTCATTTGTTAAAAGAAGAAACTCTGCTGCTCCCTACTCTTGAAAACAGCGTCAAAACTCACTTTTCAGAGACCAAGGTCTTCTGGTTCGTAGAGTAACACCCCTTCCTGTGGCTTTGGGGCCCATTTATGCCTGAAGCCATTTCTAGTCCTGTTGCATTTTCACAACCAAAGGCATAACGGATGCCTTGTCTCAACGTTCCCTGGCAGGTGGACCAACTGCACAGGCACGACTCACTGTGCAGCGTGCACACAGCCAGAAATGTGTACTTCGTGGATTAGAGAGTCTATTTCACTGGCCACAGAGGCCTCGAGTAGTTTGGGGACATGCATGAGCCAATGTGCAAGGAAGAGACAGGCTGTGCTGCAACCGCAGCAGAGAGACCAGCAAGGTCTCTGCAGTTCCCTGAGTGATGTGCCAACCCTGAGCACACGTGGGAGATGGACACCCACAGGTGTGTCCCACAGGGAGCGTCCTCCAGGGAGTCACACATTTACAACTGACTCCATCACAATACGACGTGGCCCTGAGATTGCTCCCACTCCAGTGGGACGCTGCGTGTGTGGTGGCCCTTGTCAGGCCTGGGGAGGCTGGCTCCACCGAGAAGACAGAGCATGGAGAGGCTGGGGTTCCAGGGGGACACCCCTCCTCAGAGAGCAAGGGTGAAGAGACCCAGGCATGGGGACCCAGGGAATGCTTTGGTTTGGGGGCTGTTTCATCAAAAGACACCCATTTAATTATTTGTGTGGCGGCCAAACCACTGCCCTTCTGCAGAGACGGAACCGCCCAACAAAAAGTCATATTCCACACAGAGAAGTACTGGGGCCACCAAACCCTTAGCACTACAGACTTCCCCGCCTTTATTTTCTTACAATGATGCCTCCGAAGAAAGCCAGCACTCTACGAAAGCTGGACTCTACATCAGCACAAACTCTGATGGGAGCCGAGAGGCCGACATGTTCAGGGTGAAGTCCTGGTTTAGCAAGAACGGTAAGGAGGAAGGGAGAAGGGACGCACGCCATGACTGAAGCGGCCACGTGTCAGCCCAGCAGACAAATACCCTCGATGTCCAATAGGATGTGAGGAGAAGGGCGTGCTCAGCAACATTTCTTATAATTGTGGGAAGACAACTCGTGTCTGTCAGTGTCACTTGGAAACAAGATAAATCCACCGTGGCACATCACGCAATGGAGCACAGGACTTTGGATGGTTAAAAAAATGAACAAAGCTCTTTATACTGATATGGAAATATCACCAAGATATTTTATGACATAAAATGAAATTTAAAAAAAAGATATTTTATGAAATAATAGCAAATAATGGCAAAGTACCATTCTATGCAAGAAAGGGACAAACATTAGACTATGTATTTAGACGGGCTCGAATGTGCATAAAGAAACCCTGAAAAGATTTTTTAAACAGTGGTTGCTGGGCAGTGAGGGATGGAGTAGATTTTCACTGTAAACTTTCAGTTCACTTAATTTTTGGACGGTGTGTATTCAGACTAATAATACAATCGTAACACAAAACTATGGGAGAAAAGACATCATTTTCATTATATAGATCATCTGTTAAAAAAAATAATAATAACACTTTTTAAACCTAGATTGGGCCCCACTCGGCTGTGTTGGACTCTGAAAAGCCAACGAAGCATTGAACAAACATTAGTCCATATCATTTAACAGGTGCACCGTGGCACTGCCTTGTTCTTGGGTGAGGAATCTCACCTCGTAATCTCCTCAATCCACCATTGCCAGGGCCAGCCCTGGCTCAAATCTCACAGGCACAGGGGTTATGGTGACGCAGCCCCTGGCCTCCACCCTTGCACCAAGAGGCACCCACTTTTTTACATGTCAGGGGCTATCAGATCAACAGGCCCTGAGCCCCCTACCAAGCAGCTGGCCCCTTCAGGAAGTTAGACTTCCTCTCTGCTCATTAAAAACCACCACCTCAGTGGTGGTCCTGACCCAAAGTGGCCTCCATGGTGAGGCCCCATTGACCCTGCGGTGAGTTGGATTCTGAGCATTGGTGTGGGTTCATTTCCTGCACTTCCAGCCACCGGCTCCATCCATCAGCAGCACACAGTCACCACGGTAACGCTCAGGCCTCTTTCTGCCAACCCTGTTTTCTCCTTGCTTAAAACTAGTCAAAGGGAGATCTATCGCTCTAAGTCAATCAATTAAAAGGCACTCATTAAATACCTTTTCCAAAGTTAAAACATCTCTCTAACAAGAAGCCGCTAAAAGCGTAAGATTGGAAGTTGTGTTTCCCTGAGACACATGCTACATTAGGTGAAACATTTAGCGGGAAGTGAAAGGCACGCCACCCTTACGCAGAACAGGAAAGGTCAGAACGCCTCCCCTCTGTGACCCTAACACAAAGGCTTAGGCCAGGAGGCTGAGGTTTTCCGGAAATAGGGCACACATTTGTGTGTGGCACCCCAAATCATTCTCACTGCTTTAGAGCCACATGAGCTCTGGTTAAGGGGATGTTTGCTACACTCATGAAAGGAGAGAACACTGGAGGCATTTCAAATGAAATACCCTGTGATTTTCAAAATCGTATAGATTTCCAGCAGACTGAGGAAAATGGGTTTTCCTGGCTGAAAAAAGGAGAAAAGGACGGAAAGGAACCTCCTGAAAGATAAAGGTTATCGGGGCCATAAAGATGCTGAGATTTTGTTTGTTTTGCTGGTTTTCACCAGGTAGGATTTTTCTCCTCATTGTTTTCATTTCCAGTTCTGTAGTTTGCAGCTGTCACTGGATGGCAATTTGGAAGCCCAGCAAATTCAACTGAGGGCCATGCTGTCCCCTTGAATATCATGGTCTCCAACTCAACACAGAAGCCATGTGGCCCTGGGATCAGGAGGGCCCAGGAACTCAACAACACTAATATGCTTTCGAGGAGAACCTCAATTACTGATGCTGGAGGCTAGAACTTAGAAAACAAAATTTTAAAAAGTACTTTTACTTTTTAAAAAAGTTTGCACTGTACCTGATGTGGAGAGAATAGGAAAGGAAGGTTCTTAATCCCAGGATTCTGGTCCTGTGAAAGAAAGCTTGGCTAGGAAGATGGGATTCTTGTTTTCTGACTAATGATAAAAGCACCTATTATGACAGCTCATAATTGTCCAGACCTGGCCGTTTTATAGGGCGAATCATATCCATTTAAAGGTAGCTACCGTCCGTCAAGTCTCACGGCTAATCTGATGTTACTCATTACACACACACACCCGCCCTCTCCCAAAGTAAACAGGACTCTCCCCAGTTACTCACCTAGACCACCCTGGCAAATGTCTGTGCGCGTGGCTCCACCAATGATAAACTGAGGGCTGGGACACAGTTCCTGAAAGCAATTTGGGACACGACGCAAGTCAGAAGATGCCCAGGGATGGTGGCAGCCAGGGTAAAGTAGACTTAGAATCATCGAAGTCAGACCTGGAAGTTACCTAGGAGATCATGCATCGCTCATAACTCATGTTATTGCTGAAAACTCTGCGCTCTGCGCTCCCTTACTCTCCCTGGACTTTTTCTTCACCTCTCAAGTACCCCTTCTCAATCTCCGTCAAGGGCTCCTCTGCTCTGCTCACCCCTAAGAATCAGGGAACCCTTGGGCTGGGTCCCCACCCTTCTGCAGCGATCCCATTTCATGCAGCAATAATCTGCTCTAAGCATTCTCTCTGGTGACATCACCCAATTCTGTGGCTTCAGCTCCTAACTATGGAATATGCAAACCAAAACCACAATGAGATGTCACCTCACACCCATTCGGATGGCCGCTATCAAAAAACAGAAAATAACAAATGTTGGCAAGAATGTGGAGAAACCGGAAGCACTGTGCCGTGTCGCTGGGGACGTAAAATGGTACAGTGGCTATGGAAAACAATATGGAGGTTCCCCAAAAAATTGAAACTATAATTGTTGTCTGATCTGGCAATTAAACTTCTGGGTATATAACCCAAAGAATTGAAAGCCAGGTCTCAAAGAGATATTTGTACACCCATATTCACAGAGGCATGCTTCACAATAGCACAAAGATGGAAGTAACCTAAGTGCCTATTGATGGATGAATGGATGAAAAAAAAATACATCGTACATGCACACAGTGGAATATTATTCAGACTTGAAATGGAAGGAAGTCTTGACACATGCTACAGCATGAATGAACCTGGAGGATGTTATGCTAAATGAAGTAAGCCAGACACAAAAGAACAAATACTGTATGATTTCACGTATATAAGGTACCTAGAGTAAATTTTGTTATGTGTATCTTACCACAATTTAAGGAAGAAAGGAGGGAAGGACGGAAAAATGTAGAGAGGGGGAGGGGAGGGCAGGGAAGAAAGCAGCAAGTGAACTCATTATGCACCTCATTTCTGAACACCCCAACCTTCTTCCAGGCCCCTGAGAGGTCTCTTGGGAGAAAGCAATGAAGCATTTAGAAACAGACTGATTTTCCCAGGTTCCACGGCACATCCCAGAAAGAGACAGAATCAGGGTCGTTACCATCTCACAAGTCTAATAATCTGTAAGATTTTAGAGGGTGAAACTGTGTCCTATGATATACTGTGTGGTGTGTGAGCACGGCCTGGCCAAAAGCAGCTGTGTGATCATTCTTCGTTGATGCGGGAGAATGGAGAGGGTAAATTTTGACAAGCATTTATTTATTCATCTGAAAACCCTGAACCATGGGAGTACTTCAGCTCCACATTAATCAGGTTCTACTACCTCATCCTCTGCATTTTATTGTATTTTGTTGTCAGGCACAAATCAGCACATCCCGTCTAAAAATGACCGTATTTACATGGACAGTGAGACCGGGTGAAGACGCTGTTTGGGAGAGAACAGGCAATGTGGTTGGAGAGGGAAGGGCTTTAAGAATTTCAAAGGAAAGAGAAGAAGAACTAGGCAAAGGTTAACTAATACCATGTTTCCCCCAAAATAAGACCTAACCGGAAAATAAGCCCTAGTGTGATTTTTCAGGATGATATCCCCTGAACAGAAGCCCTAATGTGTCTTTTGGAGCAAAAATTAATATAAGACCCGGTCTTATTTTCAGAGAAACGTGGTACCTGACTTTGGTCACAAAGTGAACTCTTCTTCCCCCATTTCCATCCCCTCCCCGCCCCAAGCCCCTTGGGATCCTTCAATCCCACTGGAATGGGACCTCCTCCCTGAAGTTTTCCCATCACCCAGTACTAACATCCCAGGCGCCCACACCAGGTTCATGCCTCTTTGAGTCCTTCCTTCATTCTGCCCAGGATGTCAGTCCTTCATTCACGTGTCTGTCTTCCCACAACCTCCCTCAGAGCTGAGACCACAACTCATTCTTTCAGTTCCTCCCCAACTGCCTTCCCAAATTGTGCCTGGCAATGCCTGGCACAAGACAGAGGCCTGGAAAGCGGCTGTCATGAAATGTGGCCATCAACTCTTGAGATTAGAATAGAAAACCATAATTCTCAACCTTTGATTTTGCCAACATCCCAAAGGAGCCCCATAGATCCAGAGGGGGGTAGAAAGATGGTCCAGGGTAGGCAGGAAGGAGATGGGCAGAGGAGTTATTCTCAGAGTGGGAACTGTTGTGCAAAACTGATGGGATGAAAACAAAGGGGTAAGGGAGCTAGCATTAAATGATGATTTGACCATTTCTAAAGAATTCTCTTCTCATCCTCCCTTTTCAACCACTGCCGAGAACATAGAGACAGTGACTTAATTCTCCCATCGTATCTAGAAGCCAAGGGCCAGAGTGTGTTCTCTTGTAAGTCTCTTGATGTGCCAGACACTGAACAGAGTACTTCATATGATTATCTCAATTCTCACAACTACTCTGTGTGGAGGGGGCTCCCATCCCCGAAGTTAAATCACTGACAAGGGTCATATGTAGGTCACAGGCCTAGGTTTCAGGAGGATGGTTCTGTATTCTCTGCCCCTAAATTTGGGTGGGACCAGTGACAGTATCTCGGAGCCCCTGAGTTCCATCTGCATTCACACACCCAGAGCCCCCACCTCTCCACTCACCAGCCCTGATGGGACCATTCATGACCTTGTAGCTTTCAGCAATAACATCACAACTGACCCCTTATCAATTATTACATCTAGCACTGATTTGTTCCTTGTATTCTGTGTCTGTTACATGCTGGACCCTATACCTGAGCTTTGTCTCTAGTCCTCATACCAACCGTGAAAAATGAGGTGCCAGTAGCACCATTTTACAGATGAGATAACTGAGGCTCACAGAGGTTATCTGTCCAAGGCCACATAGGCAGAGCCAGGATTCAAATCTAACTTGTCCAGTCCCAAATCCCAGGCATGCTCTTCCCTTTAATACCTTACCACCTCTGAAAATTTTTTTTAAAAGGAGAGATGTGTTCTGAAATATGGGGTACAGGAATTTAAGATACAAAGCCATGACTCCTCCTTCAGCTACTTCTGACCAGAAGTGAGGGCCCTCCATCCTGTATGACACTCAACAGCCAACCCATCTCCTTACCGGGGGTCGCTTCCAGACAATGCCTTGAGTCTGGGGCGAGCCTGGTCCAAGATCCTTGTAACCCAAGGCTGACGGGCACGCTGGGAACTCTGGGTCCTTAAATAAGACCCCTGAGTCCAAGCACTGCTGTCTCAGGATCTCGAAGTCCTGACCCAAGTACTTCACGGCTTTCTGGTTGGAGCCAAGCCCTTCGGCTGCTGCCCGCTGCTTGGAGATTCCGGCTGCTAGGGCTGCCATGCCGGAGGTGGGCTCCGTGGGGTAGACACGAAGGCAGGGCTGCTCTGTGCTCTCTGAGACCTGGCCCACGGGGAGAGGAGCTATAAGGCGGCATGGAGGGGAGGTGGAGCAGGTAAATATTTCACCTGCAGCCCTGCTCCGGAGGGAAGTGAGTCACAGCCAGAAGCAAATATGTACCCAAATATGCCCCACCTTCCCTGTCTGCCTTTCAGCAGACAATTTGGAGGCTGGGAACCTTCCAGAGCCCCTCCCAGGTCATTAACCTAAGAAATGCATTAGGATCCCAGCCGTCCTACCTCACTGCAAGACCCCTTGCCTCCCTCTGGGCCCATTGGCTGAGATGGGAAGGCCTGTCGTGCAGCTTGAGGTAAGGATGTACCAAGGAATCAGAGAAGTTCTGAGCAGGAGGAGAGCAAGGGGTGAGAGAGGTCTCCTTTCCTTCCAGAAATTTTGGTTCCATATCTGCTAGGAGGACAAAAATATCAGAAAGGGGTGCTTCACAGAGTGGATCAGAGTGAGCCCAACGGGCCATTGTTCCAACTATGAACGAGATTTTGACCTCTGACTGCCTAAGTTTCTATCCCACCTCCATCAGTAATTCGCTCTATTAAACAATAACATTTGGCAAGTTATTTTACCTGTCTTCCCCTTAATTTTCCCATCTGTAAAATGGAAGCTAATGGTAGGACCGACCTCACAAGGTTGCTTGGAAGAGCGATGAACTAGTATGTGTCATCTGCTTAGATCATTAACCTACATAAGGTACATAAGAAGCACTCACTAGTTGTCAGCTGTCATGATTCTGGGAACCAGGACCAGAAAGAGAAGGCCTGGGAAGCAGGGGTCTTGGGCTCCAGTCTCAGAAGTGGATTATGGGCTCCATGACCTTGGACTGATCCCTTTCTTCGGGGCTCCATTCTCCTAGGCCTGTTGTACCCTAAGAATGTAAACGTTGTCGGTGATTTTTGAGCTTTTGTGCATGGAGCAGGCTGGAAAACGGTCCCCCAAAAATATCAAGTCCTAGTCTCTGGAAAAAAGGATCTTTGTAGACACGATTAAGTTCGGGGTCTTGAAATGGAGAGATGGTCATGGCCCTACATGCAATCCCAGGTGTCCTCATAAGATGGGGGCTGAGGGAGATTTGACAACAGATTAAAAAAAAGGACATGGCGATGTGTCCACAGAAGCAGGGCCAGAGCGATGCCGCCACAGGCCAAGGAAGGCCAGAAGCCAGCAGAAGCTGGAAGAGGCCCCACTTGGGCCTCTGGGGGGGTGTGGCCTTGCCGACACCTTAGCTTCAGCCCAGGCACACTGATTTTGCGTTTCTGGCCTCGAAAAGTGTGAGAATATATTTCTATTGCTTTAAGCCACCAGGTGCGTGGCAATTTGTTGCCACAGCTACAGGAAACTAATACAGGGTGTCAAAATGCTGATTTCCTACGGCCCGAGCACTGCTCCCCACTCCTAAGAGCTCTGACTCAGTGGGTCTAAGGTAAGACCCAGGAGTCTGCAGCGTTTCAACTAGTGTCGCAGAGGTGACGCCAGTGCAGGGGTCCACACACCACGCTCTGAGAAGCCCTGGACCAGCTGGCCTCTGAAGCCCCATCTCTGACATTCTAAGGCCGTGCCCGTCTCTGTGGAAAGCACTTAGCTAAGTGGGTAGGTCTGGGCAAGCAGAAAGAAGGGTCTGATCCCCAGGCATCCAGGAGAAAACATGGTTTCTCAGGTTTCACCAGAAAGTCAAGGCCAAAGTGACTTTCAGAGGCTCAAACACGTATCAGAGGGACTTGGCTAT
Source organism: Rhinolophus hipposideros (assembly GCF_964194185.1). NCBI lineage: Eukaryota > Metazoa > Chordata > Mammalia > Chiroptera > Rhinolophidae > Rhinolophus > Rhinolophus hipposideros. Next base: position 12,784,840 of record NC_138072.1, read on the forward strand.
CGCCCTGGCCCCTCTGGGGGCCCCACTTTCTTTTCCTCGGCATCACTTTCCCTTCATTCAACATCTGCCCCCCCAACCCCCACCACTAATAAGTTCCTCCAATGTTCACAGTTTCATTCTCACCAGCCCCCAAACTTGACCCTGAACTCACTTGGGTGGCCCCATCCTCCTTTAAAACCAGAACCACAACTCCATTCAATCAACACAGACTCCTCTTAAGCAGATTAGATTCCAGGAGAAATCAACAACTCTGTGGGAAAAGAAAGGAAATTTCTATTTTTACCTTTGAATCTACTGCCTGATTACCTAAGGCTTGTGATTGACACCCATAAGCAATCTCACTCTACCCAGAGTGGTCACTTCAAACACAAATCTGACCAAGTCACTCCTAAGCTTAAAACCCCCAATGGTTGCCCAGGGCTCTTAGGAGAAGAAGAGGGAGAGGGTTTACACAGGCTTTAAGACCCTAAGACACTGGCCCTTTCCGCCCTCTTCACCTCCTTTCCCATGCTCTCCTCTCTCTCTGCTCTCCACTACCTGGCTTTCTTTGGGGTCCTGGAATGTGGAGCTCTCTCCCATTTCAGGGTTTTGCACTTGCTGTGCCCTCTGCCAGAAATGCCCTCCTTTCCACTCCCACCCCTTGCTCAGCCAATCAGGCCGAGTGCCCCAAGGAAGGCTTTCTGGACCCCCCTCTACAAAGCCATCCCCTTCTTACCTGCTCTCAGAGCAACACCCTGCCCAGAAACCATTTAATGAACGCCCCTCCACGCCACCAGGCTCCGAGCTCCACAGGGACAGTGGTCAGTGTTTGTTTTGCTCATCTCTGTATTCCTAGAGCCTAGAAAGCTCTAGGTGCATAGTAGGGACTGAATAAATGTTTGTTGAATAAACAAACACCCACAGGTATGAGATGCCCACTGGTTGGATATGTGAACACCAGATAAAAGGGCCTGACACTGCCAGGTAGGGTCATTGGTTAATTGACAAGGATCTCATGGGATGTTTTCCCTGCCTCCATTTCTCCCATACACCTCCCCAGATACATTCCCCTGAGACTAAAATGAGCCAGCCCTTCCTCCATCCAATCTCAGAGTAAGCGCAGCTGGCAATCTTCCTTCTCCATGAGGGACTCCTCTGAGATTAGATCTCCTTCCCACCCCACCTGCCTCAATTACCTCCCTTGTCACATCCAGATGCTACACAAATAAACCCTCCCTCATCTAGGCAGACAGGTCTGAGCTGCTGCAAATAGAGCCCTCACTAACCGAGTCACCAGAAGCAAAGTGAATGGAGTCAGGAGCCGGCTCTGCTCCCCAAGTCCCCCCACCCCCAACCCTCTGAGCAGAGGCCAACGTCTCCCTGTCATCCAGCCGGGCACCCAGGAGGAAGCAGCCTACGCCTGCTGGCTCTGCCAACCTGGGCAGATGTCACCCCAGCCTCACAAGAGCCAATGCAGGCTCCCTTCCAGGAAGCCCAGGATCCATGACAAGGCTGCCGAGGCCGAGCAGAAACACGCCTAGTGACAGCTACCAGAAAGAACTCTCTGGCAAACAGGGCAGGTGAATGCAGCTCCCTTCTGTACTCCCAGCTGAGCTCTGTGCACAGGTGTCTTCTCCTTGGCTAGAAGGAAGGCTGCATTGTCCCCTCAGCACAGAAGATAAACCTTCCAAAGGCCCAAGGGCTCTCCTCAGACAATTACAGTTCGCAAGGCTTAGGGCCGTGCATAACTTTGGGAACGGGATAAGTGAAAGTGGGCAGCGGTTTCTCACACACCAGCCTTCCCATTCTGGAATTGTAAGGCAAGCAGGGGACACGTCCAATACCAGGAGTGTTGCAGTTTCTCACGCATTGCTGCTGGTGAGAAGGTAAAATGCAGCTGCCGCTTTGGAAAACAGTCTGGCAGCTCCTCAAAATGCTAAACAGAGTTACGTAGTCACTCCAAGTAACACTCCACTCTCTAAAAGAGAACTGGAAACACTAGGCCCCACCAAACCTCATACTCCAAAGCTTATAACAGCATTATTCATAATAGCCCCCAAGTGGAAACAACCCAAATATCTATCAATGAATGAAGAGATAAATAAAATGTGGTGTGGCCATACATACAGTGGAATGTTATTTGGTCATAAAAAGGAATGAAGCACTGACACACGCTACCACATGGATAAAGCCTGAAAACATGATGCCAAGGGAAAGAGCCAGCCACAAAAGACCGTATACTTTATGGTTCCAGTTATATGAAATGTCCAGAAGAGACAAATCCACAGAAACAAAAAGTCAAGTATTGGTTGCCAGAGATTGGGCAGAGAGGGGAATTGGGACTGAGTACAAATAGGTATGAGGTTTCCTTTGGGGGGAAATTTTTTGGAATTGGATAGTGGTGATGGTTGCACAACTGAGTGAATGTACTACAAATCACAGATGTGTATACTTTAAAATGGTGAGTTTTATAACGTGAATTATTTCTCAATCAAAAATGTAAAATTAAAAGAAAATAGTATTACAGAGAAGGCCTGCTATGATCCAAGCATTCATTAGTGGTCTCTAAGGAGTGGATCGGTTCCCCATCTGTCCAGGAGAGGAAGTGTCCCATCGTGCCAAAAGGAGCCGGAGCTGTAAGACGGAACCCTCTCTCACCAGCTCCAAGAAAACAGAAGGGCGGTGGGCCAGGTGTGTGGGTTCATCCTTCTCCAGGTGGGAACACCCTTCATGTTTTGGGACCACACACCAGCCAGGCCCTCATTCCTCGCAGGAAGGGGCCCAGTCATGCCCAGTTGGAAGGCCAGGTGAGATCGCGCCCCCCAGTGGCCAGCCCAGATCCTGCTGACCCAGTATAACCAAGGCGGTAAAAACTTCCGTTGGAAGAGAATGTCAGTCTTTGCAGCACTCTCAAGCCCGTGGCTGATTACAGACTCACAGCAAGTCTATGAGTAGGTTGCATTGTCAGACGAGCCCAACGCGACTCAAATAGCAAACTTGAGCCCACATCCTCTAATTTTAAATGTCACGTTCTTTCCATGACACAGGACCTGCACTGCCAACCAGAGGGAAGCTCTGATCGGGTCAATAGAGCATGAGGCATGATGCCTAAAAGGAGAAAGTTCATTGACTCGTTCTGCTCTCCCACCCACAAGCCCTTTCCAGGTCAACACTATGCTGGACAGGGGGAGACACTGGGTTGAAGGAGAAAAGGACAAATAAACACCATCCCTGCCTACAAGGAACTTCAATACCACGGGAAAGACAGAGCACCATTCAAAGAAAGACATGGTCAATTCTGAGGGGATGGATGACAAGGAAGGCTTCATGGAGGAGGTGGCATTCCAGTTGGATAACAGACCTGAAGAATAAGGGACCTGCAGGATGATGAGGGCAGTGAGAAAAGGGCATTTGCGACTCGAGGAGCAGCAGGAGTAATGGCCGAAGGAATATTTATGATCCAGAGTGGCTGGAGTGAAGGATGAGGCAATGGACATGTAGGGGCTTCGAGCGTAGAAGTTTTCTCTATAGTTAAGCTGCAGTCGCTGTAAACCAGGCGAGAATTGATGACAGTCTAAATAGGGTAGCAATGGTGGGACTGGACAGGGGGGAGACAGAGCCCTTCCCTGTGTCTCTCTTGGAGGGCTGCCCTGCTCTCAGGCTGTCGGAGCCCCCATTTTTGCCAGCAGTCATGGAAGCCAGAAGGGCCTCTCTAGCTGGGGACGTATGGCCTCCAGGGTGCCTGGTGACATGCTGGAAAAGAAATATGACGTGCTTTCGTCTACTATCAATTTTACTCAAAGATTTTTTTTGTAAGAGGTATTTTTTAGTTTTTAATAAGAAACACATTTAGGAAGCTGCCAGACTCGACTCCCAAAGAATGTTTATTTGCTCTTCTCCAAGTTTAGAGAAGCTCTTCCCATTTTAGTGGGCACAGTTTTGAATGTAAAAAATACACACACACACACACACACACACACACACACATAAATATATGAAATAAATGCACCAAGAAAGAAAGATAATTACCAAGATCAGAACAGTGGTCCTTTACACCTTGAAGAGGGGGCGATGAGTGAGAAAGATGTAAGTTTTAGGTAATGTTTTCATTCCTGAGTGGGGTGGCGGATACATAGGAGTTCATTACACTACTAATAATAAATTAAAGAAGGCTGAGCATGGATTAATGATGAAAATGTGTTATAAATCAAGGATTATAATTAATCCATTTTTGAACTTTTAAAAACAATTCCCACAGAAGGCAGAGGGGGAGATATTTATGGGTTAGGAAACCTGCCCAAGGACCCTCAAACCTGACAAGCCTGGTGCCACTGCAGAGCTGGGAGTGAAACTGGATGGGAGGAAGGTATCCATAGCCCCTCAAACATCTCTCCCTTGCAGACGATCGGCTGCTCTGGGGAAAAGCCAAGTTTCTCATCCCAGCTGCCCCCATCACTAAGACAAAGAGAACACTGAGTTTTCCACTGGGTCATTCCAAAGGAAGGCAACGGAAGAAAAAGATGTTCATGGGATCTTCTTAGGTTTCCAATTTCCTGCGAACGTTAGAGGAGTGCCCCTAGCTGACCCTGTAATAGCCAGGTAATTACTAGAGTATGATGTAACAATTTCTCAAGGTTGATTACAAACTGTTGATGGAAAGCCTTCCCATGGTTACTGTTGGAACACACGTCCTGTCCAGTCTGTCTCCTAAACGTCCCTTGAGTTACTTCTCTCCACCCCCACAGCCATAGTTTCAGTACAATTCTTCATCCCTCCTAGCTTGGCTCATGACACTACCCTTCCAAATTTCTCATCTCCTTGCCATCTCTAGTGTGATTCTCTTACTTAAAGTACCTCAGTTTCCCTCACTGGGCCTTAAAGATGACAGTCCAACTCCCTGTCATGGCACTAAGACCCTCACCCTCTCGCCTGCCCCAGCCCCCCACCATCACAGCCATACAGGCCCATGCTTCGTCCAGGCAGAGCTATGAGAAACTCCCCACACCCGCCAAGGCTTTTTACATCCCCACCTGCGCCCTAACGGAAACGACAGTTACCCTGTTCTCTTTCTGCTTAGGCATGGCGCATCTTCCTTGATTAATTTCAAGTATCACTCCTCCAGAAAGGTTCCCCAGGTAAAGGCCACCCTGAGCATCGCACCAAATTGTAATCATCGGTTTGCTTCCTGGTTCCGTATTTCCTCCACTTCTCCCATTATCGTTGAAATGTCTTGCATACAAAGGCTGCATTTTTTATCCCTATATCTCTACCCACCCCATTCTCTCACACCCCTTTCCTGTGACCCACTACCTGACACCTGACACTTAATAGATGTTCATACCTGACACTTAATAGATGTTCAGTGCACGTTTGGTGAATGAATAACTAGCTAAACATACAAGGTCGAGTCAAGTGTTGTATCTCGCATCCTTGAATTGGCAAAAGACAGAATATAATGGAGCTGAGGGTGGGTATAATTATAGGAATTTAAGGACACGTATATCCTGCGGGCTCACGTCACGCACAATTCTCTGAAAAGGTTTGCAAGTATGACTTCACCCACGGCAACCTGAGAAGGGCTTAGAGATGGGCTAAGAGTTTCGAAGAGAAAACAGTAATCTAGATGCAGCCACAACAGCCCTAGACCAAGAGTCAGTACACCTGGATTCCAGCCTCCTCTCCATCCCTTCCTCATGGTCACCTGAAGAAGGCACTTTTCTCCCAGGTCTTCCTTTGCTCATCTGACAGAGGATATGGGAGGCCCGCAACACAGCTTCGCTATACGCTCAACCAAACTACACTTGTCTGGAGGCCACGGATTCCTAGACAGCCGAATGCAGTCATCAGTCCCGGAGCTGTGTCAAGCGCCCCCCAGAAGGTGAGGGGCGTTCCTTCGCAGTTACTGCGCATGTGCGTGCACCCACCTCCCACCAAGCCTGGGGTGGAGCCCTTTACTTACATCTTCTTCTGTTTCAACAGCAGCAACCCTGTGTAATAGCAACTATCATCGACCACGTCTCACAGACAAGAAAGCTGAGCTTCATCTCACATTTCATAAGCAGCAGAACCAGGATTTGAACCCAGGTTTGTCTTACCTAAAAGTCTATGTTCTTATCCAAGATACCATATTGACACTGTTTAAAGAGACAAATGACCACTTGAAAACATACAGAATGTACCTGGGCGCTGACGTTGGTGGAAGCTGCTTTCTTGTCACAGACAGACCCCCACAGGGCTGGCGGGTTCCTGCTGCTAGTCCCAGGTAAGTCAATCTTTCAGCATCAGGTGGCAAGAGCCTGGAGCCCCAAGGAGCCCCTGCTCCTCCCTGCGGCCCTGACCCGGATGTGGCTTCTCAGATCAGCTGAGATTCCTGCTAGCTGACGTTAGAGCTGCAAACAGCACCAGTCGGTGGGAAGGAGTTTCTAAAGGTATCCAAGCTAAGGTGGTCTGGCTCCAGCAGCCAGTGGTCTCTGCCGCCCCCTAGAACCCTGTTTCATCCCAACAGGCCTTGTGGACTCATTTAACACCAAGCGCTGGGTATAACAATCCTGTCTTTCCTCAGGGTAAACTAGCAGTTACCAGCTAGTTTTTCTGAAAACAACCATAAAGAATATTCTTAACTTTTTTTTTCCACAACCAGGGCATTCTGAAAATTGATAAAGGAAAAGAATGGTGCACGTATCCTGCCTTTCCTGTGTGGGCTGTATTTCAGGGTAAATAATAGTTGACAAGGCAATGCTTTTCTTTCTAGAAGAATTGCAGCTAATAGAAGAATGAATGGTAGAATTAGAGGTCACCATTTTTCAACTCTTCATGATACAACTATGAGATAAAAAGCTAATGAGGAACTTTATGATGGATTGATTAAGCTGACAACACCTAAGCCCACTTATCAATCTGTGCATGGCTAACAATGGGACATTACTGCCTTCTTAGATGACATAATAGGATGTACAACACAGGTCCACCTGGGAAGAATTCTATCCTCTTTCCACAAGTGAACTTCAATCTTGAACCTAATCAAACCTCTCAATCGAATTGACATTTTAGAGAGAATAAAAGTTTAAACAGGGTTTTTTAATGTCTATAACAGTGACATTTTGGGCCTGCTAATTCTTTGTTGGGGGAGCTGTTCTGTGCCTTATGGGATGTTTAGCAGAATCCCTGGCCTCGACTTACTAGATGCCAGTAGCACCCGTGTAGTCATGACAACCGAAACTATCCGGACATTGCCAAGTGTTCCCTAGGTAACAAAATCACCCCCATTTAAGCACCATTGGGTTAGAGACCCATGTTAAATGACACCATGATGATACAATCAGCAAGCTTGTGGGAAATGTGAGATTCTACAGGGCAAATGATACACTTTCTCCAACAAATAAATGCCATGGGAAGGGAAGGTAGCTTATGTTATAGACCTGAATGAAGGTAGTTAAGAAAATGATCAATCAAATGCAGTATGAGCTTTCTGTAGATCCCAATTTGAACAAACCATAAAAAGATATTTCGGAGACAACTGGGGAAAACTGAACATACAAGATGGATACTATGTGATGTTAAGAAATTATTGCTAATGTTGTTGGGTATGATATCATATATATATATATATATATATATATATATATATATATATATATATATATTTAGTGCCCAAAAAAGTATTCCTTAAGAAAGGAAAACTACTCAATACATACTGATAACAAAAGAGGAATACAAGTCATGTTTGACTTCTGCTATTACAAGAGCTGCTCTAAGTGGTGACCATCAGCTTTCAGACACTTCTGATTATGGTGAACTACTGCTTGAGCAGCGTTGACCAAAGTGTCAAGTGTCCACTAGTATACACTTTTTTGGCACCCCCGGTATTTATATGTGTGTGTATATATATATATATATATATATATATATATATATATATATATATATATATATATATAGAGAGAGAGAGAGAGAGAGAGAGAGAGAGAGAGAGAGAGAGATGTGTGTGTGTGTATGTGTATATATGCACCAAGAGAAAGCTGGTATAACTATACTAATATCAGAAAAAGAACACTTTGGGGCAAAAAGCATTACTAGAGATAAAGATAGACATTTCATAATAACAATAAATCAGTTATTTAATAATAAATCAGGAAGATCTAGTAATAATTTTAAATTTGTGTACTTATAATAACATAGGCCTCAAAATATATAAAGTAAAAACTGACAGGACAAAAAGGGAAAATACACACTCTTAGTGTGAGATTTCAATACCATCCTTTTTGTAACTGATGGAACAAGCAGACAAAAGTCCCAATAGGACATAGAAGCGCTGAACAGTACAATTCACAAACGCAGCCTCACCGGCATGCCCAGGACCCTGCCCCTCACAGCGGCAGAGTACATAAACATCCTTTCCAAATGCAGCATTTACCAAAACTGATACCCCATATCCCACAGTCCTGGTGCCTTAAGCAACTTTTGCCCATAGCTGATAGTTACAAGGGTGTGTATTTGACCCAAGATGGGCCAAGAGGTCCCTTCCCTGGATTTTTGGACTTGGATGTGAAGGCTGAAGCTATGAAAAATAAAGCTCTGATAATATTCCTCCCATCATTCCTGCCATGAGGGCCAGAGAGGCAAGGTGTGGCGAAAGAATCCTAGGTGAGTCTCGGTTTCAGTTGTCCCTAAGACATAGCTAGAGTCTACCTTTGGTTTCCCCATGACATTCCAGAATTTTACATGCACTTACTTTTTAAAAAACAATGTTTTAATTGGGGTGCAATGTACATAACAAAATTTACCATTTTAACCACTGCATTAGGTCGGTGCAAAAGTAGTTGCGGTATAAAGGGTTATAAATAATTGCAAAAACCGCAATTACTTCTGCACCAACCTAATATGCGTCCAGTTCATCACGTATATATTCACATTGTTGTGTAAATATGACCAACATCCATTTCCGGACCTTTTCATCTTCCCTAAACTGAAACTCTGTATCCATTAAACAATAACTCCCCATGCTCTCCTCCCCCATCCAGTCCCTCCCCCACCCAGCTCTCCTCCTCCACCAGTTTACTCCTAGACTACTTTTTGACTCAGTTTCTCTTTTACGTAATAACAGGGGTTCTATTGCTGACTAGTGGGATTGCTTCTGGAGGTGGAGGCCTTCTTGCATATGTGGGATTCAGCTTATTGTAGAGAAAGGGAAGAGAAAATGGGGTTGGTGCACGAAAATGTGTGGAGACACAAAATTAGATGAGGTTTTATTCCTGGGCCCCCTCTCTCCATGTCGTGGGTCATTTATATGTGGTAGGTCGGCCAGCAGATTCCATGGTTTCCCACATTCACCAGCAACAAGACTTCTCAGAGTGCCGCCATCACCTCATGTCCTCGGTGGGCCCCTCCATGGTGAGGATTCTGTTTTGGATCCCATGTGCACCTTCCGTGTTCCTTTTCCTGCCCATCACAGCCCTGCTAAGAACTTAACATGCTCTGCCGTGACCTGGGATGTAAGTCTTCGTTGCAGGGCCCCACACCCTCAGCATCCAGCCCTATCACGTGTGTACTTTTGGCTTAGTTTGAGTTGGTTTCTGTTACTTGCACCAAAAACAATCCCTGTACTCAGCCTCCGGGTAATATTTGTTTGTAAGTAGGAGACTATGTTTTAGAGAAGTATTAGGTATACAGAAAAATTGAGCAGAAAGTACAGAGAGTTCCCATACACCCCTCACCCTCCTACACACACACTTAAACCGTTTCTGCAATTAACATCTTGCATTCGTGCTGCCCTTTGTTGTAGTTGATGAGCCAATATGGATACAGTACTTTAACTGTGGTCCACAGATTACATTCGAGGTCACTTTGTGTTGCACATGCTGTGAGTTTGGACAAATGTGTAACGACCTACATCTACAATTACACTATCACACAGAGTAGTTTCACTCCCCTAAAATCCTCTGTGTCTATTCATCCGTTCCTCCCTCCCCGCAAACAGGTAACCATCTTTTTACTGTCTCCATAGTTTTGCCTCTTCCAGAATGTCATCCAGTTGGAACAAACAGTATTGTAGTCTTTTCAGATTGGCTTCTTTCACTTCGCAAAATGCGTTTAACTTTCTTCTGTCTTTTCGTAGGTTGATCACTTCTTCCTTCCATTCATCCTTCCTCTTTTCCTCCCTCCCTTCCTTCCTTCGTTTATTTTTGATTTTTAAAATTGTACTGTATACCATAGCTCTAAGTGAAAGAAATTAAACTGTGAAATATGTATCTACTAGCTGGTGGGAGAGAGATGAGGAGGCTCCGAGCTTTCTGGAGAAGCTCAAGTCCCTCCATATTCTTTGCCATACTTCCTTTCAGCCATCCTTCTTCCTGTCCTCTTAATGGCCTCATGATCTGAGCCTTTATTATTACAAAAGAACTCTTTCTTTTCTCTCGAATTATGCTTTTTGCCTTAAAGTTCATTTTGTCTGATATGATTATAGTTACGCCACTTTCCATCTTGTGAATGTTTCCGTGACTTATCTTTTCCCATCATTTCTGTCTCCGTATCCTTGTGTATCATTCTGTAGATCAGTCTCAGGGATTGATCCCCTGCTGTTAAACCAACACTCCGTTCTTGGAACAGACGCAAGCTGTTGGTTGTCATTATCGTCATAGGCAGGTAGCTGGATTCCGTTTGCCAACATTCTCTTCAGAAGACAAAGAAGGATGTGGGTCAGCATGAAAAGGGCGGGTCCTTGGGTGAGGGGGCGTTCTGTGACCGAGATAAATCCTAAAGCTGCTAGACTGAGAAACTTTCTGCTAATCACACTGCCTGCTGTTGGGGCCGCCCACATCCAGGGACTGACGTGGCACGGGGATAAAGACACTGTAGCCCAATCTACCGTGTTTCCACCAAAATAAGACCTAGCTGGACCATTAGCTCTAATGCATCTATTGGAGCAAAACTTAATAAAAGACCCGGTCTTATTTTAATACAAGACCAGATCTTTAATATAATAATATGATATATGATATGATATGATATATGATATAATATAATAATACCGGGTCTTATATTAATTTTTGCTCCAAAAGATGCATTAGAGCTGATGGTCCAGCTAGGTCTTATTTTGGGGGAAACACGATAGCATCTACTATGGGCATGGATGGTCCAGAGTCCCCCACATGGGACTGGCCAAAATTCCATCACAACTGCATAGCGTTTTGACTTCTCCCTCTGACTAAGATCACCTCTTCCCGCTTCACAGACATTGTCCCTAATAAACATGCTGCACGTCAAACTCCATCTCAGCTTCTACTTCCAGAGAACCAAACTGCCAGCAGAGTAGGCCCAGCCAGCTACATGAGCAGGCAAACTGTGCCATCACACAGGAACCTGCTCTCAGAAGGGCCCAACGCTGAGTTAAATGCTTTGCTGTCACCATCGTGAAAGTATCAATTTTGATGCCCTCATAAATGAATTTGCAGAAAAGTGAGCCAGAAAACTCTTAAGATCAATCACAATATCGAATTAATAAAGTATTATCATTCATGGTATCATATGGAATTATGACACCAAAAACAGTATACTTTTACAATTTACAACTTTATGTTGTTTCTCATGCATCACTATTACCCCTGTTACATTTTACAAGAAAAAAATATATTTAAAGGAAAAAGGTTTATATTTTAGTGGCACATTTTTCATGGGTCTTGATGAATGTAGCCACATTTTCATTTTGCACTAAGCCAATCCTGAGGGTAGGCTCATGGGCCACTAACTTAGTTGTCCCATGAGAATTTAGAAGAGAGGAATCACATTCTAAGCTAACATCAATTATTTATACCTTAATGTGAATGAATTTCTGATTCTTCTATGAAAGAAGATTCAAAACGTGTAAGAAGAGATCCTAGGCGCACTGCATACATGGAAAATAGAGAGAATACCATTAAGATGGTCAAGGGTGATGAAATGGGGAATGCAGGCCTAAAGATAATGGGTACTGCAGGCCTAACTCCAAATTTTGCCCAGAGTTAGGTTTTGTTAGAATTTTGTTCCTGATACTACACACAGCCAAGCTATTCAAAACTAAAAATTAGATGTCATTTATATGAGTCGTAAAAAAGATTCCCTTACCACCACACATAAAACTGTATAATCAGGAATGGCGTTCAACCTCTTGTTTAAGACTGGCTTTCAATGGCCCATGGAGACTTTTTTATTATCTGGTGTCTTCTATAGGGATCTCAATTTCTCAGAGTTCTGAGTAGAGAAAAATAACTGGAGTTAATTAAAATGTGCCGATACTGTCATTTTCCGTGTGGGGTGGAAAGAACTAATGCGTACTCAGGATATCAGCAAAAGGCTAGTAAACAATACATGGCTGGTAAATTGAATGCACACCACCTGGGAGATGACCAAAACTCAACTTTTTTTTACGTTCTGGTATATGTGATATTTCTCTTTACATGGCTACTTTGTGCACAAAGCGAGGATTCATTTTCCTGTAAAAGGAAAAGGAACTTCCACACTTAACAACACTCTAGCAAAATTAGTGGAATAAACCAGACCAGTTCTATTTTAAACATATTTCACACTCAGAATCTATTGGAAATGAGAAAAAAGAACTAACTCAAAAGACTGCCAATAGTGTTTTGACTGTATATCCCCAGTAAAGACAGAAAAAGAAAAACTGTAAACAAATACTGAACACTGGTGAGTAGTTCTGATTTTCACAGTAGCATGGGTTAGTAATTTAAAACTACTTTTTGTACATTTCTGGATTAAGCAAATGGAGAAATATGTTAAGAATGACAGAAGCCGTGTTTCTCATTGTTGGAGAAGGGAATTACAGATATGGAAAAAGGGAACTTTAAAACAAACCCTACAGTGCTCCTTTGTAATTGAAGGTCAATATGAACTCATGTGGCAAAGTATAATTTTTTATAAATTAGAATTTTATTTTATTTATTTACTTTCATAAAGTGAGTGTGAGCTTATTTACCTGATTTTTTATGATTTATTTACCAAATTAAGAGAGAACCAGGAAGATAATAAAGCTGATTCAAAGAGAATTTGAGAGATTAAGTACTATAGGGATTAAATAAAGAACATTAAAATAAGATTTCTTGTGGGGGGGTGGGGAGCGGCCGGATGGCTCAGTTGGTTAGAGCGCGCGCTCTCAACAACAAGGTTGCCGGTTCAATTCACGCATGGGATGGTGGGCTGCGCCCCCTGCAACTAAGATTGAAAATCGCTACTGAACTTGGAGCTGAGTTGCGCCCTCCACAACTAGATTGAAGGACAATGACTTAGAGCTGATGGGCCCTGGAGAAACACACTGTTTCCCGATATTCCTCAATTAAAAAAACTTAAAAAGAAAAAAAATGAAATTTCTGGGTTCTATACAAAATTGCTTAATGTCATACAGGGCAAGAAATCTGTAACCTTTAGGACTTAGGGTTGTTTTTTTTTTTTATATGTTTAGGTTTTAGTTTGGGTTGTTTTATGGTTTACCTGAAAGAAATCACTTATATCTGTGCTATACAAAAATCTACATCTTAACATGCAGCTTTATAGAATCTGAGCCTTATGCAATAGTAAATAATAAATCGAACAAAGGTACACTCTGCTAAAGAATAAGAAAATCCTTGGATGGGCCTGAAAGCTGGAGAATAGACAGTGTTCTCTGTATAGAGAGGACAGAGATTTATCACCATGAAGGTCTGGAAGCACTGCGACTTCAGTAACAATAAGCACCTAGATCTTCGTTTCTTAATACCATTCTTCAGTAAAAGAAATCAAGGCTCCTTGAAGAAAGGTTAATTCAGAGCTGCAGCAGGAAAAGTATAAGAGGAATCTGGAATACATTTCTGTGCCAGAAAATAAGGAATTACTCAAAGAATTATAAGGACATGTCAAAAGGACACAGGAGCTGGCTTGACGGGCCTCCCACTGGCCAAGTCTGGGGCAATTTGAGTATCAAAATAAATAATGATAGGTTTTGTTCCAGTCAAGATGGTGGAGTAGGTAAACGCTGTGTTTGCCTCCTCTCATGACCACATCAAAATTAAAACTAAACTACAAAACAACCATCACTGAGAATCACCTGACTTCTTGCTGAACCAAAGCCCTACAACTACGGCACACAGCAAAAGCCACCTCAAGACTGGTAGGAGGAGCAGAGATGTGGAATGGGCTGCTCCCACACCTGCGTGTGGCCATTAAAAATTGGGAGGGATATCTAGGCTGTGGAGGTCCACCCCAGAGAAGCAAGGGGTCCCAGAGCTGCACCGGGCTCCCCAGTCCAGAGTTCCAGTGCCCGGGAGCAAAGTCCCCATAATTTCTGTCTGTGAAAACCAGCAAAGATTGTGGCTGCATGAGATGGAGAACAACTGCACTCCCAGGCACGCCTTTTTAAGTGCCCATACGTGGACTTACTAGCTGATGGTCTCACTCACTCTGAGCTCCAGTGCTGGAGCAGCAGTTTAAAAGGCACCAGGGACACACAAAGAGGAACTGAATTGTCTGGTTTCTGTGTGAGGGCTGGAGAGGCAGCTTTCTCCCAGACAGAGGAGCTGGTGGGAGCCATTGTTTCTTTGTCGAGCCCTCCCACTGTGTGCTCGCAGACACAGGTGGTGGTCGTATGTGAGTCTCCCTCAACATGGCTAATGCCATTCATTCGCCCTATGCTGGTGATTCTGAGCCCAAACCCCACCCAACTTTTGGGCACACCCAAGTCTCTTCCAGGGGTTTTTCCCTACAAACCACCTGCCTTGGCTCATGCTACAGATTTTCCTAAAGTCTTTCAAAGTTTCACAAAACCCAAACAAACAGCATCTGGCTTCAGCATATTCGGTGCCTCTGGCTGAGTAGCTCCAAGCCTGGCATTAGCAACAGCCAGTCTTGGTTCATGGCTTGGCCTCTCAAGGCACTGCCAAGCACAGCAGGTGGTGGCCATATGCAGTTTGCTTTGTGGCTCACGCAAAGTGGCCCCAGGCAGGGCACAGGCACATGCTGCACCTGAATTTGGCCTGCAGCAGTTCCCCTCTCAGGTGGCGCTGGGGCTGGCATGCCCAGTAGCCAGCTTCAAATTGAGGTAGAGTATCACCCAGCACCTCCAAGGACAACACTCCCAAAGGGGAAGACTGAACAGGCACCAGAGCCCTGCTAAAGCAAATCCTGCTCCATAGGGTCAGCCCCTGCACAGCAGCTCCTTCTCTGTCTCAGACAGTCCTCACAACCAATGAGCCCAAAGGTCAATCCCTCCCACTGATGTGTAAATGGCAACCAAGGCTCAACTATAACAGGAGGACACACACAACCCACACAAGGGACACACCTGGAGCAGCTGGCTCTAGTGACCAGGGAGACTGCGCCACTGGGCCCCACACCTACTACATAAGGCCACTCTACTAAGACCCGAGATGTAGCAGCCCTACCTAATACATAGAAACAAGCTCAGGGGGGCAGCCAAAATGGGGAGACAAACAAACATGTCCCAAATAAAAGAACAGAACAAAGATCCAGGAAAAGAACTAAACAAAATAGAGATAAGCAACCTACCAGGTGCAGAGTTCAAAACACTGGTTATATGAATGCTCAGTGATCTTGGAGAACTTCAACAAAAAGATAGGAAACATAAAAATGGAAATAGAAAACATAAAAAAAAAATCAGGTAGAAATAAAGAATACAATAATTGAAATGAAGGATTATCATGTAGGGTGTCTGGTCCCACACCCCACACAAGAATGCAGGATATGGTAAGGCCAAAAAGGAACACCAATGGAGCCACGGATAGGGGTGTTGTTCATACCACTATACTCTCGCTGGCAGCTGGGTTGGAGATATGGAAAGCAGGAGCTGCAATCTGCCGTCCGCTTCTCTGCCAACCAATCAACAACCCACCCCCTAACTTAGCCACGGCAGTTATATTAGCAGCTAATGGTTAACTGGTAACAGCTGATGGCCAACCAGCCACAGTGCATGGCCATCTGATTACAGCTAACGGCCATCTAATAACCAAGCCAGCACCTTTCCACGTGAGGCCGAGAGCCTGGAAACTGCTCTCTGGGACTCTGTCCCCACAAGAATACATTATAGGGAAACAACAATATATTAAATGAAGCAGAGTATCGAGTCAGTAATTTAGAAGATAAAGTAGCAGAAAACACCCAAACAGAACAGCAAAAAAGAAAAGAGAATGCAAAAAAATTGAGGACCGTGTAAGGGGTTTCTGGGATAATATCAAGTGTACCAACATTTGCATCACAGGGGTACCAGAAGGAGAAGAGAGAGATCAAGGAATTGGAAACCTATTTGAAGAAATAAGGACTGAAAATGTCTCTAAGCTGGTAAAGGAAATAGATATACAAGCCCAGGAAGAACAGGGCATCCCAAACAAGATGAACCCAAAGCACCCCACAACAAGACACATCATAATTAAAATGCCAAGGGTTAAAGACAAAGAGAGAATCTTAAAAGCAGCAAGAGAAAAGCAGTTAGTTACCTATAAGGGAGCCCCCATTAGACTGTCAGCTGATTTTTCAACAGAAACTTTGCAGGCCAGAAAGGATTGTCAGGAAATATTCAAAATGATAAATAGCAAGGACCTACAACAAGCAAAACTATCATTTAGATCAAAGGACAGATAAAGAGCTTCCCAGACAAGAAAAAGCTAAAGGAGTTCATCACCACAAAACCAGTATTATAAGGAATGTTAGAGGGACTTCTTTAAGATGGGGGTGGGAGAAGATAAAAAAACATGAATAACAAAATGATAATACCTACATATCTATAAACAATTACTTTAAATGTAAACAAATTAAATGCTCCAATCAAAAAACATAGGGTGGCTGAATGGATAAGAAAACAAGACCTTCACATATTCGGCCTACAAGAGACTCAGTTCAGATCCAAAGACACACACAGACTGAAAGTAAAGGGATGGAAAAAAGTTATTTCATGAAAATGGAAACAAACAAACAAACAATCTGGGGTAGCAATACTTATATCAGACAAAATAGACTTTAAAACAAAGGCCATGACAAGAAACAAAGAAGGACTCAGTCATCCCACTCCTGGGTATTTATCCAAAGAAACCCAAAACACTACTTCGAGGGAATGTGTACATCCATATGTTCATTGCAGCATAATTTACAATAGTCAAGATATGAAGCAACCTGGGTGTTCATCAACGGATGAATGGACAAAGAAGAGGTGGTATACATATACAATGGAATATTACACAATCATAACAAAAGAATGAAATCTTGCCATCTGTAACAACATGGATGGACCATGGACCTAGAGGGTCCTTTATGCTGAGGGTAGTAAGTCAGACAGAGAAAGACAGATGTCATATGATTTCACTTATAAGTGGAACCCAAAGAACAAAATAAACAAATGAAACAGAAACAGACACATAGATACAGAGAACATTTTGATAGTTGCCAGATAGGAGGGGGTTGATGGTGGATGAAAAAAGGGAAGGGATTAAGAAACACAAATTGGAAGTTACATGGGGATGTAAAGTACAGCTTAGGGAATATAGTCAATAATATGGTAATAACTATGTATAGTGCCTGGTGGGTACCAGACTAGTCAGGGGGATCATTTCTTAAATTATATAAATGCCTAACCAGTATGCTGTATATCTGATATAATCTACAGAACAGAGAATATAGTCAATAATATTGTGATATTATTAGTTTGGCATTAGATGGTTGCTGGATGGCAATCACTTCATTAGGTATATAAATGTTGAATAATTATGGTGTACCCCTGAAACTAATATAATATTGCATGTTAGCTATATTTTAACAGAAATCTTTAATAAAACTAACAAAATAAATCATGATAGTAATGGATTATAATCCACCGAGTAAAATAAGAATCCGTATTTCCTTATTTGTATAAATAACTGGAGGAAAAGGGAAAGCTCTTCCTAACAGTAGAATACCAGGCAATAAAGGCAGAAGAAACAATAAAATGAGAAAAAAAATGCTATTTTGTAATACTTACAGGAATGATTGATGCAGGCAAAAATTATCAATGAATGCTACAACTAGGGAATGAAAGTTTGATGAGGAACAGGATAGTTGTACAGTATCAAAGCATTTCCCAACAAAGGACTTATCCATTGCAACGGGGAAAATAGAAGCTTCACAAGGGAGAAACTGGCCGACACCACCTTCGCGAAGCGACCAAAATTAACATCACCAGTAATGGGGCAAATCAGCATCATGTACATCCCGATGTAATGTCCTGAGAAAGACACTATGTCCCTTCTATAATATTATTGCCCAAAACACATAACTGGAACTAATCAAGAAGAAACACCAGACAAACCCAAATTAAAGGACATGTACAAACTAGCCTATATTCTTCAAAAATGTCAAGGTTTTGAAAAACAGAATAAGACTAAGGAATTGTTCTAGACTAAAGAAAACTAAAAAGACATAACAACTAAATGCACTTCCTGATGCTGGATTGGATCATTTGCCTGGGAAAAAGTTACAAAGGTTGTAAGCGGCATTGGGACAATCGATGGAATTTGAATACAAACTAAGGATTAGTAATAGCAATGTATCGATTTAAATATTGTGACTTTGATACACCTTATGGTTTTTAGGAACAAGCAGGCACAGTGGTTGCAATTGATGCTCAAGCAGTTCAGAAAAAAATATTATACACACACACAGCATATGAAATGATGTGTGTGTGTGTATCATATGCATATAATGGAAATAAAGGAGTACGGTGTTTGCAAGATGATGAGGTTTAGAAAGTATTACTCAGGACACAGGGCAATGTGGTTGGTTGGTTGCTTTGCTGAGAGGACAGGAAGAGCCTGAACCTTCTGGCCTCCTGTCCCACCACTGCAATGACCAAGTCCAGTGACCACTGCCCCGTTATATTTCTTGACCTTTCAGCTGCTATTGACTTTTTCTCCTTGAAAACGCCTCTCCCCTCAATTGCCATTGTCATAACTCTTCTGATTGATAGATGATAGATAGATGATTGATAGATAGATAGATAGACAGAACAATAGAGAAGATAGATAAATGAACAACTTTGTATCAATCTCCAGAGTGCTCTGGAATCTAGAGTCATGGCTGCCTGGTATCCACAGCAATACACTTTTGTAAGTTGGTGATGCTGAGAAGTATCAAAGGCCTTTTGAAGTCAAGATTTCCTTCTCCACAGCTAAAAGGGGCTTTTCTTGCTTTGGAATAACAATACTGCATTTTGCCATGTGGTGGAGCCCACGCAACACCAAAGAGTCCTTTGGAAGCGCCATCTCACCTTTCTCTCTCTGACATCACCCCCCATTGTTCCCACACTGTTATTTTGGTGAAAAGACTTACACAGGCTTATAGTCGTTCTGGACATCTTGGTGACGTTTGAAACTATCTGAGACTCGGAGAAATCATCCCAGCCTGTTGGTGCAGGAATAAGTGAACCTGCTGTGTCCCTGTGAGCCAGGACAGATGGGGAGAAAACACGGAGAACCATAGTCTGCTAAAAAGCCAAGTCCTTTTCCATCAGGACCTCCTCTGAGGAAAATGGGTGTAGGGGATGCACTCTGCAATCCTGGTCGGCTCTACTTCCAGGAAGATTTTAGTGCCCCTGGCATACCTGGCAGGGGGCTCAGGGGCCCTCTCCACCCTTCCCTGTCCAGCCTGACCATGACACTCACCTACTCAACCCTTTAGTGACTCCCTCACTCCCTCTGGCCTCCTCTGGTGTCCCACCACCACTTTACCACCATCACCCCCACCTTACCCACCCACCCCCATCCCCATGCACGAATTCTCAAGAGAACAAGGAAGTTCCCTGAGTTCCTTTGGTTTCCAGTACTTTGTTGCTGGCCTGGAAATGCCCCCAGGAGTAAAAATGGGGTGGAGAGGCTGGGCTGTGTGTTGGTGGCCAGTCTGGTCCCAAGAAGATGCCTGAGGAGTCCCCACCCCCAGACCAGCACCAGCACCCACACCTGAGGGATGGGCCAGTCCAGCCACATAGAGTGAGGGGAGGAGCGACAGCAGGAAACACTTGCAGGGCCTTTGCCCAAGAACATTCTCACCTTTTTCCTAGAGTCCAGGTCACCCTGATTCTCTTGTAAAAAGGGATGGCACACCCCACCTCACTCTAAACACAGACATCTGAAACAATCCTGGGAGATGTCAAATCTGGGCTCCTCAAAATTCTCTATTCAGGGACCCTCTTGCAAAACATTGATCCCAAGCAGCATTTCCACCACCCCATATCAGTGGCACAAACAGGGGAGACACCAATAAGCTGTGCCTTGGGTAAGCTTTGCGCCCTCGATCCTTCACTCAATAAACCATTACCAAGGGCCACCAGGTCAGTCAGGCACTGTGCCAGGATCACAAGGTGATGAGGACACAGGCCATTTCAGGAACTCACAGGCCAGCAGGGACTCGGAGGCAGAAACATAGGTGGTACCTGGCGACGAGCGTTTTACCAGAATTTCTATAAAAAGTACTAAGGTCCTAGCGCTAATTATTCATTATTGTGCTTTTAGATTTCTATTCAAACACACCTCATAGAATATACATTAGAGAGCACTTGTGTCTTGATGTGATTTGTATTTCTGATCAGTCCCTAGACTGCTGGTGTGGCAAGAAATATGTCCCAGACACCCCCTTTTGAGTAAGAGTCAGGAAGCCCAGGCCTCCCAGCCAAACCCGGTCAGAGGCGGCGTGACAGGGCCCCACAGGGTCAGAATCCGAGCAGTCGCTGGGGCAGCCCCGCAGGCCCGCGGCTCAGCAGGCAGCAGGATTGTTGGTTCCCCCGCTCTGTGAGTCAGTCCGAGGCCCGAGTGCTGGCTCTAGCCTCCCCTATGGCCGCTGGCCCTTCTGTGGCCGAGAGGAGATGTAGACGAGAGGAGACGGTCCTGTTCCCCTTCTCCACCTCGAAGCCTGTTGCTTTTGTGATTCTCATTCTTGCCATGAAGTGATGAAGCATCTCCACGTGCTGAGTCAGAAGCTGTGGGGTGGCATAGCTCAGACGTGACTCACACGGGATTCCTCTCGGAGGCCCTTTTTGTAATATTCCCTTATTTGGCCCCAGACAAGGGCTCCGTGGTTTTTCTCAGGAGCTGCTGGGCAGAGCCTGTCTCTGGCAGGAAGGAGCCTTAGTGCTTGACACTCAGACGGTCACAGGCTGGAGTGGGCTCTGCAGCTGACAGGCTCATCCTCGGAAGAAGAGACTGGTGCAAGGAATGTCCAGTCTGTAAATCCCACGGATATTGAAATTATAAATCATCCGGAGAATGACTTGAGCACCATGAAGCTTCCACTAGCTGCCTCTGGAAGCCCAAATTAATATTCTAAAAAATATATATATTGAAAAGTCCAGAGCCTGCTGCACCCTCCATCACTAGACTGAAACAACTACTTGACTTGGAGCTGATGGGTCCTGGAAAACAAACACTTGAATAAATAAAACTTTAAACAAAATTTTAAAAGTCCATAAAAACATCTCCTCTGTATATATATATATGTTGAGAAGAGAAAAAGAAAACAAATCAAAGAACAAAACAACACCTCCCCAATGAGGAAGAAACATCAGCGCGTGGAAATTTCCTGGCGCTCTACCCCAAGCTCTAGCTGCATTTGCAGGTGGCACCTGTGGCTGGAAGTTGGAAGCAGAGAAGTTGAACCAGGCAGGTTTGAGGCAGAAAAGGCCCAAACCACCTCCACGAAGGTACAGCAGAGAAAGGGGAGCTGGTGACGGATTCTGAGAAAGAACAGCCAGGAGCTGGAAGGAAAACTGAAGCAGAGGGAAGAAGGGGTTTGGGGAAATGAGGGGAACAGGCCGGGGCAGCCATGGGAGAGAAAGGTGAGAAGTGGGCAGCCTTCTCTGCATTTAGGATGGGGAAGCCAGCCGGGATGTGTGCTCCTGATGTTTGCAGTGTGATGATGAATGAAGGTCAGAATGTGCATTTTTGCCCCATTTGCTCTGCGAACCACGTTGCCCCATGTCAAAGACAGACATTCCCAAATGCAGCCTGCTGCTCACATTCATCACTGGCTGCGTGACCCTGGGCAAGTCGTTGAAACTCTTGGTGCCTCAGTTTCCTCATCTGTAAATGTGGGGGGAAATAGCAAGACCTATCCTATAGGATTAGCGTGAGAAATAAATGAATAAATATGTGCAGAGTATTTGAGATGAAGACAACCACCTCCCCCAGGCTGCTCCAGTCAGTGACAACATGGCAGAGGTCCTGGGCAGACACCACTGCTAACTCTAACGGGCCAGCTTTGTTCTGGAGTCGCCATTGGGTTGACTGAGACTTTCTCATGACAACCCTGAAGGCTAAGGACCCTCCTGCCCCATCTCCTTTCCTTCTCTCTCTCTTTTCACTGGTGTCAGACCTGTACAGTGGAACCCCCTACCCTATCTGCGGTTCCCTCTCCCCTTTATCTTTCATAGGCATTATACCCCAATAAATCTCTTGCACTTCTAACTTTGTGTTTGCATTTGTTCCCTGGAAGACCTCTGGCAGAGTAGGTTAAATAGAATACTTTGGCACAGAACTTGTCAGAGGCTTTAATGTAATAACATACATGATGGCTCATTAAGAAGGGAACCTACTGTGAAGCATTTCCTCCATTTGTGTGACCACTGAATGCTCACATCCACACACTCACACCCACACACACCACAAAATATCCATTCATATCTCCTGGAACTTACAATCTGTTGAATAAAGTTTGGTGAACACTGCATGAGAAGACCTCTGAAGTTCCATCCCACCCTGGATTCTGTCATATGGAACACAAAATGTGAGCCAGTAATTACATTGTATTCAGGGCCTCGTTGAACAGAAGGAAAGTCCCAAAGTCTCCCTTGATTTTTATTAACAACCCGAGCTATATTTATAAGTGAACTTCCGTCTGAGAATTCCAGAACACTCGTTAACCCCATTGATGTCATCATCCCTATTTTATAGATGGAAAAACTGAGGTGCAGGAAAGTTATGATACTTGCCCCAGATCAATACCCAAGTTCTTGATCCACTGAGTCACAGTCAGTTTCACCTGTTGTGTTGATGGAAGACCAGAAGGGGGAACAGCTGCTGAGAGAAAGGAAACAGGAAGGGGACCTGGGATCTAGGTCCCTGGGATAAGTTGGATCACAGCAACAATGAGATGTCACTGGGCTGAGCCCTGTCCCTGGAAGGAGGAAGGAGGTGAAAAGTAACAACAGAAAACAGTGCCTAACCCCAGGTAGAATGTAACAGTGCGTACAGGAGAAAAGGTACTGAAACCTGTCTAACCTGCCATAAAACAAATGTAAATCAGGGGAAGACAGAGACCCAAAGGGGTTAGGTGACCGCGTTGGGTGGCTGTCGTATGTAACAGCAGGATTGGCAGTTGGCTGTTCCCAGCTCCCTCAGTGCCCCTTCACTGTTCTAGCACCCTGGTCCTCGGACCCCTTCTCTGCAATCCCCAGCTGAACCCCCGACCATGCAGAAACCCCTCATACTGCAAGGGTTTCTGCCCCGGTGCCAGCACCAGCGTCCTTTCCAATGTGTGGGCGTCTGGGGTCACAGTGGCTATTAAATATTTTCAATTTCATTGCCTGACAACAAGCCTGTTAACAGATGGGCTGAGTAAAGGAATGGAGTTGGGGGAAGTAATGAAACAAAGAGACCAGATACAACCTTGCTTCTCAAAATGTGGTGACGTAAACGGTCATGTAAGCCAGCAGTGGGATTCCTACCATGTTAGAACCGCAGTAGACATGTCACGGGAAATGGCCGTGACCACTACGACAGCAGATGCAGGAGAGCAGAGTGGGCAGAGTGAGCAGAGTGGGCAGAGTGAGCACACGTGGGGCTGCTCTAGATGGAGGGGCATGTGTCAGGGCTGGTCTTGAGGCTATTTCTGCTCCAAGCACCCGCGTCTGGCTTAGAAACACTTATTTAAGGGGTTTGGGGGGTGGTGTGGATGGAAATTATGGATGGGGCCAATGTCCCTCCCAGCAGCCTGTGGCGTCTCACCTCCCATAGAGAAGAGGAAAGCGTGCTTACCTGTACGTGTTCCCGACCACAGGCACTGTGAGAATGGGGGGGGGGGGGCTCCTGAAGTGCCTTTAGCAGACAGATGACAACTGCTGCCATGCCAAGGACAGCCCCAGGCACTCTCCCATCCACTGTGATTCATGCTGTGAACGACTCTATGAGCTCTGCAAAATAGATATTATTTCCCTGTTTTAAGAGATAGGACAACTGACGGTAATTTAAAAACTGCAAAGCACCCCACCAATACAAGATATAAGTGATTACTAGCAGAGTTATGATCAGGGGAAACCTGCTATGAAAAGCCCTCCCGGAAATGGTGTTTGGTGGGCAAAGGACAGTAGCTCTGCCCCTTCTGGCCTTTTGGAGAGAACGGGACATAATATCCTGAGCTCTGCCCCACTCAGGAGATCAGCAGAGGGCCCCGAAGGCTGTCTGGGCTTTTGGGAGCTTCCTTTCTGGAGTTTCCTCCCTCCTCCTACCTTCAGGGCCTCCCATCGTTTGCAACACCACGGACAAGCCCATCCCATCTCCCCTTCAGCACTGGGATCCCCCAGGAAGCCCCTCCCACCCACCCTTTCCCTCATCCAATAGGCCTCTCCCACCCCCATGCTACAATCACAAGGAAAACAGAGCCCTGAAACCGGTCCAAAAGGAAGAAATCTCTAAAACAAAGCCACACGTTGGAACACTGTGGAATTGATATTCTCTCTGGTGCCTCTGCATTCAGATCACAGACCCGAACGAGAGAGGAGAAGAAAAACCTGGCTTTCCCTCAGCCTCAGCCCCAGTGACAAAGCAGGCCCCCAGCCATCCCCTTCACCCTCCTAAGCTTGGAAAAGAGACCTGCAGGCTTGTGGTCTAGGGCGTGAGGGCCAGGCAAGCTGCGACCCTTCACAGCCACTTGGCTGGGCGTCTGTTTTCTCATCTACAAATGGGGAAATAAGATCTCCTGTGACCAATGATGATGATGAAATGTGCAAATGTGCATAAAGCCAGGAGCTCAGTGCCTGGACATGGGGGTACTCCGTTCTAAGGGTGGCTTCAAATAGTACCTCTAGACGCTGAAGATCGTGCCTCTGACACCTCACAAACATCAGGGCCGTGGAGGTGGTGTGGCCTAGATGTTTTACTTTCTTTTCTTTTCACTTGGAAAACACAATCAAGGAAAATGCTACAAAAAGAGATTGCCTTGTAGTGGTCCTCTGAGACACACATTTTCTATCTCTCTCTCTCTCTCTCTCTCTCTCTCTCTCTCTCACACACACACACACACACACACACACACACACACACGCACACACCTGCTGGCACCCTGGGCTCTGGCACACTGAGGCAGCTTTGAGTAATCTCAGCTGCTTCTGACTCACCCACTGCCCTCAGGGCTGGGGACTCACTCCAGGAAGGTTCCCCACAGTGAAGGGTGAGGCCCACGGTGTGTGTGTCTGTCTGCGCCCGCCTGTGTGCTAATATGAAAGGCATCGTGTGGTCATAGAAAGATGAGATGTGGGACCCAGTGAGATAGCATTGTGTGAGAAGCTTTGAAAAGTATAAAGAGCATGTTTAAGCAGGTTTAAAAACTGGACCCTGTCCACTGGTGAGGGCAGTAGTCATTGTGTGCAGCTGCAAGTAAATCTGAGTCGCTCAGGACAGCTGTGGGCCTTTGTAAGCAGAATCCTGTGTGCATAGAAGGCTGGTGGATCAGTGGCTAGCACACCGCCTGGAAGAGGGTGTTCGCTGGCCGGGGAGAGACAGTCCTGGGTGAGCCAGGAGGCTCTTGTGTCCCAGGGCTGCATGGAGTTCCTGATTGGACTGTGACGTTAGGGCTGGTATGCCCGGTCCTCTGTTGCTTAGAGGACTCTGGAGGGAAAGCCCAGCCACCTGGGAGGAGGCACTTCCCCCCAGGGATGAATGTCTTCCAGGACATTGGCAGGAGAAGTCTGAGCATTCCCAGCTGCTCTGCCATACGGAGCAGGGAGACAAGCTTCCTTCCCAGAGCCCAGACCCTGGAAGAAATCCCGATGGGCCCAAAGGAAATCGAAGAGTGAAACAAATCAACAGCTTCCAGGAAGGGTTGTCTCTTTCCTCTGTTTTAAATTGTGATGGTTTCATAAAACCCTTGCACCAGAAACCTTCGAGCTAGAAATGAATGCCTATGTACCCCATGTCATCTGAGGGTACAGAAAGCAGAGCCTGGTGGCCGGCAGTGACACCTGTCCATCAGGCAGCGTACAAACTGGAAATGGAGGATGTCAGATAAAAACACAGCCAGACTTAGGTAGGGAAGACTTTAAGGAGAAAGAAAGACTACTGCAATAGGGAGAACTCTAGTTCTCAATAGAGAGACTTCTCCAGTCTGTTGATGCAAGAAACATGGAAACCTGTAGAGAATTTTTATGAGTTTATCTGAGCCAACACTGACAACATATGCCGGGGAGCAAGATCTCAAATGCTCTGGAGAATAACAGTTTGCAGCTTCTTTTATGTATTTGAAATTAAGAAGGGAATATAAGGAAGATGAGGTGCAGGTGGGAGAAAGCGAGGGCAAGACAGGGATTGGATCACAAGGTCATGTGCTTTCTTAAGGGCAGTTATGACTTCAAGGGGTGTTATTTCCGGCATTTCAAAGTTAGGTGCTAACCTAGCTACACAAGAACAATGTACAGGGCTTCCTTAAAACTTTTCACTAAGAAGGTATAGATAGGTCTGGGGCCTGACTACCCACTGAGACCTGCCCAGGTAGGAATTTATGATTTATTACAGCACCCCTCTTCCCTCTCCAAGTCTCGGAAACAGGCAAGTGTCTCAAAATCACACAGAAAATTTTTTTTAATGGGGTTAGCATCAAGTGCCCAATATTCTCCAGTTATGCAAGCCAAGTGCCTCTATTTTCTTCAAGTACTTCTCACCCTTTTTATTTATTTCTCCACCATCCGTTACGAGCCTGTGATGTGCATATGGCATAAATTCAGGGCCTGTCCACATAGTGTCTGCACACAGTAGGGTGTACAGATGTCATAGTATAAACTCGTACACCTGAAATTTACGTAGCGTAAGTAACCAATGTCACCCTAGTACATTTAAAAATACCGTCTTAAAAGGGTAAAATAAGGACTCTCCCACAAATATAAAATGAACGTATGTCAAAGATTTTATCTAATTTATGAGTGGATTAGGGAACCAGTAGGTGTTTAAGAAAACAGTTCAAAGAATATAAATTTGTTAATAGATGAAAAACTGATTTCACTTCCACCTGAGGATATTGACCTGCATACACATGGATAAGAATTATTTGCATTACTCTCAATTTTCTACAACTTACAGAGCTGTGAAATAGTTTGAGGACTGTAAAAGGTACAGACCACGACGGACTCCTGAAAGGAGTCACCCAGCATTCCATAGGCCACCCAGGATATTTTTTTTTTTCAATTCCAAAGACTTTTTTCCTGACAGGTTGTTGTTTCACAGAAAAATCCTGAATATTCAAATCTCAAACTGTCCTTCAAGACCAAGTTACATGCCACTTTCTTCACAGAGCATTATCTGGTCTTTCTCCCTTAGGCTAAAAGGTAATTTTGAGAAAAGGTAAAATCATGACTCTCATATAGATATAAAATGAACGCGTTTTCAAGAGTTCATGTAACTCATTAATTGAAGCAGGCAACTAAGCAGATATTATAATTGGTTCAAAGAAGAAATCAAAGAAGCACACATTTACATGAGGTAAAGAACACTGAAATGGACTCATCTGTCTTCTCCAATGGGGTGAGACGTCTGTCTGCTGGACAGAATTAATTTGCATACTTACAGAAAAATTCTTTTGCATTGCTACCGTTATCTACAACTTAAGGTTGTAAAATAACTCAAAAACAATGACAGGCTAGAATCAGATGGCCTGGAAAGAGGTGCTCCAAGCTAGGGGTTCTCAGCCTCAGCATTATGGATGTTTTGGACCAGATAATTCTTGTGGGGAGCTGTTCTGGGCATCATTATTAAGATGTTTAGCAGAATCCCTGGCTTCTATCCAAGAAAGGCCAGCCGCACAGCATCCCCCAGTCATGACAATAAAATAAAGTCTGCAGACCTTGCCAAATGTCCCCTGACGTGGGGTAGAGAGGACAAATTTGCTTCCAGTTAAAAACAATAGTTTTCCATTGAAACACACATTCTTCTATGAGTGTAGGAAAGGAGAGGAGGAAACCATGCACTCCTAGGCACACACCCACTTCTCTGCGTGAGCTGAGACTCTCTTGCTACCTCTCAGCAGAGTGCTCACGGTGGCCTGAATGCAGATAACTGGTCTACATACTCTACCGATATTGACTCAATCCTCCCAGTTAAAAGTGAGTTTTAGATAAACAACTAATTTTCCAGTATAAGTATGGCCCCCCTGCAGTATTTGAGACATACTTACTGAAGGGGGTCAGAACAAGCCTCCCCAAGATGGACCACTTTGGCATGTAGATTATTTTGAGCTGAAGACAGCGGAGACCCTGGGGCTCACGAGAAACTTTGACCTCCCCCATAAAGAATTTAAGTTAGGGACTTTGCTCGTAGTAAGAGATTATCAGTCAACTTGTTTGACTTATCTGTAGGGCAGGGCAAACGTCTAATTACTGATCCTCTGCTTTTCCATCACTCTGAGAATGACTCCCTCCCCTCTGACACCCCAGGCACCTGACTTCATCCTTAGCTCTGAATGCCATGTAAACCCATTTTACCTTTCTGACTCGGAGCCTCTTGTGTATGTGGGGTGTCTGACTCCCTCATGTATGTGGGGTTTCCATATGTACGAGTAGGTATGTAATTAAGTTTGACTATTTTCTCTTGTTAATCTGTCTCATGTCGATGTAATTATTAGATCGGAGGAACAAAGAGGAAAGTTTCTTCTCGCCACACTGACACTAAAAAAATTATTGGTGTTTGTTGAAATTCCAATTTACCCGGGAGGATGTGTTTTTATTTGCCACCTCTGTCTCCCCTCTTTGTGATCCAACAGCTGACCAGCAACAGTATAGCATCCTGATTAGAACAGGCCTTGGTGACTTTGAGCCCTTGTTCTGCATGTGACTAGTTGTGTGACATCGGGTAATACCATTGACCCTCTCCGATGCTCGGGTTTCCCATCTGTAAAATGGGGACAACAGCAGATGGAGCATCTTCTTAGAGAGTCGCTGGGAGGATTAACTGAGATCACGTATACAGAGCTGTCGGGACACGAAGTCCAGGCCCAAACGATGGCAGCTAATTTCCTCTCCTGGACCTCACTCCCTGAGCTACTGACTCACAGGGTGTTTCCTGGCGAGTCACCACTGCCCCAGCCTGGGTTTCGCCCATCCTGGATCCCCGGGAGGTGGGGAGTTGGCTCAGTTTGGGTAACTTTTGCACCCGGGAGCCACTCTGTCCGGGGCCCGCCGGCGGGGCCATCCCAGAGGCGTCCGCAGGTGGCAGCACCGGCCTCGCGGGCCCCCGCCGGCGCTCTGCAGGCCGCGCACGGGCAGGCGGCGTCCCGGGCCCCGCGCCGAGCAGGCCCGAGCGGCGAGGCCACACCCCGCGGGCGGAGGCGCGGCCCGGCTGGTGAATCACCGCCGGCCCAGCCTCGCCCTGCAGTGCGCGGCGCCCGAGGCCCGGACCGCGACCGCCGGCGCGCCGGGCACCATGGCGGGCATCGCGGCCAAGCTGGCCCGGGACCGGGAGGCGGCCGAGGGGTTGGGCTCGCACGACAGGGCCGTCAAGTACCTGAACCAGGACTACGAGGCGCTGCGGGACCAGTGCCTGGAGGCCGGGACGCTCTTCCAGGACCCCTCCTTCCCCGCCTCGCCGTCCTCCCTGGGCTTCAAGGAATTGGGACCCCACTCCGGCAAGACCCAGGGCATCCAGTGGAAGCGGCCCACGGTAGGAAGCGCGGCCGGACGCGAAGCGGGGCGGGGGGGGGGCGAGGCGTGGCCGCCCAGGGCTCCCGGCCAGGCCGGACCGGACAGGGGGACCGGAGAGCCAGCCCGCGCCCCGCCGCCCGAGCCCAACCCTCAGCCGAGCCATCGCGCCCGGCCCGGGCCTGGCCCGTTACCCCGCTCCCGGGGGGACCGCGCCCACAGAGGCGCCTGCTCCCTCTTCCATCCACGGCACTTCGCCGGACACGGCCCCCAAATCCCACTAGCAGTCCCGCCAGGGTAACCCCCTGTGAAGGTCACAAAAACTGGGGTGACATACGGGGCCTGGGGAACAGCTTTTGCTGGACTCCATTGTGGAGATGGTGGCAGGTGGGGGAGGAGGGTCTTCAGGACAGGAGAGTGGGAGGCAACGTGGGTCCAGGGAAAGTCAGTCTCCCACTTGGCTTCTCTGGACTTCAGACAGGGGAAGTCCACAGCCTGGTCATTTCGTGGCCAAGGATGGTCTTATGCAGTCCTGGTTAGAGGTAAGGCGAGTTTCTCGTTGATTTTAACAAAGGGGGGCTCAGAAGACCTCCGGGTACCATTCACACTGGTGATCAAGGACAGGGGAGACACAGCGAAAGACCAGCCCCTCATCACTCCGCGGGCCCAGAATCCTCCCTGGGAACCTCGGCTCCCTCCAAGCTGCCTGGTCCCACCCCCGCTCTGCCCCGCTTGCCCTGGCAGGTCTGGGGACAGCTTGTTCCCGAACCTGGTTGGCCATCCCTTTCCCATGGAGCCCCTGCTGGCTCCACCTCCTATGGGACACCTCACCCACCTTCCCTCCCAAACCTAAACATGGCTTCCTGGGGAATCCCACCGCTCGATCCCTGTTGTGAATAAACATTCCTGACCTGCTTGGCGTCCTGCGAGCCTTCCCAGCCACCTTCTCTGTTACCCCAAGCCCCGCGCATAAGCAGCAGGTGCAATAGCAAGGACCACTGGCCAGGACTTGAGCACTGGAGTCCATTTCATGCAGACCTACTGGGTGACCCTCGCTGAGCCATCCAACCTCTTGGCCTCCATGTCTAGAAGAGGTGATGCCTAAGTGTGTTCCTCTTGTCACTGGCTCTCGAGGCCCAGCCACCTTCAGTTTCTCCAAGGTCCCATTCTTTCCTGCCTTCTCACCTGCCAGGGACGGTCTTTCCTGGTTTTCTGGAATCTGGTTAACTCTCATTCTTTGGGATTTAGTCCAATGTCCCCTCCCCAAAGCTACCTCTCCTGACCATTCTCAGCAGCCCCCTCCCCATCTTGTTATCCCCGAACCCTGCTAATTTCCTTCACAGCATTTTCACAATTTCTAACTTTTCACCATTACCTAGATTTGTTTGTCCTTCTGAACGGCGGGGACCAGGTGCGCATTATTCACTCATACATCCTCAGTCGGGCAGCGTTAGTGCCTTTCACAGAATGCATTCAGGCATGCATGCATGCATTCATTCAACAGTATTTATTGAGTGCCTACTATATGCCAGGCACTGCCTTAAATGCCGGGGGGATACATGCATGTGTGAATAAAGAGACAGTGACGATTTGTGGAACGAGTGAATGAATGAATGCAGTACTACAATGGGCCTCAAATAGTTGTGAAAGTGATAAACAAGAGAATGTACTCACCCTACATTTGTATAGCACTTTACGGTTTACAAAGTGAATTTACATACTCATTTATTTATTCTTTCATTCATTCAATGAGCGTATATCGAACACCTAGTATATGGCAGTCCCAGTGCATATAGTTTCTGCCTCTAAACTATTAAAAACTGTATGTAAAGTCCATGCACTGCCTTCTCGCGATGCATGTAGTTTCACTAGGGGCTGGTGAAGGGAGACAGACAGGTCACCCAATAGTTGGAAATGCCTCAGGACAATAGAGGGGGAGAGAGTTCTGGAGCCATTTCACTGTGGGGAAGGCTGTGCACTGCACAACCAGCGGGGGTGTCTATTATATTCCCATTCGGCAGGTGAAGAAATTGAGGCTTGGGGTGGTTAAATATTTGCTCAAATAGGTGTCCAGGGTGGAGCCAGGACTGTGCCCAGCCTGTGGGCGTTTAGAGCCCACAGCCCATGACGGCCCTCTCTGCCTCCGTCCTGCCTTCTCAACACCGCTGTGGTTGCGGTCAGGCCAGGGGAACAAAAATGTGTCCCCTGGATTCAAACATAAGCAAATCAATGGTGACTTTAACAGAGCGATTGCAGGGGGATAGGATTTCAGTGGGGTAGAAGCGAGATGTCTGTAGACTCCAGAGTAAGGAACCAGAAATGAAGGGTATGGTCAAGTCATTTCAGAAGGGAGCCTTGTGGAAAGAGAGGAAATATGGGAGGTAGAGTGGGACCTGGGCTTTGCGAGGCTGTTGTTTCGGATGACAGTGTGTTGTATGTTGAGTCACTGGAAAGGAAGGGACTAACGACAAAGGCTGGGAGGAGGTAATGGAACAGGGTGCCTGAGGAAATGAGAGTAGAGGAGGCGGAAGGGCAGGAGAGCCAGCCAGCCTTGGATCGGGAGGGACAGCCCCTCCTCAGAGAGGGGGTTTTCCGACACTGGTAACAGAAGGCTCCAGGGGTGGGAAGGGGACTGAAGGGGAAATGGCTAACGTCACTGGCGCAGGGCACTGGTGCAGGGCGTGAGGAGAAAGCGAGCGCGATCCAAGGATGGCACCAGTCAAGTCCAAGCAAGGACAAGTGCTGTGAGGCTTTGTCCAAGCCTCAGAGAGCTTTCTGACTTGCGTATCCTCAGCTGGCTGAAATCAGCCTCAACCCTGCATCTATCTCCTGCCTCCAACTTCAGTGACGATCAGCACCGACTGCTTATAAAATAGTAATAATTGGAATGATAATAAAAATCATAAGTAACTTTTATGGTGTTTAGCAAAGCACATTTACTTAGTTATCTCATTCAACCCTCTGTGGTAGGTGCTGTTGTCATCACCATCCCCATTTTACAGATGAGGAAAGTGAGGCTGAAACAGAACTTGCAGGGTCATCGAACCCATATAATAAATGGCCGAGCCAAGACTCAAACCCAGGGGTCTGAGTCCTAAGCCCAAGATCTCAGCCCCTTTCCTCGGCCTGTTATGTCCACACTTAATTCCATACTCTCTATGCTGTGAGCACAGTTCGGTTTTCTGAAACATTTCTAAGCGCCACTATGAACTTTGCCTTCGTCAGAGAGGCTGCCAAAGATTCGGCCCAGTTTCTGAAACATAATGGAAAAATCCTTCTGGGGAAAGTGCTCGCCACACTGAGGATTGTCAATATCAGTGTTGGACTCCCAGCACCGAGCCCAGTTCCATCTACTGCATAAGTGCTTGGCTGGCAGGCCTCAAAACAAAAGCTGGCTTGTTGTTTCTTTGTCCCTAAAGTCCCCCAAACAGACTGGCCTGAGCAGGGAAGAGACAATGCAGACGCATGAGAGGAATGTGCTTTGGGGCAGGTGGCGGTTCCAGAAGAGCTGCGACCGAAGCCGGGATGGACAGGGGTTAGATCCGGGTCTCGCCCAGGAAACACTTCTGCTTGGCAGAGAGGGGTATGCCAAGGGTGTGGGGTGGAGCTCCTGCAAGGTTGCCCAGGCCTAGAGAAACCCAGATGGATGCCCCGACTTCCTCTGTGGCTTTGGGTGGGGTTCTGCAGAATCAGGAAACACTCTGCTGAGAGGGCTGCTTCACAAAGGGGCCAGATTTGTTTAAGGTTGGCTTCCATCAGGCTACTTGTGGGACAACCCTAAGGTTTTAACACCCTTAGAAGCTTGTTAAGAAGCAATAGAGGCAGCGCAGGAGCAGAAATAGTATATGCTTTGCACCAGGAAGTGCACACCCCAGTGCTTTCTCTATCTTAGGAGCAGTGTCATTTTGAACACGTTGCTTTATCTCCTACGCCTGTGTCCTCACCTGTAACATGGAGACAAGACTCATCTCGTGTTCTGAGAGGGCCCCATGAGATAAGGCATCACGCACATCACTGACAGACAGCAGGCTCACGATATATGCATGCTCCACGTATCACGGCCCGTGGACAGACCCAGAAGGCTAGATTCATTCCCCGGCCCTCAGACACAGGGCTGGGGAATGTACCACCATCAGCACCACCTGACTGCACAACTGAACACTAAGTTGCACAGTACAAATACTCTGGGACTGAGTCGCAGGGATGAGTGAGGGCTGGCCGGTGAAGGAGGGCTTTGTGGAGAAGGTGGCAGGGAGTCTTGAAACATAAGATGTAGAAAAGGAGAGAACAGCGTGGGAAAGGAAGGCATTGCATGCAGGCAAACAGCTGATGTGCAGGCACAGAGGAGAGGGACTAGCGTGGTAGGTAGAAGGGTTCCAGGTATGGACGACTTGACGCCCGGCACAGGAGGCCGGACTCCATGCTGCTGTGGCCCTAGAAAGTAGCGTGATGACGTCGGCTCTAGGCAGGTTGGAGCATTGGGCAATGACTCCCCCTCTCAGCCAGGAGTGGCCCCCCACACCCATCAGGACCCACAGAGCGGGGGTCAGAGAGGACCCCCATGGCAGTCTAACTGTAATCACAAAGCTTTCCCTAAGGGGTGGGGTTGCGGGGGAGAACTGGTCTGATGGACCCATTGGGAACCGAGGTGTCCTAACTGCCATAGCGCACGCCTGGTGGGTTGACAGCAGTTTGTGGCTCTCATTCCCAGGAAATCTGCGATGATCCCCAATTTATCGTTGGAGGAGCCACCCGCACTGACATCTGCCAAGGAGCCCTGGGTAAGTGATGGCATCGGCTGTGGGCTCTTGTCTGCAAGGGGTGAGGGATGATCTGTGGCTTCTCTCCCTTCCCCAGCAGCTTAGTGATTTCCATTTCCAGAAGCTTCCTGGAATTTCTTGTCCCCTGAGGGCCTCGTGCTGAGGTACACAAATGCACAAATGTTCACTGAGGCTTCCTGTGTCCCCTGCATTGGGCTACTTGAGATGTTCCCACTGGAGGGGCTTCTGGGCCACCCCACTGGTCTCTGGGGCCGGTACGGCCAGTGGCCCATGACACAGTCAGGCTCTGGGCTGACGGCCAGATGGGAAGACAATCCTGGCCAGTGACAGCACTGCGACATCAGTTTCTCTGGGGTTCAGGAACCAGAGTGGTGACTCAGTGTGAAGAAAAAGGAAACCCTAATTAATGCTGGCTATTGAGAGGAAGTTAGAGTACCTGGGTGTCCTCAGTGTTTGCAAGACAAATCACCGCGGCATCACAACAGTGGGACACGGTGTTCACTGAGGCAAAGGCAGCCATGAGGTTCATTTAGGTAAGATTCACAGGAGTGGCTGAATTGCAAATTTTCTCTGTGAAGCCGAGCTCTGCTTTCTTACTGGATGGAGTGCCTGCTGAGATTGGAGTCTGCAGAGTCTCCAGCTTTGATATAAAAGCTCCCAAGCTTCTTTGAAGAAGTCTCACCAGTGGGGCGTGGGACCACTATTTAAGATTCTCATAGAATCCAGTCTCGATTATTAGACTGATAATAATATGGCCTATGATTGCTGTCGGAGACTATTTGCTCCGTAAACCAAAACTTTGTTTCCTGCCATCAGCTTCAACGCGCTCCCCAAACTAGTCCATTAGTAACAAAATCGGTCACCTTGAATTGTCCTTCCTTTCATGGCCCACCTAGCAGAGGTTGTGATACTCAGAATAATAACAGCTAATAGTTACTGAGCGTATACAGTGTGCTGGACGCTGAGCTATGATGGCAAAGGCTCTCAGGTGCCGTGATTACAGCTGCATGGCTTTCAACTGCACGGGCCACTTACACGCGGATTTTTTTTCAATAAATACAGTAAGCGTATTTTCTCTTTCTTATGATTTTCTTAGTAACATTTTCTTTAGCGTATTATGAGAATACAGTATATAATGCATATAACACAAAATATGTGTTCATCGACTTTAGGTTTAATCGGTGAGGCTTCCGGTCAGCAGTAAGCCATTAGTAGTTCAGTTTTTAGGGAGTCAGAGCTGTACACAGATTTTTGACTATGCGGGGGGTCAGTGCCCCTAACCCCGATGTTGTTTGAGGGTCAATTACATTCCCATTTTATAGGAAAGGACGCTGAGGTCCTGGGAGTAACCTGTTTAAGGTCTTCTCACAGCTGAAATGGGGGCCTGGGATACAAATGCAGACAGTCAGACTGCAGGCCTGTGTGTGTTGAAACCCTGAGCGGATTCCTGAGAAGGGGACCTGGAAATTTTTCAACCCTCGAGGGATGTGAGGGCAGCTGTGTGAGTCATCAGGAAGGGCATCCTGAGAGCCCCATGGGAAGTGACTCTCAGGGAGAACGTGACCCAGGGCTGCGGGGGCGGAGGGGAGGGGGGGAGGTAGCCAAACCCCAGCTGCCGGAGCTGAGCCTCTGAGCAGATTCCTGAGATGCCTGAGGCGGAGGTGCACATTCTTACCTGAGAAAACACACCTCCCATTTCCTGCCTTCTCAATCCCACAGAAGATAGAAGCCTGGGGTCCTTGGGCCTCTGAGGTAGATGCTCCCGGAAAATCCACTGCTTAAAAAAAAACGGAAGTTAACAGGGCTGAACGTTGATGGAGACTTTGACCAATACTGGGGGCTTTGGAGAACCTGGAGACAGGGCAAATGTCACACCTGGGCTAGTACAAGTGCGGCAAGTGTCACAGCTCGGCTAGATTCCACGCCCACACTAAACATCTACTTCAAAGTTTAATGACATAGTAAGGGCCAAATTGCAAGTAAAAGACCTAGGATTTAAATCCTGTTTAAATACTACCAGGCCATTTGGAGAGGAGAGAGGCAGAGCTTTCATTCCTGGGGTGCAATTCCTCAAGGTAGGCAGCAAATCAAATAGAAACAAGTATTAAATCTTCTTAAAGCCTCTCAGTAACTGGTCAGCCATTCCTGAGTTGTTACACCATAGGGGCCATTTGTTCTCTTGGCCTTTTATTTTACAGGATCTGGTTAGATTATAGTCTGCGAAATGTGGGTTGAACTCTCACCCTGCTTCTGGGCTTGTTAAGCGATGGGGTGGTGACTGTCATCGAGCCCCAGGAGGCTCAGGAGCAGCAGGAACAGGGGCCGTGGCAATGACCCCTGAGCACATGACCCGAGATGTGCGCTGAGGCTCTGCCCTTGGAAGACCATGGGGAAGTCCTCACTTGGACCCTCAGTCTCTTCTAAAAATGGGAGGGAGAGAGGGTCAAAGAGGTGACTTCAAAGATCCCCTAAGATGTGGCACTGAGCTATTCTACAATCATTCCTCATGCGTGACGCTGAGTGTGACCTTGTGCTGGAGGGTGAGAGCATCAGAGGTCACCTTTCACCTCAGGGAGGGAAGAAGAGCATCTGTCAGCTGTATAACAGTGCAACTCGTATAGCATTTTTCCTTGCGTTAGCTCATGGAATCATCCCAACTCGAAGTAAATATTTTCACCCCCACTATGCAGATCAGAAAACTGGGCGGGGGATGGGGGTGGGGGTACATGTAAGGCCACATAGCTAAAAATTGCCAAAGGAGAGAGAACTTTGACCTGATTTTAAGTCTTTCTAAGATTGTCACAGCCCCAGACTCTCTCTGAGTTGCCATGATGCTGGGGTGAGGGAATGTGGAGGTGAAATTCTCAAAGCAAAATTCATTTCCTTACCTACATTTTCAAGCCTGAGGCTCACTCGGTTCTCCACCAGTGAGGCTGGGTGGTGCTGCCCTTGGACTTGTGCGTCCCGCTGTACCCCGCCACACACACACACCAGGCCTTCACAGCACTGCCCAGCAATGGTTAATCCACCAACTCCCACCCTCTCCCCCTATCCCCGCCCCCCCCCAAGGACTGAAGCCTCACCAAATAATTCAAACCATGTTTGCAGAACTGCTCTGACAATGAGCCACTTCCAATGCAGGCCTTGGAGTCAGCAAAGAAAAATCTGCCCATCTGGAGGAAGGGCTGCAGACTCAGGCTGACCCAGCCACTAAATATGGCTCTGTAATTGCTGGTGACAACCTGTTCTTACAGGTGATTGCCACTTGGAGTGGCCCCCAGGGGCCCAGGAAATTCAAAGGCTGAGCAACTCCTACCTTTAGTTTTCACGGGGGCCCTGCTGAACTTTCTCCTCTGCCCTGCAGCCCCCACCGCCCTCACAGCTGCCCTGGCCTGGTGCCCCTATCCCCAACCGAAGGCCCTTGGCTTCCTGGGGGAGGGCTCCTAGCCAATGACGCTGTCTAAGCTGTGAAAATAGAAGAGCTCCATTTCATTGTAACCTGGCAAATGTTCTCGAGGCCTCTCAGGTGGGTCACCCTGATTCTACCCCCCCAAAATTACATGGGCCCCTAGACTTTGGCTCCAGGGTGCCCCTCCCCACAGCCCAGTTTAGAAGAGAGTGGGGAGGGACGTGCAAAAGCCTGCCAAAAGCATCACAGAAGTTTCTAGTGCCTGCTCCCTCCTCTGCTTACTAGCCTGGGTGACTTTGGACAGGTTACCCAAGCTCTCTGAGCCTCCGTTTCCTCTTCTGTAAAATGGGAATGATAATAATACTCCATTCCCAGGGCTGTGGTAAAAAGTGAGAATAATAGAACACGTTTGGCAAACAGTAGACTCTTGAACAAGTTCAAGGGACCGTGATTATTACTGAGTCCAACCACAGATTGTAACACTCGGAGGACGGAGAAGTATATGAGATAAACATAAAGGGGCAGATTCACAGTCTTCAATTTTAAAAATAGAATTTCTAAATGTTTTAAGTAATTCTTAAAAAGATTTTTAAATTATAATTTTAAAAAATCATTTTACAATAGACGTCTTTTTAAACTTTTACAATTAATGAACAACGTTGATACATTCAATCAAAGTGCATGCTTTAGATTCCCTTCATTTTTACCTAACGTCCTTTTTCTGTGCCAAGATCCCATCCAAGATGCCACATGGTATTTACTGGTCATGTCTCCTTAGGCTCCTGCTGGCTGGGATACTTTCTCATCCCGTCTCTGTTTCCGATGCCTTTGACAGTTCTGAGGACTGTCAGGGATTTTGCAGGACGCCCCTCTACTAGAGTTTGCAGCTGCCTTTAAAAACAAAAAGTGCACGTAGTTAAAGAAAGGGGGAGGGGAGACTAGAAAGTAAGTGTTGACTGGTTTGATGAAGAAAGTAAATACATTCTTTTCACTTAGAAGCCATCGCTCACTACCAGCCCCAGCCCCAGCCCCGCCCCCGGCAGTGGCCCGCCCAACCCCCTGGAGCAGATGCTGGTCCCTGACTCATTTCCTCTGGGCTTCTTTTCTGGTTCTAAATGCTCATTCACAGCTTTTCTCCCCTGTGGCTGCTGTGGTGCTCCCAGCTCCCTTTCCTGCTGCATCTGAGACAGTCTCAAACAGGACGGGGCTGAATCGGAACCATGGTATTTTACCCAGAGGCCCCTGTCCTGCCCTGGCTGCCCCAGCCTTGCCCATCACACAGTGGGGTTTCCGGCCTCATGTGAGGCCTAAAGGGCACGTCTCTCCTTGGCTGTCTCAGAACTCCCGCTCAGGGAGTAGGAGTGTGGAATCCTCCCAGAAGACTTCCCCACTGTCCCCCACACTGAAGCCACAGGGTGCCCGGGGGAGTTTACAGGTTCCACCTGACAGCCCCACCCCCATTGCCTATGTATGGGTCAGAGTGTGACCTTTTACTGGTCCAGGTGCTCCCTACGCCCAGAGCCGGGCCACACGCTGTGGCCTCAAGCACCTGTCTCTGAGATGCAGGGTTGGATGAGACTTTCCTAAGGCCCCACTACTTCTGACGGTCTGTGACTCGGAAATATGCCCCTTCTGCCTGGCCCTCGCCCCTGCAAACCCTCACACTGGGCCTCAGCTCCTGTTTCGGGTTCCGAGGCCTCAGGAACCTTGCTCAGATCATCCCCCAATGTCAGTATGTTGGGCCTATCCTCAGTTTTTCTCCCGCATTTTTGCTGCCCCCACCACAGGGAGATGTTTTTTCCAGGAAGTCAGGGAAACAGATGCACTCCTGCTGTCCCTACAGGAGGGGAGGGAGGAGAGTTCTAGTGATAGGAACGTCACACAGAGGTCTCCGAGGCAGGGCAGGGCAAGGCTCCCCCCGCTATCCTGTGAGGCAGGGGTAAGGGGAGAAAGGGCGGGAGGGCTGAGGGGGAAGGGGAGAAAAGGGAAGGGGGGAAGGGCAGAAGGGCGTGGACTTGACTGGGCCTGGCAGGAAGGTACCCTGTCTGCTGCAGTCCTGCAGTTAGAAACTCTGACACCAGGTGCCTTCCTCCTGGTCCAGGGCGCAGCTGAGGAGAGAACGGGGGCTCAGCTGGCGGGACTCCCTTCTGAGAGCCCAGTAGTCACCCACGTTCCCTGTGAGAAGGACCCTCAGGTCCGGCATCCTCATCCCCTTCCCTCCTTCCTTCTCCGTTAGAGCCCTCCTCCGGCAGGAGCAGCAGGGGACACGTGGTTTGGGTCCTTGGCTCTTGCTCCAAGTTGTGTGCAGTTCACAGAAGGAGGCTGAACGGTTACCCAGGGCGGGATGTGAGTTGAGTGGAGCAGCTCCCCTCCACAACCGCTGATACAAATGAGACGGGAATTCCGGTTTGGGGTGCCCTTTTCTGGGCGGCTGCCAGGCCCTGAAACAGTCACAGAAGGGACAGCCTCTGTGTGACTCATCAGCCACCATCTCACAT
Source organism: Rhinolophus hipposideros (assembly GCF_964194185.1). Taxonomy (NCBI): domain Eukaryota; kingdom Metazoa; phylum Chordata; class Mammalia; order Chiroptera; family Rhinolophidae; genus Rhinolophus; species Rhinolophus hipposideros. The sequence goes on from NC_138072.1 coordinate 12,825,394, forward strand.
GCCCCAGCTCTGGGCAGGGTGTGTGCTTCCTCTACAGAAACCCCTCCCTACCAGCCCCCAGGGGTGGCCCTAACGAGGCTCCTCAGGGCTTCCGTCCCCTCCCTTCGGTGGCCTCCCTGCCTGGGCTGCGTGGGCCATGAAAGATACGTAGTCCTGTCCGAATGTCTCGTCTGCTGGAGACTGTCAAATACCAGTGTCTCAGGAAGCCTGAAGCAGCCTTAATATCTTGGTCCGCTTATCATTGCTCTAGCTGTCACCATGGAAAGAAAGGAACAAACCCCAAAGGAATGAGGCGTGGGACAAGCAGGGTTTCTGACCTCAGGACTGTTGATCCTCGGGGCTGGCCGGGTAATTCTTTGTTGTGGGGCCATCCTGTGTGCGGGGGACGTGCAGCTACATTCATTCCCGACCTCTGCCCAGTAGATGCATGACCCCTCCCCAAGCATGACAAGCACAAAGGTCTCAGACATTGTCCTGAGTCCCCAGAGTGGGGGTGGGGTGGCAAAAATGCCCCGTGGAAAACCACTGCTAGAACAAGGGGAGTGAAAAGTAGATATGCAGACATTTATAAGTACCGTGGGGAGAGGGGACGGTGGTCCCTGGGACACAGAGCCCATGTCGGGACCTGGTGAAGGGGATGGGGACCGCTAGTGAAAGGGATCACCCATGGGCAGGCGCAGGGGCAGTGGCGACTGGTAGGTGAGCTGCTCGAGACGAACTTCACTCACGTCCAGTGGCTTCACTGAACCCGCCACAGTGAGGAGTACACGTCAGAGAAAACGAGGAAACAACCCAGAATGTGTAGCCTGGGCGCATTGCCGGGATATCTGACCGTTTGGGAGGGGCGCTCAACCCTTCCACCCGGAGACCGGCAGCAAAGGAGACCATGGGGCCCTCGCTGCTTCTGAGGACTTGTCCCGGGCTGGCTGGCTCATCACTTACCAGACCAGGCGTGGGGAGCGCACCTCAGGTCCTGGGGTGCCCTGGGGAACTGCAGAATGGGGGGCATCTGGGCATCCCGCCACCGGCATCTCCCTGTGTGGGCTCCGCTCTCTTGCTGGCAACCCCCAGAGGGGCAGACTCTGGTAGTTAGCAGGTGCAGCCTGTGTCCCTGGCAAGGCAGATTTCAGGAAGGTCCCTGTCTCATTACACCCCCAAAATCAGTGGCTTGAAAGAGCAATGGTGTTCTCGTTCACTCTCGTGGTTCTCGTGGATGAGTGGGTTCAGCTGGGCCACTCTCAGGGCCTCTCACGCAGTCAGACGGAGCCAGTCCTGGGGTCCTGTGAAGGCCCCTCACCCGCATGTCGGGTGTCTGGGCTATAGACTGGATCCGCTGGGGCGCTGGGGGCTCTCTGCCTCTTCTGTGTCTCTTCCAAGGAGGCTTTGAGGTAGCTGTACCTCTTACATAGTGGCACGTCCCGAGAGAGGCTGGGCAGCTGTCTTGCCTTTTGTAACCCAGCCTAGGAAGTCACAGAGCTCCACTGCTGCCACTGAGACAGGTGGAGGCCCACCCAAGTAAGTTCACGGGGAGGGACACAGATTCCAGCTCCTGATGGGGGAGTGACAAGGTTCTAGAAGAGCATATGAAACCAGAAATATGGTGGCCGCCATTTTGGAAGGTGGCACGGTTCTCCTGTTGGTTCCCACGGAATAACGACCTGCTTGCTCTTTCCCAGTGGTGACTGGAGGCTGCTCAGACACTGGCCACTCACGGCTGTGCGGGTATGTTCTCTGGGACCTCCCAATATGTAGGCAGAGGGACACTCAGCTGGCTGGGCCCTCTGTGCCGGCTTCAGGACTCATCGACCAAGCATTCCTGAGACCCTGCCAGGCCAGGAGCCCTGAACGCACAGGCCAGCCAGCTGCCTCTGCTTCCTTTCAGCCAGTTCAAAGGGTGCCTAGGAGAGAAGGAGCAGTGGGTCGGGACTGCAGGCAGAAGAAAACAAAATACAAACACAGGACTTTCTCTACACGAGACTCTTGCCTCTGCCCCCTCTCCTCACATCCGTCCAGTCCTTTCCGTTCTGGGTCTCTCAGACCTCGTCAAGCCTCCCCCTCCTGCCCCCGCCCCTCCAGGGCAGGCCTTCATTCTCACCTGGAGTCCTGCTCTGGTGCCTACCTGTCTCCAATCCAGTCTGGACATTACCGCCAGAGGCCCTGCTTCAGGGAGGTGACAGCTATAAGCATTGATCATGCTATAGGAGGGGTCAGCTGGGAGGCAGTGTGAGGACACCACTGGAGGGAGACATAAGGGGTTACGAGGGCCCCCCCAAAGGCCAGGACGGAGTCCCCAGGATGACGAAGGAGAGAGGTGGGGAGAGGTGTCCTGGGCAGAGGAAGCAGGGAGCAGAGTATGTACTTCCCCAGGAGGGAGTGGTTCGTTCTGGAAAGTGCAAGTATTTTATTGTGCCTGGAGGGTCTGGTGCAGAAGGAGAAAGTGTGAGAGGAAACCTTAGCTTAAATTCCCTGTCAGTCCTACGCTGGTGGAAGTCTAACCTGATCTCTCCAGCCTCAACCCTTCTGGGCATCAGTACCCCCCGCCCAACGCTCCCCTGCTCCCGGCCCCTCCTGCACCGGGTCACACCCCTACACATTTTGAGTCTCTGCACTTGACCTTCCCTCGCCCTGCATGTGTTCCCCACCCCACCTCCACCCTGCTCCTCAGGACTAGTCTATGCCCCCCTCCTCTACGCCTCCCCACCCACCCACCCACCCCACCTCTCCTGCAGCCTGTCTGCCCATTCGGACTTGAAGCCTAGTGCTCACTGCCATGTTCTGTGGTGGCTCGTTTCCACGGCGGTCCCCATGCTGGCTCGTCGGGGCCATTCTTCTCTAGACCTAGGCCAGGCCTGGCACAGAGGGATGAGTGAACAAGCAAGGAGCTGGAGATGAGATGGGAGAAGGAAGAGACACTTAGATACCAGAGTCAGCACAAGGACAGGTGCTCAGAGGCTTTCAGGGGCGACGCAGGCCAGTCAGGCCAGAGTGGAGAGAAGGCACAGTGAGGGGTGCTGAGGCCAGAGTGGGCTTTCAGGAAGTGGGGAGGGGGGACTTGGGCTCCGCGTGCTGTTTCTCCAAGATGAGGGGCTTCCTCAGCCTGCATTTTTGAAGTATGTGCTTGTGCACACGTGTGAGTTTTACTTCACGGAGCATGTGCTCCACTGTGACACAGTCCTGCCTCACAGAACTTGGACTGTCAACAGGCCACTGTGCTCAAGTGTGACGAAGCGATGGCGGGACAGGTGGGGCAGAAGCCCAGTACATCCTGGGTTCGCTGCTTCACTTTCCTGTCTGTGGAGGAAAGACAGTGATAGTGGATGGGAAAGGAGAAGACATGCAACAAATATTATGCTCCCGTCTTGGAAGAACGCCCAGCAGCCGCAAATAGTCATGACCGAGCCATATCCCACTCACCCCCCACGATGGGCCCCAGGTGACCCACACAGCTGACCTTCAGGACACAGACAGGGGCCTGGGGAGCACAGCTCTGGAAATTTACTGGCAGGGCTGTGTATGAATTTGTCTTTTCAGAAGAGGGCTCTGGAGCTTAAAGGAGCCATTCATGAGGTCTGCTTGGGAGAGACGTGTCCTCAGAGGGGGTCTGGCGGGCCCCTCAGTGCGTCCCTGTGGAGGGAAGGCTGTGTGTGTGTGGTGTGCTCATGCAGGAGCCAGGATGTGGGTGAGACCAGTTGGAGACAGTGAAACCTTTTAGCAGGGTAGGCTCGGGTTGCCTGAATCCAGAGGGTGAGGCAGCTGTGCTTAGTGACCCCCAAACCCAACTGGAACCTCCTTTTCCCAAGCAAATTAGAAGGAGAGGAGGAGGTCTGGATTTGGAGGGGAGTCTCTGGGGGCCCATGAGCAAAAGTGGCTTAAGTGAGCTCAGCACGCACCCATGGGTGGGCCAGAGAGAAGGTCACTAAATAGTCCTTGAACAAATAAATAAATGAATGCATGAATATTCTTCTGCCGTAGGCACAAAAGCAGTAAAAATTCAGAGCAAAAACCCACAGCCAAGGCATGCTGGGAGAGGAGGTGACTATCAAGCTGCAGAGCAGGAGGTGGTTTGCTCTTAAAAGGACCCTCTTGCCTGGTGTTATGTGAGGGGACAAAGCAGAGAAGAGACTACAAAACCAGCCTCACCCCAGGGAGTGGTGGCTCTGGGCCCCTCATCCAGCACTGAGGGGAGTGAAGGAGGAATGTCCACAGTCCCCAGTGAGGTTCCCTCAGGCCTGGGGGGTAGGGGGGGGCCACCACTGCAGTGGTCACTCTTGAGTTTTGAGTAAATTCATTTGTACCTTCAACCTCATTAGTACTCATCCTCTACCCGTATTTTCTCATCATTTGGACACCCCCTCCCTTACTTCCCAAGTGTTTGCTGAGGCTCAGGATGAGAAGACAGGCCCCACATACATTCAGCAGGTCCCAGTCCCCCCCCACCCCCCCCAGTGTGGCTCCCCTCCCTCCTCCGTTCCATCTTGATGGGACACACACCCGGCACCCCCACCATCATCAGCTGTCACCTTTTCCTTTTCCTTTCCGGGACAAGACAGCCAAAGGTGGCCAATGTGACACAGAACTCATCCTCAGTTGAGACCAGCTCTGCCGGCTCTCAGTTTTTTCCACTATAAAATGAGAACATAAAAACAGGCAGCACTTACAGACACTGTGTTAAGTGCTTTATGTATTTTCTCCCATTTAATTCCCAACTCTTATGCATTTTACTATTATTAAACCCATTTTGTATATGAGGAAACTGAGGCACAGTGAGAGTAGGTTGCCCCAGGTCAGAGCCAGGAATTGAACTCAGGGCTCTGGCTCCAGTGTGTCTTAACTTTTTGACTCATCCTGAGAGAAGTGCATATATTCACATACATGAAAAATTAACACAAAATATTTGGGGTTCCAGATCTCTGAAACCCATTCATGAACAGTTCCCTCCCCCCACCCCCGCCCCAGTGTCCCTTTTTCATCTGATCTTAAACTTCTGAAGATATGTGAGTGCTGTCCCCTTTCCACAGCTGAGAAAACATGGGTCAGAGAAGTTAAGGAGTGTACCCAAGTTTACACAGTTGTAAGTGGAAGGATCAGGATTCCAATCTGGGTCTTCTAACCACAGACTCATCCCCACCCACCTCTGGCTGGGCCTCCTAGGTGTACCCAGGAGGTCGTTTCCCTCTCCTCCCTTCCGGTTTGGGGATGTCCCACAGGACCAGCACGGCTGCCAGGTGCCCAGCAGCTGGGGAGCAGCCAACAGAGTCTGCTGCACCCTGCAGCCTGCCTCGGTGAGCAAGCACACCAGTCCTGGGCTTACTCAGGACCCCCGTCCACCAGGCTGGCACTCCTGGTGGGAAGGGACCTTGCCTGTGATTGGCTGGCCTCCTCCCAGCTCAGTGCCCACAGAGAGGCTCCTGGGACAGTGCAGAAGGCTGGGCACAGGGCCACGGGGAGGAGGTTGTACAGGAAGGGCCATTCCCAGGGGCTGGGCTGGAGGAATAAACCCGGCCAAAGGGGACGGACAGAACAGCCAAGAGCCCCGAATCTGGGAGGAACCCCGAGAGAGTGGGGAAGGCGCTGGTGTCCAGAGGCTAAAGGGTGTGTGGGAAGGTGACAGAATCAAGCGAGAAGCAGGATGTGGAACCAGTGAGGGCAGTTTTTTGAGGGATCGGGTCATGAACGGCCACGAACGCATCATCCAGTGAGACACACCTTTTACAAGCTGCAGAATGCAAAGCATGTCAGTGTCCACTTAAGTGAAGATAAAGGGGGAAGTCTGGCCTGAAGCCCTGGACCACTGCCCCGGGGGGATTTCCTTTCCATCTTGCTGGCTTTCCACCTGCCCTCCACCCAGACTCCCAGAACCCTACCTGTAATTACTGAAAAGCTGAGAGGTCTCCACACTTGACCTGACTAGCTTTGCATTTCCCAAAATTACTTGACCATAGAACTCATTTCTCAAGGAATATCTGCAAACTTCTTAAGGAGCTACTTCCTACAGAACACACTTTGATGGGGACACAGGGTTAAGTGAATTGATGGTTCTTACAGAATCTAGATGAATTATTGTGGGAAACCTGTGCCAAAAAATCATTTTCATTTGGAATAGTTGATACGAAGCTATGTTTTTAACTAGAAGTAGTGGCATAACCATTATCAAGGGCAATAAACTGGGGTTTATGGTAACGAAACCACAATCTAAGCACACAGAAGGACGCACATTGCTCTATTTAACAAATCATCCAAAAATAACTTCAGATCGTGAAGATATGAGCTACAAAAGGGGCTGTTACCATGTTCTTGTTTTCTTTTTTCCTCTTTTACATTCCCCCTTTTTGCTTTTTTTGCATATCACACATGCTGTTCCGTGCCCTGCTTTGGTTTACGTAACACATCTTGGAGATCATTGCCTATCAAGAAAGCATCTTTGTTCCTTTTTGTGGCTGCACAGAATTTCTGTCCAAAGGGGGAATCACGATTCATTTCACCCGTCCTCTGTGGATGGATATTTAGTTTGTTTCCAGTCTTCTGCTACAACCAGTGCTGCAGTAAGAAACCTTACACATCCATCATTTGCTCCTGTGAATATGTCTGTAGGACAGGTTACCGGATAGGGACTCACGGGGGCTCACTGATGACATCATCAAATTACCTTTGCCGGGCCCACCACCCATCTCTGCTCACTGACAGGCAGGAGAGGGTTCATCCCCCCCCAGCCTCTCCAGGTGATCACACGCTTTGATCTTTATAATCTGAAAGGTGAAAAACGATATTCTAGTGTAGTACTGCTTTATATTTCTTTTCTGATAAGTGAGGGTGAGCACCTTTTAATACATCTCAGACATTAATTTTTCCCTTTTCCATTCACTCTGCTTATGTCTTTGCCCCTATTTCTACTGAGCTCTCATTTTCTTCTGTTTATATACTAGAAAGGTTTATATATAACTTTTGGCCTGGGACCTAAAACACAGATCTACTTCCTTGTTATTTTCTTAGTTTGACTTTGCTTATTATAATTTTTTTCACCGTGTCAATTTTTTTTTTACTTTGATGTAGTTAAATTTATCATTTTTAAATTGTATGTCTTCCAGGTTACAATTCAATAATCTAACTCCACTGTGAGATTAGAATAGAATTCTCCCATTGTCTCTTCTAGAATGTTTATGGATTTATAGAAATAACTACATTTATAATGTTATCATAATGTAAATATATGAAAATATAAATTAAAATATATGATATAAGTACATAAATAATAAATGTATAAATAATACAAATGGCTATTATTTATCATATTTATGTGTGAATATAAATAAAATATTAAACTATATATTTAAAATATATAATGTTAAATATTTATATATAAATATTCTTCCATTTAGAATTTGTCCCTGTGACAAGATGAGCTATAACCTGATTTTTTTCTAAATGGCTACTTAGCTGGTCCACTCACAAATTCTACTCACCAATTTCATTCGTGAATAATTTATTTTTATTAAATTCCTATGTTTGGAACTGTTTCTGGACTCTCTATTCTGTGCCATTTATCTCTCGGTATACTCATACTCTAGCTCTGTATTATTTTAATCACCATAACTTTACATGTGTTTTCAATATCTGATAGAGCTAAACTCCCTTTCCTTTTAGAATTTTTTTCTGGCTATGCTTCACGTTTAGTTTTCCCTTATTTATAAACTTTAGAATCAGCTAAGTTCCATATACATATGTTTATTGGGATTGCATATATTTAAAGACTAACTTAAGAGGAAGTGGCATTTTTATGACGATGACTCCTTGTAGCCAAGAATACGGGCCACTTTCTAACTGGAGTAAATGATTGCCTAGCCTCTCCTGGCAGGATGGTGCCCTTGGAGTCAGTTTATAAGGGTGAACAGCTGAGGAAGGAGGTCCCACGAGCCAGAGAAGCCCTGAACACTGCTGGGGGGAAAAAGCTGTATCAGAAGCCTCCTGTAATCAGACGAGGAACTATAACGAGACCCCTCCCAGAAGGGGGCCCTGATCTGTGAGGCGGCAGCAGTTGTCCGGATTCTAGAACTGGCAGTGGGTCACACACAGATGCACCTTGAAGGAGCAGTGCCTTGCAGTCAATCGACACAGCTCCAGCTGAGCTTGCAAAGGAGCCAGGGAAGACACATCCTCACCTGGCTTTCCTCCCTTCCTCTGATGTCCAGGGCTCCCCACCAGCAGCCAGAGGCCCTGGGAGCCCATGAGCTCATCCACTGAGGTCAGCTCTGGGCCAGAGAGCAGGGTGTAGACTAGACATGGAGAGGCAACCAGAAGGTACTGGGTACTCACCTCCAGCTCACTGCGATCCAGGCACTCAGGTCCCCAGGATATGGCTCTGAGAAAAAGGGAGTAAACAAGGATTACAAAGTTATCAGCAGGTAACCATTTCTAAAAGGACTTTATTCCTGGGCAGGAGGGCTGAAAACTCGTAACAACTGGAAAACCCACCGGGAGAGGAAGGCAGGAGTGTCAGGGTATGCTGCTCAGTGACAGTCCCTTGATGGTCTGGTGGCCATCCCACCCTCACCTCTGCCAAAATTTCTTCTTGTGTGACTGGAGAACAGAACTACCCCCCAACCTCCCCCCCCCAAAAAAAAGCACGAGAAAAAAATGTTTGTTAAAGTCAGGGTCTCTTACATAATTTAAAACCTACACACACCCGGATCTTTCCTTTTCGAGCCCCACCCACGTGGCAATATTCCAGGACAGGCCCTGGTCCCTGGAAAGCACGTTCGGGTGGCTTTCCTAGAGCTCAAACCAGGTAGGAGCATAAGCGGTTTGCAGCACTGGCGTGACCCTCATCACCTGGCCCATCCGGTATTAGCCGGGCCGCTTTCATCCACACCGGACGTGACTGACCCAAACAGGCTGCCTGGGAGGAGACGAGTGACCTCTCCAGCTAGGTCACCTGTACAGGAGCAAGTCACGGCAGGATTGTCCCGAGGAAAGGCTTTTCATCAGTCATTTTAGGGAGGGTAGATTGGGACCTCAATAGGGAGAACCTAGGATCTGAACCCTCAGAGAGGAGGGTGTGACCGGATGAGGTGGGGAGAGGACCCTTATGCGGCTATGGCCATCCAGGCTGTATGAGCAGGAAGTGAGGGAGGAAACCCCGTCCCATAAGCCAGTCACTGCTCAAGGACAAAAGTCCCCAAGACAATGTCCTGTGAATTAAGTGAATTAGAAATTAACTACCACCTGTTTGCAAAGGAGACTGTTGAGGTGAGACGTTAAAAGCATGTGCTTTGTTCAGACAGACCTGCTGGCCACCCATTCACTGGGACCGTTGGGTGAGCCCCCAAACCTCCATAAACCTCAGATTCCTCAACTGTGACAGAGTGATACTAGCACTTACCTACCTCGAATTGTTTTGTGACAATGAAATAACTGGACGATATGAGGAAAGCACTCGGCACAGGGCTGGGCGCATAGTAAGTCTCCACGAATGTAAACTATTACAATCATTGTTCAGATCTTGTTACTGAGAAAGCTTTTATGAGTAGATAATAAATAAATCAAGAAATGGGCTGTGGGGGTGGCCGGTTAGCTCAGTTGGTTAGACCATGGGGCTGGTAGCACCAAGGTTGCTGGTTTAATCCCTCATGGACCAGTGTGAGCTGTGCCCTCAAGAAAGAAAAGGAAAAGGGGAAGGAAAGAAAGAAAGAAAGAAATGGACTGTGTCAGGGAATTTCCCGACTTAGTTAAAAAATGTATTGTTGCTTGGGGTGAGAAAGTTGAGGAATCAGAAGTCTAAAATAGAATTTCAAATGCTTCCACCTTGTGAGAAATCAAGATGTTTTTCTAGTGGCCTCTATGTCTCCCTGAACTCCAGAATGTGGAGCGCTGATGAAAAAACTTTTTGAATCTTTGACTGCAAAATGCACCTACCTCTTGTTTCCTCTTGCCTTTGCTGTGATCTTAGAGCTATGGTCGTGGCTGTAAAATTACAGGCCATCCTTCTGTTGCCTTGGTGCATTACATTACGTTGACATGTTTTAATATTTCATGAGCCAATGGATATTAGGGTTTTAAAATACAATATAGGATTTCAGGAAGCTGCCCGTTTGTTTCCCCTGAGTTTTAAATTGGAATTGCAGTTGGGTGGTCCTATGGGGACTTTCTCACATTAAAGGAATTAGATACTTTTAACCAGAAGAAATCTCTAGCAAGGTATGGTTTTTAAACAAAACCCAGCGTTTGGATTCAGGGGATTTGCACGCGAGACTTGACAATCATCTGTAGTATACAGACTTCCTGAGCTTTAATTTCTTCATCCCAAAAAGGTGATAATGATAAGGATAATCGTCTCATAAGATTTCTGTGAAGATCAAATAAAATCTGTAAACTGCAAAGTATTACACAAAATGTTAGCTACTTGTTAGGATTTTTTTTTTTCAATTCCTGCTGGTGGAAAAGGCATAGACTACACACCAAGAGTCTCGATTCTGGTCCCTGCTCTTCTGCTTCCAGGACATGTGACATCAACCAAGTAACTTAATCTCTTAATGCCATAGTTACGCCATCTAGGAAACGTTCTAGGATTATGAATCCTTTCCAAAGAAACAAGTTAGACCGGAATAGGAAGGGATAAAAACAGCAACCTCTTCAAAGGGGAGGAGGAGATGAGGTGCTGTTCCTACCTGGGTGATCAGGAGAAACACTTCTGAGACACGAAGGAAGAAAACTGGAAGCATGGCCACTGATTTCTGGGATGTGGCAAGAGCACCCAGGTCTGGTGGTGAGTGGTAATCTGAGATAGGTGTGCAGTCAGCACTAACCTAGCTGTACCATGCCTCGCAAAACGAAACAAAACCAGCACCACTGCCCGAAGCCAAGCCTTCATACATGCAGTCATTGTCCCATGAATAGCAGCATGGTCAGCTGTGACCTCCAAGACTACAAAAGCAATTGACCCATCCTGCACACACGCGCATGGAAAAGCTTCGACTCGGTATCATGGGAAAAAGAACAGGGAGGGCGTGACGATGGCCTCCTGGATGTCAGACACGGCCAGGCATCCCTTCTGAGCATGCTCAGGGACTTGATGGGGGACCTATAGGAACTGTGGGAGTCACTGGCTTCAGGATTTCTGCCACTGGAATCCCTTCCCTTGGACCCATTTTATCCACAAGTCTTCCTGCCTTGGTGTGTTGACAGACCCAAAGCCAAGCATTTTGCAAGATTCGAAGAAGACCTCAAATTAGCTCAAGAAGAAATAAGAGTCAGAGGCATCTCCGGGTCCCCACAGGAGGCCTGAGGCCACGAGAAGAACTGAGGTGAGAGGAAGAGGAGTGGATTGAAGAGGAGGATCTCAGGGCCTCAGGAATCACCGTCACATGGTGAATTCGCCCTCCAGGATGGAGAGTATGACAAGGTTGAAGTGGGAGAGAGGTGGATGCTTAGGAAAGGCCAGAGGTCATCTGTTTTATTGATCACCTGGTCCATACCAAGTGGCGTATGGAACCAGGTGGGGGAAAGCCCCTGTAGGGAGATTTCCATGCCCATCAATCAGGGGCTCTTTGGTTTTTTCTCCATGGCCAGACCTGAAAACTCTCACTGCCAAATTTCTCTGCAAACTGTTTAGTCTCAATATGTCAAAAAATGTAGTTTGGTGTATATAGAATCTGAGTTGACCCAAAGGGTTGTCTCAGAGATCTGACTGCTAGAAATACCATGCTTTTAAAATTTTTACTTGTAGCTGTTTAACTGTTGGTAGAGCACATAATCTCCTAAGCCTTGTGATCTCAGCTTTAACATAGTACCCTCCTCCGAGAGCTATTGTGAGGAATAAATAAGATCATGGAAACTGCAGCTCTTAGGACAGTGGCTGGCAGATAGGAAGTCCTCAAAAAATAACGACTAATGGCCAAGTGCCCATAGCAGTCAAGTAGCAGGAACTTGTAGCCCTGCGTGATGGGTAAGGAAATGGGGGAGTGATCAATTCATGGAACAGAAAAGTCCAAGGCAGGGCTGGCTTCAGGTATGGCTTGATCCAGGAACTCAGCCCCTGTCTCCAGCTCTTGGCCCCTCTTCCTCTGAGTTGGCTCCATTCTCAGACAGGACGCTCCTCCCACAGAAGCAAGATGGCTTCAGCTGCTGCAGACCACACGTCATGACAGAGTCAATACAGTAGAGGAGGTCACCTGTCCACTCTTCCCAAAACCATAATAACAGTCTCATTTCACCTCATTGGTTCTGGCTGGGTCACAGCACCTTCCCTGAGCCAACCACTGACTCCAAGAGAAAGCTATACATTGATTGCCGCAGGCTGACCCCTGGAGTTATACCAGGCCTGGGCCCAGGATGTGAGGACCCAGTCCAGCGATCGCAGAGTTCTGGGTCTTTCAGAGAACAAACTCCCCCATCGCCATCCAACTACTGTCACATTTCCCCGTCAGCATTCCCCTCAAAGCATCACCCCAGCCCTCCTGCCTGCCCCTCACAGGAGGACCATCTGAGACATGGCTCTGTCCATGCACAGCTTGTCTTAGGCTTCAAGCTCCCAGAGGCGAGAACCAAATGTGTTACACTCTCCTGACACTGAGACCCTTCTGATGAGAGCTCCTGGCCCTGTGTTCACAGGTGACTGCTGGCTACTGGCCGCCATCGCCTCCCTCACCTTGAACGAAGAAATCCTGGCTCGTGTTGTCCCCGAAAACCAGAGCTTCCAGGAAAACTATGCGGGGATCTTCCACTTCCAGGTAACTTAATTGTTGGCTCGAGCTTTTCTTCCTCAGGTCCTAGCTCCCCTGGCTTGGCAGAGTTTGCACACTCTTGTGACCAATGCTGTTCTATAAAGGACACTGAGAGACAGCAGGAAGCTCCCTGGCCTGCCCCTGTGAGGATGACCGTGGGGGGCCTCGTAGGACACACAAGGAGGGGCGTAGAACAGGGTGCTTAGTCACCAAGTTTAAAAAAAAAGCATTTTTGGAGGTCTGAGACAAACTGTTAAAGAACTTCTCATTCTCCTTTTGTGCTGGTAAAAGAGAAATAGTATTTTGAAAAGCATAGGTACAGGTCGGAATGCTGAAGAGGCAGGTGTGGATTTGGAGGGAAGGACACGCACCTCTGTCCTTGTACTCAGTGAGGATGGGGGTCACGAGAAGCATCTCCTCCCGGGAAGAGCTCAAAAGCTACACCAAGCGCTCCCTTCCTGCTCAACTGACCCCGGGTGCCCCCTCTTCCACCACAAATGGTTTTGTAGGAAAAGAAAACGCAGGAGGGAGCCAGATGCCGCTGAGGCTCCTCCTCCAGCTCACCCCACGCTCCTCCTCCCCTCCCTTTGTCCCCCAGTTCTGGCAGTACGGAGAGTGGGTGGAGGTGGTCGTGGACGACAGGCTGCCCACCAAGGATGGGGAGCTGCTGTTTGTGCATTCGGCAGAGGGGAGTGAGTTCTGGAGCGCCCTGCTGGAGAAGGCGTATGCCAAGTAAGTAACCATGCCTCCCCACACCCCCACCGCCTACAGCCTGCCCCCAACTGGCCTGGATGCTCAAAATAAACAGGAATGATGCCAGGACAACTGAGTAGCAGACCTGTTCTGTAGAAGCACTACTTTGGCCAAAATTGGGCTCTAAATTCAAGGAGATAACAAAGGCAGGGTAGCTGTCCCATCATGCACTGATAAATGACCGCATTTGCCATTTTTAACCAAATGCACAAGAACAAAGTCTGGTACTGAGTGTGCTGGCCTTGAGAAGGACCTCTATTCTGCTGGCCAGACCTGAAAACTCTTTAGGTCATGTTACATTCTGGTCAGCTAAATACAGCAACAAGTTTTTGCCAATGGGCAAAACCATCAATGGCACGGGTATGAAAATTATGGAAATCTGCCCAGAATATTTGGTGTCTCTGGTTAGGAATGGTTTCCCATGCTCCTCCCAGCTGTGTCCCTCCTACACAGCCCAGAGTCCAGTTGTCCAGCGCTCAACACTGCGTATTCTCAACGGGAAGGCCCACATCAGCCCCCCTCCTGAATGGCCTCGTACTGGCCATGCTGCCTGGGTCCCGTCCATTCAAGTGACTGGCTCTAAGGCATGAGGGGATTTCTCTTCTTTACAGCCCCTGCCAGGGCAGGGGGCCAGCTATGAGAATCTGGGGCCTGGGAGTGTCTTCTAAGTCACATGCTCAAATAGTAGAGTTAGAGAAGACACAGGACACCCACATCGGCAGTCAGGAGCAATACCCCGCACAGTGCCTACTTCTCAGGGATACTGCTCTAATTATTGAATTGTTATCTTTTCTGAAGCTCTAAATGCCAGACAGCTAACTGGTAGACCTCCCTTTTCCTACAAAGATGTAGAAAGAAACCATAAGGGAGGTTGGGCCCGATAATGCCCTAGGGCCTTCCAACTCTGAGGTTCTATGAGGTTTTCAAAACCTTCACAAAGTGCCATGGAAACGGTATCTGGGGAATTGTAACTTGCCCTCATGGGCACCCTGAGTTGGAGACAAAGGCAGGAGAGTGCGAGCACAGCTTCCCTGGTGCATCCAACAAAGGAGGCATTAAGAAGGGGACACTGAGAGGTGGCAGCACGACGTGGCAGCAGCAACCCTTCCTCTCCTATAGGATCAATGGGTGTTATGAAGCGCTCTCAGGGGGCGCCACCACCGAGGGCTTCGAGGACTTCACCGGAGGCATCGCTGAGTGGTATGAGTTGAGGAAAGCCCCTTCAAACCTGTTCAAGATCATCCAGAAAGCTCTGGAGAAAGGCTCTCTCCTTGGCTGCTCCATTGATGTAAGTCTCGCCTCCCTCCCTGACCTCACCTCTGGTCACTCCAGCTGAAGCTGGCCTCCAACAGTGCCCAAGGAAACCCACTGCCCTGACTTACAGCATTAGCCCATCCCTGCCCACCATAGTGAGCATCACCTGGAGCCCAGAGGTAGCTAGGCAACAGCCAGGCTGTCTAGAGTACAACTAAGGGAGTGATGGTGCCTCCCCCCTCGGCCTCCTGTGAATCACGACCCTGGACCACAGGTTCCCTGAGAGCCCCCTGCCCTCTGCTGGTCCCCAGGGAAGGACTTCTGGGGACCCCTTTCCCCCATCTGCAGGGCCTGTGCCTGGAGCCCAGCAGCCTTCCCCTTCACGGTTGCTGGGTTAATGGCCTGTGGGAAGACTTCCAAAGACACGAAAGGAATGATGTCCTCATACTAGCCTTGCTGGCAAACCTCACCAAGGGACGGGAGGTGGGCACAATGTCTCCTCAAGGAGCCTCCCGGCAAAGGCCGTGCCCACTCCTGAGCCCTGTCCTGTCCAAGACCTGGTCACCTCAGACAGAGAAAAGAATCCCTGTCTCTTGGGGACCAAATCTCCATCCACCTCCAGGCAGGGATTCGCAAACTGTTTTCCGCAGACTACATTGAGGCAACAGACCCTTTCTACTCACAGTCCATCCACCCATTTACCAAGACAAAAATAACAGCCTTTACCAGACTAGATAGGAGAAAGGAGTGACTTGGAGGAAATTCTAAAGAACAGCAGCAAATTCTGAACTCCAGCTGGAAACACAGAATTGTCATAGTGTAAACGATGCAGCGAGGCTGGGCCAGGCCATGGGGCATGGGGGGACTCAGCGATTCTGGGCATCCCGATGCTGTCTGGTGTCTGTCCTGAGCCCAGGCTCTCCCCAGCCCTCTCCATGGTGTGACCCATCCTGCCCTCCTCAACCTGCACACATTTGTGAACGCACCGCGCACATGTTCATGCAAGTGTTCAGGCTCCCAGAGGGTTGCATTTAGCGTTTGCTCTGGTTGTAAACGGCGGTTCAGCATCTGAAAGCGGTCACAACAGCTCCTCCAGGTGCGGGCAAGCACCTGCTCTGCCCAAGGCCACGCCCTCGGGCCACGCCCTCCTCGGCCACGCCCTCCTCGGGCCCCGCCCCGCTCTCCCACGCCCCGCCCCTGCCTGCAGTTGAGCGCCCTGGGCCCAGCTTGTAGGACCGGTGTGAGCGAGAAAGGGACGGGTGACAGGCAGGATGCCACCGCCCGGGCTGATTCTTCCTGCATTTTCAGATCACCAGCGTTGCGGACTCGGAGGCCATCACGCTTCAGAAGCTGGTGAAAGGTCACGCTTACTCGGTCACCGGAGCTGAGGAGGTAACGCCCGCATGCATTTTCAGAGGTCTCCCTAACACGATGGCCAAAAGCACGCTTTTGCCTGTGCTGCGCAGGGTGGGGCCCCCGTTTTCCCACAATTGTTTCTAAACAGACCTCGCGTCCCTGCAGTTCAAACAGGACGCACTGGGCTGTCCCTCCCTGTCCCTTCCGGAGCCTCAGGCCTCCTGGTGCGCGCTGCCCTCTGGTGGCCGCAGGGTCCAGCTCCGGGTTTTAGAATTGTCTTACTCTTCTGGACGAGCTGAAAATGGAGAAAGGATGCTTTCCGTCTGTGGTGTTTTATACTCTTTGAAGTCCTTTGACATTTGGTCTCATAAAAGCGTTAGTGCCCAAATTAGTGTTTAAATCTGCCTCTGCCTGTTGCCAGCTGCGCCTGGGCAGGTTATACACTTTCTGCCCCTTAGTTTCCTCAGCTTTAAGCTATAATATTATTAAGAAACAATATCCATTGTAAGGTTGTGGAGATTCAATCAAGTTAATATACGTAAAGTGCTCAGACTGTGCCTGATACATTGTATCGAAGTATGTAGCTATACTGGCTGCTGGTATTGTTATTACTATAAATATTAATAAGTAGCCCAAGGTCACTGTTAATTACGAAACCCAGATTAGACCCCAGGTCTTCTAATATGCCCAGTCTTTTCCTTTTTAAGAAAAAAACTTGAATTTTTGTTTTATTCTCCCCTACACATACATCTTTTTATTTTGAAAAAAAATTCAAATCTATAGAAAAGTTGAAAGAATAGTATAGTAAACATACAAACACTATTTGCCGAAAATCAATTGCTAACATTTTGCCACATCTACTTTGTGTCTCGTTGTGTGGATACTTTTAATCTGAGCCATTTGAAAGTAAATTGCAGATGTCACTACACTTCTATTCTCTTACCTAATCCCAGTGCTCTCGTCAGGCCCATGAAAATAAACATTAACTCAATAACACCACCTAATATATAGTCCATATTTACATTTTCCCAATTACCCCAAAATATTCTTTATAGCACCCCCTCCCCAATTCAGGATTCCATCCAGATTCGTGCACTGCATTTACTTGTTACCCACCAGTGTTCTTTCGACAGGTGGTAAAGCTTCCCTGAGCTCCTGTGACAAAAGTACATCCTATTACAGTCGGTGAAAGCGAGGTTCAGAGGTAGAGTGCCACCCCACAGAGTCTAGAATAAATGCATTTGTGCCTCAGGCTCGCGACCGAAGTTGAAGAGCCCAAGGGTCAGGTCCCAGGAGCTGTCAAAGCTGGGCAGCAGCAGGGGTCTCCCTTTTGTGACCCTCCTCTTATAACATGGACTCAACCCCCTTGGCTCATGGAGAAGGAGGCTTTGGGCCCCAGAGCCTCCAGGCCTGGCTTAAACTCAACACGTACCTCCCCTCCTGCAGGTTGAAAGTAGAGGAAGCCTGCAGAAACTGATCCGAATCCGAAATCCGTGGGGAGAGGTGGAGTGGACCGGCAGGTGGAACGACAAGTGAGGAGGGCGCAGCCGGGCGGGGGGCGGTGTGTCCTGCTAGGAGGCTCTGGGGAAATGGAGAGAGGGGAAAGCGTTGTGTGCTGTGCTGAGGAAGAAACCCTGAGTGCACAGGCCATCCCACGTGGGACCCAGGGGGCAGGTGGCTCCCCTCAGACTCTCAACCAGCACATTCCAGCCGTCTGGGCTCCTTTTTACAAGGCCCGGGGCTCCTGATACCCATTCCTTCCATTCCCTCATGGTCGATCCTCCGTCACTCACATTCACCCTGCTATTGGACCTGCAGGGAAAAAAGTACACCCTTCCTTCCCCCAAGCTCTTGTTCTGTTCCAAGGACATAACCTTTATGCCTAAGCCGCAAGGAAGTCCCTCTGCTGATTTCAGCGGCTCTCTGCTCAGCCTGTTGTCCCCCTGGCTGGTTGGCGTAAACTCCCCTGTGAGCCCCTCTTGGGGTCTTCCCTGTCCTCCATCCGCCAGCACCTACAGTTCTGCCGCCTTTACCCTGGCCCCCTCCCAGGCAACCTCTGCCAGTCAGGGCCTCCAGGGCAGCAGCAGAGGCCAAGACGAGCAGCTCCCCACCAGATTTTCAGTTGCCCTTAAAGGAGCTGCCAGGCCCGTCTCAGTTTGGGCAGTGGTGCTCCATCTCTCCAATGGGCTGTGTTTTTTCTGGATTCTTCCCTTGCCCCCTTTCTTCCAGGACGACACATCCTCTCGCCTTGCTCCCCTGCACCTCTTAGCCACTTCCCTCCCTTATGGGGGTCTGGGCCCTCCGAGGCGAGAGGGCATGTTCCTGGTCCTCAGCTTTGGGGGACCGTCGGGAGAAGTCATCACCCAACATTAGCTTCTAATGCCTCGCCCATGACTTGGTTTTCCAGCTGCCCAAACTGGAACACTGTCGACCCAGAGGTTAAGGAAAGGCTGACCAGACGGAATGAAGATGGAGAATTCTGGTAAGATTACTGAGGGAAAGAGGTCTCTGCCCCCGTGATCTTTACTAGAAAATTAGTGAGATTATCGGGTCAAGGGCCCCCGGATAAGGGATCTGGGTTTTGTCATTTTAAATTCATTCTAAGATCTTGAACCAAAAAAATTTTTATACCTCAATTTGTTTATCTCCACAATGGGATGTAAGAGCTGAGCAGCTTTCCAGAGAAGGTGAAGAGGAGGAATTCCTGCGGTCATGTTCGGATCCCAAGAGAAAACAGGGGAAAGATGGGCCTTTTTCCCAACCAGGTGCTGGAGATTCATCGCAATCTTAAGAAGCAGGTCCCTTAGTGAGTGACATGGACCCACATGTGTGTGTCTGTGCCCCTCGGTGACCACCTCCATCTGTAGACCACTTGCCATTTACCAAATCAGTGCCCGTATGTGGCCTCCTACTCATGGCTCCCATTTTCACAGATGACAGTTCTAGGCGTCACAGAGCTTTAAGTAACTTGCTCAAGGTCAGCCAGCTAGAAAGCGGCAGTGCCAGGACTGGAATCCGTGCCTTCTGATTGGGGACCTGGTGCTGCCTCCTGGCTGCTCCGCCAGGCCTTGCTCCAGGCTTATCAAAGTACGCCTTGTAACCTGGATGCCGTGTCCCCGCTTTTGCCAGGATGTCTTTCAGTGACTTCCTGAGGCACTATTCCCGCCTGGAGATCTGCAACCTGACCCCCGACACCCTCACCAGTGATTCCTACAAGAAGTGGAAACTCACCAAGTTGGATGGGAACTGGAGGCGGGGCTCCACCGCGGGCGGCTGCAGAAACTACCCAAGTAAGGCCACCAGAAGCCACGGCACCTCTCACCCCACCCTGATGAGCTACACTCCAGCCTGGCAGCCCAGAGGAGGCAGCTCCTACCCACTGGGACCCTCTGCCTCCCTTCTGCCCAAGTCTCCATCTCAACACCTTTTCTGTTTTCTCATCCCCATCACTCGGCACTCACCTGCCTCCCTATCCATGAACCCAAGACTTGCTGTTCCTGTGATGTCCTCTGTACTGTGACCTTCCACCCTGCCCACTGAGACACTGCTCAGTCGCCCTTCGTGCCTGGGGGCTACTTTACCTACCCTGAGCCCAAGCAGCCTAGCCCTGCCGGGGAACCTCACCCATCAGGCCTGCTGTTGCCCAGCAACCCTCTCTCGCCCAGTTCACTCAGCACATGCTGACGGGGCCCTGCTCAGGTGGTGGTGAGGCTTCTCTTCTAGTCCATCTTCCATTGACTCCCATGACTCCTCTGCCCTGATGGCCCCAACCTCCCTTTCCCCCTCCCCCGCAGCAATTGTCTAATCATGATGACATCTGCCAATTACGGAGTACACACTGGGTGCTAGGAACTGTGTAAGTGGTTTACGTAAATTGTTCCATTTCATTTTCACAGCAAACTTCTGAGGCAGGCACTTTAGTATCATCCCTATCTTTAAGATGAGAGGACGGGGCTTGGTGAGGTTAAGTGAGTTGCCCAAGGCCACAGAACTTAATGGGACTTAAACCCAGGCTGTCTGACGGAAGTCAGCGTTTTAGGTACTTTGGTGGCAGCTCATAGTTATATGTTGATTCTGTTACAAATGAGGAAACTGCAGCTCTGAGTGGCATACCTGGGCCACAGAGCAAGTGGTCATACTGGCGCTAGCTGACTGGTACCTCTCGCTCTGGTGTTTTTAATCCTGCACCTCAAGTAGACAGCTACCAAGTGGCATTTCTAGAGGTGCTGGGAAGTCCCTGTGCCCCAGACAAAAATCTCTCTCCTACCCACTTGCTCAGGGATCGCAAATTCTCTCTAAAAGAACCAGATAACAAATACTTTTGGCGTTGTGGGCCATTCAGTCTCTATGGCAACTACTCAACTGGACTGCTGTTGTCTGAAGGCAGCCATACTTAAACAAACGGATATGGCTGTGTTCCAATAAAACTTTATTTACAAAAACAGTCCGCCAGCAGCCGGCAAAGCCGGAGTCTGCCAACCCCGGCACTAGATACTGCCTTTGTTTCCACAATCAGAGTTTTATTCCATTAGGTGAGAGAAGGCAATCGGCATAATTATCCTCAAACATGAATCAATCTCAAGTCCTCCTGTAAATGGGTTTTGGAAGTGGGGAGGGCAGAGACACCTGGGGGTGGACAAGGGGACAGGCCTGGGAGGGCAAGGACCAAGCACAAGAGGCTAAAATTGTGCGCAGGCTGTTCCTGGCCTCTGGGTTCACTGAGGGGGGAACGGGAGCGAGTCCCCAAGTCTGCTGAGCCAGGCCACCAGGCCCACCTCTGACCTGTGCATCAGAGCCAGGGATGGGTCCCACGAGCGGACTCTGCAGTTCTAACCCCCCGTTCCAGGCTGACAAGACCATCTCCAGGACAAGGCAGCCTGAGGGTGAGCGAGAGAGAACTGCAGAAGTTCCTAGTGTAGGTCCCCATGCGATTCAGACACAAGCAGGACGTCCTCCCCACAGGCCACCATCCCCCGTCCCCACCCTGACGGGCTGCTCTCCAGTCCCCACCTGGCGTCTGGTTCCTCGGCCCCAGGGTCTCCGCCATCTCCCCCATCTTCACCCCTTCGTCCTCAGAGACCGAGAGAGCTCCTCCTCCCCCGTGCCACCTGCTCGGGGCTGGGCTCCTGCGTCCTGGGGACTGACCGCAGCCCCTCTCTGGCCACAGATACTTTCTGGATGAACCCTCAGTACGTGATCAAGCTGGAGGAGGAGGATGAGGACCAGGAAGATGGGGAGCGCGGCTGCACCTTCCTGGTGGGCCTCATCCAGAAGCACCGGCGACGCCAGAGGAAGATGGGCGAGGACATGCACACCATCGGCTTTGGCATCTATGAGGTGTGCGAGAGGCTGCGGCTCCCTCGCTCCCCTCCCGCTTTGCTCATCTCAGCCCCTGCGAGGAAGGCCAGCCCCAGAGGCAGAACGGGAGAGGGGACCCCAGACAGGGAGCTTGGCCAACGAAAAGCAAAGCCACCGTGAGGTCCCTGCCACTGCTCTGTGTCACACCAGCTGGGCCCTCATAGCCAGCTTCTGGGGAGTTCCACTCTTTCAAAGCCCTCATATCCCCCAGGCCTGGCACTCTGGTTGGCCCACCAACCTCCAAAAAACAGAGGTGACTTAAGCTGAGAACAAAGTTTACTGGCCCCCATCAGGAAATACTGTGAGGGCAGGACCGAGCCCGCCGTCCAGCTGGTCAGAGCTCAGCAAAGTCACTGGCCAGAAAGGCAGAGAGCTCAGGATAGGGAACAATAGTCTGTATGTCCCCCCACGACTCTGCTCCCCACAGACATGCCCGCTGCCTGCGTGGCCTTCTTTCTTTCTGTACCACATTAATGCAAAGCCCAGCTCAGCCGCAGTCAGATGGCAGCCACGTTACTGCCCCCTCTCCCCTCCGGAGCGAGGGAGAAGAGAACTGACCCAACATGCTGGGCCCCTGGACCCCAGCACAGAAAGAGCTTCTCACTGCCTTGGGATTGTAGAGGGAGAAGGCGGGAGCAAGGAAGACTTCAGAGCAGCTGAAGTGGGGGTGATGGGTAGAACCCAGTGAGGTGCTGGAACCAGCTCTCAAAAGCCAAATGTGCCCATCTCTTCCCAGCCCCACATTCGGTACAGCCATGGAGACAGCCTGAAAACGGCCACAATGGGAGGGGGCGAATTTACACCATGGAGATTAGCAAATACTATAAATCCGGGCTCCCGCCCTCCCCTGAGAGCCATTTTCCAGCACAGTACTGGTAGATGTCAGACGAGGTATCAGGGAAAAGGCCCTCTGGGCTCATTCATCGCTGGCCCTGTGTCCACCACCAGTGGAACCTTGATCTTCCACTTACACACCAAGAAACAGACTTGGGCAAACACTACCAGTTCACAAAATGCACATAACACCAAGCTCCTCAGTCTGAGATAGCTGAGGACAAAATAACTCCAAGGAAAATGCAAATTGTGAAACAGCCTCCGCCTGCCCACCCCATACCTCTTGGGCTTGGAGAGCCAGTCACGGGCTTTCACAGCTGGGAAGGACCTGGGTGATCGTTTGGTCCCATTTTAGAGATAGGGAAACTGAGGTCAGAAAGGGACGTGACTTACCCATGGAAATACAGGCTGGATGTGGCTGATAAGCTTCAAATTGACGCCTGTTGGCTCCTAGCCCAGAGTGTGCCCACCTGGCCAGGTGGCTTCCTCCAGTGGCACGGCCCTGCTTTTCTTGGTGGGAGGCAGGAGAGGGCTTTGCTGCAGCCGGCTGGGTGACTTTAGACAAGTCACTTCACAGCTCTGGTACTCACTTTTATGCTCTATAAATTGGGAGCTCATCCATATTACTGCCAGGTCATAAGGTGTGTGTTTTTTGTTTTTTTTTAAATGCAGGAATTGTTTTGAGTTCCTTGGAAAATAATCATTATGTTGATTTAGTGAATATTGCTGAGGCTACAGAGAAAGGAGATAGCAAAGGAGACAAATCACAGTGATAGTATTTCTGTACGCAGCTTTCCCAGAATCGGAGTTAAGCGTGTTCTCCTTTATCTTTGCAGGTTCCGGAGGAGGTACGTCTGGCATGTGTCAGCTCCTGTCCCTGGGGCTCGGGTTCACCAACAAGTAAAAGGTTTAGACTGTCGGCTCAGGGTCTTGTGAAGCATGGGCAGGGGCTGGTGGCTGAGGAGGATGAGTTCTGGCCCCTCTGGGGACCCCTGAGGTTTGCTCTGGTCCTACATCCTGCTGGTGTGAGCTCGGGACAAGGAATCGTGGGCCATTCTCGTGGGGCCCGTTGCCTCCCCTGAGGCCCAGCACAGACCATGGATGGCTTAGTTCTGGGTGGACCATCTGTGGTCCTGGGGCTGCAGGAGGCTCCTCACGGATTCCTGTAGCACTCTCAAAACCAGCCTGAAGGGAAAAGGCGAACCCTGCGGGGTGTGTTACAAGACGATGTGGCAGCAGAGAAAGAGGCCCGGACCCACTTCCCAGCTCTGCCATTTGCAGGTTGTGAGACCCTGGATACATTTCCCATCCCCTCTGGACTTAAGCTTCTCTTTCCGTATAACTGGTCGCCTTGCCGGACTGTTGTGGGGATGGGCTGAATTACGTGCGAGCACATAGCAGGCCTGCAGCTAGCAAGAACTATTCTGATGAGACGCACGGTGGCTTGTGTGTCTCTCTAGGCCACAGACATTCCAGTGGACACACAGGGCACCCTGACCCCCAGCGATCACTTATGTCACAGCCAGGCAGTGTAGTTGGTGGCATTCGGGCCTTTGCAGACTGAACAGACCTGGTCTAGAAGCCGAACCCCTTCCAGGCCCCGTCTTTGCTTTTATGAGTGTGTCATATACCACCTGGAACTGAACCAGCGTCCTGCTGTGTGGACGCTAAGCACCCTGGGAGTCACTCAGAGGAAGGCTGAGGACTTCCACGTGGGGAGCTGGGGTCTTCCTGTCAGCAGAGCTGACTGAGTGTGGGGTCCCCCGCTGCACGTGCCTCTGAGTTCCTTGGTGGGCGTCCGTCGTTTTGGTAGAAAGTTTGCTTTTTGTCTAAAATGTTGCAGACATTGCCGCTGCCATCGTCGTGTCTCGATGAGTGAGAACAACTGATGGGGAGCCCTTTCCGCCCTCGACTCCCATGTGTGTCTGTTTATTCCTCAGTTGACCGGACAGACCAACATCCACCTCAGCAAAAATTTCTTCCTGACGAACAGAGCGAAGGAGCGTTCGGACACCTTCATCAACCTGCGGGAGGTGCTTAACCGCTTCAAGCTGCCGCCTGGGGAGTACATCCTCGTGCCTTCCACCTTTGAACCCCACAAGGACGGGGACTTCTGCGTCCGGGTCTTTTCTGAGAAGAAAGCTGACTACCAGTAAGTAGGTCGCTTTGCCCCTTTTCTACCCACACCCCTGCTTATTCGCATTGCTGGCCCGTTCCTGACCCACGCACGACATTTCTTTTTCTGTGATATCTGCCTGCCTCGAAGGGTTGGTGCGGGTGGGGGTGGCTGCATTGAAGATCTTTCGTGTCATACACAGATAAGCACAGGAAGTAGCAGTCAGGACACTTCTGGTTAGAAAGGGGTGGTGGTAGAGCAAATTGCAGAATCTTATTTCACCGAATGATCGTTTTCATTTTAATGAGCTATATTAGACGAGCTATGAAGTAAGTCCCCTCATTCGGAGAAGGCTAGGAAGCCTCAACCCCCTCCACTCTCCTGCTATCCCCACCCTGACAGCACTTCCCTCCCCCCAGAGGTGTCTCACTTCCTTGTCCCTGGATACTAATCCTGATTCCAACTGTCAGCACCCAGAAGTCCCTTATCCTTTCTTCTGTGAGACGTTGCCACTGCAGATAAGACTGTGGGTGGCCTGGTTTAAGACCCAGCGGGCCCGAGGCGAGCCTCTGAAGCTTAAGCCCTCACTGTGGAGCAGAAGGACCCAGCCCTGCAGAGGCCAGTGCACGGGATAAACTAACCACCGCCCAAGCACCGGCTGGAGTCACACACAGGCCCCTGGGCTGCCTGCTGTCTCGAGCCCCAAGCGGAACAAGCAGGCAGCGGGAGACGTTGCACGGTTCTCGGTGTGAAAGGTTGACGATGGCAAAGAGTGTTTCAAGTGGAACTGAGGAAAGGCTCCTCGAGGCCAGGAAGTGAATGAGTTGTCTTGAGTCTCGACCCTATACTGTAGGCCGGGCTGCGTGATGACCCACAACCAGCAAACACACAAAAATCAACCCTCCAAGCTGTGGGCGCCATGACTCATCCTTGGATCATTTCTGCCCTAATTTTTACACAGGGCTGTGTTATCACAGAAACTAGGGGTGCAGAGAAATCTGTCTCGCGCGCCCCATGCTGGATTCCACGTGGCACTTCCGTGATAGCTGTGGTTTCTGGGACACTTCCTTTCGCCCTCACGGCCCTTCTAGTAACACATAATTTCCTTCTGTTTCCAGAGTTGTCGATGATGAAATCGAGGGCAACCTTGAAGAGGTACTTGTAACTCCCTGAATTCCACCCTGTCTGTCCTGGACACCCCAGGGAACAGAGTAAAAAGTAACCCCAGGAGTTTAGGAGGCCCCCCGGGGCTTCGTGAACACAGCTGGAAACTAAGAATGCAGACCTGCCCTAACGTCAGAGCCTCTGGCACCAGCTCTGGCCCCTGTGCTGGGCCTGGGCTGTCCCCTGCCCATTGGGGTGGAGTGAGCCCGTGTGGCACGGGAAGGGTGTTGTGGGGAAGGACGGGCTGCCAGTGCTGCACTGATCAGTGCGAGGCTCTCATCACTTCCCTTTCTGGACCTCAGTTTTCTCTATAAAACGGAAGCACTGGGTGACCACATTTCTAAGGTTCCCTAGAGTCCCAGGAGTTGTGATTCAGGGGTATACCCTGAAAGGCTGTGAGGGACACAGCTCAGGAATTTCAGACGGGGCGTGACCATAAGAAGTCCAAGGTTGTGTGTGGAAAACACCACAAACAGGAAAGAACTTTTCCCGCTGTCCCGGGACCTGAAGGGACTCCATAATCGCTGGCTCCTCAGTTGCTGAAGTTCTGTGCTTGTCCTGTGTTCTCACTGAGAGACCGAACTATTTCAAAGGTCCTCACAGGCTGTGCTCACCAGCCACTGTCAAAATCCTTCTGGAACATTCCAGCTAGTCACTCTTCTGAATCCCCATTAGAGTAGATCATAAAAGCCCATGTTGGTTGAATGTTAAAGAAGACACCTACGTGAAAATACAGTTTATATTCTCTCTCGTGGGTGTTGACTAGGAAAAAAAAATCCTTTTATTCATTCTTCACACTGTCCTTTATCTCCGTCCCGGTAACCTTAGGATTCAGGCCCAAGAGTGAGTAGAGAAGGGGAACTGACGGAGATGGAGAGGCTGCCCCCAAAGGGAGTGTGGGCACCTGACTGTCACTCTTTGATTCATTGTCTGTCACTTCTTTACCTCCCCTTCCAGATTGACATCAGCGAGGATGATATCGATGATGGATTCAGGAGGCTGTTTGCCCAGTTGGCAGGCGAGGTAGGTGTGCCCCAAATCTCTACGTTATGTCCTCTGCTCGATGCCAAGGAAAACAGTCTTTGTTCTCAAGGAGACTTCAGTTTAAACGGGGAGAGGAAACAAACTGACCGGAAGCAAAGAGGATTTACACGTCACTCGGGTTCTGCTCAGCTCCCTTGCCTGTGTCCTCCCCACATTGCAGGGCCTGCCATTTTTGCAGTCAGCTCTGGCACGGTATTCCTCCTGCCTTAGGATTCTTGGCATCACCTGGGGCTGCTTTTGCTTGTCTGTTCCACTCCAGCTGAGACATGGAACTCGGCCCCTTATCCTTGATTTCCATAAAAACATTTGGGGAGGTGCAAGGGTTTTAAATCTCAAGAATGCAAGCAACTGACAACAGAGTATTAGACTTCCCTGTTCTTAAAAAAAAACAACCCTCAGCCATTTAGGCCTCAGTCAGCTACTAAGTTATCCAGCCCTTTCTTTCCATAACTCCAAAAAGAAGCCAACCTTCGTCTTAAACAATGGGGCTTGTCCCCTCCATTACACAATGTGTCGGCGTGAATAGAGACACCTGAAATAGGGTCCCATTCCTGGGGACAGCTGGTTCTAACCAGCTCTATAGGAAGCCAGATCCGAGTTTTCAAAGGTGAGGAAGGCATGCTGAGGGGAGGAATGGTGGGAGGGGACTAAGTCAAGACCACAACCATGGGTGGAGTGGAAATTTATGCTTTATAGTCTCTACAGCAAAGAACTGTTGAATGAACTCTACCGAGAGCAAGCACGTTGTACGTTAAAACACTGTATCTAAAGCGTGGGCTGTGCAGTGCCACTCAGAGTGGGGTCTGGGGACAGCAGCAGCAGCCGCTGGGGCTTTTTAGAAACGTGCTTTCATAGACCGC
The DNA here is from genome assembly GCF_964194185.1 of Rhinolophus hipposideros. Classification (NCBI taxonomy): domain Eukaryota; kingdom Metazoa; phylum Chordata; class Mammalia; order Chiroptera; family Rhinolophidae; genus Rhinolophus; species Rhinolophus hipposideros. The sequence goes on from NC_138072.1 coordinate 12,852,849, forward strand.
AGCCCAGAGCTGCCTAACGCACCTCACGCAGGGCTTGGCGCAGCTGCCAGCCATTACACGTTTGCGGCTCTGTCATCACACGGCTCTCAGGGGACCAATAATTAGGCTCTCACTGCATCTCCACAGGATGCGGAGATTTCCGCCTTCGAGCTGCAGACAATCCTGAGGAGAGTTCTCGCCAAGCGTAAGTGTCCCCTCCTTGCAAATCCCTCATCCTGCTCCTTCCCACGTGGGAATCCTTCTACTTCCGTGTCTTGGCTGCTGTGGCTAAACCATCACTCACTCCCCACTCTCACACAAACGCCACCACCCACCGTGGCTGCCAAAGAACGGATGAAAGAGGCCCTGTGTGATGTGACTGAAAAGAACACAGGTTCCCAGGGTCTAGAGGGCAAAGGTCACATCCAGGTTTCCACTACGTCCTGGCTTTGTGAAGCACCACAGTGTAGAATCTGTGACTCGTTTCCTTCTCTGCAGGCACAATAAGACCTCTTAAGAGTGGTTGAAACTCTTCAATGAGGTAACGTGTAGAAATTGCCTAGCACAAAGCCTGCACTCCAAACCGCAGCTATTAGGATGAGTAATTGGTAAGAAAAGGCTGAGTTGGCCCAGATAATGGGAGCCACGAAGTATCCCCACGTCCCTGGGTTCCCTGGCTGTATTTAGTAGGAAATCATTGACAGAGTGACTGCCAATAATTAGCCAGAATGGAAAAATAAACGGACCATCTTATACTCAAACTAAGGGAACAGCATTAAAAAGCCGCATCTCCCAAATGTGTGTTTAAATGAGCCTCGTCTGACCAGTTGTTCACTGGGAGATACGTCATTTCGTTTGAGCCAACAGGCCAGGCACGTGCTAGCAAGGCTCCGAATGGCAGCTCTGGGCCCAGGCCGTGGGGCTTCTACAAAGAAAGAACACGTTGAGAAGAGGCTAGAGAGCCGTGCTTCTCACAAACCTTTGCAGCTGGGAATTATTTGTTAAGCAGAAAATATCAAAGGACTGTCCAGCTCCCACTGTTGGTCACCACTGGGGGGTCGGGGGGTGTGGAGAGAGAGAGAGAGATTTTTTTCCCCTTGAAATTATCACAAGAACAGTGCTGCCTTTGATAAGATAGGAATCCCACTGAGCAGAGGTTTGTACAATATCAGAGGTTATAAGCCTGGATCAGAAACAAACATGCAATGTTGTCATGTCCTGAACATCAGCCCTGTGGAGCATTCTAGAAGTCATGTGGACTTCAAAGATGGCCTCTGGCCTAACCCTATGAGATAAAAGTAAATCCTCCTCTCAGCTGAAGAGGAGTCCAGGGCCAGCTGGGTCTCCCTCCCACGCCCACCCCAATGACTGAACTATATGCACCTTGTAGGAACCTTCGCTAACTGCTCCCTTCCCTGCGGGGACAATGGCTGTATCAGAGCTCCTGTGAGTCACAGAACTCTGACCAGGGGCTGGAATAGCCAGGCACGGCCAGCGCTGCACAGGGATTTCCCCCAGGGCACCAATCGGGGAGGACAGGGAGATGGTGTTTACCCTTGAGGCCACCAGGCACAAGTGAGGTCACAGGGCTCTTCAATGTGTGGCCATCATGAGCCCAAGGAGACTAAAGCCTCATTGTTTCCCCACAGATGGAGGGTGGGAGTGGGAAGCTTCAGGCCACGGTTGGATGCAGCTCTGGCTTCCTCCGAGCCTCGGAGCTCGGTACCCTCCCTGCCTGCCTGGAAACTCCAGCCTTCTGTGCAAGCGCCCTCACACAGCCTCCTGCCCTCACCCGAGGAGGGGTCGGTGGCCCGAATGGCAGCTCTGAGACTGGTTAGGTTGGAACCTTTACAAGCACATGACAGAAAGGCTGGGCTCCTCGTGAAGTCTGGAATGGGAATTCCCATTTGTGACAAGGGCCTCATGCAAGCACCTGCTGAACACCAATTCGTCAGCACTCACCTGATCCAGCAGCATGCCCACATAGCTTCCGGGTCCTAAGTTTGTCACTTAGCTGGGGACACCGAGGCTCCGTAAAGGCCTGCAGACAGACAGTTGAGTGAGCGTCTGCCACCCCCAGGCCCTAGCCTTCGTGAATTCTCGTGCCCGCCACTTTTCTTTTCCCTGCATGATGACCAAGGGATTTTTGTCTTAGAGACCCAGTCCTTTATCATTCTTTTATTTTGAAAGCACTGTTTGGAGCCCTGTTTGCCCATGGTGAACACACAGAGGTCAGGCCAATGTGACACCCCTTCTGAGCTGTCCCAATATGGTAGCCAGCAGCCAGATGTGGCTATTTAAAAGAGTTACGTGGCTACTGTGCCAAAGCCTGCAGATAGAGACCTTTTCCATCACTATAGAATGTTCTTTTGAACTGTGCTGCTCTGTAAGATTCTCCTGTCACGCTACTTTGGTCTTCCAGGCCAAGATATCAAGTCAGATGGCTTCAGCATCGAGACCTGCAAAATCATGGTGGACATGCTAGATGTATCCTTTAATGTGCTCTGGAGAACAGACTCGGGAGTTTGCAGTTTCACCCCGCAGAGACGCAAACACGTTGCCCCCCAGAAAAGCCAGCTAGACCCCATCTGCGCAGTGGTTGTAGGACAGTTGCCAGTGCTGGCCTTTGTGACTAGGGAACATGAGAAGCTTCAGATGAGGGAAAATGACATGCCACATGCCCTGGTTATCTCCACAGGTTCAGCATGCAGGCCAGCCAACAGGACACCCACCGTTCTCTGCCCAAAGCGGCTCGCGTTTGTGTCCTGAGCGAGTGTTTCTGCTACTTCCTTTAGGAAAATACAGTTGACCTTGAACGACGCTGGGGTTAGGGTGCTGACCCCCCATGCAGTCAAAAATCAGAGTATAACTTTTGACACCCCCCAAAAAATTTAACTACTAATAGCCCACTGCTGACCAAAAGCCTCACCGGTAACATAAAGAGTCGATTAACATATTTCATGTGTTCTAGGTATTATATACTGTAGTCTTAACAATAAAGTAAGCTAGAGAAGAGAAAATGTTATTAAGCAAATCATAAAATACATGTACAGTACTGTATGTATTTATTGAAAACAATCGCGTATAAGTAGCCCATGTTCAAGCGTCCACTGTATTTCCTGCACTATGATATTTCTGATGCGAATCGTTTTCTCTGGTCAGTTTTCTTCTCGATTTCCTCCACAAGCATTCTCCTTCCCAGCTCCTCCCTGCCCCAGGCAGACTCATCACTCGTTTCCTCCTCCCTGTGCTTACTGAGAAGTGCTGGACAGGGATGGTCTGAGCTTCTAGGAAGTTCTATCTAGCGGGCTCACTGCGCCACTGTGCAGCTCCTCTCACAAAAGGCCTCTTAGCAATATGCCAAACAGTACTGCCCCAAGGGCGCAGCCACCAGAAGCCACCTGAAGCCCTCTGTACAGCATCCCACAGCAATGTTTAGCAGGATCTGGGGCCCCTACAGCACCCCCAGACCAATGAGCAAGTAGGGTCACGGGGAGCCAGCAGGTCTGTATGTGGCCTTCCCACAAGCCCTTACATGGAAGTTGGGCCAGTGTGAGAGCTGGGCAAGGGCCCTTGTGTGTGCTGTGGTTACCAGAGAACCAGTGGACAGGACACACCAGGGGACACTGCATGAACCCAGATCCGGGAGCTTTCCTTAACTGAAGGCAGTCGGATGGGAGCGGTAAGCTGGGCCTGAAGGAGTTCTACATTCTTTGGACGAAGATTCAAAAATACCAAGTACGAACCCAGGAGGGCCCACTGCAGGGGTGGCAGGGTCTGCGTTGGGGACACGCTGTACACAGACCTGCGGGCGCAGCAACTCTTTAGGAGGGCGGAGGGGCATGTCCAAGGGGATGGGGCTTTCACCCGTGACGGCGCTCAGAATGAGGGGAGACATGGCCGGGCCAATGCCAAGGAACAAAATAAGGACTTTTCAAGTGAAGTGGTCTGCTCCCGGCCTTCTCCTCGTCGACGGGAAAGGGGGTCATCTAAAAGCCACCATCGAAAGTGTCCTGAAAAGGCTGTGTAGCCTCTTATACTTAGGATTTTTAACAGCTCAAGTATAAAAACACGTAAGACAATAATATGGGCCCATGGTAGTTGGCTGGTTGATTTGATGGGCACATTTACAAACCAGCTCACAGAGAGAGACGAAATACTATTAGCTCTGGAAGGCAGAAACATGGTGATTCTTCCAAAGCCAGAGCAGAGGCAACGGAGCTGGGAAAACTTCATCCCACGCAGCACATAGCACAGAGGTACCTGCCACCTGCGTGGCCATGTGTCATGTTCTCGTAACGACCTTGTATGTTCCAGAAAATTTACCGGGAGATCGACGTGGACAGGTCCGGTACAATGAACTCCTATGAGATGCGGAGAGCGTTAGAAGAAGCAGGTAACACTTCATACCTGTGTTTTCTTTTGTTTTCCCTATAATTCTATACATTCTGGCACTTCTATAACACATTACGGAGTATGGTGAGCTATGTAGTCGGTGCTGGTTCCGTATAAACACATACTTTTTATTTTCCCTTTAAAGACTAACTGGCAAAATAAAATGCAGTCCGGGGTGCTTTGGCTGCTAAGCCTTCTTGAATCTAAGTTTCCTTCTGAGCAGCCGGGTGGGTCAAGCAGACAAAGCCATTTCTCAACAGACTCTCCTGAGCTCCCCGTTTCAGGTGCAGGGCTGGTTAGGCAGAAATGGGGCGTCTCAGCTCTGCTCAGGGGAAGTCCTCGGCAGACTGTGCTGTCAGTAAAAGGGACACCAGCTTGTGGGAGACGGGTGTGCTCTGGGGACAAATATGACGACTTTAAGCTGTTCACTGTATTAGCTGGGCTATAATACTGCAGCAAAGACCCCAAATAACTGGTTTAAACAGGATACAGCTTTTTCTCACATAACATTCCAAGCTCCACCAGTTCAAGGCTGAGATGGTGTGTCCTGCTGTCAGGGACCCAGGCTCCTTGTGGCGTATCGCGTCACCAGCCCTAACGAGTGTTGCCCTTTTCCGTGGGACCTAGGATGTCTTGCTACTGCAACCATATTCTGGTACCGAATTGACTGAGAGACAAGGGAAGGATGGGCTCCCTGCTCTTAAGGGCACACGTCACTCTGCTCACAGATCCCACTGCCAGAACTTAGTCACAAGGCCTCAGATGGCTGCAAGGGATGCTGGGAAAATAAAATTCTATTACTATGGAAAAATTCTATTACTATTACAGCCTCTGCCACATACATCCAGGAAGAATCTAGTCTCCAGCTAGATTCAGAGCTCAAGAAACAGAAAAGGAAGCATGGTTCATAAATAACCTGAAGCAGCATGACCATGGAAATAGGAACAGACAGGAAACATCTTGTGTTAGGAAGGAGCCAGGCAGGGTGAAGGGGAACAGTTTGGAAACAATGGCAGAAGGCACTGGCTTTGCAAAATACACCAAGCCTCCCAGGAAAGCAACCAAGGGATAAAAGCAATTATAACTGTAGTTCATATTGCTACAGCAGTTCCATAACCCGTGACCAGAGCTCCAGAATACAATCTCATCCTTAGCAATCGGCGTGCTTGTTCATTTCACTTCAGGTTTCAAGCTGCCCTGTCAACTGCACCAGGTCATCGTTGCTCGCTTCGCGGATGAAGAGCTCATCATTGATTTTGATAATTTTGTTCGGTGCTTGGTTCGACTGGAAACACTCTTCAGTAAGTAGATATCTGGGGGAAGACCCATTTCAGTTCTCTCGGTATTAAAGCAGCCTGCCTTTCACACGGGTGAAATCACCAGAACCAGAGACGTGTCTGGCCAGTTGAGAATGGAAATCCTTCTTTAATTTGGGGAAGGAGGGAAGAAATAATAGCTTGTGACATTCAATGCAATCGGCTGTCAGAGAGGGGAACGAGACAATGTGGTATCTGCGGCAGCTCGCTCACGTATGACATCCTCCTTTTCTTCTTCCACAGGGATATTTAAGCAGCTGGATCCCGAGAATACTGGAATGATAGAGCTTGACCTTATCTCTGTAAGTCATCAGCTTACATCAACCCCCTGTCTCCCGCAGGGACGGGCAGGGATGAGAAGGGCTGTTACTGGGGTGACAGAGATCTATGGTTTACTGACCTGCTTTTTAAAGCTTTGCTCTTTTGGTCTGTAAGTGGTTCTTCGATCCAGCCATGCATTTTTATTTGCATTTGTTTCCCATCTACCTAGTGAGTGCAGCAAGACACACCTGGTCCTTCCTGCCATAAGCTGAGTGTAGCACAAGGTTCAAGTAAGAAGGGTGTGACTGCAGGATCCTCTTAGAAAAATGTACTGCTAATTAGCAAGCATAGGAGAAGATTCTTATAGAAAGAAACCATTCAGATGAGATTCAAGTGGGTTTTGGGGAAGATCTAGCAATCTTAGAACAAATCTACTTAAAATACTTTCTGAGCAAATTACTTTCCTCCACTTTCTCCCCCTTTAAAATAAAACTCACAATCGTAAATAAGCTTGCCTTGTATAATTATTGTGCTTATGTGTCTGGAACCCCAGCCATGACCACTTAAGGTGGAATAACAATTTCACACAAAAAAAGCACAAAATGTTCTCTTGTCATCCCAATGACAGAAAGTACTCTCACTTCGAAGAAAGAAGCCAGCTGGGCTAGACTTTCATTATCGTCTGGCTCCAGGCTACATTTCCTCTATACCGTGTTTTCCTGAAAATAAGACCAGGTCTTATATTAAGTTTTGCTCCAAAAGACACATTAGGGCTTAGGTTCAGCGGATGTCATCCTGAAAAATCATGCTAGGGCTTATTTTCTGGTTAGGTCTTATTTTTGGGGAAACACGGTAGGGGGCGGGGACTGAGCTTGGAGCAGCACAGGGTGCAAAGGGTGGGTCAGGTGGCCAGTGATGGCTGGGAATGAAAATGTCCTCCTGCACCAGAGGAGCAAAGTGGTAAGAAGAAAACCCTTTGCCTTCTATTGTGAACTCTGGAGTAAGCCAGCAACTAAATAGCTGTTTCACTCTATTATGCATTTTAAGTCCCTTTAGCCAACTGAAAATATATTTTAGCTAGTTACAAATAACAGCTAAAACTATGTAGCCTAGGAAATAGCCCTACCCTGAGATTACAGTTTAAAGTAGAGGCAATATAACTGCCATACACATGCCAAATGGAAAGTTTTGGAAACTCCAGCCCCTTTATCCTTCTTGCTGGAAATCCTATTCCTCCCTCCCCAGCTCCCACTGGTCCATGCTGACCAGCCATCTCAGCCCATCCCCCCTCGTTTCCTCTGAGAAACATCCACCGGTTTTCCTTCCTATTCTCCTCCTCACCTTTCACAGGTCCCAGGAGAGCCCCACACTCTCCTTATCTTTGCTAAGGATGAGCAACGTCAAGAAAACCTCCCTTTCAGTTTGCAGTGATTTTCAGCCTCAGCTGCCGGTGCCATCACCTGCCCCGCTCTGCCCAAGTCCGGATGTCCAGGCCCAGCCCAAGCCAATTCAATCCGAATCTGATCTAAAGTTCCCAGATAATTCCAGTAGACCCCCGAGAATGAAAACCACTTGTTTAAGGGGTAGGCACACCCCAAACTAACTTCTGTTATGATACCCTGAGGCAGAGATGTGCAAATGTTAATCCACACGTCTGAGTTTCACGTTTCATACATCTCAGTCAACCCTGTAATACGATTCATGACCATCTGACAAAAAAAAAAAAACAGCTTTTTGCTGACGTGTAAAAATCGAGACTCTAAAAATCAGGTAGAAAAAAATGTGAGTTAGTGCACTGCTATCTTTTCTGGTACAACAGTCATTCAAAATAATCTACAGGTACTCAAATAGCCTTTAATTTTAAAAATGGTGACTGAACTGACATGGTTTGTTTTTTTTTCCTTCCTCACAGTGGCTCTGTTTTTCAGTACTTTGAAGTTATAACTAATCTGCCTGAAGACTTCTCATGAAAGAACATCAGCCATGGAATAAGCTTCCACAGAGAAACTTTATTTGGACCTTGATTATGGGAACGTTTATTTAAACTGATGATTATAGCTGAAAATAATGATACCCTTTGAGATAGCAGAACTTTCGGATATCAGAGTAAAAGATTTGCAAATCATTATAGTAGTGAGTCACTTAAACCTCGACAAGCTCAAAGAAAGCTTTAAACCTGTCAATAGTATACACTTTGTACTTTTACACACGGCCCTGTTAAGAGCAATATTAAATCAGGAAAAAAATGTAGGGCGTTCTTTAACAGCTGAGCAAACATTCACTCTCCAAGGACACAAGGTCCTTGCTAGGAATACTAAAAGCAGCTTCAAGTTTAAAAATGCAGCGGTGACATTTACAAAACAGCTCAGGCAGGGCTCACGGGCTCCCTTGAGTAAAACAGAAAAACGATGCAGCATGAAGTAAACTTGTGGGGCCGCTGAAGAGGCCCAGTGAGAACGCGTACCTCTGTCCCTTGGGTTAAACAAGAAACCGGTTGTATAGAATACTGATTGGTTAACAGTAAATCTCCTGAAGCTCAAGTCTGAGTGTGTATTGTCTCATACACTGAGGGTCATCACTACTGGGGGGGTCTGCTCTTGGTCAGCTGAAGCAATACACCGAAACCCGGCGTCCAGGTGGCAAACCAGTTGTAATGAAGACAAAGCCAGCTGTTTGCTGCCTGCCTCCAAGCTTCTCGAACTTCGCCGCCTCTAGTGTTTGTGCATGGAGTTCTGAGGGCGACATGGCGTAGGAGTAACAGTACACACAACACAAGCTTGTTTCCTGGCTTTACCTTGGGAAAATGCTAATTAACATCATTATGAAAGTATTGCCTTGTTGCCTTATCTTCTGCCAAATGTACTGTTAAATAAAGAGTAGCCCAGGCAATCACACGTGCCGTGAGGTCCTTCCTTGAGGGGCCCTAGCTGGCCTTTCTGAGCACCCCCACTGCAGCCTGTTTCCACTGTGACAAGGTGACACCTGTAAATTCCCATATGGAGAGGAAAAAGGTTTCTGACCTATCATTTCAATGTGGAGCTGTAACATTTTTAAAAATCCAATTCAGAAGCTCTAACCATTGACCATAAAGTAGGTGTAGCTCTAATTTCTGATGCTTCTTGGTCTGAAGGAGGCGCAGGCAAGTTCCCTGCTTTGCCTGTCATTTGAACTTCACTTTGGCCGGCTCTGGCTGGGGTGGGAACAAGAAAGAGCTTTAAGAAGACACAGATACATCACGGGTCTGCTGTTGGTGATCCTGGAGGAATCATAAAAAATGGGAAAGATGTAACATGACTTGAAATTGGTAAATGCTGGCCTATCACTTCATAAAAACATGGGAAGATGGGTTTCCCAAATTCAGCTCAAATAAGTTGCAGTTCTCCCTGCTTGCCGAGTGGTGTCTGAGGGCACAGAGGAGACACGGACATGAATGAATGAGGCCATGGCCTTGACTATGCGGTAACCCCCTGAGGTACTGACATTCTCTGTGCAGCAGCACGGGGTTAGGATAGAGGTAGACATTCGGAGTCACTCGGGACTGAAGGTGGGCAAGTGAGGTGTGGCCAGGGGACCCGGGAGTGAGGATGGTGACCCAAGTGGCTGAACTACAGGAGGGGTTGAAACCGGGAGGAGAAAGGCGGGCTCCTCCTGACACACAGAGGCCACCCAACACTTTACTTCTGTGAGGGGTGCTCTGCTGCTCCTGTCGCACGCTCATCCGACCTCTGTTACCACTTCACTTTTAAAAGTCTATTTCAGTTACAGTACAAGAAATAATGTTTGGGGAAAAAACCATAAGGTATATGCTTACCATAGCAAATTTAGAAAAGACTGGGAAAGGGGAGGTAATTACTGCGTATTCTGAGTTTTCCCACGTCGCATTTGTCAATGCCTATTTAACAGGAGAAAAATACAGATGATGTAAATCCCCTCCACCTTCTGCCCCGAAGCAGTCACCCTAACCTAAACCTAAACCCTCCAGCTCACCACGAAACCCCTCCCTGAATGTCTGCTCTGAACTGCAGTCAGCCTGGTTGTAGCCCCTCTCCGCTCTCCAATCTTGCTTTCCACAGTATTTAAGCATGTCTCACCACGTGCTAAGGTACACTTACACACACCCTCGTCAGCGGGGTCCATTCTCCAGCTGCTGTACTTCCCCTTGTTTTTCAAAAATAAACATTCTGCTCCCATAAAGATGTCACTATAGCATCGATTACGACACACACGAGATGGAAAACAGCCATATGTTCAATATCAGATAAACTGGATAAATTAAAGGATGGAATATTGTGCAGCCATTAAAAATCATGTTTAGGAGGCCACGTCAAGCATAAAACAGGAGAAACAGAACGGCTTAAACAGTATGCTCTCAACTACCTGGCGGGGAAAATCATAGACAAGACTATATAACAGAAACATGCCCAAATATTAATAGTGGTCTCCCCCCAACCCCCAAACTTCATAACCCTTTTCTGTACTTTTAAATACTTCTATTAGGAGCTTTGATACAAGGATATGAATGCTTGGATAATAAAATAAACAAGTAAAATACCAAAAAGGGAGAATATAAACAAATGATGTTCAATCTTTAGGACTAAATAAAACTGAGACGATCATGTTTTCCTAATTTGCACGTCTTCCCTTTTTCTACATTTGTGCAATTCTTTATAGTTTACCAAGTACCTTCCTTCATACAGCACTTACTATGGTTTCCCTCAGCTGATGTACGTAGAGGCAATGGTATTAAGCTCCATTTTGGATTAGGAAAACACGGCTCAGTGGGGTCCAGTGTCCTGGGCAGGTCACATGATGGGTTAGTAGTGCACCAGCCCAGGATGAGAACCTGTGTGGTATTAGTTTTCTATTGCTGCGGTAACGTATGAGCACAAACGTAGCGGCTTAAACACCCACTATCTCACCGTTCTGGAGAAGTCCAACCCCTGCCTCACTTCTCACTGGAGACGCGAGGAGACTCTGTCTCGAGGCCCGCTCCGGCTCCGTGTGGTTACAGGGCCGAGGTTCTGCTTCTTGCTGGCTGTCAGCCAGGTTGTTCTCAGCTTCCATGTTCCCTGACTCATGACCCCTTCGCCTTCAAAGCCAGCAGTAGCAGGCTGAGTCCGTCTCGCGCTTCAGATCTCGCTGACTTCCCGTCTGCCTCACCTCTCCTGCTCTGCAGGGCTTGTGATTGCGGGGCCTGCCTGGATAATCCAAAATAATCTCCATCTTTTAAGGTCAGTTGATTAGTAAATTTAATTAAATCTGAAAAGTCCCTCATAGCAGTACCTGGATTAGTGTTTGATTGAATAACCAGGTGTCTTGGTCAGCTCGGGCTGCTAACAAAAATTCTGTAGACGGGGTGGCTTAAACAACAGACATTTATTTCTCGAAGTTCTGGATGCTGGGAAGTCGGAGATGAAGGTGCCAGCAGATTTGGTGTCTGGTGAGGACTCTTCCTCACTTGCAGATGTAGCTTTCTTGTTGTATCCTCGCATGGAGACAGGGGAGCTCGTGTCCTCCTCCTAGTAGGACACTGATCCCATTTTGGGGCCCCACCCTCATGATCTCATGTAAACCTAAGCAATTCCCAAAGGCCAAACACCGTACTTTGGGGGTTGGGGCTTCAACATATGAATATTAGAGGGACACAAACATTTAGTCCATAGCACCCGGGGATAAGAATATGGGGAGGGGCTGTCTAAAATTCTACCTGCCAATCGCTTCTCAGCTTTTTGGCTAATATCTATCAAGTGTAGAAGTCTGTCTCCCATACATGTTTTTGGATTTTTATTAGTTCATGTTGTCACTGTTTCTCCATTACTCTGAAAGTCATGGTCTTTTAGCTTCCTTTCTTGCTAGAATTTAGCTCTAAAAATGTATAAGAAAAGATCACCATTGGTTTTTTTCACTTGTGTCTTCTACTAAATAAAACAGTTCCACTAAGCAAAATGGATTCCCAAACAAACAATTCACAAACTTGGTAACATCAATAAAACCATGTGGAGTCCCTGTCTACTTAAGTTTCCATCCCATAAATTAATATATATGACTCAATGAAGAAATATAAAATATCTTCCCTGAGGTGGTCTCCCTAATGAGACAAGTGTCCATCGGATACCCTACAAAATCTTTCCAACATTACTGATTATATTCCCCAAACTGTCCTTCGTATCCCCGTGGCAATCTTGTGGTTACTGACTGTGCTTTCTAATCCCCTCACTTTCCCTCTTATCCCCACCCCCGCTCCCATCTAGCAACCCTCAGTTTTTCCTCTATGTCTCTCAGACTGTTTCTGGTTAGTTCATTCATTTATTCTTTTCTTTAGATTGCATATATAAGTGAGATCATGTGGTACTTGATCACTGCACTGCACACCTGAAGCTGAAGCTGAACAATAATAAATGTCAACTACAATTTTATACATATATACAGTTACAAGAAGCGGAGTACAGCATTAGGACTAGAGACAGTGGAAATGTAATGGCTGTGTGTGATGTCAGAGGGGTAGTGGATGGGGGGAGGGGGATTGTCACTGTGTGAGGGATATAAATGATAAACGTCTGACTATTACATTGTTTTGTGCACCTGAAACTAATTTAAAAAAATACTGATGTAAAAAAGAAAAGTGAAATAAAACGAGAACCCTGAAACAGTCTATTCTACTGGTCTCTAAGATCTTTAAAATAAAAATTAAAAAAAACTTATTTCTATATCAAAGACCACCACAAAACGCATAAATTGCAAATCTGAGAGTTGTCCATAAGCAAAGAAATACTTCTTACATTTAATCACATTGCTGGGAAAGAAATCGTATTATTCTTCAGCTGGGTAATATATCTCAATGCTTGGGAACCTTAAACAAGGCCGTTTATGACATCAAAAACTAAAACAAGTAAAGAGCATAGAGTCAAAAAGTTTAATTTTATCACAATTGTTTTTAAAGTCAGCTATAATCTTGACAAATATTATGGGTTAAGTCTATAACAAGTCTCTAATTTCCAAGATACAAAAGGCAATAAATATACGTTCAAATTTAGCCTAAAAACAAGATTCTAAATCTAATTACCTGTAGTGTAGCTTGGTTTCAATATTTCCAATATATGTATAATTCTTAAAATGCTACAAGAACTCATATAGTAAGAAAGTTATTGCTCACTGACTACTAACCAGCAGTTCTTCACTGACAATATACAGGTGTGTGGAACCTTCGAGCCTTCACGCGAGTCCCCTGAGGGCCGGCCTGCTGGTGCTGACGGACAATCGGGGATGGTGCCATGATGGCACTGGTCCTTTCTGGTGGGAGGAGGTACAGGCAGGTGCCGAAACACTCCAACTGAGCTAGACATGAAGCTGTTTCCCAGTAGCTCAATAAGTGGTCCTATTTCTTGCGGGGAAACAGGATTGTCACCGGGTATCTGGGACACCTTTACCCCAAGGCAGTAAGATCAGCTCACTTATAATACAAGCTCCATTTCGTGGTGCTGAACGTCCTCCACGAACAGCGAGTTCTTCGATCCTTCATCTTCTTCCAGAGCATTCTTCATGGCTTTCGAGTTACATTGTCATTAAAATAAGTCTTCTGAAATTTGTGCCAAGTACAATCATATTACTTCTTAGTGATAACAGAGATTAATTTCTTCATTAACTACAATTCTATAAAGTTTCAGGCCAAGCTCCTTTGTCTTGGTTTAATTCTTGGGTATAGCTGTAAGAGAGTTTATAAAATATTTACATACTGTACAGACATGTGAGAGTATAACAAAAATCACAAGAAATATTGGGGAGAGGGGGGTGATGGCACAGGATAGAAATTAAGCTAAAGAAAGGGCTCTTTCTGCCATGTGAAGCATCTCAAGCTGTTTGAGGACACAGAGATTCACACTGAGCAACTCTCCGAATCAGCCATTCTGTAAGGACATGCGAAAGTCACAGAGTCCCTTAACGCTGACCATACCACGGTGCAGTGATGTAAAAATCCATGACGGCGAAGCGTGGACTCAATCTGCACGACCTGCTGACTGTAAATCAAGGCTCCTATGGCAAACAAAGTGCTGACGGTGACTGGCAGTACATTCCATAAGCTCCAGCACTGGCACTGTCATGCCAAGGGACGAGATAAGAGATTCAAGTCTCTTTTAACTTGGTTCACAGTGGACATAACAACTGTGTCATGGGACTCGAGGCTGTCAGGAACGAAATGCCACAGACTAAAAGTCTACAGATTTAAGGAAGGATAAGTGGGGTGCTTTGTTTCAGGACTTTGTGGGTTTGTGTTTTCCGTAACAAGGGCTGGAGCGGAGGGTGCAGGTCACCAGATCTCTGGTCTTAAAGCCAAGAGCAAGTCAAACTAGTCCTTCAACTGGCAAACTAAACAAAAGCCTCCTCCTCCTTCTCCTCCTCCTCTCATAGACAAAGGGGAGAAAAGCTTTACTGAAAGAAAGCAGAGTCAGACTTCTAGCCAAAACTGGAAAACTGACTGGCAGACCAGTGTTATACAAAGGATTATTTTTCTCCGAGAAAAGATTTTTAGCCAATACCATATTTTAGACTCGTATCTGAGCCTTTGACTAAAAATGTAACATTTATGCAATTTCCTTTTTTTCAACCTCAAAGAAACCAAAAAAAAAAAAAAGGTGCATAGAGGCCACTTCTATCCAGAAAAGATTTCCAAAGGACGAGTATTTAAATGTTAGATTGAGATGGAAATCTTCAGTCCAGTCTGTTGATTTCAGAATCTTTTGAGAGTCATACACATGAAGCAGAACTGAGTCTTTGGCCAGCTGCTTCCACACATGGGGACGGACCATTCTCCCACGTGTCATTAACCACAGGACCTCTTTGTTAAATTAATATAAGACTCAAATAAGCAACTAGCTCTCGGAGGTAGAGCTTTTCTCAGAAAAGAAACTGCAAAAGTCGAAGTGGTTATTTGCTATTGATGTTTGTTAGAGACGGAAAGTGGCTCCCCACAAGACACTGCATGTCTCTGGGGTTGGAGACGCTGCAGAAGCAAACTGGGGTGCTTGAAAGAGAACAACCTTTATATTTCTACTTTCATCCGGTAAGTTGAAAGCTTTTTTAAAGGGCTCGATGCCTAATTTTTTTCACTTTCATTATGATCACACGAAGGCATATTGCCTGAACCCCAAATGTGTGTTTAATAATAAATTCTGCTATCTGGAAGGCAGCAGTCAGGATGGATGAAGTCATTCATGCTGCACATCAGACAAACGACAATGGAGAAGGGGGAGTCAGGACGAGAAGACACTGGTCACAATCCAGATAGCCAGGTCCCGACACTGGAGTCATTTTAACCACCTCCACAGAAGGCGATGCCACTCACGGACAGAACCCCGGTCACGGCCTCAATGCCAGAGCAGAAGCTCAATGTGGGCACAGACCACGTCTGTCCAACACCAATCAATGTATCTCCCATCGGCTACATATTAAACACCTGCTTTATCCTCGCAACAACCTTAAGGAGGCCACCTTCTCCAGCCCTCCCCCATCCTTTGTGCTGCCCTGGTACCCACATCCTACGTGCTGCCGGGGATCTGGGGATGTGGGGGCCAGTGCCCCTGAGCTGTACGCCGTGAGCTGCAGGTGACGTTGGCCCTCCCCTCCCTCAGACACCCCTCACTTCCTCACAACAGTGGGTTTTGTGAGCACTGGTACCTTTCACCTTATACCTCGGTCTCTCACTTATCTTTATTGTTTCTCTCCCTCCTTTTCACATGTCCAACATGGCCCCTGTGCACACACAACCAGACGAGGGAACACGGGAAGTTGTGCAAGAATCTAATGCACTTCCTGTCTCCTCTTTGTTGCCTCTGTCCGACCACACTAGCCTTTTCCCTGAAAATACTCCTGAGAATCTTTATCTGATGACAGCACTCCCTTCGCACTAACATAGAAGTGTTACTCATTTACATGTGCTTATATCTTATTTTCTTGGTTTTCGTGAAACTTAAAGAGTAGAGAAAGAGCAAAGAATTTTGTCTTTAATGCCCTATGCGAGGTCACTACCAAATTTGCAAATCCTGATTTAAACAAATTTAAAATTTACGCGAAGGTCCTAACAAATTCAATTCCCATCACATTACCCAGTTACCTTTACTCTAGACCGCTGGGCCTGGCAAACATATAAACGTGCTATTGATCATAATAGGAATCACTGTGAATGTGGCTGTAAGTCTCAATCTAAGACCATCAAAATTTTCTAATCCATGTCTCATTAACAAAGGGCAGTGAGTTGCACTGTAACCAAATAGTTTTCGCAAAGCTCCTGACATCAAAACATCATAAGGGTTGGAATAACTTACTCCCAGCAGATTGCGTGGAACGTATCCCTCCTTCTCATTCAAGCGCGCCCACCACCATTCAATTTCATCTTCGTCTTCCCTACGGATGATTGTCATGCAGTCTCCCTCTTTCATGGGCAGCTCGTCGTCATTCTGAGGTTCATAATCCCAAAGAGCATAAATGACTCCTTTATTCATTATGCCCATTTTCTCCTGAACTCCTATAATCAGGATGAGAAGAAACAGCACAGAATATGTAACTCGAAGAATGCCACCCTTAAGAACTTTTAGCTATCACGAGATGTGAAATACAGTGTGGGGAATATAGTCAGTAATGTTGTGAAAACTATATATGGTGTCCAAGGGGTACTAGATTTACCTGGGGGAATCACCTCATAAATTATATAAATGCCTAACCACTGTGCTGTACACCTGAAACTAATATAAAAATAATATCAAATGTCAACTATAATTTTAAAAAATGTACGTACAGTCACGGGATATAAAGTACAGCCTATGGACTATGGTTAACGGTATTGTAACAGCTATGTACAGTGTCAGATGGGTAGGAGAGTTGGTGGGGTTATCACTTTGTGAGGGGTGTAAATGTCTGATCACTAAGTTGTTTTGTACACTTGAAACTAATAATAAAAAAAGGGGGGGGGACCTTTTAGCTATACAAAACCAAAGGAGTATAAAAGAGTACACGCTGGAATATTAGAACTTATAAACATTCAATAAATAGACTTCCCGGAGCAGGAGGAGACCAAAGCCAGTGTGAAGGGCACATATGAAAGGCCCGTTGACGTGTGTGTCAGCTCTACCACAGCTCTACAAACGGACAGACATCCGGGCATCTCCGAAAACCAGCATGACTCAGAACACAAAACTTTCGCAAGCCCGGGAATGAAAAAGAAGGGTTCGAGTCTGGGATATTAAAAAAGGGAACGATATGCCTGTCAAATTTCAGCCTACTCCTAAGTGTAGGAACGTGACTTCATTCTTTCCCTGAAATGTAGGGAAGACAGAGAAAAAACAGCAGAAATATTTCATCTATTAAAGCAGTCTATATCAATTTCCAAATGGGGAAAGATTTTTAAAAAATTATATAATATGCAAGAACGTAGAAATATGACTAAGTATTTTAGACATGATATAAAAGTCTGCATATAACCAACTCTAAAATAATGAGAATTTGAATTCTAGAAGATAGTGAAATCCACAACCTGGAAAGGGAAAAACTCTTCAAACGTGCATTTTCCACCAGAGTTACTATCAGATATGCAAACTAAACCTTAAGTGTCACCTTTCTCCATTGATGCCTTCCTACCCTACAGGGCAGTGCTAATAACTGGCATCCATCACTTTCATCAAAGGGCAGGCAATAGGAAAGCAGAAGAGAAGGAAAGGAATTAGGCAATAAAGGTCCTGAATGATTCAAACCTCACTATTATTTTCACCTTGGTTTTTAGAAAAGCCAGGAAAATACCTGCTTGCTTCTGAATAGTCAGGTTTCTCAACTTATGTGAACACTATTCATTATGAACTTATTATTCTGATATCAATTAATATGATGTAGCATGCCGTATTCCTCTCTCTCTCTCTCTCTCCCTCTCTCTCTCTCTCTCTCTCTCTCTCTCAATCTCTCGGCAAAAATGAAACAAGAAATGAAATTGTTGTTTTCCAAAATATGGCCCTGACAATCTAAAGGGTCCGATTTCTACTAATGGGGACAAGTAAATTTCCAACTTTCCTGTTTAAATAAAACATGCAAAGCATGACAGCTAGATTCAGCGGGACAATGATACTTCATATTACTATAATTCCACAAAGTTTTAAAGCTGGCCAGACTCATTATCTGTTTGGGATGGGGTAGGGGGTAGGGAGAAATTCTGGATACTTTAGTATACTCAAAGTATCAACTCAAGTCTCATGTCTAAGAAATCATTAGGAATGGAAGAGAATTTCTCATTAGAGAAAACATGCTCAATATCACTGGTAATGTGGGAAATGCAAACTAAAACCACGGGTCAACGAGAACACGGAGCATAAGGAACTCTGCTGGGTGTGCTTCTCTGTGACCTAGCAATTCCACTTCTAGACAGATACCAGAGATAAGCACAGATATGTCACAGGCGCAGTGTTTACAGCTGACTACATAAATAAACAGCCTGATGTCTGTCAAAAGTAGAATAGAAGGATAAACTGTGCTATAGTCATAAAATGGGACAGTACAGCACAGTAAAAAGCAACAAGAGCTACACGCAACCACACACATGAAATCTCTAAAACAATGGTGAATGAAAAAAGCCACAGAATCACCAGTATGATTTATTTTATAGAAAGCTCAAAAACAGACAAAACTAAGCAACATTAGTTAAAGGAGTCATATGCACATGATGTAACTATTTTTTAAATGGAAGGGATGAGAAACATAAAATTCCAGGCAAGTCACCACAGATGTGACAGGGCTTCATCAGGGTAGGGCACACGGATCCCAGCACATAGAATGGTAATGTGTGTTTCCGAAGCTGATACGCGATACTCACCGTTGCCAATCTATTATTATTATTATTTAAACCGCACACCTATGTCAGAAACACTTCGTGTCTGTAATATAGTTCATAAATGTAAAGAGTCTCTGACCAGATGTTCCTAAATGTTTTTTAAAAAATCATATTCCATATTTTAAATAGAGCTCAAGGTGGCCAATACATTTAATTAAATATATATTAACATACTGATTTTAAAATATCTTAATATATCAAAATTATTCTTTGAGGCAGAGTTCAGCACATAAACAAAAAATAATCAGAAATAGCAAAATAAAAACTGGCAGTGAGAGATGAAGAGAACTTGGGGTTTGTGGGTCTCCCTCTGACCCTGTCCCTTCTCACCTAGAGCCTGGAAACAGTTACTAACAGAAAAGAAGGCCTATGTCTTTTAACCTCAGGGGTCATTTAATCAACTGGCAAAAGAGTTCCTGAGCGACTGAGTGGTATGGAGTCCAGGGACTCCCTCATTTCTCACTCTATTTTTCCCTTGTCAATTCCTCTCAAGCCAAACCATAATAAAAAGAAAACTGACCTCAACATCTGAGACTTATAAATAAAAAAATTTTCCTTGTAAATAAAAACGTCAACCAACCTCTAGCCATCTCAAACACCCAGTCCATTTTTCTCTAGGTACAGAGACAATGTCACCAATAAAAATTATAAATTCAAAATTAAGAAAACAAAAAAGTCACAAAATTAGCTCTCAAACGTGTTGCCTTTATTTGACTTTATGTCCAGTTTGATTTAGCAGGAACACCTGGGTCAACTGGGTTCTTATACCCACACTGCGTCTCTTGCTCATCTTGCAAAGATACACCGTCACTCACTAAGTACTAAACAAAGTCTTAGCAGAGGGTCTTTTGATGGTCAAACACCACTGACGTCATTAGATCAGACATTACGGCCATTAGCATCGGTGTCTTTTGTATTTGAAGACGCCCCTGACGTTCTGTTCCCAGGCATCCCCACAAAAGCTGCATTAATGCCTGTGATCAAAGCTAAGGCTGTCCTCTATTCAATGCCCAGGACTACACGCAACACAAAAATGGTGTTCCCAATAGTAAAACGCTCACTGAATATACCCCTGAGATACAGGGTAAATTCACGCAGAGATCCAGACATCCGAATGGAACGGTTACCTACCGTACAGGAACTGAGAGCACTGGGTGTAGCCTTCCTCCATCTCCTCACACTTGTCGGCAGCGGTCTGCATGTCGCTGTAGGTCATGGCAAACACAGCAGCTCCTGACTCCACCAGAAACTTGCACACCTGGACGTTGTTACAGGAGGCGGCACAGTGCAGGGGGGTCCTGCAGGGGGAAGACGCAGCCGAGGTTGGCAGTGCCGTTCTAGGCTGAACGACACCTGCTGGGCTAAGGCACCTGTGAGGAGGCTCTTGAGTCTATCGTCTACTAGGCCCTGCCTTCCGAAAACCTCTCACGCAGCTGTTGTTTTTTCAATCAGTTAAACATAGGTACTTGAGCCCATCAGAGAGTCATAGCCACAACGGTCAACGTCAGAGCACTGAACTACTCGGGGGCTCTTTGTATTCCTCCAAAAAAGAACATATTATAATTTAAAACTAAAAAAAAAAAAAAATACAAAATTTACTATCCACTCTGTAAGAGTTATTGGGGGGTGACAGTAACTTATTAGACTCTTTGTTATTTAATAATAATCCAGTATCCTATGAACAATATTCATCATTTATAACACAAAATGCTTTTTATAACACAAAATGCTGTTTTATGTACACAAAATGCTCCGTGAAAAATGGATCCGTGGTCAGATATATTTGGGAAAGGTTATAAATTGTAATTTATCCCCTCTTGTCCAATATACACAATGGACATTCGTATATTAAAGACTGAGAAGTTTCAGGACATCGGTGCTGCAGATGGGACGTTGCCTAAATCAGCATTTCTCAAATTTGCTGAAGCATAATTAACTGTGTACCGCTTTGAGACATTTTTATTATTTAACTACTAAATATTTAAGAGTCCATCTGCTTCCAAACTGGGAGTGAGATGACTGTTACATGAGGGCATGTAATGCCTCAAAAAGGCCCACCCATTTCTCCTTCAAGATTATGAGTGGCATGAGGTCACCTATGGATACACTTCTGCCAGCGCTGCTTGTTCACAGCAGACACAACTGACATTTGAGTGCTGTTTCCAGGCCATCTTACCATCCATCACTATCAGCAGCATTTACATTCACACCAAACTGTACCAGGAATTTCACAATTTCTGTATGCCCGGCACACACAGCATTGTGAAGAGCTGTGATGCCTTCATCGTTAGGCAGGCTTGGGTCATCAACCTATAACAGCAATAAGAAGGGCGACCGTCACTCAAATTTTTTGTCACCTGAACTGTCACTATTAACTAGCTCTTTAGGATCATGAAGACAGGAACAGACTCTTGTGGTATTTTGTTTTTAAATCATAATTAGAACCTACAGGAGCCAAGAAAACTATACCAAGAACAAGTCTAGAAATAAGACAGACGGAACAGCCACATTAAGTAGGCACTCGCTATAAAAAGGTTTTTTAAAAATTGAAGAAGTACCAGAAACTATATCCTTATAGTTATTTTTGTTTATTTATCCTCCAACTTCCCACCACAAATTAGTGTCTAGTAGAAGTGACATTTTCCATGGAAAGGAAGAAAGGTCAACTAAAAATATTTTAAATAGTAGGCTTCTGAAAAATACAGACCGCATCTGTAATTCAACACTGTCTAGTACAAACCATACATGAGCAATTTTTAAAGGAGGGTAATGATCTCCTAGAGGGAAAAAAAGGACTCTAGCGGACCGTTAGTAAAAACTGAACTTCAGTATTATTGAAAATTTTAAACACCTTTACAATAGCAGAGTCTGTTTTGGAGCATGCTCAAGTGTTTCTCTTCACAACCCCACCACCCCCAAAAGAAAGCAATTTAAAAATACAATTTCTCCACTGTAGCTTTCTGATTAGAGTTTTAAAACAAACTACAATACAAGGTTGTGTTTAAGAAATTAATGAATTAAATCATACCTCATAAATAATTCTCTGTACAAGGTCAAATTCTCCCTCCAAAGATGAATCTAGAAGTAAGGCAAGGGGGTTGAATTTCACCCTCATTCCATGAGCAATTCGCTCTGAACCAGTTTTACGCAAGTTTGTCCTTTTGCCCTGCAGAAGAAATGCATGGGAAATTAAGGATTCTGGTCTAAGCAAAAGAGACCAACAACAACGAAAGGGGAGGAATAACCTATCAGTTGAGTCAGTAAAAGACACTTTACGAATACATATGTTTAGCACTTTTTGTACATTATTCATAAAAGTATATACAGAGGGTGTCAAAAAAATGTATACACATTTTAAGAGATGTTATTCATGTAGCAATAGTTCACTGTAATCAGAAGTGTCTGGACACTGATGGTAACCACTTTCAGCACCTCTTGTAATTGCAGACGTCAAACGTGACCATATGCTGAGTATTACAATTTTAGTACATTTTTTTCCTTTCTTAAAATATGTATACATTTTTTGGGCACCCTCTGTATATCATAATATGTAGCTTGATGAATACACCCTGTAACAAATGAGAAGAACTTAACCTTCTGAAACCTACTGAAATCACATTTGGTAATCCATTACAGTATAAACTAAGAGTATAATCTCCAACAACAAGTAGGCTGGTTTCCTGTCAAGTACCAAAATTAGCCCAGATTGGTCTTTAAATTACCTACCTAATCTAGTATAGCAAACCCCACACGGTTCAATTGGGCAAGAGCACAACTCAGAATTATGACAGCTAATAATTACTGAATGATTACTCATTTATTCCTCACGACAACTCTATTACCCCCTTTTATAGATAAGGAAATTAAGGCACACAACCAGTCAACATCAGAGCTGGAATTCAAACTCAAGTAATCTGGCTTCTTTGAAGCCCTTCCTTTTAACCATTTCGTGACATAATGCCTCCTTTCAGGGAAAGCATATCATTAAGGTAAACAATAAAGATCAGTTTGCCTGAAATTTAACTATACTTCAAGATACATGAAGGAATTAAGCAAGTCTTTCTACATTTTAATGTCAGGCTTTAAAAAATAAGGTAAAATTATTAAGACGAGATCGAACATCCTGTAAAATGGATTTCTTAAACACATCTAACAAAGTGGAAATGATTACTAAGGTGTGATATGCTACACATGTCTATTTTATTTCAAATGTGGAAAACCCCTGAGTTCTGAAAAACATTAAGTGCCAATCAATATATTTCACAAATGTGCAATGGCTAAAATGCTGTTTCTTGAAAAACGGAAGTGTACACATGATATGACTATAATAATACAACTGATAAGGACACCTGCCATCTCCACTTTCAAATCAAAGCATGAGATAGCGGCTTCTATTTTATTTAAACTAAGAAGGAAAAGGTAAATCTCTTTCCTAGGAAGAGAATAACAGAATCTTAAAAACAAAGTATGATTTTTTTTTTTTTAACAAACTCTGGTTTTCTTTTTTCTCTTTGAAACTATGAATTATTTTGGCACAAGAACAAAAGGAGAGGGGAAATAACAAAAGTACTAGATGTTAAAACTTCTTTCCTTTTTGCATGGGTAACACTCAAATGAAGAGAACCAAGCTTCAGGACTTGGAGGGACAGAGTTGTTTAAAACGTGTTAACCTCTACCTTAAAACATTTTTTCCTAGAATCCAGTGTTTACTAAATAAAACTTTTAAGCAAATGTTTACTGTAGCCAGTAGCTAAAGCAACTTTGTGGATAATCCTTATCTTTGAATACTAACACATCTAAAAGACGTAATAAGGCATCAAACATATAAAGCACTTTTCCAAAAATTCTTATGATATGCTGTTTTGCTTTTGACCAGGTTCAAAAAGTTCATAGTGTAGCATGCCACTGGAATGAAATGACTTCAAATTAAACTCTGAAAAAGCTGACTTTCTTTAAAGACAATCTGGGATTTTTATCTTCTCTCATCTATTTCAAAGCGATATATAAACTTCCAAATAAAAGCTTAATATTTGGAAGGAGTGTGGAAGACATGCCCAAATCAAAACATACAAAGCTTCAAGGTAACTTACAAACCTTCGGGGTATTATGCTACCCAGAGACTTCACACTACGTTGAAGGTAAGAAAGAGGCTAAGGAGATGTCCACCCCACCCTGCCCCCATTTCATCCAGAACCCTTCCAATTTTCTCAGTGTTAGGAGTTTGAGGTTCCAGGTAAATATTTCATTAAAAATAAATTTCACTGCTAGAAAAAGAAAAGTTTGAAAGAGTGATATCAGCAATGAGAGAAGTTGAACCATCTGCCTGGGTTCACAGAACTAAACTAGGGACGGAAATTTCAAATCCCGGTCTTCTCATCGCCAGTCAAGTGTTGCTTCCCTAGTATGTGACATCAGCTAGGTAAGAAAGAGCAAATGTGGTATTTACAGGTACAAGAATAAAACACACAAAGAAGGATTCTCCCGAAAACACAAAAATGTTCTTTATACTAAACATAGTAAATTTTGAAAACATTTTCGAAGCTCCACTGTGTGCCAAGGGAATTGTACAACACAAGGCAAACTGTACAGCACCTTCGCTACTACAGGCAGCTTAAATACACACCTTTTGCAAATGGCCCTAAGTGTTTGCTGGGGTTTCACTGGGTTCTGACAGTCAACCACCCAGAAGTGTGACAAGGCTCCCGAACGATCATGAGGTACCACATTACTCACAGGAGGCAGAGACACCTGCCCGGTGATTTCAGGCGGACGCATGTTCCCGGAGTCTTCTCCTGGCCCCTCTGGTTCCCCCGATGGGTATGGCGGTGGTGGGTATGGGGGGTATTCCTCCAGGTATACGTCCAGCAGGTGGGGAGCCTCTGGATTTGGTTCTTCCACGCTATTCTGGAAATTGGGGCTGCTGTCTGGGACTCCTTCAGACACATAATCAAGGCCCGGAGAAGCGGCTGGCATGTCACCGTTCTCTGTACTGCCACTCCCGGCTTCCTCTGCGGATACTGGCTCAGGAAGCAGAGACACCACCTCCTTCTCTGGCTCCGCATGCAAATATGGATTCTGGATTTCCACTGGGTTTTCTGAGCTGGCAGTCCCTGAGGTCGACTTGGGCGTGTATGATGGCACAGAGATGGTCTCCATGGCAGCGATGGTGGTCCGCTGATACAAAAGCTTCTGAATATTCGGCCCGTTAGGACCCTCTGGCTCCGTAATCGAGCTCCGTTTTTTCAGTGGCCGTGGTGCGTTCGACAGTTTCCTTCGTAGGGCTTCTAAGTCAGCATCGCTCTGGTTTCGGTAAGGGTTCGATAAGAAAGGCAACAATTTGGTTGGGCTGAGCGGTCGAGGAATTCGTTCATTTTCGTGGTTCTCCTGAATTGAAGAAACGGGCTCTGTTTCCGGTTCCGGACTGCCGGGTGGGCCCTGGCTACTGGAGTAGATGTTCTCAGGGTGCTGCTGCTGATTTTGGGCACTAGCCACCACCGGCTTGCCATACACTAATGGAAACAGAAGAAGAACACTGATTAGGAGGAACTACACAAAACTGGCAGGTAGCAGACACAGCTAACAGAATTAAAGCCCCTTCTAATTTCGTATTTACCATATAAAGCCCTCCACTACAACTAATTTTTTATAACAAAGGACAAAGCAAGGCTTCCATCTTTGCATCATAAACTTATTAAAGAATCAAAACCCCCAGATTGTAACATGCATCATTCATTATTTTATGTACCAATAAGAAAATGCTGCCAATTATAACTGTAAGGAACTGACTATAGTATCCAAATTTAAAATATCAAAATGTAAAAGGAATTCAGAATCAATGAAAATTGGTAATCCTTTCATATGCCCAGATTAAAACTAAATACACACTAGCCCATCTTTCATAATTTTCAAGAGTAAATCCATGTGAGAAATGGTATTTGGCTTACAAAATTACTAAGAACCACTTACATTTACCAAAACTAATCCCCTTAACATTCTGATTGTATCAAAAGTATCTAATTCCCGAATTATCATATTAGCAGTTTTCACTGAGACCAATGAAGAGTACAATGTAGCATATATATTAATTCTTTGCAGTCTAATTATGCCATTTTAGACCACAATTGCATGCTTATTTCATGACTAGAAAGCCATTTGCCTTCAATCAAAACACGGTGAATTTTATTCCAATCCTATAAACTAACGAATGACTCTTAGAAAGAGCCCAGCTAATGACCAGATTACGTATGTTTAAAACAAAGTAATCTCTTTATGTTTTTATATTTAACTAGTGGCTGTGCTCTCATTAGAGCAACTTAAAATTCAGCAGAGTGGGTTATCCCTGAGTTCTCGGCTCTGAAGGAGCTCATGGGTGAGAGGGAAACAGATGCCCACAGGTAATCACAACACAGAAAGCGGTGTCTTTCCTGTAGGTTTTATCCGTCAATTTGACTCATCTCTTATTTTCATAGTATTACATTTTATTCATCTGTTATCATCAGTGCCTACTGCAGTAGCTGACGTTTCGCAGAAACTTAAGTTTAAACTCCCACTTAAGAGAAGCCACAATTAAACAAAACTCTCGAAACAAAAGCCTGGGTCAAATAGGGACAAGTCATTTGGCTCCCTGACAGACGACAGCTCTGGTGTAGGAGTTACACACGTCACCTACGCAGCTGAAAACAAGACTGAGGACCTTACCACTCGAAAAGTGTGGCCCTCTGGATTGTGTCTTAGTCAGCGCACTCTGCACTGCCTGCTGGAAGTTTTTTCCGGGAGCCTGATGCTGTGTGTACATGGAGTAGATTGAGCTGGCTGCCACAGTCTGGGGTTTCCTGAAGTGGGGAAGAAGGGCGTCCTTGGAAGGCTGAGGAGTGAAAGGCCGGACAGCGGCAGCAGGTGGGCTTTCTTGCTTAGAACCTGGAAGAAGAGTTTGGTCTTGGCCGACAGAAAGGACGCCGGGGGACAGCAGGGCCCTCTGGGGCTGCCCTGCTGTTTTGGGTTTATGTCCTATGGATGCAACAGCTGCTGACAATTGCTGAGGGTTTCCATCTGGCTTCAGGTCGGATGGTGACTGATTCGTTTGTCCAAAATAAGGCAAATTAACCTGCTTGGGTTTTGATGGAACAGGAGGTGGTACTTTTGCCACATTTTTATTTGCAGCCTGTAAGACACACGCACACACACACACACAAAGCCAATAAAAGTTCTGTATAACTGGGCACACAGATGTTCCAGATAATGCTAGCTCTACATTCTTAAACCATTAAGAAGTTTTAAACCTGAATTTAATAAGGGACTTTGGTAATGCACTCTAGTGCCTGCCCTGTACGACTTCCTCCTTGGGCAGCACTAACTGCCCACTTGAAAACTTCTGCCTCACATAGTCACAGACAGTGTCGATACTGGGAAACCACTCTTGTTCATCAGAGCTTCATGCAACCTAGGCCACTGTGGTAACAAACCCTTATCCTGGAGCACGTAGCTATCATCTGGTTGTCAAAGGACGGGATCCTAACAGCTAGAAGATTCACCTTCAAATCACTTCACGTAACCTCAGCTCCAAATTTTGAAGAGACAAAGTAAATGAACGGCACAAACACGATGTTCTTCAAGGCACTCGTATTTTTTACAAAATCACAGGAAATATGACCCAGAAGGAAGCATGTCTGTCATCTTCCAAAATGACACCACAGACAGACAGACAACGGAAGCGGAAATAACAGACTTCTCTTACATTTTCTAACCTTCCAGATATAGTTTGGCTTTTCCTGCTCTCCCTCGTGTAATACTTTCTCTCTCCTAAAAACTGCATTAGAATTACCACTCAAGTTCAACCGGGGACTGTCCGAAGTACCTGAGCATCCCGCGAGATATCTTCACTACTCTGGTTCTTCCGCAGAGCCCCAAAGGACGGTGGGGCAGCAGACTGGTCGACCGCGTCAAACATTGAAAAGGGACGGACTTTCTTCTCCTTCTCCCTCAGCGGAACCTCCCCATCGTCAGCTGAAGAAGACAGAAAAAAATAAAACAAAATCATGCTGATAGTCAAACGGTTGCAGATGAAATTTCTTATTCATGTGTTAAGTTTCTCTCTCCTCACCATGTCTTTGAAACTCTGTACCCATGGAATACTAAACTAAGTTGATTAAAAAATAACCCAAACGCTACAATGCTGGTACTACCTTAATTCCCTGGCCAAATGACAGTGTTCTGGAAATAAATACTGTCTGGAGTTTAAACACACTAGAAAATAAACTACTTAAAAAAGAACACACAGCACCTTTTAGATGGCCAAAATAGAAAGTTCCGGAGCAGCAAAAATGAACCTCACCTTGGTCTGCAGCATTCCCAGAGCTTTTCAGTGCAGAAGCGGAGGCGTGGCTCGGGAAAAAATCTGCATTTGGACTCCAATCAGGGCCAAGTGGATGGATTTTAGAGCCTAGAATGCAGAAAAACACCTAAAAATAGCCCAGCCTTCTAAAGAGATTTTTGATGGTTCGTTTGGCTGCTAAGAAGTTTAATCTCTAAACACAGCTTTAAATTTTAGACTCACAACAATCCCAATAAACTTATTTAGAAAATATTAGATTTTATATTTTAACTGAAGACCTTCCCGCCCCCGACTCAAACAATTTAAAATTAATTGTGGTAAACAGAAAGTCTGCTTGAACCAGCAAGGATACATTACTCTTCACACCTAGAAAACGATTTCCAACTTAGCAGACCACGGGCTCAGAGGTGCGTCTTCCTTAATGACATGACAAGGACGCATGCACCACAAAAAGGCAAAAAAGCAGATTTTAACCCAGGACTTGGACCATAGTCTCACAAATCAGTATCCTCAGGTTTTTTCTACACTGATATTTAGGTTTCAAAGCCACAGCTTTAACTGTTCCTGACAGAAACAAAAGAAACTCTTCCTACAATAAGACCCAGGATAGGAGGCACTATTGCTTCACGGTGGTAATTTATGGCAAAATAATAAGTAACTTTAAAGTTAGTTATTTTTGGCACATGACAGTAGTCAGAGAAAAGAGACAATACTGGCTATTATGTTTTCCTCCTGGGGTCAGAATGATAAGGTCATTAAAGAATGTTTTCACCCTGATTTTCCTACAGTTCTCCCTTCCTTTCCTCCTCGTATTACAAAACGCTGGCTCGCACCTCCCCACGTGTCTCAGAACTACACAGAATGCAAGATCACTCGCCGGGGCCTCTGTGATTCTCACTTTATTTCCCAACAAGATTTATTCTAAAAATTATCAACAGGCAAATTCTCATGCATAAGCACATATGAACAGAAACACCATTTATCAACAGAGAGGACTCACCACTTCACGCTCTGCAAAAGTGACACCAGTAACCACATATATGGTGTTTTTACACCAAAAGGAAAGTTCTCAAGTTACTGACCTCAGATCAAAATTTCCTTATTCACAAGAGGGAATTCAAAATAATTTTCAGATTTGAAAAAATACTCTATTCTATTTCATTTCCTGAACAGAACTGTATTATTTAGGATTAAGAAACTTATCATTGCACTAGTGAAGACTACAAGGAGATTCTTACAACGTAAATATGAACAGGGGATAGGAAGACATTCTTTCAAAACTCAAACCTGGGGAAAATCAAGAGTGAGGATGGGAGAAATTAAGCTGTGCAGACCTGAAAATGACTTGTTTTTACCTTTCGTTTGGGAAGCGGCCCCGGATCTCATGTTGGGTAGTGTGTGTACTTTCATGGGTCCCTCTGCAGGCTGCATGGCCAAGGGGCCATCTGGCAGGGCTGGCTTCACCAGAAGGTCAGGCCTGGGGGGCATCCGTGGCATAGTGGACGACTGGATGTAGGGCCCGACGGCAGCCACGCGGCTTGGTGCTGACACCCCTTGCTGAGGCAGATGTCCATCAGGTGAGACCTTAGGAGAAAGCACAGGTCCTTTAGTATTACAAGTCAACTATAAGTCGGATTGGATCACACTGAGAAAAGGCCATGAAATTCTCATAATGTTTAAAAATTAGCTCTTCCAGGATCCAGCCCTAGAGATTCTAAGAAACCTCCCCAAACCAAAGCACTGCACCATGAACTCTCACCCACACTTGATTACAAGCAGAGCTGCACAGGGAACGGCATTAACAAGTGAAAGAAGAGCGGACTGTCTTCTGAGGAGCAGTAGCCCGTTCTCTCTTCTGAGGGAGCACTGAATAATGATTCTGAAGAAGCTGCGATGACAACTGACCTCACTGGGCTGGTCATCTTTCCCCTCCTCCTCAGCCGGTTATGGGACAGCCCACTTACGGAAAGATTTTCCTTTTGCTGTAGCGCCGCCTTCTTCTTCCACAGCCGGTCCCTCAGCTCATTCACACGCTTGTCCATGACTGCCACCTCTGAATTGCGCCTATTCAAACACTCCCTCTGTTGTTGCAGCTTGGCATTCTGCTCTTGATTCAATTTGTTTCTTAACTGAATAAAATGGGGGAAACAAAAAGGTAGCCAAGGAGAAGGAAGAACAATTTCTCAAACAGATAATCACTTGGTGAACTATTATATGATTTCTGAACGCGTGAGGCCCCCTCCGCCCGTCCACACTGCTCATCTCATGGTTTAAATGTAAGTGTCAGACGCAGACCACGGGCTGTGGTTATGAGAAAGGCCTCAGGTTTCCTGTGCGGTGCTATCAAGTTTATTCTGGATTCTCTGGGGTTTAGGTCTTCCTCCCCTTCCTTTCTGGCTCTTCAAGGAAAAGAGCCAGAAATCCAGCACTTCCTGCCACTTCTGTGGACAGCTCTTCCTGGAGAGGAGGGTCGCCTGTGATCACAAGCAGTCCGCAGTTTACCTGCAGTTCCTTGTAGAGGCGATCGAGCTCGGCCACCGCAGACTGGTTGTCATGGTGACCGTCAATCCTGCCGTTCTTGAGCATCTCCAGCTGTCTCGTAAGTTCCTCTACTTTTGACACAGCCAGAACGAGTTCCCTCTGTTTTTGCTGGAACAAGTTATTCATCTGTTCAATTTCCTCCACTATAATGAAAAGGAGAAAAGCAAGAGGAGTCGAAAAGAAAAACAAGAATGGACTGTCGGAAGCCATAGAAATCCCCAGGCCTTGCCTAGGCAGAACTTCCTGGTCACAAAACCCAAAGCCCGCGCGCGCCAAACCCAGAGCCCGCGCGCGCCAAACCCAGAGCCCGCGCGCGCCAAACCCAGAGCCTGCCCATTTCCTTGTACCTCATATGGCATCGCCCTGTCCTAGCCTATCAGCCCGCGACAAGTACTTCGCCACCCTATGACATAGCATATCCCACCCCCATCTGACATAGCTATATATATAACCCGCCATCGTAATAAAATTTTGAGGCTTGATCAGATCCCTGTCTTGCCTCCATTCTTCGCGTCTCCTGTCTCCCCCTTTTTTTTCATCCTCAACAGGTTTCTTCCCCTCGTCCCACGTTGCATTGTCCTGCCGGTCGGGACATTTTGGCGCCCAACGTGGGGCCCGAGGTACGAAGATTCTATGAGGACACCTACTCTGGAAACCGCCGCGGCCCCCCCCCCTCCCTGAGCCTCCACGGGCTGGCTTCTTTCGAGCCCACGCAGTTTTCACTCGTGGGACAAGACTCGAGGGCCTCCCCGGCGCGAGTGTGGCTTGTTTCGAGCCCGTAAGGGACAAGACTCGACAGCCCCCTCGGCAGTAAAAAGGCTCGTTTGGAGTTCACGAGGTATTCACCCGTAAGAAAAGACTCCAAGTTTGCCCGACGTTGGAGTAGCCGCCCAGCGAAGGACGAGAGATTGGTGAGTAGGTGATTGACATGGGACAGGAGTTGAGTTCACATGAACTCTTCCTTAAGGGTATTAAGGAATCTCTCAAGATGCGGAGAGTTAAGGCTAGAAAAAAAGATTTACGTGAGTTTTTCAGTTTTGTCTCTGATATCTGCCCCTGGTTCCCCCAAGAAGGAACGATTGATCAAAAATATTGGAAGAGAGTTGGAGACTGTTTTAATGATTACTATCGGGTTTTTGGACCCAACAAGGTCCCTGTATCGGCATTCTCATATTGGAATCTGATTAATGATATCCTAAAAATACATTCCTCAGACCCAGATGTTAGAGAGATCTTACAGACAGGGGAAACAGTCCTAAAAGAGAGTTCCCGCCCCCCTTCTGTCTGCCAATCTGTTTCAATAGACATGCCAGAGGAACCTAAAAAACAAGCTGATAATCAGGAAGCCTCTGCCTTAGAGAATCACCCATTAAAAGACCCCCCTAAAATCTACCCTTCCCTTTTGGCCTTTAATAATCAGGACCAGCTCTCCCCAAGAGACCAGATAGATTTAGAGGAACAAGCTGCCCGCTATAATAAAAAAGAAGATCCCTGGGGCCTCGCCGCGCCAACCTTGCGCGCCCCTTCACAAAAAATACATACCCCTCCCCCTTATGTCCCCCCTCAGGAACTCCCAACATTCTATGACCCAGTCTTAAACCCAAACCCACCCCTATTCCCTCAAGACATCCTAGTTCAAAACACCCCATCCTTAACCGATCCCATTAGGCAGGCAAAAATATCTTTAACCCAAGAAATTTCTTCTCTTAGAGAGACACTCCAACAAAAACGCGAACATATGCAACTCCTAAAGGAGCTGCATGCCCTTGAAAAAGAACTTAAAACCTTAATGCCTAACCAAAACCCTGAAAAACCTCAAAAAGGCCCAATACTTAATAAAAAGACCCTAATGACCTTTCCAGTTACCCGCAGCCAAAACCGTGGCCCACCCTCTCAAGAGGATACAATGGAAGAGACTGACAATGAACCCCCCGACTCTCATAATCCCCCCTCGGCCGATGAGGCCTCTGACACAGAAGACCCAGAAGATAACACTCCCAACTCCAATGATCCCACTGGCCAAAAATATCACCGGCTAGGCATCAAACATATTAAAGATTTAAAAGGTGCAGTAAGCTCTTATGGCCCGACAGCGCCCTACACCTTGGCAATTCTTGAAGGTCTCAGTGACCGTTGGCTCACACCCAATGATTGGTTTAAATTAGCTCGTGCCACCCTTTCTGGGGGGGACCACGTCCTCTGGCACACAGAGTTTAAAGAAAACTGCCGAGAGATAGCACAGCGCAATAGTGAAAATAGAACAACAAGATCATGGACTCGGGATAAATTACTAGGAGAAAAACCCTATCATACCAATGAAATCCAGGCAACTTTTCCCCCGGGGCTGTTAGCTCAAATTCAGAACGCTGGTCTCAAGGCGTGGCGCCGCCTACCTCCAAGAGGCTCCGCTACCACCTCCCTGGCAAAGATTCGTCAGGGCCCCGAGGAGCCATATTGTGAGTTTATCAGCAGACTCACCGACGCCGCCGAACGGTTGGTCGGAGAAGGCGAGAACGATAGCGCCTTTGTTAAACATTTAGCCTATGAAAATGCTAACCCCACTTGCCAGGCAACCATTCGCCCCCACCGTGGAGGCAACCTTGCTGACTACATTAAACTATGCTCAGGGGTTGGAGCCTCCCATACCTTGGGACTCGCTATCGGAGCCGCCCTCCGAGACTTTGCCTCAAACAAGCCTCCTAATCAACAATCTAGATTATGTTTCTCCTGTAAACAACCTGGACACTTTAGTCGAGATTGCCCAATAAAAAATAGAGGTCCACAACCCCAAAATTCATCACAGCCCCCACCGACACCCTCCAGACCAATGCCTTCCACCGTGTGCCCAAGATGTCGACGGGGCAAACATTGGGCCTCTGATTGTTATTCTAAAACAGATATTGAAGGTATCCCCCTTTCCAGGAAACCGGGAAACCCCAGTCGGGGCCAGCCCCTGGCCCCTCCATCGGGACACAACCTAGGGGCTGTCAGGTTTGTTCCCCAACAACCAAGTCCTCAGATCCTCCCAGCTCAAGTGTCGGTTCCCTCCACCGGGCTACCCCCGGAAGCGCAGGACTGGACCTCTGTGCCGCCGCCGACTCAATACTAACCCCAGACCAAGGGGTCCAACTCGTTCCCACCACCACGACGGGACCTATGCCCCCGGAAACATTTGGACTTATATTGGGACGGGGCAGCTCTTCCCTCGCCGGCCTGAATATAATCCCAGGAGTCATAGATAATGATTATACAGGACTCATACAACTCTTAGCCTCGGCCCCTCTGGGCCCTGTATCCATAGTAAAAGGCCAAAGGATAGCACAGCTTGTGCTTCTCCCATTAGACACCTCTAATAAACAATATCTGACACCAAAGAGACGGGAGTCCGCCTTCGGCTCCTCAGATGCCTATTGGATACAACAGGTCACTTTAGAGAGGCCACTTTTAACCCTGTACTTAGATGGAAAAAAATTTCAAGGTTTAATAGACACGGGAGCGGACGCAACAGTCATCTCAGATAGATACTGGCCTTCAACATGGCCCTCTAAAGCCTCATATACCCATCTACAGGGCATAGGACAATCAGCCAATCCCAGACAAAGCTCTAAAATACTCTCATGGGAAGACGAAGAGGGCAATACTGGTAAGGTCCAGCCATATATTATTTCTGGAATTCCCATTAATCTGTGGGGCCGTGATATCCTATCACAACTCAAACTTATCATGTGCAGCCCCAACGAAATAGTTACTCAACAGATGCTTAACCAAGGCTATCTCCCTGGACAGGGACTGGGAAAAGCTGGTCAAGGGATAAAAAATCCCCTCTCTATAAAGCCCAACCCTAACCGACAAGGATTAGGCAGTCAGGATTTTTCCTAGCGGCCATTGATCCTCCTGCACCCCATGCGGAGAAGATAAAATGGAAAGATAATTCCCCCGTTTGGGTGGACCAATGGCCACTACCTGAGGAAAAGTTGTCCGCAGCTTCTCGGTTAGTGCAGGAACAATTAGCGGCAGGACATATAGAACCAACTACTTCGCCATGGAATACACCCATTTTTGTTATTAAAAAGAAGTCTGGGTCTTGGCGCCTCCTTCAGGATCTCAGAGAAATTAATAAAACCATGTTCTCCATGGGAGCCCTCCAACCAGGCCTCCCTTCCCCGACAGCTATCCCAGCTAACTATCACAAGATTATTATAGACCTTAAAGATTGTTTCTTTACCATTCCTTTACACCCCCTGGACAGAGAGCGTTTCGCATTTAGCCTGCCTGTAACCAACTTCAAGGGTCCTATGCAGCGCTTTCAGTGGAAAGTCCTCCCACAAGGCATGGCCAATAGTCCCACCCTATGCCAAAAATTTGTGGCACAAGCTGTGGATCCTGTTAGAACACAATGGCCCACTATTTATATTATTCATTATATGGACGATATCCTTCTAGCAGGAAAGACCACCACAGAGGTACTCCAATGCTGCCAACACTTAACTCACAATCTTACCACTTATGGACTCCAACTTGCCCCCAATAAGATCCAGCTCAAAGACCCCTACTACTATCTGGGATTTGAGCTACATAATCAGTCCATAACCACCCAAAAAGTCCAACTTAAAACTAGTCATTTATACACTTTACATGACTTTCAAAAATTTTTGGGAGATATTAACTGGCTTCGACCATACTTAAGGCTCACTACAGGAGACCTCAAGCCCCTCTTTGATATTCTTCAGGGAGACTCAGACCCTCTCTCCCCTCGAGAGCTGTCGCCTGAGGCAAAGGGCTCTCTTCAATTACTAGAAAAGGCAATTCAACAACAACAAGTCACCTTTCTATCATACAAACAGCCCTTCTCCCTCATTATTTGTGCAACCCCTCATACACCTACTGGGGTCTTATGGCAAGATAATCCCCTCTTCTGGGTTCATTTACCCTCCTCCCCGTCTAAGGTCCTAGTCACATACCCATCCCTGGTAGTCAAACTTATTAAGATAGGAAGAGAAAAAAGCCGACAACACTTTGGCAGGGACCCTGATCAGCTCATTCTCCCCTACACTAAAGAACAGCTTAATTGGCTAACCCAAAATAACGATGACTGGATCATTTCCCTTACATCATTTCAGGGCAAGATAGATAATCATTATCCCCCTAATAAACTCCTACAGTTCTCCAGATTACATCCCTTTGTTTTTCCAAAGATAACAGCCACTAAACCATTACAAAATGCCGCCTTGGTTTTCACGGATGGGTCTTCTTCTGGCGTAGCAGCATATGTCATTAACTCACAAAGATTTCAGGTGCAGTCTCCATTTCAGTCTGCCCAACTTGTTGAACTTTATGCCGTTATAAAAGTGTTTAAAAAACTACAGGAGTCACCCTTTAACTTGTACACTGATAGTGCCTATATCGCCCTGTCTGTGCCCCAACTAGAAACAGTGCCATATATCAAGCCCTCTACCAGCGCTGCCAAACTTTTTCAACAACTACAACATCTCATACTACAAAGACAGACCCCATTTTTCCTTAGTCATCTTCGGGCTCATACTGACCTCCCTGGACCCCTTTCACAGGGCAATGCTATAGCAGACAATCATACCCGCTTAGTATGTCCCTTAACCTTAGATCCTATAACGCGAGCCACCCAATTCCACAACTTACATCATGTCAATGCCCACACACTTCGCTTGTTATTCAAAATTACCCGAGATCAGGCTAGACACATTGTTAAAAGTTGCTCAGGGTGCATAACCTTTCTGCCTCTTCCTCACCTAGGAGTTAACCCAAGGGGCTTACTCCCTGGACAAATCTGGCAGATGGACATTACACATATTCCTGAATTCGGCCATTTAAAGTATGTACACGTAACTATAGATACCTTCAGCGGCTTCATGGTTGCCACCCTTCATGGGGGCGAGGCTACAAAAAACATCATAGCCCATACCCTCCAATGCCTTACCACACTAGGAAAACCTCAAACTATAAAAACAGACAATGGACCAGGGTATACCTCCCAGGCATTTCAAGCCTTTTGTGCTCAATTCCAAATCAAACACGTCACTGGCATCCCTTACAATCCCCAAGGCCAGGGCATTGTAGAGCGAGCCCACCAGACACTCAAAAACACCATCAACAAGTTAAAAACCACCACTGCCTATCCGACCAAAGGATCTCCTCGTAATGTTCTCAGCCATGCATTGTTTACCCTTAATTTCCTACAACTTGACGCTCAGGGAAAATCGGCTGCCGATCGCTTCTGGCACCAAGAAACAAAAAATCAATATGCTACAGTTATGTGGAAAGATCCATTAACCTCCAAATGGAACGGCCCCGATCCAGTCCTCATTTGGGGACGTGGGTCAGCCTGCATTTATGATTCTCAGGAAGGCGGCGCGCGATGGCTGCCAGAGCGTCTCGTTAAGCCTGTCAACACCCCAAATCCAAATAACACATAAAGACTCCAGGGATATCTTCCCTGAGAAAATCTCTCTCTCTCTTTTCACAGGACATAAAGTTCTTCATGGAGTCCTTCACTTTGACACTCTTCACATTCCTCATCATCCCCGTTTACGGAGGGTTTGGGCCCCCCGTAAGCCGCGAGCAGCTATACAGACAGCTCTATGGCAACCCATGTGACTGCCCGGGAGGCACAGTGCCCAGTGGATACCTCCGTGCCCACACCGAGGAGCCAGCCCCACAAGGACAGCTTTACAGGAACGCTGCTGCTTCTATGCTAACAAGTCTGGGATCGTCCGAGACAAGATCAAAAAACTACAAGAGGACCTAGTAAAAAGACGCAAAGAACTCTTCGAAAACCCACTCTGGACGGGTCTCAACGGACTTCTCCCCTACCTGCTCCCCACCCTTGGCCCCCTCCTATGCATCCTTCTCTTAATAGCCTTCGGGCCATGGGCTTTTAGGCGCATTACTGACCTCATTAAAAACCAAATCGATGCTGTTTTGGCCAAACCAATCCAAATCCATTATCAGCGGCTAGCAACAGGGGACGGCCTCGAAGAAGGCTATCTTGGCTTCCTCCCCACGGGGACGACATAATACTAAGGGTATGTCTACTCCCCCCACGAGTTGGGGAGGGGTATGGGCACCGAGGTGAGTGCAAAGCAAAGCATTTGCAAGGAAAGGGCTCGACTCACAACGGTCGGCTCCCTTTAACTTTCCTGAGAACATACCTGGTTTGCATAGAGGTTGGTATCAAAAAATCTCTACCTCTCCTCCACAAAAGATACCCAAAACCATCCAATAACGAGCTCTGCTCGTTGGAGGAACCAGGCCTCTGTTCCCTCACTCGGTCAAGGCCCACCTCCTTAAAACAAACAAAAAGGGAGGAGATGTCGGAAGCCATAGAAATCCCCAGGCCTTGCCTAGGCAGAACTTCCTGGTCACAAAACCCAAAGCCCGCGTGCGCCAAACCCAGAGCCCGCGCGCGCCAAACCCAGAGCCTGCCCATTTCCTTGTACCTCATATGGCATCGCCCTGTCCTAGCCTATCAGCCCGCGACAAGTACCTCGCCACCCTATGACATAGCATATCCCACCCCCATCTGACATAGCTATATATATAACCCGCCATCGTAATAAAATTTTGAGGCTTGATCAGATCCCTGTCTTGCCTCCATTCTTCGCGTCTCCTGTCTCCCCTTTTTTTCTCACCCTCAACAGGTTTCTTCCCCTCGTCCCACGTTGCATTGTCCTGCCGGTCGGGACAATGGACCACTTCCCAGGCAACCAGGTTTTACAATTAACTTTCTAATAAAAAGCAGAGAAATTTCCCAGAAATGTCCTAGAGCCAACCTATTTCTTTTACGAGCAACTGAAATCAACAGAGACATCTCTAAATACCTGTGCCTCATTCTGGATGTATCTTTAGCATGATTTGTATTAAGAACATAATTAAACATTAAACTCCATTAATTTCTTTAGAATTTTTCATCTCAATTTTACAGTGTTAGATGGAACTATTAAGCCACTGAAATTTTAATTTAAATGGTCTTGTAATAGATGGAGCTATTATATGAATAATCATCCTTGCTTTCATTTAAATTTCAGTCAAAAAATATTTCGAGAGAAGAAAATAAATAACTAGTACATGTTCCACAGGTAACTTCGGAACCTTGAACCATTCAACAGCTGAATTCAGTTCAGCAGCATCAAAACTACAGTGAATTATTCTTTCAAAACATCACTTTACAGTGATCTACGTACAAGGTCTCATCGGATGCTTCTCACTTTCTAGAAATGGATCTAAACTTCCCACGCCGATGTGTTCTCGTGCACCGAGTTTAATGTGCAGCCTTCAGGGCTGAAGAAAACGACGGGGAACAACTCACCGAGCTTCCCGTTGCTTAGTCTCTTTTGTTCCACGTGGCCTTTAAGCGCTCTCACTTTTTTCAGCTTAGCTTCCTGATTCTCAGCTATTTCTTTTAGCCTCTTAAGCTTCTCCTGCTCTGCAACCTGTTGCTGTTGACGCTGGTCTTGCTGTTTCAGAAACTTTAAGCGCTGCTCCTAAAGATAAAAGCCATCATCAGGCATATAATTTCAAACAGGGGTACCACTAACCCGCAAATAATCTAACCACAATGTGAGGTGTCGACACCTAGGTGCACGTGTCACACTGTCCTGTTCTCACCATCTGTCCTGTTACACAGCCACCAGAACCACCTTGGAAGCTTGTTAAAAACACACTCCCGGCCCCAACCCCAGAATCTCCTGGGGGTAAGATCCAGGAACCAGTGTTTTAAATCCAAGTGGTTCTCATGTAGCAAGCAAGCCGTGAACCTTCAACTAGTTTACATGAACTGTGAATACAATTTTAAAAACGAGCTCATGGAGAGATGGGAGGCAGTCTAAGAGGATTGTTAAATGAAAAGCGTTGGAGTCGAATTTGGATTCAAACCCAAGCACTGCCACTTACTACTACGAGGCTGGGCAAATTACACAACCTCACCGAGTATACAAGTCTGTTTCTTTACCTATAACATGGATGATTACTAATAACGACCTCATAGGGCTGCAGTGAGGATTAAATGAAATGTGAAATGTAAGTCTCTTTGTACCTTACATAGTTAGTATATACTCAATAAAATACACTTAGAAAAGAGGCAAAGAACTACTTAACGCCTTTAGAAAACTCAAGTATGCAACTTAAAATTTTATTTCTAGGATATTAAACATTTTAAAACTGAGTAATAGAGCCCACGCAATTTATAATAAAGGCTACACTTCTCAGATTAATATGCCTAAAACATATAAATAACACAGAAATACACATAAGTAATATGTAAACACATAAAAACACATGAAAAACATATAAATAATACAGAAATAGTTTCAGAATAAGGATCTGAAGCTAGCGATTTCCTCTGCTAACAATCAACCTTTTGATTCGAATTCATGTCCTCACTACTCAAGGAATGGACAGTAACATCACCTGGGAGCTTGGGAGAAATACAAGTCAGCCTCCAACCCAGACTTACTGAGTCAGAACCTGCATTTTGAACAAGATCCCCAGGTGATTCGCATGCATACCAAAGAGTGAGAAGCAATGACACACACGACTTTGGAAAACTTGGTGTCCGGGTGCAGAGGAAGCCTAGGAGGTGTTGCACAGAAGGCACAGTGCGTGCGGAGAACCCCGGCCACGCTTCAGAGTCCTGCTGGGTAACGGGCCATGTCTAACCATCAACTGTCGACCCCAGTGTCAGTGAACTTATGGTCACTGAAGGGCTGGTCAGTCGCAGATCCTGAGCGCTTAGATCAGGGGCTGGCAGACGACGGCCTGCAGGTGCAATCAGCTGGCTATGTCTGTTAAGTACAGTTTTACTGCAACAGCCACATCTATTCATTAACCTACTGTCTATGGCTACTTTCCTTCTACACCTGCAGAGCTGAGGCAGCACAGCCTGCAAAGCCTACAATATTTCCTCTAATATTTACAACGAAAATTCGATGACATCTGGTTTAGACTAGAAGC
This sequence comes from Rhinolophus hipposideros, assembly GCF_964194185.1. Classification (NCBI taxonomy): domain Eukaryota; kingdom Metazoa; phylum Chordata; class Mammalia; order Chiroptera; family Rhinolophidae; genus Rhinolophus; species Rhinolophus hipposideros. The sequence goes on from NC_138072.1 coordinate 12,893,521, forward strand.
CTACAGCTGGCAGAAGCAGCAGTGATGAGATTGGTTTTGATAGTCATGGAAAGGCTTCTTCTATTTTCCTTGTTCAAGGCCAGGATAAGTATTAGTTTGTGGGTGGAAAATGTCCCCAAGTAAAGGCAAGCAGCTTGTTATCAGTGCTGAGAAGCAGAAGGGGACAGTGTTGGCATTAGCAGACTTTAAAGTTTCTCTTGCTGTCACCACGATGCAAGACAAGCTCAGCCCAGAGTAAGTCCTCTGATACCGGCCACAGCTTGATGAGAGTCAGGGGGCAGAAAGACCTTGAACGACTGACATGATTTAAGGGCTTCTACAAAATGCCGTAGCAAAGAGAAGAAAGCACCCCACAACAGGTGGCTTCTGGGTTGAAAGCATCCGCTCCTACCTGTGAGGTGAGTGGCTTAATAATGAGGGCAGAAAGGAAACAGCTCTGAGCGTACACCAACAGTGGTGGCCTGTTAGGGCTTTTAAAACCAGACATTACCTTAGTAGCCAGCATCTGCTGCTGGGCCTCAATCTGTTGCTGCTGGCGAGATGCCATTTCCTGAAGTTCTGCCAGAGTCAGATCCATCCGAGGACTATTAACCTACAAATAAAAAACACAACCAATCTACTTACTGTAAAGTGGTCATAGAGATTTCTCCCTCCGAGGCCTATTTATATGATGTGTAAGCTTCACTTGGACTAACATTACAAAATTATTTAGCCATTTTTCTTTCATAATATTAAAGAGAGCATTAATTTGTGTATTAATACCCCCCCAACATTGACTTATTAAGATGTAAAACATTGGGGGGTGGGAGATGAGGGTAAGGGGGATCAAATATATGGTGATGGAAGGAGAACTGACTCGGGGTGGTGAACACACAATGGGAGTTATAGATGATGTAATACAGAATTGTACACCTGAAATCTATGTAAATTTACTAACAATTGTCACCCCCAATAAATTTAATAAATAAATAAAAAGATGTAAAACATACTACTAATATACAGACCATATTACTAACATACACACTTTTAAGTGGTAAATTTAAAATTAAATACTTTCAATAGTGACATAAATGGAACAATTTAGAATTACTTTGTTCTACAGTTAATTTATATTAGGAAAGTAGTGTTTGATCATATTAAACAGGCTACTGGGGCACTGGCAGTAAACCCAAAATACAGTCATGAGAACAACCTTTAAAATATGACACTAGCATAAAAAAAAATTCAAGACACATTGGATCATCAGGTACAAAAAGCAAGATTCCCACTATCAAATATCTATTCAACATGGTCCTAGAGGTTCTAACCAATAAAACAGAACAAGAAAAAGAAATAAATTGTATCCAGATTGGAAAGGAAGAAGTTAAACTGTCTTTAACTTATAGACAACATAACCATCTATGAAGAAAATACTACGGAATCTAAAAACGCTACCAGAATACATTAATTAGCAAAATAGCACAACTGTATTTCTATATATTAGCAAAACCAGAAATTGAAAAAATAATTTAAAATATCATTTATAATGGCATAAAAAAAACTAAGTACTTAGGAATAAATTTAACAGAAGATGTGCAAGTCCTATACATTGAAAATTTCAAAACACTGCTGAGAGAAAGACAACCAAAATAAATGGAGAGATATACGCTGATATTCACAAATTGTCAAGATGGCAATTCTTCCCAAACTGATCTATGGAGTCAACAGAATCCTAACCAAAATCCCAGTAGGCTTTTTTGTATAAATTGACAAGCAAATTCTAAAATTCCATAGGGAAATACAAAGGATCTAGAATAGCCAAAACAACTTTGAAAAGGATAAAGTTGGAATACACTACCTGACTTCAAGACTTACAATGTTTCAGTAACCAATACAGTGTGGTATTGACATCCAGAGACAGAAACAGATGAATGGAACAGCAGAGTACAAAAATAGACCCACACATACGTGGGGCAATTGATTTTAGACAAAGGTGCAGAGGCAACTGAGTGGAGAAAGAATAGTCTTTTCAACAAATACAGCTTGTACAACTGGACATCCACATACAAAAAAAAGAAGTTTAATTCTCACACCGCATGCAAATGTTAACTCAAAATGGATCATAAACTTCAGTGTAAAACTTAAAACTGCAAAACTTCTAAACTGAACAATTACACTTTATCAAAGTTAAAAATAAGCTGCAGGCTGGAAAAAATATTTTCAAATCATATATCTAATCAAACACTTGGATCCAGAATATGTAAAGAACTCTCAAATTCAGGAATAAGAAAGCAAAAAAAAAACAAAGAATAAAATGAGCAAAAGAAGGGGGCAAAAAAGAGACAAAATGGGCAAAAGAGTTGAATACTTCACAAAAGAAGATACACAAAGGCAAACAAACACACGAGAAGATACCCAATATTGTTAGCGATTAGAGAAATACAAATTATAACCACTATGTAATACCACTACACACCTACTAGACAGCCAAAATTAAAAGGATCGACCATACCAAATATTGGCAAAGATGGAAAAACTGGAATTTTGGTGGCAATGCAAAATAAAACAATCACTTTGGAACATTTTGGCAACTTCTTAAAAAGTGAACATACCAGATGACGCAGCCATTCCACCCATCAGTATTTACTCAAGAGAAATAAAAGCACTTGTCCACACAGACTTGTACCCCAACATTCACAGCAGCTTGATATGGAGTAGCCCAAAACTGTAAACAACCCAAATGTCCATCAACAGCTGAGAGCATAAACAAACTGTAGGATATCCAAGGCAATGAAATACCTCTCAACAATTAACAGGAATTAACTATTAATATACACAACAAAATGGATGAATGTCAAAATAATTATGCTGAGTGAATTCAGACAAAAAGAGTACATACTGGATGATTCCACTTACGGAAAATTCCAGAAAATACAACAATTTACAGTGACAGAAAGTGAACTGGCTGGTGGTTCCTTGTGGATGGGGAGGGAAGCAAGAAGGGAAGGAGAACAAAAGGCCACGGAAAACTTTTGTGGGTGATGGGCATTTTCATTCTCTTGGTATTATGGTGATGGTTTTACCAGTGTATACATTATGTCAACCTGTGTACTTGAAATGTGTATAGTTTATTGTATGTTGATTATACTTCAATAAACAAACAACCAAAAATACCCATTGAGGGGGAAGATACAGTGTGTCAAGATGCACTCAAATCCTCTTAATGGCTAAGACCATTCTTGTCATCCTGTATCAGCCTTTCATCACTACAAGAGAACTCTAAGATGAAAATAGAAATAAGAAGAATTTGAGGAAAGGCACAGGAGGGAGCAAGATCTACTTTAGATAATCTGGATTCTAACATAAATTCACTGTAGATTGGAGAAAGTTAACCTAGCTAATCTTCAACAGTATTAAAAATTATGAGCTCTGAAAAGAAATCGTATACAAGGCACCCCAGAGATATCTGGGGACATTCATATGCAATAGCAAGAGCACTAATATATAATTTTCCGTTTTTAGAAGCACTACAGCAACAAATAAAATCACCAAAAAACATCAACAAAAATGATCTTAAATTTGCTCCACATTTGTTTTGCTCTGAATTTGTGGTACAATAACACTGTAGAGATCACTGAAATTCATTGTTTCTACGAAAGAAATCTAAAATCACCTTTTAAAAAAGGGCCATCCTTAATAATCTACTGAACAACAAGGTAAAAAGGAAAGAGACTGAAAGATTAAAAGGCAGTAGCAGTGTAGTATATGAATGTATAGCATGGGTGAAAATGGTTACTTACCCCATTCTCCTTCCTTCGATGTTCACCGGGAACTTTTACACCATTTCTTTTTAAGCCTGGATCCTGAGACCTTGGTCCACTCACTAGGCACAAAATTCAAAACTATAAATTAATACCACAAATAAATGGTGATGGAAGGAGAACTGACTCTGGGTGGTGAGCACACAATGGGATTTATAGATGATGCAATACAGAATTGTACACCTGAAATCTATGTAATTTTACTAACAATTGTCACCCCAATAAATTAAAAAAAAATTTAATACCCAAGTTGACAGATACTGTAAGTACCAGTTCATTTCTGAGTTCTGTAATGATTGCCCTTCGATATTTTCAATTGAAAGCATACTTGAAATATTTTCTAATATCAATGGTATTAAGGTATCATAATTCTGCCTGTTTTAGAAAACCTTACTTGGAACAGTGCACGGTGAGCACTACAAAATGCCAGATGGTAACTGTTCCCTGGGAAGCTGCATGATTCAGAGGAAGAAAAACGAACAAGATAAGTGTACTTCTGATTATGGGTAATTCAAACCATTTGCTAGAGTAGCTCCTCCTACTTCTCCGTTTAGCTAGTCCGTAGTGAAATCAGAAACAGTTTCACTGAAAGAATTCAGTGAAAATTAAATCAATCCATCCTTGTGCTCATTAACAGTGTTTGTAACTTCTATGGGAAGAAAGCAACTGAAAAATACAGCAAATGGTATTTTGAATATTTGGCTTATTGAGGGCATTTGGTGGTAATCCGTAAGTACTATGAAATATGTCCCCATTTAGTTAAGTAAAAAAATTTCCATATTCTTAGTTTGGAAAAGTACTAACTGGAAAACACTGTATTCTGCTTTTTTTTTTTTTTTTATGAATTTTATTGGGGAACAGTGTGTTTCTCCAGGGCCCATCAGCTCCAAGTCATTGTCCTTCAATCTAGCTCCAAGTCCAGTTGCTGTTTTCCATCTTAGTTGCAGGGGGCACAGCCCACCATCCCATGTGGGAATTGAACTGGCAACCTTGTTGTGGAGAGTTCGCTCTGTAACCAACTGAGCCATCCAGCCGCCCCTCCGGCAGCTCCTTGTCTTCAATCTAGTTGTGGAGGGCGCAGCTCACTGGCCCAAGTGGGACTCGAACCAGCAACCCTGTTGTTCAGAGCTGGCGCTCTAACCAACTGAGCCATGCAGCCACCCCTGTATTCTGCTTTTTGGCTAAGAATAATTTTCTAAGCCAAAAGATACGGGTCTCTCAGTACCACTTAATGCATAAGGGGAAAACAGTCTTAATTTAAACTGATATATCATAAGAAACAAATAATATCAACAAAGAATTTTTAAAACACATGAAATTAAGCTTATATTTGTACTTCCAGTAATCAGAAAAATTATTAAATTATTTCTCAAGAAATCTCTTGAATCAAACGTCTACTGTACCTGCCTTGAAGCTCAGCACCAATCCCCAAACCAATAAATTAAGTTACCTTCAGAGCCAGGTATCACATTTACACCTAACTCTAGCATGTTAGGTTTATTTTTGAAATAGTTACATTTTCTGACACAATAGCTCCGGATAATCTGTCACAATATTTCTGCAAGAAAATTAAATCTATCATTTAAGAATAACTGCTTTCTTTGTTGCCTCAAAGAGAGCACTGAACCATCTCCTTAGCATGTTCAGTTACATAATTAGAGTACAAGGCAAGGGATTTAAAAACAATTTCATACACATCCTGGATCCCCGGTTCTAGTTAAACCAAAAAAAAAAAAATATATATGGCAATAGTCTCTTGTTCCAAAATCTAGAAGTCTACACCAAAAAGGCTAGCACCTTACTAAAGGAGACATTAAAAAGCAATCCTGTTTTATCCCAATTTAAACACTATGTGGCACTGCTGTTTTGTGACATGTGAAAACAGCTCCTTTATCTGCGGATTATATTTCTCACATTACAGACACACCGAAACTGCATATTGCACTATTGAGAGGCTGTTTAATAATTAACCCAGTGCTATGCTGGAGGCTATTTGAACTGGTAGATGAACGGGTAAAATTCAACTCATTTATTAGAAAAGGATGTTTGCAGGAATGTAAATAGAGAACAAAATAAAAATAAGGTACAGATGTCAATTTAAAACTACAAAAAAAGGCTTAGGAAAAAATAAGTGTTTATTTAAATTAAAACGACAGACACCAGTGATACTGAAAGGCATGTCAAACAGGCTGGTTGAGGTGATTCAAGTTCCACTCCTGGCTCTGTGTCTAGCTGTGTGGCCTCTGATAAGTCATTTAACCCCTAAGTATCAACGTTTCTCATCTACAGAGTGGAAGAGGCCAGACTAAGTCAATTCTGTGGTCCCCACACTCTGGGTACCTTATGGGTACCATATGGATATTCACATTAAAGCAATAAAACTGAGATTTTTAACATCCAATAATTAACATCTATTACCTTAATTTTTACTCCCAAGAATTATATACTGAAGGCACAAACCCTCAACCCTCTATTTTAAAAGTTCCATTTCCAGAAATACCTAGTAATCCTTCTTCAACCAATGGCTTCCCACTGAGAAGAGACCTTCCCACAGATCTCAGATCTGAAACTGCTAACTCTCCCACATCCTACAAGACCTCCTCGGTCCCAGGGATGGCTATGTCCTTCATGTCTGGCACTGCTTTCAGCCCATTATTTCTCCACCTTCAGGTATTGCCTTCTACCCTCTCCTCACTGTCATCTGTAAACCCTGGTTACAACCCTGGTCACCACCCGCTCACTCCTGTGTTCCCTCCACTCTGAGTCCTGCCTTCATTCTGGGTGACTTTCCTACTCCATGGCCAGCCTCTTGGCTCTGTGGCTTCCTGGTCCCCGCTGTAATTCAGGCTCATTTCATGGCCACGCTGGAACCACATCACCTAGAAGTGCTCTACCTCTGAAATCTTAGTTTCAAACACTCTACTTTTGGACCATGATTTCCGCTCACTACGCCCCTTCACTGACCCGAGACTTGCAGTCTCTCTACCTGCCCACTCTTTCCCCACAGCTTCGATGGCATCCTGCCTGTCTCCTCTTCACCCTGTCCCACGGACCTTCCACTGCATTGGTCTGGCCAAACCCCAACCTTAGGTCAATCCAACCCCCTTCTTCTCCTCTCACAACCCTCTGGGCTGGAGAAAAATCACCCGGTCTCATGGTCTGCGAGCTCTCTCGTGGCCTCTGCAGGCCCCAGAGCCTGCCTTCCCCAGAGGGCCTCTCTCCTGTGCTCCACAGTGGCTCACACTACCACCCACCTCCATCATCACTTTTAGATGATTTCACCTCTGACTTCAGAGAAAACAAATGTTTTCAGAGGAGAAGTCCCTCAACGTGCTCCCACGAATGCACACATGTATCTGCATGTGCAACAGTTTTCTTTCTGTCCTGTTACAATGGAGACTCCCTCCTCTGCCTATGAGAAAGTCTCGCTGCCAGCGCTGACGGAGCACCTACCTAGTGAAATGCCCATCAAATGTTCCCTCTCTTGCTTGTGTTTTAGCTTCCTGCTCTCCTGACTCCTTCCCACCTGCATTAAAAACTATCGTGCAACTTCTCTCGTCTTCAAACAAAACAAAACAAAACAAAACCATGCCCTTGTCTCCCCATGACAGCCAGGTCTCAGAAGAGTGGTCTCTCCTTGCTGGTGCCACATCCTTACCTCATTCCCCCCTCACATCACCTGGGTTCTGATCATACGCCACCTCTCCCCCAGGCCCTCCAATGCATGAAATCAAAGTTCAAATCTTTGTGGTGACTCATCGAATGCTACCTACCAATATCCCGGCCAGGGGGGCGTTCGTGACGAAGGAAGAAACGCACTTCACTCCTCTGACTTCCAAATCTCTGCAGAACATCAAACATCCGCTCATTATCAGCAACTGGACGTTCTAAAAGAAACAAACAGAAATTGAGTTATCTGCAGATAAAAAGACAAACATATCGTGTATCATCGATCCTTCGTGCAAATTATGCACTGTGAATGTAGGAAATACTGAGCATCTTAAGTCACTGTTTTTCATAAAAAGAACCCTTACAAAATGAATTATCACAGATTTTCCACACATATGATCAGTGTCAAACGTGGGTGGAGACCTGGAAAGAGGAATGGAGCTGGGCCGGCTTTTCAGGAGCTCAAGAGCATAATGCAGTGAGCTGCTTATGAGCCATTTAACCTCTGCGGGTTTCAAAAGTTCCTGTTACATAGGAAGGTCTCTGAGGTCCCTTCTAACTCTAATGGTTGTATGAATCTCTAAATATACAAACCAATTTTTAAAACAACTTTCTAAATAGCCTAGTTTTACTGTCTATTAGGCTATTTATAAATCATAATTTTACTATGTTTGAAAATAAAAAGAAGTCATATGTTCTCTCCACTCCAAGAGAGAGAACATTTCTAAACAATAGGTTATTTACTGCACTGAAAATATATCTATTTGGCCACTTCAGTGAGACTGCCAGTTGTCAGAACTTTTCTAGAGACAAAAAGAAGTACTTGGCTAAATACCCTAATAGATGGGAATTTCAAGAGAAACAATGTATCTTGAGCTCCCCTCAAAAAACTTCCAATCTCAAGGGATCTGGATATAAAAAAACATATGATAAGGTCTGAGGATGCAATTCTTTAAACCCAAGAAGCCAAGTAATGTATCATTTTTAACATAAGAATGCTGAAATAGCCTAAGAAAACTGAATGCACTTGTCAGTAATCAAAGACACTATCTAAGCACTTAAATAAACAACATGGGCAGAAAATGGAGCAGCCAAGCGTTCCGCAGCCAATTTTGTGAACTAACCCTGAACTTAATCGGCCTGGTTGCAACAAACAGTGCAGTTCTGGTTCTATTTACAGTAACATAACATACTGTGTTGACACAGACACTCCTCTTCTACAAAACAGAAATTTTAACTAATACCCTTTCCGCTCCCCCGCAAAGGAAACAACCATGTCTGAGTACTCATCTCCCCAAAAGAAATTCTGAGTAGACCCTCCACCGCCTCTCTCTCTCTTTCTTTATTTCAAGAGAAGTGACGTGAAATCTCTGGGTTCCAGAAGCAGAGAGAAAACTCTTTGGAAGTAAAACAACTTCCAGTCCATGCTGGGTTGGACCTTCTTAAAAGGGCAGGAACGTTCTTGTAAGGTCTAGGAGCTAAGGTCCTGATGGCCTGTGATGACAGAAGATCAGGCTTAGGCCTGCACTTGCTGAAATACACTTCAAAGGTCCTCAAAGCCTGCTAACACCCCACTTCCAACCACATCTAGCATCCGTGCCTCTGTGACTCTGAACACGCCATTCCTGACCTGATAATCGCTCCCAGCACCCCTTTGTCCTCCTGCAGATGAGCACGTCCACCCATCACACTGTATTATGAATGTCTGCTCAAACGTGCTTCTGCTTTAAGGCAGGAAACTTCATCTCTCTACCCCTCACAATCGAGTGTGATTGCAAGCCCGTAAGAGGAATCCAGGGGATGGTCTCTGCGCCAATGAGTGGGTAGTAAGGAAAAATGGAGATGGCAAACAACAGCCACTCATTTTCAAAGACTGTCCGTGAAAGAAAATGAGAAACCTGAGAAGCTAACAAAATGAAGTAATATACTTACTATTTTAGAAAAGGGGCACACTGGACAATTTATAGCAAAAAAGGAGTAGCTGAAAACATAATAGCTATTACTGAGAGCTAACACTAAATGTGCCAGGGGCTACTCTAAGCCCCCTTCGAATATTATCTCCTGGAATCCTCACACAATCCTATGAGATATACTCAATAATTACCCCAATTCTATAGATAAAATACTTGAGGACTAAAGAGATTAAAAAAGCTTGCCTTAAATTATGAAGCTAGTAAACCACAGAGACAGCATTTTGATACCCAAGACCTTGCTCTTAATCACGCCATACAAACAACCCTCAAATGAATTATGAATTCACCAATCAAAATCCCAACAGAATTTTTCACAGAACCTTTGCAAAGAAAGTCTAAAATTTATCTGAAAAAGAAAATATACAAGAATAGCTCAGGTAATTTTTTTTTTGAAAAAGCAGAAGAATGAAATAAGCACTTGCCTTAAAGATACCTAATATGTTATAAAACTATAGTAATTAAAACTGGTTCTGGGGCGGCCGAATGGCTCAGTTGGTAAGAGCGCGAGCCCTCAACAACAAGGTTGCCGGTTCAATTCCTACATGGAATGGTGGGCTGCGCCCCCCGCAACTAAGACTGAAAACAGCGACTGGACTTGGAGCTGAGCTGTGCCCTCCACAACTAGATTAAAGGACAACGACTTGGAGCTGATGGGCCCTGGAGAAACACACTGTTCCCCAAAATTCCCCAATAGAAATAAAACAAACACACAAACAAACAAAGTGGTTCTGTCCTAAATAAGAAGATAAAACTAAAACAAAGTGACTAAAGCTGAAAGAACGTAACTTTATGTAAGATATGACATAGGACGTGAAGTGTCACATCAATGAGGCAGAAACCCAACTATTCAATATGACACTTAAGATTCACTATCCACTTGGGGAAAAATATTAAATCCCTAAAACACACTAGTCACAAATATGAATGAGGAAGGGGACAGGAAGGGAGGGGAAGGGAGGAAAGGAAAAGACTTGTAGTATGAAATAAAAGGAGAGGGTGTTTATTAAAGTCTTGGAGTAAGGAAAGGATTTTCCCACAAAAATGCCTGAGGTCCAGAATAGAGCAGTTTTTGTTTTGTTTTGTTTAATGCCTACAAATCAAGAGGGAAAAGGCAAAAACAAAAGGAAACATGAGCAAAGGCTATGGGAAAAAAAGATTTTTTTGTTTTTAAACAGAAACTCAAGTTGCCAATAACCTAATGAAAAAATGGGCAACATCAGGTCAGCAAAAATTAATATATGATTATTTTTGTAAGAATAGCAATTTTTTTTGGCATTCAATATTACTTTACATTAGTTTCAGATGTACATCATAGTGGTTAGATATTTATATAATTTCTGAAGCGATCCCCTCGATTAGTGTAGTACACACCTGGCATTCATTATACATAGTTTTTGCACCATTATTGACTATATTCTCTGTGCTGTAATTTATTTTGTAACTACCAATTTGTAAAAGTTAATGTGTTATTGTATCAACTGTTGATAAGGGATACTATCAGAAATAACTGGTAGGAGTACACACTTACATAGCTTCTGTTGAGGGAAATCTGGCAATATACATTTTAAAATGTATGACGATTTAACTAAGCAATTCCACTTCTGAAATGCTTCAAGTGATCGAGAGGCTCCCGAAAGGATTTTTATTGCAGCATTTATGTAAATGTAAAAAGAAGAGTAGAATTTATTTAAATGTTTGTGAATAAATAAATGATTAGATGAACTATAGTTGATGCAGACTATGGAAAATTATGATTAAAAATAATGCTGTAGATTTATACACACTAACTAATTTGAAAAGATCTCCAAGCTATGTTGTAAGGTAAAACAGTAAAGTGCAGGATATTCGTATACATGACACTATCTACATAAAGAAGAAAATAGAGGAAGAGACAACCTACAAAACTATTTCTACAGTTATGTATAAATGCAAAGAAAAAGGTCTGAAAAGTTATCTGCTTAAATTATAAGCAATTACATCACGCAATCAGGGGATGGGGATAGAAAAGAGACTTCTGTCTATATAATTTTCTCTTTTATAAAAAGAACACATCCAGGTGTTATTTGTCTTTTTTTTTTTAATTTAAAAAAATTAGAAGAAAATCCTTTAAACATCATCATCACATTGCTAAGGGTTACTGAACTCAAGTGAGCAGGATATTAGTGAAAAGAGGGAATAGGTGGATCAATAGTTTCAAGAGTGTGAGCCTTAACAAAGAGGAAGAACACTCCTTCCTCTAAGGAAATCAGAAGAAAGGGTGGGCACACACTCAGAAAGATTCTACGTCAGAGGAAGAAGACTGAGGAACTCCAATGAGTAGTTTCAACCATCTCAGTAAAACATAAAGCAAGGTAGTTTGCTGAATGCAAGGAGGCGACCAGAAACGGATAGAAGCTCATTTATTCATTCAGTAAAGATTTACTGAGCACCTACTGGAGACCAGGCACTGTCCCTGAACTGGGTGCAGCAATGAACAAGATAAGCAGAGTCTCTATTCGGGGAGTTTACACTCTAGTGCATGTGTTTGGGGCTGCAAGGACTAAACAGGCAATATACCAATCAATACGCACAAAAAAGAGTGACACGTGTTATGCAGAGGATTAAATCAGGATGATACAACAGAGACCTTAGCAAGATGCTCAGGAAACACCTCTGCAAGGAGGTAACATTTTAACTGAAATCCAAGTGACCGGAAGGACCAGCAATGACAATACGGAGGGAGAGCAACGCAGGTCATGGCAACAGGCCAATGGCTCTGTGGTGGGAAAGAGCTTAGTTTGGTTTATTCAGAAATATAAAAAAAGATGCAGAAGGGGGCAAGGAAGGAAATGGTACAAGACGAAAACAAACCTATAAGACTTCACAATCTAAGATCAAGGGCTTGGATTTTATTCTAAGTAGAAAAAAAGCCACTCCACAGTTTCAACAGGGAAGTCAAACTATCCAATTTTCATTTAAAAAGGATTATTTGGGTTTCTTTATGTGAATGGCCTAATCCAGCTCCTACCACCTGAAAGTTAAGAATAAGCAATTCCAGGTGAGTGCAGAAGACATTCTAGCACACCCGCCTGTGGGAAAGTCAAGCAAAGGTGAAGAATACGAGGACTTGCCTGGTAAGGCGTGAGCGCTCAGCTCAAGTCAGAGCTCACCAATGGTGTGAACCCAATTACCGCAGTGTGTGACCAGGCGCCCCCAGAGGAGAAAAAGGAACAGTGGGAGTTCAGCCTGGCTGTAGAGGAACAAGGCAGAGCTTATGAAAAATTACTCCCACATCTACAAACGCCTAAGGGGCCAAAAAGAAACCAGGCTGTCCCATTTCAGAGACCAAAGAACTACACGGGGGAGGACTGATTTCAAGGTTAAAAGAATGCCTATGATTTCAACACTGCCTTCTCCAACACTGAATAGCTTTTCCTAATAACCTTGAACAGCTTTCCCTAAAAACCTACAAAAACTTCGAGAGGGCACAAACCATCAGGGTGCCTCAAATTTCTAATTAAGCAAAGCCTAAGCATACAAAAAATACTTTCGGGCACCATACATTTTACCGTAACCCCCCAGAAGCTTCTACCTGGTATATCAGCTGCCGGTCCTTGGACCTTTTCTACTGTGCTGTCTTCACTGTGTTGCAGAGAAAGAAAACAGCAGAAAGACTTTATGTCACAGCAAAGCTGGATCAAGAACACCACCTCCTGAAGGACACGCTAGTCTACAGTTTCTCTGTGGATAAACACCAGCATCACACACGACCGTGTGTGCAAACCAGTAGTAAGAAAAGCCGCAAGGACTAACGCACAAGGCGGCCTGGGTCTCATACCTGAGCCACACCACACTTCAGCCAAATGGCAATCGCTCTCGCCGGGTTCTTTACACAAATCCACCACATCTCTGCACACTGTTTCTGGGGTGACTGGAACTTCTGTGAAGTGCTGCTCATTGTTGCTGAGGTACACCGTCAGAAACATCTGGAAACAAACAGAAACACAACAGTTACCAGTACTGTCCGCACTGCTGATGGTCACTTTGTTCACCTATATTTCCTTCCCCAAACAGTCTCAGTCAAGTGTAAACGTTCAGCAAAACAGTATGGCTGTCCTCTGGCCCAAGTGGGGGGAGGGACCCGGAGCTCTGCTGAGGGGACTCTGCCACCTCCAGGAGCAGGGCCTGCGGAGCCCTGGAGTCCAGTCTAACCAGTTCACACTACAGGTCAAATTAAATCTCTAACCTTTTATTTACATGATTTGCTTACTAAATACATATCTAGTTGTTAGTTTGTGCCAGACCCAAACTCCAAACTCCAAAGAGCTCCCTGTCAGTCCTTGAGGGTAGTCAGGGGACAGCGAGCTAACATTCTCATTTATGCACAGCCTCTGCTTGGAAGGATACGTGAGAACACAGCATGTGCTCCTTCTGAAGGAAGACTGGGATGGGAAACAGGGGGCAGAACTTGAAGGGAAACCTAATATTTATACCATGTGACATTACCTATTCAAAAAATTGTACTTTTAAAAGTAAAATGTTTTCATCAAATTAAAGGCCTACTTTAAAGTGTAATACTTCATCAATAGGTGGGAGTAGAAATGATTAGCTGTTACGCTAAGACATATGTGACCTTGTATATAAATATTCAGGCCAGCAGAGGGTTTAAATCTAAAACTCATTAACAACCTTTCTCCCAGTAAAAATAGACACTGTGTCTTAAGAACACTGCTACTAAAGAATTCACGTTTTCACACCTGTTAAATTACCAAAAAAAGTGCTGTTTATTCCCAGTGCTGAAGAAACAGAGCAAAACAGCAAACAAACTGTCCATAGCGATAGCGGTCAGTAACCCCGTGTTCATGCAACTCAATGAGAGAGAAGACTGTGCACAAGAGGAGGTCAGTGAGCTCAGCTGGGGCGGGGCGGGGGTAGGGGGGGAGGTACGGTACTCGCTCCTTCTTGCACTAAACCCATGTTTTCTTAAGGGAATCCAAGTTCCATTTCTTGCCACCTAAGCTCTGTACTTGCAAAAACGTGTAGAAAAGAAATAACTCGAAACACAGAAGGTAACCCATTACAACTAGAAGGTAACCCAGAAAAATGACAACAGTGAATACTGTTGAAACAATAAATACAACGAATGAAAAAAAACCCAAACTGCAGTTTCCCAGGATGAGCTCGGAAGCTTTTGAGCTAATGACAGCGGGTTTTGCACACTCTGATAAACAGGATTACATAAAGAGACATAGTTCTAGGTCTCAACTTGGCCAACAAGGCAGCACTTTAAAACTGTTACAAAAAAATCATCAAGGCTTGAAAAAAAAAATAACAAAGGTTAACTAAGCTCACAGAATTCCCCCAGGTGATGCTCTGGCAAAATATATAGCACACTGAATGACAGAAATAAACAATTTACACTTTAGTATGAAACAGAACTTCTCTCTTCCATCCTCCCCACACACCCCAAAACTGTCTTTGAGTTAAACACTTCAAAACTAATAACTTTTCCCTTGTAAATATGAAACTTGGAGGTGTTAATATTAAATACAGAAATATTTAATATACAATCTATATACTAAACACACACTGTATCAACAAATAAAAGGCAATCGCACCTTACCGTGCACTGTCATCTTTCAGAGTGCTTTCACATACATTATCTCAGATAAGCAAAACAGGTGTTATTTTCTCTTTATAAATGGGGGGGCGGGGGAAGGCTCAGAGAAGTGATCTACTTGGGTACTAAAATGAGAGGCTCAGGGTACAATTCTGTTCTTCTGATCCATCCTCTCCTCTTTCAGGTCCTTATAGCAGGAGGATATCAGGAAAGGCTCTATTTAACCACAGTAACCCAAACTTTAATAGCGATTTGGCCCTTTACTTTCTGGAAAACAACAGCTTCGTTTATTAAAAAGGAGAATTACAAATAAGAATGAGATTCCTTTTCCCCTAAACACCCACAGGATTAATTAACACTGGTGTGAATGGCAGGTGCACGAGGTGACCCCATTTCTACCTGTCCTGTATGAAGATGAGCTCCGCGGTGATTTCAGTAATTGCACTCAAGTCTTCGATGCTGGGCCAGCAAGGCGACATTGCTGCCGATTCCCTGGCAGGGGAGCTGGGTCCCAACGCCAGGTTTGTTAATAATTAGACTACCTTAGGGAAGTAATGTCACCTCCCCGAATCTTAGCCTCCTCATCTTCAAAATAAGAGTCTTTAAATTCCCAAGGAGCTACCATTTATTTTAGGTGTTTATGAGGTGTCAGAGTAAAAGCCAAGGTCTTCACAACAGCCTACAAGTTGGAAGTTAGCGATTCAGGCATGAGGAGAGGACCTGAACCAGGGCAGAGGTAAGGAGGACAGAGAGAAAAGGGTAGATTCGATAGAAAAGACAGGAGGGGGTGACTAAATGAAAGTGGGGGGGCATAGAGGTGTGTGTGTGTGAACTGAACAATTCAACGATTAATGAGTGAGTTGGGGAAGAAAAGGGGATTGCTTTGTTTCACGATTGTGATCATGTGATAAGGTAGGGAGGGGAAGGGAGGGAGTTTGGTTCGGATTAGCTGATTGTGATCTGCCCGCCCCTTTCCAGCCCCACCCCTTTTCCTGCCCCGTCTCCTTCGAAGCCCCTCCACTCTCTCGGCACCAGCGTCCTCCTTGGGGTGCCTCCTGCCTGTGCCAGCCTCCTGGCACAAGCCTGGCTCCCTCGTGTCCTTCAGGTCTGGACTCCAATGCTGACTTCTCCGAGGGGCCGTCCTGGCCACCCCTCCTAAAATCCACACCATGCTCACACGTGCGTGCGCACACACACTGCCCTGCTTTATGTGTCTTCTCGGCACAGTCACCCACAGACGGCACATGCTGCTTAGTTAACTTGTTCTGTTATCTGTCTTCCCTACTCGGACGTAAGCTCCATACAGCCCTGGGTTTTATCTGCCCAGTGTGGTGTCCTCAGCACCTCGAACTGTGCCCGGTCTGTAAAAAGGGCACAGTGTGTGCTTATGAATGAATAAATCCTGAAGCTATTGTTGCATTTTACAGATTGACTTCTGATTTATTTTTACAGGAAGTTTCCGTTCGGGTATGAATAGGTGACATAGCACCCAGTACAGAGCACAGCTAGAGCTCGGAGAAATCCCAGAATGAGTGCTCTCCTCGTTTCCTTAGCTTCTATCACGCTCCAGTCATCCTATTTCTGTTTCAACATTCTTTCACTCATTCAACATTTACAGGCCATCTAGCTTATGGTCTAAGTTCTAATGTCGAGACAATCTTTACTAAATAGTGAATACAGCACAGTACAAAATTCAAGACAGAGAGCTGTGTGCAGAGGGCCAGCCAGCCCACAGGGAGGGAGGCAGGGCAATACATACCCCCCTTAGCCCTTTCCCTGCGGTCCCCTCCCACTCCCCACTGGCAAACCCGACTAGCAGTGGCCTGGCATGGGGAGCCATTGGTGCAGAAGCCTGGGGCACAAAGCTGGGGGCGTGGGGAAGGGGGCGTGGGGAAGGTGGCGAGTAGAGTGAATGTGGAGGGGCAAGCAGAAGGGGCTCAGGACTAGTCTTCCTCTCCACCCTCATACTCCCCGACTGCATCCGCGTGGTTAGAGAGGGCTCATCCGCAAGGATCCCAATCTTCGAGCAGGAGCCCAGCTAAGGTCTGCCTGGGAGCACTCCCCAGCAGAGGGATGCCCTGAGGAGGTATCACGGTAGTCACAGCTGAGGAACAGAAAGGTCGGAGCCAGGGGAAAGGATTACAGATTAGTGCGAAGAGTCTGGATCACACAAACCTTTATAGGCCTTTGGTGCTCAAACCTGGCGTGGAGGGTGGTTCATCACAGATACTAGGCCCCCCCTGGGAGTCTCTGATTCAGTCCATCTGGGCAGGGGACTGAGATTCGGCATTTCTAACAAGCTGCCGGTCTGGAAACCACAAGCTGAGAACCAGTGTGCTAAGGCCACAGCAAGGCGTTCGGATTTTAATCTAAGAGGCCATGGGTGGCAAACCACTAGAAACAGAAAGTAGATTAGTGGCTGCCAGGGGCTGGGGGAGTGACTGCTAATGGGGGTACAGGGCTTCATTTTGAGGTGATGAAAATGTTCTGGAATCAGTGGTGATGATTCCATAGCTTTGTGAACATACTAAAAACCACTGAATTGTACACTTTCCAGGGTGAATTATATCACAGTGCAAAAAGCCGACTACACGCCCATTATGTGAGACACAAAAATCTCTTAAGGGAGGTAAGATTAACTCATGAAAAAATCAGAGAACAATTTAGCACTAAATTACACAAATGAGACTTGTAGTAAAATGGAAATTCAGAAATAAAAAAAAGTGATCTGAGACAGATGGAGGTTTCAGCAAAGAGGCATAAATTAATGGAAGTGTAAAAAAATTTATAGTAACCTTACTTCCAAAATGCCATCTTTCCCTGGCACTTTGTATTTCCTCATACACCATAAAACATCACATTCCAAGACAATAAACATGACTTCCTTTGTGTCTTTCCCATAGAGAAACAAGCAAAATGGTTCCCTAAAGTTAACATTCCTGGGAGGCTGTTGTGAGAAACTTGATTATTCTCACTGACTTAAGCTGCAAAGGTGTTCCTGGGAACTTTTTAGCTAAATTATTTTCATCATAAAGAGTGCAACAATAATCAGATCAAAACAACACCTCAGCCTTTAAAGAGGTACCTGCATAGTACGAGGACAATAATTGCTGGGACATCGGAAAATGCTCACAACATTTAACAGCAGAGTAGATGGCTTTTCTTCTCTTGGCAGAAGAAGTGAATACCAATCAGCCTTTCTCAGTGACATTAAAACTGCTTTCCTACTTGTGAAGCAAGAACTTCATTTTTTTTAATGAACTACAGGAGAAGAGATGGATCGATAAATGATAGAGTAAACTAAAGAGCAGAAGATATAACTGAAGATCATATAAGATAATATAAATGATAAAACCTGGGGGGAATATGTGTAAATTAAAACAATGAGGTACCACTTACAACTATTAAATTGTTTTCAATGAAAAGATAAGCTCCAAAAGAAGTGAGATTGTAAAAACTGATTCACTCAACCACATGATGGTGACACACTTAAAAATCCTGACACGATGGTGATACATTGTTTAAAATCTAAAAATCCTGACATGATGGTGATACATTGTTTAAAATCCCATTTAGAAAGTAAAAGGAGTCATGTATCAAAAGTATATGTATCAAAAGTCATGTATCAAAAGTATATAAAGTTATATACACCTCATAACCTTACTTGTGGGAATTTATCCTAAAGAAATAACTGAAATAAAGAAAAACTGTAACTGCCTGAAGATTTTCACTCCAGCGTTAGATCTATAAACAATAAGATGGAAAACTAAATATCCAGCAACATGAAAAAGTTAAGCATGAAAAAGTTAAAACATTTGCTGGAAGAACTATGACCCAGCTACGTGTTAAAAAAATGGTAAGAGAAAGCTACAAAACAGAATAATTGTAGATTATTAATAAGTTATTAATAAGTTATAGATTATCACCATTTAAAAAATACCTGCATATGAACGGACACAAATGAAATCAGTGGCATTAGGAGAGCAGGTATAGATGTCACTTTAAACAAATTTTAAATCTCAATATTAATGTATTTTTACAATTTGAAAGTACATGAACATAATATAAACTGATAAAAGAATGTGAAAATATTTCATTAAAATGGTAAATGTGGTCGTTATCTGCTTCTGCTTCTTAAAGTTATCAATCTGAAGAGAAAGAAATTTTTGGGAAAGCTAAAACACTATGTTATACTAAGTTGTGCCACTAAGTTGTGCCACTAAGTTGTGCCACGTAACCGCCACACATTGTGCACGTGATTGATGCCCAAGTTGTGGTTCGCCCTTCAAAAATCCCATAGTCACAGACAATTTTCATTGAAAAAGAATGGGATTTATTTTTAAAAATTGCATTTTTACAGGACATGTAGTCACTGTAACTACAATATTATGCTATTAATTAAGAACAACTCATTTTCAAAGAGGCACTATTGCAGATTAAAATTTGGAACACTTTTCCAAAAAGAAATTAAAATAAAAAACTGACTAGGGCATTTATAAGAAAGTTACTTTTTGTCAGAGGCTAAAAGTTCTTTGATTTAAAAAACCATGTGATGTTCCATAGAAAGAAAAAAGGAACCAAGAGTAGAAGATGTGCCTTGTCACCAAAAGGAAAGAAATTAAGCTTTACAATAATACCTTCAAATCCCTTAGGTTCACCTAAGAGAAAAAAAAATCACATGAGGGAGAAGAAAAATGTCCTTTAGAGAAAAATGAACAATCTGCAAAAAGAGTGACATAAATCCTCCCCAAATCTTACAACTAACTGACAGGAGACTCGCTATAGGGACAGGCAGGTAATAATGCTAGAAGTGAGATGAGAGAAAAGTCTGGGTGATTTTCTGTTTAATAATTCCTCTGTGGAGAGAGAAAGATAAACTATTATTACTTCACTTTCACATCGTGTTGCACCCCTCATGAAGGAAGGTCTTCCAGGTTACTTTCTGGAAGAGGACGTGGCCACCAGGCTTCCTATAACCGCAGTAAGGAAAACACCTCTTAACACTAGGATACGGAAAGGGTATTTCATTAACAAATGGTAACATCCACCAAAGCATCTTCCATTCTCTCGCATGCACACGGCCGCACAGCCCAAGCATGGCTTCCAGCATGGGAAGGGGTGAGAAATGAGACGCAGACCCTGCCGGTGGTGGGGGATTCTCCGCCTCCTGCTCCGCACAGACCTGGCTGTGGGCTCCAGTGGTCACTGCACACTGCTCAGCTCGGCCCGATTCAGACACGCTCCCCCCCGGCTGTGGGGAGGCTGCTCAGTCACCCCGGCCTGGGCGGCCCGTCCACGTCTCCCCAACTGCCAGGTGGGCAGCCTGCAGTGTCTCTGTGGAGCCTCCCTGGGGCTGGGACAGCTTTTGAGTCCTTCCCCTCAAAGGAACTCTCCAGCCTCCCTGATTGGTTCAATCCTCCCCAGTTACCAGAGGGTCACTGCTTACAGAGGCCCATTCAGACTTCTCTGGCCTTGACTTCACACCCGAAGCCATTAACTGCTTTTTAAATCTTCACCAATTACCATGAGTTGCGTCTACCAATGTTCTGTTAGGGGTCGAAGCACAGTTTAGGGACTATGGCGACGGAAAAGCTTGTATTATTTGGGGCAGGGGGCAGAGATGGATAATAAATGAGCAAGTTATAGACAGCGATGTGACAGAGAAAAAGGAAGGTGGCTCGTCGTGGTTAGGAGAAGCGTCTAGGGGGACAGCCATCTGAAGGAGCAGTTGCTTGAAACGTCTGGGGAAGACACTGCGTGTAAAGGCGATGAGACGGGAAGGGGCTCGGTCTGTTCCACGAGCGGAAAGAAAGCCAGGGGATCAGGAACACAGGCCCGCATGGAGGGCAGAGAGGTAAACAGGGCTGGCTCACACAGGGCCTGTAGGTCATGAAGGAGGCACACGGCCTTGTGAGTAAGAGGAAAGTCACCAGTGTCATTCTCGGGTGTGGCCGCCAGACCAACCCGCCACCACCTGGGAACTTGTCAGAAACAGAAAGTCTCAGCGCCCCTGCCACCCACCCCGGCCCAGACCTCCGGAATCAGTAACCCTTCAGGTGGGGTCCAGCCAAAACAATTGGGTTTGAAAACCACTGCATTAGAGAAGTCATAAGCAGGTACCATAGAGCGAGGTTTCTGAGTAATGTGCTGTAAATCATGTACAGCATTAGTTACTTAACCAGCAGATAGCAGTCATACTAATGTGCGCAGCATATAACAATTGAAATACCCCAATTAACCCAATAACAATATCAAAACATCACAGGTTCATATACACTAGCATTTATCTTTGCATATTTGGAATTTCAAGGAATTTCCATTCAATTACAAGACATATTAAGCCTTAAAACTTATTTTAAAGTATCTGCTCCAGTCACAGCCTCAAACTAATGAGAAATCTAAGAAACCCACACTTTTCCTCACTCCTCTCCCTGGAGGAACTCACCTGTCCCCTTCACCCTTTCCCTCGTCTTTTTACAATCATTCAAGGAAACCATAAAACTGCCCCCAATCCCCTCCATCTCCCCCCCACACACACACACACATCTACACACACACCCCTCCAGCCAGAAGCAAACTTTCTCCACTCACACTGTACTTGTTTGTATCCCTCTCTCCTCTGTCTTACTGGTCTATAAATTCCTTTAGGACAGACGTCTTGGTCCTTAAATGCTTCCTCCCAGTTTGTCTCCTCCCCCAAAAATGCTATCTCATGTCTCACACACAGCAAATCAGCAATATGTGTTTGCTCCACTGCACCAATCCCGTGCTTCAGAGATTCAAAGTTCCCCGGAGGACGGGAACGTTAACAGGAGACTAGGGCACGACACAGTGTGTCATTAGCCATCAAGAAATGTTTACATGCGAGCCTGTGGTGTCATTTCAGCGTGAGCTTTCTCAAAGCCAGAAAGTGTCCCAAATGAAGAAAACAAAACATTCTGCTTATTTGAGGATAATTTAAGAAATCTTTTCTTTCCTTTTCAACTATGCCTGAAGTTCGATTTGGATAGATTTCCAATTCTAAATACATCCTCCAAGACAACTCACTTTAGGATACTCTGCTTTCAATATCTATCATAAGCAACAAAGAAAAGACCTAAAAATATATCCGTATATTTAACTAGTTAATCCCCACTCATACCCCAACATTTCTGTACATTTAATGTTGGCGTGCTTTCTTCTAAACCGAGTATTGTTGTTTTGTGGGCTTGTGCCTTATTTTATATAAAGGATCTGTTATATATTTCATTCTATTTGTCACTTTTATTCTCTAAGCACCATCCATGCTACAATGAGTACAAGCAATCCAGCGCTTCTACCTTTCTACCTCACACTTTACTTCCTTCCCTTTCTACCTCACACTTTACTGCGGATGTGTTCTTGCATTTTCAAAGATCTCAGCGCTGTGAAAACCTTTAAGAAAGCTCAAAGGGCACTAATGGACATAAGTGTAAATGGGTGAGAACTACCCTCATCAAAGAAAATTAAAAACAAAAACAAACATTCATTCACCCGAACAGTATTTATGAAATCCCCACAGCGTGTCAAACACAGCGCTAGAAACGCTAAGATGAAAGACACGGCCCACACCCTCGGTGAGCACACAGAACAATGTGGGGACACCGCAAACAAAATACACACCACGTGAGTACTTCCGCGTGGAGGTCCACACCGCATCCAGTGAGACCAGGAAGAAACACCGCTCCCTTTCAAGGAGTACTACTGAGCTAGAAACCGAAGGATGAGTAAGACAAGCAGGAAGAGGACCGTCCAGGCAGGAAAACAGGGCACGTAAAGGCACAGCAGCGTGAGAAAACCTGGCAGACGGTCAGACTACACCCTGGCACTGCTGAAACGTGACGGTGGGAGCAGGGTTGGACAAGTAAGAAGGGACAGGTGGTTCTCAAACCACAAGCCACAGAGGTGCTGCAAAAGCTTTCAGTGTCTAAAGCTTGTCTCACTCACACACACACACACACACACACACACACACGGTAAAGTCAGATGGCACACAGCAGGCCATGGACAGCCACATACAACAGGGTACCACTTGCTGGAGCAAGTGGGACGCGTACCCTCCATCCCCACAGCAGTCCTAGTGCAGATTTCCTTGGGAGCACGTGTGAGGCAGTAAGGAGGCCTTCCTGAACTCAACACAACTCCAAAGGAGGCCAAATGGCTAGTGGGGCGAGCGGATGATGCCCCCCCCACCATGAACCACTGCTACTTACTCCCCTCTCCCCCACAGTGGGCACCGTGTTTGAAATACTGACTGGGCTGGTGTCCTGAGACTTTCCGTCCCTCCCACTGTGAGGCTAAATATCTGGAATGGAAGGATATCACTGACACCAAAAGGCTAACATCCACCGGGGCTAGACAATAAAGACACTTTATATCTAGCTGGGGAGTTTACCTTCTACGCTGTAATAGAAGTCAGTCTGGAAGAGTTATGGTGGAGAAAGAGACAGAGTCTGCGGCAGAAAGCCCGCCGCAGAAGTAGTGTGGTGAACGGGCCGAGCGGCAGAGAACAGGAAAGGGAAGGATATAAATAAGGAGAGGATCCCAGCAGCCCAGGCAGGAGACGGGCAAAGCAGAAGAGGAGCCCGGGGACTAGCGAGCAGGGACCCGTGACACAGTGAAGCAAGATGTGGGGGAAAATGGAGGAATGGAAGGAAAGGGGGACGGCGCCCAGTCCACCACTGAGAGCAACAAGTAAAACCTACCAGAGAAGGATCCCATCTCCCTTTAATATAAGATGTTACCTAAAATAACCTTTTTCGGGAAATCAACAAATTACCCGAAAATGACCCACATGTCACAAACGAGCTAGCAGTTATCCTCTCAACTTTGTGGTGCAGACAAACACTAGCTGGAAGAGACCCTTTCTAGAAGTGAAGTCAGCTCTGACTTGAATTTTCTAGATCACTGGCTACTCTGTATCTCTGTCAATAAAATGAAGATATTATGATTTTTTTTTAAATGGTCAAGGAACTTTTAGGTGAAAGCGTCAGAAGCTTCCAGGCCGGTAGGGTCATGTGGTCAAAAGTGTGGCTGGTGTAAAGCAGTCTGAAGGCTATGACTTCCTTAAGAAAACTGGTGCCCCCTCCTCGGTGTCAAAGAACCCCAGTGACAGGAGAAGGCTTTCTCTCAAGCCCTTCAGCGCTCCCTGATGACATGAAAAGTTTGGTTTTCTTTAGTCCCACGGGAAGGAGTTTGTGGATATGGGGTAATCTTCTTCCCAACCCTGAGTGGGTGCTACAGTTTCTGCTCTCACCCCTGGGGCTTATAAATGCTTCTTAGAACACGTGACAAAGTGTGTTCACTGAGTTCACATCCAGTTCATCTATCAGCTGGGCACGTGGTGGGATAAAGCAAAACTCTGATTCATCTGAGGTGGTTCTCTGTAGACTTTCCTACAGCAGATGACGTAAGTCTTGCCTACGCTCCCCACGTTGCCCAGTTCTTTCACTCTGACACCCCCATAATCCATCCTCCACACAGCAAGAGGGGTCTTTTCTAAGTCACATTATATCCTTTTTACTGCTTACAACTCTCCCGGTGGCCACCACACCCCACCCGATACCACCTACACTCTCTGCCCCCACCCCCTGTGCTGCCCTTCTCTTTCCCTCGGCCGCTGCCACTCTCCCCTCTGCCCACTACGCCCCAGGCCCACCGGCCTCCACTGCATCTGCCAGGCCTTGGCTCCAGCCCGTAGGAAGTCTGCCTACTTGCCATGCTCCACACACAAACCCACACAGGACCAGCTCCTTTTGGGCATTCAGGGCTCAGCTGAACTGTCTCTTCGATGGCCACGCAATCGAAACCAGCGCCACAGTCACGTTATCCTACTGAAATCCCACTCTCAGGGGTTTTTATTTCTCCCCCGTCCAAGCCCTCCACTAAGCTCCAGGAAAGGTGAGCTCTCTGAAAACTGTCTTATTCTTTCCTGGATCCGTGGCACTTAGGGCAGTGCCTGGAAAACAGTGGATGTTTACTAAGTACTTGTTGAACGGATGTTGTCCCCAAAAGACCATCCAAGAACAATCAACAGGTTAATGAGGAAGAATGAAGAGCGACAATTTAATGAAATTTCATTCAAAATTAGTCCCTAGTTTATTTCCAATGAAATCGAATCACGGTGCCTACTATACAGACAACCCTGAAGGAGCTTGTGCGGACACTGTCACTCCACTGCATCTCAAAGTGCCACCAGCAGTGGGCATTCCTTCAGGTCACTGCTGCACCATTCAAGCCACTGGACACGGCTGAAGAACGATGACGGCAATCTCCCAGCAGGTGCTGCACAACTCCCTAAACTCGACCTCCCAACACAGCTATTTCCCGGATTCCTTCTTTCCTACATCATCACCTTCAAGCCCTGTTTAAAGACACCTTATGAAGAAAGATTATTCAACACCCCTCACACAAAAGGCAATTACTACACCCCTTCTCTTTCCCTGCACAGATGGAAGAGCTGAGATGTCTACGGAAGTATCAGAGGTAGAAAAAAATAATGGTCACTGAGCCGTTTCCACTGCACAGGGTGAGGTAATCACCACTTATCATTCGCAACTTGATAAGAGCACCATCTACCAATCTTCTCATCCAGTGTGGATTGAAATATGGAAAGATGTCTCTGCTTTCCTTTTCCTACTTCAAAAATAATTACAGTTATGCTCTGCAAAGCAATATTTGAAGTTATCATTAGCCATATCCACAATCTTGACCACTGTTTGTCAAGTACATAAAAATATTCTAATCTAGGCACTGCCATCTCAAAGAACATTTATTAGCAGGAAGGCTTGGATTCACATCTCGTTTGCTGCTGACCAGGAGCAAATTACTGAAGCCCCTTGGGCTTCGAATTCCTTATCTGTTGATTGAGAATGAGAAGGCTCACTTCACAGGGCCATACAGGATGAGATGGGAGGACCAAGCTAAATCACTGGGCAGCATTAGGAGGCATAGAAAGGGTTCTTGGGAGAAGCTTCCTTACCTTCCCTGGGTGGGAAATTATAACGCAGGGCTTACAACGGCACCGGTTTACACAGAAATGCTTCATTCCACTGTGGAGGGTCAGTAAACTGTCTCAACCACTTTTTATTATTACCACTAGTAGTTTATACTGGTATTTATAATATTAGGTTGGTGCAAAGTAATTGCGGTTTTTGCAATTATTTTTAAGCTTTTAAACCGAGTTACTTTTGCACCAACCTAACAGTTTGTTCATTAAGATTTTCTACTATCTATCTAAATTTGTACCTTAGAACTTTTATTTGAAGTGTTTCAAATTTAAGTAAAGTAGTAATAATCATAAATGTGTTTCTAAAACAATTGAAGACTGCATTTCAAAAGTAAAAGCTCAGTATTCACTGGCAAATGAACATTTTCAATGAAAATCTGGTTCTCTTATCCAAATAAATCAATTGTTTTTGGATAAACTTTATGTTGAAAAAAGCTAAGTAACCACAGCTTCGGAGTCAGTGAAGCTACTTTTCCTGCACACAATGTAATTACACTTAGATTTTGCATTTCTTTGATAATTTTCTTTTGACAAGACAATATAGAAAGTGCTTTAAGAATCACTGCCTCCTGAGTACTCAGTACTCCTAAAGGGTCCCCTAATGACTAAAACGTTTTGGCTCTCCCCTAGTGAGAAGTAAAATTTTAATGTCTCACCTACCATTCCATCATAAGATACATTTCATACCCCATCTGTCATCCATGCTTTCTTTTCTCAATTACCTCTAATTACAGAACAATGTTCTGTTCAGTACCCAGCATACCATCAAAAAAACAAGTATTTTAATAATGTTTGATTTAATGAAGTGGCAGGAGCTGAAAAGAGCACTCTGGATTCCTAAACTCTCATATCCCACCCTTCTTCTTCAAGAAACTCAGTAGAGAGGGTTATGATACACACAGCAAGTCATAACAACGTGTACTGGTATGTAGTTACCCAATCTGAGCTGAAAAGAGGCTGGACAACATATGAGCCTTGAGAAGGCTCAGTGTTCAACTAGCTTTGCAAAGACTTTTTAAGGAGTGCCTCGCACTATGGTAGATTACCAGGAGATAAAGGTCTACAGTATTCCTTAAAAGCTCCAGAAAAGAGAAGTTCTGTTTTATTGTTTTGACTGCTGCTGGGGCGCAGGAGACATGAAGAGGGGGAAAAACAGTTCTTCCTAGAAGCAGAGTCTGAATACAACCCTCCATGTCCTTTCCAGATAAAAAAACTCTTAAGTTAATTTTTAAATGATAAGCAAGTGTACACTTCTGTTAAGTTGCTTCAAAGTCTAAACCTGGTTTCTCTGAAACAGATTAAAATACAGAAAATTTTAAATGCTTTTTGGCTTTTAATTAATATAGCAGAAGTCACAAGGCGAACTTCACTACAGCACATGAAATGGAAGATACTTTGCACATGTTTTTAAATAGATGATTTGGTTAGCAGCCTTTGAGAATCACAATTCTATACAGAACCTACCTTAAACGTTATTCTGAAATAAAACCTAAGCTAACTTGCTACATTACTACTCAACCACAAAAAAGAATTTTTTCAGCACATGGTATATAGTCATATAAATACAATATTCCAATGCTTGAAAGCTTTTGAAAGCTTTTTAATTTTAAAACACAATTTCAGTTTGGAAAATATGTACAAATAAAACCAGATTTTTACATAAAAATAATACAACTATTTAAACAGAAGTTAAGCTGTTGGTCTGTGTTGCTGAACAAGTTGCACAGTTACCTTTAGAAACCTACCTTGTTTCCCTTAAAATAAGACCTAACCGGACAATCAGTTCTAATAAGTCTTTTGGAGCAAAAATTAATATAAGACCTGATCTTATTTTACTATAATATATGACCGGATCTAATCTAATCTAATCTAATCTAACATAATAACCAATCTTACTATAAGTAAATAAGTAAATACTTATAGTAAAATAAGACCAGGTCTTATATTGATTTTTGCTCCAAAAGACACATGAGAGCTGACTGTCCAACTAGGTCTTATTTTGGGGGAAACACGGTATAATCTCATTTCAGAGTACTCATGGAAATGTGAAGCTGCAAATACGCGACGCACAGGTAAAGTTGTTTGTGCTGCTTGGTCAAACTGAGTGCTCTGTCAACACGGGGCCACCAGGCACATAATTAAAATTAAATAACTAAATTTCAGCTCCTCAGTCCCATGAGTCACATTTCAAGCGCAGTAGTGGCAGGTGGCTACCATACTGGACAGCACAGACAACATTTCCATCACAGCTGGACATAAATGCCACATATATGACATCCACTGAGAGACAGAGGCAAATTCAAGGTCTCCGGCCCCCCATGTGGCCCCGCAAAATGCTGTCTGGTTTTCTGTGGAGGCTTTTTTCGTTTACCATTTCAGCAGCAGGCGAAAACGGGAAATTTTATGAAACCATATCTAAAAAGAACAGCGAAGGCTTTTAGAGTTAGCTAAGCTCTTTCATAAAAATATTTGACTATAACTCTTCGCAAAATAAAAGGAACAAAAAAACATCTGATATAATTTTAAACAGCTGAGAAATTTTGCTTTTAATAATTATTTCCTTTCATTTGACAATCAAATATGAGAGTAACTCACTAAAAAGCCATACTCTCAAACTGCAAATAAACTCTTCTTTAATGAAGAAAAGAAGGTGTCAAGTATTAGATTGACCAGTTTCTCCTCGCCAAGTTGTGGAAGTATCACAGAAACAGAGATACTGACTCTGGCAGGTATCTGAAAATGCGTGTAATCAGCACACCCATTTCTGCAGTACCCCCTCATTACCTCTACCATGATTCTCAGCTCTGTCTACTTCTTTTTAGTTAGCCCACTAAACTGCATCTTCCCCTTCTAGTTTTGGGGCCAATTATCACTTCATGTCCCACATGAAAGAAAATCACTTGATTCTCTACCATTTGGTGAGAAAATACACGAACACAACTTATTTGCACATTTTTAGTATAATGCAGTCTAAATAGCAAACTGTTATTTTGAGAATGCCTTTAAAAGGAAACCAAAGAATACACGCTTAATGCCACAGAACTGTACACTTAAAAAATGGCTAAAATGCTCATTTTTAAAATATGTTCATTTCATCACAACAAAAAAGCGTATCAAGGCAACTGTCTACATTCTGTGAGTGTCCATTTTTTCATATTAATTATAATGCTTTTCCTGATAAGTTGGTTAGAATTTCTCAGAGTAATACATTCAAAACCTCACTTAATGCTGGACTAAAAATCCATATTAAAAGCTAAAGATGAGAAATACATTTAAGAAAATAGTCTTATTTTCAAGTACCCAAATGATTACAGGATAAAGACGCATACAACATGAGGTTACTAAATGAACATGTTTCATATGTTTATGTATCGCCAGGATAAGAATCTCCAGTTTAACCAATACTGCAAATTCAGGAGGAGGAGCTCTTAAGCAACTATTCCAAGCTAGGCACTGTTCTCATTGCTTCATAAACAGTAACTCTAATCCTCACAACCCTAAGGGTTCCATATTATTATCATCCCCATTTTACTGATAATGAAACTGAGGGACAAATCATTAAAAAAGAAAAAACGCCTATGGTCACAGAGGTAGTAGGTGGGCAAATACTGGGCATCAGTTGGGCTTCAAAGCTGGTACACATGCCACCACACTGCCAATCTGTTAAGATTCTACTCTGACATCAGAAAAGCAATCAAAGAACCATACTGCTAAATTAAACATAGTCTCAAGAGCTACCTAACTTTTTTTAAATAAATTCTGATGATCTGGCATGCAGCTGGGAGGAGAAAAATGTTCACAAGTGTTAAGACAGCCCAAAGGATACCTTGACATGAAACTGATCTTTAAAGAAGAAATCATATTGCAACAAGCAACACTTGATGTCTTACTCCTATTTTTAGGAAAAACTCACAAACTGCAAAAGTTATTTCAAGACAAAGAAATGTAAATCCCAGGAATAAAAATTTTAACAGCAAAATCCTTCACCCTTGTCCACTGCCCGCATTTATTACTGGGCATTCATATCACAAACCTAACGTCATAACCAGGTATTAACCTAAAATAGGATGCATGCTGCTCTTAACACTTTCAAATGCCTGGACCCCTGACAGGACAAAATATGCCAAACCATCTAAACTCAATTATGAATTCCAATGAATTCAGTTTGTCCCATACATGAAAGTTTAGGACGCTCTCCCATGACACAAGCAGGGGACCAAGGGACAGAATATTATACACCGTGTCTGTGACTGCAAATAAGTATAAAATGTGTCGTCACTTCAATCCACAGATGGTATAAAAGGAAAATTGTGTCTGTTTCAACCAACGAAGCCCTGAGAAAACAGCAAGATGATCCTGCTTCAGGGGGAGAGGTGCAAAGGACAACTTAACTTCCTCGAGGAAACACGCTACTATCCAGTCTGCCCCGGCCACTGCCGCCTTCCAGATTGGAAGCCGTGGAAGGAAATCAACATTTCAAGTCTCAAACCTGCTGTACACCTGTGGCCGGAGGGCCATGTCCGAAGCCGGCGGAGCCCAGAAAGGACTCACTAATCCTCTCAGGGGTCTTGCTATGTGTGGGAAACAGAGCGAGCCAGGCACAGACGTTTCACTGCGATTAAAAACTCCGCAGCTGCATTTTCCTAAAACCAGTTTTCCAGAAAAGGACCGAGCGGCTGGGCTGCTACAGCAACCACCAAGATCGAAATGCAATTACAAAGAAAGCAAGGGCACGCGCTCCGGGATGCATATTTCACTCCAACGAAAAGTTGTTTTTGTGTTTGTGTGTGTGTTTTTTTTTTAAGACAAAGCAAGTTAAGATGCCCGGTTCTTCCGTTCTTGACCTTTAAAAACTGCACAAAGTCAGGACCCAGCCGGAGAGGAAAAGAAAAGTTCGAGCGGCGGCCCCGCCGGCTCCGGAGCAGCTGCTGGAAGCCCCCTCCGGGTCGGGGTGTCCCGGCTCCCACGCCGCCCGGAGCCCGGGCCCGGGGCCCGCAGAGGGAGCCGCGGCCGCTCCCCCGAGGCTCGCGACGCCCCGGCCCTCGGGCGGGCTCGGGCCCCCGGCTCCACTCGCGACCCGCTCGCAGGGGCCGATCAGACCCCCGCCGCGACCCCGCACACTTCCGGGCCCGACGCGCGGGCCCCAGCCCGCCCACCCGCTTACCGGCATCATTTTGGACCCGAACCGCATCGAAGCGGGTGGCCGAACCGCGGCCTGGAGCCGAGCGGCGGCGCCCCGGGGGCGCGGGGGGCGGGGGAGGGGCGCTCGGCGAGAGGCCGCCCGGAGGCGGCGGACCTGTTGCGAAGCGGCCGCGCTGGGTGGCGGGGCGGCGCGCCTGCCCGCACAGCCCTCCCCGCCGGCGGGGGCGCCTCGGAGCCCGGGTCCCAACCCTCGCGGGGGCCCCGGTTTCGGCTTTGTCTCCTCCGCGCTCCACACGTCCGCGCTCCCTCCTCCGCTCCGAAACCAACTAATCCCAGGGCCAGGCCCCCGGCGCGCCCGCGCGGGCCACGCCCCCCACGCGGGGCCCCGCCCACAGCGCTCCCGGCGGGCAGGGGGAGGGCGGCCGCGGGGGCGCGCGCGCCTGCGCGGGCCCGCGGGCGGGGGGAAGCGCGGCGGCGGGCGCGCGCCCGGCGCCCTTTTCTTTCTCTGCCGCGGACGTGCGGTCGGGGGCGCGCGGCGGAACGACCCGAGCGCGCGCCCGCGGGCGGAACTGGGGGCTTGGGAGGCGGCGCCTCGGGGAGACTCGATCGGAATGAAAGACGCACGAGGAGCGAGGAGCCGCGGCCGTCGCCTGCCCTGCAGTTTCCAGCTGCGTTGGGGGTTGGACCCTTGACCCGCGGGATCGCTGGGCCGAGACTCGGAGCCCGGACTGGGTCCTGCCGCTCTGCCGCTGGGCTCGGCCGGGCCAGGGACGGGACCCTCGCGGGAGGGCGGCCCGCCCGGGACGAGCGGCCTCCCTGGAAGCCGCCAGCGCCGCCGGGGCCCACAAGATGGAGCTCGGCGCCCGCGGGGCCGCGCAGCCCCTTCCGGGAGTCCTCGCTGGGAGCGGCGCCCGCGGTCCGCCTGCCTCCCCTTGGCCGGGGCCCGAATTCCAATTTCCAACTCGTGGGACTATAACGTGCAAAAAGTACGCTTAAAAAAGGATCGAAATTTTGAGTGGTCTCTTTTTACCGCAATAAAAGAAGTAAATAACCCCCCCCCCCCGAAAGGTTCAAAATGTGTAAAGCTGTCACCTGCGGAGCTTTGCTGCTGCGCGAGAATGACTCGGATCTCCTGCCATCCCCCGAGGAGGGGAGAAGAGGGCCCGGGAAACGGCGGCGCCTCGCCCCGGAGGAGCAGGGCAGCTGCGCGGGCTCCCTCCTCCCCGCCCGCGGAGGCCCCCCGGGAGCCCCCACGCCGCGAGCTTTCCTTGGGCCAAAGCGTCCGTGCCAGCTCCCTCGGAGTCACTCTTCTCGGGGTCCAAACAGGGGCATTGAGCACCTGGGTTTATCTCGCTTCTGGGATGGACGATTCTTCGTCCTTCGAATCCCTTAACAGAATCTCCATCGAACTCCCTATGGCACCATCCCCGCTGCACATCTGGAAATAGGCAGCGATGGCTAATTCAATTAGAATGCGCAAGTTCTCCAACACTCTGGTTTGAAGTCTAGTTCTTTCAAGAGAATTGTCCCAAGAGAAGTAAAGGGAATTTCTCCCTTCATTGGGTCAGTAAATATTCATCAAATACCTACCAGGTGCGGGGTGTTCTGGAGATACATTAATGAACGAAACGAAACTTGGTGGACGGTGAAACCAACAGCTAAGCACGTTAATAATAATTACATGAATTGCCAAATAACATTATAAGCAAAAATTGAAGGGGGTAAGGGGGTTGAGAATGCAGGTGCAATTTTAAATAGGTGGTGAGGACAGACTTTTAGGAGATGCAGTGAACTACAGGAATATGTGAGGGAAGGCTTCCAGGTAAAGGGAACAGCCAATGCTAAGGCCTTGAGATGGGAGCCTGCCTGGCATATTCCAGGACTAAGGTATCAAGGAGGCCAGGATAGCTGGAGGAGACTGAATGAGGGGAATGGTAGGAGATGAGGTACAGTGATGTCAGAGGCCAGATAATGTGTGGCCTTGTGGGCCATTGTAAGGACTTGGGCTTTTACTCTGAGTGGAGTGAGGAGCCAAGGGAAGGAGTTGAATAGATGATCTGATTTATAATGTAATAGGATCACTCTAGCCGCTGTGGAAAACAAACTGAAAGTTAGCACAGAACCTGTCGGAAGCCTTTGCAAATAGTCCAGACAAAAGATGAAAGCGGTTTGGGCAATAACAGTGGATGTGGTGAAAAGTGGTCAGATTCTGGATGTATTCTGACGGCCAAACTCACAGAATTTCCTGACAGATTCGATATGGAAAAGGAGGGAAAGAAGTCAAGGATAATTCCAAGGTTTTGGTCCTGAAAGGTCGAGGTTGCCAACAACTGAGATGGAGAAGATCACAAGTGGAGCAAGTTGCAGGAAAGAGATCATGTTAAATTTGAGAATCTTAAGAAAAATAGAAGAAACTCTAATTCTGAAAGTTAGCACATTTGTGGACAACTAGAATCCTTTTTGGGAACCTGCAGCTCATAAAGGCATTACCTAGCACCAAAACAAATACCTCGTGTTCCACTGGTTTTCATTATTTTCTTGCATACAAAGAAATCTCAGAAACAACCTAAGATATCATGATCCACAGTCATCCAGAAAACCTCCGGTTCTCAACAATGAAAAAACATATCTCTTTACCATCCGAAAAACGGTCACACACAATAGTAAATTATATCTAGTATGAGCATTGGCAGCCCTGGCTTATTTATAAAACAGTTACAATGGAAATAGAAGCAAGGAGAGAGGAATTGGAATAAGAGAATCCAGTTCTATTTTTTCCCTCCTTGTTTCATAGATATCCTGTGCAAGGAAAAAGGGGCAGCAACTGGCACTTTGTCCCAAAACTCACTTCTAGCCAACTGAGAATTCCCTACCAACAAATTGCCAAATAGCAAGTATGTTTATGTTGAGCACTTTGTTTTCTTTTCTTCTTCTTTTTTTAAATCATAGAAGCATGAAGCCAAAACAAAAAACAAAACAAAAAAGAACAACCCATGTCTAAGCTTTGGTTTCATTCCTTCAAATTCTGTGCCATTCACAAAAGGCTCCCTCCCATATAGGTTATTAGGTTGGTGCAAAAATAATTACGGTTTTTGCAATTTTTTTTAAACCTTTTAAACTGCAATTACTTTTGCACTAACCTAATATCTCCCTTCCAAGCTTCACTTTCCTTCTTCACTGCCCCCCTCACCTGCCTAGTCTGTCAAGAGCCTCGTCTTGCTTCTCCCTACTCTATAATTCTATATTCAATCCCCAAAACAGAGAAGTCAAATTACCACCAGCTGGGTGGGGAGTATCTTCCCTTTTGAACCTCACCTCACCTCCAGGCACATACAATAAATTATCTGTTTGGCTTCAGTTCAAGTGTTTGAGTGCCCAACTTTCTCCCCATTTCCCACAGATGTTCCAAACCTTGCATCCTTCTCTCCTCTCCCACCTTCCTTAGCCAATAAAATAGAGGCTATGGGTCCTGCCCTCCTGCAACTCATTCCCTCCCCCCTCCAATCCATCGTGCCTCCTCTACTTTCTTCCCGCTCTCTATTTTGCCAAGCACTGTACTAGACTCTAGAGATACCACAGTCAACAAAACAAAGACTATGCCTTCATAAAGCTTATATTCTAGTGGGGAAGCTAGATAACCAATGAATGAGGTAATACTAAATACTATGGGCGGGGGGGCAGGAAGCCTAAGAGAGTAATGTCTGAATTAGGGTGGTCAGAGAAGCTGTCTGAGGAAAGAAGAGGGAGGGAATCAGACTCTAAGGAGTGAAACAGCAGGGAAAAGGGCCTGAGGCAGGCGTGTGGCTGGCATCTTAAACAGCGAAAAAGCCAATGTGCCTGAAGCTGAGTGAAGAAGGAGGGGGCTTGTAACAGGATTAGAAAATGTAGCCAGAGTCTGGATCACGTAGGACCATTTACTGCGCCACCAATTATCCTCCCTCTTGAAACCTTATATATCCATTTTTATTAGTTTCTTAGCCTAGAAATGTATTTGGTTCTCTACTGCATTCCCCTCAAGTTAGCAGATATTCAAACGAGAGCTGGAGCAAAAGCTTGGGTTTCCAGGCTCTTTGCCTATATCCATGCTTTCCTCTTTACTTTGAATACCTTCCTCCCGACCCTACATGGTAAGCTTCTACTCATCTTTGAAGTGTCCACCTAAATGTAATTCTTGGAAGTCATGTTTGACATGTCTCAAACAGTTAATCAATAACTCATCTATATTCAATAGCCACACACACACACACACACACACAATTCATTTATTGTGGCATTTAACATATGACATAGCAAACAAAAAAATCTAGTCCCCCCAACTAGACCCAATGACAAAACTATTCATTATTCATTTATTTGTGTATCTTCAGCCCAGAGCAGGGACTCAGCAAATGTAGTCTTCATGGCACTTAATGAATGTTTACCATGCTCTCTTTTCTCTTTGTGAGGAATAGTGGGGTTTTGTTCCTGACTCCTGTAATAGGCACGTCTTCCTGCATCTCCTCTCGCTCCCTCTAATTCCTCTCCACCTACAGGTTGGCAAACCACAGGCCAAATCTGGCCCTTCTCCTGTTTCTGATTGCCTACGAGCAAAAATGATTTTGACATTTTCTTCATTTTTGAGGGGAAAATATCAAAAGAAAAAATATTTTGGGACATGTGAAAAGTATATGAAATGTACATTTCAGTGTCCTTAAACAAAGTTTTATTGGAACACAGCGATGCTTACTTGTTCACATATTATCTATGGCTGCCTTCACACGACAACAGCAAATCTGAGTAGTTGTGATAGAAACTATATGGCCTACAAAACCTAAAATATTTATTATCTGGACCTTTAAAGAGGAAGTTTGCTGACTTCTGCTCTATCTAGGATTAAGAATATTCTTTTTAGCAGAAATATAATCATCTCATGCCCATGTTTAAAACTGTTCAAAGTGGATGGGTATATGGATAGGGCAGGATCAAAGGTTGAAGGGTATTGGGGGCGGGGCATAATTCAGTCCATAACAGCCAGTATTTTGTACATTTTCCGAATCCTATGGCCATACATAATATTCATCACCCCCAAAAAACCTATCTCATAAATGGCTACAAGAGGTTCTGGTTGAATGAGGGTGAAAGAATCTATGGTACTCAAACTCATCGCTGGAATACAAACCTATGAGAGTGGACCCTTCTGGTGATTGGCCCATGAGGTCATCATTCACTAAAAAAAAACTAGATTTATAATTACTATGCAGCACTTGAAAAGAAAGAAAATCTACTTGACGAGATTTCAGAACTTTAATTTGAGGACTCACTATTAGTCAGCAAGAGGAGTCTAGCCTAAAATGCTAAAAATAAACACTTTCAAGTGCTGAGGTGTCACAAATGCCATTGGCCATCACAGAACCTGCTGTGGCTCCCATTGCCCCCAGTGCAAAAAGGCTTTTATTCCACTATGAGGAATGTACATACATGTATTTCTTTCTGGTCTCTATTTGAATACACTGTGTTAGATCAGAACGAACTGAGTTCCAGTCATTTTAAATCCATTTTTAAATTTGGGCTCTATTCAAATATTTTTAAGGATACACACTGGTTTTACAGATACATGGTCAAAGTTCCTTTGGGGGAAAGGACCAATTCTTAAAAGTTCTTGATAGTCCCTTTAATTTAGCACACAATGTTTCACCATCAATTAAGTATTAAGTGAACACAGTTATGTCACTACTATAAAAACAGTTTTTGTAATAGCTAAACAATTAGAAAGGGAAAAACTCATCAGAAGGTTTTCTATGCCTTCATGTAAACCCCAATTGGAGTCCCTAACTCACTTCTAGAAACAGTTATGTGTAACACTTAAGTTAGTTTGTAACTGACAGTTGAGAACATTCCACCGCACAACCCCCCCCCCCATTGTTGCTCAGTGTAGACTGAGGAGAAGTAACATTTCTAAAAGTGTTGGCTGAACTCGGTTTTTACTGTTCTCATTAAGGCCCAGAGGAAGTTTTGAAAAGGTCCACAGAGAAAACAAACTTCGAAAACTATAAAACTGAAAAAGGAAAGTATTAGCTGGTTGGAGAGAATTGTCACTTCAAACTGAGGCCCTATGCTGTAACCTCTGAAGATTGGGGGAAATCTATTCTCAAACACGTCACATTTACTACACCTAATAGAATAAATATAAAGCTGAAAAAAAATCAATTAAGGCATGCTTATACATATCACAAAAGACCTACGATAGCAAATTCTCCCTGTCCATTTAAATATGTTTTTATTCACCAAAACGTTTCCATTTACACACAACTTTTCAGTTTAATTTAATAAACACTACTGAATGTCTGCTACTAGCCAAGAACGGCCTGAGGCCTATCTATGTGAAGTAGGTGCACATGTAGAATTGAAGACACTGTTTTAAGAACCCTAAGTGTAGGGACTCTTTTAATTGCTACAATCATGTAAGGTTGGTACTTTTGTTATCCTTGTTTTACGAATAAGGAGCCTGAGGCACAGAGAGGCTAAGTAACTTGTCTGCTGCCTCACAGTGGGTGAGTGGCAGAAGCCAGGATTTGAACCCACGGGTTTTGAGTCTAGAATCTGCACTCTTAATCACTATGCCATTGTCCTTTGCTGCTCTCCTGTCCTTCAAGCTTCTCTGTTGAGTGCCAGGAGGCATGGGACCAGCCACTGAGGAAGTTACAATAAGTAAGATTCAAAGCACATGCAGCCTAGTGGAGGAAACATACCTGTGAGTAAAATCAAGTGTACAGCTGCTCTGGTTCGAGTCTACTCAGGGAATAGTCACCAATCCCCCAACCCTCTCAGGACAGAACAGTCTGGAAACCCCTCATAGAGTGCACGGCTCATGAGCTAAGCCTAAAAGATGAGCTTACGTGCGTGGAATTGGTGTGTTTTCTATTTCATTTATTTGAAGGCTTGATTTACGAGAAGGAAATCTCATTTCCCTTAAACTAAGTTTTATTCCATGTCTACTATAAGCATAGCAGTATGAAATATGCAAATAAGACAATCTGTGCCCTAGAAGAGCTTATACACACAGGAGAGGGGAAATGCAGGTAGAAGTAATAATAACTGGGCCCACCATTTACTGTATGCCAAGCATCATGCTAAGCCCTTTACAAACATTTTCTCATATAAGCTTCACTAACCCTATAGGGAGGTGCTATTATCTCCATTTTACGACAGAAAAACTAATTCTTAGAGATGCTAACTCATTAATTCCTTCAATAAATACTTACTAAGAACTTACTATGTATATGCCACATACAATTCTAAGCTCTACAAATACAGTGGTGGAAAAGATGGGTAAAGTCCTGCTCTGCTGTCTAGAAGTTTCTGTTTAGTTAATCGAGGATAATAGATAATAAACAAGTAAATAGGACAAATGCAATGAAGAAATTAAAATAAGATGGTGTAATAGAGACTGACATGGGGTAGGTATTTTAAAAATGGAAACTGTGGATGAAGAAGGTCCCAGCAGAGGGAACAGCACATGCAAAGACGCTGAAGGGAGAAGTGTGCTCGGCATGTTCAATGGGCGGAATAGAAGCTAGAGCGGCTGGAGCAGAGACCCATACCCCAAATCATACAGCTAATAAATAGCAGAGATGATAGTCAAATCCAGGTCTGCCTAAGGCCAAAGCCCACACTGTACCGCTCAGCAAAGTGTCTAAAGGAACAAACAGAATGTTCTGCATGTTGTCATTGCTGAGTGTGTTTTTAAAGTCATTTGAGCCCAATCCAAAGAAAAGGGAACATAGGGAATCAAAAGTCAAACCAGAGGAAAGACTTGCGAAGCCGAAAGGCTTCCCTGAGACAAGCACTATCACAACAAACGAAGCTTTGTCTTGCACAAGCCATGTCAAACCCAGCTTCACGGAACTCTGGTCTTAACCCCAACCCATTATGCATCCTCAGTTCTTATCTTAGACTGAAATCCCTTGTGGGCTGGTGGAAGGCAGCTCTGATACTTCAGATGAGTTCAGATAAGCTTCCTGTCAAAAATGCTTCTAGCTTCTCACCGGTGCCAGCAGAGAACGACTGAGTCTGGAGGGTCCCTACTTCTGGAGGTCCCAAGGGAAGACCGGTCAGCAGGCAGGAGCCACCTGGGCAAGAGGTTCTGCGTGAGAGCGAGCAGAGTTGGCTGGTCAGGTGTGATTAAACTGGTGTGTGTATGCGCAAGGGTGTAGGTTCAGACAGGAGTTGTTACTGAGATCACAATCATAAGGTAAGTGGCAGAGGGCCCAGCTGTGGGCAGGGCAGGCTCAAGTTGCCAGGCAAGCTGTCACAGACAAGGAGGGCAGAAAACCTTCACGAAATGTAACACCACGCGTGAATCTAAGAGAGACGTGTTGTTCTGACACTTCACTGAGACAAATAAGCCCATTTTAACTCAAGTCAGCCTGAATTGCACTGAACGGCCCTGTCCCAGAGAAATTTCACTTCCTCTGAAAGGGCTGGGCCTCTTCTCTGTATCCAGGGACAGAGAGTGTTCCATTCCAGCTCCGTGGGGAGAAGAAGCTTTCAGTTTCCTTGCTGATAGTTGGCATAAAATAAGGGGCTTTTGTAGGATGTGATTTGTATGTCCTGCCTGCGGGACCTGTGGGCGGTGGGCAAAGGTGCGCATGACTCTGAGATCTGTAGAGGCAACCCTTCTAGAGACAGGATGAGTCATGAACCACATTCTTTCATGATTTGCTTAGGAAAAATCCATGAATAGCAATAATAGGAACTACGGTATCTTTGATTTTCAGTTCCATGCCAGACCCTGAAACAACAACATGTTATATCTTATTAAATCCTCATAACAACCCTATGAAATTGCTGCTACCCATAGTCCCAGATCACTGATAAAGAAGTCGGGATTTAGAGAGATAAGTAACTTGTGTGAGGCCCCGTAAGAGTGAGACACAGTGGCGTGTCTCCTTACTGAGCTGGGTCTGCGCTCTTCACTTACGAGTCTAGCCGTAGTAAAGCAAACTTGGAGAAAGTCTCAGCAGTAACCATGGCAGCTGTAACAGGCGCAGCTACATCTCTGTGGGTTCCCCAACAGGCCCGCCGTCTGTCACTTTCGTTAATATGCTCACAGCTGCAGAAACAGAAGTGTCATTCTGACAGGGTTGATGTAAACCCTCAAGAAGGGTTGCCTCATCTCCTGGAATTACACGAGAATGGAAAGACGTTTCTTTTGGTCAGCTGATCTGGTCCTTTCTGCAGACACAAAAGCAGACGTGTCCATTAACTAGATTTCCCCCTCAAATTCAAGTCTACCGAAAGTTCTTGATGATCGTGGAGAGGGTTATAAACTACAACATCGTGAGGTGGGGCCCAAGTACGTCTGCTGGGTCCGTGTGGTGGGTCTGAACAGTCCTGGCAAGGCCACCCATGAATCCAACAAGGATCTCTGCCGGGCCTCGGGGTTAAGTGACAGAACGTGTGGAACCAGAAGACAGCTTGGCTGCTCCCAGGTGGCAAGGGCGAGACAGAGGTGGAGTCTCACCGCTGCACTCAGAAGCAGCAGGCAAGTGGACACGGTCATCTCTGGGACCAACGTGTGTGGGTTCGGAGAAGACAACGGGTAACAGTGAGATGCTGGAGAGATGCGCAGACGCTAAGCACTAAACCAGCGCGTAAGTGGGGCCGGTGAAGCCGGTACTGGATGAACCTCAGGATGGCAAGAGATGTCGGAAGATCGTGGTGGCCTGTGATCATGTAAGTGCCTTCTTCACATAATGCCCGCAGCCTAAGCCATAATCTTAAGTCAGTCTGAGAATAAGTTCAAAAAAATAAAAAAAGGCACAGGACAATAATAAATAGAAGGACTTTTCAACAGAGTAGAAGAAAACTTCCCCAACTATGTTCATTCTTGGGTACCAGGAACCACAGGGCAGTGACACCTTGATTTCTCAGAGATCAAGAACTGCTCAGTCTCTGTTAATAATATTTTTCAGACATAAGTGGGGAAAATTAGTCCCGTTAGCTACAGACAGCCTGAGTCTCCCTGTCTAACTCGAACCCTGAAATAAAGCCTACTTGGTGTCAAAGCACTTCAGTCCCTAAAAGGAAATACAGCAGAGTGGCTAAAATCATGGAGTCAATGTCACACAGAACATACTGGAAGCCACTCCTGTCCCTTAATAGCTGTATGGCATTGGACAATTTATTTAAATCTCTGAAAGCCTCCGTTTCCCCATCTGTAAAATGAGAAAGCCAATATTTCGCTCTCAGGTCACTGTGAGAATTAAAGGAGAAAGTACATATAAAAAATTTCGCCGAGAATCTGGTCCAAGGTAAGCATTCAGTAAGGGGCAGCTACAGTGATGTTTATACAGTCTCAATGGCAGACCTGTCTTCACCTGGGACCACGGGGTGTTGGCGTTGATCACAGAGCCAACCCCATGGGAAAGTCTGAATGTCTCCTCCATCTGGGAGCCAAGTCTGCCCTGACCCGAGGCCCAGGTCTCTGTGATCGTCATCATTAGGTCCTTCATTCCCCAACTAAGTAGCTGTCTACTGTACCTCAGCCTTTTATTCAAGCCGTCCTTCACAAGTTTACGCTTTCTTAAAGCCCTACTTTATTCTTTGTAAGCCCTGTTTTTGCCTTACACAGGGATAATAATATGTGCTTTTCTTACTTCACAGGATTGCCATGGGGATCAAATAGTTTTATACACGTGAAGGGAGACCTCACAGAGAAACATGAGATTTAGGTCCAAATGACCAACTCAACTCTACAACCAGCAGCTGGGAAGAAATGGGAAGGAATGAAAGGATGCTTTTCAGGAAAGAGCAAGCCAGTGAACAGAGTTCAGTGAGGAAGCTGTCTACCTGGCCCAGCACTGGAAGAGGGAAAGGTAACAGAACCTGGTTCCTGATGATCAAAATGGCCCAAGACTAAGACAGGGTGTGTAGAATGTGGTCGGCTCTGTACCAGGGCCCAAGCAGTTAACAGAAGGATGGGGAATGAGATCACCCTGCTGCTCTCTTGCTGTGCCTCAGAGCACAAGTGCCCTCCACAACGGCAGGGCTGCAGAGAGGGCGGGCAGAGCCTCTGGGTATAGGTGTTACAGCTGCAAATGACTTGCAACCCACATGCTTCACGCAGCAGTGGCAGCACTGCATACGACATAATCTGGGGGCAATCAGGGCACCCCACAGAGAGCTGGCAGCTGGGAGGTAGGGAAGGATGGGTAGGACTCCGTGGTTTGTAAGGTGGCCCCAGGAAATAACAGAGTTGTTATCATGTGACAGTCTGAGTGCCGCCAGAGGCTGAGGAGCCCAGAATACCTATTACGGATGTGAAAACACTTCGCGAATGGCGTAAGATCATACAAATAGTTTCCACTCAGTTATAAGACAGTGAGTTAACAAGTAAGTTATAATTTAATAAACAATTGCAAAAACAAACTTTCACTGGATTAAACATTACATTTTTATGTAATTGTGAACTATGTAAAGGCATTAAATTTAAATGTTAACATCACTGTTTTACAAACTTGAATAGTTTTTACCTTATGCCCAAGCGTGCATGGTTCCTCAGCAATCCAAGTTGGACCTCTTTCAATAATTATCATATGCACAAAATTTGTTATATATACATGCAACTTGGAGGTAAAACCATGTAGCCTTCTTTTGAGTGTCTGATGTTAAAAAACCACTATATTTA
Source organism: Rhinolophus hipposideros (assembly GCF_964194185.1). Classification (NCBI taxonomy): domain Eukaryota; kingdom Metazoa; phylum Chordata; class Mammalia; order Chiroptera; family Rhinolophidae; genus Rhinolophus; species Rhinolophus hipposideros. The sequence goes on from NC_138072.1 coordinate 12,936,398, forward strand.
AGGGGGATCAAATATATGGTGATGGAAGGAGAACTGACTCTGGGTGGTGAACACACAATGGGATTTATAGATGACGTAATACAGAATTGTACACCTGAAATCTATGTAATTTTACTAACAATTGTCACCCCAATAAATTAAAAAAAAAAAAAAAGAAGAAAGGAAAGCTAACTACCAAAAAAAAAAAAAAACACAAAAAACCACTGTATCAGAAAGGTCTCTACATAAACTGTTTCAAAAAAAAAATGTCATATGCCCAACCAAACTATCACCTAAGAATAAGTCATTTGAATAGTTGATAATACCCTGTGATTATTGTAAATTTTATTATCTCCAACTGTAATGAATGAATCCTGAATATTAAACTAGAGAGAGAAAGAGAGAGAGAGAGAGAGAGAGAGAGAGAGAATTGGGAAATTTAAACACTGACTGGATACTTGATGATACTTAGGAATTATTATTTGTTTTCAGTGTGATTATTATTTGTTTTATGTGGAATTTGCTTCCAAATAATCAGTAGACGTAGAAAATGAGTGAAGATACAGATGACGTGATGCTGGCCACTCATTGGTTGTTGCTGAAGCTGGAACGGATACGTGAAAGATCATGACACATAAGAATCTCTCTGCTTTTGTATATATTTGAAATTTTGTGTCATGAAAAATTAAAAAACAAAACAGATTTTAAAAGTAAATTTTTTAAAATATACAATGACTCAGAAAGGTTACTACCCAAATACTCTCACTGAAAAATTACCAAAGGGTAGAAAAATATAAAGGAAGATGTAGAATATGAAAAAATAAGGTTGATCAGAGAAACTGGTAATATATGGTAATACATCTAAATCTAAAAATGCATTGATCATTAATAATAATAATAATAATAGTTTTTGCTTGTTTAAAAATAAAACAAATACCAATATCAGGCTAAGTATGAGAGTAGAGTTTGGAAGAAAGTTGAAATGCGTTAAATTCTTGCCTCATTTAGGAAGAGGATATAAATACTGATTAACTTCAAGCTTTGATAGAAAAAAATAGGTACATATTCTGAAAATGTAAGGTAATCCCCAAGATATTACACCTGGAATTATAATTAGAAGAATAAAGAAAAAATTATCAATTCAATAGGAGGCAGGAAAGAAGAAAGGTAGTAAATAAATGGAAAAAAGAAAACACAAAATTAGATAGTAATGACAAGTCTAAATATATTAGTAATCATGGTAAATGTAAATGGTAAAACACACCAATTAAAAGGCAGAGTCTTAGATTTGACTTTAAAATTAAAACTAAATGCTTTTTATAGGACATATGCTTTACTACCTATAGAAATAAAATGAATACCTCAATAAAAAACGTTATTAAATTTAAGGAAATAGCAATAAAAAGAAACAAAGAGGAATATTTCATGCTTAACACCAAAAAATGTCATGAAGAACGCCTGTACAAATTATATTCAAGAACTTTCATTTCTATATAATTTCATTTTTTTCGTGGCTCTGTACCTTTCTTTTAACGGTTTTAGATTTTGTCCTTTATGTGTCTTTCTGTATGTAAATATAGTACAATACCAAATATGTTCTGGCAAAAAGTAATGCAGGGACCAATACTAAGCAAGACAAACGGAATGGAAGGTAAGTAAAGCCAATGCCCTCTTCCTCTCTGTGGAGAGAGGAGAATAGATCACAGGAACTCATACGATCACAAGTGCACATACGATCAACATTATCACAAAGTGCTATGAGGCACAGAGGAAGGAGAGAGCTCTCATTAGAAGGGACAGGAAAGGCTTCCTGGAAGAGGTGGTGTGGTACCAGAACTCTAAGACTGACCCCCATAGGCCCTCACCCTTATACAATCACATCTTCTTTGAGTGTGGGTAACCTGTGAATATAATGAGGTTCCACTCCCATGATTCTGTTACTTTATTTGGCAAAATGGCGCTTATCCAGATGGGTCCCATCTAATGCTATGAGTCTTCTACCAGAAGAAGGAAACTCGAAGTGTGAAGGGGATTTGAGTCAAGGGAGTTTCTCTGTTGCTGAGATGAGGGCGACTACGTGGAAGGAGCTGAGGGCTACCTCCAGGAGCTGAGAGCAACCCCAGCCACCAGCCAGCAAGAAGAGGACCTCATTTCTAGAACTGCAAGGAACTGAATTCAGCCACAAGCCTGGATGAGCCAGAAAGCGGTTTCTATCCCAGAACCACCAGATAAAAGCCCACCCCAGCTGACAATCTGATTTCTTCCTTGTGAGACCCTGAGCAGACGACCCAGTCGAGCCTGCTCAGACTTCTGACCTACAGAGCTGTGAGCTAATACATGGCTGTTGGTTTATGCCACTAAATTTGTGGTAATTTGTTACGCAGCAATCAAAAACGAATGCAGGTGACATTTGAACTGTCCCTTGAGAGCTAGGTATGGACAGGAGTTCAAAATGTAGGGAAGAAAGGAAGAAGCTCTCTAGGCAGAGGGGAGAGCATAACCAAATGTAAGAGGTGGGAACCTCTGCAAGCATTCAGGGAGCAGCAAATAATACTGGCTGGCACCAGGCTTCCTGTCAGGTTGAAGAGTGAAGCCAGCTCACCAGGCTCTGCAACGCCATCCTAAGGAGTTTCTTCTCTCCAGGATATCATGAAGCGACATGGAAGATTTTCAAGCAGAGGAATACATGATAAGAGCTATTCTTTGGGAAGATTAAACCAACATATCTAGGATGGGCTGGAGGCAGAGATACAGAGGTAGAAAGATTAGTTAGGAAGCTAGCTATCACCATTGCCCAGTTGTACCAGACACCACGGTGCCCTCAGCCCACCTGTGATTTCAGGTGACCTGCAGTGGTCTTCCAGTTAACTGTCCCAGGCTTTCTCAAAGACTCTGAGAGCCCACCAGTCCCCAGGCAAATGCAGCTCAGAAGTGCAAGGTCCCCCTGAACTAAAGGGGGACGAAAGCACTGAATAAATTTTTGTCTTCTGTCCTTCAAGTGGGCTACTCTGGGACGCATTCTCTACCCTTCATAAAAGATCTCCGTGGAATCACATCTTCAGTGCCCAAAACAATGTGTACCCTCAGTGATGCTCCCCTATATTGGCTTTTCCTCCTTCCCTACCTCACTCCCACTCTCTGCACTTAGGGCCTTCTACCAGGCACTGCTTGGGGAAAATCCACACTGATACATCCAGGCAAAGGGAACCTTTACAGCTCCTTCTTAATTACAGCTCCTCCACTTCTCTGGCTCAGTTGACTGTAACTGTTTTGAGGGGTTGGCTTTTCCCCCCTCAAATATGGAGACCTAACAACTACTGCATGAAGTAGTTGTGAGAATTTTATAAAATAATATTGTAAAAGTGCTCAATAAATGATAAGCATTCAATACATGAGAGCCCTCATTATTTGAGGACCTTATGATGTAATACACCTAGGCTGATAATGTAGATGCTGAAGGGATAGAAACACCACAAGATCAGAGTGGCCAGTAGACAGCACCTTTTGGATACAAAGGGGACAAAAAGAAAAGAGACCAAGGGGACACCAAGGTTTCAAATCTGACGGTGTTTAGCAGGAAAAGGCAAATGTGAAATGGAAATGTGTAATTTGTGCAGACCTTGAATCAACGTTTACACTCACCTCGATAATATTTATATATACTAATCATAGAACCATATACCATAATCATTAATTTCATATTCTGTGTCCTATATCCTATTGCCCCTTGTCATAAGATACTAATCATACACACCGATTATTATTTGGGTAAAGAGGTGGGGAGCACAGAAAAAAAATTTCCAGATGGTACCAACAGCTCTTAAAATATCACACACGCACATGGGAGCCATTGGTGGCTTTGCCTGTGGTGGCCACATCCTCTCCTAGGCCTTTGTCCAGAGTCACCCACTGTCACATGCCCAGTGGGATTCTGCTTGCTAATGTACCCAGCACCTGACTGTTCACAATCTACTAGAACCAGTGTTAAGTTTACTTCCCTGGGTAGAAATATGCGAGATTTCATCTCATACTTACCTGTGAACAAAAGACAACACCACAAACAAAAGGTATGTATTTTCTGAGCCTCTAGCAAAACTGTAGTATTGTAGTTTAACCTCAATTATGCAGAAATAAAAACAAAATCTAGTACCCAAGATTCTAATAGCCAGAAAGAATCAAAGATGAAATCTCAATGTTTGTCAAATGTCTCTTCTCCCCTCACCCCCAAAAATAAAATAAAATAAAAATAAAGACTTCATAAGGTCCTCAAATAATGAGGGTTCTCATTTATTGAGTGCTTACCATTTATTGAGCACTTTTACAATATTATTTTATAAAATTCTCATAACTACTCTGTGAAGTAGTTATTAGGTCTCCATTTTACAGGGGAAAAATCCAACCACTCAAAAAAGGTTACAGTAATCTGAGCCAGGTAAGAGGAGGAGCTGTAATTAAAAGCCACGTCTGCTTGAGATTCTCTGCTTGTAGAAAGAGATCCCACTCTTTCTACAGTGTAATTCTGACTTACCTGGGGGCTTGGTAGCTGAAGAGTGACATGCCACACGGAGAAGACAGGTCAATACCATTCCCTTTGGGTCAACGGCACTGAATCTCTTACCTCACCCTCGTGATGATGACATGGGGTTTTCCATGTTAATTTTCAGAACAGAGGCAAATGGTTTGCCTAAATCGTTTTGGATCAATACTAATAGGTTAACTCTAAAACTAGTGCACAACTCCGCCCATATATTACGTTTCCTAAGATGACTCATCCTATCTGGTCCTCATTCATGTATCAACCTGCCAACAACCCTGAAGGCATCCATTCACCCTGAGCGGTATCTCCTTCCATCCTCTGGGATTTCCACTTGAAAGACCTTCTACCTCAGTGTCCATTGCAGGCTTACTCTCTGGTGCCTGGGAAGGGACTGAATGGGGATTCCTACCATGTGGGGAAAACATTCTTAGGGGAAACATTCACACATACACACAATCCTGCAACAGGGTGGAGCGCTGGGATTATGGTGGAGCGCTGAGATTATGGTGGAGCGCTGGGATCACGGTGGAGTGCTGGGATTATAGTGGAGTTCTGGGACCGCAGTGGAGTGCTGGGACCGCGGTGGAGTGTTGGGACCGTGGTGGAGTGCTGGGACCGTGGTGGAGTGCTGGGACCGCGGTGGAGTGTTGGGACCGTGGTGGAGTGCTGGGACCGTGGTGGAGTGCTGGGACCACGGTGGAGTGCTGGGACCGTGGTAGTGTACTGAGATTATGGTGGAGTATTGGGACCGCGGTGGAGTGTTGGGATTATGGAGTGCTGGGACCGTGGTGGAGTGCTGAGACCGTGGTGGAGTACTGGGATCGCGGTGGAGTGCTGGGATTATGGTGGAGTGCTAGCTAAATTTCAAAGATTAGGAGTTTATCAGGAGCCCCTGAGCAGGGCCAGAGTAATGTGAACTAAAGACTCACAAGGGAAGAAATGGTCAAGAAATGTCCTGGCCCACTTTCCGTAGGAAAGCAGCCCACTCCTTCTGTGGATGAAAAAATTGGAAATCAATGGAGGGGAATACCAGGTCTTGGAGGAGTTTTGTGCAGACCCTAGAATTTCCATCTGTCTGGTTTATCCCCTGTGGTAGCTACAGAGAGGAGAGTAGTCAAGTCTGCTGGGAAAAGGGGTCATGCTGATTTCCTAACACCAACAGAGATTAGTCACCTTGGAAAAAATTCAGAGAAGCTGAAATCCTTCCCAAACTCCTGATTTAATAAATTAGCTGAGACAGTAATCCACCTCTCAAATTCTGGAAAGTTTGACTTGCATCAGCTGTCAAGCCAATAGAAATAGCCCTTGATTGTACCTTCGATCAGTGACACCAAAGCCATTGAAAGGAGAACGTGTCAGAGAGGAAGTTAGTTAGGAATTAAAAATGGTTTCAGGGAGACGAAAGAAGCCAATCGCATTCATCTCTGTCCAGCATCCTGCATCCGGGGTCACTGGACAAACAGCCCTGTCACTGAGGAGGTATCTCTCATGAGGAGAAGGGATTTTTCATCAGGTTTTACAGGAACATAGATCAAGTACTCCCACAGCCATAATGCTTTTGTTGTCTGTGTTCTATGCTAGGAAATAGCCTTCTCGTTGATAACAGTCACCCGAGAGCCCTTCTACTAGAAATGGAGGCAACTCTCCTTCTAAGGACATGGATTAGATACCCAAGCATTCTCATCAGGGGAATGGGAACCCCCATTCCTTCCGCTGGAATTCTAATGGACATGTTAGTCTGTGGTCAGCCTAGCAGTCGTCACTCTGTCACTGTGTGGACAAAGAAAACACAGGTGCTGGACCTAAAAATCCAAGGCCCGAGCTAAGCTGAGCTCAGGGGCCCCTAAGAGGTGTCCCTTGGACTCTGTGTGTGACCTGTTAGATTACCACCAGTGACCATGCCCCCCCAACCCTCACCCCGCAAAAAAAAAATCCCTTTACACAATCAAGATGTTTAAAAGATGGCTTTCTAAGCTGAAGTCTGGAGGCCAGTGCTGAGCCTCTAATGACAGTGCAAAGGTGACAAGAAGATGGATTGTTATCCTATGAATCTCTCTAGGCCCCCCCCCCCCCGCCCTAGCTGGAACCTCACCTTTGCTTGATGTAACAACTTTCTGTCATAACAAGGATCTTTTTAGTTGAAAATCATTCATCTTTTTGGTTTGTTTGTTTATGTAACAGGTTAATTGGGATTGTTACTTAGGCCTTCATCAAACCCATAAAGAGAAAAAGCAAACCCCCGTGGTCTGGAAGGTGTGGGGTCTAATACCAAACCCAGGCCTAAATTTCTTAATCGCTGGCCAGTCATGAGCAGAGGAGGTCTACGTTGTTACATGAGGCTCCTCTCGTGGCCATTTTACAGCATGTGAGAAAGTCAAGGCCCCGAGTTCTAAACCAGACAACAATGCCAAAATGGCTTTGAGCAAAATGTTTTTTTTAAAATGTTTCTTGCAGAACGTTTTAGTTTTGAGTAGCATAGTTTTCAGTACATTTATCAGTATGAATTAGAAGAAAAATGTACATCTGTCAGCATAACTGCTTTGGAAACATAGCAATTTCTTCCAAATCTGAACACATGCATGCCAAAGGAGCAAATCCTTAGTACATCCCCAACAGAAATGCAAACGTACGTTTACAAAGACAGGTACAAGAATACTGATAGCAGCACTCTGTGTTACCAAAAGCTGGAAAGAACCCATGACTTAAAGAAATATGGGGACAGTTTTATCTCATCTTAGTAGGAGGAGCTCAGTAGGAGGAGCTGACTAATCTTAGTAAGTATGACACAAAATCCAGACGTCTTTTTTAAAGGAATGACCAATTAAATTACGTTTAAAGAATCATTCCATACCACACAGTGAAAGGTATGTATTCACATAAATTACTAACACAATGCACCATTAGTGGGAGACAGTTTTCAACTTATCAAGACCTGCACCAGCAATTTATTTTTTTTTTATTATGGAGGCATAATTCATATGTAACATTATATTACTTTCAGGGGTATAACATAGTAATTCAGTCTTTATATATATTGCAAAATGATCACCACAGTAAGTCTAGTTAAAATCTGTCACCATACACGGTTACAAAAACTTTTTTTTCTTGTGGTAAGGACTTTTAAGATCTTCTCTCTTAGCGACTTTCAAATGTGTAACACAGTATTATTGACTATAGTCACCATGCAGTAGATTAGATCCTCAGGACTTGATTATTTTATAACTGGGAGTTTGTACCTTTTGAGCCCCTTTGCCTATTTCTCTCCCCTCTACCTTCCCGGCTCTGGCAACCACCACTGTTTTCTGGATCTGTGAGCTTCGTTTGTTGTTATTGTTGTTTTAAATTCTGCATGTGAGATTACACAGTATTTGTCTTTCTCAGCAGTATATTTTTTGTTGGGAATTAGAAGCTTCAGGGGAAAGTAGCAATTGAAAAAAAAAAAACACTTTTTTTTCTTTCTGTAAGGCAACCTGGGAATATATAACAAGAATTGTAAAATCATTTTTTGATCCTTTACTTCTACTTTGGGGCCTAACACACTCTCATGTTCATATCAATGTTATTTCTAACAAGGGAAACATGAGAAATACATTGAAATATTATTTTCCTTTCTAAATGTATATATATTTTTAGATATTTATATTTAATATATATTATATTTATATTTTAGATATTTATATTTAATACATATTATATTTAATATATATTTATATATATGTAGACTGTACTAATTCAAACATGTGAAATAACATTGAATTAAAAGTAGGACACCAAATAGTAGATAAACACTTATTGCAATTATATAAAGTCTCTGTAGAGACATTATCAAAGGTAAAAAATAAATTTAGAGTAGTGGAAACAGTTTATAATAAAGTTCATTAGGCTTTGGGCGAATAGTTACTTAAATTCTCAGAACAGAGCTTATCCATCTGGCAGGCATTACAACAGAACAAGGGGGACCAGCTGGGCACAGTCATAGGTCAGTCCTGGCAGAGGAAAGAATACCCAGGATAGAATTACTGATGTCCCACCTTTGGCACCTAGGGCAGTCCAACTGGCCCGCTAAACTTGGCCCAAGCTCACCCAAGGGAAGTAAATGCCACCTGGTGGCCGTATCTGAAAATTACAGCTCAGTTGATTCCACGAGGTCAAATGTAGTCAGAAAAACGAAGTAGCAGACCACCATTTATTGGTCAGCTTTACATGCATACAAAAGCATCTTCACTGGCTTCTGGTTTATCATCACCATTTCCTACAAATCATATTACTATCTGCGCATCTTTGCATCTTTCCCAAGGTTTTCAGTCATGCCTTCTGTCACGTTCAATTAATATAATATCTATCATTTTTCCTCTGAAAATGCCACGTGCAAGATACATTCCTCTTGCCCGTGAATGATCAAGATTCAGTACTTAATGACTGGAAAACCACCCCTTCGCCCCAGCACATTCTCTAATTCTTCTCCAGAAACATAGCAATATATTTTATTATTAAACAATAGAAAGACCTTCACAAAGATAAGTCACATTATGTTTCACTATCCTTGTTTTAATGAGTCATTCATTATAGAACACTATTCCCATTATTCAATCAACTCCTGATTATCCTTTGGGATAGTCTGGGTAATTAAAACAGCAGCATTTCATTTCAGGTCTATTTCTGTTAGTATTATTAGTAGGATCCTTCACACGAGAGACCTATCTGCCTGAACAGACAGCCCCCTGTGTGACATTGAAAAGGCATAAAGGTGAGGAAAGTCTCTCTGGAAAGGAAGACCTGGCTGCTGATACCTGATTCCCTTAGTTTTTGTTGGATTAACCTTTCTGCTGACCTCTACTTCCTGATTACTCAGCTGACCATTCCTCATCTATGTGTCATGAATGGAAATGGATTATAGCATGAGCTCAATAAACACCAGCCTCTTCTCTTCTCATCCATTTGAATCAGCATACTTGTGTAAAGGCCAGAAGGATAAAACAGAATGGCGAGTACTAGCCATGTAGGATGTGAAGCTGGGGAAATTGTGTGAGCGTGTGTGTGTGTGTGTGTGTGTGTGTGTGTGTGTGTGTGTGTGTGTTGGGGGGGGGGTCCAGGTTCCGCCTTCCAATCGTTAGGGCCATCTATGGCTTTAATAAGGACCAGAGCACACCCTCTGCCACCCCATCTACCTGGAAACCTGTCCACGCAAAGATGGGACACCCGTCCATCCATCTTGTCCACCCTGGACCTATCTTCACCTAGTCAGGAAACATTTTAAATCCTCTTTCCCTAAATCCATCTTGCCACAGCACTACAATCGTTTGCTTTTTCCAAACGCATTGAAAATTAGAAGACGTGCACAAAAAGAAACTTGAAAACAGAAACATAGAAAACTTCAGAAAATATATTGTCTTCGTCTAAGACATCCTCCACGTAACTGGACTCTAACACATGGGTTATTTTCTATTTCCTTGGTTCTCACTGTACTTGTCAATGATTGAAACACCAGAAAATGGTTAACGTCACCAGCAGTAGGACAAACTGATAGTATGGCTTCCCCGATAGCATGCACCAAGAAGGAGGCATTCCCACCTCTGTGCTATTTTTGCCAAAAATGCACAACATGAATCTAATCACAAGAAAATATAAAACAGACCCGATCTGAGTACTTTCTACAAAACTATATTCTTACAAAGGTCTATACTCTTACAAAAGGGCAAGGTTCTGAAATATAAACAAAGGCTGAGGAGTTGTTCCAGATGAAAGGAGACTAAAGGTCATTTCAAGGACACTGTTGAGACAAGCGGCAAAATTTGAATATGGATTGTGTATTAGATAATAGTATTATATCAAGGTTAAACTTCCTGAATTTCATAATTGAACTATTGTTACACAAGAGAATGGCATTGTTCTTAGGAGATATCTGCTAAAGTATTTTGAAGTTAAAGGGCACAAATAGTTTAGGGGAAAAAATAACATGAATGTAGAAAAGACAGTAATAAAGTAAATGTGAAGAATGTTAAAATTGCAGTAAAGAGAATGTGGGAGTTCTTTATACTATTCTTGTCACTCTTCTGTAAGTTTGAAATTATTTCTAAAAAAGGAAAGAGAAAAGAGAAAGTACAGAAATAGAAAAATATTCAAAAAATCAGGTTCTCCACTTTTATCCTTTGATAGGTTTTTCATTCAAGTGAGAAAGGGGGAGTATTTACATGAAGCTCTTCTAGCAATTGCATTTTTCAGTTGACTAGTAATACTGGTCATTGGGGATTAGATTCTTTGTCTGCGTGGACCTGGCAAGGTTAGTCTTTTATCAGAAAGAAGGCATTGATTTGCTTTATAGGTTCTCCTACGTAGTTAACCCTGAAGCATTCTACTCACTCAGTTCAAGGGATCATTTGCTGCTCTTTGTTCACAAACAATAATAGTTGATGATTAGTACGTTTGATGGTGTGTGCAGCACTGAGCTAACCTTTTAATAACATTAGGACATTTAAGCTTCAACAATCCTATGAGATATGCACGAGTATTACGCCATTTTTACAAATGAAGAAACCAAGGCACAATGTCGACTGTTGAATACAGAAAAGAGAAAGGTAAGCCTGGTAAGCAGAATAGCTCCCCAAAGACGTCCATGTCCTAATTTCCAGAACCTGTGAACAAATAAACATTACATGGCAAAAGGAACTTTGCAGATATGATTAAATTAAGGGCCTCGAAAAGGGGAGACGATTCTGAATTGTCGGGGTAAGCCTGATCTAATCACATGGCCCTTAAAATCAGAGAACCCTTTTCAACTGAGTTCATACAGGGAAATATGACTACAGAAGACCAGTTGGAGAAATGCAACACTGTTAACTTTACTGATGGAGGGAGGGTCCCCAAGCCAAGGAATTCTAGCAGCCTGTAGAAGCTGGAAAAGGGAAGGAGAAGGACTCTTCCCTGGAAGGAATGTAGCCCTGCTGACACCTTGATTTTAGCCCAGTCAGACTTTTGTTAACTGTTGACCTACAGAACTGTAAGATAATAAATGTTTATTGTTTTTAACCACTCGGTTTGTGGTAATTTGTTACAGTAGCAATAGGAATCTAAAACAGTGGGAAATGATGCCACATGTGATGAGGTTAAAAAGACTGGATACTATTTTACCATTTCTGTTCCCTACAAATCTTCCTCTCTCATAATAGGAAATCAATAGATAATGTTCAAAATGAATAAATCAAAGAAACAAGAGTTTGGCATATTCTGTATATTCAGCCATAAATACAAGAAGGAATGCTTAAATGAAGTAAATAAAAGTGGATGCTTCTGGGGAATGAGACTAAAAGGTGGGGCAGGGGTCTGCTGTTTTTAGTACCTTTAGTGATATTTTTAAAAATCTGAGTGCAATAAAATTTTGATTTAAAAACTGCTAACTCAGTTTTTAGGCAGGGGTTATCCTCAGCACAGCAGCTTACTACCAACTACCTAGATCTGTAGTGGTGTATACTGTAGCCCCTAGCTGTATGTGGCTTTTATATTTTAAATTAAAGTTAATTTAAAATGCAATTTGCAACAACATGGATGGACCTAGAGGGTATTATGCTAAGTGAAATAAGTCAGACTGAGAAAGACAAATACTGTATGATTTCACTTATATGTGGAATCTAAGGAACAGAATAAATGAGCAAACAAAACAGAAATAGACTCAGAGATACAGAGAAAAAACTGATGGTTGCTAAATGGGAGGACGTTCAGGGGGTGGGGGAGAAGGTGAAGGGATTAGAAAGTACAAATTGGTAGTTACAATATAGCCATGGGAATGTGAAACACAGTATGGGGAATATAATTAATAATGTTGTAAGGGCTATGTAGGGTGTCAGACGGGGACTGGACTTATTGGGGGATCACTTCATAGATTATATAAGTGCCTAACCACTGTGCTGTACACCTGCAACTAATATAAAAATAATATTGAACGTCAACTATAAATAAATATAAAATATATATAGTCACGGGATATAAAGCACAGCAGAGGGATTATAGCCAATGGTATTGTAACAGCTATATACAATGTCAGAGGGGTAGATTGGGGGAGATATCATTTTGAGGGGGGTAAATGTCTAATCGTTATGTTGTTTCATACACTTGAAACTAATAATGAAAAAGGTTTTTTTTCATAAAATAAAATTCAGTTCTTCGGTGGCACTAGCCACACTTCACGTGCCAGGTGGTATACTGGACAGCATAGATTTAGAACCTTTTCATCATCACAGAAAGTTCTATGGTCGCGATCCCTCCTGCACTCTGCCTTACACCCTCCTGCAGTTGTCTGTGTTTGTGACTCCTACCTAGAGGGAAGATAGGCCCAAAGGTGTGAAGTGTGTGGGAGACAGCAGGCCAGTGAAAGAAGTTATACCTGCCAAAGAGGATTAAAGTGAAGTGAGGTTAGGAAAGGAACAGATCGGCTAAATTCCAGTTATCTAGGACTTCGTAACAAGCCACCTCCAAATCTGTTTGTGCTCACAAACTCTGGAACAGACACTCTGACAGGGCACCTCGGGAGGGCATGTCTTTCCTCGCTAGTGCCTGGGGCCTCAGTTTGAAAGTGATGGGACTTGTATCATCTAGAGGCATCTTTATTCACATCTGGGGATTGATGCTGGCTATCAGCTGGGACCTCAGAATATCTAAACAGTCTCTCCATGTGGCCTGGATTTCCTCACTGCATGGAAGCTAGGTTCCAAAAGGCATGTGTCCAAGACACAGGAAGTAAAAGCTGTCAGCTTCTTAAGGCTTGGTTGGGCCCAGAGACTGGCACTGTTTATTTCCACTACATTTTATTGGTCAAACAGTCACAGAGCCCAGATTCCAAGAGAGGGGTCGTGGCCCCACCTCTCAATGGGAAGAGTTTAAAAGAATTTGAGGGGCCATGTTTTAAAACAGCCATAGCTCATTACTCCCGTCCCTTCTTTTTCAATGCCTACTTGTCAAGAAGAAAATTTTTTTCTTTACAAAACAAGTCTTTACAAAAGTAGTATCCATTTACTAGTTTAAAAATAAAATGTGCCCTACTCTGTGTCAAATACTGTGTAGATATTCTTTTGAGTAACGATGTAAAGAAGAAAATAGAGAAGTGCAATATGGAAAAAGCTGCTTTTTCAGATGGGAGAAAATTTGAAGATACAGGGTATTTATAGGCTGAGAGGAAAGTGGGTGTAGCAGACATAGAAAAAGAATTCATATCTTGGTAGAAAAGGGACAGCTTGAATGAAGAGAACCAGGGAAGGAATTTACACTGGGCAGCAGGCAGCTACTAGTCCTTTGTCCCTTCTAGAAATTTCCTTTTAATGGAGTGGTACCTTTGTCCCTCTGAACATTTGAAAAACATTTATGTAGAATAGTATGTGGTCCTTAGCAGAAACACCCACTACGGGGTCAATTCTAAAGGCAGTAGCCCTCCCCCCCACTGCTATTAAGTTGATGCAAAAGTAATTGCGGTTTTCAAGGTTAAAAATAATTGCAAAAACTGCAATTACTTTTGCACCAACCTAATATTATTTCTACCATTACCTCCCCCACGCCCATTTAGAGGAGGATGAACATAATAAGTGTTCAATACTGCTCCCCAAGGATCTTCCAAGAAGCCAAGAAACTCAGGCAGCTGCAATAAGCTCTCTGAGCAATTCTTATTTGTAAGGAGTTGCAAACTTTTTCCTTGTCTCAAGTGAAGATTTGCTTCCATCTTTAAGAAAAGATCCTTTTACTTTCTACTGCTCTTCACCTTTCTCACCTACAGAGACCTTCCAAGTCCATACACACAAACGTGGCACTTCGTAAACACCTACATTACCCGGAGGAAAATTATCAAATACATTATAAGGTTGTATTATCACCAACATCATCCTGCCCGGTCTTTTGATAAAGCCAATTTATTCCGCAGTTTACAAGAAATGATTACTAATACAACGTTTTTACTGAATATTTTCAGTGGTTGAGCTTTGCGATGTTTTGAAATGGGGCCGAGTTCTAACTTTCGGAATTTTAGAAACGTGTGGGCTTTAGAGGTGTGAGATCTAATTACCAAGGGGAACAAGATGTAAAAACCATGCCAAATCAAATGGACTAGCCTGTGAGCCATATCATGGCTCATCTGCACTCCGCTCCTGTGTCTGATTTCATCGGCTGTATTAGAGCTGTCGACAGGCTCACAGGTAAGACACTCGTGTCGTTACAGCCTTCTGACTTAGCTCCGTTCAAATTTTAACAAAGATTTATGAATCACCTAGCATATGGTAGCACTACAGAAGAGGCCAAATATAAGGGGGGAAAGTGGGTAAACATCAACTCGCTAAGAGACTAGATCTTAATTAGTCCCACCACAAAAGAAAAGAGAGAATTAATGTGACGTGATAGAGGTGTTAGCTAACGGTACAATGGCAATCATATTGCAATATATAAATGTAGCAAAGCAACACATTGTATGCCTCCAACTCCCACAATCTTATATGGCTAATACATTTCAATTTACAAAGCTTAAAAAAGAAGGTGGTAAACTTGTTCATAAGACAGATTAAAAACAGAAATTAAAGAATCAAAGAGGATATCTCTTCTAAATCCAGGGGTATGGGAAAGAGAATAGGAAAAATCTTATTAGGACACTGGAGTCAAAAAGTTTATATAAACATAAACGAACAACTCCAGGACAGAACAGAATAAGGAAACCATGTGAAGACAATGAATTCTGAGCCAGCTCTTTTTAAAAGAGTAGTTCTGTGGACAGCCCATTGTTTAACTGCTGGAGATGAAATCTGAGAAGGAAAAGAGGGCGGATCCAGGGTTCCCACCTCCCTGGGTAAACCTGACTAGAAAGGCCTGAGTTAGATAGGAAGCTGGGAAATGCTGTTTTACCTGGGCTCCTGTTTTGTGTTCTTTGAGGCCTTCCTTTTTCAAACAATCTAATCTAAAGTCTTAGGCATCTGATTCAAGAGACAAATTCATTGACATTCGTGGTTAATTTATGGACTCATGTCCACTAATATTCGTTGGCTGTTACACAACTTTTTCTACTGCTCGTGAGTGTTTAGTCCTTGTGAGCAGTAAGAATTTCAATCTTTTCTTTTTTGAAAAGGGCAGCTTTGTATTTCGGTTTTAGTTTTGTTTTCACAAGAAGTATTAGAGTGATATAGTGTTGGTAGCTTTATTAAGGGAAGAGAATCCTGAAGGATTTCAAAGCGGTGGTGTTCAGTAAGCTCACATACCAAGAAACCTAGGGAAAAATGAGATGTAAAGTGAAGTTTGGCAAAGGGTTCTGACTGAGAAGTCTGTGTGATCTTACTATTATTACTATTACTTTTATGACAACAATAACAATCAGGATTTTTTTTTGACCTCTGATAATGTGCTATGCTGAATATAGACTAAGAAGCATAGGAGAGAGACATGTCAGTACATCTGTTTTTTAAGCTTTTGAATCATAAAGTACAAAATGATACTGGTCAAGCAAAAGCCCGTTGGTCAAGACATAAAAAGATAACTTGTGGCAATGACTTCAGAAGTATTAAAGGGAATGTAATAGTTTTCTGTAAGAGACAAACTGCCAAATGTAAACAATGAATATGTTCTCACTTCCCAGAAAGCCCCCACATGCCATCCTTTTGGGAGGGTACTGAAGGGAAGTAAAAGATAAAAAGGCATGAGAAGGAAGTTACAACCTAAGCAGACCACTAAACCATCCCAAACATAGGCTGTTGGGATGTGGAATTTGCACTGCTATTTCATCATTCCTGAGGGTAATTTTCTTTTTTTTCACTTAATTTTTTTCAAGCCTCACTAATCACTGCCAGCTTTACACCTTAGATTCTGACCAGGTGCAGTAGGAGAAAGCCTGAGAGCGCCCCTGGAACTCCTTTCCATCTGCAAAAGCCACCGTCTGGACAAGAGAAAAAGCATCATCATTGGTGCAAAATAAGATGGTCTAAGAGTGTCCCAGAGCTCTCGGTACCTGTTTCCTCATCTGTACCTGCCATACACGGTTGTATAAGAGCCCGAGTGCTGGTTTTAAAAGTGTACTCCAAATATCCAGGTGAGCACCAATGAAAATTTGAGTAGTTTTGGTAGTACATCCTGTTGCTGCCCCTGTAAGAATTCATTTCCCTAATGAATCAGTTTCAAACCAAAGGGCTCTGCAGATTACCACTGGGCTTACTCCTTTATAGAAGGAAGAAACAGGATGCATTTAGCAGAAACCCAATCCTTAAGGGCTTGCCGAAGTGTCTAAAATGGTTACGAGAAGTTCTTTCCTGAGAGTCTTTAAGAAAAGAAATTCAGTTTCCTGAAATAGTACAAGCTTCAAGGGAGGCTGTTACGCAGGAGAGTAAAATTAAATAACCTCCAAAAGAAAGTTTTTTCCAACCATAGGTTGTGGGTTTTTTGTTTTGCTTTTTTTAATTCCCTTGTTTCTCCCTCCCCCTCTCATTTCAAAGGTAATCAGAAAGGCTCCTAGGATAAAGTTATTATGCTCAACTCTTGCCAAAAATGTAAGAAAAGAAACTCTGTTGGATTGGATCAAGAAGAACAATTATACCTCCCCAAAATAAAATGAGCCTAAGCTAGGGAAGTGGAAAGGTTTATAAAGAAGAAGGTCAGTATTTCTTTTTTGGTCTCCTTTCATCACTGTGTGATTTACTTTAATAGTAGCCTGTCATTTCAAAGGAGATGACTCAGTGACCCGGTCATGAGTTACAGAGCATTTCGTCTGTGGCCACCATCCTGCCCAGGAAGAACCTGATATTTAGTCACTACAGAGCTGTGTTACTCACTGAATATTATTCTCCACCGTAAACTCCTGACCCTTGTCCAGCCAAAGAGGTTGGTGCTATTCTGCTCTCACTTACAGCAAAAGAGCAAGGAGAAGATAAAACAGGGCCTCACTATTAGGGGGTTGTGGCTCATTTCTGATGGTCAGACATGAAAAGCTGTTTCGAATTTTGCCCCATCAGTCCCTAAAACTCCAGCATGGGAATTGATCATCATCACTGCCCTTTATCTAGCTCCCTAAAAGGAAACTTTTCTTCAATTGAAGTTTAAGGGGATGAATTAATTGGTGTTTTGGGCAGGAGTGCACTACAATTGCAAAGTAGTAAGAGTGTCACCATACAGTTTTTTCCTTAGATGGTCAGTTAGGAGGAAATACGACATTCTGAAAGCTATGCTCTAATCATGTCAGCAGAATCTACCAAGACTCTGATCCCCTCTCTGTCCAGGTATAATCACAGTGACAAGTCACTGTCAACCTTACCCCCATTGCAGTCCTAGATTTCCCACTTGCCCCGGAAGGAGGTGCCCATCACAGCGTTCTGAGCGCTGGCTGCTGGGCCTGACCTCCTTGTCTGCCTCGATTTGGGCCTTTTCGCTTGCCTGGTAACTTGTGACTTGTCCCCCTGGATTCCTGTCCCATTCTTGACCTCTGGAAACAGCATGTTCCTTAACAGTCCTTGTGCCTGCATCAATCCCTGCCGTCTACCTGATTCTTCATTCTGATGGCTGGGCTCCTGGACCAGGCCAATCCTCGCAGTCTGGGGAGGGTGGAGATGTGCTCAGACTGAAATGGCCAAGGCCAGAACTCCTAATTAATGAGGACGGACAACCCAAGGACTCAGAGACCATACAAATGTCCAAATGCGGGGGCATGCGACTTGCTGTAAGGCCTTAGATTTCATATTATATACACGAGGTTCATATATTATAGCTAGTTTCAAGGCACTGATGAGACACCGACTTTTCAAACCTAGGTCACAAACCACAGAGCATAGCCCTCACAAGGCCCCCTGGACCACAGGACAAAAGACAGTCCCGGAAGTGCGACTGGGCCCACCATGTCACTCATGTCGTGATGACAGCGAGCTGGGTGTCCACTTACGACCTGAGACAGAAAGGCTACAAGAGGTGTGTAAGTTACACAAGGGATGTGTAAATTCTGCGAAAGTTTTTTATCATTTAAAAACACAAAGGCATGGTATGTAAAATTACTTCCATTCCACGGGGAAACTATTACTCTAAAGATTCACATATGTTAGGGTATTTTCAATATCAGAAGCAGTTTGGACAGTGCATGAGTCTATGGAAGGAATACATAGGAATCTACAGAAGGAATGCCAGGCAGGGATTTAGACGGTCTGGTGGGAGAACTTGTTCTGGCATTGATTGGCTGGCTCTCAATTTCTTTGTCCGTAAAAAGGGAGGGAGGTGATTCTAAATCTCATTTTTAGCCCTTCTCGCTCTGACTGAGTCTTTGACCTTGAGATGGAATCACAAGGCTGGAAAGGCTGTTAGAAGTTACTTGATTCAACCACTAGGCCTTCAGGGACACAGAAGAAGACAGCCTCTCCCGGGCTAGCCCAACCCTTTGCAAAGAGCTCTTGTCCAAGAAAGGTCTCCTGTATCTCGAACTGCCCCCCTCATCTCTCTACTTTCTACCATTAGTCCAAATTCTAGCCTCCTGGACAACATAATCCAAATTGAATCCTTTACCCACATGACAGCTCTTTACATTTCCCTTCATATAGTCTCCATCGCAAGCATCAGCATTGTTGGTTGTTTTTCACACGTTCCTCATGTGCTCAGGTTTCAAGTCCCATCTCTGCTCATTTACTCTTATCTGGTTCTGTTCCATCTGTCATCATCCTTCTTGAGATATGGGGTAGAGGACACCGGGGCACCCACAGATAAATACCAAACAGAGAGGGAATGTCACCTCCTCTCCCCTTTCTGAGCTACTTCCAGTCACGCAGCCCACATATGAATTTTAGTATTTGAAGTCCAGTCATATCGCCTACTGAATCACATTGATCTTACAGTCTTTTTCACGTGTGTGGGCATAAAGTATCACCTCTTATATTCTGTGTTGTTTAACTGGGCTTTTTATTGCACGTATAGAATCTTAAAGTTTATCCCTGTTGGATTGCCTCTTGCTAATGCTGACAGATCCTATAAGAAAAGCCCAAGGCAAAACAGGCTCAGCAACGGACCTTCAAGGAAGAAGAACTGGGTCCAGAGAAGCAAATAAACTAGGAAGCCTCGCTGAGGGACTTGTAAATTAAGGGGGCAGACTGAACCCTGAATTTACTTTGGCTTCCTCCTAAAATGCCAATAAATCAACCTACCAGGAATGTTTTTAAGACACAAACTCACAAAGATAAAGAGAAGGAAAGGTTATAGCAGCAATAAAATTTCAGAACCTGAAAAACTGATGGACAAGTGGTAACTAACTTAGCACATCTGAGAAAGCCAGTGTGTGTGTGTGTGTGTGTGTGTGTGTGTGTCTTTGTCTTTTCTTTTTTTGGTGTTTTTTTTAAAACTATTATTAGTGTCAGTTGTACAAAACAACATAGTGATTAGACATTTACACCCCTCACAAAGTGTAACCCCCCCAAGTCTACTACCCTTCTGACACTGTGTATAGCTATTACAATACCATATTCCCTATGCTGTACTTTACATCCACAAATATATATATATATGTGTGTGTATATATATATATATATATATATATATATATATATATATGTATACATATATATTTAATTATAGTTGACATTCAATATTATTTTATGTTAGTTTCAGGTGTACAGCACCGTGGTTAGGCATGTATATAGTCAATGAAGTTATCCCCCAATAAGTCCAGTACCTATCTGACACCCTACATAGTCTTTACATTATTTTTTAAAAATAAATTTTATTGGGGAATATTGGGGGACAGTGTGTTTCTCCAGGGCCCATCAGCTCCACGCATTGTCCTTCAATCTAGTTGTGGAGGGCGCAGCTCACTGGCCCATGTGGGAATCGAACCGGCAACACTGCTGTTCAGAGCTCACGCTCTAACCAACTGAGCGATTCGGCCTCCCCTAGTCTTTACATTATTGATTACATTCCCCATACTGTATCTCACATCCCCATGACTATTTTGTGAATACCAATTTTTTACTTCTTAATCCTTTCACCTGAGAAAGCCACTTTTTAAGCCAGCAGTGGGAAAAGCCAAGAAACAATTTGATGTGCACTTCAAAGTCCTAAAATGCTCAGGAATTGGTGGCTTGAGGTTCAACTGGAAGTGAAGAAGAAGGTGGGCTGAAATAGATGGATTGGATGAGGCTGCTGTAAGAAGCTAGCAGAGCCCCTTCCCCTCCCCATTAGGAGGTGTATTATCTGGACCATACGGCACTGCTGAGGGTCATCATACTGTTTTCAGGGGGTTAAAGGGGACATTTTCAGCTCAGCTTCTTTCTCACAGGAAAAATATTAGAGGCTCTTCTGTACAGAATCCCACCAGTCCAAGGAGAGGGACCTAAGAAGTCAGACTTTAAGAGTTCCTCAGTGACATGTCTCAATCAGCTCATCTCGGGTGAAGCTCACAAACAAGCCCCACCCACACACTCAGAGCTTCCAAACAACCTTCAAGGGGACCGCTCTTAAATACAAGTAGACATCTAAGGCTCACCAGGCACCTGAGGGAATCTCCAGCATGAAAAACAGATCACAACAAACAAATGGAAAAAAAAAAAGGATCTTGGAAGCAACAGAGACTGCAGAAATAATAAGACACCACGAAACTAGAATTCATAACCTCAGAGAGGAAGACATTGCATTCATGAAATAAGAATATTTAGAGACCACGAGCAGAAATGAAAATCTCAGTAAAAGATTTGGAAAACAGAGTTGAAGAAATGTCCTAGAAAATGGGGCAAAATAACAAAAAGGAGGCAAATAGGAGTGTGGAGATAGGAAAACAAAAGGATCATTCAAGAATGTCTAACATTTGAATTACAAGAGTTCTATAAAGAAAGGATAGGAAAAATGAAGGGGAGAAAAATCATCAAAGAAATCATTGAAGAAAATTTTCCAGAACTGAGAGGCCTAAGTTTTCAGATGGAAAGGACCCATCCAATGTCTACACAATATTTAAAAATAAAACTAGTTCCCACCAAAGAACTAGACCAGGGGTGTCCAAACTGTGGCCCGCAGGCCAACTGTGGTCCTTAATCCATTGTTAATTGGCCCGCAGCAAATTCCAAAAATATTTTTAGTTCACTTAAATAAACCAGGTGAGGCAATGCGTACTTCACCTCGAGTGAGTGGCCTGGCTGTTTGTGTATTTTACCGCATATGGCCCTTGGTGAATAACGTTGAAAAAAGTTTGGACATCCCTGACCTAGACTGTCCTTGTCCAGAATATGCTGCAGGTCTGTTTAGTAACTTGACTCTCCTGAAGAAATTCTAAGAAGGCAAAACTGCTGAGACCATGGCCGTGTCATACTGGGGGCTTGCTTGCCTCATACGAACCATGTTCCTGTTACACAGACAGGGCCTCCCTGGAGAATTATATCCTCATTGCCCCCCTTATTCTTCTGTGTCTTGAAAAACATTTTGCTCTGAGTTACAGAGGAGCTGCAAATGAGGGTACCCCAAACGGAACCCTTCTCCATCTTTCGAAGATCATAGGAAAGGGAGAAACAGACAGACAAACAGGGAAAGGGAGATTGAAACAGACAGTAAGTAGGAATGAGACAATTACATTCAATTTTTCATTATGACCAATAGATACCCCTTAAAGGGATTTTATTCATTTACTCAACAGATATTTCTTCAGCTTGTACCATGAGCAGGTACTGTAATGGGCCCTGGTAAAACAATGATGCCAAGGTCCTCCCTACCCTAAATAAACCCAATCTGTTGGGAGTCTGTCTATTTCATTATATACTTCTCCAGAATATAGCCCTTAGAAACAGGGGACAAGGAGATGCGTGCAGGATAGGACATCAAAATAGCAGGGTACTCTGCTGGGTGACACAACTCCACTCAATTTTGTTCTGGGCAGCTTATTGCCATGAGTTGGGTCGATTCTTGTCATCTCAGCCCTTTTCCGTGGAGCCCTTAAGCCATACTTAAACAGCCAGTAATCAAATTTAGCAGAGAACTAGAAACTCACCAAGCTAGGATCAAGGGAAGCCAAAAAACCCAACCTCAAGAGACCCTAGTTCTGAGAACATGTAGGGGGATCCTTGATCATGTTAAGAGAATGTGAAATGGTTCCTCAGGAGAAACAGAAAAAAAATAAAGGAAAAAATAAGAGCCAAAACCAATAGTCAGTGGGCAAACATAACAATTTCAATAACTGCTTATGCCTAGAACCAAATCTTTGATTGGCTTATAATGCCACAGTGCTTGGCTTACCCAAAAATAGAATGATGATGTATTTCTGTGAATTCCTTGGAGAGTTCATCCTTGTCCCAAAATTAGTTTGTAAAATTTGTTCCCTTGTGTGTTGTATAGAACCTGACTTATTCCAAAAAAATATTTAAGGTAGCATGCTACTATAATATCTTCAGAGAGAAACTGAATAATTGTTTGGTTTTCTTCACTTCTCATAAAAAGGGATTTATACTGAGTTGAGAAAAAAATTATCTGAGTAGGAAAAAAATTATCTGAGTAGACTATCCTGGTACATTCAAATAACATTACGAAACTCTCTGTGTCAAAAGAATGACATCCAAAGTATGCATCTTGAAGCCAACATTTTGCAGAGGCAAGAATACTATGCACTACGTAAACACTTAGAGGAAGTTAAGATTATTTTTTAAGCTACAGAGAAGAAGGTGGTACTGTGACACCTCTGTGGTATAATGATGTGTTGAGCTCTGTGACAGGAATCATTTCTTTCAAGAGTTTAAAATGTGGTCATAAAATAACCCACCAATAGTGGATGCCTGACCAGCAATCGGTTCTAGATAATGCTAAGAACACACTATTTTCCACTAAAAACGAAAAGGTGGTTCATTTTCTAGCCTGTGAAGTATATTGATGGCTTTTAGCAAAAACTTCATTATTGGGAAGCTCTTTCACTTGAAAAGTTTATTGCTGACATTTGTTACCTTGACTCTTTGGGGAGAACGTACTGGTAGATTCTTAAACTTGTTTTATAGGAAATGAAAGCATAAGAGGATTAAGCCATTTTTCCCTTGGTCATTGTTATGGGGACAGACTGAGAACCATGTCCTTGGATGGCAGCAGCCCTTGCTGCCACCCCAAATTTTGTCCTCCAATAACATTTCAGAAAGCCTAGGAAGTATTCAAATGTAGAAAGGAAGAAAAATAACTTCAATTTTACATTCCTAAGCCAATGGCAGGTCTTTCTGGATCCTAATAGAAGTCTGAATTACAATTTTAAATATTTTGCATTTGTTCAAAGATAATGCTGCAGATATTTCGACTTAACCATGAGTATAAGCAAGGTTTGATGAATAACGAGCAGTCCCCCACCAACGTGTACAGGTGGAAATGGACCTGCGGGTCATTCATCCATTCATGAAGGTCATTCATCCACTCACAAATGTTTATAGAGCAACAACTGTATGCGTCGTGCTAGACTAAGTCTCAGCTATTCAGGATCCTTCAGTCCAGGGGGCAAATGAGATAATCAGATATGCAACATGAAATAATAGTATAAGGCCATGCGACATGAAATGATAAATGAATGCAGCAGGCATTGCGTAGCTCCTAACTTTCTGAGAAGGCAGGTTCACTAGTCCATGAAGAGGCATCTTTCTACCATGGAGCCCAGCTGCCTGTGTTCAAAGCCTGGCTCCGCCACTTGCCAGGCCCGTGACCTGGAACAAGCTGCTTTACCTCTCTTTGCCTCAACTTCCTGATCTGTAAAGAGCCAGGGTGGGGGTGGGAGATGATGTAAAAGCAAAAACTGACACTTTGCCTTGTTTCCAATACGATTACCCAATTTACATTCCATAGCTGGAGAGAAAAAAAACCACTTTGAATCTGAGATAAACCCAAATCACCATTATCCTGACTGATTGTGGTCCCCAAAATAACAAAACCTTGACTATTTCCCATAAACTCCCTAAAAAACCCCAACAACTTATCACTTATTTTTGCTGTGCTGGTGTCTGAAGATAGTCACAACTTTTGAGAGTAGGATAATCATGTGAGAAAGTTGTTGTTTTTCTACTATAAACAGATACTCGGTAACCTTGGTAACTTTCTAGGTTTTATTCCTTTAAATCCTTGTGTATTTGCTGAGCCAGACCTTCTGAAGGCTGACTCTCCTGTATTCTTTGCAAGTAAACTTTCCTTTCTAGATGCTTTTCTTTTCTTTCCTTTCTAGATGCTTCTATCTCAGAGTCTTCCTTTGACACTAACAATAGTACCTACCTCCTAAAGCTTTCATAAGGATTAAATGAATTAGTATGTATAAACTAGGCTTTTGTGAAATGATAAAGTGGAGTAGTACGAGAAGGCTTCCCACAGGAGAGCAGACTTTACCTGGTTCATAAAAGCAAGTAAGGTTTAGACCCGGGCTGTCCAAACTGCTGCCCGCAGGCCAACTGTGGCCCATGATCCATTGTTAATTGGCCTGCAGCAAATTCCAAAAATATATTTAGTTTACTTAAATAAACCAGGTGAGGCAATACGTACTTCGAGTGAGTGGCCCGGCTGTTTGTGTGTTTTACCGCATATGGCCCTTGGTAAAAAATGTTGAAAAAACTTTGGACACCCCTGGTTTACACAGATAGTTTGAGGCTAAGAATGTCATGATGTGACTGAAGACGGCTGAGTCACCTCATTGGAACAGAACAAGGATGCAGTTTGAGTGTGACGAGAGAGATAGCTCTACTGGAATATCAGGTAGAGCTGATGGGCATGGTCTTGTTGGTGAAGGTAATAGAGAATTAGTGACATGTTTGTGGTCATGCCTCTGCTATAAGACGTTCCTCCTCCCCAAAATGCTTTTGGAGGCCATAGCCACTGTCAGTTCTGAATCACTGTGCGAAGTTTAACTTTACTTTGCAAGCTGCCTGCTGCTTTTGCTGAAACTGAAGTTCACCTTTGCTTCCTGCCTGCTCCCTCCAACCTCCATAATGAAAATGGCCGCTGTTTCCTGGCAATCGGCTCAGAGGTCACAATTGAAGCTATTTTGTGAGCCAGTTAGAGAAGCCACAATTAGCTGTTTTTGTTTGTCCTAACAGTGTTTTTTTCCTGCCCATCTTTTTTGAGGTCAAACCACTTTAGCTCATCATACAATTTCTACCCGAGTATGGCGGGCTGTTCAATATTCATTTCCGTACTGGTTCTAGAACTCCTCTGCCCATGATCATAACACTAATCAAGAAGCTGAATTCATTTACTAATACTCTGCAAACTATTAGTCTAAACCTTGATTCCCTTTTGCTTCTGCACCTTGTTTTCCAACCTCTGAAATTCTATGCTTCCTTCTTAATTTGATTTTCTAATTAAAAAAAAAAATCAATGCATCATGTGCAGGAAACAAAGAGCTTTTACAATTTGCTGCCAGTTAAAATCTTTGCCTTCCAAAATAGTTGACCCTACCTAAATCTTCTCATCCTTGGTGCTTTCTTGTCTCTGCAAAACGTCCACAAGCTTTGTCGATGTGCTTTAGGGGATGTAACTATTTATCCATAGCAGTTCCGATTTACTTGGTGACTAAATTGAACCCTTTAGTCAGCATGGTATTGGGAAAAGAGCAAAGAGATTTGCTCTTGGCACCAGCTCATTGCATGCTCTCAGAAAACACACCTGCGCTTATTAAGGCTGACTTTTCTCATGTAAAATAAGAGGTTGAACAATATCTAAAATCCATGATAGCATTCAGGTTCCATGATCTATGATCTCATGTGCACATAACCAATCAAGATGTTGTAAGACACGTCACCACACTGTGCGTGCCATGCTAACTGTGATAGGACGCTTGTGACAAGGCTCCCAGCATTCCCTGCCTCCTGGTTCATGGCCTAATGTAATTCCCTACTGTGTGGGATGAACCTCATGACTTGCTTCTAACCAACAGAATAGAATAAAAGTAATGGGATGTCACTTCATGTTCAGGTGCAACACTGCAACACAATCTGACACTAACCACGTGGAGAGAGTACGGATGCCATAGATTTAAGGGCACAATCCCCAACAAGATTGCCTGCGCTTCAATGTCAGCCACAAGTTTGGGGGTCCCCAAGCCACAAGCACTTATGAGCAATTGGCTAAGGATCTAGGGAATTCTCACTACCCTCTCAGGTTCAAACATCCACTAGAACAACTCCAGAACTCAGGAAGGTACTATACTTACAACTACTCTTTTATTGTAAAAGATACAAATTAGGATCAGCCAAATGAAGAGACACACAGAGCAAAGTTGCAGAGTTTCCCTGTCTTCTCCCTATAGAAACAAGACATCACCTGCCTGGTACATCAATGTGTTTACCATCCTGGAAGCTCACCTGAGCTTCAGTGTCCAGAATTTTTACTGGAGTTTGATCACCTATGCATAATTGATTTAATTATTGGTCCAGTGACGTGACTGAACTCAAGTATCATGACCTTCCTGTCCCCAGAGGATGAGCTAGTTCCAACTCTGTCATCACAAGGTAGGTCTTTCTGACTTCCCATCCTGAGTCATCTCCTCAGCAAAAACTCAGGTGTGGGCCCGTAGCCAACCATGAATAACAAAGACACTCCTGTAACTCTGGGAAGTCTAAGGACTTAGAGGCTACCTCCCAGGAGCCAGGAGCAAAGACCAGACAAATTCTTTACAACATTAGGTTACAAAAGATTGCGACTTTCATCTTGCTAGTTGAACATTTCTTTTGCTGGCTCTGATGACGCAAATGGCAAGGCACCAAGGGAGGCCTTGGCCCAACAACCCATGAAGGTCTAAATCCCATGTATACCCATGTGCATGAGGTTGAAAACTGATTCTTCCCCAGTTGAGCCTTCAGATCACACCCTTGACCATAGCCTCGTCAGAAATCCTGAAGCAGAGGACTCAGCTAAGCCCTTCCCAGATTCCTGACTCACAGTAACAATGACATAAGAAATGTGTGTTGTTTTAATTTGCTAAATGGGGGATAATTTGTTATACAGAAATACACATAACTAACACACTGACGACATTATGAAGGAACGATAGTGATGTAAAATAGAGCACCTAGAAAATTAAATCAAACCAATAGGTTTCCTGTATTAATGCTAAGTAAATGAAAACATGGGATGGAGCTGCTTCGGCAGAAAACTACCAGCACAGAGAGATGAAGGGACATACCTTAGATCAAACAGAAAGTAAGCAGTAGTGAAGATTTGAACCCCAATGGCCAGACTCCAGAACCTGTGCATTTAAAACACTGCATCACTAATCTCATTTATATGTGGAATCTAAAGAACAGAATAAACAAGCAAATAAAACAGAAATAGACTCAGAGATACAGAGAAAAAAACTGAAGGTTGTTAGATGGGAGGGGCAGTTGAGGGATGGGGGAGAAGCTGAAGGGATTAGAAAGTGCAAATTGGTATTCACAAAATAGTCACGGGGATGTGAGATACAGTATGAGGAATATAATCAGTAATGTTGTAAAGATCATGTAGGGTGTCAGGTGGGCACTGGACTTATCGGGGGACCACTTCATAGCTTGTGTAGATGCCTGATCACTGCATTGTACACCCGAAGCTGAAGTAGAATAATGTTGAATGTCAATTATAATATATACGTATATATATATGTGTGTGTGTGTGTGTATATATATATATATATATATATATATATATATATATATATATATATTATGTATATACACCAGGGGTACCCAAAAATGTATACATATGACTTGTATTCATCTTTTGTTATCGGTATATATTGAGTATTACAATTTTAATAGTTTTTTCCTTTCTTAAAATGTGTATACTTTTTTTTTTTGCACCCTCTCTATATATAATCACAGGATATAAAGTACAGCACAGGGAATATAGTCAATGATATCATAACAACTATATACGATGTCAGAGGGGTAGTAGAGTCGGGGGGGTTATCACTTTGTGAGGTGTGTTAATGTCTAATCATTATGCTGTTCTGTATACCTGAATCTAATATAATAATTTCAAAAACATTACATTACACTGCCTCTGATAAAAATTTAAAGTGCAAAACCACTGGATAATTGTCCAAGATTCCTTACTATCTAAGAGTTTCTTCCCTCAAGTTTTTAACTATTTATTTACATATGTCATTGCTTCCAAAAAGGATGTAAAATGTCTTAATAATTCTACAATACACTGTAATAAACCTAAAATAAAATCAAGTAAGAAAATCAGAATGGAGAGAATACAAGGGTAGGAAAAATAGAAGGAAGCTAGGTGGGCTTATTAGCTGGGTAGAAATGGGAGCCCCAAAGTCTGAACTCTGAATGTTCAAGTTTCCATGACTGAGGGAAAAACACACAATCAATTTCAAGACGCCCAGTACTTTCAGAGATTAAAGCAATTAGCTGCACAGGAAAAGAATAACTATTCCTGGTTGAAACCAGAGAAAAATTTTCCTGTAGACTCTCACAAAGGAAATACTGTGTGACAGAGCCATCAACAGCCGAAAAAACACCTATGGGGACTGAAACAATGTCACCAGTTTCCTGCTGATGACCCAACACATGCACTCATTCTAGACTAACTAGAAAAATGAATGCAATTCCCTCTCTCTCTCTCTCTCTCTCTCTCTCTCTCTCTCTCTCTCTCTCTCTCTCTCTCGCTCTCTTTTTTTTTCTTTCTCAATGTTTCTTTATTCCTACTCTCTGCTACCTTCTCTTTGATGGTTTGAGCATCAGTGAAAAAGCTGTGCAATCTTGGGCTAAAAATGAAGAGCAAGTACAAAAATCACTACGACAATTAGCATTATTCTACAGAGGAGGAGGGAGGAGAAAAGGAGGACGCGGTTCCCTAAACAAATCAACTGCTTCCTTCATTTTGAACCCTCAGCCATGGAAGAGCACCCCGGAAGCTGCTATCCTGCTCGTTAAAATTTAATTGTGCTGTTAGGACACAGTAGATCCCAATGTTTATATCTTCTCCTTTTGCAGTTGCAATATAATACTTTTAAATTTCTTTGCAGTGAAATCTATAGCCTACAACACTACCATCAACAGCCCAGCTGGGAATGTCCTGCCTCCTACAGCTATTTGAAGTCTCTGGCTAAATTATTTGAACACTCATTATTTCCTGGATCCCAATGACCTTATAAATGAAGCTATTATATGATTATGGAAGGACTATTAAAAATAATAACAGGAAGCCAAGGAATATAAAACAAAGACATGAGTAATTGCTTTGGTCTGTGATTGTTAAATGTTTGGTATCCATAAAAGGCCAAGCACTTGAAGTGAGGCAGGATGAGGCAAAACTGTACAACCTCTCCTCAGAACGTCCTTTAAGCAAATCAATGCGATCGGTTCCCCTTCTAATTTCCATGTGATTATTAGAACAGACAAGTGATTCTCAAGAGCAAGGACCACCCCACCGATGAGCGGGACTTCTCAGAACCTAGAGAAGTAAACTAAATAAGCTGAAATCACATTATAATGTTATAATCTTATTTAACATTGGGGAAAAAGAAAATGCATATCCTGAAAGTCATGTTCAACAAGATCTTCTTGGAGACCGAGAATACAGAGAAGCAGTGATTCTCAAAGTCATAAGAAAGCAGAAGACATGGGCCATGCTTTTCTATGGATACATCCAATATCTCAGGATAGGACCTGAGATTTCTATCATTATCAAAAAGGGCAGGGACTTAAAAGTTGAGAAACATTGTACCAGGCAGTGGCCCATGTCTGATCTGTTTCTCTCCCAGTGCTTATGATTCCATTTATACAAACTCTGGGGCAGAAAAACCTAACGATGATAGAATGCATATCAATGGTTACCTAAAGCAAGGAATGCAGGGAGTGCTGATTGACTGGGAAGGAGCACAAGAGAAACTTTTGTTCTATAACTAGACTGTGGAGATGGTTGCATGACAATATACATTCAACATAACTCTTCAAACTGTACAATTAAAATGTGCGCACTTTACTGCATGCAAATTATACCTCTATAAAGCTGACTTTAAAAGGAAACTTAACATGTTCAAAACAACCCTGACTCCCCCCACCTCCCACCCCTCACCCCCACCCCCACCCTCTCACCCCCACGCCAAACCTGTTCCTCCCAGGCTTCCCCATCTCAGGAAGTGTCTACTTCATTCTTTCATTTGTTCAGATCTTGCAGTCATCTTGGCTCCTCTCTTTGTTCCATCCAGATTTTCTTTATTTTCACCTACATGAGGAGGATATCCAATATTTGATCTCTTCTTACCACCTTCCCCTCTTCCTCCCTGGTCTAAGATACCATCATCTCTTGCCTAATGCAAGAAACTCCTAACTGGTCTCCCTGCTTTCATTCCCCTGGCTCCTTTACTGTTCTCCCCACTGTGGCTGGAGGGAGCCAATACGCCATCTCACCGGATTCTGCTCAAAACTCCCCAATACTTTCCGTTCTTATTCAGTCTACATTCCAAAGTGTTTACATGGCCCGTAGGACCCTACAGGGTCTGCCCCGAACCCTGTCCCCCACATTCACATCTTCTCAAGCACAGTTCTGCCTCAAGACCTGTGACGTGTTCCTTTGCTTCAGTGATACTGACATCGCGCCAAATATCCCCAAGGCCTCATCTGAGGCTATCCCTGACCATCTTGGATAAACAGAATTCCCACTAAACAAATAAAGGAAAATGCACTTTTAAATACAAAGAAGTAGAGGAGACATATTACACGTTTTTAATTATTTTAAACATTTAACTAGTTAACCGATTTCTACCAATGAGGAAATATTTTACATTCCAGTATTAATCACTTTGACCTTAAAACATTGAAACTCTTTAGTTCACTAATATCATTCCTGGGAAGTCTATTTTTAAATGTTTTAAAAGGTAAAAGCTATACCCACAAAATGTTTCTTACATCATTTATAATATAAACAAAAAATTAGAAACAACCAAAATCTCCAATAATTAGTAAATGGATAGGTAATTTTATAGACATTTAACATTATAATTATCAACCTTGTATAACATCAAGGAAAAGATGTTTCTGATATGTTTTGCAAAAAAAATTAAAAATCAGAATAAAACTGTATTTTACGTTCATCAGTATGTGACATGTGAGTGCAGTATATAAGGAAGTGCAAAGATGTGAAACTACTCTATTAAAATGGCAGAAATAGAGGTAGTTTATGTTTTCAAATTTTAATGTTGGTTCAATAAATGTTTATAAGAACATTTTTATACTAAACAAAATGATGAAATGCCCTCAGACCCTGTGGACACCATTCAGCAATATATGCCTGAAGACAGAGTTTTCCAAACTTTCTGGACCTAAGTCCTAAATTTGCATTTGTAATTTCTTTCCTAGACAAACTGAACTCAATGCACCATGCTAGGTACTTGAAGCATCCAAAGATAAATGAGCTAAGTTTATCTTGAAAAGATTTACAAATCCAAATTGGGGGGTGGGGAGCAGGGAGGGAGAAAAAACATTTACTTATCAAAAAAGTTGAATAAAAACAAGAATTTCAAAAGTTTAAAGATAAATTTTTAAAAAATTGAATGACCTATTCCCCTCAAAGCTTCATGAAAATCACTCAAGGAGAGGCCGGTACCTGAAAGTAAAAGGAAAATGGTGGAAAAGAGTCCTTACATAGTTAACTGATGAGAAAATCTGAATTCATACAGTACTATTAACTTCAGTACACAATTATGCAATCTAAAAAGAGCACTTTTCTCCCAGGCTGGGATGGACAAGGGGTGGGGACATAAATACAGAAAATCAAGCCCCATACATACTGTGCCTACAAAACAGGCGTGAGCTTATTCACGGTGAAGACTCTCAGAGGTTCTGATTCGGGAAATCTGGGGTAGGACCCAAGAAGGCCCATTATTCACAAATGTTCCAAGTGCTTCTGATGCAAGTCTCTGATCACAATTTTGAGACATACTGACCTACAGCCACAGGAATCAGGGGCAGATCATACCCAGCTGCCTGAAGACTTCATTGGAATATTGAGGTTCAGATACTCATCTTCGCTGCTACCAACTCATCCTCGCTCAGCATGCTTCATGAAAGCGTTCTCTGAAAGTGAGCGAAGGGGAGCACAGCAAGTGAAGGATCCTGAAGCTTGAGCTTCATTTGCCTGATGGTAAATCCATTCACGGAAAGAAGGGACACACCTAGGAAAACGACTTTCCAGGCAGAGAATGACTAGAGGAGGCAGAATGCTGACTGTGAGGAAGAAAAGAAGCCGGTCTGACGGAAACTCAGGAGTGATGAGGACAGCAGTGAACGATGAAGTCAGTGCTGTCATGGGGGCCGGAGTGTGTCAGGTCTTCTGGGACCTTGTAAGGACTTGGGCTTTTACTGAGTGGGACGGAAACCATCAAGCAGAGAGATGAGATCTGACTTATGTTACAATAGGGTGGCCCTGGCTGCTGGGTTGAGAACAGACTGAAAGGAGACCAGGGAAGATAAAGGGACACTAGTTAGGAGACTGTCACGTTCACCCAGGCAAGAGGTGGAGGTGGCTGGGCAAAGCGGTGGAGGCTGTGAGAAGAAACATTCAGAACGCCGTCTGAAGGTAGAGCCTATAGGATTTGCCGATGGGTAGGATATGGACGATGAAAGACAAGAGTCAAGACTTCTAAGGGGTGGAGGGTTTTCTTTCTGGAGTAATGAAAATGTTCTAAAATTAACTGTGGTAATGGTGGCACACCTCGGTGATTATACTAAAAACCACTGGATCGTACACTTTCAGTGGGTGACTTGTACGATATTTGGATTGTATCTCAATAACATTGCTTTTGAAAACAGAATGACTTTAAGGTTTGGGGTCTGAGCAACAGGAACAGTGACGTCACCATCAACTGAGACGAGGAATGCTATGGAAAGAGCAGGTCTGATGGAGCTCGGTTGGGGAAATCATAATTTGGGGATGTACTAAGTGTGATATGCCTGTTCGACATCCAAATGGAGATATTCCTTCGGCAGTTGGACATTTGAATCTCAAATTCACAAGAGTGGACTGGAATAGAGATATGTTTGTTTTCAAGGCACTCGATGAGATCACCTAGAGCGAATGTAACTAATAAAGAGAGGTCCAAGGACTGAGCCCTGAGGCACTCTATCTAATGTTATGGGGAAGAAGAAGAGACTGAGGGAGAGACTAGTAAGGTAGAAGGAAAATGAGGAGGACATGTGACCTGAAAGCCCAGTGCAGAAAGTGTTTTAAAGAGGGTAGGGCAATCAACTGTGCCAAATGCTCCAGACAAATCAAGTAAGACAAGAACAAAAAGTTAGCCATTGCATTTAGCAATGAGTAGGTCTCAGTGACCTTAATAAGATTAGAGGCGGAAAGCACAGCCCACTCTTTCAAGTGGTTTGCCGTGAATGGAAGGAAAAAGATGGGTAGTAGCTGGAAGGGTATGTGAGGTCAAGAGAGTTTTTTTTTTTTTAAGATGGGAAAACTAATGGTGTGTTTGTATCCTGAAGAGAAGTAGTCGGTAAAGAGAGAAATTTCAATAGAAAGAAAGGAAAATTGATGGGGTGATTCCTTGAGTAGAGAAGAGAAGATGGGATCTAATACATAAGCGGAAGGTTAGCCTTGGCTGGGTACAGGTCAATGGGTAGACGTGGGATGGAAACTTGTAAAAGTTCTTTGATTTCTTTTACTTTGTCATTGAAATAAGAACCCGAATGTGGGTGAGGAGGTGGGAGATTACTGAAGTTTTGAGAAGAGAGAAGGTTTGAAATAATCATTTAGAAAAATGTCAGAGGAAGTGCACTTGGGAAACATACAGTGATTGCAGAGCAGCAGCAGACCCTCCACTGGAGGGTCATGAGCATGAATTTAAAGTGAGAACAGTCAGCATGGTTGCTTTTCTCTATTGCAGGCAGGAGTAAGGAGAGAGTTGAATCTAATCATACTTTAACAATGTTTTAAACTATATTTCAGCCAGAAGCATGACAAAGCAAGAAAGAGCAAGAGAGTAGAGGACTTTTAGAAGGGAGTAATGATAATGACCATCAATGGAATTTGAGCACTTAGGCAGGAAGGGACCCTAAAAAGTTAGTGGGATCACTGGATGTTGTGGGTTCAGAGGATTATTAACGTTGTAGTAGAGAGAGTGAGCTGCAAAGATAGAAAGAGCTGGCCAGAGATTGGGATGTTTGAAACAGATATAAAAAGTTGCCGTTACTGATCACAACAAGGTCTACAACATGACTGTGAGAATAAGTAGCTGAGATGGAATGGAGGACGAGATCATTGGGTACTAGCATAAAGACAACCATTTGGACCGAAGGGATGGAATAGAGAATCCAGAAATAAACTGTCTCCTACGGTCAAATGATCTTTGACAGGGGTGCCAAGACCATTCAATGAAGAAAGGACACGCTCTTCAACAAAGTGCTGTGAAAAATGGAATGTCCTCGTGCAAAACAATAAAGTTGGACTCTTACCTTATACCATACGTGAAAAATAAAACAGATCACAGACATAAATATAAGATCTAAAACTATGCCTCTCCTACAAAAAAAAACAGGGAGAAGCTTCATGACATTGGATTTGGCCATGATTTCTTGGATATGACACCAAGGGCACAGGCAACAAAGAAAAAATAGATAGATGGGACTATGCCAAACTTAAAAACGTCTGTGCATCTAAGGACACAATCAACATTGTGAAAGGCAGCCTACAGAATGGGAGAAATTATTTGCAAATGATATATCTGATAAGTGGTTAATACCCAGCATATATAAAGAACTCCTACAACACAACAACAACAAACATAACCGAATTAAAAATGGGGTAAAGGACTTGAAAAGACATTTCTCCAGAGATGATATACAAATGGCCAACAAGCATATGAAAGGATGCCCAATGTCACTAGTAATTAGGGAACTGTAAATCAAAACCACAAGGTGATATCATCTTATACTTATTTGGATGACTACTATCCACAAAACAGAACATTATAAGTGTTGAACAAGGATACGGAGAAATTGGAACCCTGGTGCATGTTGTTGGGAATACAAAAGAGTGTAGCTACTATGGAAAACTGTATGGCAATTCCTCAACAAAGTAAAAATGGAACTACCATATAATCCAGCAATCCCACTTCTGGGTGTATAACCAAAAGAATTGAAAGCAGAATCTCAAAAAAAAATTGTACATTCATATTTATAGAAGCATTACTCACAATAGCCAAGAGATGGAAGCCACCCATATGCGTGGATGAATGAATGGATAAACAAAATGTGAGATACATACACACACACACACACACACACACACTCTCTCTCTCTCTCTCTCTCTCTCTCTCTCTCTCTCACACACACACACACACACACACACACACTATAGAATATTACTCAGCCTTTAAAAAGAAGGAAATTCAGACACATGCTACAACATGAATGAGCCTTGAGGACATTATGCTAGTGAAATAAGCCAGTCACAAAAAGACAAATATTCGTATGATTCCACTTATATGAAGTATCTAGGGTAGTCAAATTCACAGAAACAAAAAGTAGAATGGTGGTTGCCAAGGGCTGAGAGAAGGAGGATTGAGGAGGTGTTGTTTAATGATATAGAGTTTCAGTGTTGCAAGATGAAAGAGTTCTGGAGATTGATTGCACAACCATGTGAATATATTTAACACTACTGAAACTCTACACTTAGTAATGGGTAAGATGGTAAGTTTTGTGTTATGTGTTTTTTATTACAATTAAAAAGAAAAACAACAACATAGTGAAATTACAATCTATAGAAACTCTCAAACCTCTTCTTCGTTCATCTATGCGCTCATTCTTCTTTCTATGTATGTTACAAATCTGCTAACAAATAGGAAAGATTGGTTTCTGCTTTTTCATCCATAAAGCTCATCTTCCTGTGAGATGCCATTGAAGAGCTCACACCACCCCTTACCATACTTCACTGCACCTGATCTTAATCTATCCCCGCCACACACACCTTGACCAGGATGGTGGATGGATAAAGGGGTCAGGATAATGTAGTGCCGCAATGTTGTAAATTGACTTGAACATCTTTAATCTGAGGAATTCAAAACTCCACCCTTTTGCTGACTCAGCTCAGGCTCATACTAACTTTGTGAGCGAAAGAAGAAAGGTACTATTATCCCTGTACAAATATGAAAATGGAAACATAGATCTGAAGATGCATATGTCCATTCTGGACTCGAGGCCACTATCTTGCAGAGGTCCTATTGTACTCTGCTGGCATAAAACCGCATTTCAAACCCAAACCGCCTCCTAGATGTTAAAATGTTTGTTTTAGTTACAAGTACTTGTTTTCATTGGAAAGCATCTTCAAAACAAACATTGATTTTAATAGTTAAAACAAAGCAATAATTTGTTTTGAAATTTTCTCTATTAAAAAAACGTGGAGGGAATATAAGGGCACAGAGCCAATATACATAAACAAAGGACAATGTGAATGTGCTTACTGGCAGGATGTGGTTTAAATTGTTTCCAAGGTTGTATTATGCTGTTAAGATCAGCAGTAGATGTTAACTAGTTGATCCCAAGTGGAGAGATAAGGGAAAAGAAAAAACAAAAACAAAACATTGCCCATTTCATGCAAAACAAAATTGCATCTAACTAGTGGATATAAGGAATAGACAAATTAAGTTAGAGAATGACAACTCACTTTTTAAAGGATTTTTTATGGGTTTCCTTTATAATGAGAGCCCCATAATGTGCTTAAAGCATGATTCCATATGTAGAAATTCTACTTCAATCCAACCTACCAAGAGAGTAACTAACTTTAATAAAACAATGTAGAAAATGAATTCATTTCAGACCAAATTGTACCAGATTCTATGGATAATAATATCCTAAGGAGAAGAGTGAAATTACAATCTATTAGTGGAGATAAAAATAATGTATGATAAAAAGGCAAACGTGTCAGAAATACTTAGGCATAAAGCATTTGTTGAATGTTAAATAACCCTGGGGTAGAAGAACTAAAGAAATAATTTCAAAGGATTTTAAAATCTGCAACAATGATAGGTAAAAGGACCAATCATTTACTTGCCCCTGAATGGGGAAACGATACCAGTTCTGACAAGCTGACCACGACCATCACTTCCAATTAATCTCCTTGCTTTCATTGCCCTCCCCCCGCCTTTTCTGTAACTGTAGTCATTGCTTAGCTTTTTCTGCAGTTTCCCTACCTACCATTTAACAATTAGATTCCAAACCGAAGCTGCAAAAGAAAGAACATGTTGGAAATTTTAAGGTTAAGACACAGAATTAAAGAACAGACAGCTTCAAGACTTAGTGATTTGTGCACCTTGATTTTTGGCATAGGATATCATAAAGATACAAAACAATATGGAAATATTAAGCAAACTTTAAAAACTTTAATTTGAAATAATTGTAAGATAGTACAAAGGACTCTCATATACTCTTCACCAATTGTGAACATTGATCATATTTGCTTTATTAATCTCATTCTCTATCT
The DNA here is from genome assembly GCF_964194185.1 of Rhinolophus hipposideros. NCBI lineage: Eukaryota > Metazoa > Chordata > Mammalia > Chiroptera > Rhinolophidae > Rhinolophus > Rhinolophus hipposideros. The sequence continues at coordinate 12,974,289 of NC_138072.1, forward strand.
ATTGAACCATTTGAGAGCAAATTGAGACATTATGCCTCTTTTACCCTTAAACTTCAATATGTTTCTGAAGAACAAGAACATTATCTTACAAGACCCCAATAAAATTATCCAAATCAGGAAATTTAATATGATTACAATGTTATTATCTAACATATAGTCCACATTCAACATTCGCCAATTGTCATAATAATGTTTTTTATAGCTATTTTTCTTAATCCAATTCAGGATCACCCATGGATTTAGTTGTCTTGTCTCTTTAGTCTCTCTTAATCTGGCAGAAATCCTTAGTCTGTATCTTTTATGACATTCATACTTTCGAAGAGTATGGAAGAGTTATCTATATTTGTCTACCGCAAATACAGGCTATTCTTTATTTTGCAGGAATAGTACATTATGTTATGTTCTTTTCAGGACTTCATATCAGGAGGCATATGGTGTCCATTCTTCCCATAACTCATGGTGTTAATTTAGATCATTTGGTTATAGTGGTGTCCGCCAAATTTCTCTATTGTAAACTTTTTAATCTTTGTTATTAACATGCAATTTGTGGGGAGTTATTTTGAGACTATGTAAATATTATGTTCCACATTATATCTCTACTTTCTAGTTTTAGCCTCTTTTGATGCTCCTTGCCTAGATCAAAAATTTTATTGAGATATATATATCTCATGTATTATAAAATTCACTACTTTAAAGTGGACAATTCACAAGGTTGTGCAACCATCACCATTATCTAATTCTAAAACATTTTCATCATGCCAAAAAGAAAGCCTGCACCCTTTAGTAATCATTTCCCTTTCCTCCGCTCCCTTTAGCCTCTGGAAACCACTAGTCTACTTTCTGTCTCTATGGATTTGGCCATTTCAGACATTTCATATAAATGGAATCATATAATATGTGGTCTTTTGTGTCTGGCTTGTTTCATTTCACATGTGTTTAAGCTTCATCCATATGGTATTTTAACCAATACTTCATTGCTTTTTATTTGCCTACATCAATTATTACTGTGATTTTTGAAAAATGATATTCCAACTACATCGTTCTGTCTACACTTAGTAGAGAACATTATTTTTATCATCCTTTGTCAGGACAACTGCACCTGGAAAGTAAATTTTAATAGACAGGGGTTGCCTCGCCCTCAAGTCCTTTTCAATCTTAGATAAAAGATCACCTTCCCGAGGGTTTCCAGTATCTTCCCTCCCTGCCACTTGAACAAACCGCAACGTGCGCCTCTCGGCATCCCTCTCTGCCTGTCACCCATAGGCTCCTCCCCCTCCTCCAGGTGTCCCCGCCCCGGCGGCTCAGGCGGAGGAAGTGACGCACAGGAAGTGTCCCTGTTCCCCTTGCAGTGGGGGGAAGGAATCAAACCCCCAAGATGGCGGCGGCGTCGGAGGAGCGGATGGCTGAGGAAGGAGGCGGTGGCCACGGCGACAGCGGCTCCTCTTCGGCCATCGGCTCTACCCAGCGACTGCCCCCACCGCCCCCGCCCCAGACCTCGCAGCCGGGGTCCCAGGCGCCCCCAGCCCCAACGCTGGCTCCGGACCAGCTGCCTCAAAACAACACGCTGGTGGCGCTGCCCATCGTAGCCATCGAGAACATCCTCAGCTTTATGTCCTACGACGAAATCAGCCAGCTCCGCCTGGTGAGGCCCCCGCGGGAGCCCCGCCGCCCTCTCCTCCGGGCCGAGGTCTGGGGAGGGGCGGAGAGGGGCGCGCGTTCCCCGGGGAGGGAGCCCCCCGCGAGCCCCGCCGGGGACCGAGTCGGAGCGCGTCCCTCTGAACCCAGAGTCTCTCTTGGCGCCTGTCAGCGGGACTCGTCCCGATTCCGCCCTCGCTTCGGCGCTGGGGCGTCTGCCGGGGGGAAGTTCGCCTCGGGGGGCTCCGGGTCCCCCACCCGGGAGCGGGGCCGCGGGCGGGCAGGGCCGTAGCGGGAGTTGTGCTCCCCCGCCCCGGCCCGAGTGTGGCCACCCGAGGGGCCACGCCGCCTGCCTTTTGTCCCGCCTTCCAGCCCCCGGCCGGGCTTGGGGGAGAAGACTCCCCAGGAGGCGAAGTGATCCCGCGGCCCCAGGCAGGTTTGATCCTCTGCGAGGATGTCGTGTTGTTCCCGCAACCGCCCCAGGGTCCCTGCTGGACCGAGAACGTCGGGTGCTGGGGCCTCCCAGCCCGGGAGAGGTTCGGGGGGACTGGGACTCCAGCCCCGGCAATCCGCCCGCAGAGTCGGGCCCGAGAAATTGCCGCCCCGGCCCGGCCTCACCCCGGACGCCTCCCCCGCGTGAAGCCACTTGCCCCGTGACCGGGTTTTCCTTCTCCCTCGCGGTTCCTCCTGTAACTAGTGATGGGCGCCCACCCGCCGGCGCGAGGAGTGGTGTGAAACCCAACCAGCGCAGGACGGAGTCCGTTCAGCCAGGGATTTATGAGAAGGAATCTGTCACTGGGATTTTATGTCACCCCAGAGGCTTGACCGAAGGCCTGATGAATGTCTTCGTTCAGTCAGATGTTTTGCTTCCTTTCAGGGGATTCGTCTTTAAGTGGCAAGGAAATTAAAGGAGGTGGACGTGTCGAAGTGATTGCAAAACCGAGTCAGTGTAGATGCTAAATCTGTGGTCGGGGTTGTTTTTAAAGAGGACAAAGACATATTTCTGAATGTGCTGAGGATAGCATTTTCTTAATCAATATGCCATATTTTAGATTTACATTTCCAGTTTGAAATGGATTATAATTGCATTTTGGAAAGGAAAGCATGCTTATTGTTTAAAAGAAAGTTTATTAATTCAAACGGATCAATTTTTTTTTTCCTAGTCAGCAGCATTTCGACCATTTCAGTCTGCAGGATAGAAAAATTCTTCAGTTTAAAAGTGATATTTCAAAATTGTCCCTGAATTTTCAAAACATGGTATCCTAGAATTTCAAGTAGAATCTTAAATACTCGTTCACATTTTTTTATAGGATGGTGTTTGATCAAGATTCATGCTCTAGTTCACGGTGCCTGGAAATTGGGCATAACATTTGATTGAACTGAGCCTTTCAGCCAGACAATGGCTTTGTAAGGGCTTAGAATGATCACAGTTCTGTTTTCTAAGTGTTGAGGAAAACTGTTTTTTGTTTGTTAGTTGTTTTACTTTTTAAAAAATTAACATTTTTAAGGGGACAGAGTTAAAGCACATCCCACAATTTATTAATAAATGACATGTCTTTCAAGTGAAATACTGAATTGCATTCTTATTTTTTAAGCCATTATTTATTGTAACCTTTAAAGGATACAAATGCATACTTTCAACCAAAGATTTTCATAAGGAATCCCTTACCAACCCTCATCACCCCCCCCACACACACACAAAGATTCTGCAGCCAGTTTAACGTCTCAGAGATGGTTTTGTACCCTGCTTTAGTAATGGAGTATTTTTTATTCCTTTCTATACTTGAGATTAATATAATTTCTTAGATTAAGTGCATAATCTTGTGTGGGGTTGTTGGAGGTATCTTTGGTTTTAGATTCTGTGGTGTATTAAGGTGTAATTCAGGTTAACGTTAGAAAAGAAAGATGTTCTTTCTCACCACTAGATGTCAGCGTTAATTTAATTATGATCTTTTTATGAGCTTGGCAGCCTAGAGACAGTACCTGACAGGTGCTTTATATACCTTTCCTCTCTAAGTGACCGTTTATACCTAAAGAATTGTTTGCCAAAAAAATTAAGGAACTTCAGTATGTCTGCTGTTATCTGGAGTATAAATTACATAGTTCCTTTTATTGTTAAGTATTTGAGCAGAATTAGGGCTGGATGTTTGTGAGAGACGGATGTTAATTAAGAATAGAATTAGTTTCCATAAGCCAAATGTCAACTACTTAATGGCTAATGAGCTAGTTTATGGATTGTTTAGTTGTTTGGTTTTTTTTCTTCCCAGTGTGCTTGCCTTATTAGGACCTCAATTATAATTATGTTAGTATAATTATGTTGGAGGACAGGTATGCATTCCCTGTATTTACTGCTCTGCATTTTCTTTAAAAGATTTGCTCTACATTGCAGTTGCTAAAATAACATTTTTTCAGTTACTTGTGCACTTGATGATAGGCTTTGCTTCCTGTTACCATGAATAATTGAAATTTGACTTTCCAGTTATTTCCAAGGGACTGTTCAAGTGCCTTATTAAATCTTCTTTTTCCCTGCCATTGACTAATGCTACAAAATGTACCCAGATTCTAGAAATCCTGGTTACACAGAAATAGTTCTTTAAATATTTAACTCCTCCAATGTATTTATATTTGGCTAAACACAACCTTTGTAATGACAAAAACCTGTACTTTGAGTTGTTTATCCAGTAAATCAGACAAATTTGTGCTGATGCAGCATTAGACTGTCACCTAAGCCCCCTTGACAGGTATGAGAGTTTTTGAAACAAGTGGCAAAAGGTTAAAAACTGAGTTCCTACCCCCAGTTAGCTGATTAAAGCTAACTTTGAAAGTATAACATTGACTCGTGAGCACAGTGTTCTCATTCACTGAAAAATGAGTATGGAAGGATTTTTGAAAGACGTTTTAGGGAGATTCTGTCAAATGTTTTTCTGAGTGGTTCAGGTGGAGCTCCTATAAATTTAATGGAGTCCTATTAGTGGTTCAGGATATAAATTTGACTAGAGGTTAAATTCAGAAGTCTTGGTTATTATCTGGAATGAAGTTCTCCAGTTGGTAACAAAATATACAAATACATACTTTCATCCCAAGATATTTCTCCAGAGCTTTCTAGCTCGTTAAATCTGTTACCCATTTCTAGTTCTTTCACATCTTTTCCTCAAACATTAGAAAATTTCAGTTATAGAGAGGGTCGATTGGTAGGAAATATGAAGGAAAATGAAAAACTGTACTTTAAAAACTAGGCAATCTGTCTTCTTCATATCTCTTGCTCCATTGCAGTAGTTCTCAATTTTTTTGGTCTCAAAACATCTTTATACTCATAAAAGTGACTGAGGACCCCAAGAGCTTGCCTTAGAAAATTCTAGAAGGCCCAAGAATCCACAGTACATTAGCTGTCAGAACAATGTCATCGCATGTCATGTTGCCTCTGGAAAACACTGTATGTTGTGAGAGAATTGAGAATGAAAATGGCAAACAATTTATAGATGATATAATACAGAATTGTACACCTGAAATCTATGTAATTTCACTAACAGTTGTCACCCCAATAAATTTTTTAAAAATGGCAAACAAACATCCTAGTATTACAAAAATAGTTTGGCTTCGCAAACCCATAAAAGGATCTTGGGAACCCCAGGGGTTCCTAGACCACACTTTGAGAACCACTGCTTAGTATTGCTGTTACAAAGAATACATTCTATTGTTGCTTTTTGTTTTTGTTTTTTTCCTCCTCATCAGGTTATTGATTTGATTAACAGGTACTTAGGTACAGGTAAGAAAATCGTAGTATTTCGGGGGCAATTCATTCTTCCTGCAGATTCTTGTCTCAGAGTGAAGAGGTTCACTCAGTATCCCTTTCCACAGTATCGAGACAGAATGATCCTTGAGCCCACTTACAAAGCATCAGGGTGACAAATGCAAAGATACAGGAATGTTGAGGGTAATAAGGAGACGCTTCCTCAAGATAATGAGTTTTTATCCTGTCAGTAAAGGTGGGAACCTAGCAAAAACAATAACGATGTATAATGTAATGAAGTAATTGGAGAAGAGTGACTTAGATTAAGAGAAGACTGATTTGGGATGTGTGAAGTTTTAGATGTCCTAGATTAGTCATAAGACACACCCCTACTTTCTACCTTTTTTATTTCACAAACTAGTCAAATTTAAGAAAGTTTTTTGAGAACTTCCAGGGTTGATAACTTTTAGTGGAGAGAGTAAGTAAGGATGTATTTTTAAAAATTCCATTTCTTACCATCATTATTTTGTAAAAGGGACCAGATATACCACCTGTATACACTGGTTAACTGAGACATATAGGTTCTTAAAATATTGCAGAAGGTACTGGCCTCTGCATATTAATCCAGTTTTCATGATTTCTGAGACTAGGGGCAAAAGATCCGGCCTTTCATAGAGGTTTCTCCCAACCATCTACTTCTAGCATGTTGCTCTTAAGATTGATTGAAATAAACATCAAGCTGTTTAGTTTCCCAAACATCTTAAGTCTCTCTGAGCACATGCTTTTTCTTCTGCCTACAGTCTCTCCTTTGTTTTCCTCTCCTGGAAAATGTCTGTACCTTCGAATGTTAGTACTCAATAAAGCTTTCTTTGATTCTTCTCTGAACTTTACTCAGGTAGTATTTCTAAGTTGCCATTGCATCATTATTGTACTTAACGGGGATTATCTTTGGAAGGGCCTGTTTCCCCTAAATTTAAGCTCCACTTATCCTTTCATCATGAATCCTGATGGCCTTAGTCAGTCTGTGATACAATGTAAGTACTCATTATTTGTTTAGTAAATAGTTCTTAAAACATTTTACTGCTCTAAGTAAACTATGGAAAATATACGTCATTGTAAACATAAAAGTGTTTTCTGTATAAATTATAATCGTGCTGAAAAATCAGTTGCTAAATATTTACCTCTAACAGAGGATATTAGAAAATTTAAGTCTCCTTCATTATAATCAATACTCAGTTCCTCCATTAATGAGGAGAATAATGGTGCAGAGAATAAAAAATTGAGAATAATCAGAAATGCTTTTCTATTTGGCTTTTAGGATGCATATAGAAATCCTGGGAACAGACATTTCTTCCTAACTGTTTTGCTCAGTCTAATATTAAAATAAATTTATGATTTCTTTCCAAGTGACTGCCTGTGGGAGATACATAGAGAATTTAAAATTTGTTGGAATTCTACCTGGGGATAATTAACTGTCTGTCTGTCTGTCTATCTGTCATATCTATCTAGAGCTTAGATAATCCACCAGGTAGGTAGCATTTTTTTAATAAAAGATTAAGTATTCTTATGAAAGAGGTGGCAAGTCGTATTCATATTTTTAATACACAAGGGAAATCAAGGTGAGTTCACTGAAAAAAACAAATAGGGCAAGAAAAGAACCAAAATAGTTGTGGGTCATTCATTGTTCATTTTTTACATTTTATCCCATTGGTAGGAATAACGAAGTACCCATCATTAACTTTTTACCACATTTGCTTTTTCTCTTTCACTTGTATAATCATTCTTTCTCCCTGTAATAAATGTTTGTGTGTGAGTATCCCACTCACATTTATTTTACTAAACCATTTGAAAGTAAGATGTAAATATTACATTTTGCCCCTAAATACTCATATAATCACTATATCATCACTTCCAAAGAATTTAACATTATATTTTAGATTCAGATTTCTCGATTGTCCCCACAAAGTCCTTTAAGCTTTAGGCAGGGAGGATGGAGGAGGGGTAGGGGAAAAGGATCTTGAATCTAATAAAGCATTAATCTCTTTAATCTAGAACATACCCCCCACTTTTTTCATTCTTTCATGCAATTGATTTTTTGAAGAATACAAGCCAGATGGCTTGTAAAATGTTCTACAGTGCAGATTTGTCTGATGGTTTCCTCATGATTCACTTCTGGTTTTTGAAGTTTGAAAAGAATTTTAGGAAGACCTTGGTCTAGCTCTATCTTTAGCAGTTGGTGAGAACCCCATTAATGTCCTTAAAATCCCATTTGTCTCAGAAGTCCTACTTGTAGACTGGTGCCCACAGTTTCTGTAGCAGCAGTGTGTTAGTTGAGACTCTAATCAGTTGGGGATAATTATTTCAATCCATATAGCTGCAGATCACTAAATTTAAAAAGGCACTAATTAGAAGACCTGGATTCTTAATTTTATTTTGCCACTGAATAGCTGGATGACCTTGGAAAAAGCACATGATTTCCTAAGGCTTGTTTTCTCCCCATAAAAGGATAGGTTCTGGCGTCTAAAAGTTCCTTTCAGTTTAAGGGTCATTAATCAGCAGCCTAATCTTTGATAATAGCTTCTGGATTAGCTGGAGAAAAACATCAAGTGTTTAGTTCATTTGAGAACTGTAGAGCACTAACTGAGGACATAAAAATTTGCTTCCATTACGATATCTGCTTGATTCTAAAATATAAATAGTTTCATATTTTAACATTTTTGAAATCAGAATGCATCGTGATCAGCTTGTATGTACATTATTGTGGCAGTACTTTTCTTTTCCAGAAGAGGTTTTATTACATTGATAACAAATCTTAAAAGTCTCTATAGCATCTTAAACAAAATCAAGGAAGTCCAGCATACTATATTTCAAGGCATCGAAGACATCTGAGTAAGAAATGCTGCCAATTATAATTGTCAGACATGATGTACTGTAAGACTCTTCCAACATCAACTATTAAAAGACGGAAAAATGTACATCTCAGAGTCAACAAAGATTGGATAATAAAGATTAGGTTTAACAAGAAAATTGTGGGTTTCACAAATGTGAAAAATATGTGGTAAAGGTGTCTTGCATTATTAAGGACCATCATGGCACAAATTAAAAAAGATTTCTAAACACAAGTGAAACAAGTTTTTTATTACTGACCACTTAAGTTAGAAAATGATGAAAAGGATAATAAACATGGCATTTTAAATCCTAAACTAATTAACAAAGAAAAACCACACCTATTCTCTTGTTCTGGAAAAGCAAGTTAACAGGGGCCCAAGCTAAATGTCTTCATTGTAGACTGATTTATTCCATTAAGTTCCTTTTGTTTTTAGGGCGTATATAAATAAATAAATACACTGATAGTTGTCATCTTTGTATATTAGACTCCTGAATTTTATTTTAGTTTACTGTCTTGGATAAATTGCCAAAATGCTAGAATTTTGTTTTAATAACCAGGGGAAACATTTTTCTTTCTTTAGTCTTGGGAAATTATTAAAATACCCATAAATATAGAGCTAGACTTTAAATGAGATAATTTTGCATTGCAAAGTTGTATACATTATCAGCAGTTACCATTAAACTACTTGGGGGATATGAGAATATTTCCATTTTCCAGAGGTCACTGCTTCTTTATGAATACTAAACTGAAGATACATGACCTATTGTATTTTTGTTTTTGTGCCATCGGTCATTCAATTCTTATTTTTAAACATCCAGAAAGGCAGGGTACCACATTAAATACTGCTCTTTTCTTAAAATATTGACTAATGCTTAAAATACTTTTGACTTTGGCTTTTGTGATGCTATTCTAATTTGTCTTTGTAACCTATTTTCTGGTCTTTTTACCAGTTTAACCATAAATACTATTTGAGGCTCTGTTTACAAGTCTTTATTTTTTTATCTTACACTTTTTCATTTGGGTTTTCATCTACAGTGATTTCAGCTATTCCCAAGTGAAATTTCCAGAATCATATCTTTAGTCTTAATATTACAGTTGCTTACAGAAAATGACCTACCAAGTGTCCCAATACGAGATCTTTCCGAAAAATGAGTGGTCTTTTTAAAGTTATTTTTTATTACGCTGATTTCCCTGCTCAAAACATGGGGAATTTTAGTCCTCTCAGCTTTGCCTACACATCTGCTATTATTCAGAAGTAGTTTGCTTGCTAATGACTTATTCATTCCAGACTTCATGCCTCTGCATATGTCATCACCTCTAATGTTGCGGTCCTTGCCCTCCCTTCAAAGCCTAATTCACATCTTGTATCATGTGAAGTCTTCCTTGGTTAACTTTATCGGGTTATTTATTCATATTCTCATCACACAGTCAGTACTTAGGTACTCATACTAGTCAGTACTCATATGTTCAGTTGAGTTTCTAGATTATCAAAAGATATCTAAATCCTAGTTGTTAGATTCAGTGCAGCAAAATTCTAGTATAATAAAATAATGTAGACAGTACCTTGGAAATTATTACAGTAATAACTGATCTTAAATTTTTTCTTCGTGAATTTATTGCTGTGGAAAGATTACTTCCATTATTTCATCTCAGAAATTATTAAAGATGTAGAGTCCGTAAAGACAAGAAGTGTTTTTCTATAAGACTGTGTTAGAAGGTGCCTCACATTAGTTTTAACAACAACAAAAAAGAGTTTTCACAACCCCCAAGTTTTACTCCCTAGAAGTACCACTTTGAAGCCTTTGGGCTGTTTTTGTTTAATATTAGCTATTGACTTTCTACTCTGAAAGATGAGAATTTAGCCTGCTCCGTTGTTCCCCTTATCACACACACAGACACACTCCCTTTTTCTTTCTCAAATTACACAATAAAAGTTTTTTTCCTCACGTAAAGTTCAAAACTGGTGGTTGTGGCAATGTGGTTGTTCAGGATGGGGACACTGGGTATGGTCCAGGGATCCTAGAGGGGTTCTCAAGACGATTTTGGGACATCTATAAGATCTAAGAGGTTATTTGCATTTTTCACTCTCATTCACAAGTGCACAGTGGAGCTCTCCAATAGTTGTGTGACGTGATAATGTCATCATACTGACAGCTAATGAAGTGTATACTTGTGTATTATATTTTCTAGGGTAAGACAACCTCAGTGGATTGAATACAGAAACAGGGTTCACTTCTGTTCGTAAACCACACATCAAAGAGATTTGCAAAAAAATGTGACTTATGAAATAATTTTGTTTTAGAAAAGCATGATTTTTCCTTATAGTTCTTTATGTTAATATGTATTGGTTTTATTTTTTCAGTAGACACTGAACAAATGTTTACAATTGATTTAGTTAGAAATAGATTCCACCATATTTTAAATTATTCGTTAGGAATTACTCTTAGTATCACTACTGAAAACTTATTTTGATACTGAAAAGAACTGTTTTCCTTAATACCTTTCATTTGCCATGTGATTTAGGAAGTACCTATTATTTAATATTAAAGTATTAAAGCTTTCATTAGCTTCAACCCCATTTGGATTTTTTTGTCCCTCTATTCTCAGGAAAAAGCACATTTTTGATATCAAGAGTTTCATCAACATTTCATCTCAACAAATGTTTGTCAAGCATCTGTGCTTGGGTGTTTGGGAGACAGAAGCGTAAGACAGCCCCTGCCTTGCTGACTTGATCTTGATGTAGATTTTTCTGAGTCTTGTACTTGCATCACTTATACAGTGAGAACGTTCAGGTTGATGACTCTGAATCACTGCAAAATTCTCAGGAATCAAAGAACAAACAAACATATTGTCTACCAAGTCTTACTAAGATCAGAAAGATGCTGGTATACCTCAGAAGTATATGGTACAAAGTTTTCAAATTAAGTACTAATTAAACAAAATTTATTTAACATAATTTTTATGTAACACTTTGGAGTTTACCAGTGATTTAACATGCTTCACTTAATGCTCATGATATCCCGGAGTCAGATACTATCCACATTTTTTTTTTTTTAAGATTTTATTGGGGAAGGGGAACAGGACTTTATTGGGGAACAGTGTGTATTTTTCCAGGATTTTTACCAAGTTGTTGTCCTTTCAATCTTAGTTGTGGAGGGCGCAGCTCAGTTCCAGGTCCAGTTGCTGTTGCTAATTGTAGGGGGCGCAGCCCACCATCCCTTGCGGGAAATCGAACCGGCAACCTTGTGGTTGAGAGCTCACTGGCCCACGTGGGAATCAAACCAGCAGTCTTCGGAGTCAGGAGCACGGAGCTCCAACCGCCTGAGCCACTGGGCCGGCCCACTATCCACATTTTATAGGTGGCTGACTCAGGCTTTCAAATGGTAGCTGACTTGCTCAAGAATTGCATAAAGGTTGGACTCAAATTTAGGTGTTCTGACTTCTGATCCTGTGCTCTTACTATATAAAAACACCATCTTTCTTAAGGATTCAAAATAGTTGAGGTTCTGCTGCACATGCTAAGATATTTGGAGGATATGACATTATTTAAAATAGAGTAACTGCCTATAGTTAACCCAAATCACTAGTAGAAATAAATAAGAATTCTCATTCTGGGTATAGATCATATAAATTTTGTGAGAGGTTGGACTTGAGTTTGAATATACATTTTGGCTAAAGGAGACTTGCTTGTTTCAAACCATTAAAAACTTTTGAATATATTGTTTTACTGATCTTCAGAACTACAGTGTCTGACCATAATAGTGGGGGTACATTCAAAACATTCAACAAATACCTAAAGTAATGGAGTAAAGTTTTCCTTGCCTACAGATGATATTAATTACTTAATGTAAGGATTATAGAGTGTGAGGCATTCACCCACACAATACTGATTCAGAGATTCAGTCAGCAAACTGGGGAACAATACTAACACAGAGAACTTGCGGCCATCAGTTATGAGTGAGTCTAAGTTAGTAGTCTTTTCATTACTTCGGTTATTACTCTTTAAAATTCTTCTTTCTCCTCCTCTCTCCCCATAGGTTTGTAAAAGAATGGACTTGGTCTGCCAGAGAATGTTGAATCAGGGATTTCTAAAAGTGGAGAGGTACCATAATCTATGTCAGAAACAAGTTAAAGCACAACTCCCAAGGTATGTTATCGCTGCAATGGCAGTAATTTATAATTGGGGATTTTGTTCATTTCTTGTTTTTTTTCCTTTTAAATCTCAGTAGTTTACATGTTAAATGCTTTCCAAGTTTTTATAGCAAAGGATACCAGCTCACAGTAAGTGATTTTTTTTTTCCTATAGTTGGCTCTCTCTCACCATTTCTTTTCAACGTTGTACTAGAGGTTCTAGCCAGGGCAGTTAGCAAGAAAGTAGGGGGGAAACGGCATCTAGATTGCAAAGGAAGAAGTAAAACTATTCACAGATGACATGATCTTGTGTACATGTCATCTTTTACATGTGGAATACACTAATTATTAGCACTAATAAACGAATCGAGCAGGGATATGGGATACAAGACTGATATACAAAAAATCAGTTGTATAACTGTATGCACTAGCAGTAAGCAATCCAAAAATGAAGTTAACACCATTTACAATAGCATAGAAAAGAGTAAAATACTTAGTAATAAATATAACAAAGAAGTATAAGACTCGCACACTGAAAACTGCAAAACATTGTTAAAAGAAATTAAAGAAGACTTAAATGGAAAGACATTCCATATTCATGAATTGGAAGACTACCTGTTGTTAAGATGGCAATACTCTCTGATTGATCTGTACATTCAGTGTAATTCCCATCAAAATCCTAGGTGTCTTTTTTGCCAAAATTGACAGGCTGATCCCACTATTTCTTTGGAAATACAAAAGACTCAGAATAATCAAAAACAGTCTTGACAAAGAAGAACAGAGTTGGTGGAGGACTACCACTTCCCAATTTCAAAACTTACTAGAAAGCTACAATAATTAAAACTGTGTGGTATTGATATAAAAATAGATATGTAGTCAGTGGAATGGAATTGAGAGTCTGGAATTACATTTTTAGTCGATTGGTTTTCAACAAGGATGCCAAGACAATTCACTGGGGAAGAAATAGTGTTTTCTACAAATGATGCTGGGACAAGTGGGTATCTACACACAAAAGAATGAATTTGGACCCCTTCCTCACTCCACATACAAAAGTTAGCTCAAAATAGATCACAGACCTAAGTGTAAATGTCAATGCTTACTGTAAAACCCGTGGACGAAAATACAGTACTAACCTTCATGAACTTGGATTAGGCACTGGTTTCTTAGATAAGACACCAAAAGCACACGTAGAAAAGGAAAAAGTAGGCAAACTGGACTTTATCAAAACTTAAAGCTTCTGACTCAAAGGACATCATCAAGAAAGTGAAGAGACAGCCCACAGAATGGGAGAAAATCATTGCAACTCACACATCCAATAAGGGACTTATACCCAGCCTGTATGAGGAACTCGTCGAACTCAGCAATGAAAAGACAAGCCAACTTAAAAGGCACAAAGGATTTTAATAGCCATTCCTCCAAAGAAGACATACTGAAGGCCAACAAGCGCACGGAAGATGCCCAACCTCACGAGTCCTGAGTCCTCGGGGCACGGCAGATCAACACTGTGAGTCGGCACTTTACACCCAGCAGGATGGCTAAAATAACAAAGACAGAGTGCTGGGAAGGATGTGGACAAACTGAAACCTTCATACATTACCGGTGGTATTGTAAAACGGTGCAGCTACTTTAGAAAAGTTTGTTTCGCAAGAAGTGAAACAGTGCTACCATGTGACCCAGCAATTTTAAACTCCTAGGTCTATAACCAAGAGAAATTAAAATGTGTCCACACAAAAGCTTGTACGAGAGTGTTCATAGCAGCATTATTCATTAGAAAGTAGAAACAACCCAAAAGTCCAGCAACTGCTAAATGGATAACCAAGATGGTGGTAGTCCACGTAATAGAGTATCATTTGGCAATAAAAAGGAGGGAAGTACTGATACACAGTGCAACATCCATGAGCCTAGAAAATGATGCTAAGTCAGAGAATGCAGCCACATACTGCGTGATTCCAGTTATCTGAAATGTCCAGAATGAGCATATCCATGGAAACAGATAGTAGGCAGTGGTTGCCAGGGGCTGGGGAATGGAAGTGAGTGATAATGGTTACAGGCTCCCTTTCTGAGGTGCTGAAAATGTCCTGAAATTAGATCGTGGTGAAGGGTACACAGTTCTGGGAATGTACCAAAACCACTAAATTGTACACTTTGAAAGTGGATTTTATTTCATGTGAGTTATTTCTCAATGACATTTTAAAAAGCTTAAATGAGCTAACTTTATGGGCAAAACCATAATCTCTTGTCTGTATGTCCATGTGTAGTCTTTCATTTTTCTAATTTCTGTGATTCTAACAGCCAGTAGGCTTGATATAGCCAAATAATAATAATTATTATTACTTTTTTCCTCAAATATTTTGTCAATGAGTACTAGTCCTTGGCAAAGATTTCTTGACATACAAGAAATTCATTTATCATCACAATTAAATGATGACCCGGTTGTAGATTTCTAAATTAACATGTAAATGTTAGACTGTTTCATTAAGGCATTTTGGTTGCTTAACATTTTAGTCCACACCACGTTTTTAAGGGTTGCTTTTGTAATTGTAGGAGAGAGTCAGAAAGGAGAAACCATTCATTAGCTCGTCATGCAGACATCCTTGCTGCTGTTGAAACAAGACTTTCACTATTAAATATGACTTTCATGAAGTATGTGGATTCCAATCTCTGTTGCTTCATCCCAGGAAAGGTAAAGTAGAGTTGCTTACCTAGAACAGTCAGGTCGCACTGTGTACACTTTAAATCAAGGTGATTTTTCAAAATGTTAGAATTGTTCCTACCTCTCTGGAATGAGTTTCTATGAATGGATTTGTTCTGTACAGTAACTGATAGAAATATGCACCATGTATGTGATCTTTATATTTAAAATTCTAATTAGGAAATATACAGTAAAAGCTGTACTGTTCTTTGGAGAAGGCTTGTTAAGAGTTAATACTCGAGAAAATACTTTTGAGCTTTTACTCTTTGTTAAGATGCCAGAGATGCAGCGACAGTGAACAAGATAGGAATTTTCCCTGCCTTCAAGATTGTTATAATTTGGGGGAGGTAGAGTAGGAGGGACTAGCTGGGTTTTGTTTGAGAAATGTTTCATGAGACAACTTGATAAACGTCCAGATTTGAAAAGAATAATTACGGTATAGCAATATACTCAGAGCTAAGTAATAGTGCTGTTTAACACAAAGAAGTACAGATGGCATATTTACTGTTACTAAGTTAACAAAGACCCCAGCGTTCAACATGCTACTCACCATCAGTGGTATGTTGCTTCTTGAATTGAGTGGAAGTTCTAATGAAATATGTCTATATTCTTTTATTATACAGTAGGGGTGGGAATGGAATTAAAGGTCATTTTGCTAGTTGATACTAGGAAAATTATTGACGTGGTTAGAACTAATTTTAATATCTAGTAAAATTTCAATGTTCTCTTTTTGTTATTTCCATAGATAATTAACATTGGCAATATTTTGTATGTACTTTCTCCATTTTCAGTTTTCTGTGGTATTTATTTTTGGAGGGGAATCCTGTTTCTTTTCATTTTATCTGAAATAATATTTGGTATATCTCACTTTCCTCATATTAGCTATAAATGCTTTTGTAGGGTAGTATAGAAGGGTTAGCAGTTAGAAACTTTCGATTCTGATTCATAATGCCGGATTTTATCCGTATCTGATTTATAGGCCTTAACTCTTAAGTGTTCCTGGGAAGTTCATTGAACTAGTAGAGGTTTTCCATGTATTGTTGTTTTTATTGCATATCTCGTTAAGAATATGAATATTTAGAAGCATCTTACAGTTTTCATAACCTCAGACACAATAACAAGAGTTGAGTAGTTTGGGCAGAGTCCATATGACCTGCAAAGCCTAAGATATTTAGTATCTGGCCTTTCCAGAAGTTGCCTATCTTTGTTCCAGTTTATCAGGATCACATGATCTGGATGATGCTCTTTACTGTCTAAATAAATGAGTTCAAATCTAGTTGAGTCCTTGTTTTTGGAAACCACTTGTTGACCTCTCACTTTAAATGAAAGAAGAAACCAAGGTAGCAGCAATGGAGAATGTCTTAAGCTTTCAAGATGTAGTAGGTCCCCTTGGGCATTTGCCCTGGACAGTTCTTAACTGAAGCCTCTACCTCGCCCCCCCGCAATAGAAGAGCTGCTGGAAAGGAATTTTGTACCTAATGTTATAACATAGATAGCTGCCTATCCCTTTCTCCTGCCATTGTCCTCATCTGATATTTATGAAATACTTTGATTCTTAGAGCACTTTCATATACATTATCTCATCTACTTTCCATCACAGCATGTAAGGTAGATAAAATAAGTATTGCTGTTCCTATTTCATTGATAAGAAAACTGAGGCCTAGAGAATTTAAGTGATTTGACAAAAGCCACACTCAAGTCTTCTGATTTCTCAACTGCCCGTCTTCTTTATTGTTTTATTCCATTTTTCCTTTATAGTACCCATTTCTTTACAAGAACTTATCGTAAGTTCTTTTTCTCCTGCAAACCTGAACTTGACAAATAACTGGGGGAAAAAAACAAACAAACAATAATTTTTGTTTTTATTATCACATTTAATTCAGCTTGGATTATTTTGTTTCTTAAAAGTGCTGTCTTATTTACACCAACGGGCACATATCAGATAGGCCATAGTTGCTGACCCTGACCACTATGCTGATATTCTGTTCATCTTCTCTCCGAACTAAGAGGTTTCAGATTGTTGGCTTACTTCTATACACATTTCTCAAATCTTCTATCTTACATATAGAAGTCAAACTTTTTACAGTAAGCTCGTAGTTAGTATAGCATTTCACACATACTGAAGCACACAGGTGAGCAGCAGCCAACTAACCATTCTGGAAGATATAATAATGGAAAAAGACATGGGTGGTCCCTGCACTTATTACTTGTCGCCCTGGTAACCCTTTTGTGCTTATTGAAACACAGTGGTCCCCAAAAGTCAGGGCTTTCACACTGTAAATGATTGTATAAACAAGGTCATGAAGCTAGATTTCCCTGAACAAACTTAAAACCTACATATTAGGTATTGTTGGTTTGTTTTAAATGTGTTGAGGGGAAAAAAACTGGTAGTGGTATTGCATTTTTTAATTCCTTTTTTTGGTAGCTTTTTGTTTTGACGCAGTTTCATATTTATACAAAAATTACAAGAATAGTACAAGGAACACCCATATATCTTTTATCCAGATCCAGCAATTATTTACCTTTTGTCTCATTTGCTTTTATTCTCTCTATATATGTGCATTTTATTTTTTGGAACAATTTGAAACTAAGTTGGAGATATTGTGACCTTTTATTTTTAAATATTTCAGTGTATTCCCTAAGAACTAGGACATTATCTTACTTAAACCACAGTAAAGACATCAAAATCAGGAAATTTAACAATGATACAATTAATTATCCAATCAATCTGTATTCAAATTTCATCACTTATCCCAATAATACTCTTACTAGCTATTCTTATTCTCAGTCCAGAATCCAATCCAGATCATGCATGGACCCTTTAATTTCCTTTAATGTGGAATAGTTCCCGACACTTTGTGTTTCTTGGTCTCAATTTTTGAAGAGAATAGGTCAGTTATTTTGAAGAATATTCTTTGAGTTTAATGTTTTCAGAATGTTGTGTTTTTGTGTTCTCTAAAATTGATTTCAATGTGAAGACATTCTTAAAAATCAAGTCGTTCTATTCTCGTATTGAATTTTTAGATCCCTCCTCCTCTTTTTTTTCTCTCCCCTGCGCTCCCCAGCCATGTTGGCTAACTAGGGAGTTCTGGTAACTTTTTATGTTCTCCATTCTTAAATACAAGCAGAGAGTAGAGAATCAGCAGACTACTATGAAACAGAATAAAACAAATGGGGGAAAAAACCTTTGAGAAAACCATATAAGCATATAAAACTTTAAAAAGAAAAGGTGGCTAATATTCTAAGAGAAATAAGAAAAGATATAGTCAAACACATGCCATATAAGGAAATATTGAGAGAATTTTAAATGCACTGAAATTTTTTAAATATGGAAGAATATTTTTAAAATAAATAAAAGGACTGGAAAGGAACGTTAAGGAAATCTCAGGTAGAACAAAAAGACAAAGGTGGAAAATGAGAAAACATTGAGAACATATGAGGTTCAATATTCTAGTAGGCGGTTTGTTTGCTAAATGCCAGATTAAACAAAATAGAAATTTTCACCTACAACAGTCCAAAGACTTAAATGATATTCATAGTATATCATTTATTACTGTGCCAATTTACATATAAGCATCATAGAATGAACTGCGTGAGCTAGAAATGTGATAGTTGTTCATCGTATTTGGTTTCTACCATGCGTTTTTAATACTTATTTTTCATAACTATTATTCTGTCATCTCAAGCCTGGGTAGGATTCAGCATGAGGTATATTATTAGAAAGGTGGAGAAATAGCCTCTCATACTATTCTGCAAGATTGTAAGTTTTCTCTCAGGACTCAGCAGCTTCAGTAAAGGAGAAGAGAAGGTAGATTATAAAATTGTTCCAGAATTGGGTAATGGTTAGATAAATGCAATAAGGGGAAAGGGTGGGATGTGAGGTGGTTTAAGATAGTTTGGTTACAGAATGGTTTCGTTGATTAACCCATAATTGGGGAGGTAAAGGCCCATGAGAATAGATGTCATCCAGACTGGAGGTCATCAGAGATGTGAATTACTACCTTCAGGTCTATGCTGAAGCCATTGGAAGTATTAAGGATAACCTCCCAGGGATTAATGCTGAGGGCACAAATGCCTAAGGAGTTCAGTTACCATTCCAGCAAGAGAATTAGGAACCAGGATTGTCAGAATTGTGTTTCTTCTCCATGTTATGCCTTGTGTTTTCTCATTGCAGTTATCATGAAATGAAAAAGGATCTCTTGCTACCCTGTGGTGATAGCAAGAAAGTGGGATTTGAAGAGACCTCATTCCAATCCATAGCAAGTCTTAGAGAAACAAAACTTCAAGGGGTAGAGCACAGGGTGCCAGTATAAGGGAGAAGGAGATCAGGCTGAGTTTCTGTGGCTTTGGGAGCCAGATTCGGGCTAGACTGAAGTCATTTGGAGAGTTAGAAGAATATGGGTTTGGGTAATTCTATTTTCCCTATCCCTGCTCGCATACAGGACTTCATTTCTTAGTTTAGTCCTTTAGTTTCTTTAGCAATTTGTATATCCCTCTTTGTATCACTTATTTACACATGTCTCCCCAATTACACTGTGATATCCTTTAGGGCAGGGGGGTATATTTTATTCATCATGATTTCTTTAGCCTGTGCACAATACCTGGTACTTAATAAATGTAAGTATGAAACCTACAAAGTATTATAACAAAGCCAAAGCCATATGTTACAGACAATAATGTTATCAATGGCCAGTACATCAATTAAATCACCCTATAGGTCTTTTTGTGAATTGCAAAACAAGCAGTCACTTCTCTCCCTATTTAGCTATTTTATTTTTTAAAAAAACTGAAGGTGCTAATAAGAGCTCATTATTTTAGGTCATTGATGAGATTTATCGTGTGTTGAGATATGTCAATTCTACCAGAGCCCCTCAGCGAGCTCATGAAGTACTTCAAGAGTTAAGGGACATTTCCTCCATGGCAATGGAATACTTTGATGAAAAGATTGTTCCAATTCTAAAGAGGAAATTGCCAGGATCAGATGTGTCTGGAAGACTCATGGGCTCCCCTCCAGGTATCTCGTTTATAATATGTACAGTTTATAATAATGTTCATACATAGTTTTATAACTTTTTTCCATTTAATTGTATATCTTGAACTTTCTGTGTCTGTAAATATGTATCTGCAATATCATTTTTAATGACAAATTGGATTATAGACCATAACTTATGTAACTGAGCCATTACTGTTAAGCACGTGTGTGTCTAGATTTCAGTATTTAAGCTACCCTCTGAAGAACCATCTTGTGGTTAAATCTTTGTACATACGTATCCATAACTATTGACTTAATAAGAAATTTATTAGAGTAGAATTGCTGAATGAAAAGAGCTATGTATTTTTTTTATGTTTCTCACTAGTTAATATTCATTATCCTAAAACAGAATTAAATATACCAGATAAAACCTAAAAAATTCTTCATGGAAATATCCAATTAATTCAGTCCCCAGAGTGGCTGGCTGCTACTTTAAAAGACAAGGTGTATAAGTCTATTTTGAACACTGTCACTTCTTCTGTGGTAGCTATTTTGCAAAAGTATACTGGATCCTAAAAATTTGTGCCTTTATCTACTGAAAGACTACATTTCAATATCCTCAACTCTTGCAAATATTTTAAATCAGGGGAAAAAAATGTAGTAAAACGTTACAGGTTCGGATTAGATAGCTCCCTGGAGTACTTAGTGGGGTAACTGAGTGCCTCTTTATAACTTAATAATAAAGCCTGTGGCATCTCAGCATTAATATATCTATTATTTATTGAGTACCTATTATGTGCACAGCACTGTACTGTGTCCTGTGGAGACTAAAAAGAAGTGTAATACGTGGTGTCTGCTCACAAGGATCTTACTGTTTGAAAAGGTAAGACATATTCAGACTCAAAGTTCAGTTATCGTAGGCAAGAGAAATACTTTAAAGGAATGTCCATTTAAAGGCCAAATGAATAGCAGAAACAGATCTTATTGTTCACTGGTCTGATTAAGACTATACAAGAGATAAGAACTGAGCTGAGCCTTGCTGTAGTAGTGAAAGTTGGATAAAGATAAGCAGAGAGAGAAGGAAGAATGCATCAGTCAAGGAAATATTCTGGTTATTTAGATGTACAAGGAGAAAATTAGCATGATGGGTTTAGGGTATGAATGGATCCATCTGATCGTTTTCAAAAACCTTCAGGAGATGTGGTGTAAAAAAAAAGTAGGTTGTTAGTTTACAATAGTGATTTTTATGCCCATGCTACAGTCTATTGTTTCTAAAACAGAACAGTTCCAAAGCCTTCCTGCACTGTGTCAGAAATGTTTGTGCTCATCATGAATGATGTAATTCACTCTTTGATGGCATCCTTCAGCTAAAGTTGAAGCCTCTGAATGTATTAATAACTAAGTGCAGAGAGAATTTAAGAACACAATACCTCTACTTCTAACTTGAATGTTTGTTTGCTTGTGTGAAATTAGAAAATCGTTATATTCTTTTTACTAGTATTTTCTTAGTAGATCCTAAAAATATTCTAGAATATTTTAAATCCAACTTTATGCCATTAAATGTCCTTTTCCATTTGCTGGCAATCCACACATTATCACACGAACATGAGAATCAGAATTTAAACGAACATAGTTAAAACCAGGTATCTGATTAATCCATTAGACCAAGTAAATTGCAAAGAAGAAATCAGAAGTGATGTTATAAGGACATTCCATTTAAAAATAAGTTTAATTAATGAAGTATTCCTGGTAGTGAGACATTTTAATTTGTTCACTGACCATTTTAATCTATCTCCATAGTTCCAGGACCTTCTGCGGCCCTAACAACAATGCAGCTCTTCTCCAAGCAAAACCCTTCACGACAAGAGGTTACCAAACTCCAGCAGCAAGTTAAGACCAATGGTGCTGGTGTGACTGTTCTCAGGCGTGAAATTTCTGAGCTTCGCACCAAAGTGCAAGAACAGCAGAAACAGCTTCAAGACCAGGACCAGAAACTGCTAGAGCAGACCCAGATCATAGGGGAACAGAATGCACGCTTAGCAGAGCTGGAACGCAAACTACGAGAAGTCATGGAAAGCGCAGTAGGAAACCCCTCAGGGTCTGGGCAGAATGAAGAGTCTCCTCGGAAACGAAAAAAGGCAGCAGAAGCCATAGACTCTCTTAGGAAATCTAAACGTCTCCGGAATAGAAAGTAAACTGGAAAGTGCTTCTAGCTCCATGGGAAGACCTGGCTTAGTAGCTTGAGCAGTTACGCATATCAGGATACTGTGAGCAATGCGGTGTCCCTTAGGCTTCTAGGCTTTCAGAACACAACTGAAACTTGAACTCTCACGGTTGGGACATTCTTTTCCCGCTTCTGGTTGAACTGATGCACAGAATGTTTTTACTTTGCAATAGATTTGTACTAACCAGACCTGTTGTTCTATCATGTTTTGAGGAGTTAACTTTTTTTCTGTGCAGATAATGTTTAAAGTTAAGTTTGTTGTTCTGCATTTATGCACATTACATAAGGATCTTAAACCAGTCTCGACAGACTAGAAGTCAAGTTTAATACAGAAAATGTCCTGTTCACTTGAAAGAAAAGACCTACTTTTTAAATGGACAGTATCTTGTTTCAAAAAAAAACGTTGACTTTTTGTTCTAAGTGACCTTTGTCTGGAACGTCTGAGAAGTAGTAAATGCTTTTTGGTATTGAAGTAATGGGTAACGAAAACGGACTTCCATAGTACTGACTGTAGAAGGGGCCTCTACAGTATTGACTATATATTTTTATAAACTACTGGCAAGGGATTTCTCCAGTTGTTATTATATCATGTTTCAGTTCTTTGGGGCCATGTCCTACATTTGCATGGATGGATGCATGCATTGCCTAGGCAACTCACTTAAAAAGCTCTTGCACTGGTGTTGGTCTTGAACCTCTATACTTCTCCACTGTTTAGAGCAGCGTCATAGTTTATTTAAGCACCTAACATCTTCCACCACAACAGCTAGCCCCTAGGGTGGATTGATGAGTCCATTTGTCCTCCAGTTTTGCAGGAACAAGAGAATGTTAAAGCCCTTTATCTATTCTCTGTAGGGTTCAGGTACGCAGCCTAAGGCAGAACCCCAAATCCCAAGGCTCTTTCTATCCACGTCGGACCTCTGGTTACTAGTTCAGTTCCTTACTCACCACTGTGTGTGCTCATGGATCAAATGTGCTTATCAGTGGTGTGAGAAGGGAACCCAAGCTGTAGGATGCAGTTTTTCCACTGAAAGAAAGTTCACTGAAGAAAATTATACCATTAAAAAGCATTTCGATCATTTCATTTCTGGGGGGGTGACCTGAGGGAAGCTTTTTAATATTAATTTCAAGCTTTCCAGATCCTACAATTTTAAACAAAAGCTTTAATTTTGTTTGCACTCCTGTTTTGAGCTTGTAACTGGAAAAGCATGTCTTGCACTGTTCAACCTTCTAAGTGGTCACTTTAACAACCTCCAAATTATGTACAGTGGTTATTTTCCCCAGTTGTATATTTTTGAGACATTCGGCTATTACTGTTCTAGTTTTATTTTAATGTACTAAATTATGTTATTATTATTTGACTGTTAAATTCTTTTAAACAACTGTTGCCTTGGGCTTCAGTTATTTAAAATAAATTTAGGTGTGATATAGAAAACTGTCCCTTTCCAGGTGGGAGTTTGATACCTGTATAAAACATAAGGTTTTGGTAAGTATCTTAGTTGAATAAAAGCACAAGGTTACCACCTTTTTTATCCATCCAACATAACATGCTTCTGTGTCCTTTAGAACAACCTCACCAAATGAAACTTTCCTTACCCATTTTTAATATTGTCCTTACATAATATTGTCCTTAGATTTTGATCAGTTCTATGTCTAACTTTGAAACTCCATTTACAATGTAGTATGTTTTCAATGAAAAACCCTAAAGTAAGATCCAAGTGTTTTATGGTTTGTTGGGAAGGTAATTTTAAAATAAACAGTTTCCAAAAAAATATTTGTCAGCCAAGGTCATCCATAAAAGTCCCTGTCTGGAACTCATTTGCTCAGCAGGTCTCATTTTTTGTAATCATAGGATTTAGCCATATTGTCCTAACTTTGGAGGAGGCTTATTGCAGTACTCACGGCCTTTACTAGTCGGCTTTCCTGGTAATAGGAAGACTTTTTAAAGTAACAAAGTACATGTTTACAGGTTTACCCTTATGCATCAAAGGGATATAACCTCAGATGATTTCTTTACTACTTGTTAATGAATATATACAGTTGCCTGGATTTCTTTATCAACTACATCTAGATACCCTAAATGTACCTATAGTCTTCCATTAATATTAACATGAGTATCTGGCTTTCATAATAAGCATTTACACCATTAAAAGGTAGATTTTGTTTCAAAATCCAAATTTCTCCAGTATACACTTGTAATCACCTGTCCATAAGGTTGATGAGTTGCACTTGTTAATGCATGAATGTTCCATAACAGTAGGAGAGTAAAGCACTACAGTTCTGTTTTAAGTCTTAAATCTTAGGCTATTTAGCTAAAATATTGCCTTGACTAATTTGATAACTATTATACTTGCTTTGGGATAGCATAACAGCATTTAAGGTTCAATAAATCACAAATTATTTTGATCAGCTAAAACTGACATGTGTTACAGGAAAATTATAAATTAGCCTCCTAAGAGAACTGTCCTGCCCTGGATCATACGTCAGTAATATAAATGCTATAATGTTAATACTGTGTTGTTCTAGAACAGCATTTCCATAAAGTATTCTTGTCATCTTCCTTGGCTGTTTTTCAGAGATGTCTCTTAATGGGTCATTCCCACTTATAAGTGAATTATGATACAACACTACAGATAGATACAATGTGAAAAGGCATATATAAGAAGACTGCCCACCCCACCCCCACCCCCACTGGATCCTCTGCTTATCTCCTACATGAACTTGGCTTGGTTTTCACATATTCTGAAATATGAATTATTTCAGAACATGAGGTTATAGAACCTATTGTTTTTCAAGCTCCTGTTGATGTACAGAGCCTGGAAATAATGGGGCAATCACAAATGTATTCAGAGTAATTATGATATTTTCAAAACTGCTGGGGTGCCATGAGGTCAAAAGCCACTGGTTTGGGAAGTAACTTCTTTTTGTAAAATGTGTTTTTTGGAGTACTGAACTTTACAGGGGCTTGCCTTAATCTCTATTTAGTAGTTTCGAGATGTATGCGCTATTACTCTACTTGTTAAAATGTTAAAATAGTCTATGTAGCCCCAAAAGTGGGTAAAACAGAGTATAAGTAATAGCTAAATAAATAAGCTAAAAGGTGTCACTACAGCTGGATTTTTGAGAGAAAATGGACATACAAACATAGGCTATGTGTAATAAAAACAATGGCACCTTAAGATTGCACTATTTTATGCATTATTTTATATGCCATTTCATAGCCCGCACTTTAATCTCCAAAGAAATTATGTATGATGTCCCAGTTGTTCCTTATTATTAATAAACTTTTTCCTAAGACAGGGCACTTAATCCTATTTTACTGTACTGAGTTAGTTTCTTAGAGGTGGATTCCTTTTTTGAGTTCTCTATTTCCTTAGCCATAATACTTTCTAGGATCTAGGAACTCCTTATCTTGTCGATTTCCAACAGTATATAATTTTAATTTAATGTAAAATCTCATACTTGGTGATCAGCACATTCTTATATCCTGCTCTAGTCATGAGTACTAATTGGTTAATATTTATCACGTTCCCCCTCCCCCACAAATGTATGCTGTAAGTAAGATCTGAAGCTAGAAATAAAAGGCATTCCAAATGGAAACATCGCTGTATGATGCAGTCTCTTGGAAATGGCTGTAACACAAAATCCAATTTGATATGCCATCCAATCCTTTCACTTAGAATCTATACTCATTAGTCCACAAAAGGTTAATAAGTTAAAACTACTTAAAAATAACAAAATTCTATATAGCCTGCCATTCTGAGCTGAATTATTTTTTAAAAATACCAATCTGCAAAATGAAACTAGCCATTAGTTGGCTGCTGCCTACTATGATTTTTTAATAGCAATACATGGTTATGTTCATGAAAAATATGACAGGTTTAAGTCATGTTGGCCTTTGACAGCTTCCTAAGAGTCTTTCTTAAATTGCTGCAATCAAAAGGTAAATCCAGAATTTTCCTATTATGTCTGAAGAGAATCATGGGGTTTAGAAGCATATGGGTAATCTATTAGGTCCACCGCAAAAGTCTACTGGTCCATATTGCAAGCTATACCAAAAGTGTAGACGTGTTTAAAATTCCTTTATGTACCATGTCTGTTTACTTATGCTCATGAGCAACAATAAATTGCCAGTTTACCTTCTGGAATTTTCATTGTTAAAACCTAATTCAATTATTGGAAAGTGAAAAACACCTCCCGGTCACACAACAGGGTACATAAATAAATGTGTTGTCACCAGTGCTGCTTGTTTCTTTTGTATTTCATGCATGAAAGTTATGGAGCTCTACGTCTAACAAATGCCCTATCAGTAACTATAATTACATATGCTATTTGCGTGCAAACAGCTGCCTTATGAAGCAGTTTTACTCTGGAGAGAAATACTCAGGTTAGCAACATGTCCACGATGCTACACAAGTAAGTGCCTAAGTGCAATGTGAACCTAGACCTTCCTTCCTCCAAAGCTTCTGTACTTCCTGTTGTACTACACTCCATTCTACAACAGCTGAGAGCTAAGAAACTAGATGACATGATGTCTAAACTTAGCAAGAAATACAGAAATGAACGTGCCATACGTCCACTAGA
Source organism: Rhinolophus hipposideros (assembly GCF_964194185.1). NCBI lineage: Eukaryota > Metazoa > Chordata > Mammalia > Chiroptera > Rhinolophidae > Rhinolophus > Rhinolophus hipposideros. Next base: position 13,001,144 of record NC_138072.1, read on the forward strand.
AGCAGTCAATGCCAAAATCCCTAAAGGTACGAGTAACAGAGAACTTAAAATCAGGAAAAGGCTGGGCTTGGAGGAGGCAACTTTTGTCCTAAAGTTTTTTGGCAATGAAGTTACCCTGGGCATACGGGTAGACAACACTTCGAAGGCTTCTAGAAGCTGGGCTTGGAGGAGGCAACTTTTGTCCTAAAGTTTTTTGGCAATGAAGTTACCCTGGGCATACGGGTAGACAACATTTCGAAGGCTTCTAGAACCTATCATCTTAAGTAGGAGGCAGTCCTAGCAGTAGATGTGGCCTGAGGCCACTTCACACAGGTCCATAGTACTGCCAATCAGTACAAAAGGAGTGGCCTCTGATTCTTTGGCCTTGCCAGGGAAGAAGACTTGTTCTCTGTTCAAAAGTCCTTCCTGCTCCTAAACTAAATATGCCAAATTTTAATGAAATAAAATCATACAAGTCAATTTCACCTGTGTGATAGGAAATTGCTGAAAAAAATTCCCAGACGAAGAGCAACCTCTTTGGTACACGTTTTACCCACTTTGTCTACAATTTAGATGTCCAGAGAAGAGGTCACAGGTGACATTCTGCTGAAGGGTCAGGGTGACAGCAGTCAGTGGTGCCTGTTATCCCAACACCATCCCTTCACTCTAGTCATCCAGGAATCACAGAAACAGAAAAATAAAGGCTGCTAATGTTGTCTCCCAGTCTTCAGAAGGTAGAAAGCTTCATTTCTATATCGTTCAGGTGGCTTAGTTGTCACCTAATAAATTCACATGGTTAGGAAACCAAGGATCTTTCCCAATGTTACTGCTTTTCTTTAAATGACGTCTTTATCCTTTATGAATTTTCCTGTGTTAATTCTTGAAACAACTCTTAAAGATGACTCTTCTGTCCAGAAAAAATGTCTCAACTTGCTTGTATATATTCCTTTTTGGTTTTGGTGAGTCATTTCCTCAAAGCAAAATTATAAAAGTTGTGAGGAGAATAAAACGAGTGGTGGATGTTTAGGCAAAAAAAAAGTATAAATTATGACTGGAAAGGAAATACAAACCAAAGATAAACTTCCCAAAATTCAATAAATTCTTTTCATACAATTCCAATCGACTAAATAGTTTTCAATTTTCTCAATTTTCCCATTTTCTGTAAATTCTCTTTTACCCTTTTTCTTTGGATTACACAAAAGTCAGTTTCCTATCAGAATCTGAAGCAGCAGTGTAAATAATAAAATTGGCTCCAGCGATGCAAAACCTAAGGTGTGCCCTTCTGCCTTAAGACTAAGGGAAAACCTCTGTCTTCTCAAAGCCAAGTAAAAGAAGAATATTTGGTGGGGAGAGGAAAGAAGGAAGGGCTGAAAATGCTTACTCTTCCTTTGGAGGGTTGGAGCAAGCTTATAAGAAAGTGCTTTAGCTCTTCACATAGCCAATTTCTAGAACCCCAGGTGCTGCCATCACAGCTCCCCTCCGTTCCCACAGCAGCTGTGAAATGCGGTTTGTGTCATCCTTGTAAGAGGACAATAAAGGAATGAATGTCAAGGGGTAAACACAGTACGCAGCACATAGTAAGCCCAGGTAATAATAAATAGTAGTGATGTATGGAGACATAGATATGGCACTAAGGCAATAAACAGATACAGATTATATGTATATGATGCGTTGACTGCGTGTTTTCTTAAAGCTTGTGTCTGCTTTAAATACACACACACACACACACAAATTGGTTTTCGTGCTTTAAATGTTTCTGTACTTCATATATATAAAATTTCTTTTTAAGCACAGAAACAAATTTGTCTACTCTTACAGGTTTTCTAGTTTCCTGGAGAAATTTATTTTCAATCAATCTTAGTTTTGGCATCTCTCAGAATCCTAGAACAAAAGGAGACCTTGGCGATGAGGTAACACCTTTTTCCTCACCGGAATACTTGTGGTTTGCACAGCCCGCACGCCTTGATAATGACAACTCCGAGTCACTTAAACCTCTCTCCTAAGGGTCGCGGGACTTTTGGCGCTACGCCACACTGCCTCCCTGAGAGTCACAGGGGAGACACAGCCTTGAACTGCTCACTCTTCTCCACCTTGGGCTCAGAGGTCTGATGGAAGGGGGCCTTGGGCTGCACCTGCTAGTCTGAAGAGAGGGGCCTCTTCAGCACTCCTTGCGCCTTAACACATATGTAAGTTCAAGCATGTTTAGTTGTGAGTTCAAGGCCCTCCCCCCTGAAAGGATCCCCAAGCAATCCCGTTGAATCTGTAGATCAATTTGAAAGTATTTCCATCTTACAATATTCAATCTTTCAGTCCTTGAATGTAGAATGTCTTCCCACTTATTTAAGGTCTTGAATTTCTTTCAACAATATTTTATAGTTTTCAGAGTATAAGTTTTCACACTTCTTTTATTAACTTAATTCTAAGCATTTTATTCTTTTTGGTGCTACCGTATATGAAACTGTTACTTAATTTTCAGATTGTTCATTGCTAGGATAGAAACGCAAGCGATTTTTTTCCCCATTGATCCTGACTCTTGCAGCCTTGCTAAACTCAATTTATTTGTTCTCATAGGAGTTTATTTTTTTAGTGGATTCTTTAGGATTTTTGATATACAAGATTGTGTCATCTGCGAGTGAGATAATTTTACCTTTTCCTCATCGATCTGGATGCCTTTTATTTCATTTGCTTACCTAATTGCCCTGGTTAAGTCCTCCTAACATTCATATGAATTCTCAAGGGAACCCTAATAGCCAAAATCAATCCTGCAAAAGAAGAACAAAGCTGGAATACTCACACTTCCTGATTTCAAATCTTACTACAAAGCTACAGTAATCAAAACAGTGAGGTATTGGTATAAAGACAGACACATAGACTAATGAAATACAACAGAAAGTCCAGATATAAACCCTTGCAAAATGGGCAATGATTCTTGACAAGGGTGCAAAGAGCCTTCAATGAGGAAAACAGAGTCTTTTCAACAAATGGTCCTAGGAAATTGTATATCCACATGAAAAAGAACAAAATTGGACCCTTACCTAAGACTATATACAAAAATGAACTCAAAATAGATCCATGACATAAATATAAGACCTAAAACTATAAAACTCTTAGGAGAAAACATAAGGCAAAATCTTCATGACTTTAGACTTGGAAATGATTTCTTGGAAACGACACCAAATGCACAAGTACCAAAAGAAAAAAACATACAAATTGGACTTTATAAAAATTAAAAAATTTTGTGGCTCAAAAGACATTATCAACAGAGTTAAAAAGGCCACCCACAGAATGGGAGTAAATATTTGCAAATCATGTATCTTCTAAAGGATTAATATCCAGAACGTATAAGAATTTCCCAAATTTCTTTCTTTTTTTGACTTTTAATTTCTTTCCATTGTGGTCAGAATAGAAAAAATATTTCACATGACTGCAATCCTTGTAAGTTTTCTGAAGTTTGTTTTATGGCCTAAAATCTGGTATATTCTAGACAATGTTCCATGTGCACCCGAGAAGAAATGTGTATTGTGCTGTTTTTGTGTAGAGTGTTCTATTGATATTTTGTTAGGTCTAATGGGTTTATAGTGTTTTCAAGCCTTCTATTCCCTTGTGGATCATCTCTGTACTTGTTGTATTCATTAGTAGAAGTGGGGTATTGATGTCTCCAGCTATTACTGTTGAATTGTCTACTTGTCCCTTCAATTCTATCAGTTGTGCTTCATGTGTTTTGGGGTTCTGTTCTTAGGTGCATATCCTAATGGATTAACCCCTTTATCATACCTAGTAACATTTTCTGTTTGTTTGTTTTAAAGTCTATTGTGTCTGATATTAATAAAACTACTCCAGGGCCGGCCCGGTGGCTCAGGCTGTTGGAACTCCGTGCTCCTAACTCTGAAGGCTGCCGGTTGGATTCCCACACGGGCCAGTGGGCTCTCAACCACAAGGTTGCCAGTTCAATTGCTCGACTCCCGCAAGGGATGGTGGGCAGCGCCCCCTGCAACTAAGATTAAACATGGCACCTTGAGCTGAGCTGCCTCCCAGAAGGCTCAGTTGGTTGGAGCGCAGGCTCTCAACCACAAGGTTGCCGGTTCGACTCCCGCAAGGGACGGTGGGCTGTGCCCCCTGCAACTAGCAACGGCAACTAGACCTGGAGCTGAGCTGCGCCCTCCACAAACTAAGATTGAAAGGACAAGTTGAAAGCTGAATGGTACCCTCCACAACTAAGATTGAAAGGACAACTTGACTTGGAAAAAAGTCCTGGAAGTACACACTGTTCCCCAGTAAAGTCCTGTTCCCCTTCCCCAATCAATCAATCAATCAATCAATCAATAAAATAAAACTACTCCAGCTTTCTTATTGCCACTGTTTACATGACATATCTTTTCCCATTCTTTTATTTTCAACTTATTTGTATTTCTGAATCTGAAGTGTGTCTGAAGTCACCACATAGTTGCATCTTACTTTTTAAAAATCTAGTCTGTCAATCTGCCTTTTGATTGAATTGTTAATTCATTCACATTTAATGTTATTTCTGATCTAGTTACATTTACATTTGCTATTTTATTTTTGTTTTCTGTATGTCTCTGGTCTTTTTATGCCCTCTAATCCTTTCCTATTGCTTTCTTTTTCATTAAGTGAATATTTTCTTGTGTAACATTTTAACTCCTTTATTTTTTTTCATTTTATGTTTTTGTTACGTTCACAGTGGTTGCTCTAGGGCTTACCATATACATATTAACTTAGAATATTTCAAGTTTATTCTAATTCTAGTTTTATTTTCTTTTCCTCTGTTTTGTGCTATTATTGTTAAATATATTACATCTATATATGTTACAAATCCAAAATCACTATTATGACTCCTATTTTATGTAATTTTATGCCTGGTAAAGAAACTGAAAGAAAAGAAAGCATATGCAGAGTTTGTTATACTGTCTTATTTAACATTTGTAGTTCTCTTAATTTGTTTCTGTAGATTTGAGTTACCATCTGGTGTCATTCCCTTACTCCAAGGCAGCTTTGCTCCCATCACGTCTTTTATGCTGTTACTGTCGAACATTTTACATTTCTACATGCTGTTGTCCCAACAATACAAGTTCTTATCACAAGGAAAAAAATTCTGTAACTATGTATGTGACAGATATTAACTAGACTTATTTTGCAATGTATACAAATCAGGTTGTACACCTGAAACTAATATATGTATGTCAATTATACTTCAATAAAAAAACACAAAAGATTTTTGTACATTGATTTTTCATTTAGCACCCTTGCTAAATTCTCTTATTTTATTCTAATAATTTGATTGGTTTTCCTATAGATATTGCCATTCGATACTGAATTGTATCAAACTTATTTCTGCTTCATTTGAGATGATCATATAATTTCCTCCTTTAACCTGCTTTTCTACCAATCTTGCATTCCAGTTAAGTTGAGTGGCAGCCAGGAAAAGGGCATCATTTCCTAGCTTTCATGGTATAAACAGAGAGACTAAAATCTCACAGCAAGGCCCCAGTTTCCACAAGATACTTAGAAAGATTAGATTAGATTAGATTAGACATTTAAGGGAAGTGTCCAAATTGATGGGCCTGAGGACAAACCCACAGAATCCTGTACAACCAACCCCTCAGGGATGAGGAAATCAGCTGAGAGACACCACCATCCCTTCAAAGAAGTGAAGTCCAGAAGCCTGGAGGAGGCTGCGGCTGGAAGAAACTTGGAGTTCAGGGGACATGATGCCCTCAAACTGGGCCACAACAGATAGATTGAATGAGACCAGCAGAGCAGACAACAGGACAGGCAAGGTACAGCGCTGCCCTCACCACACTGTCGGCCTTAATTATAGACGAATGCGGAAGCTGTTCTGTTAATTTATATGTGCTGGTTTTCTAATTAAACAACACATTCTAAAATAAGGAAGAAAAGATATTTATTGGCAATTAACTCCTGACTGGAAGAGCTGTTTTTTATTTGGTGTTAAGGACTAGATGACATAAAAGTTGTTATTATTATGATTAAGGTTCATTGGAAGTGAATAAAGAATGCCTTCTGTAATTACTCTTCTACGAATTGAAGTTAGTAAACGCACCCACGGGCTGCATTTTCAATACCATTATTAGATCTCAACTGTATCATTACCAAAATAGCCTTAAAAATGAATTTCCCATTCAAAATTGAAACAAATGGAAAATGAAAAAAATCTACATGGAAGGACACCTTGATTTCAAAAGTGTAATGTGAAAATTACCTTGCCTGAAATTTCCTAATGTCATCAGGAACTACTGGAACTCACCACAGCTTTTCACAGCAGACTGGATAGAGTCTTTCTAGAAGAACTGGTATGATTGCCTGAAGACAAATCACCTGGCAAGAGCAAGAAACGATATGAAAGTCAGATAACACATTAAGAACTTTTAAAAGTCCAAACCAAAGAAACATGCCTATGTGTAATTAAAATATTTGTCAATCCCCACAACAATGCTAGAGCCAAATTCTTTTCCTCTTTTTAGAATGTCAAAATCCACATTCCATTCAAATGTAAAAGGTAAAAAAAAAAAAGGGGGTGGGGGTTTAATGAAAACATTCCCTCCCAACTTTTTCCCTTAGACTCCCATTTACTCTCCTACAATATAATCATTTCATGGGAGTCTTTCTAAATATGTTTTATGTATATCCAAGGAAACATATATGTGTATTACACATACACTCTCCCCGCCCCCCATACCTGGTGTTTTGCATTTAATAGCACAACTTGGAGATGAATTCGTATTAACACATTAAGAACTTCCTCATTCGATAGATGAATGGATAAAGAAGTTGTGGTACATATACACAATGGAATACTATTCGGCGTTAAGGAAAGACGATACAGGAGCATTTGTGACAACATGGATGGATCTTGAGAGTATAATGCTAAGTGAAATAAGTCAGACAGAAAAAGCAGAGAACCCTATGATTTCACTGATATGTGGTATATAAACCAAAAAGAACAAGACAAACAAATGAGAAACAAAAACTCATAGACACAGACAATAATTTAGTGGTTACCAGAGGGTAAGGGGGGTGGGGGTTGATTGATGAGGGTAAGGGGGATCAAATATATGGTGATGGAAGGAGAACTGACTCTGGGTGGTGAACACACAATGGGATTTATAGACGATGTAATACAGAATTGTACACCTGAAATCTATGTAACTTTACTAACACATGTCACCCCAATAAATTTAATTTAAAAAAAAAACATTAAAAAAAAAAAAGAACTTCCTCATTCTTTTGACTGATGGTATAGTATAACACTGTATGGTTCATTGCCTATACAGTTGGGCCCTTCACATCCATGGGGTCTGCCTCTGTGGTTTCAACCAACGGAAGATTTAAAATATTTGGAAAAAAATTATCTTGTTGCACAATTTTATGCACATGCATAGTACATGACGTGGGCTATGTCGTTAGACCTACGTCTGTACTAAACATATACAGACTTACATTTCTTGTCATGATTCCCTAAACAATACAGCATAACAAATATTTACATAGCATTGTATTAGATATTATAAGCAATCTAGAGATGAGTTCGTGTATATGGGAGGATGTGTGCAGGTGACATGCACGCTGTACCATTGTATGTAAGGGACCTGAGTCTCCAGCATCCACGGGGGTCTGCCACCGATCACCCACGGATACTGAGGGACAACTGGACCATAGTATTGGTTCGTGTTTAGGTTAGTGAGCTCTCCCCCCATGACTCTCTAAAAGATACGGACTTAAAAAAAAAAAACTACAAGCACCGCATAATACTATTATCACACTGAAGCGATTAATAATTTAATATTGCCACAGATCCGAACGATATTGAAATGATCTATCAATTTTTTTTTTTAAAACGTGGATCATCTGACTCAGAATCAAAATAAGGTCAACACATCGCAATGGGGTGGCATATCGATGAAGCCCCTTTTCATCTCTAGGGTTCCCCCTTTTTTCCCCCTGGCTCTCAAAGAACTTAGTTTCCCCGTCAGGATCTTGCCGATTGCATCAGTTTACCATTCTGCGCTGCCCTGTTTTCTATCCAGTAGCAGTGGGATGTAGGCGCTGGATGAGATGTGTGTGTGTGTGCGCTTTCATCGGGCACACAGACCACGTCTGGCTTTCTTCCTTTTTGTCCACGTTTCTTTCTTTTTTTTTTTTTTAATTAATTTTATTGGGGTGACCATTGTTAGTAAATTTACATAGATTTCAGGTGTACAATTCTGTATTACATCGTCTATAAATCCCATTGGGTGTTCACCACCCAGAGTCAGTTCTCCTTCCATCACCACATAGTTGACGTTTCTTCCTTAACGGGGAAGTGGTGACCAATTTGGAAACAACATGTCGTCTTTGAGGAAGAGGCTGTGGTTCCGAGGCCTCTGTGACAGACGTAAGGGGGGTGAGCGTCTCGGAAGACACGTGGAGCCCCCAGAGTCGTTCAGGCAAGAGGCACCCCTCGCCGCGTTTCCCTCTCCCCGACAGCGTTTCCCTTGTTCTCCAACAGTTGTCACGGCCACACACCCCGCATATCCGGCTGCGGCAGTATTTCCAGGAGGCAGCCACCATCATGGCTCAGGGAACTCTGTGCTTTTCACAAGTACACGTGGGCCGGCGGCCACTTACTAATCACCGGGGATCCTCGTGACCGAGCGCCAGCCTTCCCGGAAGCGCGAAAGCGGAGCCTCGTCTAACGTGGGCCCTTTCCTTCCTCTTTCACCTTTTCCCGGGCTCGGGTGCGGGCACCGGCAGGCCGGGCCACAGGGAGCCGGGACGCGCAGGACGCGGCTGCCCAGCCGGTGGCCTCGTCGCCGAACTCAGACCCCCGCGTCGCCCCGCTGCGGCGCCCCAGCGGCGGGCGGGGACCCGGGAGCGCCGCGCACCACCGCCCGGCCGCCGCCCGCAGGGTCACGCACCTCGCGGGCCGGCTGGGGGCGGGGCGGGGCGGGGCCGGGCCGGGGCGGGGCCTGGAGACTCCGCCCCCACGCCGTCAGCCCCTCCACTCCGCCTGCCGCCGGCTGACCAGAGCCGCGCCGCCGCCGCCGCCGCCTCGGAGGACGCGGGCCGGGAGCGAGAGCCAGGAGCGGGTCTGCCAGCCGCCGCCGCCGCCGCCATGGGGAGCCGCGTGTCGCGGGAGGACTTCGAGTGGGTGTACACCGACCAGCCCCACGCCGATCGGCGCCGGGAGATCCTGGGTGAGGTCCGGCGCCGTGCCCCGTTATGTGCGTGCGCGGCCTCCCGCCGCCGGGGCGCGCTCTCCCCGTGCGGGCCCTGCGCGCCCGTGGGAGCCCCAGGCCCGTTACGAGCGGGCCCTTTCCGCGTCCCCCCGCCTCCCGGCTGCCCCGGAGAGGCCGGCGAGGCCCCGGGCCTGAGCTGCTGAGCTCGGCAACCCTGGGCGTGGGTCTGGGGGGGGGAAGGGAGGGTCCCCGCGCGCCCGCTCCGCCGCGCGGCTCTGGCCCGTCCTCCGGGAGGCGCAGGCGTCCGGTGGGGGCGAGGGTTTGCGGAGAGCCCGATCCCCTCGCTAGGCCACCGTTGGGTGGATCCTGTCGCTTGGAGATCCCCGTGCCCCCCCGGGGGGCGCTGTGTCCTCCTCCTCCTCCCTCTCTCCCCTCGTGGGCCCGGGCCGAGCCGGACTGCGGGCGCGTGCGAGGCGAGGCGTGGTCCTGCAGCATCGGAGCTCGCGCCAGCGGGGCTCACGCTGGCAGATGCCGCCCTGCTCTCGGGCCAGCGCGGCCGCCGCCGCGGCCCTGGGTCACCCCTGGGATCCCTGGCACCTCTCGGGTGGGACTAGTCCCGCCGTGCACACGCGGGTTGTCTCATTGATCCGCACAAGCCGGGGACGCGGGGACGGGCGAGTCAGACGTAGTTTTCATCCACCCCGGTTTTGTGGATGAAAAGACTGAAGTATGGAAGTGTTGCCAAGATCAGCCTGCTGGTCCCCTGGCTGCTAATGTGGGGTCCTTTGCACCAGGCTAACTAGGCCGTGGTCAACTCTCCAGAGGTGCAACGCACTCAGCTATTTGGAGCTGCTGTGTCCTACAGAGAATGGGCTTCTCTCTCCCAGGTTACTCTTAATGATACGGTAGGCATTGCGTTGTGTGCTTTACAAACATTACCCAATTTAATCCTCCCAACAACTAGGTCGATGTTATCGCTGTTTTAAAAAAATGAGCTAAGAGTTAATAAGTAAATGTTAGAGGAGGATTCTAGTTTGCATTAGATTACCTCCAAAGCACATGCTTTGAACCTCTGCTATTGCTCCAAAAGTCAGGAAACGAATTGGTGGTAAGTTGGAGAGGAATTCTTTCTCATACACAGTATGTTCCTAGCTTTTCTTCTCAGCATCCACTTGCCCAGTGAAAACAAAAAGCAAGCCCCTGATTTTTGCTGGAGGGATCTAAAGTGAGAAATTTCATGTTTTTATAAAAAAGGGTTAGTGGAGCCCGTTGAAATGGATTTTTAAAAAGTGAATTGGAATTGGGAGCTTGAACCTTTACAGTTGCTATTAAGCATAGCCCTTTAAGAGACTTTGGTTCTTGGATGCTTTCTATTTTTAATTAAAAGGTGTATTTTGCAAATCACACAGAAGAGATAGCATGTTGTACCTATCCCTGATAACATGTTGCATATGAATAATCAGGTGTCCACCTATAAAAACGAACTCCTGAATGCTGGATCTTAGCTATCTAATATTCAGAGAATCGTGGAGGAAAAAGGTGCTCATTGGTGCTTATTTCAACACGGAGCTTTTATTCCCCCCACAAACTTATCATGGAACCATTTCAGTTGAAAAGTTCCAAGGACTCCATATTTTTCAATGAAAATATAATTATTTTCCCAGGTGTAAATACTGCTCAGTGTTCCATTGCAGGGGTGGAGATAGAGTATCAGGAAAGAGAAGAATCTGGAGATTTGTTTAAATTATATGTAAATGATAAGAGGTGTTTCTGAAATTTGTCAGGTTTATAGGGGAGAGAGTCATGAGAAAGCATCAATATGTTGTTTAACAACCAACACCTGTACATTAAATTTAGCGTTATATTAAAAGGCATCCATTTGAAATTAATGAAGGCTTGGGATTAGACCATTATTTGTGAGTCAAATAATAAATCACAAGCAATGTTCCTTATACTGCTATACTTCCACAGGGAAATAGTATTTTTAACAGCTTTATTAAGATATAATTCACAAACTACAAAATCCACCTATTTAAAGTGTACCATTCAGTGTTTTTTTAGTGTATTCACAGAGTTGTGTAACTATCACTACAATCTAATTTTTAGAACATTTTGTCACTCCCAAAAGGAAACCCTATACTTTCAGCAGTCCCATGTTCCCCGTTCCCACCTCCCAGTCCCAGGCAACCACTAATCTACTTTCTACTTCTATAGATTTGCCTATTCTGGATATTTCTTACAAATGAAATCGTACAATACTTGGTGTTTTGTGACTGACGTCTTTCATTTAGCCTGTTTTCAAGGTTCATCCATACTGTAGTTTCTATCAGTCCTCCATTCTGTTTTGTGGCCGAATAATATTCCACTGTACGGACAAGCCATATTTCATTTATCCATTCATCATGTGGTAGGCTTTTGGGTTGTTTTGGGTTGCTTTTGACTATTATGAACAATGCTGCTGTGACAAATCACATACAAGGTATTGTATGGCTGTACGTTTTCATTTCTCTTGGGTTAGCTACCGAGGAGTGGAACTGCTGGGTCCTTACTAACTCGATGCTTGACATTTTGAGGAACTGCCAAACTGTTTTCTAAACCAGCTGCACCATTTCACATGGTCACCAGCATTGTGTATGTTTCTCCACGTCCTCGTTATTACTTGTCTTTTTTATTACAGCCATTCTACTAGTGGGTGTGAAGTGGTATTGCATTGTGGTTTCAATTTACATTTTCCTAATGACTACCGTGTTTCCCCGAAAATTTATAGCTAGACAATCAGCTCTAATGCGTCTTTTGGAGCAAAAATTAATATAAGACGTGTTCTTATTTTACTATAAGATCGGGTATAATACCAGGTCTTACATTAATTTTTGCTCCAAAAGACACATTAGAGCTGATTGTCCGGCTAGGTCTTATTTTCCGGGAAACATGGTAATAATGTTGAATATTTCATGTGCTTATTGGCCATCTGTATAGCTGCTTTGGAGAAATGTCTATTCAGATTCTTTGCAACTGGATTATTAATTGTAAGAGTTTGAGTTCTTTATGTATTCCAGAAACAAGTCACTTCTGAGATATATGATTTGCAAACACTTCTTCCCATTCTGTGGGTTGTCTTTTCACTTTCTTCATGGTATCATTCACAACATAAAAATTTTTATTTATTTTTTTGGTCCTTATGCTTTTGGTATAGTACCTAAGAAACCCCATAAATATTACAAAGATTTACTTCCGTTGTGAGTTTTATAGTTTTCTTGTATCATATTTAGGCTTATGATCCATTTTGAGTTAATTTTTTGTGTACGGTGTCAGAAAGGTCCAATTTTCTTTTTTTTGCATGTGGATAACAAGTTGTTTCAGCACTATTTTTTGAAAAGACTATTTTTCCCCCCACTTAATTATATTGGCACTCTTGTAGTATTGATTTTTATCTATTACAGCTTTGCAAAATTGTGGTACAGAATTACTTGGAGCAAGTTGATTTGTCTGTCTGAAAGAACTGTGCATATGCATAAGTTTCATGATTTTAGAGTACCTGCAAATCGTGTAATATCTTCTATCCTTTGTCAGATATGTCAGTTTAATCAAGTTTTATGTAATGTAAAAATGCTGGAGCACTTTCTAAACAGAAGTAACATGTTTTAAATCAAAAGAATTATTACTTACCCACCAATAAACTGAAGTTATTGTATCGTTGGAAAATTGCTCCTAAAATGCTTATATTTTAATGAATGCCTTATTTCAACCTTTCATTTACATCAGGAAAATTAGTCTTACTCTAATTCACTTTTAGGCGCGTAGGATTACTTTTTTTGGTCTATTGCCTATAAAATTATTAATATTGGACAAAATGAACTAATACAAAGATTAGAGGTTAGGAAGTGGAGACAGGAAAAGGGAAAGGAAAGAATCCTTGAACTAACCCTACCCTAATTTCCTTTATATATAAAACTGGATTTAAGTCACTTCCTGTTTTACAGTTTAAGCTTTTATTTAATTCTTCGTTTCACATTTAGAGAAGAGACTGAAGCTGCTCTTTTCCTTTCTTTATCTTTTCAAGAACATTCTGAATGACCTGTCCTACTGCAGAATTTTGGCCTTCCTGGACCAACATACTTGAGAACACATATGTAAAACCAAAGACATTCATTATCTCTGGGATGGTAGGATCCACAGAAGAATCTGTCTTTGCTCTTAGGGGACACTTGCCTAAGTGTGTGACATATTCTGTCAAATACATACAATGGATTTACTGCACTTTTACTATCTCTTACCTTGGAGAGTCTACATTTTGAGACTAATTTTTCTTCCATAAATTCTCAATTTGTTGTGACATCGTATTTTAATAACCTTATTAGAATGTACTCTTTCCTGAGGAGATGAAGTCTTTAATAGAGGGCATATAATGGTTTGGAAAACGAAAAAAATAATGTGTTAATTTAATTGGCGTTGATTTAATTATGATTGTAGAACCACTATGTAGTTTTCTCGGTTCCTGATTTTTTTGTTTTTTGTTTTTCTTTACAGCAAAGTATCCAGAGATAAAATCCTTGATGAAACCAGATCCCAACTTGATATGGATTGTCATTATGATGGTTCTCACACAGTTGCTTGCATTTTACTTAGTAAAGGATTTGGACTGGAAATGGGTCATATTTTGGGCGTATGCCTTTGGCAGCTGTATTAACCATTCCATGACTCTGGCTATTCACGAAGTTTCCCACAATAGTGCCTTCGGCCACTCCAAAGCCATGTGGAATCGCTGGTTTGGAATGTTTGCTAATCTTCCTATTGGTGTTCCCTATTCAATTTCCTTTAAGAGGTACCATATGGATCATCATCGCTACCTTGGAGGTGACGGCATCGATGTGGATATTCCGACTGATTTTGAAGGCTGGTTCTTCTGTACTACTTCCAGAAAGTTTATATGGGTTGTTCTTCAGCCTCTCTTTTATGCTTTTCGACCTCTGTTCATTAACCCCAAACCAATTACTTACCTGGAAATTATCAATACTGTGGTCCAGTTGATGTTTGATGTTGTAATCTACTATGTTTTGGGAATTAAATCTTTAGTCTACATGTTGGCAGCATCCTTACTTGGTCTAGGTTTGCACCCGATTTCTGGACATTTTATAGCTGAACATTACATGTTCTTAAAGGGACATGAAACTTACTCGTATTATGGACCTCTGAATTGGCTCACCTTCAACGTGGGGTACCATAATGAGCACCACGACTTCCCCAACATTCCCGGAAAAAACCTTCCTCTGGTAAGTAAAGGACTTGATATATATATATTTTTTTTTAGAGTCTTTTTTTTTTTTTAATTTATTGGGGTGACAATTGTTAGTGAAATTACATAGATTTCAGGTGTACAATTCTGTATTACATCACCTGTAAATCAATCCCATTGTGTGTTCACCACCCAGAGTCAGTTCTCCTTCCATCACCATATATTTGATTGATACATATTCTAATTTCTGATGCTTCTAATGATCAAAGTTAATCTCGACTTGCTCATTTTAAAAGGAATCTAGTATATTTTGTAGGCTGTTCATAAAAAAAAAAACAAAACACACACACACACACACAAAAACACATGAGTGTAAGTCTTGAGTCTACCAGCCTAATTTTACAGAGTTTACTCTCCTGGGTCCCTAAGCCTAGTGATCTCCCTGAGGGTTCAGAACTGTTGAGGAGTCTGCGAAGTCGGCTGACTTGTCAGGTAATTCAGAAATGGAAAATGAAAGTGCTGTGTGAAGGAAGCAGAAGTTCACATAAGCTCCTGCACTGTTGAGCTGCATAGGCTTTACTAAGATTGTGGTGTTGCTTTGTTGTGGAAGTCAGATGCTGACATAACTGATCTGCAAAATAAATGAATTCAGTTTCCGTACTGTCAACTTTCTGCAGGCAGGGACCATCTGTTTTCCTCACAGTAGACTTTTAGTGTATTGTTTGTGGAGTAAATGAAAGAAATTCTGACCCTCATCCTTTCATCCCCTTCAAAAGGACCACTTTCCTAACCAGTTAGTTATCTGTCTGATAAATTCTCTTATTAGACTTCCCCTCCTCAAAATGGGTATTTTTACAGTTCTATTATCAAAAATGTTTCCATAATTCTAAAAAAGTATGTATGTATGAAATGTTAGTTTTCCTTGATTTTTTTTAAGTTATAAAGGAATCATACACATTTTATGTATTTTTTTTAAAAGAGGTTACAGAGAAAGCTGGTTGCCCTATGAACAAAAGAATCTTTTTCACAATCTGTTTTCCTCAATAGTCATATTGCAATAGTTACATTGCATCTGACTATCACATAGTTAATAGGTTTTTTAAACAGCTTTATTGAGATACAACTCCTTGATGTGTATTCCTTGATAGGAAAAGCAGGAAAAAGGACTAGAGAGGTCTGAGGTTGTTTGCTGGTTTGGCTAAGGAGTAAGAAGACAGTATGAAATGGAGCGGGAAATGAAGATTTGACTCAAAATGTTTTTATTCAGGGTCTAAACTGGTCCTGTCATTTTCCTTTTTCAGAAGGATGGTGTCTCCTGGTCTAGTTGTTAACATAAATTGGTTGCCACTGGCTTTGACTTAAATTCAGTGTGGGTTGGGGTGCAGATTTGTATGTGTGTGGTTTGTAGGTCATCCTTACTCATGAAAGAATTTTAGGATGTTTTGAAGGATGGTGATCAAATGTGTTACATCACTCTGTTTTTCTGCCTGAGAACATGCATGAGGAAATCTCTGGCTTAATTGTTCCTTGAGAGTGCTATGTTCATCTGCTTCTCTACAACCAGAAAATAGCATGACATTTCGCAAACTGAAGGATGAATTTAAATGTCAACATTCTTTGTTTTTGTTGCTGTCTCTTTTCACCATCTCGGATTCTGTCTTTTGTTTTCCTTTGGGATTTATGAGAATCGTTTTTGTCCATTTTGATGAAGCTATAGAACCATTATTATTACTCAGCACTAATTAGTTGTGCTTCTCAGTCACACCGGTAATAGTCATTTTTAAAAGGCATTTTCCACTTGCGATGGCAGAATTGCACTTAATAGGTACTTAATTTCTAATTGGCATTTCTAATTACAATAATGTATCTGCAGGTTCCTTAATGGCGGGAGTCAGGTGTTACCTTTATATCCTACAATGCCAGCCATGCTGTATGTGCTTGAAAACTAGCAAGTTGATTGGATTGCATGTATTTGTCGTTAAAGATTCCAAGGGCCAAATTTCACAAACCAAATATGTTGTCCCTGAGAGCTTGATAGGAAAGAGTCAGTAATCCCAGGGGGTCAAGTATATTTTACTGTTGAAGTACAAACTGCTGGTTGAGAATTCCCCGAGGTTGCTTCATTTGTTTTTTTCGTTGGTTGGAGCAATTAGGAGGGAGAAAGGTCTCATGGTTTCTCTTAGTGTTTGTGTCAGACATTCGTCTGTCATCTTCAGTAGGACTTGGTCAGCCCTCATTACTCATCTTGCTGGATTTTTTCTCTTCTAGGTGAGGAAAATAGCAGCCGAGTACTATGACAACCTCCCCCACTACAATTCCTGGATAAAAGTACTGTATGATTTTGTGACGGATGATACAATCAGTCCCTACTCGAGAGTGAAGAGGCATCAAAAAGGCAAGGTGGAACTGGAGTGAATAAAAGTCATCATAGCCAAAGGAATTCCTCTGTGAAACTCACAGTAGCTGATAAGGTGGAAGTTTTGCATTATTCAACTAAGACTACCCTCATACAATTGGGAAGTATATCCCCACGGCCTCGAGAAGCTAATCTGGCTTCAGTCAGCCTGTCCATGCAGTGTTCAGTTTTACTCACAGGAAATGTGTTTCTTGTATCCGCATTGTTGAGGACGTTTTCACTGACGTCTGACATTTTGTAAGCATAGCATAGAAAAAGCTTTTACAAAGCTATTTCTCATATATTATTTTCACTAGTTTTACTTTATTAAAACAGCTAATAACCTGAGCAGTTAATCCCAATAAATAGTATTTATCACATTTTTGTACTTTACTGTCTTTATATGTTAACCAGGGTGTTGGCGTGAGCTTACTTTAAAATTTCACCAGAAAAAGAACAGAAAGGAAAAAAAAAATGCCTGGAAATCTTTCACTGCAAGCTGAATTACTCATTTTTAATTTTTACTGTTGTACATGGGACCTAAATTAGACACTGCTGAATCCTGCACAGCCTTCTTCATAAATAAAGTACTTATTGACTTGAATCGTGTCCAACATTCCACTTCCTTTTTCAGATGCACTGACTCGTATTAGAAGCAGCTCAGCTGACAGAGTTTCGTGTCATTTAATTGCAGTGGAAACTGGCTGTGGTCTGATGGTAGATAGTTGGTCTCAAGTAGCTAGTATCAGTTAGGCTGGCAGTCCTGGTGACCCGAAGTGTGTCACCTCGGTAAATTTTGTGTAATATGGTGAACTACTTTCAAAATAGTACATGGTATCAAAAGAATCAAAACAATTTGAGTCTACAAGCCCCAGCCCTCAAGTGTCCTCAATCCCCGCTATTATAAAATCCCTATTTGTATAATTCCCAGCTATCCTGGGGTTCCCCTGCTGAGGGGGAAGAGCAGAACCCTATCCTTGGAAGACCTCGAAGACCTTTGCAGCCCTGACTTCCCCCTCAAAGGACTGCGCTTTCCCCTCCTGATCTTCTTACCTGGGCAAACTCCTAGTATCTTGGAAGTACTGCTTAAAACACCATTGCTTTAACGTTTAGAGTCCACAGAACCAATTCTATAATTCAGATACACCAGGTTAGTCGGTCAAAAAGCACCTGTGAAACATTCCCGTGGATTCGATGCTAAACATTGAATAGATTGTGTGCCCTCGCCAAGCCTTCCACGGCTCTGCCTGTAGGACTCCAGCCGGTGGCTACAACTGCCAGGCAAATGCTGAAACTAACTCCTAAATCTCTCTCAGCTCAGCCCTCTCTGAATGCCACTGCCTGCTGGACGCCTAGGACAAGGATGTCATCATCCATCCCAAACCTGCTATGTCTCACCTCTTCGTGCCTGGGCAGAGGTTCCAGCCTCCGAGCAGGTCTCCTAACCTGTCTAGCTCCTATTTGTCAACTCAGTCCATTCTTGCCGCCACTGGGAGTGACTTTTCCAAAGAGAAACCTAGGAATCAAGGCAGTAGGAAGGCTGGGTCCAGAGCCTTTAAAGCCCAAGGACAGGTCCCGAGAAGTCTTTTGGTGGCTCTATGTGCATTCTCCCTTCTGCCTACATCTCCTTCCCATTCCTGGTCTGGTGACCTTCTTTGAGCCTTCTGTGGTCCATCCCCACACCCCAGGTCAAGTGCCACTTTTTTGGATTCCCGGGCCAGTGATTCCCTCATTCGTGGCCCCACGTATTACTTGGAAGTATACACAGTTTGTTTCCCTCTGAGACTACCTGCTTAAGGGCAGAAAGATCTTTTCTTTCTCCGTTCTCCAAACCTGGCAAAGTCAGTGCTTGGCTTGAAGTGAGTGCTTAATGGAAAGAGACCGACAGAGACAGTCCTTAAACTTGAGAAGCTTTTCGTCTAAAATAGAAACAAAGTAAAAGATGGAGGGCATCTGGATAACCTGTAAGTAACTGTGGTACCCTGAACACAGTGGACGTGAATCCCTACCATTCACTGAGCCCTGTACCAAGTTTTTTACATACATTATCTTAATTCTCAACACTTCTATGATATGGATTACTATTAATATCTTCATTGTGTAGCTGAGAAGACTGAGGCTTAGATTAAGTAAGTGGCCCAAGGTCACACTTAGTAACTGGCAGACAGGCTCTGAAATTTAGACTGTGACTCCAGAACCAAAACTTAACAGTGTTCCACATGGCTTGTCTAATGAGCCTAGTGCTGAAACAGGAAAGGGAAAGAAAACAGTAAAACGCAACACATTCCTATGACCTATGACCAAATATGTGTTCCTTCTGTTGCCCTGTGGACCACTTCCTATGTGCCAGCAATTCTGGCTAGATCTCTGGGGTTTTTTGACTTTTGACAATCTAAAATTCATTTTTAAAAATAAGTTCAGCTTTTTATTGAACAAGTGACAAGAAGTTTAGTCAAAATGACCAAAGCCCGTGTCATCGGATTCCTCAGATTCTTTCTTTGCTTCCACTTTGTCCCCAGCTGGGGTGGGACCTCCTGCTGAGGCAGGGCCAGCAGCCCCTGCTGCAGATGAGGCTCAGGTGACACTGTGCTGCTGTAATGAGGGCACTGGTCTTACAGCATGGCGTGACTGTCACCTTATTGTTATGCAGGATGGGGGCTGAGTAGGTGCAGGCGGGCGTGGAGACAGAGACAGCTGTCCGGTGTGGTGACCACCAGAGGAAAGGGCCTCACCCCAGCGTGGCCTCAGCTTCCTCAGAAGGACCAAGCACCTGAGCAGAAGTAGAGGAAAGGGCCACTCTGAAATTCTAATAGGAAACATGCATTGTTTAAATCGATCTCCGAATTGCATTTATTCATTCGTTGTAAGGCACTTTGCCAGGCAGTGCACTAGGCAGTGAGGACACAAAGACAAAACGTGGTCCTGATGCTCTAGCACTGGGATGAAGAAATGGAGAGAATATGCAGAAATCAGCCTGAGGGCGCATACTGGGAGCCCAGAGCCAGGGCCCAAACCCAGGCCTGTCACAGCCTGTCCTGTTCCACCAGCCCCGCTGACTAAGGACTTTCGACAAGCTAATGTATTGTTGCTTGTTGGGAAAGACTTCCAGAGGCCTTCATTGTTTGGAATGAAGTTAGGATAGTCACTTGAAATGATGTAAGGATGACCTAAGGCTGGGAAGGCCCTGACAAAAATTCCCTCAGAAATCCGAGTACACTAAACCCCTAAGAACCTCTCGGAATATCTGATTCTGAGTCAGGACAAGGACGACACTGTGTGGCTCCTGGGAAGGTGGCTAACGGGTGTGGTGACACCTAGGAAGTTTCCCAAAGTGGGGAAGGAGCGGGCTTTGGCTGTAGAGGCGTATGCGTGTCCGATCTCGTTGCAGGTCCTTTCTGGCTTGGAAAATTAATGACGAGGTAGAAGAAAATGAAGACTGGGGAACATCTGAACAAGGACAGCTTTGCTTTCTGCCAAGTAGAATCTGAACTGGCAGGTGGCTCACAAAGCCAATAATTGGACCCTCCCGAGGGGAATCTTTCAGATGCTGACAAGTAAATACATCACAGCTGTGCAGAAGGCGGCTGCTGTCACAGGCATGTGTGAATGGGCACATAAGACGGACGCAAAGGGGAGAGGACAGTGTCCTGTGGGGTTCTCAGCAACTTGGCTGCATGGGGGAGTATGAACCAAAAGGACCCCTTCCTGGATCTGGGTCACACCAGAACTTTCTCCTAAAGGTAGAACCCAAAGAAACACAAGTTGCTTTCTTACAGAATCAGGAGTGGACTGCGTGTTACTAGGCACACATTTCTGTAATCCTCGGGAAAGGAACAGCAGAGGAGCTTTGTGGGAAAGGCCTGAAGGAACTGAACTACCCTCCATGTTGGGTTCTACTTCTTGGAGACTAGCAATTGGCTTAGGCTATTATCAAAGGCTGCTGGAACAGGCCCTCCAGAAAGGTCTAGTAAGACCCACAGCAACCTTTCATTTGTCAAAAAGGGAAAGGGACAATCATTGGTCCAGTTAATGGGTTAAGCCTCAAATTTCCTATTTAATAGCTGAGGTTTCTGTTGTTGTTGTTTGCACAAGTGGGTGTCTCATTCCCTCCCCACCCTCACCAGCAACCTCCCATCTTAGCCATAACCACACATGTAGACACCTGCTTTCCCCTCCAGGCTGAGCCCAAAGCATGCTGGGAAGTGGGTTCTTTCCTGGTGGTGTCTTTAATAAAAGCGCTTGCTTGTCACCTTTGCATTTTTTGAGCAGGTGTCTGCTTCAGTGCTGACAATAAAAAAGGTGCCATTCCACCGAGCCGTGCTTCAAACTCCGCCACAACCTGCACTGGAAACGCCCGCCTGCAGGTCGGCTTCTTCCTTAGCACACGCATCCACGTCTGCTTCCCAGAGTGGGGACCACAGTACAGCACCCGGTGCAGGCTTCCTGACGCCTCGCTTTCCAGAGGGACTCAACTCCAGGCTGAACCGCAGGCTGCTTCCCGGGTCAGGAGCCTGAGAAAAGCCCTCCCCATCGCCATGCTTTCTTCAGAGACATCATCATAAATAACCGGTAGCTCACCCCACTGCACCCCACTTTGAGGACTTTTAGAGTTGAAAAGAACCACCGCAGATTTCAGTTCAAATCCTGACCACCATCCCTCAATTGTATAAAAGCATTTTCTTTATCTCCTGCTACATTCTCAAAAACAAGTAGATAAATAAAAGCAAGAGAATTCACCCAAAATCAAGTCTGAATGACAAATTCAACAAATTCCTAAAGGTTTGTTTCTTTCCCTAAGAGCACCTGATTCTCTTGGGGCTCAGGCCCCAAACGCCAGGGCCATCAGACAAGCCGTTCCCGGGTCTGAAACAGTTTGAGTGAAGTTAGTTGTTTCCACCAAAGGGAACGGCTGGAGCAGAGGAAAGGACTCAAGTAAAATTTCAAAAACCTTAGTCCTTTAGGAAGTGAGTTAGTCATTAGCTTCCTAATTCTCTCCCTTTATAGTCAGATTTCTCCACCTGTGTGTGATGCCACCCCAAGCTCTCAGGTGGGAGCCCCCGTGATGGCCATGTGGACACCCCCCCTCCCTCCTGTGGGCTCAGGCGTCCTGAATTCCTGATCCCTTGGTTAACTCCTTTCTTAAAGGACCAGAAACAAATGTAAACATGTATCATGAAGGTGACTGCCCTATTTCAATTTAGCATCATCATCTCCTTTGAAATCGCACAATGTAAAGTGGGTAATTTAAAGGAGGAAACCGAGAATGCAAGTTAGGTAACTTGCCTCAGGTTGGCCAGCCTGATCTCCGAAGAGTGGCACAACCAAAACTGAGACTTTAACGAGCTTCGTTCTAGGCCCAAGCCCTCGCCACCACACCATGACGGCTCCCTCCAGCTCCCCATCCCCGAAGAACCTGTTCGGTCATGTGTGCAGTGAGGCTATTGGGCTCCAGTACCTTCTAGTTCGGAGTCCTGGGGTGTGTGAACACTCCACCGCAGACCCACAGACGGCAGGAATTGGGAGGATATCCTTTTACGGCGAGGGCTGGGCCCCATCCACTCCCCAGGCATCTCCCCACATTCCAGGGACAAACAGCTAATGATGCCAAGAGCTGCCTCTGCAACCTGGTCAGCCTCATGGCTGCGCTTCGAGAGCAAACAGTGCTGTGGTTCCAGACTCATTGGGGCCTGGCTGCCCTGAGGGTTACCCTGGTTCTGTACAAGTTTGCTGAGTCAATAAAATAAGCAAGGGTGTAGGAAAAACTTTCATCGATGCCACAGAATTATGTCAGGAAGCCAAAAGATCCCTTAGGACAAAAGAACGATGTGTACAGAGGAGCCTGCTTATTCCCAGAGAAGACTCATGGGGGCCCAGGGAGTGACAGTGTAGATGGGGCTCCGACCACGTGACCAGCCGGGGGCCAGCCCCATCCTCTGCAGGTAACCCCATATCGGTATCATTCTCATTCTGTAGCCAAGACAACAAACGAATAGGAAAGAATAAGTAACTTGTCTAAAATCACAGTCCAAATTCCGATCCAGTGTCTACATTCAAAGTCTATGAGATTTAACTTTCTTAAAAAGGATTTTACCATGAAGATTTTTCTTGAATTCAGAGCCCTCCTCCTAGTTCGCCTAACGCATGAAGTTTTGAATAGGTAATGAATACCCCACAAACGTGAGCAGCGGGCCCAGCCTGGCTCCCAGCGGGGTGGGGGAGGGTTGGGGAGAGTGCAGGCTGTAAACCCCTTAAGCTGTGTCGACATTCCACTGGTCTGCAATGCGCTACAGGGGAAGTGAGAACCGGAGCCCGAGGCCTGGAGCTCACGTTTATAACCAAATGTGTTTAAAAGTTGGCTCAGAAACCTATGGTTTCCCAAAGCCCGATTAGATCTGCCCACTGCCATTCTCGGAAAAGCAGTTTGCCAAGAGGAAAGGAAGGTGGACACGTGGCTGTGCTGAGCTCCCGAGCTCTCAGACTCGCCGGCTCCTCCTCTTGATCAGGATGATAGACCCACTTGCCAGGACCCAGGACAGAGCACTGGCCTGTGAGGGGAGCACTGGGCAGTGAGCCCAGCATTTGCAGGAAGCCACATCACCGCCAGACATCTCAGGGCAGCAACATGGGATCTTTCCTGCTGGTGTGCCTGGAGCAGATTAACTAGGTTCTCTAAGGTGATTTCCTTATCTGCCTGTCTGTCTCCCTCCTAGGGCTGTTGGAGTGGTTTGTGGAGATCACCTGTTAAAGGCACTGTGGTTGCCTGGATTTGGGTTGCCATGGTTACTACTGCGCTGGAGACCGCAAGGTGTTGGATTTGGTCATTTGGGACAAAGGATATGTCACAAAACAAAGTTGACATGTCACAATTGTTCCAAACCACCCAAACTACTGTCTGTTATTTTTAAGAATATTTTTTAAATTGTGGTACAAAACACATAAAATTTATCGTCTTAACTATTTTTAAGCATACAGTTCAGCAGTGTTAAGTACATGCACGCTGTTGTGTGACCAATCTCCAGCACGTTTCGATCTTGCAAAAAACTGAGCAAAACACCCACTGAACAAGTCTCCATTTCCATCTGCCTCCCAGCCCTGACAACCAGGGCTTTCTGCTTCTGACCGACTTGACTTGACTGTCCCTCTTGTTAAATCAGCAACACTCTTAACTTTGCATGTCGACACACACAGCAAACATTTCACAGAAGGCTGCTCACACTAGAGAAGCTGAAGCAGGTTTACTCAGGGGGGAGCCACACCCTCCGCAGCCTGAGGTTGGGGCAATTTTCAACACCCTAACTCCCTCCCTACTCACAGCTGGAGAGAGGCCCTGCGACAGCCACTCAGCCTGTGACTGGGGCTGGCACTTGTCTCCCAGGGCTGCACACTATCTGCCTGCTCCATCGCCGGTGCTTCCGGGCCTGTGGTTTGGCAGTCCCAGTGTGCTGCCATCATTAGTCAACATGAAGAGGTATTAAAGCTGTTGCTGGTAATTGACATCTCTCTGATTTGGGTTTTCTAACTACCTGATTAGAATACATATATGTTGTAGGACTGGAATGGCCACATGAAATTGGATTTTCAAAACTCAAGTTCCTGTGAATGTGTGTGTGTGTGGACGTGTCAGGCGGTAGTGAGGCAGGGGTGGGGCGCTGGGGGAGGAGGGGTGAAAAGAGAAGAAGGAGGAGCCCATCTTCTCACCACAGTAATCTAACCTCCCACACGACTCAAACGTGTCAGCGCTCTCTCTCTCTCTCTCAAACACACACACACACCCACACCAGGATTTTCAGGCTCTGTGTTCTGACTGCTGCTTGCCCCTCCCTTGCCACTTGTCACAGCTCCCCCTCTCGCCACTCACTGCGCCCAGCTACCATGAGCTTCTCTGTTCCAGGACTGCTCTGCCCCATGGCCTCCGCGGCCCCTCTGCCAGGAACACTAGAACAGACCTCTGCATGTACAAGTCCTTCTCAACACTCAGCTGTCACCTCACACACCATCTCCTTAAAGAAGCCTTCCCTCACCAACGGCCTGGTTCTGAGTGCCACCCCAAAGCAACCCTGAGACCAGACTTTGGGTACAAGCAGCTTATATAGAAGGGGATCCCTGGAGCATGATGAGGGCGTGAGGAAGCAAGTCCGGAAAAGAAGTCGGAGGTACCTGCCGTGGGCTACTCTGAGTCCTGACAGACTGGATGGAACGTTCCTCAGAACCAGTGGTGAGGAGGCGTTTGCCTTACACTAATTCATTTGTTCTGTGTATTTTTCTGTATCTGCATTTACAATAAGGTTTTTTTTAAAAAAAAGTCCCTCTGAGGGGCGATGAAGCTGAGATACACTCACCAACTCCTGTCCCTCTTTGGTTGATGGTGTCTCCAGGGGACACTCTAGTCTGCTGGGGTTGGGGGGCAGAGAAAGCCCTTCGCAGAGAGACCCAGAAAACTTTTGCACAAAGAGGAACAGGGACCTCCAGAGTGGGTGGAGAGGGTAGGAGGGGCACTGATGGGTCTGCCATGCCCCCACCCCAGTGAGGTACACCCACCTCTGCCTCAGCATTCTTTGTCTATCCTAATTCCAGGGGAGCAGCCGCTGTGATGCTAAAGACACGCTTCAGAACCTCTCACCGGCACAGGCCCTGTCCTGGGATGAGCCCCACCATGTGTTGTGGATTGAATTGTGCCCCCCTAAAAGCCATGTTGAAGCCCCCAGTACCTCAGGATGGGAACTTACTGGACGTAGGGTCATTGTGGATGGAAGTAGTTAAGACGAGGTCATGATCACTTACATGAGCAGGGTGGGCCCCTCATCCAAGGTGACCAGTGCCGTTATAAGAGGGACATGTGAACATAAGAGATGTTGAGAGAACACCATGTGAAGGCAGATGATGGCAGTGATGTGTCTATCAGCCAAGAAATGCCTGGGGCTACTGGAAACCAGGAGAGAGGCACGGAACAGATTCTACCCCCGTCCTTGGGAGGAACCATCCTGCGGAAACCCTGAACTTGGATGTTTAGCCTCCAGAAGTGAGAGAACTGTTGTGTAAGCCACCCAGTTTGTGATACTTTGTAATGGCAGCATAGGAAACTGATATACTCTGTACTCTTGGGGTCATCTGTGATTTTTCTAAAAGAGGACCCCCCAAATAAGCCTCAGGCCCCCCAAACTTGGATCTGCCCTTGCTTAGTCCCTGGTTTATCTTCTTCATAGCACACATCTCTATGTGAAATCATCCTATTCAGATATTTGTTCAGTTCATTTATGAGCCCATGATGTGGGGCCGTGAGCAGGAACTTTGTCTGCTGCAGCATCTCCAACTCTCCGATAGACTTGGCACATAGTTAGGCCCACTTAACTTTAGTTCAATAGTAA
This sequence comes from Rhinolophus hipposideros, assembly GCF_964194185.1. NCBI lineage: Eukaryota > Metazoa > Chordata > Mammalia > Chiroptera > Rhinolophidae > Rhinolophus > Rhinolophus hipposideros. The sequence continues at coordinate 13,027,310 of NC_138072.1, forward strand.
ACAAACTGCCTGGTCAGACCTATGCTCCCTTACATTTAACTGGCTCCCAACTTGGGGACACCTGAAGCATGGCACGAGGCAGGCAATCCTGAAACAGAGTCTTCACTTTACAGACTGTCCAAAACCCACCCCTTCTGGATGAAGAGGGTTGGTTCCCAAAATCATTCAGGATTGGCGGTTCCTGGAATGGTGTCATGGACTGAATGTTTGTGTCCCCCCAATAGTCATATGTTGAGGCCCTAAGCCCCCAATGTGACAGCATTAGAAGGTGGAGCCTTTGGGAGGTATTAAGTTTAGATGAGGCCATAGGGTGAGGGCCTCATAATGAGATTAGTGCCCTTCTAACAAGAGACCAGAGCTTCCTCTCTCTCCACACACACAGACTAGGTCGTGTGAGCACAGGGCGAGTTGGTGGCTGCCATTAGCTAAGAGAAAGGGCCTCCAAAAGAAACCTACTCTGCCAGCACCTTCATCATGGACTTCCCAGTGTCCAGAACTATGAGAAAGAAATTTCTGTTATTTAACTCACCCACACTGTGCTATTTTGTTATGACGGCTGGAGCAGACTGAGACAAATATCAAGCAGTTCACATAAGCTAAGTCATGAATACTTTTACTGACTGCAAAGATAGTATTCTAAAAAATAAAAAAGACAAAGAAGAAACATCATGCTCTGTTGATGATCAGCCCTCGTCTGGAGTCTTCGGTCAAACTTTAAGAGGGAAAAGCTTTCCGACAATCAGAATGGCCCGAAAAAGGCCAGGGCTACCTGCAAAGCTGTGAGGTGAACGTACCCTGCGAGTGTCTCTGCCAGCAGGTGTTTCGTACAGGGTGGTGCCTCCCAGAATCCAAAAGGATTCTGGCCCCAGGGCCTGGGGGTCAGGTGTCTCCTTAGGACCGTTTCATCTCTTAGAGTCCGCGATTGTAGGAATGAAGGTGGCTGACTGGGGAGGACAGGACAGGAACATAGTGAGACCTGTGTCACGGGAAGGAATGCGAACATTTGATCAGGGACAAAAATCACCCTGACCCATCTGACCAGAAGAAAACTGAGAGGCACACGTTCGGAAAATGTTGATAGTGGTGGTCTCTGAGAAGTGGGACTGTGGATGACGTGTATACCTTTTTGCTACCTTTCTATGAATTACAACGAACTCCTTTAGCAACAGAAAGATAAACTGAACAAAACTGTCCACAAGTGTATTAACAAACTGCTTTCCCACCCTCGTTTGGTCATTGTACACGTCTCCCTTCATTATGCTCACTCACAGCCGGTAGTTAAGTCCTCTCTCCTTTCGTGAGTCACCTGTTTTGTGCCTTGTGACTATACTTGGAGTATAGCAAATCCCAGACCTTTAAATATCTCATCGTTGTTCTTTGTGTCCTTCAAGAGGGAATCTGCAGTGGATAAGACCTGCCTAACGCTGCTCCGGTCTTGCCACGGGAAAGTTCCTTCCACCCTCTGTGATCACCTGCAGCTGTAAACTGAGGGCAGTAATCGTGCCTCCCTCCCAGGGTTCTTGTGCAATTGCATGAGTAAAATGTGTGAAGGCAGGTGGCTCACAAACAGCCAGTGGTAATGACCTGTGGTGATGAGCTCAGCCTCGTGGTGACGACCTGTGAGGCCAGTGGGCCTAGAGATACACTGCTCTGTACACCCCACCCAACGCACCCCTGCAGAGCTTATGGGATGTCCATGCCACCGATGGAGCCTGTGACAGACGCAATGCAGCGACGCCCTGCTCTGGAGAGGCGTCCCAGAGTAAGAAGGACAGACGCATCAGCTTAAGGCCACTCACTTGGCCTGACTGGAGGCTTGAGAGTGCGTTAGGGAGTAAAAGCAGTGCTTTTGACTGATGGGCAATTAAGATGTGTGGCCCACGTGGGTCAGAGTAAGTAAGGAGCCTGGGGAATGGCAGCCACACATGTTACCCTACACCCTGGCCACGTGGAACGTGCAGAAGTTGCCCCGCTGTTCCCGCTGCCCCGGCACATTCTCCCCACAAACCCTGCAGGGCTCACTCTCACTTCCTTTCCTGACCAGTCCATGTAAAAACCTGCCAACCCACAGACCCAAGCACTTGGCCTTCTCCACCCTCCCTTTTCTTCACGGCACTTACCAATTGCAATATTTGATGTGGGTGTGTGTGCGTGTGTACATGAGCATATATGTACTTGGACTTATGATGACTCTGTTTCCTGTCCCCTGCCCTCAAGAAAAGCCCATGGGGCAGGGACTTCGGTTTTGCCCAGAGCTGTATTGCCAGTAACTAGCACCGAAGCTGGCTTACCATTGCCAGTCAATAAATATTTGCTGAACAAATTAATGAAGTCTCTCCTCCCACTTACATTGCTGCCCTTCAGTTTCTAATTTCAAGTTACAAGTGAACTATGGACTGCAAATTACTGTATGTATTGTGCCCTGATGCCAATTAAAATATCATTACTCACCTAACATGAACTTGGCTTGATTTTAATCTGCCGTCTGAACCTGTTACAGGCCCCAGCTGAAAAGAAATATATAGAATCCCTCAAGATTTGAGACCTAAAGCAATTCCAAAAGTCTCCCCACCTTTCTTTTTCCAGCTTTATTACACACTATGCAGTGTTAAGAAGGACTCCTGGCATTTGTCCCTTGTCCCCAGCGCTGCTAATCACACAAATGTCCTTGCTTAGGCCAATGAACACTACCTCTCGAATTCAAAATGCCTCTCTGGCTCCGGAGAAGGTCAAAAATAAAAGACCCCGTGAGCTTCCACTGGAGTAAATTTTAATTTTAATGCATCAACTCACCAAACAGCCAGCTGATTAGACTTGGCTGCAGGGGAAGACAAAGGAGGAGGGGTGGAAAGTGTGGAGACAAAAAGCACTGCTTTTTTTGTTTTTTATCTGAAACAACCTCAACACAGATTTCGTCCTGAGAACAGGGCAGGCAGCGAAGCATGTCTGGGCTGCACACGTCCTTGAGGGTGAGCTCATTTCTCAGTGAGTTAAGGCTGGCGCAAGGCCAAAGCTCACAGCTCTTGCTTTTGCTTTCTGCTTGACTGAGGCTTTACCCAGTCACAGAAAACTATCTCCATAATTTAGAGCCTAATCACTTCTACCTCAGCCAATTATTTCAGCCGAAAGCTGTTTTTCCCAAAAGTAATCCTCAACTCTTTAAAAGTGTTTTTATTGTGAAGTATGTCATAAATACGGAAAGGAGTATAACATGTATATGTATAGTTTAATCATAATAAAAACAGAACAAGGGAGGGGGAAACAGGAGGTACTGATCAAGAGGACAAAGTCTCATTATACGAAGTGGGTAAGTCCCAGAGCTTTCCCATACGGCGGTGCCTAGTTACCAATACTGTGCTGGATACAGCTGATCCTTGAGCAAAAGGGGGTGACGGGCACCCACTCTCTGCGCAGTTGAAAATCCACATAAAACTTTTGACTCCCCCAGACCTTAGCTACTAATAGCTACTAATAGCCTCCTGTTGACCAAAAACATAAACAGTCGATGAACATATATTTTGTCTGTTACATGTATTATATACTGTATTCTTCCAATAAAGGAAACTAGAGAAAATGTTATGAAGAAAATTCTAAGGAAGAGCAAATACATTTACAGTATTTATTGAAAAAACTCCACATATGGAGAGGGCCCGCGCAGTTCAAACCTGTGTTGTTCAAGGGTCAACTGTACTTGGAAATTTGCTAAGATGGTAGATCTTAAGTCAAGTGTTCTAATCACAAATAAAATTCGCGAAGAGGGCAGGAGGAAACTTATCTCAAACTCATCAAGTTGTGTCCATTAAGTATACACAGCTTTCTGGATGCCAATCATACCTCAATAAAGTGGTTTCACAAAAAAGCAGAACAAGTACCACAGAGGACCCCAGGGCAGCTTTCCCCATCATGTCCCCTTCCTCGTCAGAGGTAACTGCTATCCTGACTTCTGGTTTAATTACTCCCTTGCATCTCGTCAATCGTTTCAACTATATGTGGATCTCTAAAAGAACTATTGTTTCATTCTGAAAAGCTGAGTGGCAAGTCCAAACCTTGCTTTGAAGGGAGGGGGTGACAATGACCTCCCCCAAGGCAGCCTGAGCGGGGCCTGGCCTCAGCGTCCCTAAGGTTCTCCGGGGCCCCTCTGAGGGCTGTGGCAGGGAGCAGGGTGAATGAATGACGTGCTGTTTGTCCAGCAGAAACGGTCAAAACAGAGTGGGCCATGCTGGCTGGCTTTTCTGCCTCCAGAGTGGCCCTGGATGCTGGAGGTTGAAGCAGACATGTCTGAGGTGAAATCAGAGTCCCCAGGTACTCTGGGGAAATGAGGTGTTCACTTCTTCAGTGAACGGACAGAAACAGTCAAGTATAGATAAGAAGTGGGCCAGGTACACCTTGGACATTCTGTCTTCATGATCAAAAGACTATAGGAGGGCGGTGGTTGCCATGTGACTCTAACCCTTGATGTGTGTTTTCTGAGTCACTGCTGCAGTCTGGACTGGCTGCCTCCTTCATCTGGGTCAAAGCTCTCTTATCCTCCCCCGTGAGGGTCCCCTCTATCCCATGTCTCCCTTTTTCTCCTCAGCTTATACCCCCTCATTTTGGTGGAGCACATCCTCTGATAGTTTCCTCAGAAAAGGTGAAAGAGATGGAAATGGACAAGACTGTTGAAGACAATTGGCCCAGGGGCTCCAGCTGCCCCAGGTCCACCCCTCCTCTTCTGGAAGATGGCCTACCAGCTAGGATGTTCTGATCTGGACTCAGTAGAAACTGTCAAAACGGACAGAATCTCAGAAAACTAGGAGGGCCAAGAACTAAGTCTGGAAGAACTTCGGTTAGCCCTGGCCAGCCCTTAGTAAGCCCTCAGGAAGAAGGAAGCAGAAAACCCGGAAGCCCTGGGCCAGGCCCAGATATAAGGGGTTGTGTGTCTAATGCTGGTGCAGCCAGAATTTTAAGGCCTGGACGACAGGGCTCCCATCACAGCAGCATTTTGGCCTCACGGGGTAGGCAAGTTGTTTGTGGGTGCCGAGGAGGCTGGGGGTATGAGAGGCAGGGGGGCCACCTCTCTGCTGCTCCACCTGGCAGCCCTCTCCCCCTCCGGGAGCTGACCAGAGATGCCTCTGTTTTTTTCACAACTTCCAACTTTACTGACTGGCTACTGTACAGAGATTTGGGATACCAGTTGCTTGAATTCAAAGAAAAGAAATGTTACTCACTACTTAATAAAGAGTATTATTATTATTACAAGTTATACTAGTTAATGAAGGCAGAACATTTTAGTCGTTCCCTAGGGGACATGACACCGAAGTCCACTTTCTGCCAAAGAAGCCAGTGGGATGTGGGAGAAGGACAAAGGCTTTAGAGTTGACCGTCATGAACCTGAATTCCCAGATGCTACTTATTGCCTGTGTGACCAAGGGCAAGTTGCTCAACCTCTCTGAGCTTCAGTTTTCTCAAACTTAAAATGAAGATACTAGATGCCTCAGTTCTGATGTATTAGTAAGATAATGTTTGTAAGTTTACCTTCCTCTTCTTCCACTATCCCATGCCACCAGGCAATAACAACAAAACCTGACATTTTCTGTGTTAAAAGCACAGATGTGACAAATCTGTGTCATGTAAGGTGTAAACTTAAAGTGGGCACAAATCATTTCATTTTTAATAAATGAATCTAAGCTGGTCTACAAACTGAGTTTGGCAGTAAAGGGTTGGAGAATTTGATTCCTACGTCAACATCCAGGTTCTTAGGGAGCTGAAAATATTAGGTTGTTGCAAAAGTAATTGCGGTTTAAAAGGTTAAAAATCACTGCAAAAACCGCAATTACTTTTGCTCCCACCTAATAAAAAAGACAATGAAAAAAGCTAACATGAACTAGGTGCTCAAAGCATTTGTTGAATTAGTTGGCTTTTGATCTCATTTTCAGGTAGGGCTTTTCTTATTTAAACAATGAATTCCCTTATATGCTACAAAGCAGCATTTCTACAGGTGCCTGAACTAAGCAATTTCCCTCACCCAGTATCTCCGTTTCTAAAGTCCTCGGTTGTTGGGAAACTCATTTAGCTTTCCATGATATTAAATTTCGAGAACGTTCAAGCCAGCAAAGACTTCCTGGAGTCTGAAAAGAAGACCCATTGTCCACTTACCAGGCTCAGTACTGGTCAGCCGAGCGGGAGAGCAGGTTTTCCTGTCTGTGTAAAAGAAGAAGGTAATTAGAATTTCCGTTGTAATAAATACGTATGATCTCTTGAAAGCTTTTTTGTTCTAGAGAATGCTCGTGTAGACCAAGCTCTTAGAAAGTTTCCTTTGGATGCCTTAAGCATACTCAGGGGCTCTTCAGCCAGGGAGAAGCGTTGTTAAAAGGGCTCTGGCAGTAACTGAAGAGCAGAGGAAGCCCCACCTGCAAAGCTTTGCTGGTTTCTCTTCGGAGAGCCATGAAGTCCTAGTTTGGTAGACACCTGGGGTGGAAACAACATAAGATCTCCATCAAATTTCCCGAATGTTAATTGTGCTTTGTGATTTAAGGAGACGCAACTAAAAATTTATTTTGTTTTTGTTACGTGTCAAGCGCTATAATTGTCACAATGAATAGGAACCCTGCCATGGAAATCTCAACCTAGTAGTACTTAAACAGAGAGCTGACCTAACTAATGTAAGAGCCACAGCCCAGGTCAGCGCAAAACAGTCTGACAGAAAGTGGAGTGAGGGAGTGGGCACAGCTTCTCAGAAAGCGGTGTTTCAGGCCCAGAAGTGGGTCCTGGGTTTGGGCCATAGGGAGCAGAAATTCCGGGGAGTGGGACAAAGGCTGAAAGCACATGGCCTTTTGCTGGGATGGCAATAAATCCAGTCAGGGGAAGTGGGCGGGACAGGTGTCAAAGGTGGGTTGATGTCAGGTAACAAAAGTCCATGTATAATGAGACTGCTGAGTGTAGGCTGTGGAAGAATGTTAAGCTGAGTATTTGGGAAAGGCAGCCTGGTTTTTGTGTGTAGGAGATTGGAGTAGGAGATTAATTAGGAGGCCAAGAAAATGACAGGAACCGTGATGACAGCCTGAGCTAGGACAGTGCCTGTGAGAACTATGGAAGGAACGGATGTCAGACGCATTTCTAAATAACAGATGACTGACTACCAATCAGTAGAACTGACAAGGACTTCACGAGTTCTGGGTTGGGTGACGAGCCCTGTGGGAGGAAGAGCTGGTGGTAGGAGAGAGGAGCAACGGAAGCTAAGGAATTCTGGTTTTCCACTTACGGTGGTCTTGGGAGACAGAATGTGCTTGGCTGTGCCATAACATGGATGTTTTACATGGATGAGAAAAGACTTCTTTGGAACAAACTTTGCGGAGGCTCTCCCTCCTCCTCTCAGGAGCAAGGCTAACCCGTCAGCGCAGGCAGATGGCACGTCACCATGCTAGCTAAAGAAACATTCCAGAATGTTCGAGTGCTCCCGTCATTCTGAATCATGTGTCTCTAGCCCATGATGCATATTTGCTTCTTCCTGGCGTTGCCCACTCGGGGGTCCTACAGCCCCCTCCTCATGCCCCTTCCTTGGGCACTGCGATACTGTCTACATTGTATGTCTGTATCCTTCTGTGAACTCCCTGAAAGAAAGGGACTGTCTTACTTACCCGATTTGCTTTTATCTATTAATATTTTCTCCATTGTATAGAGTCTTAAAAGTAGCATAAACATTTTTGTAGAGTGAAGTGGAGTAGAAATTTTGGCAGGAAAAAAAACTAGGTGAGCAAACCCATCCATTCAGTCTCAGAATACACTGTGAGCAGCACTGTAAACGAAGGATGAGACTAAGTGTGACATAAATTAAACCCTTCAGAAAGTATCAGATCATCAAAGGAGGCCAACAGGGAGGGGTTCCCAGCTGGCCAAACCTTGGCCACGTGGGCATCGCATGGTAGTAATGGGTAGCACACTGAAAACACAGTAACACCTGAATGTGACGAGGAATGGAACATTTACACCATTTCCAAGTACCTTCCCACAAAATACCTACCAATTAAAGGAAAAAGAGTAAATTTATCGTGTAAGCTTGGCAGACCCACCTTACTCAACGATCACAGTGAAGGATACCAGTGATGGGGCAGACCGACTAGAGTGCCCCTTGGCAGGATGCAGCACCCTTCATATTCTTCCCAAAGATGCAGAACTTGAATCTCGTCGTGAGGAAGCGTCAGACAAATCCACCCCGAGAGCATTCTACGAAGTCACTGGCCTTACCCTTCACAAGTGTCAAAAGTCAAGACAAAGGAGCTGTTCCAGACTTTACAGAAACTGAAGAGAAACAGCAACTAGTTGCAACAGCTAATTCTAAACTGGATCCTTTTGCTATTAAGGGCATTCCTAGGACAACTGGAAAAACGAATGGAACGTCAGGATGAGATGGTAGCAATGGTCCCTGTTAATTTCCCGACTTTGATGGTTGGTCATGCAGGGGAATGTCTTGGTGTGTAAGAAACAGACAGGAAGGTATTTGGGGGGTGATGCGCATCAGGTTGGCAACTTACTCTCAGACAGTTTTGGGGGAAAAAGTTCTTTTTACTGCAACGCAACTTTTCCATAGTACAGTCAAGATTTGTTTCAAAATAAACATTTTATTTTTAAAAAGTATCAGTTATTTTATTTTGCAGTTTAAATCTGTTTGTTTTTCTTAGAGGAGGTAGGGTGTTTCCATACAAGGTTGGCCAGATGGGAAGAAATCTTCAGCTTCTACGTGGCCTCAGTAATTTGACAATAAAACGCTTACATGATACCACATCTGTGTCAAGCCGAACGAAGGCAGCTCAGAGCAGGTGGGCTTCTCTGCCAGCTCAAAGCAGTGGATCCGCCGAGGCCTGCCGCTGGAGAAGTCACGGGCAGAGGGACTGCTTCAGAGCTTCATACATCACTTGATCCTGAGAAGAGAGAAGAAGACACACTGCAGAGCTGATCACTGTTAATGAGTTGAATCATGTCCTCCCAAAAGTCGTTTGTTGATGTGCTAATCCCCAGTCCCTCAGACTGACTGTACCTGGAGAGAGGGTCTTTAAAGAGGCGATTAAGTTAAAATGAAGTCATGAATTCGATAGGACTGGTGTCTTCACAAGAAGAGATTAAGACACAGACAGGCACAGAGGGAGGACCACATGAACACACAGGGAGAAGACGGCCATCTGCAAAAGAGAGAGGCCTCAGAAGAAACCAACTCTGATGACACCTTGACCTTGGACTTCCAGCCTCCAGCACTGTGAGAAGATAAACTGCTGGTTAAGCCACCCAGTCTATGGTACTAAGTTATGGCAGCCTGAGCAGAGTAACACACAGAGAGCTGATCTCACCATCCTTTCTCCAGGGAACGCCCAAGACTCTCATCACTGGTGGTGAAAGTCTGCCCCAAAAATCAGGTCAAAAGATTCTGTCTCCATCTAATTAGTGAAGAAAGCAAAATTCTAGACTATACTGAATCCAGATGGAAATGAGAGGCAAAAGCAAGAGGCTTCATGTGCAGTACTAACTGCCCGAGTTATTTCCCAGTGAGGCTGCACCGTTTCACATTTTCAGCAACAACGGATGACAGTTCTAGTTGCTTCATATCTCTGCCACCCTTTGGTGCTGTCAGTCTTTTACATTTTAGTCATTCCACTCCTATCCATCTGTCCCAAAGAAATACGCGCGGTATTTTTTTTTTTTGTAGCCCTTTAAAATCTTTTTTTAAAATTCCATTTTGTTAAATTTTTATTTTGGATAGTAGTATGTTCACAAGATTAAGATTATAACATAAATAGTTATAAAGTGAAAAAAGCTCTCTCATACCCTACCCCCCCATCAATGTATCATTTCAGATTTTCCTTCTGCATGTACGTGCAAATACAAATATTATCTTTTCCTCTTAATATAAATGGTGGCAAATCACACACATGATCCCCCCCCCCCACCTTTTTAACAATATATTTAGGAGATATTCTTCAGTCTTTTTAGAGTAGTTACATCAGAATTCATTATTGACAATTCAGAGTTTCAATCTTTAGCTATTTTTATACACAATGCACCAAAGAATAAATAACTACACTGATTATGTATTTCTGAGGATAAATTCCTATAAAGGAAATTCCTATAAAGGAATTTATGAGCTGCTGGGTCAACTTTTGTTGTGATAATGATTTGGTCCACCAAAAGGGCTATATGAAATGATACCTCACTAGCTCCATATGGAAGCAACTTTTTCTGTATTTCCTCACCAACAAGATGTGATCAAGTTTTGAGATTTCTGCTCACTAATGTGTAAAAAAGTAGTACCTTAGTTGCTTTTCTTTTATTATTAGTAAGTTAAGAATTTCTCTATCTGCCTAGAAGCTCATTTCCTTCTTCCCAAAGGGTCTGTTATATTCTTTGTCCGTTATTCTATTAGGATTTGGTCTTTTTCTTATCTATTTCTGGTCATTCTTTCAGTGTGCAGGAGATTTGTCCTCTGTAATATGAACTTCAAATATTTGTATTTGGTCATTTGTCCTTTAACAAATTTTTTTTTTTAAATGCAGACATTTTAATTCTTCTGTATCGGGGTTAGAGTTTTCACTTAAGGTTACTGGTTTTTTGTGTTAAAGTAAAAGAGGTACTTCTACTTGAGGTTATAGAAAAATCTCCCTATTTTCTCCCAGTACTTTTATGATTTTAGTTTTTACATTTAAATCTTTGATTCATTTGGAATTTATCCTGGTATACAGTATGAACTATGAATCCAACTTTAATTTTTTGAGCTGTCTTCCCAGTTGTCCCAATATTAATCACTGAATGTCCATCTTTCTGTCACTGTAAAATATTACATAATATTAATGTGATATTACATATTTAATGTAACATTAATGTAATATTAATGCAATATTATGTAACATTAATGTAATATTATGTAATATAATGTAATATTAATGTAATATTACATTTACAATGTAAAATATTACATAATATTTACTTTTTGTATCAATTATGTATTATATTAGTGTCTATTCCTGCACTTTCTATTCTGTTCCATTTGTCAGTCAGTTCATGTACCACTATCACGGTGTTTTAATTATTGCAGCTTTTGAAAAACAGATCGGAGTTTTTTAGGCCCCACCTCCAGTTTGATCTTTTTGCAGTTTCCTGGCTGTACCAGTTTGCTTATTTTTTCTAAATAAACTGTAGATCACCCCTCCCTGGTCCCTAAAACAAAATAAGCAAAAATTAAAATACAAAACCAAAGAGTAGAGCCATCAAAATAATTTTAAACAATACCAAGTGGCCTCAGCAATAAAGCTTCTTCTTTGCCTACTAGACTGGGTAAAGTCAATAAGCAAGATTGCCTTGTGCTGCCAAAAGGAACAATCAATGTCTGACCACAGGGTTCTCGAACTTCCAGCACGATGGAGGAGAGAAATGATGGAACACAGGGAGAAGCGGAAGTTTACAAACATTTACAGAATGCTTGTATATTCTTTCATATGTATAATGTTTTTGACTTTCAAAAAGTGAATTTACCAACATTATATTTTATTCTGATGATAATCCTGTGACAGATAAAGGCAGAACAGATGTTACCTCTATCTAACAAATCAGAACACTGAAACAGAGAGCAAGGGCAAATAGTATAACTCCATTCAAGAAGGAAAACTATTTCCTGGACTGCACTTTATATTTACATTTGGTTTGGAAAATGAATTAAAAAAAAACCAACACAACTCTATATACTTACTTCAGTGATTTTCAAGAACCTCTCAAACAGTTTCATAGGTGAATATGATACAGATATTAGTGAAATGTTTAGTGAAACTCTGAAATAGAGGAAAAGGGTTTCTGTAGCTCAACCTTACTGCTAATTACATAGACATTTTAAGCACGCTTTGTTTATAAAGTAATTCCTTTTTTACAGTGAAATAACTTTTTAAAACATAAAACAATATTTATTGTAGAAATATTGGAAAATAAAGATCAGCAGAAAAAGATAAAAGTTAATCCTTAATTTCCAGAGATAACTATTCTTATGATTTTGGTCTTCCAGATCTTTTAAATTATTATTTTTTAAATATTTAATTTTTTTGAATAGGTAATACATTCACATGGTTCAAAATTCAAACAGGATAAAAGGTCAACTCTCACTCCTCCGCCCTGCAGTCCATCCAGTTTCTCTCCCCACAACTTATTATTATAGTTTCATCATTACTTTATCGGGCTGAGTGAAAATGCCAAAAAAGGAAAACAGTCTCTTTACCTTGATGTTACGCCTTATTTTTTAAAAGATCAAACAAAGTAACTATCAGCTGGGTCATCTACTTTATTTAATTTTGTTCAAATTTTATACTATGCCTATTTCCAAAAGAGAAGTATAGCTCCTTATTCACGAGGGCAGTTTCCAGAAATCAAATTTAAGGTTTAAAGATTTATGACTACCAAAGATAGTGAAAAGAATATACTAGAATCCAGTGGCATCACTAAGACATACATGTAGCCTTCCAAGGGATGTTCCTAAAAGGGTAAAAATAAATTCTACAATGTCTGGAATTGTAGGTTCAGATATGTTTTAACAGAATCCATCACGGTACCTTTGTCATGGAGTTGATACCTTCCGATCACCAAAAGTCACTTACAAACCGTCGTCTAACATCAATGGAACCGAGTGAGCAGGTTAATATGTACCTGTATGCACCTCTATGGAAGTGCTTACCACACAACTCTTAATGGCTCAAAAAGATTAGAACCACATCTTCCGTGATCTTGTATCTTGTGGGTCTAGCACCGCGTCTGGCACATGTACAGTAGGTACATGATGAAAGTGTTCGGATGGATGGAAGAATGAGATCTTAGGTGACCTATTAACACACGAGGGGAGAGGGGACTCTGACTTGGGAGGATTTTCTCATAAATGTCAGTGTGACAGAAATAAACAGGCAAATGGATGAACCGTATAATCCTGAGCGTGAAGAAGAATACCAAAATGCTCTGGCCAGTGGGCTAATAAAAGCCAACAAGTTAATAAAACAGGCAAGTTTCTATGGTGTGGCTTTAGTAGAGGAGGGAAGAAAAAAAATTATAATTTATGTTTGAGCGACGTTTCTTTCCTGACAGGAGAACAATGCCATAGGAGGCAGAGAGAAAAGACTGTAATTTGAGATAAAAATCTGGGAAAATAATTTCAAGGTCTCAACATTTATTCATAGTTAACCTCACCTCTGGTCTCCGGCAAGCAGTTAACACTGAAAAAAACCAAACCAGCAAAATAGATTATGCTCTGTTGGTCTGTGAAGTGACACATACTGGACAAGAGAATTGGGTTTCACTGAAGAGAGAAAACAAAGGATGACAGAGTTGAGATGAACATGTCTGAATTCTGAGAAGCAGTTGGTAAAAGGAGTCCAATCTTATTTGCTAGGATATCTGTCATAACAAACTGCTAGCTTACTAAGTCTTCTTGGAACCACAATAGTACATAGCCTCTCACTAGAAATCAGGATGGGGCAGGGATCTTCAGACACAGACAAACAGCTTGGTACCAATAGCGTGGGAGTGAATGAGGTGTACAGTCAGAGACTCACAGAAGAATGTTGCTCATTGTCCCCACTTCCTACCCTCAAGTAGTTACTGAAGATTTACTGGGTCAGGTGACAAAGTTTTGCATTTGGTCTCTAAACTAGACTATACTGTTCTGTCAGCCAATTGCTGGATGCCAAATCCACTTTACACACTGTTACTGTCCAACCCCAAATTAAGAATCATGTGGCACTAGCCAGGCAACGGCTCCAAGGAAAAGAGAAGGTACCGGGTAGTATGACAGGTTCACCGGGTAAGAACATGCTGAACATTTCAGAAGTATAAAGACCAGCTCTGCAGACAGCGGGACAGAACTCACACACTTTTCTTCGTTCTTTTTCCTTTCTATACATCTCCTAATCATTTGTTTAACGTCAACTCACTTCAAAGTGACTGCTATTTCTGTAAGTATGTCTGAAAGGCTAAAATGTAATAAGTGTCCCTTTCACATTTAACAAAATCTAGTGATTCTCTTTAGTGTGAAAAGAAGACTCAAAATCTCAACCCTGCCACTAGCAAGTCAATTAACTTGGTACCAGTGTTTTAGTAACATCTTTTTATTCTAGGGCCGAGGTCATGCTGCCCCTTAGACCCAGTCTGGCCCGAGTAGCTAATTTCCTAGCTGGCCATAGTGACTAGTGTCAGCCTGGGCTCCTAACCCATGAGCTGGACCAATCACAGGCTTCCCTGACACTCTCCTGCCAGAGCTATCAGGGAATTCTCTTGCTATAGAGGTTTACAAACTAGTGGGCCTGTAGGCAGACATCTTCCCCCAAGAGATGAAGCAACGAGGTTTCTGCCTAAAGTCAGCTGAATTCTCAACATCCTTTTTATGTGGACCAGTGAATTCCTCTTTTTTCCCCTTATATTAGCTGGAGTTGGGTTTCTATCATTTTAGTATCAGGGCTCTAAAAGAGCCCTGATGTTAATTAAAAGTAGAAAGACCACACCAACTCCTCTAATTTCAACTGAAATTCTCCTAAATTAGAAGTGGTGCTTTAGCACAACTTTAAACTATGAAGGACCAGAAACCGAACTAGACCCAGAACCAGAAAGAAGGCACTGAGCCCCAGTAAAAATCATATACATTGGTTTCAAATTTACCTACAAAAATTAAGCAAAGGTGATAAAATACTTAATCCTTAATTATCATAGCTGCAAGGATGAAAACATGGCAAAATTTAGCAATCAGGTCAAGCAATTTTCAAACTTTGCATGACACATCTGTAATAAAATTACTTAAGCAATAAACCCGGAAGCTTTTCAAAATTACAGCAAGCAAATGCAAACAAACATTTTTCTGGAAAATTGAAGTGAATTTTTTAGAGGTAAAGTAAGTAAGAGAGCTATCCAAAAGCAATATATAAAAACCAAATGAACTTCTATATGCTATTCACAATTAGAAAACAACATTTAAAAAAATTTACAGGTAACATCAAAAATTAGAAATTAAGAATAAATTTGACAAAAGATGTGCAAGATTTGTACACTGAAAACTTAAAACATTACTGAGAGAAATCAAGTGGGTCTAATAAATGAATTTTTTAAAAATGGACTTTACAAAAGAGAAATTAAATGAATCTAAATAAATGGACAGATATACTAAGTTCATAGATTAGAAAACAGTATTTTTAAGATGTCTGCTCTCCCAACTGATCTACAGATTCAATGCAATCCCATTCAAAATGCCAGCAGGCTTCTTTTGCAGAAATTGATAAACTGATTGTAACTTTTATATGGAAATGCAAAGGGCCTAAAACGGACAAAACAATTTTGGGAAAAAAAGAACTAATTTGGAGGACTCACACTACCTGTTTTCAAGACATCTGTGTATAATAATCAAGAGAATGGCAAAAAAAGGACAGTAACATAAAGATATAGATTTAGATCAATGGAACAGAATAAAGAGTGCAGAAACAGATTCATGCATCCACGGTCAATTGGTTATCAAAAAGAGCACGGTAATTCAATGAGAGGAAAGTCTTTTCAATAAACAGGGCCAGAGTAACTAGACAGCCACGTGGAAAAAAGTAATCATGACCCCCACCTCACATCAAATTCAAATATTAATTTGAAATGGATCATAGACCTTTACATAAAAACTAAAACTATAAAACCTCTTTAAAAAAAGGAGAAAATTTTTGCAAGCTTGAGATGGTCAAGATTTCTTACAACAGAAGCACATAAACTATAAAAGAAAAAAATGATAAACTGGACTTCATCTAAATTTAAAACTCCTGTTCTTCAAAAGATGCCTTCAGAAAATAAAAAAAAAGTAAACAACAGGTTGGGAGTAAATATCCTCCAAATGTATATAAAGGACTTCAATCCAGGCCAAACTAAGAATCTGTACAACTTAATGAGAGAACTCAATTTTTTAAGAAAATGAGGACACAAAACAAGATATCAAATGACCAATGAACACATGAAAATATGCTCAAAATTGTAATCATTAGAGAAATGCAAATTTAAACGGCAATGGGATACTACTTCACATCCAGTAGAATGGCTGAAAGTAAAGCACTGACAATACTCGAGTGTTGGTGAGAGAATGGAACAAAGAGGAACTCACGACACGGCCACTTTGGAGAAGGGTTGGCAGTTTCCTTTAAAGTTAAACATACACTTACCATAAGACCCAGCAATTCCCCTCCTGGTTATTTATTTACTCAAGAGAAACACATACACACACACATACACACACACTCTGTCTCTCTCTCTCTCTCTCTCAAGAAAAACACACACACTCAAGAGAAACACACATACACACCCCCCCTGGCTCACCCCCCTTATTCAGAAAAGCCCGGAACTGGAAACAACCAAGATGTCTGCCAACAGGCGAGAGGAAAAGCACTCTGTGGTAAATTCATATAATGGAAAACTATTCAGCAAGAGAAAGGACCAACCTCCTGAAAAACACAACAACATGGATGAAATGTCAAAACATTATCCTGAGCAAAGCAGCCAGACACAAATGAGTACATACTGTAGGAGTCCATTGACACAAAGTTCCAAACTAAAGTGAGAGGATGATGACAGAAGTCAGCTCAGTGGTGACCCGGAGAGAGGGGCATTTGTAAAGGGACTGATACCTACACAGAAACACAGGGAGCTTTCGGAAGCGATGGAAATGATCTACTCACATATTGACCACAGTGCTGGTTACATTCGTCAAAACTTACGGAACCGTACTTGTGCATTACTATGTGTGAATTAAATGTCAATTAAAAAAAAGTAAGGTTAGAGGATAAGAGCGGCAAATGTGGAGCCATGCCAATTTGTTCTCATTTTTGAAAAGCCTCAAAAGTTGGGTTGCTGATAAGAAATATTTCAAATAAAAAAAAAATGTTTAAAGACTCAATCTTTGGGAGAACACATGTCACTACTCTCTTGTTTATGAGAATGAAAAGTACCAGTAATATTCACTGTCACACTGTTTGTGATTTTAATGACTAAGACTGTGTTTATTCAAAGATGTTCAGTAAAATAAAAACATTTCCTCTAGTATATAAAAATGCCTAAGAGATCAAGGCGGACTGTTGTTTCTCCAAACGTGGTGAAAAACTCAGTGCAAGTTCAGCAGACTCTCACTTTACTCTTAGCTGAATAAGAAGTTGTGCGCCTAAGATACCACCACCAGCCCCCAAACCCTTAACTGGTCATTTTAGTTAAAAGATGGTCAACTATCTTAGAACTTTATACCAAGACTGGAAGCACTGAAACACAGCAATCTATTTCATATAACTGTTTGGACTTTGACTTAACAGTTTTCAATCAATAATCATAATGGGAAATTCTAGGCCTGGGGTAATAAAGGGCTAAAGATTTAAAGAAAGTTTTAGAATAGTCCAGAACAGGTTCTCATGACTAGGGCATTATTACACTTCTAGGAGTCCGGAAACAAAAGATAGCCAAGTGAGCAAAACTTAGCGTAAGAGTATCAAACCCAGACAATTCTTAGGGCTACATATTTCCTTAGTAACTCTCTTTGTAAGTGTCATAGCTACCTGACTACACGTAATAGCAACCATTTTAACTTGTTACAACAGAACACCTCAACACGGTAAGAAATAAACATGCAAAATCTGGCATTTTATGTAAGGAAAAGCCAGAGTGATTTTTTAAACTTTCTCCGACCTTATGGTGAAGATAATTTTACTTTCCTGAAACATATGGGTAAGTCCCTAGTACTTAGAACTTAGTTTGGGTAGGCTAGCTCCAAGAAGATAAGAAGCTGTTTGTTTAAAAGGGTGGAGAGTTAAGTCAAATACTACTTGAATGAGATTGGTTAAAAATCCTGAGACTGTGGAACCAGACACAAGAGGTCATTCTCTGTGCTTCAGTTTGTAAGAAACATGCAACCTCCTCACAAAGGCAGACATTTTGTTTTCAGGAGTTCACATCTACTGGTCTCAATTCTAGTCTCTTTTCTCTAAACAGTGAAGAGCATTGCTTACCTTTTTTGATATAGATGATTTTACTTTCTTAAAAGCGTCTTCAAAGTGCTTCTGACTAATCTTGAGTTCACCTGTGGAGCAAATGCAAAAACATACACATCTGGGTATAGTATGTGAACTGTGATTTATAACTTAGTTTCTCTTAAGAGACTTCCAAGCATTCACAGGGAATGCTGAGGAAATTGATAACATTGGCTCTTCTTTTTTCAGAACAATATTTAAAGCAGATATAGTCTACTCATCAGATTGTCTTAGACCCTTTTCCTTTTAATTTATGTATTTCTGACTATATTTAATTTTACATAAATGCTTAAGTTTTTACAATATCATACATTTTAGTGCAACCTTCCTCTCCCCCACAGCAATCAAAACAGTTTATTTTGGGACAAATTATATAAAAAAGGTAGTTTGTCGTTAATTAGAGAGAGATTCTGATCACTTTTTTAAAAAAAACAGTCCACATGTTCTATTTATTTGTTTATTTTCCCCCAGCTTTACTGAGATATTGTCGACACAGGACATGAAGTTTAAGGTGTGCAACGTGATGTGGTATGATACATGCATATATTGTGAAATGATTACCACAATAAGGTTAGTTAACACCTCTGCCCCCTCACATGATTACCTTCTTTGTGTGTTGTGATAACATTTAAGATCTATTCTCTTAACAACTTTCAAATATATAATACAATATTGTTAATTATAGTCACCACGCAGTACATTAGACCCCCAGAACTTACTCACTTTATCGCAGGAAGTTTGCACCCTTGACCAATGTCTCCCCATTTCTCCCGCCCTCTGATCAAGTTTTAAAGTAGTACCACCCAAAGAAACCTATCACTCATAATCAGATAACCCTTTGTAGGTCCTCTGTGCACTCTTTACCTTAACTTAATGGTGATGTTTATGAAGAAGAACCAGAATGCTCTCTTTTAAGACAATTCAAATATATTTAACCGGGAATGGAAAGTAGAATTCCATAGTATTTAAGAGTACATACACATAATTAGATGTTATGGAGTTATAATATCACAAAGTATAAATATAGATAACATCACAACACTGGATTAGAAGGGGCTTCCGATTCTTTATAAAGTTAGGCTATTACGTAAGTAAGAGAAATAAAGTAACTAAATGTTAAATAAGGCTTGCTTTAGAATGTTAATGTAGAAAAAAAACATTAAGATGGCAACTTACATGATGACAATTTATACTTAAAATAGTAAACTTTCTACACAGATATTAGGATAGAATATTTACCTAAAAATAAAATAATATGTATCATTGAACACGTTAAATGGAAGCTGAATGGCATTTCAGTTTCAGTAAGATACCAATGCCAAGTCCCAAAGAACAGACAGCTGGAAAGACAACTGTAGCATAGCAGAGCTATCAGAACTGGTACTAGATGTTATGACATCCTAACAGAATTATTAGCAGCAATACATGCAAAGAAGCACGTTAATTTTAAAGACAAAACAAATCTCAAGATAGTCAGTAGATTCAGCTCTCAGAGAGCATACTATACACACGATGTTCTTACAAGATATTCTAATTTTGCTAGCTGCAGCCCACCTACTTCCAAAAGGAATTTAAAATAGCTCACAATAAAAGAAGTTCAAATAACCGAATCTTGAAGTTAAACAATAATAAACTTGCAGACTTCATAATTAAGCTAAGCTAAGCATATGCTACTGTAACTGTAAACAAAATTTAGCTCTAAGATTCTTGGTAGCCAAAGAAAAAAGGGAAAAGAAAACCAATACAAATAAAAAAAGGCACCTTTCGGAAATCTACTGAATAAAAAGAGATGAATACAGATTCGAACTTCAGACGAAAGTACAGATTTCTAGGACAATTTATATTTAAAATAGTAAACTTTCTATACAGATATTAGGATAGAATATTTACCTAAAAATAAAATAATATGTGTCATTGAATACGTCAAATGGTCTTTTGAAGAAGGTATCCTACAGAACTGTGAAGACAGCCACAAACAGCAACTGATGAAACGATTGCCACAGGAACCTAGCAGAGTAAAGGCTGTCTCTGTACTTGGCATGGTTGGAATGCAGGTGACAAATGAATCAATTTGGCCACACACACCCGTATCGTACAACTGAAGATACCGTTAAACGTGAAGAATGGTGCAAAGCTGTTGAGATGGCCGCAAATCATCACATAATAACATATTCATACATCGATTTTGCAAATATGAAAGGAAAGTTTGAGTATATGGAAAGTTTTTTCGATTTTCACTTCTGTGTGTGTGTGTGTGTGTGTGTATGTGTGTCTGTGTATATGTGTGCGTGTGTGCTAACCTCTCCAATTTAAACTGCATTTTAACAGGAAAGTAGCTATTACCTTAGCAAAAGATTGAGGTTTTCCAAAATAGACCAAACTCATGATGAGTCAGTAAATGGACCCACTTGCCTATATCTAAGCATTTGTATACGACAGGGAAAGATATGATACTTTTTGTTAGAGAGGTACCAAATAACTTTGTTGTTATTATAGTTGTCAGTCACAGAGGTTAAATAATATTCAGAACAGCTTCTAAAGATCTCATCAGGAAACGTCAGTTTTAATATCACAGATAACATGCTAGAAAATGTTCATTTTCCAGGTCAACAGTGGTTTTAGGTGTCCAGAGTGAAAAGTGATCAGAACTGAGAGATTCTTGGAGAGAACTGTACCTTTTTCATTTCCACTCTTCTGTCTTGCCATTTCCTGTCTCAGGGCACAAAGAGAAGCTTCCCGCACCAAAGCAGAAAGATCTGCTCCCCTGGAATAAAAGAAATGTTCTTATTTATTTATGCTTAGAATCTGTAAAAGACCAGAAAGAAGTCTGAGAGCAATTTTCTTTTAAGTCACATATTAAACAATCAGGAAAGAAACTGACTAATAAAGGTGGGATAAACTGATTATGGTCAGTAGGAAAGAGCTTTAAGTTTTCATTTAAAATATTTCTAACTTTCAGAAGAAAGGAAATCATGGAGGAAACAATGCAATGAATCATAAACAGTTCCATGCTAACAGCTAGAGATACTAATGTTAATATAAAAAGTTCAGAACATCCAGCCAGTAAAAGAAACTTACGTGTTACTATTTATTATAATTTTTTTTTCTTTGTGTGACCTCATTAAAGTGCTGACTGGCCCATTCATATATTACGTAATGTCTAAAATAAGCTTACATAAAAAGTCCTTTATGGCTCCATGTTCAAAAGGATAGAAAATACAAAGGCTACAAATTTTTGATGTAGTTGGTTAAGGCTTGAGCTGAGTGGATACATCACAAGTTACATAAAATATGACAAGAACTAACAAGCCTTCATTTTAATTATTCAGTGTAATAATATGCTGAGTCAGAATGATTCTTGAGTTCAATGAAAGACCCTGGTGCTGACTGGTGTTTCACTGTATCACAGCTCTAACAGAATTCTTGGTGATTCTTTGAGAAAGAGTTTGAATTTGGGGACAAAAACCTCATTCCTAAATATTAATCTTACTTAATGTACAATGTTGACGATCCACAAAATATAGAGAACTGAAGACGCACAGAGCTTAAATTACTGAATCCAATGTTCCTGTTATAAAGGGTTATAACATTCTTTAATACGCACGTACATGCTGTGGTCATTTCTTTCCTTAATGTTAAATCTAACCCTGGTGCCGAGACACTATTAATTAATGTAAACAGATGGCTGAGGGCAGTAGCATTACAGTGTCTCTCAAACTGTGAGGACGGTGGCATTGAAACCCAAAGTGGACACCGGTCAGCTTTAACCCTAACTCTTTATACACTGACACCTTACATGGTATAATCCTAAAGATCTGGTCCAGGGTAAGTTTTACCATCAAAACGGCCTGTTACTGAAAATCTTCAGATTTTTGCACTCAGCTGTAAACCACTCACTTAAGACTCTTTTTTTTTTTAACCCCTTAGTAGTAAGTTCATTTCATTACAGACGGGTACGGGTTTAACTCCCAACTAGGGGGAGAGATACATTCTCCTTTAAGGAAAGAAGGGCCTTTTACATCTGCCCCTCACGACCACTGCCCCTCTGATCACTTCCCTTTCACAGAGACAATCACTGCTTTCTTGGCTCTAGATCAGGGGTGTCCAAACTGCAGCCTGCGAGCCAACTGCGGCCCACAGCAAATTCCAAAAATATATTTAATTTACTTAAATAAACCAGGTGAGGCAATACGTACTTCACCTCGAGTGAGTGGCCCAGCTGTTTGTGTATTTTAGAGCATAATGGCCGTTGGTGAAAAACATTGAAAAAAGTTTGGACACCTCTGCTCTAAATGAGCCAAGATTCCTGACCAGACTGTGACATATGTCTCAAGTGTGTTGGCTGAGGTACAGAAGAAAGACTGAGACTCAGCCCTGGATGGCCACATGTGAAAAAACTTTGTATCCTAACCACACCCCCTATAAATGATCAGCATGGCTTCAAGCGAAATCATCTGGACAGAGATGGTTATGTGAAATTCTTTAACCGGAACTGGAAATCACCAAATTACTACCAGTGGACAGAAATTTACATTGCTGAACAGATTCCTGAGGACTTCAAAGATGGAAACACCACCTGTTCTTGACTCAGCTTCGGAAAGCCCGTTATCTGGCCCTGTCCTACAGGAATATCACGAACACCACGCATATTGTGGACAATCAACAAGGCTTCTCAAATAAACCAGAGCAGATGTTTCCCACTGATAAAAACTGGAGTTTCATTTTCTTCCTTTATATCAAAATTGGGAAAGTTAACAAACAAATTTCCTTACAAACATGAAGAAAACAAAAACTAAACCACCACAAACGTATGAGAGCTGAAGGCAGAGGTGTTTGATTTCCTGCAGGCTCTGTGGATCTTCATAGCTGTGCTGTGAAAAAGGAATACTGAGGCTTGGGAAACGTGGCACTCATACATTATTCTCTTCTAAATGCTGAAGCACCTGGACAATTTGGCAGCCTGTAATGTCTGCTCAAATATTCTGGAAGGACAGATAGTTTGTGAAGGGCAGCAATGGTGGTCAAGGTAGCTGAGTACCAAGAATCAACAAGATAGGGGAGGATCCCCCTCTCCCAGAATTCCTCAGAGTCAAAATGGGCAGTAGTTTCTCTAAGGAGGGAGCGAGCAAAAGTGAGACACATGAGGTAGTGCTCCACAGGGGGTCTAATGTAACCCTCCCAACATCCTCATGAGAATTAACTCACTTGAGACCGAGATACTTACGAATAGCAGTCACAGCGAAGGTCACCAGCAATTGCTTCCAGATTTACATCTGCATCCAGTGGGGGTTTGGTGCCATTCTAAATAAGAGAGAAAAACGATTTTTCATGGAGGCTTTAAAGACCAGTGCTTTTCCACATGATAGGTTCTTACTACACAGTACTGGATGCTTGACTAAATGAATATAACTGACTCCCAGACCAGTGTAATAAGATTTTCATAAATTTCCATTGTGAGAAATGAGCTTAAGTAGCAGACTCTGCGCTTGGGCAAGCGAAAGGCAAACAGTGTTTGCTTACAAAGACTGACAAACCTGTGCGCAGTTGCAGCAAAAACAAAACACCACTAAGAACCAAATCACCACCTCAATCTTCCCAAAGATGAAGAAACACAGTTCCTTTGCCTGACTGAATATGGCAAAGACTGAAGCCCTGCTTCCTTCTGATGAGCACATGTGCCTAGGTTTAGGTGGGTTGGGATGGGAGAAAGAATACTGAAGCAGGACAGGAGAGAGGAAGCAGGAAGCCCTACCACACAAGCCCCAGGCCCTCGGTGCCACATGTGCTCTTGCTTAACCCGCTACCTGAACTCAGCCCTGACTCTGGTGCCAACGCCCTTCAGCTCATACCAAGAGAAGAGAGAAAGGACAAGTGTCAGAGCAGTTTGAGGGTACAACACAGACCCTGGCACACTGATACAATACGTGTTCAATAACATTTTTAGTGATGGCAGGTTACGTTCGTTGAGTATTTGATTTATTCTGATTCATAACTTACATATACACTGTATACAATCTTTTTGGCAAGTATTACATTAGGAAATAAGTAGTTTAAGAAGAAACACACTGAAAAAAGTGAATAAACATATGCCATTAAGCTTCAAGGTAAGTATGAATATTAGTATGGCAGGGGTTCCACGAGGAGGTGGTTCAGACGTGGCCGCTGGTGTGATTACCGGCCCCTGGGCCCACACTCAGACGGTGGCCTCTCATGCCCTCCCAGCTGGGCATGTTTAAGAATTTCATAAACTGTACACCTGCTATTATTTGATAAAATGCAAATGTTCATCTAACACAGATTCAAGAAACAGATGTTTCCCAGTCAATCCACTTTGACCTGGGAAATAAACATGGGAAAATACACTCTCCGTGTAACATTAGGCAAACAATCTTTGTGCTTTTTTTCCTTTTTCCCTCTGGTTGTGTGTAAAACTAGATGCTCAGACCGAATGATCCCTAAGGTTCCTTTTAACATAAACGGTTTCAATGTAGTCAGTTAACCCAGGTGGGGTTGGGGTGGGTAGTGGCTGGAAGGAAGCAGGAGAGCAGCGTCTTGGCTCTGGTAACGTTCTCTCTCATTGTGGTAAAATCAGCTTAACAAAATGTATCACTTAAACCATTTTTAAGTGTCACAGTTTAGTAGCATTAAGTATATTCACACTATTGTGCAATCATCCATCTCTAGAATTTTTTGAACCTTCCCATAGTGACATTTTGTATGCATGAACCTCTAACCTATCCATTTCCTCCTCTCCTCAGCCTCTAGCAACCACCATTCTATAATACTTTGTGTCTCTAGGAATTGGACTGGTAATGTTCTCTTTTTTATCTGGAGGTCTTGTTTATAAAAACTCATGGACTTAGACATTTAATGATATGTCAACTTTTCTGCATGTGTATTATACTGCAATATAAAGGTCTAAAAAGTGGAAGTAATAGTGGACCAGGAAATAGAAAATGTTGAGTTCTAAAATTCAAGTCTGCAACTGAATGGACCTTTGATAAGTTTCTAAATCTCTGTTTTGGTACTAAAAAAACCCGGTACTTGATCTCCAGATGAGCAGGTATCATTTTGTGTTATATTTGGGGGAGGGGGGTCTTCTTTAAATAGTGATGGTGAACCTGTAACAGGGACTTTTTATGATGGGGAACAGAAATATCTGGGCTTTCCAAGCTATGCTCGAGTCTCAATCCATCATTAGAAGCAGGTGGGGGTTAGAGAAGAGAGGCTACCTCAATTAGGCATGAGCCCTTACTAGATTCTTTATTTTCATCAGATATTATCAACCTTACTTTGACTGTCAGGCAGCATATGGATGTCCCCTACTTACATTCCACGTGCTGCTAGCGAATTTTACCTCAAACTTTCTACTGTCCTGTTTTAATCCAAAACTCAATCATCAGAAGTAACTCCATGGAGGATTGCCCGAGGATAATTCTTTTACTCGTCTCATTATCTAAATTCCTCCTTTAGGCCAAGCTGGACTGTCATAACGGTCTGCAGGTCATCAGAGGGCATTTCTCTGACCTTTTTTTTCATAAAGTTGTTTTTAATGAACTGGCTTTGACTTACGTTCTCGCCTTACCTGTACTATGTTTATGATGGGGATGTTAAAAACAGTCCACCCCGTCTTAGTGTTCTCTGTATGAGGACCCAGAGGGGAACTTTTTCTCACATCTGCATCCGGGGAGTAACTGACAGCTTTCTATATTTAGGGCACGCTTGAAGTTAAATCTTTTATGAAAGCTTAATATAGAAAGGAACACAATAAAATAAATGGTTATCTGAAAGTAATATTTTAGAAAAATAGTTTATTCTTAGAAGTTTAAATTCTCAGGGGCACCCAGATGGCTCAGTTGGTTGGAGCGCGAGCTCTAAACAACAAGGTGCCGGTTCAATTCCCGCATGGATGGTGGGCTGTGCCCCCTGCAACTAAAGACTGAAAATGGCAACTGGACTTGGAGCTGAGCTGCGCCCTCCACAGCTAGATTGAAAGACAACGACTTGGAGCTGATGGGCCCTGGAGAAACACACTGTTCCCCAATATTCCCCCCAAAAAAAATTTTTAAAAATTTAAAATAAAAAAACAATGGAGGAAAGAATGGACTTAAAAAAAGAGAAGTTATGGCCCACAAATATAATATGTTTCTAGTTATATGAGGAATCTAGAGTGGTCAAATTCATAGACAGAAAGCAGAATGGTGGTTGCCAGGCACTGGGCGTAAAGGGAATGGAGAGTTACTGTTTAATGGGTATAGATTTTCAGGTTGCAGAATGCAGAGCTCTGGAGATGAACAGTGGTGATGGCTGCAAAAAATGTGAATATACTAATGCCAAAAACCTATACACTTAAAAATGGTTAAAATGGTAAATTTAAGTTAAACATATTTTACTACAATTTAAAAAAAGGAAGTTATGACCCATTACACTATTATTTCCTATAATTCAGTTTTTTTGCTTAGTTTCAGGTGTACAAAACAATGCAATAGTTAGACATTTCACCCCTCACAAAGTGGTAGCTCCCCTCCCCCAATCTATTGCCCCTCTGACATCGTATGTATCTATTAACAATTCCATTGACTCTATTCCCTATGCTACACTCCATGACTATCCTGTGACTACATAAATATGTATTAAATTTTAGCTGACATAGAATATTATTCAGCTTCAGCTTCAGGTGCAGTGGTAAGGCATCTACACCATCCATGAAGTTTTCCTAGATTTCTGATTAAACATTATATGTTACGTAACACTCAGGTTCAAACAGTAATACAAGATGCACTACTATTTTTCTTTTTATTTCAACAATTACATCTATATTTAGTCACAGAAACCTATTCTTAGTCACATAACAGTCTGGAATCAGCAATGATTTTATTCACACAGTGCATTGGAAAAAATAAAGTGCCATAATCATACCACCATAATAAGGTAATTCTTATTTTGCAATTTCTGACCAGTCTCGGACATGTACATAGAAATACACATCTCTGTATCCTGCTTTTGTGAGATACAGTTTGCTCATCAATTTCAGATATTACAAAAGGCAGTTGTAAGGATTACGCATACTCATACGTGTAAGGTACTCAGAAGACAGTAAGTGCTTAATAAATATTACCTATTATTATCTCAGATATTCTTAGCTCATGAAAAATTAACAGGTAATATTGCAAGGTGCGATGTTAAGTATGTTTAGGTGGGACACATTTTAAAAAATGATTTGGGAATTCTGGGTCTTTTAATGGGATTTTGTAACGAATTTGAAGACTGGATATTATCTCAGAGCACTTGTTCAACATCAAATAACCTTCCTGGCTTTCTGAGATAAAGGTAGTTTTAAATGACATTTGTAGGGAAGAAATGGAAGTTAAGGGAAAAAAATTCTACTTGCGCTGGAGATTTTCAGTGATAAGCCTCTTGTTACCACATCATCACCAGAAACACTAAATAGAACATATAAAAACGTAGTGTATCACTGTTCAGTTTTCTTTTAAGAAACTTAAGAGTCCAAAAGATACTGAGAAGTTGCTCTGACTCACAAATCTTTTCAGATTTTTAGGACCAAGACTAAAGAACTTTTTTTAAATCTCCCCATAATATTTCAGGTGTTAACTGGAAAAAGAGGCAACTATACATAAAACAATCTGGGGAATTATAGTAAAAAGCCAGCAAACTTTGAAACAGAAAGATTATACATTAAAAATGCCAATTTTTCTCACTTTTGGCTGATTCCCTAAAAAAATGCATGTGGGCAGGAAGTCTAACCTTAGAAAAGAATATCTTTATTTTTTAATAATACTTTAGAAAATGTGATTCTAGAAAGTAATATCTTTCTTGGAAAAGAAACATTTATTACAAGTTTAATAATTCCCTTAGCTTTATTTTCTTTTAAATTTCAAGTAAATTTAACTTTATTTAAATAATATGTTAAGTTTATTCCCCCTCATTCACCTGCATAAACATGTTTGGAATGATGTCTGCACTTTATGTTAACGCAGATTATTTTATAGCAGTAAAATTCAGGGTGATTTGCTTTCTTCTTTGTATTTTGGATATATTGCTTATTATTTCTATAAAAATAGCAAAGTCAATATTGGATAGGCATCTTAAAAGTTGGCATATAACCCACATGGAGGACAGAATTCAACATTACGGTTTCAAAACTCAAGTATTCGCTGGATATTTGTTAATGGGCCTAAATCTATTTATTTTTTACCTCAAATAAAAGTTTGTATTCCATTTCAAATATGCTCTGCAGACAATTCCTCTAAAGTAACAAAGGTCTACAAGAATAAAAATTGTGCTTAGAGTGGTATCTCAGATATATCTGTGTAGCATTTAACTCTAAATATCCCTTTTATTTTAAACAAACAACAAAAAAGTTCAATTACAAAAACCTTCTCCTTTGGGAAACAGAGGCAAATACTTAAAGCTGCAGAATAGAAAGTGATCAGGCATCCTAAATTACTACTTGCCTGTATTTAAAAGAACAGAAATAGACGTAAAAACACACTATTCCCTTTACTCACTTTTGTGATTGTTTTTAAGATGGCAAGACGATCTGCTGGGGGTGGTAAACCCACAAAGAGGGTTTTGTCTAGGCGGCCTGGGCGCAGGATTGCAGGGTCAATGATATCTAAAGAAGGGAGGAAAAAGTCTTAAATAAATAAAATAGAATCTTTAAAAAAAAAAGTCACATGAGAGATGGGAAGAGTACATTTTTTAACAGGAAAAATGGATAAATTAGACTTTATTAAAATGAAAAGCTTCTGCTCATCAAAACCGGTAATTAAAAAGTGAGAAGTCCACCCCTACCTTCCTGCCACAAACTTGCTTTCCTCCCAGATTCTTTCCCAGATAAGAAATCTCCACCCACCCTCCAAATACCAGGCAGGTTTCACCCTTCCCTCTAACCAGAGACACATTCTATCAATTATATCAAGTCCACCTCCCATTACCTCAACCATTGGTCAAAGCCAAATGTAATGTCTTCCTAACCAGTCTAACCTTCCCCTCTCTGAGACGCCTAATGCTGCCAGGGCTACTTCCTCAAATACGCATCCAGTTCTCTCAACTCCTGCTCTCCACTGCAGAAGTAAGCCCAATGCTGTCAATACAAGGCTGGCGCATCGTCCGACAAGCCTGTCTGAGGGTCATCTGACTCCAACACTCTGGTCTAGTAAACATTTACACTTTAAAAATGACTGAGGACTCCTTTTCATCTTTCTCTCTTATCTTTCCCTGATTCCCTTTATCATAACCTAGGCAGCTACTGATCTGTTCTGTCACTACATTAGTGTGTATTTTCTAGAATTATATATAAGTGAAATCATGAAGTATGTACTCTGCTTTCTTTTACTCAACATAATTATTCTGATACTGCTATGTGTATTAGTATTTAATTCCTTTTTTATTGCCGAGCAGGATTCCAGTGAATGGCTATGTCACAATTTGTTTTTCCATTCTTCTGTTGAAAAACATTTGGCTTGTTTCCACTATTGGATTACTACAAATAAAACCGCTATGAATATGCACATATAAATCTTTGTACAGGCCTTCACTTCTCTTCGGGAAATGCCTAAGTGTGGACGCAAAGCAGTGTGGCTGTGTCACACTGTAGGTGTATGCTTAACTTAAAACTCGACAAATTGTTTTCCAAACTCGTACTATTTCACATTCTTATCAATAGTGTATGAGAGTTCCAGTTCCTCCCTCTCCTTGCCAATACTTGGTATAGTCTTTGTAATTTTGGTTAGTCATTCTAAGGTTTGCAGTGATATCTCTTTGTGGCTTTAATTTGCATTTCCTTAATGACTAATGATGTTGAGCACACTTTCAGGTGTTTATTTGCCACCTGTTTACTTTCTATGGTGAAGTCTATACACCAACCTTTTGTCCATTTTGCATGGTTTTTTGTTGTTGTTGTTGAGTTTTGAGAGTTCATTTTACAGTCTGGATATAAATCCTTTATCAGATATATACTTTGTGAATATTTTCTCCCAGTCTGTGGTTTGTCTTTGTATTCTCTTAGTGGCATCTTTAGAAGAGCAGTTCAATTTACCCATTTGCTCTAAAGAATTGTACTTTTGATGTCATATCTAAGAAACCTTTGCTTAATCTAAGATAGAAACATTTTTCTGTTTTCTTCCAGGAATTTTATAGCTTTGAGTTTTCACTGGTCTTTGATCCATTTGAGTTAATTTTTGCATGTGGTAAGAGGTATGGATTAAAGTTCCTATTTCTTGCATATGGATGGATATCCGATTCTTCTTTTTGTTGAAAAAGGTTATCTGTTTTTCACTGCATTGCATTTGTGCTTTATAAAAATCAAAATCAAAATCAAACGTCCAGACATTTGTGGGAGTATTTTTTAGATTCTATTATGTCCCAATAATCTATATATCTACGTCTATGACAAAGCCATTCTGCGGAAATATCTTTTCATCTTAAATACACAAATGTAGGCCTTAAAGCCAAACCTGCATACCCCCAAATAAAGCTTAGTGTAAACAATCCCAATTATAATTGGAAAGCATTCTTAAAACTTTTACAATTACTTAATATTTTTAACTGACAAACACCAAATTTAGTATTATGAAATTGTTTACTTATTTTACTTATAGTAAAAAGTATCCTGAGCACTTTATATGAATTTTAGTATTAGATAATTTAAACTATGCTCCACCAGAAGCTCTTACAAAATTCTATTATTACATTATTTCTCAAAGATCTAGTACTGTCTGTGTAGAATTCACATGCCCCAATCTTGTTTTTTGCACTTTAGAAGATCTTAAATATTAGAAGTATGCAAGGGATGACTGGTCTAGAAAGTGAGAGAGACTGACTCATACCCAACACCTCCATTTGCCTAATAGGCATCTTAAACATGATGTTTTTGTGACTGAGATCCTCATCTTATCCCATCTCCTCCCCAAACAAGGCCCCACCTTTGTCTTTGCCATCTTGGTTAATGCCAACTCTTTCTCCCAGTTTTTCAGGCCCAACACCTACAGCCTAGCTTGATTCCACTCCCCCATATCCACATCTAATCCATTAGCAAATCCTGTCAACTCTGACACAATATATCCAGATTCTTTCTACATCCCCAGGCATTACCTGGTTCAAACAACCAATATCTTGCACCTGAATTACTGTTACAGCTCCCTATCTAATTGCATCTGAGAGAATTTCGGGTGGAAGATGCAAAATATAAATTCTTATATTTGAAATGAAAAAGCAACCACAAATCCCAAAGCTTTAAAGACAAAATCCAGTCACTCACAAAAGAGATGGATACCAGAAGAGGAACACTCTGTATCTGCTGATCAAAAAGCATCTACTCTTCTACCAAGTACAAAAAAAGGCTAAAATTTAAGAGCTAATGATAGCAACTTTCAACTTTAGGAAAAAAATTATTTTGTTACAAATGGACCCTCCGATTTTCAACAAAGGTGCCAACACAATTCAACAGGGAAAAGATTAGTCTTTGCAACAAATGGTGCTGAGCCAAGTGGGTATCCACATACAAAAAAGGATGAATTTGGACACCTTTCTTATGATGTACTCAAAAATTAACTCAAAATGGATCAAAGACCTACATGTGACCACTAAAAGTATAAAACTCTTAGAAGAAAACACAGGAGCTAATCTTTGTGACCTTGCTTTAGGCAATGATTTCTTAGATATGATGTCAAACATGTATGTGATTTAAAAAAAATCAATAAATTGGACTTTATCAAAATTTAAAACTTTTGATACTCTTGTATCAAAAGTATCTTTTGTCATTCCTCAAATGACACCATCCAGAAAGTGAAAAGATAACTCACAGACTGGCTGAAAATATATGCAAATCACACATCTGATTAACTTGTTCCTAGAATAAAGAACTCTTACTACTCAATGACAGGACAGCATTAACCTAATGAAAAAATGGGTGGAGTATTCAAACAGACATTTCTCCAAGAGATATATGAATGGCCAACAAGCCAAAGAAAAGATGCTCAACATTATCATGCAAATGAAATTCAAACTACAATGAAATACTGCCTCACATCCATTAGGATGGGTTTACCATGTTTCCCCGAAAATAAGACCTAACTGGAAAATAAGCCCTAGCATGATTTTTCAGGATGACATCCCCTGAACATAAGCCCTAATGCGTCTTTTGGAGCAAAATTTAATCTAAGACCCGGTCTTACTTTCGGGGAAACACGGTAATAAAAAAGACAGACAATAACAAGTGTTAGTAGGGATGTGGAGAAATTGGAGCTTTCATATACTGCTTTCTCACAATCACTAGTGGCAATATAAAATGGTGTCGTCATTTTGGAAAAGATTTCGGCAGTTTCTCAAAATGTTAAACATAAGAGTTACCGTATGATGAAGCATTTCTATACATGGGTCTCTATGCAAGAGAAAATATAACATATGCCCAAACAAAACCTTGTACATGAACGTACATCGCAGCATTATCAATGCCCAAAAGTGGAAACAAGCCACTTTTTGTTTCCATCAACTGAAGAATAAATAAAATATGGGATATCCACACTATGAAATATTATCTGGCAATAAAAAGGAATAAAGTATCGACACATTCTATAACACGGATAAACACTGAAAACAGTACGGTAAGAGAAAGAAGCCAGACACAAAACCCTACAAATTGTGTCATTTAATTTACGTAAAATATCCAGAAGAGGGAAATCTATGAAGACAGAGTGTAGATTAGCGGTTTTCCAGGGCTGGGGGTAGAGGAAGGATGGGGAGTGAATATTAACAGTCACAGATTTCTTTTTAGGGTGATGGAAATGTTCTAAATTAGGTTGTGGGGATAGCTGCACAACTCTAAATATACTCAAAACCACTGAATTGTATACTTAAAATGGGTCAAATTTATGGTATGCTACATATCTCAATAAAGCTGTGTTTTTAAAAACTGGATCCTGAGACTAACAAGATTATCCATATGTGCAGTGAAAATTATTACAAGATCAGAGAGAGGTTTCATGAAACAGAAGTAGTTCTCTATGATTCATTAAACTAATACTTACTGAGTTCTATTATGTACCAGGGTACCTGTAAATCAGCAGAGGAGATGCCAGGGCTTAAGTTAATTTTAAAAGGGCAGTACTGTGCCAAAGGGCAAGATATACAGGCTTGACCATGGGAACAAGTCACTGTTCAATTGCCCTCAAGGAGTATTCAACCACGATCCAAGGCCACTCAGACTCGATAGGCTAGAGACCACTACATTTTACTTGGAACTTAAGCGGCTGAATATCTTACTACAATGAAATAAGTATCTTCTTTGTAAATCACCCACTTCTTCATCTGACAAATAATTATTAAGGACTTACAATGAATAGAGACCCTGAACTATCTAATTACACATCCTAATGTACTTACTTGTATTTTCAACTGAACCATAGAGAAAGAGCAGAAGCTCTTTCTGGATACTCGCTATCAGTAGAAAATAGATGTTTACCGAGTAAAAGAAAAAGTAGTAAGCTGGTGTGGCTATTTGGGTTTTGTAAACTGTGTGCTGTACAGGAGTGTTTTTAACCAGCCAGACAAGGAATGAAGTGGGAACAGGTAGTTCCTCAACAGAGAACATCCTTTATAGGAGTTGGTATTTGAAGAAGGAAATGCAAAGGTGTGTGTAGGAGAGATTAAACTACAGCATCTGTGGTCTGGATGCCATTTACACGAGGAGATTCATGCTTGCACACGGTGTGGATGTTGGTGTACCACACATCAAAAGAGGTCTGTCACAGTTCTTCAGACATCCAGAGGCAGGACTTTCTTTTCTAAAAATCAGTACCTCAAAAATTAAAGCCAAAAATACAGAGATGGAAAATAGGAGAGAAGAAGCAATTTAGAAGATCAGCTCAGGAGGTGTAGGACCCACCAAGTGCTGAGCATACACATGAAACAAACAAAACATCACATAAAAAGGATCAGAATGACACAGAACTTTAAAGAAAAAGAAGCAATGCCTACAAATTATGAAAAAATGTAATTTTCAACTCAAAATTCTATGCCCAGCCAAACTACCAATCAATAATGAGAGAAGAATAAAGATAATTTCAAATACATGAGGACTCAAAAAAAAAGTTTCCTCCTTTCTTAGGAAAGGCACTGAAAGAAGAGCTCTAACAAAATGAGAGTAAACCAAGAAACAGACATGAAAGAGATGGCAAAACTCCTGAAATTAACAGCTGTTGATTCACACCTAGAAGGCAGCCAGTCCAGACTAGTGTAGGAGGATGGAAAGCTCTAGAAGGGAGGTCTCCAGAAACAAACAAAAAATCAAATGAAACTGATACATCATTTATTAAACAAAATTGACCACTGTATACTACATCTGATGAAGAACAGGAACACAGAGAACAAAGCAAAAGAAAAAAATGAGGATTAATAAATCTAAAGAATAAAAAAATCATATGAAAAAGGAAACCTAACATAGTGTTATTCTTGGGTGCGCAAAGAGAAATATTTACATAGTCATAAGTAATGTAAACACTGACCAGTGATGTAACCAAAGTTGTGATAAAACTATGCAATAATATTGGGAGGACAGAGTCAAGAGAAGGTGTGGGGGTGATGATGGGGGTGGTGTATGTATAAGAAGAAATGGTGAATGTAAGATAACAATCTTCATCTACCTTAAAAAGAAGTTAATGGGAACTGTGAATTGTGTGAAACTGATAAGAAATAGCAGTATGAACACACTATTTGAAAATATGGAGGAAATACAGAAAAAATAGCTCAAGGCGCTTACCAGTGGCTGCCTGTAGGCAGGGGATGTGAACAGCTGAGGCAGAGAACAGTTTTTGTTACAAGCTTTACAGTGTCATCTGATTTTTAACTGATGCCTCAGTGTGGGCTTCTCTTTTTCAAGCCATTCACTAATTGGAACTATAACCAGAGATTTGTCTTATATTCTCCTAGGGAGTCTGTCAATCCACAGAAACCAAGTCACACAAAACCAAGTGTTGAAACCTGCTCAAAACCCTCTTTAATCTTTATGACAATCCTGATAATTAAGTATTAGCTTCATTTTGTAGATGAAGAAATGATGGTTAGCAAGGTGAAGTAATATATACACAGATTAATGTAGTTTAATAAAGAATACATTTGGTCTTTACCTCAGGTTCCTGGCATACAGCTTCAAAAATCCGAGGAATTCCCTGAATAACTGACTTTGTTATGCTAATGAGGTGACTCAGGGTTGACCCCCAGATTACTCCGGAAGGGGAGGGCTACCAGAAAGAGGAACTCTGTGATTACAGGATTGGAATTTAGACCCAGATCGCCGGGGAGGGAATGGGAGGCCGAAGACAGTTCAATCACTTGGGCCAGTGATTCAATCACCGCTACATAATTTAGTCCTGGGCAGGCTAAAATCCACACACCCCTTCTTGTGGCTAAAAGGCCCCTTGAACTTCTTCACCGGGATCCCTCCCAATCACATTACTCTGGATATACTGGCCTTTTTCAGAGCTCTCCAGCATGCCAAACCCGTCTCACTTTGGGCCTTTCTATTTATCGTTTGCTCTCTACCTGGAATGCTCTTCTCCCAGACTTCTGCATGACTTGATCCTTCACACCATTTGTGTTTAAGACATAATCACGTCACTTCTGAGGAAGGCTTCCCGGACCATGATATCTAACTAAATCAGCATTCCTCTCCTCAACCAGTCATTCTCTATCCTCTTACCCTTTCTTATTTCATTTATTTGCTTGTCTATTACTTACCCCATTTCCCAGCCCCAAATCAGATTATGTGCACACAAAGAATTTTTCTGAGTTAACTTCTGAACTGTTAACCTTTGCATTCCCAAAGCTCAGTCAGACCAGGCATACAGTAAAAACTCAATAAATACCTGATGAATAGAGAGTAAATCTGAGACTAAAGAAAATGATATTGATTGACTGATGTACAGCACCAAACCGTACGGAGCATGTACAGCACGCACAATACAGCAAACAATGTGATGAAAGAAAAATGTGTGATGAGAGACAGCTACACGTATGAAGGAGCGAAGATCCCCACGATTTTTTTACATTCCTACTTCCTCTTCTGAAACTGGCCTTCCTGTCACTGCCCTGACCAACCAAGTTTACCTATTCAGGGCCTTGCTTTTAGGTGGAATGGCAGCTTCCACCTGGGTCTCCTGGGGCGCAGCTGTCATATAAGAAGTGTGAGCACTCAGGGAACCATGCCAATGGAAGCCACATGGAGAGTCCTTGGAAGATGACAATCAGCATGCAGGAGAGTGAGATGCCAAGGAGCACCAAGCCACCAGACACGTGAGGAAAGAAGCCACCTAGGAAAGGAGTCCTCTGGCCCAGACACCCCAGCTGATGGCATGTGGATCAGAGATGAAACACCTGGACAAGTGCTTCCTGGATCCCTGACCTATCAAACCGCAAGCAGAGCAAAAATGGTGATTTTTAGCCACTAAGTATTTCAGGCAGCAACAAGTGACCAGAGCATCAGGCAAGAAGGGATTTCTTAAAGCCGAGCAGAAAACAAGTTATAAACAATCCAACCAGAATGTCACAGGATAGTGTACAACAGAACAGAATGGTCAAATAAGCATGAACACAAGTGAAAAGGATCCAGAACATCCATTTTTAAATGTAGGTAGGCTATCAACGCAGTGAGACTTGCTATGGGGGAAAGGGAATGGGTTGAGGCGCAGTGGGCAGGAAGACAGCACTAAAGGACACCGGAAAGGACAAAACACAACACCACGTGATGACTCATCTGTCATTCTAGTCACTGGTTAAACTCAACACAGAGGACTACACTCATTTCTGGGTTTTACAACTAAGGAGAATCTGGAGCATCGTAAAGAAGGACCTACTATTTTCCAATCTACAGAGATTAAACTAAAAGACTGTTTATAATAAACAAACATGACCAATGCTGAGTGCAGAGAAAGACAGAATAGGTTATTCTAGACAGCAGATCAAAGACTGTCTTCTTGAAACCTATCAGAAAAGATCTGTATCTACTTAGGAAAGGCAGAATGTGATTCTGTCCAAACTTGCGACTTTCAAGGTTTCTTCTAGGAAGACTGATTTTATGACCTAATGACTGCTCCTACTGCTTTTCCAAGTGCTTGTCACAATCATAATAATTACTAAAGAGCTGCCTGGCAAACACCGCGATAGCCAACATCACTTAACCTTATGACAATTCTGATAATTAAGTATTATCTTCATTTTGTAGATGAACAAATGACAGTGAGCAAGATGAAGTAATAGATACACAAGATTAATGTGGTATAATAAAGAATACATTTGGTCTTTGCCCCTGATTCCTGGCATACAGCTTAAAAACATTCATGGAATTTCCTGAGTAATGAGTCTGTTATGCTAATGAGGTGACTCAGGGTTGGCCCTAAGATAACTTCAGGAAGGGGTTGGTTACCAGAAAAGGGAACTCTGTGATTAGGAGATTGGAACTTAGACCCAGAACACTGGGAAGGGAAGGGGAGGCTGAAGATTGAATTTAATCACTTGGCCAGTGATTCAATCAATCGCGGCTACATAATGAAACCCCAATAAAAACTCTGGACATCAAAGCTCAAGGGAACTTCCTGGTTGATAAACACACTGATATGCCCGGAGGGTGATATGCCCTGACTCCATGGGGAAAGGGCACGGAAACTCTGCACTCCTTCCAAGACATACCTGTATGTGTTCCCTTCATAATAAATTATAATTCTAAGTACAGTGTTTTTCTGCATTCTATTAGTTGTTCGAGTGAATTACTGAACTTGAGGAGGTCATGGGAATCCCCAAATTAGTAGCAGGCTGGTCAGAACTGCAGGAGAAACCACTTGAGGCTGGTATCTGAGGTGGGGGCAGTTTTAAGAGGACTGACCCCCTAACTTGCAGGATCTGACAGTAACTCCAGGTGGTTAGTATCAGAACTGAATTATAATCTACTCAGCTGGTGTTAGACCAGCTGGGGTTGACACAGAAGATATGAAGTGCTCTATAGCCAGGACTCAAACCCAAATCTGTCTGATTCCAAAGATAGTATTTCATTATTACCAGAGTCAAAGGATAAACCCTAACAACTTTCAATTTTTCATTTGAAAATAAAATGGTATATAATTTCTAAAGATTTTAGTTTCTGTAGTAACTTATAAGAAATGAAAAAAATTACATCAGCTTGAAAACGGTTAAGTCCACTTAAGGAATTAAATTACCATATCATTGCTAACAGACATAGTTAACACAAATACCACGAGTGGCACGAGTGAACGAGTGGCTAGGAGGCAAAGTATTAAACAATATAAAGAGAATTTAGGGCCCAAAGTAAAAGCCACCTTCAGAAACTTGAAGTTTTGAAACTTTTTCTAAATCCCCTGGAGTGCTTAAGCTTGTAAACACTTTTAAATAATAGTTAAGTACAGGTATGGGGACATGGTTCCAACATAAAACCTTAAAAACCTAACTTGAACTTATAGATACAGTGAGTCTCCCTCATTCTTATTTCCTATGTACTTGAGAGAAACCTTAGGACGTAAATTATGATTTAATACTTTTGTAGCCAAAAGTGTATGTTAAGAGTGTTCTCTACCAACAGGACATCAACACAGGAAAAAAAAAATCTCATGGAATCCAGGCATAATACTATGTTTTTCACTACAGTTTACATAAAAGCTTTCTAAGGTTTTATTTCAACTTGTAAGCCAAAAAGGGATTTCCCAAACTTAATCTTCCCTTTACCATGATGTGATAGGTCAATTAGATGGTTTTTGACTGCTGAAAATTTTCAGACGAATCTGTTTAATATTCTTCTTCCTTACCTGGCCTGTTAGTGGCTGCCATAATAAAAACCTGCTGACGTGTTTCTAGACCATCCATCTCTGTAAGTAGCTGATTCACCACTCGGACACTTGCTCCTGTCTAAAAAGAAATAAACACAGCTCCGTCAGCCCCCAGTAAAAAGACAAATACATCGCCAATTTTTTTGCCATACAAAATAATACATTTTGCTAATTTGAACTAAAGGTTTTGTTAAGAGATAACAATGATCATACCTGAGTAGTTACTACTGTATATCCAAGCTCTGTGCAAAACATGTTCTCATCCCAATGTTTCCCCACAATCCTGTCATTACCCACAATTTAGATAAGGAATCTGAGGCTGAGAGAGGTTATTTGTCCATGGTCTCATGGCTAGACAAGGGTAGAGATGAAACTCAAACTTAGATCTAGCTGATCCCAAAATCTTATGATTCTGAGTTATTCAAAGATCTAACAGCCACACTGATTTCCCTTTGGGCCAATCAAGACTCAACTTTTAAATGTCACATCTGATTCCTCAGGATATCATATGTTCCAGATCTTTCCTGTGGAACTGAGGATTTTTCCCTTTTCCTTGAAGCACACAGTACAAAGTACAGCTACCTCAGGGCAACAAGACAAAGGTCATAGAATTGGTAAATAGAGGCATAAATCACTTAGACAACAGACATTTTAAAAATGCACAATGGAGGAAATGAGAAAAGTGGTGTTGTGTTTCTTTTTGTCATTAACTGACTTTCTTCAATATAAATTTTATGTACAGAAGTGGTAATGAGTTTAACCCACTAATGTCTCCAGAAAAAAATTTGGTACACCTTATTTTCACTCCTTAGAGAGGTAACACTAATAGGAGATGAACAGAATTATGAACTAGACTCAAAAAAAAACAATAAAGAATTACTGGGTAAAAAGAAAAAGAAAACATTGTCATAACTAAGCAAGACAAAAAGCTCAGAATCAATACAGGAAAAGGTTGACAGATTTTATGTATTAAAATTATAACATTGTATGTAATTTAAAATTTAAAGATAAGTGACAAGACAGGGAAAACTAGTACCAACACACATAATCGAACAATGGATTAAGTTCCATCACACATAAAAAGCCCCTATAAAACAATAAAAAAAATTTCAGTAGCAAAAAAGTCAAAGTATATATAATCTGGCAAATTATAGAAGATAAACTACAAACTCACTGAAGATGATCAACTTCACTGATGATCAGGGACATAAATATTAAAATTTAATACCACATTTTGCCAACAAAGTTGACAAAAATTAAAAGGTGGGTATTATCCACTGTTGACAAAGGTGTAGGAAAGTGATTTTCACATACTATTGGTGGGGGTATGTAACTAATTTAGTGAGGGATGATTTAGTATTAGCTTTCAAAATATCACTACATCTTCTACCCTGAAATTCTACTTCTAAAACTCACATACTGCCACATGTGAACAAAAATATGTGATAAGAATGTTTACTGCAGTTCTGTAAGAGAAACAACTGGAAACAATGTAAATGTCCAAAACAGGGGAATTATTAAATAAATTCTTTTACATCCAGACTGGAATATTTACACAACACCTAAAAAAATAAAGTTATTAAGTACATGGCAAAATGATCAAGATAGAATAACCACATTTATATAAACAAGAAGTCTAAAAACATACATGTTAAATTTATCAAAAAAAGTTATAAAATGACAAGAACTAAACACTAAACTGTTAGCAGAAGTAACAGCTCCAAAAAAATAGGGAGGAGAATAGGAAAAAAGACTCTCCTTGTATTTCTTTGAATTTTTCGCAAGTATGCATTCATGTGTAACTTGTATAAAATAGAATACATTCAACTTTAAAATATTTTCAGAATCCCATTCTGGTGAAAATGTTAAAAAGCAAAACACATATATCAGAATACAGAACTGTGTGGGAGTAGGTATCCCAGAGAGATAACCCAGAAGTTAGGCATGAAGTTCACAGGACTACAGACTTCTCATGGGGACTGGATATACCTCAGTGAACCCCTCCAAACTTAAATTAACAGTTGATAACAGAGCTGCATGCAGAGTCCATGAAAAGGACTGTCAATAAATGAAGGGTTTATTTGTAGCAAAAGAGTAAATCCGGAGCATACCATGCCCCAATCAGCTGGACAGCAAGTACTGTGGTTTGCTCTGGATTCCACACTAGATTTTGGGATGTGACAGCTGGCAGGGGAACAGGCAGGCTCTCTGCCTGGCCACCAACGTCACTAACAGAGACAAGACTGTACTAAGGATCTTCTGTGATGATCTGCGGACAACTGGGTGAGGAAACAAAACTGCTACGATGTGAATCTGTGAATCACTTACGTTAGTCAAGTTTTGTTTTTGCAACGTTTGAATATTTTGGGAGATTTTTAAGCGAAATGAGGCATTGAATAAATGTTTCACTACCTAAGAGCACACACATAGAATAATTTGAAAATAAATCACAAAGGAAATATAATCATTTCCTTAGTTATCTTGTAATAAATGTACTTATTCGATAGTCTCTGCTATCTGCTTCAAAAAGGTCACATATTCTTTATACTGTGTTTCCCTGAAAATAAGACCTAGCCAGACAATCAGCTCTAATGCGTCTTTTGGAGCAAAAATTAATATAAGACCTGGTCTTATTTTACTATAATATAGGACCGGGTCTTATGTACCACACCCCACCCCACCCCATCTTACCCCACTCTACACCATCCCACCCCACCCCACACCACACCCCACACCACACCATACTTATATTAATTTTTGCTCCAAAAGACGCATTAGAGCTGATTGTCTGGCTAGGTCTTATTTTCGGGGAAACACAGTATTATGCTTCCCTACACTTCCAACTCTTCATTACACAGCAGTAGTCCTGGTACTGGCTGGTTTCTGGGCACTCATTGAAATTTCTAAGAACTATGACTCGATGCAGTAACACAAGTGGTATTCGAGGCAGACCGTTTTTGTATCTTCCCCATTGTGTAATGGTGCCAAGTCAATGCATATTACGTGGACTCCACCACTGTGAGCGCATGAAGTCTTACATTGCATTTGCTCCTATCACAAGGAACCCATTTAACTGAAGAGAACCATAAGATTACAAGGCAGGTTATTTAAAACCAGTATCACTTCCATTCCCAGCTACTCACACAAATCAGATAGGTGCAACCAAAATAATACGGGGGGGGAGGGGAGAAATGGACATAGAGGCTAATTAAACCACCAACTGTCATCCCTCAGCCCTGATTTCAAATTACCAGGTTTCTTCGTGTAAAGAGTCTCAGTGTTCTCAAGGAACTACTTTATCAGAACTACCTGACTTTTATAGAAACTATGAAAACTTACTTTATAAGAAGTTGCAAAAGGTTTGTGGTGCTTACAGACTTTGTCCATCACGAATCTCTGATACCTACCTCTCGGTCTGATCTTCGAGGGCATAAAGCATCCACTTCATCGAAGAAGATCACACAGGGTGCCGAGTTCTTGGCTCGCTGAAAAACCTGTCGCACAGCACGCTCACTCTCGCCAACGTACTAAACATACACAGACAGGAAATAAATTGTAGAGACACTCCAACTTTGAGGTTTGGGCCAAATTATAGAAAAACTAGTTTTAAGTGGCATGTGTATGTCAGAGTCAAAAATTTATTAGGTTAAACCATTTGCAATTGCTGGTATTTAACCATTTTGACCTATAAAAACAGCCCGTTGTGTGTGGTTCAACTTAACAAAATTAGCTACTATTTCAGCTAATAAATGTTCTCATTTAAAAAATGAAGACTAAATGGAACGTAAGGTCTTCTCTACGTCAAAAAAATCCCACCATTCGGTTCTATTTTAGAAGCGATCTCCTAAGCTCTATGCATATAAAATACCCAGCAATAATTTTCATTAATTCAATGGTATTTTAAATGCAAACAAGACAATTTATTGTTTTACTGTCATTTCTACACAAGTCATCTTGCTAAAGGGAAAATTATTTTGTCCGATAGCATCAGAAGAGACAACCTGAGCCAGCTGAGTCTAGCAGCTTTCATATGGCATAATGTATGTTAAAATATAAATCAAACTATTAAAACGTTAAGAGCAGTCAAGAAATACAGCAATTCACAAGCAGATATAACATTCGGACTAATTAATATAAAAAATTGTATGTATGAATATGGTTTCACTATTAGCAAGGCTTAAGAAATTGTTCTTATAAAATTTCAAACTATCTAAGAAAAGCAGTTTATTAGTGATAAAATTGCTAAATAAGACTGAATCTCAAAACATCTTTACAGTGCCAATGGTATCATAAAGCATCTTTTATGTTATTTTATTTTTATGACCATATGGCCATAATAAAGTCATTAACGCATAGAATATATCACAGATGACAGTGATTAAAGTATTTTTATTTTCTCAGATTGAGTAGAACTGTCTTTCCCTCATGTCTGTCCTGGACTTTTCTTGGTGCTTTTACTCATTCTGTTTCCCTTACTTGAACTGCTTGCTACCTTCCAACAGTTCTCCTTGCATTCTAAAAGATCCCCATTAATCTTCCTTCCCATTATTTTCTCTTCTTTGCTGTTAGAGCACTTTCTACCATTATGATTTCTGAGCGATTCTACCTTCACTATGTTATATCATAAAGTCTCTGGAAAGCAGGAGTCATGACTGTTACAAATTTTCCTCGTTCATCGCATCCTGCGCAGTGTATAAATACAGTAGACCAGTTTAGTTTCCTGAAAAATCTAGCTCAACAAAAATTACATTTGGAAGGCTGAACCAAAATATTCAGTAGACATTTTAGAAAGAAAAGATACCAGTGGGTTGGGAGAGAAAGTTTCAAAACACAGATGGCAGAGAACAATCAATATAGCTGGCAAAGGGACTCGGGATATAGCAAACCAAAACGACGACGTCAAAGGAAATTTAGTTTAGGGGAAGGGAAACCTAGTGCAAAAGGACAGATTAAAATCAGTTAATCTTAACAAAGGCAGCAGCAATTAAAAATAGGCAAAGAAAAGAAAAACCCACTATCTTGGCCTTTAAGAAATATTTCAATAAGGATCCTATACTTATATCTTTAATTCCTTATTCGCCATTCAGTTTTCAATCATAACCTGGCCTTTGCAAACACAATTACTGAAAGAATTCTCCCTAAAGTCACTAATGACCTTCTAATTGCCAAATCCCAAATCCTACCATCAATTTCTTTTGCACTGTTTGGTTACATTGACAGGTTGGAGAAATGATCTTCCCTGGGCATTCAGGCTTAGAAAGTCTTGGGCGTCACTGCCTTCTGACCAATCACTCCTTTGCCAGCTTGTCCCTCCTTGCCCAGGAATTGTTGGTGTCTTCTAAGGTTCTGTCCGAAGCTCTTATGTAACATATTCACCTTGGCAGACCCCACCCATTCCCAAGGATTTAGGTATGTTTAGATATTACTGACTCCCGAATCTCTTCAGAGCTTCAGACCCCCATTTCCTACTGCCTGCTGGATATCTCCTAATAACTCTGAATCGAA
This sequence comes from Rhinolophus hipposideros, assembly GCF_964194185.1. Lineage (NCBI taxonomy): Eukaryota > Metazoa > Chordata > Mammalia > Chiroptera > Rhinolophidae > Rhinolophus > Rhinolophus hipposideros. The sequence continues at coordinate 13,071,687 of NC_138072.1, forward strand.
AACGTCCAGGGCAAACTCATTTTCTAATCCCAACATCGCTTCCTCGTTAGATCACCTAATCTCTCTGAGTCATTCTGGACTGGGACCTCTCCCTACATCTACCCCTAAAAAACAAATCAGAGCACCATGAGATAAAATTTCATAGTCATCAGATTGGCAAACATTAACAACCAGACAGCACGAGTGCTGGTGAGGATGTGGAACAATGAGAACTCGCACTCACTGCTCATGAAAGTGGCACAACCACTTTGGAGCAATAGTTGGCAATACTCAATGGTTTTGAAAGCGCACATACTATAAAATATAGCAATTCTACATCTGAGTATATACTGTAGGGGGAAAATATCTCACAAATATGTGCATATACAAATGTACATCAGAAAAAAACTGATTTTCAAGTGTGATTATATTTGTTCAATGGAATACCACACAGAAAATTAATGACCTAGAGGTAAACATATCAACAAAAATAAGAACGCATGCCATTTATACAAAGTGTTTCTTTGTTTTTGCTTTACTGTTTATAAAAAGAATTCCAAACATGTAACAGAAGACATAATAGCATACTGAACCCCAAATATAGCCATCACCCAGCTTCAATTATTATCAACTCAATTCAATTCATGACCACCTAGCTTCATCTATACCCTATCTACTTTTCTTTTTCCTTCTTATTTTGAAGGAAATCCCAAAAATTTTGTGAATATATGTGAATACTTCACTATCTCTGAAAGATAATGATTTGAACATAACTATATCATTGTCACACTTAAACATTTTCTTAATTTCAAATATCCACTAAGTTCAAATTTCCAATTGTGTCAAAAACATACTTTTGAAACATGCATAATACTTTATGTTGTTTAGGATAACTACATATATAGTAAACGTAGGAAGAAGTGCACGGATTTAATGAACATAGATTTAATATGTAAAGCGCTTGACAAGCACATGGCACAGAATAAATACTTTAAAATGTTAATTATTTTCCAGTTCGCAGGTGAGAAAACTGAGGCCCAGAAGTTACCAGACTTAATTAGAAAAGCACTTACACACACTAAGTACAGCAGAGTAAAGCTCCATCTTTTCACGCCTACAGTGGTGATCTCACCAAAATTCTACAATTGTTTCAAAGATGTGAGGAAACTTTACTCTGTAATTTGAATGAGCATTAATTACCTTTCCTAATCTAAACTAATTGTTAATGCATCAACTTACCATATTTAGTAATTCGGGGCCCTTGACAGATATAAAATTTAGGCCAGATTCATTTGCAACAGCCTAGTAAGAGGAAACAAAAAGACACAAATAAGACAAATATACAATAAAATAATAACAATAATTTGTGATAATGCAGGGACTTTTTGTAGTTTATACTCTATTTCCCCTACTTTTATAGCTGCTGCTTTATTATTAGGAGAGGAGACAAATGGGAAAAAGAGAAATAAGAAGAAAATCAAAGGAAGTAAATGTTAATCTAAAACACTCTTAAGAATTACTAAGACTACATTTGTAATGACATGGATGGACCTAGAGAGTATTATGCTAAGTGAAATAAGTCAGATGGAGAAAGACAAATACCATATGATCTCACTTATATGGAGAATCTAAAGAACAGAATAAACGAACAAACAAAATAGAAATAGACTCAGAGATACAGGGGAAAAAAACAACTGAGGGTTGCTAGATGGGAGGGGGTGGGGATGGGAGAGAAGGTAAAGGGATTAGAAAGTACAAATTAGTAGTCACAACATAGCCATGGGGATATGAAAGACAGCTTGGGGAATATAATCAATAATGTAAACATTTTATAGGGAGTCAGATGGGCACTTATTAGGGAGACCACTTCATAGACTGTGTAGGTATCTGACCACTGTGCTGCACACCTGAAGCTGAAGCTATCTACATACATATGAATACATATATATTCACACACACACACAGGATATGGAGTACAGCACAGGCAACAGAGTTAATTGAATTCTAACACCTACATACGATGTCAGAGGGGTAGCAGATTGGGGGAGGGGAGTTATTACTTTGTGAGGGGTATAAATGTCTAACTATTACATTGTTTTGTACACCTGAAACTAGTATTTTAAAAAAAGAATTACTAAGACTAAAAATCTGATGGAAATGACATGAAATCTTTATGTAAATGTTGTATACATGTGTAGTCCTAGCTTGGAATTCTAGTGAAGCATCATAATCTCTGTATCAAGAAATGCCCAATGAAGGCAACCATTCCCTCATTCATAAACCATAATTTAAAAATATTAGCTTTAGTCTTTACCAAGGGTCAGGTATTAACCGATTATTTTTAATCAAGATTAAACGGCACGGTTCAAAGCCAAAGAGAATAACAAAGGAGAAACGCATAGTTATCTGTGTAGCAGAATCCAAGATTTATCATCGGAATGCAGAGATGAAACCTGAACATAATGTCCCAGAACTGCAAACTGACCAGGGAAGAGTTCTCTCCTTTTCTCAGAACCTCGTATCTGAGCTCCAGATCTACAGTCAACAGACGTCTCAGCATCTCCACTTGGCTCTTACAGGTATATTTCAAATCCATCGATTTCAAAGCAGGACTCCTGAATCTCTCCCAACCCCCTCCAAACCCACACCCCAAACTCCTTTCCTCCCCATCACAGTAAGTTTCCAAGCCAAAGTCTTGGTGTGTCCCTTGATCCCTTGTCTTGTCACATCATCCAATCCACTGGCAAATCCTGTTAGCTCTAATGCTAAAATATACGAGTATGTGGGTCTCACACTTTCTATTTCTCATTCCACCCCCTCATCCAGACCACTGTCACCTCTTGCCTAGACATGCAAAAACAAAAAACAAATAAAACCTCCAAAACCTTAACCAGTTTCCTTTCACACTTGCTTCCTACCCATCCACCTTCACACAGCAGTCGGAGGACTCTTCTAAAAGTATAAATCAGATCGTATCATTTTACTAGGTTTCTCATTTATCTTCAAGTACAATTAGGAATATTTACCATGGTTCACAAGTCTGTATTTTGGGACATGACAGTTTCTCTTTGGTCCAGCCATTGGCTCTTTCTCTGGTTCTCGAACTCACCAAGCCCTTTCCTACCCACTTCAGAGATTTTGCAACTGCTATTCCCTCTGTCTGGAAAACTCTTCCCTTCATTTCCTGCCTTTTCGTGTGGCTAGCTAGTCCTTCAGGACTGTTAAATATCACCACCTCTTGAACACCGTGTCTGCGATAGCCACCTCCCAATCAATGAAACAATATGTTTATTTCCTTCATAACTTAACTGAAGCTGCAATTTTGTTTTTCTTTGTTCACTGTCTGCCTCTTCCAAACAGAAAACAAACTCCATTAGCGTAGGTATCTTGTTCCTTCGTTTATCCCTAGTACCTGAAACAATTTCTGGCAAAGAGTAAGTAAGCAGCTCTATACACACCTGCTGAAAGCGTGAATACATGCACGCTCTGCCATGCTAACGTGGCTCAATGCGTGGATCACCCCATCTCTCGATCTCTGTCTTTCCGGCTGCCAATCTCACAACTTTCCTACCTCTCACTCATCACCATTAAGTACAGGAGAGTCAGGATATACATCTAGTGAAGTCTGACTCAACCCCATTAGGTTTTCATCCCTTTGCCAGGTAACTAAGACTGAACCCATTAAAACCTCCAACAGCCCGAAATTGTTGGAAATCTTTGGCTTCTAAGTGAAATACAATGAACATAATTTAATGTGTCCTGGATACCATCATGAATCTTGTACTCACTGTCAGGCACTGTCTGCTTCCATACTATATAGTAGTTCCAGACAACTAAATGGTTTTCACTGTTCTTCTCCGATTCCTTATTAGCCACTATTTTCAGTGTGTTGGAGTGTGTTGGCTCCAGTCATCACATGCCTTTACTTTATGCTATTTATATACTTTGTGCTGGTGTTTGGAAAATTTTTATTATTTTAGTATTATGAGTAAACAGAACAACCAAGATCAGCCAAAATCTTAATTTTATATCCAATTCTAGGTTGCCAGATTCTGACCGGTAAGTGGTTCCATGACTTTACGACAGTAAATTTGCTTCTGCCATTCAAGGTCATTTTCTATTATTTCTAGATTCTTGGGTAATGTAGTCATGCACCTTTTGGAGAATGTGATGAAAAATATATATATACACATATCACCTAGGCTAAAGGATTCAGTAAGCTGTGAAGTCCATCATGGAGTCCTAGGTAAGATTCCCTGCTCCAATGGTCACATCCCAGAAACATGACTGAACAGAGAGATGCCACATTATTGGCAATTTGGGGGGGGAGAGGGAGAGAAGAGGAAAAATGTGATCTATGTTTTAACATTATCTATGTATTTGAAATTATCCAAACTATGGCCTTTCTACTGTGAACAGACTAAGCAATGGCAGATGTAACTAATTAAACAAACACTGTAAGACACCCAGAGAGGGGACGACATCCACCTGGTGAGTTCATATATAAGCACGCAGGGCCCTCTTTTCTGGCCACGTTTTTCTAAAATTGTTATGAAACAGTATAGACCAATGACTGTGGTGCTCTCCTCTTCCTCCTTTGTTTTTACTGCAATGCCTTGTAAGAGTACTGGAAGCATTAAGCAAGGGCATGTAGTAATATAATAAATTTTTTTTTAATTTACATATTATATAGATATATACACACACGTATATGTACATGAACAAATGTCAATGTGGATATTTGATATTTACTGAGAAGTCACAAAAAATTGGCTGCTGTGATACTATTAAAAATGTTATTAATTTTATTTACAAGTATTTCAAATTTTAAAAGCTGATAAAAATTACATAAATTATAGATGGAATATTATAAGACATTAAAAATGACAGCTAATATAACTTACTGATAGGGAGGACAGTTCTAATAAACATGACTCCAAAGAGAAAAAAAAAAAATCAGACTCAGAAATTTGCCCACATAAATGTACAAACAGATAATTCAAAAATAAATAGCCAATAAAGGTATATTTTTAAAAGCCCACCATTAATTTTTAAAATGCAACTTAAAAACTGTAAGACGCCACTCCTTTTATCATCCTGCAATGACTCTGAAGCCCCCAAGGTACTGTTACCTCATCCCTAGGCTAGGATGTTTTACACACCCACATTTCTTTTCTATCTCTGAATCTCCTATTATGTGGGGGTCTCTGATTCTCTCATGTATGCAGGTTCCCATACACATGTATACATTAAATTTGGATGTTTTCTCCTGCTAAGAAACAAAAACCAAAAAACTGTTAAGATGCCAGTTTTACTTATCAGATTACCAAATACTAAAACCAATGATGGCTATTTTTAATTTAGGGTGTGGGGAAATGGATACTCATTATCCTATTGATAAAAGTGGAAACTGGTACAAAGTTTTTGAAAAGAACTTTGGTAATAGATCAAAAACTTAAAAAACATACATTCCCTTGACTGAAAAATAATTTAGGAATGCTTTCTAATAAAATTATCAGTCAAGGTACAAAAATGTAAGTACAGAATTGATTAATGCAGTGTTATTTTAACAGGGGATCATTTCCACAAATCACAGAAAATCTTTATGGTGGAATACTATGCAGGCATTAAAAATATTGATGTATTTCTATATCACTGACATGGGAAGATGCTCAAGAAATATTGCTATGTGAGAAAAGCATGTTTAAAAACCCTTATATTTATAAAAATACGTGTAAAAGTTACATGTATCTTGATATGTACAGAAAAACATTTGGAAGGATTATAACAAAACGAAACAGTGGTTAGTAGTAGGTAGTAGTGAGAGGATTATAAATAATGCCTTTGCCTTCTGTTTATATTTTCTATTGTGAAAACACAATTTAAATAACAATTGTAAGGAACATAAAGAAAAATAAGTTATAAATAATAACTACACCAAAACAAGAAACAAGGCCAGCTACAAGCTATAACTTAAATAACACTCATTAAAAGATAGAATATAATAGAAATTATGATAATTGCAATGTTAAAAAAAAAAAAATCAATGGAGTTAAAGATTATTTTCTTTTCCAGATTTTCAATGATGTTCCTTTTGTAATTAATATAAAAGTGGGGGACAGAAGAACGAAATAGATATCTTTTCAAAGAGGACATCAAAATGGCCAACAGACATATGAAAAGATGCTCAACATCCCTAATTATCACCAAAGTGAAAATCCAAACCACAGTGAGGTTATCACCTCATACCTGTTAGAAAGGCTAGCATCAAGACAAGAGACAACACATGCTAGTGAGGACGTGATAAAAAGGGAACCTTACATTGTTGGTGAGAAAGTAAATTAGTCCAACCACTGTGGCAAACAATATAGAGGTTCCTCAAAAAATTAAAATGAAATATATTTACCGTATGATCCAGCAATCCCACTTCTAAGTATATACCCAAAGGGAAAGAAAAGAGCATTTCGAGGATATGTGCACTCCTATGTTTATCGCAGAATTATTCCCAATAACCAACATATGGAAACAACCCAAACGCCCATCAATGGATGAGCGGACAAAAAGAGATGTGCTACATATAGACAATGAAATGCTATTCAGACCCACAACAGGATGATATCCCTCCATTTGTGACAATAGGGATGACCCTTGAAACATTATGCTCAGTGAGGTAAGTCAAAGACAGACAAGTATTATAAGCCATCACTTATATGTGGAACCTAAAAAAGTTAAACCTGTAAAAAAGAAAAGAATAAAATGGTGGTTACCAGGGGTGGGGTGGGGGTGGCGGGGCATGGAGGAATAAAAAAAAAAAAATCAATAAATAAAATAAAAGTGGGAAATTTTTCCTGAAGAAAATTGTCAGTCTTGCTAAAATGAACTTCGAGTAGAAATGATACAAAATTATCTCAGTGTACTATTCAAAGTCAAATTCATATGATCCTACCTGATAGACATAAAATACATGCAGTTGAATTTACACCATACCTTTGCCAGCAGAGTTTTCCCACAGCCAGGAGGACCAGCCAGGAGGACTCCAGCTGGAGTCACCAATCCAAGAGCTTGGAACTGATCTGGATTACGTACTGGTGCCTGGAAAATACAATTCCAATAGTGACCCGTTACAAATGTCCTCTTACACTGCATGTTCAGATTATCTCCAGATGCGTATTTTCAGCACTGATCATGGGGACCAAAGATAGGAACAGTGCCTGGTGCCAAGTGCTTATCTCTGCTCCAGGCATGAGATATGTGGTGATAAACAAAAAAGTCCCTGCTCCTGAAGAATTCATACTTAAATCTAAGTTCTGAAAACATTTTGAACATAAAGATACAATATTTCAACCTTTCAAAAACACGATTTTTTAAAGAAAATTATCTAAATTTCTAGGTTATAAAAGTTTTAGCAGGGCTGGCCCCGTGGCTCAGGCAGTTAGAGCTCCATGCTCCTAACTCCGAAGGCTGCTGGTTCGATTCCCACATGGGCCAGTAGGCTCTCAACCACAAGGCTGCCTGTTCAACTCCTGGAGTCCTGCAATGGATGGTGGGCAGCGCCCCCTGCAACTAAGATTGAACACGGCACCTTGAGCTAAGCTACCTCCCGGATGGCTCAGTTGGTTGGAGCGTGTCCTCTCAACCACAAGGTTGCCAGCTCAATTCCTCGAGTCCCTCAAGGGATGGTGGGCTGTGCCCCCTGCAACTAGCAAGGGCAACTGGACCTGGAGCTGAGCTGCGCCCTCCACAACTAAGACTGAAAGGACAACAACTTGACTTGGATGGCGCCCTCCACAACTAGGAAAGGACAACAACTTGACTTGAGGAAAAAAAAAAACAGTCCTGGAAGTACACACTGTTCCCCAATAAAGTCCTGTCCTCCTTCCCCAATAAAATCTTTAAAAAAAAAAGAAAAGAAGAAAAGTTTTAGTCAATGTCTTCCTTGAAGAAACCAGAAGCAGCAGCACTCTGCATAGTCAAAAGCCAGAGCTAGCTGTTCACTGTAACATCAGTGTTAAGTTCTTTTTCATTAGTTACATGCCTCTAAGTACATCATACTTCATTAATGAACCATAAAACAATCATTAGTAGGAGTACATAAGAATTAATTCAAAGTTTCATGGACATTAAAACTGCTTTGACCCCTACAGGCATGATCGAGTTCAGACAGTATTTCTCATACAATTTGGTCTTGGTTGAAACATAAACTTTCTTTTTTTTTTTAAACTTACTGCCATAGAATCCAAGACCAAACAAAAGAATAAGTCTAAAACAGGTCTCAGAAGAATGCAACAGCATTGTTGGGGGCTTAATAATAATACAACAGAACATATGGAAGAAAACATACAGTCATGTCAATTTAGACACACAACCTAGTACACACGCATTTACCCATCACACGTGCCAAAGGCATTTAGCACCTACCAATATTGCCATAGTGAGCTCCTCTCTAATATCCTCCAGGGCACCAACATCTGCCCAGGTCACATTAGGGACGGTGACAAAGCCTTCCCTTTTGGCGGAGGGTTGGACTGAGGATAGAGCAACAATGAAATCATTCAGTTCAATGTACAGCCCTCGCAGCTGCTCCTCTGAGAGAGGATCTTGGTTTCTTAGCAACTTCAGCAGACTTTGCAATTCATCCTTCAAGAAAGCAAGGGAAAAACGATATACCACAGAGTTTGCTGAAAAGTTACATTTTGGACTTTTAAAAATTATTACTGCAATATTTCTGTAAGCTATAGCGAACTTCTATTTATTTCTTCTCAGGAACTTCTGCGTACTTTAATAATTTTCTCTATTGACAATAACAGGTTTCTTTTATCCTAAATGGATCATTTGATTTGGTCAAGGTACACTGACCATGCTCAAACACTGAAGAATGCTTTTTGTAACCTATACTACGGCTCGGCACTGCAAACATAAGCAGTTGGCAAATGTTCATTTCAACAATCATGTATGCCCTTCTTTCATTATAAATACTCAAGAAGCAGCAGGATTTTGATGAAATTAAAACACAGTTACTTTGGTGGCAGCATAACTTCATAAAGTTCCCTGCTAGCATATCAACTAAACAGAAAGCAGGCAAGTTTCCTAGCACTATTGAAATATGAACTTCAAAGGCGGATTTCTTGCTTAGTGAAGAATAAGGACAGGTGTAAAAAGTAACTGAATAACTGAATTTATAAAATCTGAACTTCCATGCAGTATTATAAAAGGAACAAGTTTATTATTATTTTTAACAGCTATGATTGTGGTTCCAAACGAGTAAGGAAGAAACAAATGATGTGAGAACAGAAGACCTGGATTCAAGTCCCTGATCTGGAAAGTAGAGGCCTTGTGGCCTCGCGCAAGTCACCATCTCTTCAGCTTAGTTTCTTTGATTATAAAATGAGGACGGTCATGACATTTACTTGACAAAGTTATATGGATCCAATTATATAACACATAGAAGCCCCTTGTGCAAGTTTTCAAATGCTATAAAAATGTCATTTTGAGTTTTCAAGACTCACAAAACCCAGAATTTGAACACCAATCTTGGATTAATAAACTTCCCTTTCCCTCCCGGGACTGCCCTCCACAGCCATCTGCAGCTGGGACAATGATCTGGTTGTTAGCAGACTCCCCTAGTCTACAAACCCAAAAGGTAACGAGGAAATACAAGTAAATGCCCCAAGCTCTAACAGGAGTTGGCAAACTTTTTCCATAAAGGAATACAGAACAAACACTATAGGCTTTGAGGGCCATACGTCTCTGCTGTAAGGACTCCTGTGTGAATTTCGCTGTGAAAGGTGAAAGCAGAAAAAAGACAGTATGTAAATAAATGAGCACAGCGGTGCTCCAATATAACTTTCATTTACAAAAACAGGTGGTAGGTGGATGGGTCATTGTATGCCAACCTCAGCTCTAGAATTTCACAATCATTATTTTACCACGAATTTATTCAGGATACACTGGGGAAAAAAATAAAACATTTACTTTTGAGATTACAGATATTCTGAGTGTATCTGTAAAGATAAAATGCCAATAAAACCGAAAATCATAAACCTCAGCTATCTCGACGCTTGCATGTAAAACAAACTAAGAACATTTAAAGGACAGTGTAAGGTACCCTCATAGAAAGCCCCTGTGTTTTAGAAGTGGGCTCCGCTCCACTCCTTTCTTCCTGGCCTCCTCCAGATGGCAAGCCTTCAGCCTCAGCATCCTTTCCCTGCTGCTCCTGGAGCTTCATTAAGACCCTATGGACGGCACACATGGCTGCCTCTCGGCAGAGCGCCATCAGATCAGCACCAACAAAGCCTGGCGTTAGGTGCGCTAAGTGACGGAAAGGAAAACTTCCAGGAAGTTTCAGTTTTCTGCACAAAGTTTGAAGTATTCTGTTGAAAAGACAGGGAAAAAAATTCAGATTCCTAACCTACTAGTAAAAACAAGTCATCAAATATATGTAAGTACTTGCTCTTTGCCATTGGTATTAAAATGCGGACAGTATAAGATCAAAGAGTTCCTTCATTCAATATATGCTGAATCACTATTACATATCTCATTTTATTCCATTAAGGAGTATGGCAAATATCTGCTTTGTTAAGAACTATATTAAACGCTGTGAGGAATAAAAAAGTAGATTTAAAAGAAAATATTCTGCCTTTAAGAATTTTACAGTATTACAGAGTATATAAGATAAATGATTTATGAGGATATAAGGTAGGTTCTAGAGTAGAGTTTAGAGTAGATTAAATGGACATCTACCAGAAATAAAAGCCTCCAAACTCAAGAAAAAGGCTCCAAACTCAAATAAACTCATTACAAATCGTTAGGTTGACATACACTAATATCCAATTTTATTTTAGAACAGTTACTTCTTCAATAAATGGTATGACAGTCACACAGAAGTATTTAGGGCTACAGTGTCATCATGTCGTCAATTATTTTTCAAATGGCTTGGCAAAAAAAGTATACACACAAACATATGTACGTTTTTACACAGTGAGTGAAAATAGACATCGCAAAATGTGAACAAGTGGTAAATTTAGCTGAAGGGCATAAAGATAATTATTATACTATTCTGTCAACTTTTTTGTAGGCTTGAATTTTTTAAAAATATAATCATCTACAGAAGCCCTTTAAGGACTTTGTTGGTGATGGAATACTGGATAGATGGAGAAAGGATTTTTATCTAGTAGGGCTGACGGGCTCCCCTATGCCTTTCTCTACCATTATGTTTGGCACTTCTTCAAAAACCGGTCTAGATAAAGGACACAAGCCTTATTTCTGTTTTACTGTGTTGTAAGCATTTTGAAAGCAAGGACTTATAATTCTTTATAGTCATCATATTAGCTGTCAGTGATATATACACATACTATATGCTTAATAAATGTTTGCTAAACAAATGCAAACATTTTCAATGTTAATCTTCAATGTTAATATTATTTTGCTGCAGGTATAAACATATTATTAAACAAACTTGAATGTTGCATAACTGTTTAAAGAATATATATGTGGAAAGAACTGCAATTAACACACATATAGATGACTATGATCCCAACAGTTAAAGAAGTAATTGACAAATCAAAAGCTGAAGCCACATTAAGTGCTGGGACGAAGGAAGGATGACATGTTCCTTCTAACGCTTTCTCCTACCCACAGTGCCTTCTGATAACTTTTATTTCCTACATTTATGAAGTCTCCTGTTCTCGATCTCTTCCCTTCTTCACTGTCCCCTGACTATTTCCTTTCACTACATACTACTTTTCCTAAAAGCTGCTGGTGGTGACTATGTATGCCAATTATAGTGTCATTAACTCAGGCCAAAAACCATTATAAATATAGTACATCAGAACATTTCGTTACTAGAATCTACTCCACTGCCTGAAAAGTGCCACCTGAGTATTTTTGGTTATTGACATATTAATGGATGTTTCTTTCCTTTGTTGACATTCACCCCAATTACTAGGAAAGACTGGTCCTATAGCAAATACAGATTTCAACTCTCAGGCTATCGTTTCATTACTTTTGGTCTTAGGCAGATTAGTGCCACAGGTTAAAGTACAGTACTCAGATTTGATGTACCTGTGGATCAGTGAGCTCTATTCCATATTCTAGACACTGTCCCTAAGCTGATCAGCCAATTAAAAAACACAAGCTATTATTAACAGGGCCTGAAAATGAGCATAGATACGGAAGTCCATTATCACCATTGAAAAACACAGCCTGAAACTATTGATGAATAAATTATCTTCTTAAGCATTAATTTAATGTGGGCTTTTTTCCTTTCCAAATCAATTTCACTGGCAAACATACAGCCCCCCCATTCTCCCCTCAAAACAAAGAAAGAGAAGAAGAAAAGGCTACATGGTGGTTCTTAGCCCTCCTTTTCAAAGCCTTCAGTTCAGAGAACACAGTGGTACACCAACTCTCTTCTGTAAGAGCATACCTTTCCCTGGATGCTTCATCTGGGATACCGAGGCATATTTCCCGGTCGAACCTTCCTGCACGTCTCAAAGCAGGGTCTAACGAGTCTGGTCGGTTAGTAGCTCCAATGACTAGGACCCGAGCCGTAGCAGCCACATTATTCAAATCTAGTAAGAACCAGACACAGGGTGAGTGGTCAACAGAACAGTTTGCACTGGGGACAGTAATTCTTACACGAGTGATTTAGGTGGTTAGAGAGGAAGTATGACACGTTGTCACAGCAATATGTAGAGAAAACTGACATTTACTAAATGTCTAGTATGCGAGGAGACATGAGGAAGATAATACAAACTATTCTCAAAGAGCTCGCAATCTATTGAGACACACGTAAGACAAATTTTGTGAAGCCTAATAATAGGTATAAACATGGCCCCACAGCAATATAAGAAAGAGTTCGTGGAGGAGGTAACATGCCGGCCTTGAAGGAGAGGATACAACATTACAATCACTGGGTAATGAAATTCTACATGGGAGGAACAACATGAATGAAAGCACAAAGGTACAAACACATGTGGCATGTTTAGACATGGTGAACAGTCCAACAGGAATCTGGGCAAGACAGAGGAGTACGTGTCTCAAAATGACTCATGGCATTAATTTGAGACGGGGCGGGGGCATACAATATAGTCTTCAGTTGCTCTGGCTTCATCTAGAGACAGAATGCAGGGCCTAAAGTGTGTATTTCCTAAGTATTATTTCTCTTAACTGAACCAGGCTGCCCAGCAGGGAGTCAGAGGCCACACTCCCTCACAGGTAGTAAGAAGATAGTACGATGCTAATTAGGTACTTTAACAGCTGAGGCATGAGGAGTTCAGAGAATGTTCTTTAACCAACAGGAAGCCATGAAAGGTTTTTTCTGATAAGATTTGTGGTTTAGAAAGATAATTCTAATCATAAGTTTGAACAGGGTAAAGGGAAATAAAAGGGAAAAGCGTTTGTCATGATTTGTCAAGAGAGATGAATGCAATAAGGCAGGAACATAGTAAATTCAAAGGAAAAGCCCAACTTAAGTACACTGCTGTAGATGGAATCAAAAGCACTGAGCAAATGCTTCCACGTGAAGGGTCTGGGAGAAGGCGAGACCACAATGACTTAGTGTGGATGACGAGGAGGGAGGTGACCACAGGAAGGCAGGTTCAACAGAGGCAGGAAGGACTCAAAGGGAAGGTGAGCTTAGCTTTGGACAGAGTGTGAGGCATCTGTGGGATGGTCACATGACAGGCAGTTTGGAACATGGATTTGAAGCTTATCAGAAACCAAGGTGAGAGACGTAATTTGAGAGTTTTTCAATGAAGAACTGAATTGGGGATGGCTGGGAAACGGGTAAAAGGCACGAAGAAAATCAAGTGTGAAACCCTACGGAGTACCTTTGTTTAGAGATGGGTAAAGGAGGCAGGTAGGAAAGGAAATTGGTAAGGAGCTGTCAGAGAACCAGGAGGACAGAAAGAGAACAGTGTCACTCAAGCCAAGTGTGCGAACAATGACAACGGCACGGGGATCAAAAGTACCAAATGCTCTCAACCACCACCACTGCTGATGAACACTTAGTGGGCGCTGACTGTGTGCCAGGGCTGCTGTAGGTGCCAGTCATTACCTCATGAACCCTCATGACATCTCGAAGAGGTTAAGTTTTTACAGGAGGAAACTAAAGGACAGAGGTTGAGAGGGGTGAGGGCTCAAAGCAAGCCAAAAGATGCAGCACACGAGTGATCCGCAATGACTTTTCTATGATTACAGGCACACCTGGTCACTTCCGGACCACCGCAATAGAACAAATCACGAACTTTCTGGTTTCCCAGTGCATACAAATTATGTTTACACTATACCGTGGTTTATTAAGTGGGCAATGGCATTACATCTAATAACACCAAGGTACATACCTTAACTCAAAAATACTGTATTGCTAAAAAGTGCTAACCATCAGCTGAGGCTCCAGCAAGTCGTAGGAGTTTTGCTGGTAGAGGGTCTTGCCTCAATGCTGATGAGAATGCAGTATCTCAAAGCGCAATAAAGCGAGGTGCAGTCAAACAAGGTACGCCTGTAGCTCCAGTAAAATGGTAGAGGCAGATATACAATTACGGGGGTGGGAATAAGAACAAAATGGAAACAGAAACATGTTCTTAGTTAATGGTTAACATGGTATTCTTTTGATAAATTTTGGATTGAAAAGAAGACAGCCATAAGGTGGTAGGTTTGAGATTGGAAAGCTTTTTAATACTTTTTGAAAAGTGAGTAAAAGGAATCAGCTAAGGAAGAGACTCCCATTGTGATAGGAGATCACTGAACAAAGCAAAAGTAGCTTTGCAGGAACCGAGTTGACACCTCATAATTTAGGTAGCGTCATGAGCTACAAACTTGCATTCACATGGAGATCTTATGCTGAATTCTCCTTGCACTAATGCTGGCGCACACCTGAAGCTGTTCTATTGTTGATTCATGTACGTTTTAACTTCCATAGCTAAAAGAATGACCAAGGGTAAGGATCTGCTTCCTTTGTTAGTTCATGCTGCTCAGACACTCCAGTCTTAGCAATAGATAAGCTATGAGCATATCAAGGCTTAGTAACAGAATTCAACAAAAGCAATCATGAAAATCTGTTAAATCTCTAACAATAATAAAAAAAAACCTTCCACAGGAAATCAACAGCAACTGAAGTGCCATTTCAAATGCTATTTTTTTTCCCTTCTTTGTTCTAAATGAAGTCATATGAATGATTAAAAATCAGACGTAAGCTAGGATTGGCCAACCACTAAGGCCAGTAACTTCAAGATAAACCCCAATCTATTTCTCCCTCTTCTCGAGTATGATTTGATCATATTAAATTGAAGTTACATTAACTAAAAGTTTGAATTTCAGAATATTATCAAAGAAACGAAGTTTTATTTCTTTCTACACAGTAAAAGAAATTAGTTAACGTGTTTCTGGGATGACAGCTTAAATACAGAAAGCATTTGTGGGTAGCTTATTAAATATATAAGACATACTGTGTATGGTGCAATCCTAATATTGTAAAAAGCAAAACAATATGTTAGTGTATTTATATATGTGTGTAAACGCATTAAAAATCACTACAGGACATACTTCAGAAACTTAAATTAATGGTGTCATCTTTTATGAAAAGAAAAAGGTTTGTTTTTTACTCTGAAGTTTATTCTATTTGAATGCTTTATATCTTCACATATTACTTACACTATTAAATGCAAAGACACAATGTATTATCTTAAAGCTAATTCATTATTTTAAACTGACCATCCATGCAGGTTAGGAGCTGGGCTACAATTCTTCGTTCCATATCTTTTGAAGCAACTTCTCTTTTGGGAGTTATAGCATCAATTTCATCAATAAAAAGGATACAGGGTGAATTTGACTAGAAATAAGAATATCACAGAGACAATTATAAATATATTCTCTATATTGCAGCATAGTTAAGTATATACATTTTTTAAAATCTTAGAGAATTATTTTACTTAAGAGAAGCAAGATGCTTTAAAGAGACTACATATAGGATAACACACTTATAGTCTCATCAAATCCATGTTTTGTGATGATAAATCTACTGAAATTCTTTTGTAAATTAGGCATATTTACTATGCTATGAAATATAAACAAGTTTATAAATTCTAAATTAGAAAACCTAAGCTTACCACAAATGTTATATGAGCATTCCTACCAACATAAAAATATCCAAGCTTTCTCTAGAATCTACTATAAGAGGAATTTGAGAAGCACCAGGGACTTTGTTTTTATTCTTTTATTGTGGTAAAATACACATAAAATTTATTATTTTAACCATTTCAAGTGTACAGCTTAGAGGCATTAAATACGTCCACGCTGTCGTGCAACCATCACCACTATCCATCTCCAGAACTTTTTCATCATTCCATGCTGAAACTACAGAGGCTTATTTTGAAGACTACACTGAACAAGGAAGGATGGCAAAGGGCCTATGTATCAGTGTGGCTTATGATCACCTGTCGGCTTTTTTACAACATAAACTGGATTGAGTTAAAATAGAATAAGTTAAGATATAAGCATCAACTACCTAGCGTAGTCAAACTCATAGAGGCCGAAGGAACGATGGTTGCCAGGGGCTGGAGGGAGGGGGAAATGGGGAGTTTCAGTTTGGGAAGATGCAAAGAGATCTGGAGATGGAGGAGGTTGATGGTTACACAATGAGTGTATTTAATGCCACATAACTGTACACTTTAAAATGTTTGAAATGGCCAATTAAAGTTAAACATATTTTACTATAATAAAAATAGATAAGGATCAGTAAAATGAAAATGTTAAATAAAAATATCTAGATGTACAATATAAAGCACAGCTCATTCTTAGTTATTCTTTGGTTAACGGTAACATTGATTTGATAAAGCCAGACTGTCAGCCTGGTTGACTCAAAACCCACGGGGACCACCTGCAATTTAATGGGAAAGCGATGTGGCCCATCACTAACTGGCTCGCTCCCCAATCGCCCTGCCCCATGACAATGTTCCCAGAGGAGCATCTATGACTGGCAGATACATTACCCAGTTACAACAGAGAAAATCTACAGAGACCAAAGGTCTCTAAAAGCAAGCACAATAGTGTTTAACAATGACCTGGAAAACTGAATGAGAAAAAGAGAAAGAAAAGAGTAAGTGATAATCATCAGAACTTAGACTAAAGAAAGCACACAGTTTTCAACAGAAAACCCATTTGCTTTGATTGGACTTTTCTGTCCTCTGATGCACATACTTTAGTGCACCCACTTTCATTAGGGAACAGGGGGTCTGGGAAAGAGGGGCATGAGACCATACATATATTGAGCATCTACTGTCAGACATCTCACCAGCTCAGTGTGGATGAGAGAGAGATGTCAACACAGAACTGTAACCTAAAGATGCTATTTGTCTCTTTCATCTTCTTTTATCATTATGCTTACCATAAACATAAACTTTACTACTCACTTACCAGCTCATTTTGGAAAAGGGGTTAACACCTGAAAGAGTAGCTTCGCTTTGCCCAGTACCCTCCCCACCCTTTCTCTGTATCTTCCTTGTATTGTCCACACCTTTTTCAATGTCAGTCTACACATCAAACCCAGTAGACGGCTTCTATATTCTTGCTATTTTAAAGATTATTTCCTCAATTACTGCTAAAATAATTTCTCTTCTAATATCTTATCAGCTTCTAGCAGTTGCACTGGCTATTTTCACCAGCCCCTCTATATTCTGGGTACAAATAATGACATGAAATGAAACTTTCCACCATTTTCAGTTTTAACCATTATGACCTAGTGACTGCTCAAGTACGTACAATGTGTGCACAGCTAACACTTACCGGGCTTTTGCTGTGTGCTAGACACTACGTTGTAAATTTTAGAAGAACCCTTTCATTTAATACTTTCAACAATCCCGAGATTTCAGTAGTATTATTAACCTGGTTTACTAGTAAGGAAACTAGGGGTTAGAGTAGTTTAATCTCTTGTCCATATTCCACAATTAGTGCGAGGTGGCAGAAGGATTTGAACCTATGCTTCTAACTTGAAAGTACAGACATTTAACCTTTACACTATATTGAAGATAAAACTTTAATTGGACACAAATGTCATCTTCCTCAGAAGTTCTTAAACATGCAAATTCTAATAACATGAATTATAATTAGGATAACATTCAACCTGTGATTTCTCTGGTGACGGAATTTTCTTTTCACAGCTTTAATTGTGCAAATAGAGAACTTTATCCTGGCATTTGTACGGTTGATTTTACAATGTGATAATCCTAATGTTAAAATTTTCACACTGCTTACAAGTTGTTTGGTCAAATCTAAGTTGTGGAAAGTAAAAGTGAAAGAAATTATCACAAGGATAATCTATTTTCAACATATGACTACTGGGTATGACAACCTAGAACTTCTCAACGATTATATTTATGTTTGGTTTCAGATTAAACAGATGATTTTACCCAACACTCTATATCAGTGAATCTACTTTAAATATTTAGCTGTCACGGGGAGAAAACTATACCACATTTACAAAAGAATGGCCAGTGAATGGGTTAACAAATACGAGCATTAGAGCAAACAGGCTCTTCACTATAACCCTATCCACACAGTGTGACAACCTGACATCATCAGTCATTAGCAGACTCACCATGGCTTGTTCAAACAGTTCTCTCAGCTTCTGTTCAGATTCTCCAGATACTCCAGATACAATTTCTGTAGCAGCTACTTTCAGAATTGGAAGGTCAAGTTCCTATACACAAATATATAAAAGAATGACCAAATATTCAAATTATAACTTCCCTACTTTTTCCCTTATTCAATCCCTTTAAATTTCCTGAAGAATGTCATCTTTTTGTATTGGTCCAATGAAAAACATTATTTAAAAATCTATGGTTTTACTCAAACACGTTGCCTAGATACCTTCTGTTTTTACTTTACAGATGTCACTGTAAAAGATACTAAAACTCTCATTATCTCTTCTGAATAAAGGATCTTGAATCTCAAGAAATATGTTTCCCCCTACTTAGAGCTGAGCCAAAACAATTTTACCTGTTATTTATCTGCTGGAGAGGAAATAGCAGGGGTTGTGACACAGTTGTCTCCCTCACATTCTATTAGAATTTCTCCACCTCTGAACCCAGATTAAGTAGCCAGTTACTAATCAGAGGCAGGATCTTTAAGCAAAGGAGGAGAAACTACTGCTGTCCCACCCATCTAGATGGTAACAAGCCTGCCTAAATCTTACTCATTCTTCTGGCCATCTTGAAATTTCATTTCCGCAACCATATTTTTTTTTTGACCCCCTACCCCCAACTTTTAACTTGGGTATCCCAACAACCACACAGCATTTTTGCACTTCTTCTGTCTCCCACTTGTTACAATTGTAACTATGGAGACATTTATTTGCATAAATGACTGTTTAATGTCTGTCTCTCATATTAGAATGGAAAACTCCTTAAAGATAAAAACTGGGTTTGTTGTACTTATCACTGTATTTTGATGTCTGGCACATAGCAGTCACATAATAGATTTATTCAACAAATGAATAAATGAAGCAAATCCATCAAGTTCTCCTATAAGAATGATTTTCTTTCACAGAGCACTAATCTGTTAGTGATCAGTATAGAATGCTGTTCTCAAATTAAAGTTACTTGGACATTTTGCATTTTACTACCCAATACAGTTTCTGAAAAATCTGATGGGAGTAAATAAGTAAATAAGATTGCTGATTTTTTTATTTTGCCAATTAAGTACCTATTATCACCATTTTAGAAAGGATATTTTAACACTAAAATGTATAAAAACATGACTATGAATGAAAATTTTTAATAAATTTAGCTCTATGAAAAACAGTACAATCCTTAATTGTCTTACTTCACTACACTGGAGAACCACTGGCTTAAAGGGAAAGAGAAGTAACTAAAATATAAACTACATGTTAAAAAAATGGTTGTTTACAGCTATATGATTTTGCTTCCCACTCAACCCATGCCATATAAATAACTGGATACATTAAAAAAAATAGCATCTGACAAACAGCGGCATGTAAAAGGTAAAAAAATGAAGGCTCAGTTCTCTTGAAAATATCCAAGTCTAATTCAAGCTGACCAGAGAAAAAATACCGTGTTTCCCCCCAAATAGCTGGACCATCAGCTCTAATGCGTCTTTTGAAGCAAAAATTAATATAAGACCTGGTATTACGTTATATCATATTATATATTATATCAGGTCTTATATTAAAATAAGATTGCGTCTTATATTAATTTTTGCTCCCAAAGACGCATTAGAGCTGATGGTCTGGCTAGGTCTTATTTTGAGGGAAACACAGTAAAAACAAACAAATAACAACAAAAATAACAAAAACAACTAAGTGTCAGCAAACCTCACCCCAGCAATTGCATGTGCAAGTAATGTCTTCCCACAGCCTGGTGGTCCATGAAGAAGAACCCCACGAGGGGGTATGACGCCCAGGTGCTGGTACACCTCGGGGTGACGCATGTGTACAAGCATCTTGCAGACTTCCTAGCAGGGAATAAAGAGCAAAGATGTCTTTCCAGGCCCAAGAGAGAAAGAACAATGTGGAATGAAATGTCCTATTCTTTGGAGCAGCAAAATACAGGCTTTCAACTTACACCTGACTTTGAATCCTACTGTGTGACTTCAGCAATAACTGATCTGAGCTTCCCTTTCCTAAGTGGTAATAATATCTACCTTGCAGATATAATGAAAAGCAACTAGCATGGTAACTGGAATAGACACTAAGAATTACCACTTTTAAATAATATTACTTATAAAGCATGAGTTTTATGTACACTATAATTAAAGTGGTGACAACGACAAAGATATTATGCTTCTTTTATCCCTCAGTACCCTGAAAGGGTACAAGTCGGGTTTGCCTTTCTCACCATCCCAGTCCCCTTTTCTATACCCAGTTCCTATTAGAAACAGAGATAGGCTTGGTTTGCATAACTGATTAGCAATATACCCACTGGAGGTGAAATTCTGAATTTGAATAACCTTTAATGTTGTATCATTGCCTCCGACATCTTCAAACTTCACACTGGAGATCTGGAATTCTAGCCCCCTGGCTTTAGCTGGTAAACAAAAAAGTAGGTGAAAAGATTAGTGATTCAGTATAACTCAGAATTATATTTAATAATCCTTGTAAAATGTAAACAAAGATCCAGAAGATACCGAAATATTTCCCAATAAATGTCTCTGCACACAGAAGGTCCCCCAAGCAGACAGCTTGGAAAAGCAACCCCTCTCTCGAAGTAAACACAGCCTCCACCACCCTCAAACCTGCATCTCACCTTTTTCTTGCAGCACAGCTTCTATTTCTCCATCCACTTCCTGCAGATCTTCTTTCTTCCTTTTGTTTCTTTTGCTCTTTAAACTGCCTTTCCTTTTTCTATTACTCTCCAGAAGAGAAGACTCCTTTGAATCCTAGAAATTTAAATGTGCCATGCTTGAAATTATAATGCCAATTTTCTTAAAGATGGGCATTAGAAAATCCCTTCTTGCCCTAGCACTTTCACCTGGTAGTTATTCCCAACCTCTTTGCTCAAGGATGTCCTTCTTTCCCATAGTCTTAGAGCTCAGTTTATATGTCCCAACATTTGAAAACTTCCTTTCCAGATTCTTCTGGTTAGAATTAACCTCTTCCTCACATCCGTAGAACACTGAATTTGCAACTGTATTACAGCTTACCATAGTCTGCCTTGATTTGAGGGATTCATCTGTCTATGTCACTCTTTCTGAATCGTGAGCTTCTGGAGTCAGGACATTAACATCCATCTTTTATTTCTCACTGAGCCTTTCACATAGTTGGTGCTCATCTGATGTCTGGTGAATCACTAAATTAAATATGACCACAGAGCTGCTTTGACAGCCATAAAAATGCACAACTCAACCTAAGATTCAAGCTCTTTTCTTGACCTTGCCAACCATAATAATATTCTTTATTCTTTAACTAATATTCTTTAAAGGATGGAAGATGATTAAAGAAAAAAAGATATGGAAAAGGACCATTAATAATTCAAGAGGGGAAAGGTTTTGCCAATCAAAAGGCTTAGTTCTTGGAAACCACTTAAAGCAGCATTGTCCAAGAGAAATATAATGTGAGCCACATATGTAACTTTATATATTCTAATAGCCTCATCTACAAAACGAAAAAAGTGAAATTAATTTAATCTATTTAACCAAATATAATCAAAGCATTATCATTTCCCTAGTCAGTATATAAAAAATTATTGAGATGTTTTATATTGTTTTTTGTAGTAAGTCTTCAAAGACTGATGTATACTTTATGCTCATAGCACATTTCAATTCGGACACTCAATTTTCATGGGAAATACGTGATTTGTACTTTGCTTTCATAATATGCACAGCTGAAAAAGTAGATTCACTTAATCAAGTTGTTCCAAACATACTTAGAAATTTTCTAACAACTGAACTATTCGTTTCTAAATTTAAAATTCAGGTCCTCATTTGCACTAGCCACATTTCCAGTGCTCAACAGCCACATGTGGCTCACTAGCACTTACCACACTGGACAGTGAGCCCTGGAGCAAAAACAGCTACTTTCTTGTGGGACAGATTACTTTAAATCTCCTCTCATTCTGCCAGGCATTACAAAGAATCAGTTAAGAATGATGCCCAATGTGTTCACTTTGTGATTCAAGCTTCATTTTTCTCTATGTATAGTATATTTCAATTTAAAAAGGTTAAAAATATAGAGTGTCTACTTATTTTACACATTCTCATAATGCATCCGTTTATGTAGGACCCCTTAAGGTATTATCCTAGATGATAAGAAACATCGCTGTTTTAGCAGCTCTCTTCCCTTCTTCCTACAACTATCAACGTCCTTAATACATCCATCCCCCCAAGTAGTAATTCTTTAACTCTCACTAGTAAATGCACCTCAGAAAGTTCATTTGGCACTCATTCAACAAATTGACTACTACATGCTAGATGTATTTTAGCCAGGGACACATTATTAAACAAAACAAAGTCCCCACTCTCCTGGAATGGACATTCTAGTGGAGACAAAGAAAAAAAACCCAACTGAACAATTACACAGTAAGTCAGGTGGTTTTATGTGCTTTAAAAACAGAAAAAGCAGTGTTAGGAAACAGCATCCAATGATGTGTTGTTTTACATGTCAGGAAAGTCCTCTCTGCCAAGATTACAGTGAAAAGAGATGTGAAGAATGATGGAGGGAACCACAGGAATCTGGGGAGTGCTCCAGACAGAATCACTAGTGTAAATGGCCCAAGCGAGAGGGTGTTTAGTGTGTTCTGGAAACAGCAAGAGGCCACTGTGGCTGAAGCAAAGCTCAGAGGGTGAGGTGGAGGGTAGTATATGAGACTAAAGAAGCAGCAGGGCAGCCAGATCACACAGGACTTTACTGGCACCTGCAAGATCTTTGGTTTTAGGTGGAATGAAGCCACTGCAGGGTTTTTATTGTAACATGAGAATGACAATGGTCTGACTTAACTTGTACAAAGGTATCTATGTGTGAAGAATAAACTAGAGGAATAAGGATGGAAGCACACTCCAGCTGAAAGGTTATTTCAATAGTTAAGTGAGGAAGAGTAGAGGCAGAGACTAGGATGGAAATGATGGTGGCAGTGGGAAGTGATCAAATTTTACATGTATTTCCAAGTTCTTATGTCATCTACATAACACAAGAATCTGCTTGATATTACACTCAATGAAAAGGCTATAATGTACTCTAATTACATGGTGCTAAAATTTCACTACAAAAATACCTCTATCTCAGATATTGGCTTCTTATGATTACTTTTCTCATCCGATAGGTCCAAGAGAAAATTGTCTTTCTTTCCACCTGGAGTTTTGTCAATAAACCATCCTCCTTCAGAACCTCTGGCAGGGGTCTTCAAAGCAATGGAGCCTGTTTGGGAAGTTATCGGTGGTACTGAAATGGTGGTTTCTCTTTGCTCCATCTCTGGGGTACTTGAAACAGAATCAGGATTTCCTTTCCGATATAAGGAGAGCAGGGAAGTGTTCATTTGATTTGCTGCCTGGCAGAAACATGATTTTAGCATAAATTATTCAATAGGTACTCATGAAAGTTTGATTACCTATATTAATAAGTTTTCTACATTTCATTTTCAACAACTTCTCTCATAACACTTACAGTCAGAAAATACAGGTGTTCCAATAAGATGATTCACATTTACTATCCAAAAAGTTGTACCACATTAATGCACCAATTCATAATTGGCAATTAAATAAAACCAATTAAGAATGGCCGCTTTTTAAGGATACAACAGAAGCAAGTATGAAAATGAGTAGGTAGTCAATGAGTCACGACTTACCCATCAATTTAAAACTGGATCACATATAACTGAGTATCAACATGACTTTGTTAATCAATTCAAAAACTGAATTACCAATGAGGAAAACAAGAGTAAGTTACAAATAATTTGATATACTATTCCCATACTTCCCTTTAACCCAAGCCTGTTTATTGGCAATGCCAGCTCTTTGACAGAAAATATATCCTTTTCTCCTTTTACTATTAATTCCCCTTTCAATTCATGTCTGTCTTTATTTCAGGCAATGCTTTCCCCTTTTTCCCTGAATAGGCTACAAACAAAGTTACTGGAAGGATGGCTAACCCAAGACTTCGTCAGCACTGTACACAGGAAGTTTGCAATTATTTATTGATGAAGACATTCAAAGTCTCTTATTCTATTCCACATTATGTTTTTCTAAGGGTTCATAATCACTTAAAAAAAAATCAGAGTGGGTTCATTTAAATGACTAGCTTACCTGTGGATCTGGGTATTCTTCCATTTCTGAATCATCATCTGAATAGCTTTCAGTATACCTCAGTAAAAAGAGGAAAAGAAACATTTTAAAGGCTTTTCTCCCACATCCTAAAAAAATTACTACCCAAAACAAGAAAATATACTGAGGCAGAATATTATGGTTGCTTAGAGTTCAGGTTTTGGAATCGGAGAAATCTGGATTCAAAATCCAGCTTACTAGCTTTTATTTAACCCATGAGCCTCAGCTCCCGTATCTAAAATGGAGATAATAAATAATGTGTATCTCAGTGGATTATTAGAGAACAAAATGGGAGCTTGCAAAGTTGTTAGTACATAGTAAATGCTTATATAAATTGTTATCATTAGCCTAGCAATAAATAAAAGTAAAACGCAAATTCCCATCAGACCTAAGGGTCTCATTTAGGAATATCAGACACCAGGAGAGGAAATATTCCAGCAAGCCATAATTAAGCACTTTAAGTTGCAAATCCACAAATCAATATGACCAAGCCGAGTGACCAAATGTGACTCTTCCAAGTCTGTTCATGAGGAATAAA
Organism: Rhinolophus hipposideros; assembly: GCF_964194185.1. Classification (NCBI taxonomy): domain Eukaryota; kingdom Metazoa; phylum Chordata; class Mammalia; order Chiroptera; family Rhinolophidae; genus Rhinolophus; species Rhinolophus hipposideros. The sequence goes on from NC_138072.1 coordinate 13,096,969, forward strand.
GTTACAAAGAGTTTTTCATATAATACAGCAAAAAACGAGTATAAATCCTAATAACTATAAATTGAGAATATAGTCTCAGTTCATTCTAACCAAGAGTTGATACAGAATAGCTTCAAGTAACTATAGGACTCTGCTCCAATTTAATATAGTTTTTTTAAGAAAATAATTAAATAAGAAAAGGGCTTTCCCTATGTAACAAGGTTTACATGAATGCTATCACCCACCTTTATTAGTAAGCCATGAGTTCTTCTGTTCATTAAATTCAATTAATATAACTTGGGGCATTTCTTTTCAATGTCAAGGTAGATTATTCAACTATTTGAAAAAAAATTGTTTTTCCCTACAAACAAAATTAATTGTAAATGGATTCAAGAGTTAAATGTAATACTATAGAACAAGAAAAAAGTATAGGTAATTATTCTATATACTTTTGTGATAGAGGTCTTTCAAAGCATAGCACATAAACCATAAAGGCAAAGATTGATAGACCTGACTAGGTAAAGACGCAGAACTTCTCTAATCAAAACACATTATAGGGCGTGGCCAGTTAGCTCAGTTGGTTAGAGCATAGTGCTGATAACACCAAGGTTGCTGGTTCGATTCCCCACAGGGGCCACTGTGAGCTGTGCCCTCCTTAAAAAAAAAAAAAAAAAAAGACATTATAAACAAAAATAAAGACCAATGGAAAAATGGGACATGTATTTGCAATATATTAAAAAAATGCTATTTTATACAAAAAGTTTTGACAACTAATAGAGAAAATTCAAATACCTCTCAAATTAAAGACAAAACCCATAAGCAAGCAATTCACAAAGGAAACATAAAACATCAAAAAAAATGTAACCTTCCTAGTTATTAAAAAATCACGAGTAAAAACAAAATAGATCAATTTTTGCCTATGAAACTGGCAAAGATGAAATAATAGTATAATTAGGTTTGCCAGGGTACAGAGAAGTACACTCTTTATACAAAGCTGTTGGAGTATAAATCGAGGTGATGTTTTTTGGACTCAAAAATATAAATCTCTCTGACCCCAGAAGAAACACCACTAAAGGATTTTAACATAAAAAAAGAAAGAAATGTGTACAAAGATATATGCACTGAAAGATTATTAGTTACACATACAATAGTGCAAAACTGGAAACAACCAAATGTTCATGAGTATGGAGCTAGTTAAGAAAATTATAGTAAATCTAAATAAAAAAGAAGCAGCTCTAAAGAATGTAAAGGAGCTATCATCACAAATCCTACAGACATTAAAAGGAAAATAAGAAAGTATTTTCAAAACTTTATGCCAACAAATTTTATACCTTAGATGAAATGAAAACATTTCTTTAAAAGTACAATTTACCAAATTGACTTAAGAAGAAGAAAATAGGAAGATCCCTATATCTAGCAAAATTAAATGTTATCAAAATCCTTTCCAAAAAGAAGACTCCACGCCTAGATGAAATCTGGGTGAATTCTAACAAACATTCAAGAAAGAAATAACACTAACGTTTCACAAACTTTTTTGTAAATTGCAGACTAACGAATACTTTCAAATAATATTATGAGGCTAGTATAACCTTAATACCAAAACCTGACAAAGACATTGCAAAAAAAAGAAAAAATTCTGACCAATATGAATATAGACATAAACACACACACAAAAAGATTAGCAAATAGAATTCAACAATATATAGAAAGGATAATATCTCAGGACCAAGCAGGGTTTATCCCAGGATAGAAAGACTGGCTTAACACTCAATAATTAATTTAATTCATCAAATTAATAAAGGGAAAAAGCCATAATAAAATCTGTTTTCAATAAGTGCACAAAAAGCATTTGACAAATGTAATGCCTATTCATGATAAAAACTCTCAGCAAACTAGTATTATTAGGAAACTTCCTTAATCTGATAAACGGCATCTATAAAAAACAACTCACAGCTAACATCCTACTTATGGTGAAAGTCTATCTAAAATTAAAGACTAACCATACCAAGTGTTGGTAGTCTGTGGAATGAGTGGAAATCTTACATACTGCTGATGTAAAGGTTAAATGGTACAAACAATCTGGACAACTGTTTGGTAGTTTCTTTTACAGTTAAATATGCAGTTACCATGACTCAGCTATTCTACTCCTAGATATTTACTAAAGAAATGAAAACATGCTCTACTTAAAGTCTTAGATATAAGTTTTCACAGCAGCTTTCTTTGTGATAGCCCAACAGTGCAAACAACTCAACTGTCCATCAATAGATAAATAATTAAAAACACCATGGTATATCCATACATACTCAGCCATAAAAAGCAATCAATTACTGATACACACAACACTGATAAATCTCAAAATCATCATTATGCTAAGTGAAAGAATCCAGATTTTAAAAGCATACACTGTATGATTCCATTTATGTAAAATTCTTGAAATGTGAACATATAGTGACAGAAAGCAAATCAATGGCTGTCTGGGAATAGGGGAGGAGGAAGAAATAAAATGCAAAGGAGTACAAGAAAACTTGTGGGGTTGATGGAAATGTTCAGTATCTTGTTTATGGTGACAGATTAATGAGCATATACGTGTCAAAACTCAGCAGATTACACATTTTCAAAATGGACAGTTTATTGTATGTCAATTATCCTGCAATAAAGTTATAAAAAACTAGATAATATTTCTTAACAACAAAATTAATTGGCATCTTTTTATGTGTCTGGCAGAAGAAAACAAAGATAATGAGACAGTTCTGTTGGTAATGCAAACAAGTAAACAAATAATCTCAACGCCATATATGATAAGCATTATCATATATAGCTATAATGAGGAGTTAAGGAAACACTAAGAAAGGAGTTAAGACAGTCTGACAAATGCAATAACACAGCCTTTTGAAGGCTGATGATTGAAGGCTGAGTGGGAGTTCATGAATGAGAAGTGAACACTCCAGCTACAGAAACTACCTATACAAAGGCACAAAGAAACAATCGGACCTCTGTGGATAAAAGTGAGCATTCAGTATGTCTGAAGTTAAGGACTGGAGAAGTTTGGTAAGCCTTATGCAGGACCGCAATGGCAATGAAGAGACACTGCAAGTTTTACAAGTAGGTGTCGTGTTAGGGAAAAACCCTTCATTTTGTAATTCTTACTCGTTATCCTCTTCACCTTGTCTTGTTCTTTTCGCCAGATGCTCATCTTCATATTCTGTTAGATCCTTGAGTTCTTTCTCACTAGTAATTATGCTAAGTACTGAAGCAAAAAGAAAAAGGCCATGAGCTAAAACAATTCTTTCTATAACTTTCATTATTGAGCTCTAACACTAAAAGACTCACCTTTTTCTACCTGAATCCTAAAAGCATTTCTTTTTCTTCGACCATAGTCTACACTGAAAAACAACAGAAGTTTAGTACTGTAGTCACCTCCAATATTTTCCCATTCAGCTCAATTTAAATTGATCACTTAAATATGCATGAATATATAATTAGGTCACTGCAATCATACTGACCATAAGCCTATGCTCAAGCAACTTTGGCATTTGTATTTTTACTAGTGCAATTTTTCTTGATTAGAAATGAGATTATAGCATCAGAAACAATGTCTGCTTGTACCGAAGGGGAAAGAGATGGATGAAATGAAAGAAGGCTGCCGGACTTTTGGGATTCTACGGGACAGGCCCAAAGAGCTATTCAGCTATGAACATGAATTACTGCGAAAAGAAAAGGGAAGAATGACTGTGAAGGAGGCTGAGGTTGGCAGGGCTGCCACTGCTACCACAGGCCCAGGGGGCACAGGCCTGGGGAGTGGCACTGTCTCCTCCTCAGTTCCAAAGGGCAGGGCAGCCATCCTAGTGAGCCCACAGGGCAGGTCACTGAGCCAAAGATTATTCTTGAAGTCTAGTGGAATTTGCCCTGCTAGGTTTCAGACTTGCTTTAGACCATGACCCCTCTCTTATTTCCGATTTTCCCTTTTAGAATGAGAATGCCTATCCTATGCCTGTCTCACCATTGTAATTTGGAAGCAGGTAACTTGTCTGGTTTCACAGGTTTGCAGCTGGAGAGGAATTCTGCCTCAGGATGAATCATACCTCCAGTTACACCCATATCTGAGTTAGATGAGATTTAGATGAAATTTTGGATTTAGCGTTGACACTGAAATGGGTTAACACTTCTGGAGCTGCTAGGATAAAGTGAGTGTATTTGTAAGTGAGAAGAACATGAGTTTGGGGGAACAAGAAGGCAGAATGTTATGAGCTGAATTGCGTCCTCCAAAATGCATATGTTGAAGTCCTAACCCTTAGTACCTCAGAATGTGACTGTATTTAGAGACAGGACTGTATTTAGATAAGGATGTAACTGAGGTAAAATGAGGTCATATGGGTGGGCTCTAATCCAGTATGACTAGTTAGGGTACAGACACCCAGAGAGGAAAGACCATGTGAAGAAGACACAGGGAGAAGACAGCCATCTATAAGCCAAGGAGAGACCTCGAAAGAAACCAATCCTGCCTTGATCTTGGACTTCTAGGCTCCACAACTATGAGGAACTAAATTTATGTTGTTGAAGCCACCAGTCTGTGGTACTTTGTTATAATAGTGCTCGCAAACTAATATGCAGTCTAAGGGGAAGAAAACAGAGACACTGAAATAGACCATGAAGGGCTAATGAATGAAACAAGGTATCAGAAGAGGTGGGATGAGAAGCTCAAGAAAAGAATTTCATTTTTAGTGGGAAGACTAAATGAAGTGACGCATTTTTAGATAGAGAGTCATGAAGCTGAGGGAGATCATACCTGATGGTTTTAATTTTTAAAGAAGCAGGAAAAGAAGTAATATTCCTGACCGGACTATAAGGTACTGAAAGATAAGACATAGCTATTCTTTCCCCTTATAACAAGGACAGCTCTTTGCATATAACAGGTGCTGGATAAATGTTTGTATAATTGAATTGCATTCTGAATTTAGGGACTGGTGAACTAATGCCAGCAGCTATTTATCCAAAGGGAAATTTAGGGAGGATGGAAACTTTAAAAACGGTACGAAAAAAACCCAAGAATCTAGAGACTACATTTCTTTACCTGTACATTCTTTGTAAATCAGATGCTAAGACTCCGGTGTCCACATATTTGCCACATCTGTTACTGGTGAGATACTAAAACAGAAAACGTGATAAATATTTTGATATTTCAATACTTCCGATATTTCCGATATTTCAAACTCCGTGATTTTAATTGACAAATAAGAGATTGAGTTATTCAAACATGTTATACAGATGCTCCTAGATTTACAACAGTGTTATGTTCTGATAAACCCACTGTTAAGTTGAAAATGTTAAGTCAAAAATTCATTTAATACACCAAGCCTACTCAACATCATAGCTGAGCATAGCATACCTTAAATGTGCTCGGAAGACTCATATTAGCCTACAGTTGGGCAAAATCACCTAACACAATGAATACACTGCAGAGTATCTGCTGTTTACCCTCGTGATCACGTGGCTGACTGGCAGCTCTGGCTCACTGCCACTGCCCAGCATCACAAGAGAGTATCTTACAGCATATCCCTAGCCCGAGAAAAGATTACAATTGAAAATTCAAAGTATAGTTTCTACTGAATGCGTATCACTTTCACGCTATCATTGACATCGGAAAATCTTAAGTCAGGGACGGTCTGCCTTTAATGTAAACTCTTCATTCATAGAGCACACCAGAAACATAAATAAAAATCACCAAATAATTATCAATTCTGGAATCGGAGAATTTAATAATTATTAATCACTATGACAATACAAAAACAACAACTAGAATAGCAGCTATAAGATAGTGAGAGCTTACTATATTCTAGGTTCCCAAACACCCCAAAACAAAGCACTAAACTCCCAAGGGGACCAAGAGATATTTTAAATTTGAGGGAACACAGTAATATTTGACATCTGCCCAACACTGCAGGAAGTACAACCTGAGATAATTCATGGTTTCAATACTAAACCACCTTTTGATGAGGTCACATTTTTTGCAAAACTGGGTTTTCACCAGTTGTTGTAATAAAAAGAAAATCCTTTGTAAAAATCAATGTGGAATAGGATGTGAATGGCACTGTCAATCTGTAAGGTCTGAGAAGTTGTAGTGTGTAAGAGGTACACAAATCCTACTAGTAAGGAATTGTGGTTTTTTAAGAATGGAATACAAGTACATTTATTTTTCTCTGATTTTTATATATTACTTTTGAAAAACTACTCAGTTACTTGAACTAAATAGTTACTAAGTTGGTTGAATCTAACTACTTAATAAATAGACCTCTTGAGTATTACTTTTTGGCCTAGGCACACTATGGAAAAATTACTGACAAACTAAGAGCCCTGTGAACCTGTTCTAAGGGCCCTTTCCACATTGTCTCTTTTATTATTTTTCCTTCCAGTTTAGGACTTTTAATTTGTCCCCAAGTTGCTGAAGTGAAGCTTTGTCTCTGTTAGTACTCATCATCCTACGACGTAGATGTAGGTAGGCTTTAAAAAGTTAATTACTTGCCCAGAAGCACATACGAGTAAGTTATTGGGCCAAGTTTCAAACCTGGCATGTCTAACTATCAACTTCCATGTTTCAGTATGTGTTAGTTATCCAGTTCCCCGCCCCCTTGACAGAGCAATTTCTTCTCAAGAATCCCTGTATAAATGCCTCTGCATAAATGCCTCCAGTGGAGGCTAGGTATCCAAAGCCGGACTGTTACACTCAACCTTCCCCTTCTCTGGAGTCGTACAGCATGACATCATTTACCACAGTTAATTTTGACTTATATATATTTGTATATATCTCATACCCACTGCAAGTCAAAAAGCTCCTTTGTGGTGACAGAAATGAAACCTCTCCGATATATGGTGATGGAAAGAGAACTGACTCTGGGTGGTGAACACACAATGGGATTTATAGATGATGTAATACAGAATTGTACACCTGAAATCTATGTAACTTTACTAATAATTGTCACCCCAATAAACTTTAATTTAAAAAAAAGAAGGAAAAAGGGACATGAAACCACTTTAATCTGCTAAGTTTTGGGGGTAATTTGTAAGCAGCAAGAGATAACTAATATGCTAGTTAAAAGGAGGCAAACGTTCCACTTGTGGAAGATGCCTGAAATATACCACGAAGTGAAAAAAAAAAGCAAGCAGAATAGATGCAGATGTACCCATCTATGTGATTTTTTTAAAAGTGAATACACATGTGAGTACATATACGCATACAAAGTTTTAAGAAAGATGTAATATGTAGATACCTCTGAAGAAGTGGAGTAGAGACGAAAGGAATTCTTTCTTTTCATTTTATGCCCTCTGTTCCTTTTATGTTAAACCACAAGAACCCATTACTTTTACACTGAACCAGAGTAAAAGCAATAGAGGAAATCCACTAACGTCAAAGGCTGAGAGCAGTCAAGTGTGGCGAGAACTGACAAGAAGCCACTGGATTCAGCCATTCGTAGTCACTGCTTAGAGACCTGAATAAAGGGAAGAAGCTGTGGGAACATCAGAGGAAGAATAATTCAGCGAGAGTGAACTGCAAGAGCAAAAGTCCTGAGCTTGGCATGTTTTGAAAAGGTCTGTGTGGTTGGGACAGTGCACACAAGGCAGAGAAAAAAAGAAAAAAAAAAAAAAACCAGAAAGACACAAAAGTAGACGGGGCCAAAACAGGTAGGGCTTTTTAGGGTTGGGTTTTACTCCAGATGTCTTGAGAAGCCACTGACCGGTGTTGGGCAGGGCCCTGGCAAACTCCAATTTCCCCTTTAAAAGGATCTCCCTGGGGAACAGACTTTAGGTAAAATTAGAGTCAGAGACATAAGTTCGGAGGCTATGGCAATAGTCTAATAAATAAAGAGATGGCAGTTGGGACTAGGACAGCTGGAGAAGTAGAGGGTAAAAAGTGGTTGGGTATGGAGTCTATTTTGAGAGTAAAGCCAGATGGGTTGCAATTCATGGGTTGCAGGAAGCAGACGAAAGGAGTCAGAATGACTCTTAACGGCTTTTGGCTTTAACAAATGGATGGACGGCGAGGTTATTTATTGACACAGAGAGCACTCAGGAAGACAGATGTGGAGGAGACTACGCTGCGTTCAGTTTGCAGACGTTCAGCGGAAGCACCGACCAGGCACTCCAGAGACGCTGAGTGGGCAGGTGGCTACATCAATCTGGAATTCAAGACGAAATAAGCACTGGAGAGACAAATCTAGAAATCACGACTATATAGTATTTCGAGGCATTAGCCTGGACGAGACCCCTTCGTGTGACTATCCACCAGGGAGAGAAGGGTACGAGGCTAAAGAGCGGCTCAGAGCAGATGGGGCTCAGGGCCCTTCCAACAGCTAACTACCGGCAGGAAGCGACGGTCCCCAAAAGGAGACTGTTCAGCGGCAGGTGACGTAAAAGGAAAATAAAGAAACGTCTATGCAGCTGCCAACGTCTAACGCAAAGACAAAAACTCTCCTCCTACATAAGACTGCCGGCGGACGGTCCCATCCCGAGCCATTTACCGCACTGCTTGATGAAAAGGAAGAAAGCGCAGGTCAAGTGCTCGGGGACAAGTCGGAGCCCCGCTACCTGTTTTCACTGTGTCCCCAGCGGACCCCTGGGGACCGGGACTCAACGTACCCCTCGTGAGCCCCGAGGCGCCCCGTCCACGCGGGCGTTTGCGCCCCTTGCGTCCTACCCTCACGAGACAGGACGTGGCCGTGGGTACGTCCACTCTCCTCACGGGTCAGCGCTGCGGCCCCCACGCTGCACCCCCCCCCCCCACGGTCCCGCGCTCCCCGACACTCCGCCCCCCAGTGGGGAGGGAAGGCCGCGAACCACCTGCCGACGAGCACCGTTGTCAACAGGTCCACGCCCGAACCCACACGTGGGGTGCGACGTGGGAGCCGCGCTAAGACAGTGCCCTTGGGCGGCGAACGAGGCCCGGACACACCTGCGTGACTCGCTGCTTCAGCGTCTTATCCACGAACCCCGAAGGTCTGGGCTTCATCCCGCCGGCCTGCGCTGCCACGGCCCGGGGACCGGGGGCCTCCCCGAGGCTGCCCGCGGCGATCGCCGGGCCGCACGCGGCCGAGATGCGTCCCACCCGCGACGGCCCACACCGTTCCCGCGGCGCGTTGGTACCGCGAGTGAGGTACCAAAAAAAAAAAAAACCACCGAGCACGAGGAGCAGACTTGAAAGCACCAGGGAGTTTCTAGGAGTCTTCCTTTGCAGGCTCGGCCAACAGGCCCTGCATGACAAGGCCCCCTTTGAACAAGCCCAACTTTATTGTTCCCGACTGTGCGGACACGTGCGTGCGAAGCTGCGGGGAGGTTGCTGCGGGGGCTCTGTCACCGGTGGTCTGTTGGTAAACGTGCTGTCGGTTTTTCTTATTCCAGCCTTTCCAGCCACACCCCCATTCGGATGCAAAGTCAGTCTTGGCCTAGAATCTTAACAAAACCCAAAGCTGTAGATTCCCGGGACGGTTAAAGCTGGGTGAAAACACATCGCCACCCCGCTGCTTGCTTTCCCTTCTAATTACCCAGGATCTTGAGGTCGTCCTAGGAGCTGGGTGTCAAAAGACAAGGAAAGACTGGTTTATCCAGATAACTAAACCGTCTGTTGCATTTGGAAATCATTTGATCTTGTGCCATTTTCGACAGGTGATTTGTGGAGTACATTCAGTCCAGCCTACATCTTGGCCTAGAAACTGCCCATAATTTTATTAAACATGTGTTTGACCCCAAGAAGTGTATTGTGCAGTTAAGGAAACACTTGTCATTAAGAGACAATTGTCATTAATCAAAAAAAAAAAAAAAAAAAAAGGAAAAAAGGAAAAAGTTACCGGCTTTAGTTTCTGTTTGCTTGCTTGTTTTGTGTTTTCAATATTCTTATTTGAGGTCTTACTTGATTTGTGACAATATTAGGTGCAGCCTAAGTACTGTATGGAGGTGTGAAGAGGGGAGGAGAGGAGAGATGGAATTAAGAGAAGGTGGTGAGATGTGAACAGGTGACTATCTTCTTGCTCAGCATACTGCTGACTTATTTTCAATTTAGAGTTCAGATTGTATCACTGCTCTTTTCAATGGGTCTTATCTGAACATTGAATAGAGTATAAATTCTCACTCTGATATTCAAAACATTGGTCAGCTTGGCTCCAACTTCATCTACTTGTTCACTATATATGCACCCTGCCTTTAGTTACATGGCATTGCTGGCATTTACTCAGTTAATGAGTATTTACGGAAGGCTTACTATTTCACAGGCACTGGGTACAGCTATGAAGAAACAGGGAAGATTCCTGCTTCCGTGGGGCTTACAGTTCTACTGAAAGGTAATGATAATCAAATAAATTATAGGCGGCGCTTTGCTTCCACTGACATTTCCTCTTGTGTACAATGCCCTTCCCAGCCAGAATCTTCACTAATCATCTGCCTTGCAGCCTTTCCTAATAATTCCCTTTGTCAAAATCTCCACCCATCGAACCCTCCTTTCATTCATTCAACAAGTAGTATTTATTGAATGCCTACCAGTTTCATTCCCTGCCCTGCCCTTGGGTCTTGTGGGGAAAGGCGAAAGAATTATAATTGTAACTTTTTATAACATCTTTTTTTATTAGATTACGTATTTATGCACTTAATTATATTTAACTTTAGCAAAGATTCCCTATAGCAAATAGCACAAATATAGTTGATGCCCAGTAACTTTTTAAATGAAATGTAATGCCATGCATGCCAAATGTCCTCCAAAGAATGAAAATGGGTCGAAGGGCCAGCAGCATCACAATATACACCAAGCAGCATCGTTTATTAGTCTATAATTTGTCATAGAATACTATTCTACATTTAGGGTTGGCTTCATGGGGGTGCAGTCTGTGCAGTTGCAAAGGGCTTTGCGCTCAGAGGGCCCCACACATGGGTTGATGTGCTGCTGTTGCCATCTTGAAATTCTTAATAGTACTTTTTGAACAAGTTGCCCCTTATTTTAATTTTGCATTGGGCCCTGCAAATTATGTAACCCATACAGACGTGAAGTACTTTAGAATGGCACCATTTTTAAGGGCAAGGGGTGTGTTTTGTACCTCTTGACTGTATCAGGTGCCGTAGGCCATAATTGTTAATACTAGATACCAATATTGATCTGCTTGACCATTTTTCCATTGGTTATTTCCAGGAATTATTGCTCTGACAACAATTTTACATTAGTGTAAAGTTTTTAGTGTTCACATTTTACAGTACCACACATCTAAACCAAAAATATTACTGAATAGTAACCTGAGTGCATATACATCTCAAGAACTTCCTGCAGCAATAAAAATGTCCTCCATTCTTTAATGGTGCAACCCCACCTAGTGGCAGTGGCACATTTCACCTTCTGTTCCTCACGCTTTGCCCTTCCAAACTTTGTATCTCACTACCCTTTTGTCCAATTGTGCTTCATAGGTAGGGTGACCTCTGTCCTGATTTACTCAGGACAATCCCAATTTTTGCTTCTTGATCCAGCGTCGTTATTAATAGTATCCTCTTTGTGGAAATCAATGAAAATGATCTAAACGAGCATAGGCAGGGACTATTCGGAGCTCGCAATGGCAAGGGAGTCAGCCACCATCGCTTGCATTTTAGCACAGACTCAAAGACAAGCAGAGAAATGGGAAAGCTTCATACCTAAACAAGGGAAGGCTTCGGGTATGCCCTGAATTGCAGGCTGTTGGCATGAGGGGGCTGTAGGTGGGCTAACCGGAAGCAGGGTATCCATGAGACTAGTTAGGGGAGCATATTTGGCTTTCTCTGGTTGGTTCTAAGTTGGAAGAACAAGGACAAAAGTTAGGGACCTCTGTCAGTTGTTAATGGAGTCCTGGCCATGTAGGGCCAGTTGTTACAGTGTTTCTTGTGTGGCTTCCCGGATTGTTTGCTGGAGATCGGTGAGTGGTCTGACTTCCTGTAGCATTGGTCTGACTGGTAGATAGCAGACTGGCTTCCTGGGCTGGTTGCTGCAGACTGTAGGGAAGAGTTCTGCTTTGGTGTATGTAATCTGGGCATTGCTCATTTGCATATTCAGCTTCTCACCTTTGTCTCTTAAAAAGGTTCCAGTTTGGGTAATAAGTTACATAGTCACACTGTGTAAAATAGGAACATGGAGAGAAAGGTGAGTGTCTGTATGGCAGAGTTTCCTTACTGAGGTTCAAAAGGGAGTTTTCCTGCTACCTAGGAGCTGGCGACTGAGTCTATGTCCATGTTTTCTGAAGTTAAGAAAAAAGAATCTTTGGTTTATTTTATCGGGTAAAGGCTAATAATTCAGCTTTCTAATCAAGTTTGTCTTCCTTAGAGGTGATTGCCTCATTCATGTCCCTAATCTTGAATAGAATGAAAAAAATATATTGATCTGATGTTTTATGCATTCAGTCTACAAATGTTTATTGTATACTACATGCCAGTTACTATGCTAAAGTCAGAGGATACAGTGGTGTTTAAACAGATATGGTCTTGGAACTTACCTTCTAGTGAGAGGGACAGGCAATGGACTGGCAAAACAATAAATACATAATTGCAATAATGAGAAAGAATGAGGATGTCATAGCCCTCAAAAGAGCATCTTTCATACGGAAGGTGTTCAGTGAATAATAGCTAAGTAAATGAATAAAGTGAATAATCCGGGGACTGTGATAGAGAATAACAAAGAGAGCCTATCTCCATCTGAGTAGTCAGGGAAAGACTTTCTGAGAACGTGATATGTAAGGATTTTAAGGATAACAGGAACTGGTCGTACTGGAAGAGAGTTTTAGGAAGAGAGAAAGTGTACGCAGAAAAGAAGTTGAACTTTTCTGGGAACAGAAAGAGAAAAATACACTTTCTTGTTGAAATCACCATTATTTGAGGTTTCTATTATTTACAACCAACATTAATTTGAGTGAGCATAAGTTATTTGAAGGAATTTTAGAAGTCAAGTCTAAGATTAATGTTAAAAAACAAATGGCCAAGAAGAGACAAAGATTCTTGAATAAGAAGTCAGTATCATCATTCTTTTTTTAAAAAAACTCGATCAAGGTATCATTTATCTATAATAAAATGTATTCTTTTTAGGTGTATAATTCGATTACTTTTTATATTGAGGTAAAATTTACATAACAAAATTCACCATTTTATCCATTTTACAGTATAAAATTCAGTGGCTTTTAGTACATTTACAAGTGTTATGAAAATATCACCACTATACAGTTTGAAAACATATTAATCAGCCGCAAAGGAAACCCCATGCCCATTAAGCTGTCACTCACAATTCCCCCCTTTTTCCAGGCCCTGGGTAACACTGAGCTACTTTTTGTCTCTATGGTTTTGCCTATTATAGACATTTCATATGAATGGAATTATACAAGATGTGGCCTTCTGTGTTTGGCTTCTTTCCCTTAGCGTAGTTTGTTTCCAAGATTTATCCAGTTGTAGCACTTATTGGTATTTCACTCCTGTTTATGGTTGAATAATATTCCATTGTATGGATATATTACATTTTACTTATCAGTTCATCAGTTGATTGACATTAGGATGATTTCCTCTTTTTGGCTCTTAAGAATAAGGCTACTGTGAATATTTGTGTGCAAGTTTTTCTGTGAATACGATTTCAGTTCTTTGGTATATACCTAAGAGTGGGATTGCTGGGTCATGTTACCACGTTTAACTTTCTGAAGAACAACCAAGCTGTTTTCCACAGCAGCTGTGCCGTTTTACATTCCCACCAGCAATGTGTGAAGGTTCCAGTTTTCCTCTGTTCTCCCCAAGACTTATGTTTTGTCTTTTTGTTTTTTTTAATTACAGCCATCCTAGTGGGTGTGAAATAGAATCTCATTGTGATTTTGATTTACATTTCCTTACAATTAATGTCTTAAAGATTTCCTTGGGAATTATAATTAACAATTTATAACAATCTAGTTTGAATTAATATCAACTTAGTTTATACAAAAACTTTGTTACTATATGTTATATATAGGTTTGTCTCTCTCATTACATTGTTATTATCTCATTTTACATATTTATATGTTGTGTCTATCAACAGATTTATATTTATAGTTTTATGTGTTAATAGTTGTATTTCATTTTATTTTTTTGAAATGTAATTGACATATAGCATTATATTAGTTTCAGGATTACAGCATAATGATTTGATGTTTGTATATATTGTGAAATGATCACCACAGTAAGTCTAATTAATATCCACAATCATTGTGGTTTTGAGTTGCCTTTCTCTAACGATTAATGATGTTGAGCACCCTTTCCTGTGCTGGTTGGCTTTTTGCATATCTTCTTTGGCGAAATGTCTATTCGAGTATTTGCCCATTTCGTAATTAGGTTATTTGGGGATTTTTTTTGGGGGGGTTGTTGAATTGTAAGAGATTTTGTATATATTCTGGATGTTAATCTCTTATCAGACATATGATTTCAAATATTTTCTCCCATTCCATTGGTTACCTTTTTACTGTTAATTGTTTCCCTTGATGCACAGAAGTTTTTAAGTTTGATGTAGTCTATTTTTGTTTTTGTGGCCAGTACTTTTTTTGTGTGTCATATATAAGAAATCACTGCCAAATCCAATATCATGAAACTTTCCTATATTTTTTTTAAGGAGTTTTACAGTTTTGTTCTTAATAAAATCTGAACTAATTTTAATAAAATTTCTCCTTATAGTCAGTATGGGTCATTTTTTTGTCAAACATAATCTAAGGCATAGCTGGCTAGGCATGTAATGAAGACAGTGTGATGAGTGCTAGAGGTATGTACAAGGTGCAGTGGGAGTGTAACGATAGCTGGTTTATAAATAATCTTTTAACAGTCCATCTAGCTTTAACCTATGAACCCTTTATGATCCCATGAACCTATGCTGTGTGTGTCAGACAAATCCAGTTGGTTTTTCCTTCTTACTAATTCCCCTATTCATCCTCTTCTCTCCTATGAGGTCTCCTTGCAGACAAACTTGTCTCCCTTTCATACATTCAGTGCACCAAACAGAAGGATATTTTAAAAATGTAAATCAGATCAAGGTACATTTATACTTAAACTTTCCAGTGGTTTATCATCATATTACAATAAAAGTCAGACTCCTTACTAGGGGTCCACAGGCCCTTGTGGCCTTGCCCTGCCCACCTCAGACCTCCTCCTCAAACTCTCTCACTCTTATTCATTGTACTTCAGCCACATGGTTCTTTTTCTCTGTTCCTTAAACACACCAAGTTTCTATGAGCAGTTGGGTCTTTGCAATCACTGTTCCCACTGTCCGAAACACTCTGCCTGCAAATCTTCATGTAGCTATTTAGATTTCAGCTTAAATGTCTGTTCCAGCCTGGCCTTTTCTGATCCCTCAGTCTCCAAATGTTTCCTTCTGCAAAGTACTTAAACTACCTGTCATTAATAGATTTATTATTATTATTATTATTTAGTGTCTTGTCTCCTTCACTGTAATGTAAACTACAGGAATACAGGGACCTTTTTCTCTACATCGTGCGTCTCTAAGGTCCAGCATCTACCATATACTAGCTGCTCAGAAAATATTGGTTGAATGAATGAATGTATGATTCTGATATAATTTTCTTATTGAGCTTATAACCCTTTGAAATAATCTTTCTTTCTGTATTTAGTTGCTATTTTGTTGCCTATTCCTCTCACCCACCCAGTGAGAGCAGCCTCTTGTCTGCCTTGTTTATTTCTGTATCTCTGGAGTCTAGAGCACTTCTTGGCGTATAGCAGAGGTAGAGTCAGTAATATATATTAAATGAATGGATGAGTAAGACAGCGTGTTGAATTTAAAAAGATCTTAAAATCTACAGTGGAGAGTAACGTTGCTGTAACAGAGAACAAGCAAGAGATTATGAAATTTCTGGAGAAACTGATCTGGAAGGGCGAGTCTCAACTGTTAAGACAGGGGTGTTGAGGTTAGATTTGTGCTTTGGGGTGAAAACCTCTTACGGTTCCTAAATCGGGATCCAGTGGGTCCAGTGCTGAATCTAGAGAAAAGTTCGCACATGGCAAAGAAACTGGGTATCCAGCAGATTGCAAGCGTTCAGTAAATACTTGTTTGTCACAATTTCTGAAAGTAATCAGATGTAGAGTAGAGGCCTTGAGCACCTCTTGGATAGGTATTCGTACTGATGAACTACATTTCCCAGCATGCATCAGCATCACGGCGGCCGAATTTTTTAAAGAGTGGACTACAACCCCCAGCATGCCGTGCCTCCGCGGAGCGGACCACACGGCCGAGTAAGCTGGGGTGAGGGCCTATCAGGGTCGGGGCGGGTTGGGGCACTCGAGCCGGTTTGACGGAGGAGCGGCGGCGCTGGAGGATGGAGGCGGTGGTGTTCGTCTTCTCTCTCCTCGACTGTTGCGCGCTCATCTTCCTCTCTGTGTACTTCGTATCCTTGTCTGAAGCGGGCGGAGGCCGCCCTGGGGCCGGTCGCCGGAGGGACGGGGCTGGGGCGGGGGCGGGGGCTGGGCCCGGGTGGGGACCGGGGCAGGTGCGTGGGAGCGAGGGCGGCGGCCGGCGCCGGGACCCTGGCGGCGGCCGGCGCCGGGACCGCGGCGAGCCCGGGCGGGAGGAGCGCCCCAGCGCCCTGCTGTGCCGCGCGAGCCCCGCCCAGGCTGCTGGCCGCCCCTCACCCGGGTCCGAGCGGGCCTGCCCGGCGCTGCCGGCCTGCCCACCGCGCTCGCCCGCCATGCCCGGGCTCGGCCCGCGATGCCCGGCGCAGGCTCTTGGCCTCCCTTGTGCTCAGGGGAGAGGGGTCGGTGTGTCTCCCTTTGGGCTCGAGAGAGAACGAGGGTCGCGGTGTTTCTTGGAGACGCCCTGGGCCGACCCTTTGTCGGATGCAGCGTCCCGAGAGCGACTGTCTTCGTCCCGGGCTGGTCGCCTGTGCGGAGCCCGGTGGTGGGACGAGCCGTAGTGAGTGATTTGCAGCCTCTTGACATTTCTGGGCGACGCCCCCGCCCCCCTTTGTTCTTGCAGGTGTCGGAACTTGGAGGGACCTTTCACTTGCAGGAGTTGACTTATTTCATAAACCGGCCAAGTGCCTCCTTCACGGTGCCGTTTGGGGGGGGGAGCGTTGGGAAAGATTTATTTTAAAAAAACGACCTGCAACTGATTACTTTGGTTGCCCCCGGCGGTGGCAGATTTGTGAATTTACTAACTATCCACGTGATTTACTTCCCAGTCGTTTCTTAACGTGGACACTTCTAGGTCTGCCCATTTTTTAAACTTCGGGGTTTGGATAGCTTTTCATGTGACAGTATTCCACTTGTATTTTTTGGACCAATAAGCGGTTGTGAAACCTAGCAATCTAGAATCGGTGTGGGTTGCACCTGTTCCCTATGCTTGAGTGAGCATCTAGTCTCAGTTGTCGCCCAATGTTCCACAAACCATTTAAGTAATTAAATGTAAGCTAGGAAAAAAGGCACGGGAAACTGATTTTTTTCCTTCTTTTCTTGAAAATCACAGGTGCCCCTTGCTGATGGAATTAATCTTTTTTGTTCACCAGAGCATCCTGGCTTTAGGATAGTTTGGACAGAGCGTGTTTTTAGTGTGGTTTCAGACTCTGGTATGAAGAGGCGGCCTGTTGTAGTGGGAGACAAAATTTGAAATCAGGACTCCTTGCTTACCTAGATATTTGCTATGCACAGTACTGCACCCCTCCATGCCTTCATTTTCTTATCTCTAAAATGGGGGAAATGTTTAGTTCCCAGCTACGATAAGAACATGAGTTAGGCACCTACCAGTGCCAGTATTCAGTAACTATTGTTCTGCCTCTCCCTCTTCCCCAGTTGAGCAGCAGTTTTTACTTTAACTGATGATTTATATTGAGAACCCCGAGTTTTATGAGGTCTGGGGAACTGACGGAAAGGGCAGCATCACTTGACTAAGTTTTGAATCCCTCTTGTGACATAAGGAACTGGAGCTGACACTCAGAAATGAAACCTGGGTTTCTCTTTTTGCGGTTTGGAAAACTAGGGTTGATAATTTAACAATAGCCTTGGCTTATGCCAATTCATATACATACAAAACTGTTAGGTGAAATATTTGACTTAGACATGAAGGTACATTTAGGGTGTGTTTTGATGAAATTCAGCATATTGTATTACGATATTTTTGCAGTCACACTAGCTTGATATTAGAGCCAAGAGGTGGAAAATGTGCAGGGTAAAGATTCTGTAGGGATAGGAGTTTTTCTGGACTTTGAACAGTGAAGAAAACCTGCAGAGAAGGAAAGGGGTGGCTATTCATAATCACACAGGCAAGAGCAAAGGTGCAGAGACAGGTATGTTCATAGCATTTCTGGGTGATGGGATTAAGGAATAGACCATCTAGACATATGGTCGATTTTGGTAGTAGTAGAAGGTCAGGTGGGAAAGGCTGAATTAGATAAGAATTTGGAGGGTTTCAGTGTTAAGGAGGGGAGAACTTTCACTTTCAACCTCTAGGCAATAGGGAGCCATTGAAAAATGTTGATTGAGTGGTGTACTAGGAAGGTGAATCACCAGAGTGGGTTGGAAACAGGAAAGATGGGGAGGTAAGAAACAAAGAAGTAGATTTATCTGGATTTGATATAGGGTGCTAATTGTGGGCAGATGAAAGGAGGGATTAATGTGAGTGATATTCGGAAGACATGATTGCTAGCACCTAGGAATGATGATGAGATACAAAACAGAAAGCAAAAATAACTTTCCATATTTCGAGTCTGGGCCGACAATGCTGTGTCATTGACAGAAGTAAAACAAATTGGAGGTGAAACAATTTATGGAGAAAGTTAGGAGTTTAACTTTTGCTATGTAGAGATGACGGGAATATCTGTATGGAAATGTTAAGAATTGAGTTGAGATTTTTTTACTTGTATTGTTGGACATTTTCAAATAAAAAAAGGATATAGTAGTATAATAAATCCCATGTTTCTATCATTCACCTTTGTTTTGCCATTATTTTTCATTTCTCTCCCAAGTATTGTGGGGAGGGTGATGGAGCATTTTAAAGTAAATCATTCAATTGAAGACTTTTCCATTTATGTCTGTCTGTCCTTCAAATTTTTGTGAGTTTATATTTTGTACTAAAAAGCACTTTTTAACTTAATTCCAATATAATATATGTTTACTAGGGAAAGTTTAGGAAATAGTGAAAAGTATTAGAAAAGAAATAATTTGTAACCCAACTTTCGAGACATAACCACTGCTGACATGACCATGCTCTGTTTAGTTTTTCTACTATTGGGAATCCAGGCTTTAACATTTAAATTGTTTTTATACGTCTTATTTTCCATTTCTTAAAGCCACTGCATGACATTTGAGGAATTCAGAATGAATGTTCTGGTATAGGTCACCTTGGGGATTACTGAAAATCAATTGTTGAAGGAACCTAAATGAGAAAATTGTGTTGTCTAGTGAGTGGGCTTTAAGGAAATAACTACATTTTTTCAAGTCAAATCTAATTCTGCCTTGTAACTGGGGTTGCTTTCTGAAACTTAAAAACGAATACTTTGTTATAAAAGAAGTCTAATTCCTTATCTTGATCATCAGATAATTACATTGTCTGATTTAGAATGCGATTACATTAATGCTAGATCATGTTGCTCCAAATTAAACAAGGTAAGATATTCCTTTGCTCATTTTCTCGCATGGAAGGGAGTTCTCCATTTTGTTAGATAATTATAGATAAACAACATATGTAGATTTGATTTTCGAGTGCATGTTGTCTCTTACTGGAATCTTGTTAGAACTGTGTGTTTTGCCATGTTTTAGATCACGCAACTGTACTAGAAAACCCAACTTGAAATTTTTTTCTCTTTGCTCTGCTTTTTCCTTGTCTCTGTCTGCAGTGGATATCACTACTCAGACTAGGGAAAGGTTCCTTGTGAGGGTAATTGTTTTCGTCTTCTGTGTCCAAACCCCCTCCTCCCTGTTCACAGAAAAAAAGCCCAGTTGTTTTTTGTTGACTTGAAAAACGACCTTCTTTCTGTGGCTTGCTGAGAAATGGAATTAATTAGCTGAATTGTTTTAAAGCCGTTTTACCTTTAGTATCTAGTCAGAACTTTGGCAAGACTATTGTGAATTGCAGAGCTTGTCTGGATGCAGAGAAACCAGTTGGTCCTGATCCATTTTGAGATGAGCAGACAGAATAGCTTTCTGGATAAAAGTTCATATAAAAATACAATACTCAGAGGTGCTTTTGGCTGGACCTAAAAAGCATTCCCATGTGTCTTTTCACATCTTCAGTCTACTTAAGTTTCTCTGGCCCATGAGGGAAATAAAGATACACTTGGAAAGTTAAAATTTCTAATAAACTATATTCCTCCTTTTCTTTTCCTTTTTTTTCTCTCTCCCTCTCTCTCCCTCCCTCCCTTCTTCTTTCTTTCCTCTCTCTTTCTCTCATGAATTTTCCAGAACATGGTTTAATATAGGAATAAAGTTAAATAAAAGATTTTGTGTTTATCGGCTATGCTTTGGGAGTTCTTTAAAAAATTTTTTTATTAAGATATAATTATATATAACATTATATTAGTTTCAGGCTTTCTCATCTTTAAAAGAATGTATATAATCGGGTAGATTGTATTTCTTTTTATATTTCTTGTTTTCTCAATATTTTGGATGGGTATTTGTTGGTTTTATTTTATAAAAATAAAAGTCTAAATACAAAGAAAAGATTGTCTGGATTCTTCTGCTGAGAAAATTACTTTTTCAATTTGGAATTAAGTAGTTTTTTTAGGGGATGGCCAGTTAGCTCAGTTGGTTAGAGCCTGTGCTCTTAACAACAAGGTTGCTGGTTCGATCCCCACCTGGGTCCTCCACAACTAGATTGAAACAACTACTCGGAGCTGATGGGTCCTAGAAAAACACACTTAAACTAAATAAAAGTTAAAAAAGATATATGTACAAAGAAAAAAATGAAATTAAGCAGTTTTTTTATGTTAATTTTTATAGGTAACTTTTCCTAGATTGCACAGCTAATAAACACACATATAATGTATTAAAAAATTCCATTTAGTTGCAAATTAGGTTCAAGGCCCAGAAAATTTCTTCTTTATTTGCAAAAAAGGTGTCTACAATCTAAATGCAATAAACCTGGGGCCAGTGTGCCTGGGCTTATTATACTGTATTGTTGTGCCATTAAGAAGTTGTGTGACCTTGGACAAGTTACTTAACCTGTCTGAATTTTACTTTCCTCATTTCTGCAAGTGGAAAGTACTAGTTTCTGGCTTCATAAATATTAGCTGTTAACTTCTATTAAAAGAAAAATTTTTGTTCATAGGAGAAGACGACCATTGATAATTGAGAACTTGCGACAATAGCTATTGATGCATGAGAACTAGAATATTGCACAATAAACAATAAAAGTATAGATAAGGGCACTGGGTGCTATGAAGCCAGTAGGCTGGGAGCCTGGTATGTGTTCAACTTTGAGCTGTTAAAGTTCTCTGTGAGTGTGTGTGTGTGTATGTGTGTGTGTGTGTGAGAGAGAGAGAGCACTCACGCTCGAATGAGTGAATGTGAAATGATTTTCCTTAGGATTCTGGAGATTGAAAAATGTTTAAGACTGATAATCTGACATGAAAGGCAGCATGTATATGGCTATACCATCCCAAATGAGAGTTAAGGCTTTAGCATAAATATTAGAATAAAAGTAAAGAATACTCTATTTTTCCCCTAATTGTCCATACCTACTTAGTAAATGAATCTGAACCTTTGTTTAGGATAAAACATAACTGAAATATAAGTGCATTATTTTTAATCTGAACCCTGACGTATTTGCATGGGGTAAGCAGTTACATCAGTATGCAAATCTGGGACATCTGAGTCTAAAAATACCTTGAAACACTAGCTTGGAAGTTCCCTGTACCTTCATTGATTTAGCTTCAAATAACATGTACAGTCAGGAAGAATGCAATAGTGAGATGTAATACTGTTCTTCTCTTGCAGTGGGTAATTCCGGAACTGATTGGCCACACCATTGTTACCGTGTTAATGCTCATATCATTGCACTGGTTTATATTCCTTCTCAACTTGCCTGTTGCTACTTGGAATATATATCGGTGAGTATAGTGTGTTTACTGTTTTGTAAACACAGGACAGTTTAAAGAAAAAGAAAGAATTTTAAATTTAACAGCTTTCTCTTCTCCAATAAAATATGTGCCAGTCATAAAACAAATGACAGACTATCAGTCATCTCTACTAGAAATGAAAATGTGCTAGAGGAAGAGCAGGCTTTGCCATGGCTTCTTTGTAAAAGTACAGACTGTGGTGGAAGTCCATTTATGAAGTTTTATTTGGGGGCCAATAAAGTTCATAGATTCCATTCCCTGTAATTATAAATACAAAGATCATTTGTGTTTATTGCTCTGATAATGGCAGTGACAGATTGACTATCTGCTGGTCCCAAATTTACCTTCTATTTAAAAATGTTAAAAAAATTCAACAGATGGATCATTTCCCCTTTTCAGATGTCTGTAGTTTATGCGACCGGGAATATAGACATATATGAAATGGGTTCTACTCACAGGACACAGAGGCAAACGCTGAATAACAAACCAGTGAAAGAAGAGGTGGGCTAAGACAGTGTAAAGTGGTGCAGATGAGTGACGAGCTTGCTTAGGTTGGGAGGAGAGTCGGATTGCTTGGCGCTGGGACAGTTTCAGGGAGGCAATGGTGTCTGAGCAGAGCCCCATAGGAGGGGTAAGGTTTGACCGAGTCAAGAATACCCTGGGGTGCGAAGGATAAGGGGAGGGGTAGAAAGGAAAGCTTGAGCAAATACACATGGCATGTTTAAGGAGCAATGAGGTTGAAATCATGCAGATGAGAGAGGAGTAACAGACAAAGCTGGAAATGTCAGTTGGGATGGGCCACGGAGAACCTTGAATGTTGGTCTTAGGAGTCTATATAAACAGTACTAGTAGCATGAAGTTCACCCATTTAAAATATACTACTGAATGTATTTTTAGTACATTCATAGACTTGAGAAACCATCACCACAGTCGATTTTAGAACATTTTCATCACCCCAAAAAGAAGCCCTGTTAGTCGTCGTTCCTATTCCCTCCCCCACTCCAGCCCGAGGCCACCCCCAGCCTACTTCCTGTCTCTCTAACATTAACGGTTCTAGACAGACGTATCATATAAAGGTGGAGATCAATATGTGGTCTTTCATGACTGGCTTGTTTCACTTAGCATAGTATTTTCAAGGTCCATCTGTGCTGCGGCATGTCTCAGCACTTCATTCCTATTTATTGCTGAATAATACTCCGTTGCATGGATATACAACATTTTATTGATCCATTTGCAATTGACGGGCATTTGAGTTGTTTCTACCTTTCGGCTGTTACGAAGAGTTCTTCTCTGCACATCCACGTACATGTTTTTGTGCAGACATGTTTTCATTTCTCCTACTGCCTGAGTGTTCAGAAGCAGGTGTAGTATTTTACATTCCAATCAACCATATGAGGGTTCCAGTTTCTCTACATCCTTGTCAGCACTTATGTGTCCCTGCTTTTAGGTGTGAAGTCGCATCTCATTGTGGTTTTGGTTTACATTTCTTTCCGTAGTGACTGATGATACTGAGTATCTTTTAATGTACTTATTAGCCATATATATATAGTGTGTGTGTGTGTGTGTGTGTGTGTGTGTGTGTATAATATATATATATATTCTTTGTCATATGTGTTTCGAGTAGCTAAGTTGACATGAAATAAATACGCTTCAGGAAGATTTTTCTGGAAGTGTATAGTATTGATTTGTTGGAAAATTGTTGGAAAAGAGCCAGAGGTGTGGAAACCAGTTCAGTGACTGGGGTGAGATAATATAGTGCTGGGACTTGGGGCCGGCCCGGTGGCTCAGGCGGTTACAGCTCCATGCTCCTAACTCCGAAGGCTGCCGGTTTGATTCCCACATGGGCCAGTGGGCTCTCAACAAAAAAAAAAAAAAAAAAATATAGTACTGGGACAAGGTTGTGATAGTGACAGTGAAAAAGGTACAGTTGTTTAAGTGGTGCTAGGAAAGGAGAGTGGACGAGAGCTTGACCTACTGCCTATGAAAGATGACGAAGAGAGGAAGTCAGAACCGAAAAAGAGAGTTTTCAAGATCCACCAAGAAAATAGTGACACTCCCATTTGATAACCTAGAAGTCAGAGAAGGATGCGACTCTTTGAGACTCTTTGAGTTGAGCTGTTATCTGGACATTCAAAGGTTAGTACCCTCTGTTCTGTTAGAGATGGGCTGTTAGGATTTGGGGGAGAATTTCAGATTTGTGGAACTCAGGTATTCGCGTTTCACACAAGTCATAGTTGAGAACGGAGTGTGTGGCAAGAATGAGGAAGAACCGTAGACTCTTGGACGTGAAAGCAGCAAGAGGTCATGGACAGTGAGTGCGAGGGTGGGACAGACTCACAGTCTGCATGCTGAAGCCCACATGCTTCAACTCACTGTTTTTCTCAAAGGAACCCGATTTCCTTAGTCGTAGGAATCGAGGAGGAAGAAGACGGCTGTCGTGGGTAGCTATTATATGCACAGTGATATTAAATAAATATGGTGTTATATGTCACCTGAAGAACCCAGAAGACTCCATAGTATATTAAACATAGTATAATCAAGATTTTTAAAAAGAAGTTTGAGTCTGTTTTGAGGCTGTGGACCCTGAGTGGGATTGGTCTGGCTTTGGAATGAGGTGCTGGCTTACGGTACCTTTATCTCCTGTATTGGCTGTAGCCCTGTTCCTATCCCCCCATTGTGGTCAAATCTCCACCCCTACAAAAAGTACATTCTTATTTGCGTATTTTGCATTTAATCTGTAAGAGTTACGTAAAGTTAGACATGCATTGCATTTTGAGTCTGAACTGTCCATTTATTGTCTTGAGTAGTTTTATTATTATACCACAGTAGCATTTATTCTAACTCATTTCTGTTGTCCTCTTTAAATTGCTCTTATTAACCATGCAGATTGAGACATATTATCTAGTGATCAGCAGGAGACCAAAGATGAGGTTTTCGTTCTGGACTTAGAATCTTTTTATTGTCTGTGAAATGGGAATAATTGTGTCTGACACTACTCTTCCTTATAAAGATGTTGTGAAGGTGAAGGAAATTGCATTAAACAATGT
Source organism: Rhinolophus hipposideros (assembly GCF_964194185.1). Lineage (NCBI taxonomy): Eukaryota > Metazoa > Chordata > Mammalia > Chiroptera > Rhinolophidae > Rhinolophus > Rhinolophus hipposideros. The sequence goes on from NC_138072.1 coordinate 13,122,041, forward strand.
AGAACTTTTTAGATAAAGAAGCTTCTAAGAATTTGGTTTGGTAAAATTTTGGTAGTTGGTTTGGTTTTGGAGCCCCCAATCTGTCTAATGGAAAGGCTGGAGGTCTGACCAGTTCAGTAGTTTCCTACAGAAGATGGGTCAGAGGGTCTCAGGGCATCGAATAGCCTTCTCTAGAGTGTTACTCTCTCTGTTTCAGAGGGCAGGAAATTATACCCAAAATTAACAGTGTCGTGTCTTTCAGAGGAAAACTAGGCGGTGGCCTGAGACATCAGCATGATACCCTGTCTATACTTGGTCTGAATTTAAAACTGCCACGATTGGTTCCCTTTGAAAGGTTAATTACTGCGGGTTACTTATGTTTGACTATTTATGCTGATGGTTTTCCTTCTAATGTGTGCATCCTTTTATCAGGTTCGTTATGGTGCCGAGTGGTAACATGGGAGTGTTTGATCCAACGGAAATACACAATCGAGGGCAGCTGAAGGCACACATGAAAGAAGCCATGATCAAGCTTGGTTTCCACTTGCTCTGTTTTTTCATGTATCTCTATAGGTGAGTTTACAGTCCTCTGGGTATTTTCCTGGATGACATGCCTGCTTTTGATGGATGAGATAGTACTCTACTGTAGGATTTAGCATTGACATTGCAGAGCTTTTGGGGATTATGTGAACTTCTTAAGGCTGCATAGATTTTTGTGTGTGTCATTGAATCAGCATTCTGCCTAACCTACAAGTTACTCGATGGTATCAGTTGTTCTTAGCTGTGGAGGCTGTCAACATGCTACCCTTTTCCTGCTCTAGTATCCAGTTGTGAGGTCTCAGTGCCTATTATAAGTATCAACATATGTATAGGTATCAACATATGTACGCCAGAGACGGTCCCACTCATGGGAAGCCAGGCTACTGGCAACAGCTTTCAACAGCTGACATCCAGGTTGGGCTTTCTTTTTTGGCAGTAAGGAATGGAGGCATGATGCTAATTCTCCAGCATGCTAAGTGGTCTGATAAAATCGCATCAGTCTGTTACAACAAATTGGAAATAAGAATTAATATGAAGGATTGGCTGTCAGACACTGGAAGCCTTATGCAGTCTTGTTTTAAGCTTAAATTTATTACCTTATGTTTTAGAGATAAACATGCCACTTTTATTTAACCTATCATAGACCCATAGATAGAGCAAAGAAGAGAATTGTCATGTATGTATGATATGATTAAATCTTTAAGCTGCTAGAAGTCAAGCTGACCCTTTGTATCCAAGCTTAATTAGATTATTCCTATTTTTTCCCAGGTAAATTTTAATTTTTCACATAGGTATAAGGACTTTAGGAAAAACTTGTACTGAACTAAACCTTGATCCCTCAGAAAATCAGAAAATCCCTGATAATTAGAAACTGTATAGAGATAGCAGGTTAAAAAACTGTTTCATCTGAAATAGTTTAGAAGTCAGAACCATTTCAGCCTCTGCCTTAATAAGCAGGCTTCCTAAAATCCTTTTGCTGGGCTAATTCCACCCACTAGCATAGATTCGATGGAAGTTGGAGTTTAGATGGTTTCCTTTTCACTATTTATTTGCTTTTTTGTATTTTAAAAAGTAGGACAGAAAAAGCACACTGGTATCAGTTTCTGGTTCTCATATCCTATGTCACTGCTAATGTGCTTAATTTTTAATCCTAGTATTAAAGATGAAGACTAAAGAGCAAAGAATTTAATATTAACACGATGAAAACACCTATTCTCCTTTTTATTACTCTTTTAACAATATAAAGGTAATTTTGCCATGATATACATTCCCTTATATTTGTTTCTGAAGAGACAGAAAGCAAGTGGAATCAGCTTAGCTCAAGGTTGTTCTTTCTTCATCCTTCTGCCCTCCCCTCCACCCCCAGGTTTTACATAGTTGGAGCACAAACTAGAATGGACATTCCCTGGGTGTCGATAACAGGAACTTCTCGAGACAGCTCTGGGTACAGCCACTGCAGCCACACTTCTGGGAGTCTAAGTGTAGGATTAGGGAGCAGTATCTTGCTTAGTAGACCCCAAGTCTACTAAGTCTGAGGATTTAAAAATGCACAAGAGTCTTACTCTGTTACTGAATGTAAAGCAATGGCAGACAGACTGAAGACTGGGGATGAGAGGAATCAAGAAGCGGGTGGGGGCAGTTTAAGGTTTTTTACAACTCAGTGAAAGACAGGCAACCTGAGTAGCTGCATTCCTCACTGGCTGCATCCTTTCTTTTCTGTCTTTCCTCTCCTCCCCTCTCCCGTCCTCAGCTCGTCATTTTTAGCCACATTGCTGTTTCCTTACCCCGTGGCATCACCCATGGCTCAAGGGATCAGGATGAAAGAGTGGTCTCAGAAGATGTCCTTGTAACACTTTGCTCTTTTGGTTGCTGTTGTTTAAAAGTGGTTGTATTTCCAAATTATCAGATTTCTAATGCAGGGAGTTTATGCTGCTTTTCTATTGCTGCCACAGCTTGCATGGTGCTTTGCACGTGGCATACACTCAGGGTTTGTTAAATAGAATGAAAGGGAAAGAAGTGCCCATTTTCCTTAAAAATTAGATCTGTGCCTTCTGTTTTTTGGTTAAGTCCTAGCCTAAGGGAATCTGGGCTCTACCACTTACTCACTGTGTGACATGGGGCAAGTTTCTTAACCTCTCTGTGCCTCAGTTTCTTCATCTGAAAATGGGATTATAATAGTGCCTACTTCATCAGATTGTGATGTGGACTAAATGAGATAATGCCTGTAAAACACTTAGGTGTGTGCTGACCTATAGTAAACTCTAAAAAAAAATCTTTCAAACATATTAGTACTACCATTAATCTGTGCTGTACACTGAATACACTCCATATGGTTAAATTTGGATAATCTTTAAACAATTTATACCGTTAGTAATGTAAAAGAATTTCTATGTGTTTTCATCCTTTGATCCGCAGAGCAAGGCTGATTCTAGTAAAAGGAAATGTTAACTGTGGTGGTTTTGATAGAGTATTTACTGAGTGACTGCTACGTGCCAGACACTGTGTAAGGCGCTGCAGATGACAACGCAGCAACACACAATCCTTCTGTAAAAGCTGGGAGCCTGGTATTGCTGTATTTGGGTGTTACCCTGGAAGGTGACTGAGGGCACCCGGATCGCTGTGTCGTTAGAGCTCACAGCTCAGGGGTGGAAATGTAAGCCAGGACATGTGGGGGGAAGCTGAGCTGCAGAAGGAGCCCCTGCGCCTCCCCTGGGCTGAGGCCTGCTGTCCACAGGGGGTGCCTTCAAGCCAACGGTGAGCATGAGCAGGAATTTACAAGGCTGATGGAGTGTGACAGGAGGCCGGGTCCCAGGCACAGGCACAGCATGTGTAGAGGTCTGGCTCCAGGACAACAGGGCTGTGTTTTCTAAGCTATAGCCCAGCCTTGGTTTTACGTTATACGCCCCAGCCCCATCCTGGTTCCTGGTTGTTTTGGTTTTTTTTTCAGTGAAAAACGCGGGGCACGGTGAGGCCCTAATACAGATTTTCTTTCCTAGGTATAAATGATTGTCTCTTACTTAAATGAGTGTTCCTCGCGGAGCCTTAGGGATACAAGCCTGGCCACACCAGACTGTAGGACATTCCTAAGGAAATGTTAGTAACCCTACTTTCTTCTCTTCGCAGTATGATTTTAGCTTTGATAAATGACTGAAGCTGGAGAAGCGGGGTTTGAAGTCACACTACAGCGCGCAGCTGAGGACCCAGAGACTTCCATCATCCTTAGAACCATAACCATAGCAGTATATTTTTTCCTCTTTGAACACAAAAAAAGTATTTTTGCTGTATTTTTACCATATAAAGTATTTAAAAAACATGAATTGAGTTTTTGTAGATTTCTGGTTCTCCACTTTAGCCTGAACCCCAACATGTGAAGGTGTCTCTCCTCGTCTGTATGCTGTATGAAGCATACAGCATGAAGCATACAGCAGAAGGTGTCTCTCCTCATCTGTATGAAGATAGTCATTTGTGTGTAGGAGCAGGGCTGCCACTCTAGCCCTGCAAGCCAAAGCAGCAAACGTCACTCTATAAATAAGGGAAAACTAGTTGATGAGCAGATCGTTTCTCAAGCTGAGTCCAAAACAACACTGGGCACCTGGGCAAAAGGAGAAAAAAAGTAACCTTTTGCCCGTATTGTGGCAACTTCATGTATTTCACATAGAGATTTATGGGACTGTCGGCTACAAGTCTTCATGAGAATGTTAACAGAAAATGACATTTCAAAAATTATATATTTCCTTGCAGAATTTGTGAAACATAAGCCATTTGCCCAGGTACAATGTAATTCCTGCTTATAGAAAGGAAAATAAATTTTTTAAAAAGCCCCAAATTTAATTAAGAGCTTTCATTTAAAAGCTGCTGCCTCTACAGTCACCTTCAAACCTGTAGGACGGGCCCCTGCCAGGTCTTGTTTCTGGATTCTGATCGATCCAGTTGTATTTGATCGCCGATACATTTTTAGTGGGTTTGGAGAGGTGGTTTGGCAGAAGATGCTCGTCGGACTAGAAGTGAGACTAGCCCGTCACTCAGTGTCCTGAAGTTGAGCTGTCAGGGCTCTGCGTGGTGCCACATGAACGCAACCTGTGCAGCCGCACTGACCACTTTGTGCGTCGGGAGACCCAATACAAGGCATTTCAGAGACGTAGCAATATCCATCCACACCTGGTTCCTGCGAGCAGCATGTGTAAACGCTTGCAGTTGATGAGAGCAGTTAACCTCTGTCTGCTCGCCAGATGAAGTTAGCGCGGCAGTTTATTCTCAGTCCCAGTGTGTGCCTTAATGTTGCTACCTTAAATGTTGGCATTTTGGACAAAACATGATTGCGTTTTATGGGAGCGTTCAAAGGGATTATTCACTGTTGAGGCAGAGTTGGGTGGCTAAGCAAGGCGTGCGATCACCAAAAGATCCAGTGTTGCATGTCCTCTTGACCCTGGACGAGGTCTAGCCTTGGCCGAAGTCAGCCAGCTAAACTCCCTATCCAGATAGGCCCACGCTTCGAGGCCGGACAGAGGCCCTGATCACACATGAAAGACAGTGACATGAGTAAACTTAATTGGCCACATTAGGGTCTCAGAAATGGTGCCAGGCAGACAACCCAGAAGCTGTAACAGAAGTTACTTTACTTGCATCTCTCTGTTACCTTTTTTTTTTTAAAGGTTTTTTTTTTCTTTATTGGGGAAGGGGAACAGGACTTTACTGGGGAACAGTGTGTACTTCCAGGACTTTTTTTCCAAGTCAGGTTGTTGTCCTTTCAGTCTTAGTTGTGGAGGGTGCCATCCAGCTTCAAGTTGTTGTCCTTTCAGTCTTAGTTGTGGAGGGTGCAGTTCAGCTCCAGGTCCAGTTGCCGTTGTTAGTTGCAGGGGGCGCAGCCCACCATCCCTTGTGGGAGTCGAACCGGCAACCTTGTGGTTGAGAGGACGCACTCCAACCAACTGAGCCATCCGGGAGCTCAGTGGCAGCTCAGCTCAAGGTGCCGTGTTCAATCTTAGTTGCAGGGGGCGCAACCTTGTGGTTGAGAGCCCACTGGCCCACGTGGGAATCGAACTGGCAGCCTTCGGAGTTAGGAGCACTCTAACCGCCTGAGCCACCCGCCCGGCCCCTCAGTTACCTTTTCCTTCAAAGCACCTTTGTCTAAAAAAAACCAGTCCCTTCCCTCTGCCTTTCTCCTGAAGCAATGGAAGCCCCTGGAGAACTTAAATCCTTAGAAGTGAGAGACAAGCTACTTCAAAAAGCTCAAAGGTTCTGGAAGCTCAAAGGTGGTGGGTTGTTGACCAAATGTCTTCTATTCTAAACAACCAGAATAGACCCCACGTAGATGAGAGAGCCTCTGGCTGTCAGTTTCCATGTTATGAGGCCTAAGTGGCGGAGGCTGAGCACGTCAGAAAGAAGCCTTTTTGACAACAAAGGACAGGAGGCTCTTTCCTTCTGAAACAGGAACTGGGGTTGAAAACAAAAGCAGCTGTCCTGTATTGCTTGTCTCTATCAAAGGCAGGAAAAGGGGTTACCTCGTTTCTTTTTAGGGGTTCTCTACAAATAATCTAAAGGGGGAAAAGGCACTGACTTTAAAAGCTGTGGTTATGATGCTAAAGATTAATTTTCTATGCTTTTCATTGATTGGCAAGTTGTAAGGATCTTAGAGATCATTTGGTCTGACGTCATCGTAAAGGTGGAGAGCTGAGGCCTGGCAGTTGCGTCTGGAATCCTGGTGGTTTCAGCATTCTCTCCCCCATCCCTCCTCTTCCCTGTCCCTGTGAAGGCACAGTACCCAGAACGAGCCAGTGCAGACGACTCCTGTGTGCACAGGATTTTTATCTGTCGTATCCCTGTCCCTTGTCCTTGCATCCTCAGTGGTAGCAGGTGCCCTGGCTAATCACTCCCACCTCCGCTGAGAGAGCTGAGAAAGCAAGGTCGAAGATGCAGCTCATTCATCGAAGCCTCGCAGGTCCCTCGGCTACCTTTTCTCACACTGATGACAATGGAGTAAGTCCAAATGTGCTTCCTCTCACCTGGTCTTACCTCCAAGTTGATAGAGAGCCAAGAAAGCTTCCCATGGAACTTTATCCCCCAGGGCACGTACCACTTTCTATTTGGTACTGAGTTATTTGTATGCAGTGAATCTCTCCTACTAGGCTGTACACTCCTGGAGGGCAGAGTACACTCTTACTCATATTTGTATCTTCCTCCTCCTGCTCTTGGGAGCTGACAGTGCCTTGCCTCGCACACAATCAATGACTGCTGAATGAACAAGTACATCTGATTGTGTTGTTCTATTGCTCTTTCAGCAAGAAGTCCAGCTGATGTCCTTTACCAGAGAAGAAGCAATGAAGCAACATAATCAGAGCCCACCATTTTTTAAAAAAATTTTATTGGGGAATATTGGGGAACACTGTGTTTCTCCAGGGCCCATCAGCTCCAAGTTGTCCTTCAGTCTAGTTGTGGAGGGAGCAGCTCAGCTCCAAGTCCAGTCGCCGTTTTCAATCTTTAGTTGAAGGTGGCGCAGCCCACCATTCCATGGGGGAATTGAACTGGCGACCTTGTTGTTCAGAGCTCGTGCTCTAACCAACTGAGCCATCTGGCCGCCCCTCAGAGCCTACCATTTTTGTTTTCAAGGCCACATTGTGAAATGTTCTAAGACTTGCTAGACTAGCAAAGGAAACTGTTATATTTGGTGCACTGGAGACTTGTGAAGTCAGCGTAACTTGCAAGTAATATTTTGTCAGAAGTAGTTGTGGTGAAAAGTTTATGTACTAGGTGCAATTAATTATCCCCAAAATTTAACAAACTTGTTCTAACATATAGAAAGACAAGATAGAGAAGGTGAGTGAAAGTCTGTGCTTGTCTAGATTCCGGCCACCTGAGTTTATGTACTTTAAATCAAATACACTATCTTGCTCTGTAGTGTTAACAAAGGTTGGCATATTCTTGGTGTAGTGAAACTTCAATTAACAAGACTGTTAAAAAAAAAAAAGGGCTGTTTTGGCTTTCTGAGGGCTTGTCAGTGAAGCCTTTTGGCTTTAAGCCATCCTTTTCCTGAAAATTCTAAAACTTAGTAACCAGATTGTTTTGCTTTAGTTAAATAAATACAATCTAATGACTGAAGGTCCTTCAAAGCATTAGGGTTAGCACTGTAATCACAGAAATAACCACCTGGCAGAACCATAGTTTTAAAGGAATTGTCCACTGAGTTAGTTTGGTACCAAGTTCAAGTTGCTCTTCTCGAGACATTCCTTGATAAAAGCTTTTGTTCTCAGTTGCTTCCCTCTGAAGCTGGGTGAAGAAGAGTGAGTGTCTGGGTGGTCAGAATCAGCCAGCCGAGGGCTCAGAGGTTTGTGGCTTCCTCTGCTGTGTATCTGGTTTGCTCCTTCCGTTATGGAGCAATGTTGGTTTCATCTGTATCCGTTCCCATTAAGCATTAGAACCCAGTCAGGAGGTGAATTGGTTTAACAAATACCTAAATTCCTGTACTCTGATGGAACACCTGTCAGATACTGAGGGCACAGTAAACTTCTGAGTTACACACATGTGGTCACTCTGCAGCCAGCTCTCTTGCTCCTGCTTTGCTTCTAAGTGCCCTCCCTGTGCTTCAGCAGGACACCCACTTTGTTGATCCAGGGCCTCAAATCTCATCTGCTGTTCTGAGTACCATACACTCTTGGGGCAAGAGGCTGGCACTTGAACAAGGAAGGAGCTTGAATCTTACCTATTCTCACAGCTCAAGTCACTCAATTGGTAACCTCTGAAAGAGAGAGGTTATAACACAGAACCAGGCTCTAGAGCAGGGGTGTCCAAACTTTTGTCAATGTTTTCTACCAAGGGCCATATGCGGTAAAATACACAAACAGCCGGGGCCACTCACTCGAGGTGAAGTACGTATTGCCTCACCTGGTTTATTTAAGTAAACTAAATATATTTTTGGAATTTGCTGCGGGCCAATAAAAAATGGATCGCGGGCCGCAGTTTGGACACCCCTGCTCTAGAGCCTCATCTTATCCCTTGATCAGATCAGAAGCCTATTTCATAGATTGGATGCAAATTGGGTTGAGAGCTGACAGTGATGATTCAATTAAAAGCAACCAGTTTGGTCGACACTACACTATCACAGAGAGACATGCAGGACGAGACGAGCCCTGTTACTTGGTATTTTGTTTTACTAGCTACAGTAATCAAACCCATGGGCATTCTTGTTTTCTTCATAACATCCCCCACCCTGTCTTGAATCACCAGACATGACTATGTAATACTTTTGTGTCTATTTCTGTCAGATGAGGGTTATTAAAACACATACACATAACCATAGTACCAATGACAACTAGTAATTCCCTGGTACTAAATATCCAGTTGGTACCCAAATTTACCCCGTTGGCTTAAGTTTTATAGCTGGTTTGTTCACATTGGGATCCAAACAAGATCTGTCCATCTCATTTTGTTAATGTCTCATCTCTGAAATCTAGGTTTTTCCTTTTGTTCCTTCCAATTTGTTGAAAAAACTGGGTCCTTTGATATAGTGATCTTTTTTGTGTAGAATCTCCAATATTCTGGATTTTGCTGAGCCGCCTCTGTATTAATTTCAAACTCTTTAAAAAATCGCTTATGGTTTTACTATGTGCGTTCTCACACATTACAATGCTGTTTTATAAGACACTGTTAGCTGCTTTTATAGATGAGGGAGACAGGCTTTGACAAGCGAGGTAAACTGAAGTGACACACCAAGTGATAGGATTTCGTCAGGTATACTGACTCTAAAACCCTTGATTTTAACCACTACAGATTTATAAAACAATTTAGAGATGATTCTAATTTATTGTGAAGATTTTCCTCTATAAAATGTTTTGTTTTAATTGTGTGGAGAAAAATACTGATATAACTTCAAAAGTGTCAGTTTTATTTTTATGAATTATGCAGTTAACTAGAATCAGTCAAGTGGGCAACTTTTCACCTGACAAGTTTTACGTCAGTTTTATTCCAAGGTTAAATGGCCATCTATAGACCAAGGGAGGTTTATATGGTGTAGTGCTTACAAACATGCTCAGAGGCACCAGCTTCTCCATACCATTTAGGTTATTTAAGTCTATTTTCCTCATTTGTGAAATGGGAATTAAGAGAGCACTGCCACAGCAAGCCACCACGCGAAACAAAAATGCATGTCAAGTGGCTCATCCAGGGACTGGCCTACAGGAAGCATCCAGTCTATTAGCCCAGATGAACACCTGTGTGCATGCACGTTACTCACTGATCAAGTAGGTGTGCAGTACTGTAGTCAGTCTCTCGATACCCTTCTTGCTCCTGCTCTTAATTCTTGGTCTCATTGCTGAAGTAATACAGCGCAGTCCTGAGGTTCTCACAAACCACCAGTAAATGGATTAGTGCCAACTGGTAACATAAAATTACTTGGGGTGTTCATAAATTTGGCTGGAGATCTAGAAGGTGGTTTAGAAATCAAAATTAAATGCAAAACATTTAGCATACTAATTTGAATTCCAAATAACGGATTATCACCATAGTTAATTACTTATGTCTTAAATAAGATCTTTCTCCTGAGGTGATAAAAGACATAAAGTCTTAAATTGTATATGAGGGACCCAAGTTGCATCAATATAATGACCAAAGCAGCAACTAATCTTCACATCGGAAAGGAAATGAACACTTGATTGAAAATGTATTTGTCCTTCCCTGTTTCCTGCATTAGTTGAATTACATGCTGATTTAATATTCTGTTAACTACATGACCAGAACAGTTCCATATATAGCAAGCTCACGTTGAAGGACCCCGAGTTCGAGGGAGATCGCACTGCCCCAAAGTCAACGGCAGACACTGAAGGTTACTGGCGGTAGTGCTAGGATGGCGGGCTCACGCTGTTGTTGCAACTTCCTTAACAGTGTTAAGTTTTTCTGGAAAAAAAATTCAAGTAGAAGTCGTTAAACAATGTAATTAAAGACCATCCACTTTTATTTTGCTTAAGTGGAAGGGAATTGATTGGGTTTTAAAATATAACTCTCTAAGGTTTGTTAACGTTGGGAAACTTTTATACTTGGTGCTGGGAGCTGGCATGAAACTTGACGATCTCAAATTAGCTAAATCTGCAATGTACAGCTGTATTTAAAGAAAGGAAGTAGAAAAACTTCTTCCTTCTCTTGCCTGTTGATCAGAGGAAGTTGCAACCAGACTTTCAAATTGGTGAGCAGCGGTGTGGAAGCACCACCTCTCCGCCTCCTTAGATCTGCTGTCCTAGGCTGACTCTCCACTAATTCCCTGCCACTAATTTTTCACATTTGAACTTCCTTTTACTGTACAGAACGCCATTCTCAGTAAAAATCTTAAAAGTCCACTTCTGTAATCATTCACCCCAATGGGGCAATTGGTTTTCTTTTCCTTTTTTCATAAACACATATTACTGTAGATTTGTACACAACAAATGCTTTCTCCAAGATCTTTAAAGAACTATGCAATTATTATGATATAAATTTAGATTTAAAACTGGAAATGTATTTTTTCTAATAATCAACGTTTTTAATACCTAAGTGCATAATTTCAGATGCAGTAATATTTTTGAACAAAATGGGGCCTGTCATTCCTTTAAAATGTAAATGTTCCTTAAATTTTTCTAAATCCATGAGTTCACACAATAGCTCTTTAAAAAGCTATCCCAACAGATGAAGCAGTCTTTCTTAAGTCCCACTTAAAAATTCCAGGTAAGTAAGTAAAGTCAAATTCAGCAAATCAATTGCCTAAGGTACAAATGGTACTATTTAAACATGCAGATGAATGGATATTAGATCTAACACAGCAACAATTACTTCTTCATTCTGTTTATTGGATCGAAAGGGAATACAAACGATTGCTTAAGTGCTACGCACTGACATGGAAAGGTGTATTTAAAAAAAAAAAAATCCCAGTAAAGCAAATTAAAGTTAATGTAGCTTCAATTGAACAAAATTTTAAAGACGTTTAATATACTACACATTCATAAAATAAAAGTTAAAGGGTGTTTTGTAAATAATTAGTAGAACAAGTGAAAATAAATATCAAAGACCTGAAGTTTTTTATGCTTTAATGAAATAATAAAGCAAAGAAATTTAAACTACTAAATATAATCTGAGAGGCAGTTAAAAAAAAAACAACAAAAACAAAACCCCCCAAAATTTAAGAACACAATCCTTTGAAACATTTAATCAGTCCATAGCAAATAGTTATCACATACCAAAAGCTCTAAGTGTTAACTAGTTCCACCACAATGCCATGTAAATCTTGACAATTTAGAAACCTTGAGATCACCACTTAAGTTCTTTTCTTGATCTCTACAGCTTGGTTTGTAAGTACATACATGCTTTTGTGGCTCTATTCCCCTCGCCACACACATACATTTTCAAGGAGCCAATAACATTTTTTCCATTTGTGCCTAAAAATGTTACGTTTCGGTTTTAGCACATTGACCCTGGTAATGAAAATGTTTAAGTTAAAGATGGGGACACAATTTCAATCTTATAAAAATATACCAGTATTAACCAAACCTTAAATTCAGAGAGGGCACTTCACATGTGCACGAGACTTTTAGTAAAACTGACAAGAACCTAGAACGGCTGTTTCCAGGCCTTTTAATGAATTAAGTACTCTCTTCCACACACACACTCACACATCACACCACACACACATACACACACACACATTTTTATACTGAGTTTCATTAAATCCAGGCTATCTGGATTAAGTACATAGGGGATGTTTTAATTTTTATTTTTGCAACTATAGGGCAGCTACTATAACAATAGCTTAACACTGACAAATCTCAATTAAGTTCACCCTGTTTTTAGAAAGTGTCTAAGTGTAAATGCAAATTCACCTCTTCTTTTAAATTAGCAGTTTATATTAAATTAGACATGGTTTTTGAAATGGAAGTAGTATTTTGGAGAGCAACCCCAAAAGAGAGCTGCTAAAGTCTAAATGTCTAAATGAGAAATTAAAATATAACTAAATCAAGATATTTATACATTTTTGAGATGGGACAAAAAGGATATTAAGAAAAATGTCTTCTTTCCTCCCCATTCAAAAGCAGCCATTCTTCTGCTGTGAAAGAAACTGACATGGATATGTCCCTTTCAAGAGATGTACGATATATTTACCACTCTGAGCAGAGGTGATAGGGTCAGTTCTTGTGTGCAGGAACCAACATCCTACAAAAGAAAATTTCAAAATGGGGAGGGGTGGGAAAGAAGGGTTTTCTATTAATATCATGGAATGCCACTCTAGAGGGAGAACACTCCTAGTAATAAAAATCACCATATTACTACTAGTGTGATTTCAGATTAAGAAAATACTGACAAAAATTGGATTTTTTTCAACTAGCAGGTTATTTTAATTACTTAGTTTATATTTAAAGTTAGGTAATCCCTTTTTTGTTCTCCCACCCACTAAAATGGGCCAATTTGTAGGGACATTTGCAAATGAAATTTCCTGTTTAAACTACTTACCTGGTTTAATATACATTTACCTGGCCAATAAAATTAACAGAAATGTAGCTGGCATGAACACTAATAAAGTACAAAACCCCAAACTGAAGCTTTGTCATCCCTCCCAACTAATCCCCCACTGTAGTTGTTTATCACCACCCACACGCCAATCTTTAATCCCCAAATCCAACACTGTACTATTAATAACCAATTATTTGAAGGAAAAAGACATTTAATTCCATACTTGCTCTAGCCCTTAATGAGTAGCAACAACAAAAACATTTTTAAGCACATGGAAATGAGCCTACTAACCTGATTTTTGGAGCCAAAATTCTCCACTCTATTTTGATCTATGTGCAAAAAGTATTGGTACTTTTCAATTTATACATTTGTTAGTATCTTGCGGCTGGCTTGGTAGTTTACTTACATATTCTCACTCTTAACCCTATGCAGACTATAGCACTCTCCCAAGTTTTCAGTTACATCTATGTGTTAGACCATCCTGCTATCAGGTTGTACCACAAAACCCTAGGTTTCTTCACCCTTTATTTCACCTTTCTAGCCCGTCACTGCGTGGCAAATGCATGGAATAGATGTTTACAGCAAATTGGCACAGCAAAGTACCAGTACATATAGGAAGCTGCCAGTTAAGACAGATCTGGAACCCCAACTCACCTAGCTGCTGCAGAAACCTTTGCATAGTTGTTACTCCGTTTTAATGGAGTTATATTCTTGTAAGATGTGCCTCCCTTTAACTCCACGTTTTTAAAGTGTTTTTAACTGTAGTTCAGAAGCACTCTGAGAACTCAGATCTAGGGCTTGGGTGGGTGAAGTACAGAATCTGAGTGCCAAATTGCCCCTGAATGGGCACAAATCTCAGTGAACGTTACTAATGTACGCAAGCACACTGCAACCAAATTTGTAAACAGCTGTGGAGTTTCTATGCCCACACTTTATCAGGGATGTTCCTGTAGAGTTATTACTGGGGTGTATTAATGGCTTCAGGGTATAATACATGAATCACTTAAAATATGCATCGATTTAACTGTACTGAGGTAAAGAGAAGTTGCCACTTAATTATATACAGTTACCAATGAAGATTTTTATTCAAGCTTAAAGTAAAAAGTAATTTTAGTTAAGAAAAATGAAGTACCAGATAAACTAGAACATAGTTATCTTAACTTAGAAGTATCAAAACAGGAATTATTGATTCTCTTAAGTGGTGGTCTCTGCAAAATTGAGCTTGAAGAAATCTTTTACACATACCAATTTGATAAAATAATCTGCTGACCATGATCTGTCTTTTTCTCTGTGAGAGCTTTTGGGAGAATCTGTGCTGTTTTAAGGCCAATTGTGTTTTTCTTTCTTCTCCCCTTCCCTGACTTTCCCATTTCTCCCTGCTGCCATCCCCTACTTCCCACCCCCCAATGGAAGAATTCCTCCTTTGTGGATCCCGAAAGAGTCTGCTCATGGTAATAATACATTATAGACTTGGCTGGGCCTAACAGGGAACTTGGTACAAGACTTATTCGTCACCAGTCTTATTTTGGGGGTATTCCCACTCCTCTTTCCAACATAACAGCTGCGGTCACCAAACTTATCCTCTACCAAAAAAGGGAGGAAATTTCAAAGGAGACTAAGGTTGTTGTATTCAGCTGTTATGGGGTTTAAAAGCACAATGTGAACACCAGGCTTTTGGCTTATTTTAAATGTGAAATTCTCAAAATTAAAAGTGCTTTTCCATTAAAAAAAAACAAAAAAAACAAAACCTTTCCTTAAACTAAAAAGGGACGGGAGAGGGAAAGACTATCCACAGCACCAGTTTAGAATGAGGTTCAGTATGGCAATATCTGAAAAACTGAGAAGGAATATTCTTTAAATTTATGTATTCCTATATGTCAAAATATTAAGGGCAATTAAGAGAAATGACTATGAGGTTTTAAACCCAGTTTAAGTATGTTTGTAACTTGCTGAATTTTCCTAACAAGCTCAATTATACTATGAATTTCCAAAGTGGTTATATCTGCTGATTTCTACTCTCTCGCTAGATCACAGCAAAATGATTTCCCAAGTTGAAAACAACTTGGAATGAGCTGTGCTGAAAACCTAAACTGCCTACTGATCTCTCATGTTGGTATATATTTAAAATTCTCTTTTTGAATCTTGAATTTCTTCAAGATCAGGTACTGATGTTACTTCAGGAATAAAACAAAAAGGGGAAACCTTCCAAGTGTTACTCTGAATTTCCTGTGTAATGTCCTTCCAAGCACTGCTTCTGACCAGGTCTCATGTGGTATTCCAGAAGACATCAGTTACACTGTGTAGCTAAGTCATAGAGGAAACTGTTTTTAAGCTGGTTTAGATTCCAAATGTATACAAATGAAGTCACTTTGATCCTATAAATACTTCTTAATTTATTTTTAAAAAATTGTGCTGTTAACCCTTTTACGGGGCAACAAGCTATGTGAAAAGTACAAAACTTTTTGTCAAATGTAATATTGAGAGTGCTTTTGACATAGTTCACTGGTTCTCATCTGCATCAGAATATACTGCAACACGGGCAAGGCTAGAATCCATGAACCAAGCTGCAAAGATCTCAAGCTAAATAAGGCGGAAAGATTTGGAGAAACAAAAGAAGGAAATTCTTTCCTATCCAATGTATACTCTTCAGACTAATGCACTCTTTCTATCAAGCCTTCTAAACTGTTAAATAAAGTTTTCCAAACAAGCATTTAAACTTCATTACACAGAAGAGCAACAAGAATGGTATCCCACCAGTCAAAAGGCCGGAGGGAAAAAAATATATATACTGAGTTCAATGGGTAAGCCTGAATGTAGCACAGTTCTTCACAACCGATGGGGGGATAATTCAACATGGTGTCCAACAACGTTCTAACGACGTGCTTCATCTCAACTGGTTACTATGAAGCAAGGTGTAAATGTTTGGCCCCAATCGGGCTTCAGAAATGGTTCTTTTTTCATGACGAGCATGTCTGTCCAGCTATCAATCATGTTTGTTTGCACCAAATCCCAAGCCATTAAAATACGACTAATTTAAGTTAAACAGAAGTCGTCTGCTCCAAATTCGCCATCAACTATCCATGCTACTGCATTCCTCTGAATGGAGACAAGATGAAAGGTGGCGGAGGGGTCGGGGGAGAGAGAAGAGAAGGGGAGAAAAAAGTTACCATTAGATATTAGAAAGTTTTAATATCAGCATCATAATATTACAAGATATAATAACATTAAAAAATCACATCAAGGGAAGTTCTTGATACTTTCATCATAATCATTAAAACAATTTGTCTACATCATGTCTTAAGCTATTAATATTACAGTCTAAACTCATGATTATTTTAAATATTGGCAAACCCAAATGACTAATCATATTGGAATCTCATGCTTTTAAAATGAACCTTGAAATAGTTGCACAGAATAGAAAAATCTTCATGATAGTTTACAACAGAAAAGAGGAAAGGAAGATCTGGAAGTCCAAAGTAGAACTGTGTATTTAATTCTCCTTTCAGCGGCTCAGTTTGAAATTCTGCAATATCACCCTACTCTTCTGTTGGTGGGGGGGGAGGGGCAGGCATTTGGGTCACAGCTTTATTTCTATAATTCACATACTATACAATGTACCCATTTAAAATGTACAATTCAAGAGTCATTAGTATATTCACAGAACTGTACAACCATCAATCATCACAATCACCCCAATCACCCATTAGCATATACAAACCCTCAATCCCAACCCTCAGCAATCACCGGTCTATTTTCTATTTCTATGGATTTGCCTACTGGGGACCATTTCATATAAATGGAATCACACAATGTGTGCTCTTTTGTGTCTGGCTTCTTTCACTTAGCATATTGTTTTCAAGGTTCGTCCAAGATGTACCATGTGTTAGTACCTGAGACTATCCTATTTTACATACAGTATGGAACTCTATTGTTATAATAATAATAATAGTAATAAAAACATTTTCAAGCAAGGAACAAAGAACCCAGAAGATCCCTGCATAAAAGGCGTATAACCAAGTATCTAACTATATAGAAGTTGTTTTCCTATTTTAGGTGTAAATAAGAATCTTTTTCAGGGCTATACTTATGTTGCCAAAGCTGAACTGGACCCACATCTTACAGCTAAGCTAAAATTTGGCTTATCCATTATAGTGAGTATTCATGACCAATTAAATTCACCAAATAGCAGTGCAACTCATACTCCACTGCAGTGGAGGCATACACATAGCCTCAAGAGTATGTCTGAAATAAATCCACTTACAATAAATCTGTTACTATATACCTACTATTTTCCTACTTCTTTAAACCACATATGCTTGTTTGCAGAAATAACTTTCAAATGACTAATAAAATTAGAAAAGCACATATAATCAGTTACAGATTTACAGAACACCTATCTTAGGAAGTGGGCCTTGAACTCTAACGAGGACAACAAAAGAAGGTGAAGATTTTTGGTTTCAGTTGATTTCCCAGAGGAATGTCAGAATGGCATGTAGTAATCTACAAATACACAAAGGCCCTTCAAAGTTCTGAACTGAGCAGCAGTTCTCAAACTTTTCAACTCACATGCTCTTCATGCTTTTTACTCTCATCTTTAGCCATATATCCTCACCTGCCAGTAAAATCTGGTCAAGTCTTTTACATTTCATAGTTTGTACCACAAGGACACACAAAAAAGTACAGAGTATGCTTTTCATAACCACGTACGCTACCCTGACAACTCTTCTGTGCTGCGACTAACTTAACTGAGAGCAGTTGCTCACCTTTCTTCCTTGCTTTCAAAAACACTTAGGTGGGACACACTGTGAACAAAAAATCTGTTTCTAGGTAAATTACTTCCTTCTAAGCACACTAAATATTTTACTTGCTCTGTTTGAAAAAAGGAGGATAAGTTATTTACATAAAATTTCTCATTATTTCTTCTCTCTAGTACTGGTATCTTGGTCAATGAAGCTATGTCCTTAACTGTTAGCCTTCTGGCTTTGCACTTTCTTCATCTCCAAGTATCTAAAAGGAATAGAAAACACCTTTCTATTTGAAGACTCGGCAGCACCCAACAGATTAGGTAATTAGTCTCGCCATGCTTCAGTTTTCTCACCCACAGACATGAGGATAAAACCACTTCTCTTACAGGGCTATGAAGAGTCTATGCATGATAGCATATATAAAGGGCCTAGCATACTGCTTGGCACACAGGTACATGATACATTTTAGTTCCCTTCTCTTTCTCCATCCATCATGTATAGCTCATGCTAGTATGATACATGGTGTTAACAGAGGTTTATTTTTAAGAATAAAATCCATAATCAAGATTATTCTCAAGTTGTTCAAATTCTGTATACTAGCAGTTTTCATGGGTGTAAAAGTACAAAATACTTCTTGTATGATGAAGCAAGTTTTTAAAAGTGATATTAAATACTAAATAGCTAACTGGATGTAAATGAAGTGGCACCTTCTAGCTTATTCTCCCTACTGTCACCAATGAAACAAAAAATACCACTCTATCTCAGATTACTTAAACTCCTACTGTAGAATAAGATAGTGTACAATCTCTAAAAGAGGGAATAAATAAATTAGATCCCACACTTCAAACAAAGTACTGCTTAAAACTGCTGCAACTTTGTAATAAGCAGGGCAATATTTCCTCTGGAGAAAATACAGGCATGTTGTACAATGGTGTTACCTTCAATATTCTGGTGGTCTATAAAAGGTGCTGGTCCCCATATTCTAACAGTGCCATCATCTGAGGCGCTGGCCATCATGGATGGAATCTGTGGGTTCCAGCTCACACAGTTTACTGTACGTGTGTGCCCTGTCAGCTCCGCAATTGGCAGTTCACTACGTTTGTGCCAGATGTAAACCTTGTGATCTGAATAAACAGTAATTCAGAGAAAAGTTATGGAGTTGTTATACATTAACAAACCAACTAATTTTAAATCTAATATTCATTACACATAGAAATGACTTGATTATTAGCACTTAAAAGGAGAACAAATATAACACAGTTTAACAAATTACCTTATGAAAATCCATTTAAATAAAATATACATTTTTTCTCCTATTAAGGTGATTAGCTCTCAAGTCACCACAAAATCTATTTGAAATATTCTGTAATACATGAGTAATACATAACTACAGTCAAGGTCTTTGAATGCAAACAAATGTAGGAGATAAAAATTCTATGGAAATGTGAGGTGACAAAAGCAATATATCCAAATTCAAAAACAGCAGTAATGAAGATCACAGCGAAATCTTTCCTGGGTGCTTACAATGTACTAGGTACTAAATACTTCATGTATATTATTCAATCTTCACCACCATCATGAGGTGGGTACTATGCTTATCCCCTTTTTATGGGTGGTGACTGAAGCACTGAGAGGTTAAGCAACCCACTCATGTTTAGCAGCTTGTATAGGTTGGTGCAGTAGTAATTATGGTTTAAAAGGTTAATAACGGCAAAAACTGTAACTACTTTTGCACCAACCTAATAAATAGTGGGGTTGGGACTGAAATCTCAAGGCTCTGCTCCAGAGTTCACTGGTGAGTCTAGACAACTGTCTTGTATCTGCATCGTAAAATGGCTTTGCAGTAAACTATTTATAATCTCATGAAGCAACCAAGAAAACCAAAACCCCCAACAACTTTGGAATAAAACTAATCTTCGAAAAGACCAACCAAATAGTAGAGCAGTGGTTCAGTGTGTGGGCTCTGGAGTCAGACGACCAGTCCACACCCTCCCTTCTCTCAGCGCCTGACCAGCTGTGT
This sequence comes from Rhinolophus hipposideros, assembly GCF_964194185.1. Taxonomy (NCBI): domain Eukaryota; kingdom Metazoa; phylum Chordata; class Mammalia; order Chiroptera; family Rhinolophidae; genus Rhinolophus; species Rhinolophus hipposideros. The sequence goes on from NC_138072.1 coordinate 13,141,787, forward strand.
AACTGTGGGCACGTGACTATGCAACTCTTCCTCAGTAAATGGGGATTTGTACTTACTGGGTCATGTGATGAGGATAAAGTTTGTATGTGAAAAAGTGTTTTGAACAGAGTCTAGCACATAGTAAACATCACGTATTACTATACAAAGTTAGCTAAATATAAGTGGTGTTTCTTAAACAGAAGGTGGAACCAGAGTAAATCAGAAAAGTGTTCAGTCTGAAGGTCTGTCAGTCAACTAGGCGGTCAATATGGGAGCTTTCAGTGGGTGTGCTGCAAACTGAGGCAACTCTAGAGTGGGGATTTGGAAGGCCCTTGGAATGTATTCCTTACAAATACACGACAAATGGAATACTGTGGTCACCGTGGGAGATAATACATGCACTATGTCCACAAACTATTCAAAACATTTTTAGAACCATTCTAAACCACCTGAGTCATGAGAATACTAATCTCTTTTCATAGTAGGTTTCATTTTTAGCCCTAAACAGAATATAATGTGGTTTAATTACATTATTCACCAGGCTTAGTTCTCAGTTAGTTAGTATTTAAAAAAAAAAAAAAATGGCATCATGAGGGATAATGGTAGCCATACATATGTTTAAGCACTTCTAAGGTACATATTATTTCCAGAAAGTTACAGGGGATTGTGAGGCATAATTCAGAGAGAAAAACACACATCAGAAGCAGGACTAAATAGAGCATGGAGAAAAAGATCTTAGATTAGGAGGAGTTAAAGAGCAAACAGAAGGCTTAATATACATAGACCACATGAAATTAGAAACCAATGGAGAATCTGGAAAAACATAACATGGTTAAACTAACAGGCAAAAAGATTTTTTGACTGGAAAGAAGTGAACTCACAATTGTTACCTAACAAACCACTCTTCTCTCCTCTAAATTTTAACTGACATAGATTATTTTAGGAAAGAAAGACTGGATAAATTCACATGCTTCATGTTAAAATCATCCCTAAATGTCTCTACTTGTCCTAATCCTTTCACACTCTTTACACACAAAGGAAAAACTTATGTGCCACATGATTCTCTTACCTACTGAGATCAGTTTTTTTGGCAAGATGGGATCTCCTTGGAGTATAAAACTAGATTTAGTATTTTAAAAGGTGACTTAAATAGTTTGATGCTATAGTACTTAGAACAGTATACTGGGTACTTAAGAAAAACATGTTAAACAAAAAAATTGCAATAATTTGCCATTATTTATATTTCTATCACCTTAAAAAGTACAGTAACTTTCAATACTGCCTCACTTAACCTGTGCTTGCATATTTTAAACAAGTTATATTTCAAATGAGACTGACTACTTTTGGTATGTGCCTGGCTGAAATACTGATGTTGTTAAACTGGAGAATAAATTTATTCAAAAAAGGTAGTCGAGACAATTCTGTAATTTCAGCTTTTCTGAGTCCCTATGAATAATCAAACTAAATTTTTCTCTTTGGCCATTAAAGAAATGCTGAAGATCTAACTATACTCAATTCTGTGTAAGTTCAGATAAAACATCATAATGAACCTTGACATTTTAGATACTACTAACCTCTAAAAACCACCAGTCTCATGAAAAAACAAGTCACCATATGAAAAAGTAATGATTTAACTGAGTCCTCATTTGACGCGTGCACTGAACACGCCTCTACTTGGCCAGAACAGGCACCACTGATTTGTGACAGCAAGGACTCAAGTCATTCCAAAAAAGGGGAAATTAACAGTGTGCTGGATAAATAACTCATACAATTTTTAACATCTTGAATTTGCTTGGAGGCAAGACCACCTTCACAAATTGAGAGAATTACAGAAGTTTATACCCATCGATATATGTGAACTGATAGTTAACACAAATAATTTACCTTCACTGCCACTAGAGATGAAGTCTTCATTATGGCCTCCAAAACATGAATGAATTGTATAAAACCCTTGCGTGACACCTTGATACTTTCTTACTAAAACTCTGTCTTGCAAGTCCCATAAATGAACTCCCTATAGGCAAAAGAAAACATTAGGTTATTTATTCTACTCAACACAAAGAATTTAAAAAAGTAATCTGTGAACATCCCTTTGCTTGATGGAACATTTTTATTTATGTAAAATACTAAATTTCTGACAAATTTATAATTGATTCTACACACATAAGGTCAAACACATGCAGTAAAATTTAATTAGTGGAAATATTTCTGTTTATGTATATACTAAAAATCACAATTAAAATTTGAACTAAGCTAAATTTTTCTGAAATTATACTAAGAAACTTACCTGAGTTGCTACATTTAACAAAGCTAATCGGCCAGTCTTTGAAATAGTAAAAGACATAATGGGATGATCTTCTTGTACTCTGTAATCAGAAAATAATTTGTAAAAAGCCAACACACCAGGAATCAAGACATTTAAATTACCAAAATATAAAATTTTCTAGCTTAAATGTCACAATTTTGTTTGTAATCATTATAATACACTGTATTTCAATCAAGAAAAAGAATGTGAGTTAATGATTTGCGTGACTAAGCGTCACCTGACCATCAATCCAAATTACCAAAGAATCAAACCAAAACTAAAACCAATGGAAACTCCTCTTCTGAAAGAGCGAGTCCCACTACACCATTTTAATATAAATCAGACAATTACTGTGTAATAGATACAAAAAATAGTTACATGTTCCTATCTGTAAGGTCCTCGAAGTTATATCCCCGAATTCGCTGGTGTGTATCTGATGCCAGAACAGTCTTCCCATCACTCAAGCACCAAAGACATTGCACTCGCACCCCTTCCCAGGAGTCAAGGAGATTCCCATCTAAATCCTGAGCAGGAGAAAATTACTTTTAACTTCATTACTGAACAGCACTCAGAAAGCGAACAAAAAAACAAAAGAATTCCTTAGAACTATCTTTTTGTAATAAGTTTGTCTTTTCCTGACACTGATCTCAATCTAATTGTTCCATAAGTGTTTTCAAACATGAAAATTTGAATGCAGGTCGAATTTCACCACCACAATACCAAAAGGGGAGGGGGTGAGAATCTCTGTAAATCTGTCTTTCCTTCAAAAACCCACCATACACAGGTAAATACAAAGAAAAAATCCCTATGTTCCAAGTAAAGGTCTCACTACTGTTAAAAAATAATTCAAACATTCCTTTAAAATTCATTATACTGGGATTTGTCTTATAATATTCAGAAGTTGTGATATGGAAAAAGATTATTAAAACATTAACTTTTTACAGAACTTAGAAATCTGTTATGTCATTTTAAAAAGCTTCACCAAATTTGTAACATGTGCTACAGATCAAAGCTTTTAGGATCATTAGCTTATCAAATATTCAAAGCTCTGAGAGGCATCCTATTCCCATTTTACAGATTAGGAAACTACCAAATCCTATATCCTGAAGGTTCAAACACTGTCAGCAGAAACATATGTGGTCATCTTGCACCAAGGAATTAAGAACTAATGGCTTATAACCATGCTGAGATAATATGACACTAGATTCCATGGATTTCCTGGCCATCTTAATGAAAGAAATTGGTAATTTGCAATGGCTTACATAAAAGCCCTTATGGTAAGTGATCTCTAGCTATAGTGAATGATTTGATGGAATTTATTATCTTGTTTTAGTCCTGAAAATAAATCTGAAAGTGCCTACTGGCACCATGCCAGGCAGTGATATGAGACATGGAATCGAGATAGGCAGTAATGACACTGTATTTGTATCACAGTCTACCTTGTCAGTCTTTTTACCTATTACTTATTTTTATCATCCCAACAATTCAAGATTAACAGGGCAGGTATTGATCAGCAGAGACCGGAAATAAAGACTGAAAATTTACCCGGTAGCACTCATCACCACTTTAATTCCGCAAATATTTAAGACAGTCTAATCATGAAATTCAACATCTTTCTTTTCCATATACAAAAAATTGAAAGGGCCAAAATCTCAAAAGAAATTAAATACTAAACCTTTTCATTCCTATATTAGAAACTTGTCTATAAGAACTTAGTAATACAAAGTTTAAACGTTTTAATAAATGCAAAATCTATACTTTGTACAAAAACTTGAAATGGTTTAAAAAAAGGAGAAAAAACACAAAGTTCTACTGGACAGTGCTTATCTAGATAGATGGCAAAGGTCTTAATACAGTATATTTTCTAAAAGTCAAATGAATTCTTTATTTAAACAAACTAAATTTGCTTTTAAAGAAGCAGACGTCCAAAGAGGGCACTAAATACTCACACACTGATAGAACTGCCCACGTTGACCTCCAGTTACAAAGCGTTTCCCATCTGGATTCCAAGCCACACTTGTTAAACTATCTTCATGAGACTGGCTCATTTTTGTCCTTAGCTCTCCCGTCTATGAAGAAACAAAACTGTGAATAAGACCTTCAAAATACCCCTCTAAAGGGAATGTGTAAAGAAAAAAAAGAATACTAACTGGGATATCTGGTTAGTTTTCCTAATTAGAGAAATAAATTGTTTTAAATTGGCCTTTCAAAAAAAGCTTGTAACTTTCAGAAATTAAAGATTTGAATAAAAATCAAGGGATTGAACAATGCCTGGCATAGGTGACCCACAGAATAGACATGATGAAAAAAACTCCAATAAAACTCTCATCTTAAAATCAATTACATTCATGAATTAAAACATGTAACTTTTCCCAAGTAAAATGGTAAAATGCCTAATAAACACCACATATCTATTCCTTCTGAGTTTCCACTGCTCCTCAGTCCACAGTTCTTTATAAATTTTATTCTGAATATTCCTCAAGAACAAGATTAATGGGTAGAAAAACTATGCCCTTAGTCTAGGCCAAGGGTCTGGGCAGTCTAAATTATGTTAAATTTCATATTCAAGATTCTCAAAATGTAGTAGGGAAGATAGGAAGAAAAATGAAAATTATTTTTCTGATATATAACTTTATTTCAATTAAAAGTAACAGCAAAGAAAGAGGAATTTTTGTACTGTTTAGCATAGCCATTTTCTAAAGCATTCCCAACTAAGCAAGACTATTTAGTGGTTACAACCTTCAGATATCCTCCTGTTATTTTTTTCTAAGTTATTCAACTTAGAAGGTAGACACATACCATTTAATCTAGTCTTGATTCCATTTTGTTCATGGATTAGAAACAGGATCTGAGAGATTATAGCTGCCCTTGGTATAATAAAAAGTACATGGGCATAATTTTCCTGTGAGAAATGGGTAATCAAAAGTAAAAAAAAAAAAAAAAAAAAAAAAAGAGTGAAAACAAAGTGTATGATCAGGAAACGGGGCCAAGTAATAAAAGCAGAGAGGGTACAAAAATAGAAAACCAGATGTCTCCCTTACACTGAAAAAAAAAAAAAAAAGTCAGCAATCTTAAATCCTTCCCACATATTGTTAACTGCCCTCACCTACTTACTTTTTTGGGTTGCTTAATACAAACAGTTAAAATAAAACTTTAGAAGCACAAATACACATGCAACAGCTAAATCCTCAGTATCTTCTACTCAGAAAAATTTGTTAATACATTAAGTTCTGAAGGCAGAAATGGTGTTTTCTCCTGTTATGCTCAGGATAATGAGTACATGAGGATATTAATTAGGAACCTACCTAAAAGCATAAAGGAACAATTTGGAAACTGACTAAAAAAGGCCACCCTTTCAGAACAAGTCTATCAAATAATGCATAGTAAAACAACCAGGTAAGCTGGCATGTAGTTTAACTGTCCAGCAATTCAAAACTAACTCAAATAAAAACTGCCAGGCACTATAAATTCAGAGTCTCTATTATAGGACTATGACTACATACCTCCTCCCTTTGAGAGGGGAGAAAAAAGCTTTAATGAAGAAAAATTTTTTTGTCTTTTAGGTCAGATTTCCCTCAAGCCTGTTTCACTGAGTGAAAGCCATTTACTCTGTGCCTTGCACCCCTCTGAACCCAATCCCTAATACAACACTGGTTTGCTAAAAATGGCATAAAGACATTTTGGGAATTACTGGGGATTTTTGATTATGAAATGAATACTAGATAGTAGAGAATTATAGTTAATGTTCTTAGATAAGATGATGGTTCTATAAGAGAATGTTATTTTTTTGGAGATATGTGACTAAGTATTTAGGGGTAAAATATCCTACCTATAATTTACTTTCAAATGCTTTGGATAGGGATATATGTGTAAGTACATATACATGTTTGTATACACACACAAAATATTAACAACTGTTGAATTTAGGTGGGCATACAGGTAGATCATCACTGTACTCTTCTTTGAATTTTTCTTAATATTTAAAAATTTTCCAAAAAAGCTGGGGTTGAAATATAAATGAGCAGTAAGAAAACCTTACAGATATAACAGCAGAACTAGAATTATGGCGTATCTTCAGGTACTCCTTACTAGTCATTCTATCCTCTATCCCATTTTTATAGCTTGTCATTTCTATTGCACTTCATCTTCATCCTCCTGGTAAAAATCAGCTTATTTACAGGTTCCCAGACTCAAAACCCTATCCTATCAACTTATACTTTCATACCCAAACCATAGTCTGGACCATTCCCTGGCCTAAGGGAATAAAAAAACAAAAACCATCACCTAACCTGTTAACTTAGAGAAGGAAATTGAAAATTTTTTCTTAAATCACAACTATAAGGTTTCCAAAACAGTCTGTAGACAATGGTGAACTTAATGCTGCGTTTTTCTAAAATGGAACCCTGGATAAAATTCAAGTTTTCATTTAGCAACAGTAATAAAGTCCTTAACAGCAAGTTACCATTTAAATTTACCACACTAGATCAAAATACTAAATATAGACAAGGAGATGGTACGATTGCCATCAAAATAGAAACTTTCGTTTAATGCTGATATTTTCACACTTGAAAAGTAACTTTCATGTACAGTTATGAAAACTAAGAAATATACAATCTTTTCTGAGGTAGAAAGTATCACACTAAATAGTATAAACTCCACAGTACAAAGTACAACATTCCTAAAAATATTTATTGATCATTCTTCCAAAAGCTCTATTATATGCAGCATAATACTTAAATTTATAAAACATCTGGACACTTGGGTTCCATTTGAAGAATTACCTTTTATAAGAGATACATTACGGTAATTTTGGGCACATGGCTCTGTTCTATAGCTCAAGGATAAAGGTATAGTGAATGCGTGCAGCGGACTATGCTGTACTTAAAGGCTACACGAAGGATGGAACTTGCTCACTTGTACATTCCAAAGCCAAAGCTCAGAGCAGTCATCTGGGCCACACGCAACAAGATAGTTGTCATCAGGACTCCATGCAATATAAGAAACGCCGTAAGCATGTCCTTCTAATGTTTTAAGCAGTTTTAGCAGGTGTGTATCCTAGGAGGGAAAACACAACTCAGTTAACGCCCATCTTAAAGTCACTGTTTTTTATGCCACAAGAACTTCAAATAGCTGCAAAGATATACTCTGAAATTCTGAGGAAGTGTTCACAATTTCACCAATTTTCCCCCCAACCGAAGCTCTAACAGCTTGCTTCATAAAGACTCGTTCATGTTGCAACATCTATTAAACATCTACTGTATACAAGGCATTGTGTAGAAGATAGATATATAAACATGACAAGGAAACTAAAAACGGGTAGGTATAGTAAGAGCTGCGTCTCATTTATTTTTTAAACAGCTGTAAGATGTAATTTGTGTACTATAAAATTCACCTTTTTAAAGTATACAACTCAGTGGCTTTTAGTATATTCACAGACTTGTGCAATTTCCACCACAATCTAATTTTACATTTCCTATCACCCCAAAAGGAAACCCCCTACTCATTACTAGTAATTACCCATCCCCTCTCCCTACAGCCCCAGCAAACACTACTCTCCCTATGGATTCGCCAACTCTGAACATTTTATATCAATGGAATCTTACAACATATGGTCTTTTGAAACTGGCTTCTTTTGCTTAGCATGTTTCCAGGGTTCATCCATGTTGGAGTATGTATCAATATTTTATTCCTTGTAATCACTGAATAATATTCCATTGTGTGGATAGACCACATTTTGTTTATCTGTTCATCAGTTGATGAACATTTAGGTTGTTTCCACTTTTTGGCTATTATGAATAATACCACTACGACTATGTATGAATCTCTGTGCAGACCTACGTTTTTATTTCTCTTGGGCAGATACTGAGGCGTGGTACTCCCGGACCACAGGCTAACTGTTTATATTTTGAGGAACTGCCCAGCTGTTTCCCAAGTGTCTGCACTACTGGACATTCCCACCAGCAGGGCTACCACTTGTTCAGTGGTAATCAACATTAGCACTGTTCACAAACAGTATCTCATTTAATTCTCACAAATCTAAAAGTGCTAAGTATTATTCTCCTCCGCCGTATCACATGGAAAGATAAACGCTTAGAAAGGTTAGACACTTGTCTCTGTTTAAAGGTGGGGATTTGAACCTGGGCTACCTGACTCGAAAGCAGATACTCCTGAGCTGTGCAGGATGAACTGGAGAGTGCAAACATGAAGTGACAAGTGACAAGGCTAAGTGAAAAGCCACTTAAGATTTTTAAGCTGGGGAATACATGTTACTCAGCTTTAGGAAGAAAACTCATACGACAATCAGAATGAAAAGACAGCATACGGACACCCTTCAGAAGCTAACATAACAGCCAGAGTTAAGACAAAATGAGGTCCTAAACTCAGATAGGACTGCAACAAGTCAGATAAAAATATACTTAGGACAAAAAATTGATACGACAGAATGAGACAAAATACGTTCAAAGACAACCTCCAGATTTGTTTTAGGGGATATGGATGAATGTGGGAATAGAGAAAGCGGGAATTTAGCCAGAAGTGGGGAAGAACAATGAATTAAATTTTAGACTTTGGTCTAGAGTTATTGACACCAGTTTTGAGCCTGGACGGAAATTCTAGTGCAGTGACTTATAAGTAGAAAAGGGTCTTATTAAACTAGGTTGGGAATTTTTTTCCAGAAATGTCACTGAGAAATAGATGAGCTTACTGAATTTTGCCTCTTTACTGGGTCCTAAGTTTATCAGTCATCCAATTATTTAGTCCAAATTGCCACTGTTTTGACAAAATTAAATAGCTAATGCAACTACTTCTGATTCTTTTTTGGGAGGGGGTCAGAGGCACGAGCAATCAATCTGTGTTAGATCACAGCATCGTGAGGCCAAATTGGCATCATTCAATAAACGAGTCAAGGCTCAAGGTATCCCAGGGACAAACTTTCATTCACAGTGGTGCTTCAGAGCTACACAAACATTTGCTTCTGAACTGATGACAAACTAGAAGCATTTAACTCAAAAACTAGTTGTTTCGTGGACTGCAATAAAAAATAATCTTGTAAAAGATAAAGTTGAAAAAAAATGAGGATATGAATGTTATATGCTCACAAGTCATGTCTCTATACTAACCTTGCAAAGGTGAAATACCATGTTCATGGAATCCACATAACTTTGCTTGGATTTTGACAGGGGGACCGTGCAAAATTCTTGGTTTGGGGGCAAAGGTAACAACACCTGTTAGAGGAAACTACGCAGTAGAATCCTATCAACTCAAATCTTAAGTTTCTCTATGTATTCCTTCTTTCTATCTACCCATTAAAAAATAAACACACAAAACACATATGTAAGAAGATCACTAATTTTCTTACAAGTTTTTCAAATAGTATTTGACATAACAAAATACCATCATACCAAACTAAAACCCACTTTATCTCAGATTGGAATATAAGCACTAACTCTGCATTTCCCAAGCTAATATAAAAGCCTTTTACATGTAACATCTATTAAATTCTGTATAACCAATACTCTGACAAAAACTCTGGGAAATGCTTGCATAAAAGTCTAAACGCCTTAGCAAAGTATACAAGAGCCTCCGTGATCTGGCTGGAGTTTATGCACAGCAAGTCTCAAGTGAGGTGCTCTGCAAAGCTTCTTTGTTCTTTCCCAAATACTTTACATACACATATTGTATGATACTTATTTCAGTGTTGGATTTTCCTTTCTAAACTCTACATTCCTTTCACAGGGGTTCTTAACCTGACACAAGGCATCAATGAGGGATAGAAACAGGGATCTTTGAACTTAAATGGGAGGAAAAAACACACATCTTTCTTTTCATGAGCCATGGGCTGAAATCCAGTGTTTCCTTCAACCTTGAATGCAGGCACTTAACAAGGTAGTATTAGGTGATATATTAGGCATATTAGTGTTACTATATTAGATATTATATTAGGTAGTATTAGGTGATTTTCAATAAAAATCTCAAATATTTTCACATATTACAGTTGTTGCATATATCTCAAAATATGCTCATCACTACTTCAAAATTTTTGTAGTTATTAGATCTCCTGTTAGAATTTGTTATTTAACACATTAACAAAAAAGCAACATTATTATACTGTATCTTTTCTTGTACTATTTTGAAAACTGTATTTCAATATAATCGGGTTTCCTTAGTAATGAACATACAATGCATACTTGGGCTTCCTATGGGTTTTGGTTTATATATTTACTGAGAAGGCATCCACTGGATCATCAGACTGCCAGAGAAGTGCATGACACACAAAAAAGGGTAAAGAATACCGGCTTTAAGGCAAAGAACAGCTATTTACCTTTCGTCCTTCATAGTATATTGCAGGTACACAAGAATTGACACACGCTCTCAAACTTGATTCTCTGATTTTTAAAATATTTCCTTCTACAGATCCTTGTCTTTTTTTTTCAACCTAAGAGCCCCAAACTTTATCCTGGGCTAACATCATATTCTAATATAAATTTTAAAATCAGATTATTCACTTCATAATTTTAGGTGAAAGTCTCTGTAAACCAAATATTATCTCCTTAACCTGTTTGGAGTCATGTATTTTGTTGATCGCTTGATAAATGTTCAACTGGCTGAAAGAAATGGAAATACTTATTTCTACAAATCTGCACATCACCTGGTTATAAACAAAGACAAACCTTATTTTAGAGAGAACTTAAAATTTCAAATCCAGAATACAAACTTTTCATATGTATCACTGGACGGAAAAAAGGAAGGGAGTGTTTTAACAGAAGTTCAACAAATTACACAAGACAATGAAGGGTTTCAGAAGGCAAAATGGTAATGAGTTTTTTTCTAACGTGACAGAATGGACATTGCATTAATCTGTAAAGCATGTATTAACAAAGATACAAATTTGCAGAGACACTAAGAGCGGTAGGTCTGGGGTAAAAATGTTCTAGGCTTTGAGTTTATCTTTGCTACTTACTAGTCGTGAAAGCCTGGACAGTTAACTTCTATGTCAACTTCCTCATTTGAAAAAAGATTTATTCAGGAGTAAATTAGACAATGCACACACAGAGTTAGTACAATCACTAACACGTAACAGTCAACAATTTTGATAATGTTAATCTATATATATTATCTAGACAACATAGAAAGAGGCAAGACATGACAGATGACAAAAAATGCTCTTGGAAAAACTGTTTATATATGCACATTTTACAAACATACACTCAATCAATTATATTAAAAATTACCTCTTTTTGCAGTGTAAACACTCATATTGGAATACATACCGGATCAACTTGCCATATGATAACTGTTGTATCTTTTGATCCTGTTGCTAGTTTAGTGCCATCGTTAGAGAATTTACAGAACCACACTTCATTACAGTGCTCTGTAAGTATCTGCTGAGTATAACATGGGAACTGCCTCCTAAAACAAAGAAGTCCACAAATAATTATTCTTTCAAAATAAATTCATCATAATGAAAAAGGTTAAACAACTGATAAAACTTCTTTGAGGATCAAAAACTTTATGAATGCATTTGTAAATCTTAAGTTTATATTGATATGTGAAAAAAAGAAAATATTATAACATTAGTCAAGGCAGTCTTAGGGTAAATCAGTAATCTAAAATCTGCTTCAGTTTAAAATTTATTCTTTTTCCCCCCTTCTCAAGATTAAAAGAGAGGTAAATTATCCATCATAAATTTTTTTGGTCTAATTAAGTCAATTCATATAAATAAAAATTAATAACCAGGGCTTCATGTGTGTCTGTATAAATTGGCTGGCATCAGGCTGTTTTAGAAGGAATAATGTATATTTTCATTTATAAAAAAACAGCTTGGCATACCAAAAAGAGAATAGGCACTTCATTCAGACAAGTCTGGGTCATAAGCTTTAATATCTTTGGCAAGTCATTTAACTCCTCTGAGCCTCAGAGTATTTATAGAATTCCTCACACGAGGATGAAATAAAAGCATGAGATGGTGAATGTAAAGCATTTAGACTGAGTCTGATACTTAGCTAGTACTTCATAAGTGAAAGTTGTTATTATATTTTGAGGGCAAGGAATTCTATGATTAACTTTACCAAGTTAAAGAGGAAAAAGTTACGGTAAGAATGACCATTCTCATTAAACACTCACTTTTAAAAACCATTCTAGCCCTTGACACCAGCACTGTCTCACAGACCTTTCTGCGATATTGAAACTGTTTTTAAAAATATGTGCTGTCAATTCACTAGCCTGAGAGGTAGTATGTATTTAAAAATAAAATAAATTAACATTCTTTATCTGGCACACATGGCAAGCTCCCTTAACTTGCCAGTTGGGTATTTGGAAGCAGCTTTAAACTTTCAGACTGTCTAACTATTAATCACTTTAATATTAAACTATTATTCTGTATTTGAACTGAAACATAACACTAGTTGACATTCGTGAAGCACTTACTAGATGCCAAGCACTGTGTTACACGCTTAATATGCAGCATTGCTAATTCTCAAAACTACTTTGCAAGGGAAATAACATCCCCATTTTCATGAGGCTCAGAGAAGGCAAATAACTAACAAGATATAAACTGATAAATAACTAAACTAGGATTTAAACCTATAACTGACACCAAGGCCACTTTTCTTTCCAAATATCATTTTTAAATTGTATTTAAGACAACTGTTGGATAAAAATTGCAATCAAATAAGTACTTTCCATATCAAAAATAATACCCCCCCTCCTATCAGTAATAATCACTACTGATGTCATTTATTCAGTGAGAAACACTTTCTATCTAGGCATAAAATACACAAATTCAAATGGCCAAAGTTGAGCATAAATGAAAAGATACATCTAAAATCAGAGTAGCAAAATGTCATTAAAAAAACTGATTCATAATCAAAACTACAGGACACAAATCATCCAGTCTATTGACAATCAGTTGTATCTGAATGTCACCGAAGTGGTATTATGTAAATTGTCATTATTTTATCAAAACTTAATCTTTTAAAAAGACTAGTTAACAGCCCCCGTTTATTAAAAGCCTAATTTTAGAGGTATACAAGTGATAGTTTATCTGTCTCTGATTTCAAATACATTTAAAATTTTAGATGGTATAAAAAATATCAGCACCTTCCTAAATAAAACTAAATAAAATGTAGCATTTTAAACATTTGAATCAAACTGAATCTTAACATTTTAAGTTTCTAAAATATTTTGTAATAATCCTTTACTAAAAAATAAACATTTATGAAGTTACCTGTAGAAACATCTTTCCATTGGTTGCTGATGAAAAAACCCCCACAAAATGATTTTAAAAAACCCAGGATTTAAAGAAAAATTATAGGTTCACTTAAGCATAATCAATTCTTTATTCTCCAGAGAGAAGAGAGAAAAGCTGGTATTTAATTTCAATGCTAAGATGGAACTTCTGAAGATAGAGTTTTCTAGTTTCAATGCTAAAATCTAGTTTCTAAAACTGAGTAAAGCAAATCATAAAAAATATCAACTTTTCTTTTGATGAGCTCTAGATGAGTACGGAATACTAGGTATTAAATCAGATTCAGGTTCTTTTTTCCCTGTTTAGCAATAAACTCACTCTAAGGCACAACTCACTCTAAAGACGCTATACACTGACTTAGTTAAGCCTGACATCTCCCTCCTTAGTGTCTTTAAAATCTACCTTGAAAGTAAAAAGTCAAAGCTGACTGACTCCCAGTTTTCTGGCTTGGAGAAACCAAGTAGATGGTAGCCTTTCACTGAGATAGGGAGTTTAAGAGCAAAAGCAGACTTTCAGGGACAGGTGAGAGGAGAGGGAAGTTCTGTACTTGCCATGCTGCACTGAAGGTACTTGAGCAACACCCACATTGTCGTATCGAGGTCCAAGGCTTTGGAGATCAATTCTGTAGCTGTAGCCCAGACCTGGGAGTCACTAGAAGCATGCAAGTATATAACCTACAGGAGGAGCCTAAAGAGTAGTCAGGACTAAAGCCGAGTCTGGAATGTTCTTAGAACTCAAAGGAAAAGTTTCAAGGCAAAGTAGTCAAATGCTATAGAAAGGTCAAGACATAGGCTGGAAAGCAGCGAATGGATTTAACAAAGATGTTCCTCACCAACACCCGTCACAATTCTGGTGTCGTGTGGGCTGCACGAGTCCTAATGCTATAGGAGTGTGAAGGACAGGGAAAGACGTGGATATTGCGAATGCATAGTGGGTGACTCTTAAGTCGGCTCTAAAGCAGAGGTGGGGAGGGGATGGTAACCAGGAGGAGCATCAAGTCAAAGTTTTGTTTTGTTTGTAAAACATTATAAAGCCCTTTCAATCCGTGATTATCTGAAGAGCAAGAATGCTTTCCTTTCTATGTAAAACTTCAGAGCGCTTTCTACATAGGTTTATAGGAGGCTGATTCTTGATCTGAGGGTTGGAAAAAGTCAGACTACATAGTTTCTCTCATTTACTTTCCAAGGTATTGGTAGAGAAGTTAAAGCACTTAGGAAAAATGTAGGTCACACTGTCACAGATTTCAGTTTCCCAATGGGAAGGCAAGCTCTTAACATAAGGACACCCCTTGAACCATAGTCCACCACAAATACCTTTCAGTGTATTCCACCAGCAATAAATTCAAGAACCAAAAGAAGATTTGGGTTCACAACTGCCTTAATTTTCACACTGATCTCAAATTTCCTAAGGAGGCTATGAAATATGAAACCATATAGTCTTTTAATCTATTATCTCCTCCTACCTCTATTCAATTAAAATGAAAAGACTTAAAAATTCTCATAAGCAAGTCAAAGAACAGTGTTAAAAGAGTAAAAAGGGATCAAGAAAAAGATCTCTAATCACTTCTTGTAGAACCTTTAAGACATGCTCCAACTACTTACTCAATACTTGAAGATAAATAACACTTGTAATTTAAGGCCAATATAATAATAATTATTATTTTTTATTGCAGTTGGAGAGGGTGAGGTTGACAACTCCACTACATATGAAAGTAGTTTATGCACCTAAAAAATTACCTTAAATATAGTGCATATATATAATTTTTATGGTTATGCAGAAGTTTCTCGCTTTTCCAAAGCTCTCACACTTATATACTTTTGTCTTTCCTATTCACGCTCCTTTCAGTAGTTCTTTGACGATGTTTGGCAAAAGAAACTGACCACATGTACTGCAGCTGCTCATATTTGGTTCACCAGACCCAAATCATTTCCTTCCTTGAGTTCGAAAAGATTTCACAATTTGTTTTTCAGTATCTTAAAAATTAAAGCTCTGCTATAATTTGGGGGATCATTAAAATAGTAAGGACATTTTTACTCAAAATACTCCTAACATCAAAAGTGAAGCCTAAATTCTTACAGGTTAAATTATGTACATGGGTAGGTATAAAAACAAAATCCAAACCAGAAAGTTAATACCTGTTATTCTAACCATTTTTAGTTTAGGGGCCATCTCCTACTAAAAAGCATAACTTTCACTAGGAAAAAAGTATTTCCATGATCTTTATGGGCAGAAAATAATTTGGGCCATAGTTAAAATGGCCATAACATCCAGAAAGAGTCACAAGTGATCTCTGGCATCCAAGGACAGCAAACACTTGGCTCACTCACATTCCCACACAATATCACAAGTCCTTAAAATATGGCCAGATACAGAAAATGACCAATCAACCCACAGACAGAAAAGGAAACATAGGTTTTCCAGCTTCAGTGTACTCCGTATGGTTTTACCACATAAATTTACACACCACACAAATTTCTCTCAATTTTCAACTTCAACAGTTCTACTTTCAGTTGTGAACAAATGCTAAATCAGACATGAATTGTTTTATAGCTACAGGACAAAACTCTGAAAAGAAAACATTGTAATAAAATTCGAGTTGAGCCTATAAAATGTTAGCCTAGTTCAGAATTTAAGAAGTTTCCTCTTACCTACTACAAACATGATCTATAAGCAGAGACACGGAGTCCAGATTATTATCAAGTTTGGTATTGTGATATAGGCACCGATCCCTTTGCAGTTCCACCGCCTGCCGCAGGAGAGTCTGTAAACGCCGTGGGGGAAGCATCACTGATGGTGGTAAATAGGCTTTAATAAAAGATATTTTTAAAAAGAGAAAAAAAATTAAAAAAATAAAACAGCATAAACTTTTACTTTTTTAAAAGTCCTGCTGCACCTACCCCTGCCCTAGTAATACTGAGTCCCTTAGGTAGAGCAGCCCTGGGCAATGTAACACATGAGCTTTATGGATGTTTGTCAGCAGCTAACAGATATGTTGCCACTATAACAGAATATACTTGAAGAGGAGGGCTTTAATTTGTATGTGGAT
This sequence comes from Rhinolophus hipposideros, assembly GCF_964194185.1. Classification (NCBI taxonomy): domain Eukaryota; kingdom Metazoa; phylum Chordata; class Mammalia; order Chiroptera; family Rhinolophidae; genus Rhinolophus; species Rhinolophus hipposideros. The sequence continues at coordinate 13,158,362 of NC_138072.1, forward strand.
TTCCTAAAAAAAAAACAAACAAAACCAAAAAAGCAAAAAATAAAAAGGTGGTGACAATGAGAAGAAAATCTAAAAACGATTGTGTAAGAGATGGAGACTATGCATCACTAAAAATATGACAAATCTCCACTTAACAAAGAGCCAAGCCAAAGTGCTGGGACAAGTCAAATTCCAGGCTCCACCAAATTGCTTCTGATACCAAGGATACTGTAAAATTCAGGGAATAACTGGTGTTTTGATATTGATACTGATCTATTCCGATCCTTTAATGTCATATACTTCCCCAACCACAGGCTTTTCTGATTCTTAGGCTCTCCATCCATACCCACTTCAACATGAAAACATGAAACATAGAGTAATATGATTTAACCAGAGAGGGAAAGACGATCTTATATACAAAAATGTGGCAGAAATGAAACCCCTACTCTAATTTGGAAATTACAGAACATATTTGGGGAAAGAGTAAAATAATTTACCTAAGAAATGTGCGCCTTAGTATTGAAATCAACAAAATATTTGAAACACTCGTGGTCTAAAGCTACGGTTTACATATTTTTTTCTGTACCCAAAGCACTTTCCCACCAAACAAAATCTTAAGGAGAGTATCACTATACAAAACCAAAGAAAACAGAACTGCTTCGGGACCAGCAGCCTCTCCCGACTTCTGAGGTTAGCATCTTAGACTCCATGGCAGAGTTTGAAAACTGCTGGTTTAACCTGTCTCTTAATGAATTTCCAAGCTCCTTTCCTCCAAATAACCACTCGATAAGATTATGTCTAGACACAAGTCTTCCTAATTGATTCATAATATCTAATCCAAGAGAAAACACAGAAACCCAAAAATTAAGACTCACTCTGAAGTTTGTCTAATAGTTTGGATCGGGAAGCTGTTCCTTTGCCTTCCCATTCTGCTTTTGCACGTAGGTCTTCTGCATGGCTACACATCAGATACCTAAAAATATGAGAGAAAGAACCAAGTATCAAACCCCTTTCTCTGATAAAACAACTGAAAAATACTGATTATACTTGGCATATTTAGTTATTAGTAAGTTGGTGCAAAAGTAATTGCGGTTTTTGCAATTATTTTCAACCTTTTAAATAGCAATTACTTTTGCACCAACCTAATAAGAAATATGAATCAAGAAGAAATTTCTAGAGTAGACCCAATTCATTAATACAACCTGGCACCTGGATATAATTACCAAAATATAATACAACAGGAAGAGTTAAATATATATCATTATATATGTTGTCTCAATAGAATACATTCTTTTATTTACTGTCCGTATCATTATCAATATGCAGCCCACACTGTGTGCCAGGCACTGTTCTAAGCAGTCAACATCTACTACTTCATTTAATATTCATAACAATCCTGTATGAAGTATGCACTATTACTCTACTTTTATAAATGAGGAAACCAAGGCACAGAAAGCTTGAGTAACTGGCTTAGGGTTAAGAGGCAAAGTATGAATATGGTGTAATTGGATAACCATCCTGTGTCATCCTGTGATAGGTATAGCGATCCCAAAGCAGAAAATTTGGGAACTGTTTTATTACTCACTATATATGCCGGAAGGAAGCATAAACACTAAAGTTCATGGATTCTGGAGAATACATGAGGGCCCCCTGCTGGAAGTGTGGCCCTGACCTGGTTCTGGCTCTTCATAGAAGAACGGGCTTTAAAAGTAAAAGAAGTGAAGGCATTATTGAAACATGGAGATTAGACCTGGCAAGTTAACTCTCCTGCTCTTGTCTCGTATTCTGTTCTGAGACCAATCTGTTCTTCTCACTTGTAAAAGGGTACTGAACAGGGTAGTGAGGGTCATATAAGATGGAGTATATGAAGTACCTGGTCACTAGCTGGTACACACGTAGAGCTTAAAAAAATGATAACATAAGTATCAGAAAACTCTGTTAACCAGACGATCTTAATTGCATGCATAAAGCTCATTGTATTGAGCATCTAAATAATTTAATAGCCTCTTATTCACCAGCAGAACTACTTGCCCTCTTGCTATTTAGTATACAAAGTGTCTTAGCTGATGAGAATAACTTACTCTTTTTTTTTAACAGCATGAGAAGACTTGAAACACCCTATAATAAGCTGGATATTATAAAAATTTGCCTTGTAAAATAAGTTTTGGGGAGTAAAACTTATTATCAATAATTTTATGGAAAATTGTTTACTTTTTCAATTTTGCAAAAGTAACCTACAATTGCTTCTGTGCCCTTTTGAAAATATACATTATACCTTAAAGTTTTAAATGAATGTTTGTTTATGGCAAGTCACATGGTATAACCGAAAACACTGGATTGAGGAAGAAACCCTGGGTTCTAACGCCAATTCCACATCTTGTCATCTCTTGGCCATTTCCTTTATGTGAAATATTCAAGGGATAAACTTGATGAAGTTGAGTATGAAATAAAAAAGATGATTAAATTGTATGTGCTGCTGTTACTAGAGCAGAGAAAAATTCATCGTGTGAATGATATTTAGGTAATACAGAAATCAGATACCTTATGAAAGAGGTCATCAGAACAAGGTAATTAGTCGGGTACAATATTAAAATATCCAGCAGAATTTACTATTGCAAGATGTGGTGGGTAAAGACCAATGCCTCTGGAATCAGTCAAACCAGGCTTTGTTTGAATCTTGGCTCTCTGATTTATTAGATATATCTTCAACTGCCTACTTTACTTCTCTGAAGTGCAGTTTCCTTATCTGCAAAAACCCTAAAATGAACTCTACACCTCTTTGGGCCTATTCTTTTGTATTTGAAAACTCACTATGCGTCAGATATTGTTCTAGATGCTGGGGCCCTATCATATAGTGACAAATGCTATAAAGAAAAAGAGTTAAAAACAGAGTGATGTGGCAGAATACCTGGTGGGTGGTCTCAGGAGAGGACATTTAAGACAAAGGGGACAGGCAGTACAAATGCCTTGACATTAGAGTCACTAGACAGTAATGAATAAGAGAAAGGATCAGGGACTTGATCCTTTGGGCTTGAACAGAGATTTTGGATTTTAAGTGAGCTAGGAAAGCCAGTGGAAAGTTTAAAGAAAGGGAGAGAAATAATACATAATTTTACTTATGTATTTCTGTGGTTGCTGTGTGAAATATGCATTGTTAAAGGAGGGAGAAGTATTTATGGCTTAACTAGGGTAGAAATTGTGGTGATGGAGAGAAATGAACAAATGTGGGATGTTTTGGAGTTAGGCAAATACATGTCAAAATTAAATGATTTTTTTAAATGCAAAGATGAGTCAAGTTTTTTGTCTGAATGAGTGGGTAAAAGGTCTTACCATTTACTGAGATGAAGAAACCTAGAGGAGGAACAGATAGGGGTGGGGTGGGTGGAGGGACAACTGGAATCAAGAATTTTGTTTTGAACATGTAACTATGAGGCACCAATTAGACATCCAAATGGAGGCTGTCAAGTAGGCTATTAGATATATACATTAGGAGTTCAGATGAGAGGGTGAATTTAAGAGCCACTGGCATACCGCAGGTATGGGAAGGCATGGTAGAGTGAGATTACCCAGGAAGAGTACCGTGTTTGCCGGAAAATAAGACCTAGGCTGACAGTCAGCTATGATGCATCCTTTGGAGCAAAAATTAATATAAGACCCGGTATAATATAATATAATTATAATATATAATATAAATACCAGGTCTTGTATCATAGTAAAATAAGACCAGGTCTTATATTAATTTTTGCTCCAAAAGACGCATTAGAGCTGACTGACCGACTAAGTGTCATTGTCAGGGAAACATGGTATGTAGGCAGAACAGAGGGGAGGTCCAGAACCAAGCCTTTGGGCACTAAGGATTGGTATGAAAATAAAATGACAGTGTGTATATTAAATGCTTAGCAAGGGCCTGGTTACAAGATAAGTACACATTAAAAAAGAAGTCTCTATGCATCAATACTGGAAACTTCATTGCTTATTGTTTTTACAGAATATTCTGCCACAGGATTTTTATAGATTATTAAATGACCTTTCAGTAGCAATACATATTTCTTCTTCCTTTCACCCACTTAAATATCTCTCTAATATAAAACGCTTCCTAGGATGATAAAAAATAGTTTGTATACATATAAGTGTATCGATCCAGACAAATATTACCCAGGAATTAAGCAATATTCAGATCTTAGAAAAATGTCAAAGAAATGTAACTTTGGAATGGAAACCTTGATAAAAATAAGAACCCTTCCATCAGCCTGGAGTCTGAGAACTAAGCTTCCTTACCCACTAAGAACATGAATGCGCTCTGTATTGTATTTCAGTGGCGTCAATTCACAGCGTAGAACCTGAAGTGCCTCCAGGACCTTGCCATCCTCCAGGTATTCCAGGTACTTCTGCTGCAGCAGCAAAAACTTCATCCTCTGACATGACAGAAAGCAGCAGTCAGGGGAAAAAAGTTGATGGAAGGTTCAGAAAATGTTTGTGCCTAAACAGAACAGTAGAAACCATTCTACTATGCCCTTTGACAATAACTTTTTATAAAGCTTTAATATGACTCAAAATATTTTGGTTTAATAGAGTCGCAGTAGATTAAATGTGACTTTGCTCATGAATTCCACATCTTAATAAAACTGCTTTGAACAAATAATCTCAAATTAGATAAGATCATTAATGACCAAGACATCAAAACAGGAAAAAATAAATTCTGCCCTCCACACATTCACCTAGAATTTTATTTGTTTGAAAATTTAGAGCTATTCCAAGTATTCTAAATTTGTTTTTTTAAGTCTGACTTTTTAATAATAGGGCACTGGGGTGCGGGGGGAGGGAGGTTTATACAACAGGGTTTGGAAAGATTGCAGAAAATCCAGTTAATGGAGGAATTATTTAAAAGCCACAATGTGGAAGACTAAGTGGACCAGAAAACAACAAGAGCCATGGGTAGACATTGCAGAGTGTCAGATTTGGGCTTACTGAAAATAAGAAGAGCTGTCCAGCAAATGCACAGAGGTTGGGGTGCAAAGTACTGAGTGTCCCATGATTAAAGTAGACAAGCCTAAGCTTGACGGACTCACTCTCACTAGGAGGCAATAAAGAGATCGCTACAATAGAAAGCTGAGTTCCAAAGTCTTTAAAAGGACTCAGTAGTTGTGTTTGTGGATTGGTAACAATCTGATCATGGATGCATTTAATTATGAAGCACAGACAATTATTATCAGCTCTTTCCCCCCCAAAGGATAAACCATTTCCAGCTTATTGTGAAGCACTTTCACATTTTTTTTTCCTGAAATGTGCTTGGTTTTAATATTTTTTAATGTTCCTTTACTCTATTATTTTACTTTTAACTTGAAAGTGATCATAACCTTAGCAGCTTTTTGCTAGAGAAAAGAGATATTTATGACTATCAAGCTTACAATTTCTTTTAAACCTTAAACCTAATTAAGGACCACTGCTTGGAGGTATTCTGCTACTTGTGGTGTTTGAACAAGCCAACTGATGTAGGTAGAAAAGTTAGTAGATAGGAAATGTTAGTTATATTTAGAGACTCCAAGAAATATAGTGGTAAATATCTCAAAACCACTTACTTTAAAAATGTTAATGCTTACTTACTTTAAAAACAGTGAAAATATACTAGTCTCAAAAAACGGTGTGGAGAAATTATTATTTATGGAATTAATAAATAATTCTATTTATGGAATTAATAAATCTTGCTTTAAAAAATTTTCTATTAGGGAGTATTTAGAAGGCATAACCTACAAGCTTATAAAAATGGTTTCTTGAGAAAAACAAAAACAAACCCTCTCATGTAAATTAGGCATACATTTAAATACATCTTTTATAAGATTCACTGCTTATGTTTGGTAATAACCTAATCTTAAACCTATAGCTAAAGAACAATAGAAAAAAATTTCAAACTATGAGCTAAGCTCCTATAACTCCAGAAAAATTACGCTTACCAAATTTTACACATAAAGTTAGAAATAGATTAGTTACCAAGACGCCCTAAGAAGTATGTTGCTGTACATCGAACCTTAAGCTTACTTTTATGTCAAATAAAAAACACTTTGAAGTCCATCAGGTGAAAATAACTAAAGACAAAAGACTAAAACAAAACAATCTAAAAATCAAAAGGATTTTATATGTGAAGTTAATTCTGGATATTCTCACCATTTTATCTTCTGAAAAAAAAACTTCAATTTTTTATGAATGAAGAACTCATATTTTCCATTTATTAATATACTGTTAAAAGTTTCATTTCACATAGCATTTTTTGATTCAAACTTGAGAATCATACTTAGTTGCAGATTTTTTTCATTTAAATGCCACATGGACCTGGCCAGAATGCATGTTTCATTTCTTCACTAAATTTCCTTAGCAATTGGGAATTTGGGAGAAATTTTTTTTTTTAATTCAGGGCAAATCTTTATTCATTTATTTATTTGTGTGTGTTTGTTTGTTTATTGGCTATCAATCATTATGTCCTATGCACACCCCCTTCCCCATTCCAATGTGTGTAGGGACAGTGTCCCAAGGGCTATTCCCCCCTTATTTTCCCACCAAGATCCTGCTAGAACATGTTATTCTCTTTCTATGGGCAGAGGCAGGGCAGGAGAGAAGAGGAAGGCAAAGTAAAACTTTGAGAGAAGCCAATATAAACACGTTTTTCTGTATTCAGGGAATGCTATAAAAGCAGTGCAAGAACATTTCTCTATGAGTCATTTTATCCAGATTAAGACAAAGAATATCCTCAAACAGATATCAAATCTTGATGGGGTATATGGCAGCCATCAGGCTGCTGGCCAAGTACAGCTAAGAGATTTGGTTGAGAAAGAAAATTTCATTCTCCTTAAAAACAGTTCAAGTATTTGATTCTCATAAGAGTAGAGAGTAAAACTGTATTTTACTTCCCAAAATTTAAGGCACAAAAATGCCAATACAGTTTCAAGAAAATAAACATTTTTCACAAATGATGTTAATTACTTACTAAAAAAGTTTTAAAAATCCGGCAAAATTGAAGTTTGCTGAGGTGAGGACTGGGACGGTTTTTAAAAAGACCATGAGCTTCTTAAATGAAGATTTTTTTTTTCTTCTGAAAAGAAACTCTCCTTTCTGTCTTTCCTCAACTCCTCATTTTTTAGATTATTTCTGGATTCACAATTTTGCAGCATCTTTGGGCACAGCAGTGTTTTTACTCTCTTTTACTATCTAACAGAAAGTTGAAATTGGTAAGTGACTAGGAAAGCTTGAATAAGCTTACATGCACATGGTAAATCCAGCTGTTGTCTCCCATCCTACCCAATATCTGGACTGCTTCATCCTTTCCTCCCACATTACATTGAGCTCAGTGTTTAAGAAAAACTCAGAAGTTATGATACACAGGAAGTCTGGTTATCAAGGACAGCCTCCTAGCTAACTTAGTAGTGGTTCTGAATAAGGTTATAACCAAGTTATATCAATTAAATGACTCAGAGGAGGGGGGAAATCAATTATATTTAAACCATGGTTCTCAAAACTCCTATTTGACTTTAAAATATACTAGTTATTTCTTATACACCAAGTTAATATTTGAACACTTCCACTAAGCATATTTCTATTGAAAAAAACAAAAAGAATCAAACATTTTTTAGACATGTGAAAGTTTTCTACATTATTGATCTCAAAATACGCACCCAAATTCCCTAGACATGGCTAAGCATATCTGAACCCAAACTAAAGAATGTTGATTCATGAGCTCAGCTTCCAGAAAATCCAGAGCAAATTCTGCTATTTCGAGTAACTTGACTGGAAACCATTCTAAAAAAATGGTGGGGGGTGAGAGTGGGGTCACTGAGGGAAAGTGGATTGGGTCACTAAAAACATTGATTTAAAAAGTAAAATACAATTTTAGTCTAGACTAAGTCATCAAAACGTGTTTGGCATACAATTAAAATAATTATGTTATAAAAAAAACCCCAAATAGTTGTCTTCTAAGGTATTATTACAAATTTATGCTTACATTAGATTATCTTCTGGAGATGGAGTGGGGGAGAGGAGTAAATCTAAACACAATTAAAAAGGTGAAAAATGCTGAACTGAATCTTTAAAAGCAATTGATTCATCAATGCTTAAAGTGAGATAAAATTGGAACCCCTTTCTTTGTATAAATACCTAAACAGTTTGATGGCGTGAGGCTCAGCCAGAGATTTAATCTTCATCTTTTATTAGATCCTAGAATGTTCTATAGACTGAACAGGCTGCAAAAAGAAAGGATTGCTCCTTATTATCTACAACTACCTTTCTTCAGTTTACATGTTGCTTCTAATGAAGGTTTCTAATGAGATATAATCTAAATCCAACACAGAAGTCTCAAATTACTATAAACAAATTAAGAAAAAAAGAGGAAGTGAGCTTATTCATATTTTTACTACTAAAGTACAGATATAATTTGGGTGAAGTTTAAAAAAGGAAAACAATCCTCCAAGAGATCACACCCTTATTTTAAAATAGCCCATCAAGTTCTTCATTATTACCATACAAGCAGTGCTAACTTGTCCGATGGGGAAAAAAACCCCAATTCTTATTTGGGCCATTAATTGTCTTTATTTTAGGGTCACCTTCCATTCTGTCAGAGCTAACAATTTATGAAAAGCTGCCCAATTAAAATATACTGAGGTGTTTGGGATTTTTAAAACTCTAAATACACTGACTGGGAAAAATTTAGTCACTGGAAAATTTGTGATCCATTTGAACAGATGTTTATTTTAACATCTGTATTTTCATTTTTAAAATTTACTATGGAATTGATTATTCCGTGAGTTAATTTATTATCAATCGTCTGATTCAACAGTAACTTAAAAATTTTAGTATTTTAAGTATTTGCTAAATGAAAAAAGATAATACACTAGATCATCAATTTAAAGGAACCGATACTGTTCATACTTGTTTGCACCTTTAATTCACCTGAAGTCCATTCTCTAGGATTATATTATTGTATAAGATTACATTAAGAATTTGAAAACTTTTGTAATTAAGATTAAAAAACAAAACCAAACCCAAAAAGCAAAACCAGGAAGTTCTATTAGGTTTACAAAGAAAGAAAGATGAATGTTTGACCCAATTAAAAAAATCAGAAAGTAACACTCATTTACAAATATTTAACAAACAGCTGGTTTCCCTACTTCACTTCCTATTCACCCTCTTTCCCTCCCCCACCAGACAGGAAACTGCTTTTGACAACAAATGAATCAGCTAGAAGTTAAAAAGCCAGCAGCCAGCAGCCAGCAGCTGATTCTTCATGATTTCCAATCACAAGCACTTAGGAAAAAACTTATCCCCTCCTCTCCCTCATCAACATCTACTGAAGAACTAAAGCCTACCAGTATAAAAGATTCATCAAGATTTATGAAAGAGACTAACAGGTAAACTACTAAATAGATCTTGTTGGGGAAATAAGGCCAGTAAGCAGAGCCCAATGGTGAAATTTACATACAGACCAGGGTATGTACATACAGACGAGTGATACATATTACACAAATTTTGACACTGTCAATTCACACAACTAGAATCCAAGAATGGAAAATGGTGAGCACACCAATGGAATTGGTTTGAATTAACTATAATTAAAATTCCCAAAGACTGAAAAAATAATAAAGTATCAGCTACTTAAGGCAATACTGATATCCACACACCCAAACACATTGTTTACCAGCATATTGAGTATTTTAAATAATATAAAGGTACAATTTATCCTTTACTCCATAAATATACAACCCCTATTAATAGCACTGAAAGCATGATCTTTCAATATAGTTTTATAGAAGCTTAATTTATAAACTAGGTTCAAATGACATACTTCCTAAACATGGTTTTTAAAAATGCAAAACTCAAACTTTAAATCATAAACACTCATCCTAATTTACAAATCTAATTACATGAAATTTAATTATTCTTAGGTCTTATCTTTTATAAGAGGCAGAAGCCTAGAGTTATCAATAACCTACTAAAATAAGCATAAATGTGAAACTAAGAACAAAAGTGTATTTACCACAATTATTCCCAACAACGTTTGAGAGATTTCAAGTGCGCCTCTTACCACAATAGCATGAGGAGAATGCACTAAAGGCTTTAGTTCATTCAGGTCATTTTCTGCCTGCAAAAATTGGTATAAGAAAAAAACAGAAATGTCACAAAATGCACATCAAACATATAATTTTAGCAGCAGTCACACAGCTCTATATGCCCTACTTTACCTTATCCCAGTCTCCTTCCATGACATGATTTCGGAATTTGGTAGCAGAAGGATGTTCTAAACGACATCCTGACTCTTGCATGAGGAGATCAACAGTCTGGCTGCAGGAGAGATACAGTGTAAAAAAGACCTGACCAACTTTAGGGTTTACTCTTCCAAATAAACTAACGCCTATGAAAACAGTTGCCAAAGTTTTTAAGCTAACCTCATGATGAAGAAAGAAATAAATAGCTCTAATGTGCTTGGCTAAACAAACTTGATTTTTAAACTGCCACCTTCATTTATATCAAGTTAAAAGCCTTTTTGACACTAGACTCAAACTAACTTCTTCCCACTTTTGCCATTTGATGCCTCAGAAGTTTAATGAAGTATAAAATTTCTGAAAAAGTGTTGTAATCAACGGGTTAAATAAATGAAAAACCAGGATCTACATACTAACCATGTTACTACATTTCAAAAGACAAAAACTGTTAGCTCCATACAAGGTGATAGAATGTGACCTGTTAGGGAAGAGCCTTATATCCAGGTATTATGTTTGCATAGAAATTCTACTAGGTCAGTCTTTAAAATTAAAATAAATCCAGCATCAAAAATCATTCTCTTTCTCTCTCTACTAAAAATAGCAAATTTACTATGGTGTAGGTTCCAAACAGTCACGAGTTATTTCGTCCTGCTGCTGTCAGCTTGCTTCTTGTCTCAGTAATATGTTCTGTTAGCATTTACAAAACCTGTTTTCATACGAATCCTTGGCAAAAAAAAAGGTGAAATAAAGCTTCCTATGATATATATTTCTCTTCGAGAGCTTAGATAGAACCTCATCAAATGTAGTTTCTTCCATCAGATATTTTGATATCTAAGAATCTTCCTTTATCAGTCTTACATATTTGTTTATATTTCACTGCTTTCTTATTCAGCCCCATTTATTTTGGTTAAACAGTGCAATCATCTGCCCGAGAATCAAAACACTTATGTCACTTTTAAAAAGTGTTCTCCCCACCCCCTCCCCAGAAGAAATCTGTAAATCCAAAACTACATATCAGCTAGCCTAGAAGCTTATTTTTTTCTATGCTGTGAAGCTAGGACACTGTTCCATGTTTTGCCCCTTAGTGTGATTCTGCTTCTCCACCAGGCTCCAAGGCACTGCCACCAATCCTACCTTCCACCTCCTTAGTTTTTCTTTGTGTGTACACAAAACGGTGGTTTTGGGCCAAGGTCGTTGTCTACCTTCACCCTATTTTAGGTACACAAGGCCACCTACATTGCATTGGAAAATAAATGATTCACCAGATCAGACGTCCCTTTTTCAGAGGCAATCATCCTCTTGGCATTAAATTGGGACTGCAGCCCAGTTAGTGGTAGGCCTCGTGTACACACACATAAGGGCCTTTACATGACAGCAACGCGGTATCTTACTTCATTATTCCCATCAGATTTATTCAACAACCTCCGTCCAGATGATCCCAGCCCCTCAGTTCCCATAAACACTTGTAGGTGACTGTCCTTTCTGATTGGTAGTTTGCCTGGGTTGTCTGTCATGGCTGGGGGTGGGGAGGTGTCCCACAAAGATGCCTCTGAGAGATACTTGAAAAACAAATCCTCCAAGGTTCATTATTTCCACCGGCTCTCATCCACCCCTCCCCCGACACACACACACAGACACGCGCCCGCATCTGTCTGTATTGACAGACAATTAAGCTCCGAAGGTGCGTGGGGAGGGGGAGACCTTTTGGTTTCTGCCACCCCGGGTCCTCTCCTAATTCGCAGACCGGTTGCTTTCCCCTCATTTCCCCGCGGGCCAGCCCCTCCTGCTGGGTCGGCCGGTGTGAGCTGCGTCCTCCTGCGTCCCGGGCCCTGCGTGCCCAGCACTGATTCTCCGATCCAGCTCTGGGCCCCCCCGCCCCCCACCCCCGGTGGCCTCCGTCCTTCGGTCTGTCCACACCAGCTGCCCGGAAAGGATACTTACTTGAGCCCTAAGCCATTCAAGTGCTGTCCTATGAGCCTAATGACGTCCTCATCCGACTGGGAGAGCCGCTTCTTCTTCTTGAGGCTGCTGCCCAGTTCTGGGGTGGCCGAGGAAGAGGCGGCGGCGGCGGGGGCCGCGGCGGCGGCGGCGGGGGCCGAGGCGGCGGCCCCGCCGGGGACCCCGTTATTGACATTCAGGCTGTTGCTATTGTTGCTGGCGGCGGAGGGGGCGGCAGGCAGGAGCCCGTTGGCGTGGGCCAGGTCCCCCGCGGACGACGACGACGACGGGGACGACTCCCCGTTCTGGGCCGACAGGCAGGCGAGTTCCTGGGTCTGTCCCTGGCCCCCGCCGCCCCCTCCTCCTCCGCCGCCGCCGCCGCCGCCTCCTCCTCCTCCTGCCCCGTTGGCCTGCATGATGCTGCCGCCGAGCAGGCTGTGGCCGCTACTTCGGTGGGGGGCGGCGGCGGAAGGGGCAGCAGCCGGGGGGAGTCCCACCACTACCACCACGGAGGAGGAGGAGGAGGACGACGACGACGAGGACGAGGACGACGAGGACGGAGGGGAGAGGCCTGCTCTGCCTGCCGAAGCCCCGGGCTCTCCTGCTCCCTCCGCCGCCGAGGCTCGGGGTTTCTTCCGCGGGGGCGGGGAGGCTCCGCCGGTGTCCGAGTCGGAGGAGGAGGAAGCGGAGGCCAGAGTTTCCTCGCCGAGAGAGGCCGTGGTGGGAAGCCGGGGGGGCGAGGCGGGGAGGGGAGGCGGGGGTCGGGGTGCGGGGCCGGTGGGGGTCAGGGTCGGGGGCGGAGGAGGGAGAGGAGGAGGGGGAGAAGGAGGATCCGGGCCCTTTCCCCCCCCCCTCCCGGAGGCAGCTCGGGGTGCGCGGCCCGGGGGTCGCGGCGGGGCGGCTGCGGGGCGCGGGGCCCGCCGCTGGGCTGAGCCCCGGCTGTGGCGACGGCGGCGGCGGGCGGCAGCGGAGGCAGCTGCCGCCTCTGTCCTCGGGTCCGCTCCGCTCCGCTCCCTGGTGTGTTGATTCTTCCCCCAGCTGCTGCCTAATGGAGTCCAGGCGCTCGCGTCACAGGAAATGCCTATACTGCCCTCCTCACTCACTTCCGGTGGCAGGTATGGAACCTATAGGGGGCCTGTCACCCGGCACGTGCGCGGGGGGCAGGCCGGGCTGTGAGGGGCGAGAGGCCCGCGGGCCGGCGGGGGCCGACCGGGACCCCGACCCGACCCGAGCCGACGCGACCCGGCGCCCGGGCCCGGCCTCTCCCCGGCGCCCTGGCGGGGCTGCCTCCGTCAGGAGTAAGTTTGTCACCGCCCTCAGAGTCCGGGCGTGCACAGGACGGCCGCGGCCGCGTGCGCGCGCGTGTGTGCGTGTGTACACTTGTGTGACCTAGAAATGTCAGGCGTGCGGAGCTCCTGCGGGGTCTCCACTGCGGGCTCGAGGTGGGGGTCGGGCAGGGGGCGGGGGTGCGCCACGCGAAGTTCGAGGCACTGGGTGCGGTAGGCCCTGGGGCTCACTTCATGGCAACCAGGACTCCACCTCCTCGGTTTCGTGTGGAAAAACTCGAATTTCCACAGCCAGGTGCCACCCGCGGTGTTGGGCCCGGGGCCACCCCGGCGGGTCTGAGATGACGAGCAGAGAGGAGAATCTGTGCTCCACCCGGGGAAGGTGACATAACCTACAAGAGCCACATCTGAGGGGACGAGAAGTCACAGGAAGACAGTGGGTGCGGAGAGGAGGGGAGGGACCTCGCTGAGAGGCTTCCACTCTGGTTTAGCGCGGGCCCGGCACCTCCTTCTCGCTTCCAGCTGCCTCCGGAGTCCCGGCCCAGGTTGGGCAGCACGGACGACCTCAGGCAGTTGCCTCCCAAACATGCATCCTCAGGAGAAGGCAGACTCCACCTGGGATCCCGGCTGCACTTCTTTTAAGGTGAAACGTGAGGCTTCTGAGTCACCTTGACTTACCTGCATGTCGAACTGGGCCGAAGCTTGACCCCTGGTGCATGGTCAACATTCCCCCTAACAGTTACTTCCATGGATGCGGTTGGTAGTCGAGACACCGGAGACGCACAGACGTTTTCTCAGACATTTAAAAAAATCTTTCTCTGAAGTAGTTTCCCTGTGGAAAAAAAAAAACATAGACTGAAGTAATCCTTCTTATATCCCTGAAATGTACAGCATTTATTAATAACTCAGTAACTTTGAGGCCCTGGGAGACGTTTATTTTTATTTTATTTATTTATTTATTTATTTATTTATTTATTTATTTATTTATTTATTTATGTGGGTTTTTCCAGGACTCACCTGCTCCGAGTCAGGTAGCTGTTCCAATCTAGTTGTGGAGGGCGCAGCTCGCAATGGCCCCTGTGGGGATGGAACCACCCTCTAACCAACTAAGCTAACCGGCCGCCCCGAGACAGTCCCATTTACATTTAAAAATAGTAATAAAAAATGATGCTTGTGAGACCTTAGTGTACATCTGAGCTCCGTGGACCCTCAAACCGGAAGAAGGGAGAGGAGGACCAATGCAGGGTCTTCCAGAGAGTTAGCTTTGCGGTTCTCATCTCTGAAGAGGCTTCTGGACGGCAGTGTAATCGGAAGGTGACTCCCATTCGATGTTTTTATTCACCTGAGACAGACCTGAGTCCCAGCTAACGTCCCTAGGGCCTCTGTCACTGTATCCCACAGAGCCTGGATTACTAGAGAGTCAACACCTTCAGGTATCCCTGTTTGTATGTGAACTTGACACAACCTTATTGTTAAAAATTAGGGTTCTTCAAATTGTTTACCATTGTTAAAATTATTGTTTATACACAATGTAATTTTGGCAGCATTGCTCATAATAATCTATTTGGCCTACAGCAGCACTGAGACAAGCTCCTGAATAAAAATCTGTGGCTTACCTCAAGGAAACAGTCCTTTAGTGGTAGCTACAGAGAAGGCTCATGCTTCGTTAACAAAACTAAGAGGATGAAAGGAGAAAGACACTGGGCCCTATTGCTGTCTAAACTGAACATGGAGAGCCCAGCTTTCCTAGTTTTGATGTGACCGAGACTGCTCTTACTAGAATTCTGAATGTGTGAAGTCCAAGTGCACTCTGATCACACCCGCCCACCTTCTCTTACCTTTCTGATTCCAGTCAGTGTCTCAAGACGCAGCTCATTCCGGACGGACCTCCTCAGGGGAGCCTTTCACGACTCCAGCCTCCTAGCCTCGCTGTGAGTATCATTGCTGTAGGCCTCCAATTTTGAAGGCTGCTTGTAATGTCCTTTAACTGGCTAAGACCCCTTCTTCAAGTCATCAGAGAGGACCCTAAATGACAGATGATCAATCATCAGTACTATCCAAGGCAGTGTCTTAATTGTGAAAATTAGGAGCCACTAGATTTAAAAAAGTTGAGAGAGTATGTGTGTTCATAATAAAACATATAACCACATTTTCACAGACGTCTTTGTAAAACTAAGAGAGACTGCTATTCTTCTGTCAAGATTTAAGTGTGGTATCTCAACCTGATACTTAACAACATCAATATTATTCAATGCATTAAATTTCTATTAGGAAGAGGTAGTTTTCGGGATCCCAGGTATTCCTGGAGAGGGATATATTTATATTTACGTCTCTAGCTTCATTCTTAGCTTTCCTTTGGGGTTCTAACATTAGCAAGCTGGACCTGTTGGGTTTGAGAATTCAGGAAAGAGCACGGTTCTTGAAGTGAGGATACTCAGTTAGCTGTTGACCTTGGGCAAGTCATTTAACTTGGATGCCCCACAGTCATTTCATCTTTCAAGTGGGATAATGACACCAGCCTACCTGCCTCGTAGATTAGAATTGATGTGTGGGTCAAATGAGATAACAAGTACTTGGAAGAATACTAAGTTGAAAGGTTTCAAAATAGAATTTAAATTCTTCACCATTTCACAAAGGATTTGAGGCAACTAAGTGCAAAGATATAAGATGGTTTTGTTATTATTAATATTTCTGAGTTGTAGATTCTCGTCTTTTTTTTTTTTTTTACCCCAACTCTGCCACTGAACTGTGTGTTCCTGTGCACCTCTGGGCAGACAACTCTGAATGTCATGCTTTGTATTGGTCTCCCGTGAACGGGGAGTTTCCAACACCTGTGTAATGGAATGAAGGGCATAGTCATCAGGCACTTTTACCTGCTGTTCCACGCATGTCTCTCCAGTGCTTGCTTATTTCCCCCTTCTACAAACATTCCATTCCATGAGCATTCAGTTCACTCCTGAAAGTGGGGTAGGAGAGGCCACAGGTAGATGGAAGTGCAAACGGGACTCCTGCCTTGCTACAGGAGCCTTCGCAGTCAGAACTGAACAGGTAGTGGTATTCAGCTCCTCTCAGCTGGAAATGGTCCTTTTCTCAGCATCTCAAGCTGTTCCTTGGACCCGTGTGGGGTCAGTCACAGTGTCTCAGGAAATTTTCTGAAGGAACTGAAATAAACCAAGGAAATTAGATTCTTCTTTTCTCGCCACACAGCTGAGATAGACTGCTTGGGATAGCCTGTACTTGTTGCACTGAATTTGGTGGTAGGTCACACTAAAAAAAACAAAACAAAACAAAAAACAAAACGCATGTAACCCTAAGCTACGTGTGCAAAGATATTCACTAAAGCACTGTGCAAGAGCAAACAATGTGGTAATCACCATGTACTGATTTGGTAATAGGATCAAGATATGTTATTAAATAAAAAATGCGTGTCACAAAACAGTGTGCATAATATTCATTTTGGTAAACAAATTAGTATATGTTCATCCTTTTTTTTTCCTGGTAAGATAGAAACCCACACACAGTGGTTTACCTTTGGGTGGAAGGCCTGGGGAGGTGAGGACGGAGTTTCTTATTTTTTCCATTTGAGCCTTTCCGTCAGTGTTTGCATTTTCTAACAAACTACATAAAGGACTTTTTAAAGTGTCGATGGGTTATTTGAATTTTGCTTTTTTGTATGAATAAATGTTATGTTTTTAAAGCACACTTGTCTTTAAAAATACATGCAGAAACTATAACTATATTCATGAAAACTTAATCATAATAGAAAACATGCCAGATAAAGCAGTGATGTGCATATTTAATTGACATTAAATATATTTGTTTTTTAAAACTCTGCTGCTTTCCATTACATGCACCTCCTGTGTTCTCAGACAGTGAACTCTGCACATACACACCCCCATCTCTCATTTGGTTAAATTCATCTGGGGAATAAAGGGCAAAAGACACTCCTATTTATTAACTTTGAAAAGTAGATCAATAATTAATAGCCCCTGGAGTCCCTGCATAGCAGACAACAGGCCCTTTGGGCAGTCTTCCTTTTTCTCCGTTTCATATATGCTATTCATCCTGCTTTGCGATAATCATAAAATAATAATGGTAAAATACAACTATGATTGTTAACAACAAACCAGTTTTAATTATTATGAGAAAATATATATACACAGCCCCTATACGTAGAAGTAATGGTCTAATGGCTAGACTTTTAAAACTTGGAAAGACTATAGTAGGTAATTATTCATAAAGCTTAAAAAACTGTTGAAAGGATTTCTGGACTTTTTTAGATCATTATTTTTATTTTAAAATTGGGCTCTTTACTAAATAATAGTAAATGCACAGGCAAATGTAAAACATAATAGCCTAATTGGGAAAAAAAAAAACCAAAACTTGGTTGAATGAGCGAGCCTGTGAGTGCCAGTCATTAACCATAAAAGAGCAGAACAGTGGCTGTTAGCTTCTTTTTGTGGCTTGCGGAGCCATGCTCGGCTAAATCAGGACTGAAGGAGTTCCAGACCTGCTGTTTTCTTGAATAATGGGGTTTGTGTCTTCACACATAGGAGCAGCCTTTCTATATACATTTCTGAAATAAGGATGTCTGCTTTCCTGCTATCCCACTGACCCCTTATCTCAGAATATCTTTGTCTCTATCCCCAAATTATTGACAAATATTACGGAAATACTGGCTAGAAATAGATGGTAAGGTTTAGCCAACAGAGTTTCAACAACGTTCCTCTTTTCATTTTGTTTCCAAGTTCCACCGTTTCCATTCTTACTCTTTTTTTTCCAGTGATGGCACATATCCATGGCAGGGGTTCTGTAATAATAAAATAGTACTACAAACTGTCACTTACCAGGTATTGTTTTAAGTAGTTTCCATGTAGTGTAGTACTTTAATCTTCTCATCAACCTAATGAGGTATGTGCTATTGTGACCCCCATTTTGCAGGTGCAAAACGAAAGCACAGAAAACTTGAAGTCACATAACTGGTCTGTGGTGGGAGAGCTGTGTGATGTGCACGCTTAATTGACATTATATGTAAGCTACACAACACTACTTTTGGGAGATGCCTGGTATTAGTCTGAAAAGTACCTATTGTTTAAATTCCTAGGGGTCAAAAGACGAAATAGAGCTAGTCCCGTAAATTTATGTTTGAACTTTGCCTTTTTTGTGTTTATGAAACCTTGGTCCCTCACCTTTGAAGCCCTCATCATTTCATCAGCCTAATTACTGTTAGATAAGTGAGCCCATGAGGGACAGTAAAAGGTTTTTCTTCCTCTAGAAGCTTCCACAGGGAGTGCCTGAAAGCTCTTTATCAAAGATACAGTTCATTTCTCCTCGCTGAAATGCAGCATTTTGCCTAAAAGGGATAGCACACTAAGCTAGATGTAACCTGGAGATTACAGGTCACATCTTGAAATGGTGAATGAGGGCCAGAGGAATGAAGGAATTTTGTTTCGCTGTGAACTAGGAAAGCTCAGACTTGGAAGGTTTCCTGGGAGACATATGAAGTCAGGAGGCCTGAGCCAGATTATTTTTGCAACCTCTTGTATCTGTCTAACGAGGGTTTCTAAATTGTGTAAGTCTACATTAATCTAAGATTCTGGAATAAGAAAGAGGCAGACTTGATTTATGGAGGAATTTATACTTGATTTCACCAGTAGCAGTTCCAGCCAGGTCAGTGGCAAAAGAAGCCAAAGATAGCTAACTGAGATGCTGCTAGATAGCATAAGCTTCATGTCTAGGGACAAGACCAGAAGGTTCAGTGCAGGGAGGCCCCAGGAGCTTCTGGGGAATCTACTCTTTCAGGGAGGGCAAACAAATTGCTTGAGACCTCACGCTGGCATATACCCCAAAGAATACAGGGAAATGATTGCTCTGCCATATCCAGGTCCCTAGGCCAGTTTTTTATTTTTTTATTTTTATTTTTTTTAACTACCCTGAGAGGAGGCACACTTTGTCTCCTGTGCTGGTCAGTGTGCAGATGTGGGGTAGGTTCTCTGTTTCAGATACTCGGCTTGATAATGGATGGAGGAATGGCCAAGATGACTTCTTGAGGTCCCTGTAGCCTGAGGGTTCAATGTTATGGTTTCCATCATCACTACATATTATCACTTGATTAGGTTGGGGAGGGGTAGAAGACAGGAGTCAAAAGTAGCCAAAATATATAAACCTGGGATTTGCTATAGCTTTAAAAAAGGTTTTATTATGGAAGATCTTAAACATACACAAAGATAGAACAGTACAGCGCTTCCCGTGTGCCCACCATCCAGCTACCATAGCCATCAACTCATCTATTCTTGTTTTATCTACCCTCCCACTTCTGATTATTTTTAAGCAAATCCAAGGTATTATTTTATTTATAATACATGTTTTTATGCCTCAGTATGTAGCTCTAAGGGATAATAACTCGTTTTGAAAACATTGTTACAATATCATCATGGTACCTAAACTAATAATCCCTTAATTATCATCAAATACACAGTTTATGTTCCAATTCCCCCAACTGTTTCATAAATTCTTTTTTTTTTAAAGATTTTATTGGGGAAGGGGAACAGGACTTTATTGGGGAACAATGTGTACTTCCAGGCCTTTTTTCCAAGTTAAGTTGTCCTTTCAGTGCTAGTTGTGGAGGGTGCAGCTCACCTCCATGTCCAGTTGCCATTTCTAGTTGCAGGGGGCACAGCCCACCATCCCTTGCGGGAGTTAAACAGGGAACCTTGTGGTTGAGAGCCCGTACTCCAACTAACTGAGCCATCTGATGGGAGCTCAGTGGCAGCTCAGCTCAAGGTGCCCTGTTCAATCTTAGTTGCAGGGGGCGGAGCCTACCATCCCTTGCGGGACTCTGAAGAGTTGAACTGGCAACCTTGTGGTTGAGAGCCCACTGGCCCATGTGGGAATTGAACCGGCAGCCTTCGAAGTAGAAGCATGGAGCTCTAACCTCCTGAGCCACCAGGCCAGCCCTCATAAATTCTTTTTAACAGTTGGCTTCTGTGAAGCAAATCCAAACAAGATCCACACATTGCCTTTGGTTGATGTATTTCTAAAGTCTCTCTCTTTCTTTTTTTTAGAACATACTTTTGTGAAGTATAGTATATAGAGAGGAGTGGAGAAATCCTTAAGTGTACAACTCAGTGAATTTTTCCCTGTGAAACTACCACCTATGTTATGAAATCGAACATTACCAGTAGTACCTTATTGTAGTTTTAATTTGTGTTTCTCTGATGACTAATGATGTCGAGCCCTTTTAAAATGTATTTTTGGGGGCCATTTGGATTTTTTTTATGAAGTGCCTTTTCAAGTCTTTTGCTTTGAAAGTTGTGTTTCCTTTTTCTTATTGGTTTGTGGAATTCTGTATATATTCTGGATACCAGGCCTGTATTGGATATATGTATGGCAAATTTCTTCTCCCACGGTGTGGTGTCTTGATGAGCAGAAGTTCTTAATGAAATCCAATTCATCAATTGTTCCCTTTATGGTTTGTGCTGTTCGTGTCCTACTTTAGAAGTCATTCCCTGTCCTCACGGGCACGAAGATATTCTCCTTAGTTATCCTCTGGAAGTTTCAATGTTTTGTCTTTCCAATTTATGTCTACACCCCTTCTAGCACTTAGTTTTGTGACTGGTATGAGATAGCGGCTAAGGGTCATTGGTTTTTCCACATGGGTATCCAGGTGGTCAGCACCATTTTGAAAAGACAATCCTTTTTTCTCTGCCTTGCAGTGGTATCATTTGCATAAATTAGAGGTCTGTACATGTGTGGATCTCTTTCTAAACTCTCTTGTTCTATTGGTCTGTTTGTGTATCTTATTTTTCAGTTGATAAAACTTTGTATGAATACCATACTGACTTAGTTGCTGTAATTTTTTATTTTGCCATCTACTAGTGTAAATCTTTCAACTCTGTTTTTCTTCTTCAAGATTGTCTTGGCTATTCCTGGCCTTTTGCATGTCATAGAAGAAAACAGAATCATCTTTTCAATTTCCACAACAACATGCTGAGATTTTGACTGAGATTGAATAAAATCTGTAGCTCAATTTGGGGAGAACAAATAGCTTTATAATATTGAATCTTTGTGTCTAGGAATATGGCATATTTTTCTATATAGGTCTTTGATTTTTCTTAGTAATGTTTCTTGATTTTCTAGGTAAATCTTGCATATCTTTTATTAGATTTATTCCTAGGTATTGGGTGGTTTTGATGCTAATGTAAATGGTGTCATGTTTAAAATTTTATTTTCTTCTCCCTGTCCTAATGTTAAGACAATTGATAGGTACTTCATCATCAAAGATAAATTAAAAGTTCTTATCAGAACTTTTCTTTGGTCTTTAGCATGTTTTTACAGTTTATACTTGCTTTTCACTTACAAGTCATTGAACATTACAGCTGATCTTTCATTCTTTTAAAGGATCAGATTTAAACTCTCCCTTTGGACCACCAGAGGTTTTCCCAGCGCCAGCAGGGGCAGTGGTAGTAGGAATCATAGCTTACATTTATTGAGTGCTTGCTGTGTGCTACGTACTATTTTAAGTGCTTTATAAATATTAACTTACTTAATCATCACAACTACCCCATGAGGTGGGTTAGATCATATTCTTATTTTGCAAGAGTGGAAACTAAGGCACAGAGAGGCTATATAACTTGCCCCAGGTCGCACAGCCTACAAATGGTACAGCCAGGATTCAAACCCAAGCTGGTAGGCACCAGAGCCCATGCTTTTAACATTATATAGTCTCTTAGGTGGCAACAGCAGATGGGGGCTAGAGTAGGAGAATATATAAACTGGGGAATCTCTGCAGGGCGGCTGGCCCATAACCAACTGTGTACTTGCTTTTCTGCACCTGTGGGATACCCCCTGAGGATTGTGCGAAATACCTTGGGTTCAGGGTGGAGGCTGCATTAGAGGGGGCTGGGGTACAATTAGCAGTTAAGGTCACGAGAAGTGAAACATAGGTAAGGTAATCATAATTTGATCTTTCTTTCAGTTTTACAGGCTGAAGAAACTTGAAAGTGATCTGTTTTTCAGTTTTTCTCACCTTAAAATTTCCTTGGAGTAAGTGGAATCATGACTTCTGGTCTGTTCTTTCTCTGAGGTGACAGGCACATCTATATTTAGACCAATAGTCATGCTTCTGTGGTGATGGATCAGTGTGTGCCTCCAAAAATGGCTTTGCATTGAAATAAGAACATGTGTATGCTTATGAACAGAGGCATCATCCACATTGCAGACCTGATGCATGTACATCAGAGGGATGCCGATACAAATTGACTTAGTGAGCAGATAAATTAACATTTGCACCAGGACCGTCGATAACCACTTGGGCAAGTGTCCATGAGTTCATGTAAGCCAGCAGACTCAGATCCAGACACATCGCAAGCAAAGTGAATTTAGGGCGTCACAGGCCTAAAGCATGAGAACCATTCACTTTTTTAAATTATTTATTTTTTAAACTTTTACTTATTTAAGTGTGTTTTTCCAGGACCCATCAGCTCCAAGTCAAGCAGTCGTTTCAATCCAGCTGTGGAGGGTGCAGCTCACAGTGGCCCATGTGGGGATCGAACCGGCAACCTTGAGAACGATTAATTTTGATAACCAACCAGAACCTGGAATTTTCTTTAACCTTACATTTTGAGTGTCACTAAGCTCTATTGACTATCCTTTTAATAGCTTTCTAATCTGTCTTTTCTTTATTCATCACCACTAATAGTTGGGATCCTTGACATTTTTCACCTGTACTGGGCAACAGCCTCCTGAAAACTTTGTTCTTTTCTCTAATTAGTTTCCTTCACTGCCATGAACATCATCTTTATCAAGCCTAAAGCCATCATGTAACTTTCTTACTTAAAATCATCTCAATGGCTCCCTTTGCTTAGAGGATTCAAATCTAACATCCAGAGCCTGGTCTGCGAGGTTCCTTTTTAAGAACTGGTGTGTGTCACTTTCAAGTCCCAATCTCCCTTATTCCTTCGCCTGTGGCACCAATCCCAGGAA
Organism: Rhinolophus hipposideros; assembly: GCF_964194185.1. Taxonomy (NCBI): domain Eukaryota; kingdom Metazoa; phylum Chordata; class Mammalia; order Chiroptera; family Rhinolophidae; genus Rhinolophus; species Rhinolophus hipposideros. Next base: position 13,181,793 of record NC_138072.1, read on the forward strand.
CCTCCTCAGGCTCCTGGACCCAGGGTCTGCTCTCAGACTTGGTACCTTTGTTGTGATGCTTCTCAACAAGGTGTTTTCCTGGCTACCCCTCTTCGCACCTTTGCTTTTTGGGCCAACTCTTAACTGTCCTTAGAAAGTGTCCGCATATTCCTTTTGGCTAGAAGGCTTGGTACACTTCTGTAAGCATTTCTCCTACCATATTGTACCATAGAAATGTGGGTCTTCCTTGGTAGACTGCGGAGTCCTTGAAGGAGGGTCTCATTCCTTATTATTTTCCCAGTGCACCCTAGGCCCCTCACAGATGTTTGCTGGATGGGTTCTTCCATTCATCCAACCATCCATCCATTCTTTCGACTCATATTTATTGAGCGTTTGGTATATTCAAGGCAGAAATACACAGTGAACAAGACACAAAATCCTTATTTCCACAGTGAGGGACGACAGGCAATAAAGAAAGAAATAAACAGGAAATATATCAGGTTGAAGTGCTAGGCAGAGAATTAAAGTAGGGTCATGGGTAAATACTTTTACTGCATGGCCAGAGAGGGCCTCTCTGAGGGGCGCCCTGGAGGCTGAGATCTGAATGAATGGCCCTTTAGATGATCAGGGTAAAGAGCATTCCAGGCAAAAGGAAGAGATGACAAAGACCTTATGGCAAGAATAAACTGATTTAGAATAAACACTAGTTACCTAAAGCCAGGGCACAGTGAAGAGAATGTCTCTTAAGAGATACAGAACCAAAGAGATAGATCACAGCTGGTTTTGGATTCAAAGGTAATTCATTCTTCAAAACATACTGGATACTTCCGGCAGCTGCTAATGACCAAATAAAAAGGCCCTGTTGTTCACAAGTGATGCACAAAAGTGCTTAGGAATGTAGGTGCTGAATACCCCTCCCCACTTCACTTGAAGCCAAGCTATCTGTCAGGATGGCCTGTGTGAAGAAGCTGCCAGCTTTTAATTCACTTGGCTTTCAGTTCTTCGGGCCTTCAGCTTGCCCAAGCCACACAGTTAATATAAGCACAAGAATGTGAACACTTCTGTTTGCTCCAAAGGGTGCCTATTTTTAACCTTTGCAGTGGGGAAAAAGCCCTTAATTTACCCATCCTTCATTATTTTCCAGCTTAGTATTTTTTTCGTCCCTTCCTGTGCCCCCTGGAAAAAAGGACGAAAAAAAGGTGCCGTATCTGAAATCCTGGGTGCTTCCTTGCAGGGGGAGCCTTGTGCTCCTGTTCACACGTGGGCCATGGCCGGGTTTATGTAATGAGCTGGTCTGAGTACAGTTGGCTCACGCAGAAGGCCACGGTGTGGCAACCACAGATCTCACTGCAGGGAGACTGGCCGTGAACTCGCAAAGCAGGAGTCGTGGCTCAGGGTGGCCTGTTGCTCAGCTTTGTTTTGGGACTCAGACTGTTCCCTTAAAACCCTGGGTTTGATTCAAAAGACCCAAGAGAGTTCTGTTTCGTAGAGAGGGGCTCCCTGCCCCAGTCAGGATATACTGGAGATACACAATTTTTATTTTCCCCAATGGGTGTGTAGCTATTACAGAGGAAATCTGGCCTGATAAAAGTGTCCACATTCTTGTAGTTTTATCAACCAAGTGGCTTGGCCACACCAAGGCCATGTCTAGACGGCATAATAGACCCCGCAGGAGGCGCAGTGATCTATCTTTTGCGTTCTTTTCAATGTTTCTGGTTATTCTTATGGGAATTGACCATCGAGAAAACCTATTTGACTATGCTGTAGCATAATTTAGGACTGAAAGGAATTTTAGACGTCCAAACTTTTCAGGCAAGGTAACTGAGGTCTAGGACGGTTAAGTGTCGTGCCCGGGGACACAGTGGCTTGGTGTCAGAGCTAGGTCCGGCAGTCTTAAGTTCCCGACTTCCAGTGTAGATCTTCTGTTCCCAGTCGTACTGCCTTCAGTTGCTGTAGGGAGGTAGCAAAGTGGCAACCTGAGGACTGTTGTTTTTTTTTTTTTTTAAGAGTCCATATATAAAAATTGGGAAATTATAAGAATCTGGATTTCTGGTTTCTCCAGAAAGATTTGAGTTCACACTTGTGCAAGATTAATTGCTGGCATTAACAGTGGCTTGTACCTTTATTCTGGTTATGCGTTTTCCAATTCACCACAGTCTCCACTACTCCCTATTGCCTCCCAAATGTGAGGTTGACTGTCAGCCTGCCATTTATGGTCCAACTTGTGCTGTTGTATTTCTGATAGAATTACGAGGAAAGTGAGCTCTTTCTTATACCCATGTCTCTATTAAAAGTGGGCCATATTTCAAGAGGAATGGCTATTTTAAAAAACAAAGTGCTTCAGGGCCAAAAGAATACAGCTCAAAATGATATTAGGAAACAAATCTATTTGGCACCTGCAAGGCATTGAAAATTGTAACTCTTTTGCAAAACTCTAATACCATAATCAGAACAACTTTGGATATGTCTCTTTACTGTGAGCTTGCATTATGTCGTTGATAAATTTTGAAAGGAGATTTTCACAGCATGGAGCTGAGAAGATAAGTGGAACAATGACCAGAAAGTAAACCCTTCTCTCCATTCGCGCCACAGCAGAGATATTATAAGTGAGACCCATTTGTTTAGACACTAAGTCAGATTGTCAAGAAGACTGTGCGTTAAGAGCTCTTTGTGTTGACTTTAGGCTTCAATCTGGTAATCATGGCAGCAGAGCGATTGGGGCAATCAGAACAGAGGGTTCCTCTGCCAGTTGCTGAACTAACCGTGGAATTGCTTACAGGAAATGCATTATATTATTCTGAGACACACATTGCAAATAAACAGTACCCAAAATGTACCACACTCACGGTTCCTTGAATAACCATTTACAGACTCATTTGTACCTTTGAATCTTTTTGCTCATCTCTGCTTCAACTTGTCCAATTAATATTTCGAATATTTCAGCTCCACTAATATTTCTTTGGCAAAGCCAGGAGGCTCTGCAAAGGTTAAAAACGATTCGGCTATGTTGTGTTGAACATAATTGAAGTGTCATGAACCATCTACAGAGCAGGAGAACCAGTTCTCTCATTTCTATTGCTTTAGTCTGTTTACTTTCTTGGTGCCTGTCCACTGAAGCTTGGGCCGGGAGACCTGGTGAGGAATGTTTCCTCTGGAGTTTCAACAGGCACAGCTATTTGTCACTGCCTCAGAAGCTGCTTGGCTACAGGTAAGGAAGGCTGCTTTATGGGAGGGATAATTATGGTCAGTGACCTCTGAACTTTTAGCGTGGCCTTACTCTGGGACCAAACTCATGTCTGATTCAGGAAGTCATCTGTTTTTGTGTGTCCACATCGATGATTTTTTTTCTTGTTTTATAGAAGGGAAAACAGCCTTGGGTACTGGTGAGGAGACATGATTCTGAATCAGGCTGAGTGCAGGGCTTGAAGGTGGAGTCTCTAGAAGTAGGATTCAGTAGAGGGAGGAGTCATGGTCATTAGGATACCAGACACATGGCAAAACCAAACATAACCACCCACCTCCTCTCTGACTCACCTACCCAAAACATGATTAAACTAGAGGGGGCGGGTGGCAACCAGGTATTAGATACAGGAGAGGTGGGGTGCTGAGTCCTTCTCCTTCCCAGCCTGCAACCCCATTGGTCGCTCCTTTTCCAGAGGACCTAGAGGCCTAGGGATCTGAAGATACACCCTGACCAGAAGTCTCTCTTGGGCTTGGGAAACCCTTGTCATCTGAGTAGCCTAATAAAGTAGAACTTGTGATGGATAGCAAGACTTCTCAGGGGTTTGGGGGGTGCTCTGACTTATTCGGAACCTAGTGGGCTCAGGATTTTACAGGAGACACCAAACAGTGACTTCAGTGCCCAGAGGGAGGCCATCATTAACCTGGGCTTCAAAAGTAGCTCGCAGCTATGGGAGGACTTAGTATTTAGATACAGAGACACCAGGATAAACCAGAGCAGATTAGGGCGGAGCAAGAGGGCCCTTACCCTTGGCTCAATCTGACCTTCCCCAGGGAGAGCATTCCCTTCGAAACAATGGTTAGCATTATTAGAGATTCTCCATGTTTCGTACCTCTTATGTCATATGTAATAGGATAATGGAAAAAAAATCTCAATTGCCATACCAGTGTTGGCCACATCAAAGCGACAGTTATTATACCCGTCATGGTAAATTAGTGTAGATCCCAATATAAACATTGTTTTATCCCTTTTTAGTTTTAAATGAAGCATTTGGCTTGTATATTATGTTTGAAACATCAAACGTAATACACGGTCATATTTGAATATGAATACTACCTGTGTTTTAATAACTGGCATTTTTCCTATGTGTATAGTTCCACAGGTGTATCATTTTAAATTATGTATATAGCATTTAAGGTGTATAGTGACTTAAGTAATTACTGTTGCTTCGTGTGGCCTGTGTAGGATATACCAGGTTAGCAGATGAGGTCATTCGAATCACATAAAAAGATTGCCTTAATCTGCCTGTCAGAATTCATGGAAATTGTGAGACTCGAGTAGTATTTAAATATCAGTAACTTTGTCCATGGAATGTTGAAATCTTTTCTTACCTCCTCCCCTCCCCTCGCACCACCTCCTACCCGCTTTTACAGGCTTGGCATCGTTCTGCATAGTAAAGTTCCACCCCGGAAAAGCCCCAGTATGTAGTAGGTCTGAACCCTGTCTGAAACCTTCCCTGGACCCACGGCCAGAACTGGGATGTGGTCCGGGAACAGCCCAGACAAGTGCCAAGTGGGACTTGGGGCAAGGATTTTCCTTTCTTTTTGACTCTCTGTAGCTGTGCCCTCCCAGGGAAGAGGTTTGCTCATTCTGGAGCCAAGGTCATTGTCCCTTCCTTGCACAAGTAAGTCTGTGTCGTAACTGCCTTCACATCCCCCTTCCTGCCGGGACACATGCTGGTGATCCAAGAGGACACAGGCTGAGGCTTGGATCACAGTTGATGATCCAAGAAGACACGGGGCGTCTCCTGGCGTCCTCTGCGGTGTGTGGGCTTCAGGAGAGCTGGGTGTGTGGGGCCGGCAAGGCTGCCTGTGCTTAGCCCCTGGAGGAAGAGCAGTGTAACTACCCCTGGGGGACAGCCTGAAAGTTGTGATGTCAGATGCCCCACCCCCTGCTCTCATGGAGGGGGAATGTTTTCTAGGTCAGCAGCTCTAATCAACAGCCAGGTCAGGCCTGGTAAAGGAAGTACATGGGAGGAACTCAAAGTGGAAGCGAACGACAGACTAGGAAGTTAAGGGTTAATTAGGAAGGGCTCCTCATACAGAACTGGATTGTCCTTTCAAAACCGAGGATGGCCATATCTGAACCCTCTTCTTGCATATGTCCTCCTCTCGTGTTCATCCCTCCTTCTGGTCTGACTGAGGAGAGGAGACATGGCCCTGGCTTCCAAAAGTAGCTCGCAGCCATGGGAGGAATGACTGCCCAGCCATTTTTACATTTTCCATGTGAAATTTACCAGAGCTTGCAGAGCTTCTCTAAAGATCAAAGGGTACCCAACTGAATAGGAATCTATGATAGGAGAATTTAATGTTTTTTTCACAGCTCCCTTTACCCCCTCCCCCCAACTCTAAGTGGACAAAATATTGGGCCAAAGGTCCACATAATCCTGTTTAGGGAGGCATCTCGCCATCTCATTTCCACCCAGGCACTTTTCCCTTCTTGTAACTTTCCAGTGGTAATTTGGGGAATACTATTGATAACTCTGACACCTGGTGGTCACTTTCAAAACTGCACTCTGGGAGAATTGAACATCCACTTTGTCATTTTCAGTTGCTTTAGTTTTTCGACTTCCAATTTCAACGTAAATAAGATGTGCTTTGTATATCAGTTATCGTTATTAAATGAATTATTTATAAGTAAAATTCTTGCAAATGCATTCGAAAGAGTACACTTGGACAGAAAATTTCTCTAAAGATATACCAGAAACTGTATGGTGTGATACTTAGGGAGTGCGGCTAGGTGTGGGGGTGAAGGGGACGTATTTGACTTTATACTCTTTCGTTCTGTCTGAGCCTATTTTAAGCAAGAAGAATGTGTTACTTGAATCACTGCAGCTGAAGTCGCCCACCGAGGTAGGAGGCCCACAAGTCTAGGATTTTCCTCTTGAGAGCTCCTGCCCCTCCTGGTTTTGTGTCCAGAGAACTCTAGTGCTTCCCCGTGTTTGGAGGGACTGCAGGACGCTGGACTCACTTTAGTCTTGTTCGCTGACGGTGGCGCAGTCGCCAGCAGCTGAGTAGAATCGGGTCCTGAGAGCAGTGTGACTGAAGCCGGGGAAAATTCCCAGCTTCCTTGGTGGTCCCGGTAGTGAGGGCAGGAGCAGTATGCCTGTTGGGGGGCTGCCCACTTCCCCAAGTCATGTTCAGTGGAGGGTCTCCAGTTGGAGAGCCAGCCACTGGTGCGAGGCCGCCAAGAGCCAAGTTTCACACGGCCTGGCCTGGCAAGGCCACTCGGTGCGAGGCAAATGCTCCCTCAGTGTAACATCAGAGAGCAGGGCTGGGGGCGGATGTGGCCTGCGGTGGGCCAGTAGGACAGCCAGGTATGGTGAAAGCAACCCCTTGCTGACTACCTTCTCTATGCTTCTTACTGTCTGATAGCAACATTTTTTTCCACTATTGAACAGACCTCCCACTGCTTTCCCATGACCCCCAGTGATAACATACCTACTTTTATGGATTCGTGGAGTGTAACCACTCTTCCAGTATGTGCTCAGGAACAGCAAACACTCCTCTTGCTTGACTGTGCCCAGTCACCCACTCACCACTGGTGGCCCGGAAACCCTGGGCAGCTGGGCGGCCTCACAGGAAGATGGAAGGCGTTTAAGGGCAGCGTCCCAGTGGAGTCTCCCGGTGCCGGATTTGGTCCACGGGGAGGGGAGGCCCTGCCTGCACTCCTAATGCAGCCCTTGAAGGGTGGAATGTGGACATGGGAGGGGAGCTGTCTCACAGCAGCTCTTCAAGAAAAGCAAATCTTAGCACCACACTCAATTATTGGTCCTTATACCCAGAGGACATGTTTCAGCTCCGGTGATCAGCTCTCTTAGGGAGGGTCCTCGAGGGTGCAAGACAGCACGAGTGCTATCCCAGGACTGGTGCCAGTGTTCTCCATCTTTCTGACTCCCAATGGCCGGGCACCTGACCTGCTGACCAACTGTCTCTCTGGGTAGCACCAGTTTTACCTGTCATGGCAGTAAGGGTACCTCCCTTTGCCTCGCCCTCTTCCTCACTCCTACTGCTCAGATCAAAGATCCATGCAGACCTGTCATGTGCCCTTGAGGATGAAGCCACATGCTTGAGACAGAAGAAGGCTGAGATGCTGATGACTTCACAGAGCTGCCAGCGCAGTTCCTGACCACTTACCCCCGGTCTTCAGTAAACAGAGAAAGTCAACGCATGTGTGGAAACGGCTGGGTTTTCTATTACCCACAGCCAAACCTAACTGTAAGCCATCCAGCGACCCTCGGCCGTTTCCAGGTGTTTTCCTGTTCTCATGTGTTCTGTGGCACAGGGGCAGAGAGCTCTCACGTAAGGACAGAAGTAACACAGCTTGAACCTCTGGTGGGACCTTCCTTCTGGTAGGACTCTGTGCACGCAGTAAAGTAGATCTGTTTGTGCTATCTTCTTAGAATCGCTGACTTCTAAATCTCAGGGTGAGGGTGGGGTGGAGCTGGAGATTCATAAGCACCTATTAGTGTTTCTTGGCTTTTGTTTAAATGTGGGGACAGGGGTGATGAGGGACAATAAAGACACATGATGGATATTGGTCTGTAGTTTCTTTTTTCTTTTTTCTTTTTATAAGGTTTTTGGCTTGGTGTCAGAGAAGCGCTTCCCTGTATGGGAGAAAAGGGAAAGAGTTTCATACAATCCAATAAGCAATGGTACAGTGTCTTCACTTGAAAAGGATTGAGAATCACTGGTTACAAGTCATAATTGAATGAAAGAACAACTGTAACAGCTACACTTGACCATTTTGTGCCAAGGGCAGCAAACAGCCACATCAACTAGGACAAAATAAATAACTGCGGATATCTGATAGGTGCTTCAGTAGACTGACTCCCTGAAGCATCAGTATAGATATATTTTGATATATATATATATATTTTTTTTTAGCATATTCTATTAATATTTTTTAACTTTGTTCTTTTTTAACTTTGATACAGTTAAGTTCATTGGAAACAGCTCTCTGTTACAAACCTACCTTTTTCCCATGAGCATCTTCCGTAGTCACTTAGCTCCTCCATATAGAGACAGTCTGGTGTGTCTTCTAGGATGCTGGCTTTTCTTGGTCATTCAGAATCTCTTACTTTTTGTAAAAACACTCTCAGGTTTTAACAAGAGGATCTTTCTCTTTCTTCCCTGAGTTTTATCTTCTTGAAATCCCAGAAACTCCTTCATAATTCATTTATTGTATCAGAATCTCACCCCAGGCAGACTGCCATTTGTCTTTTTCTTTCTCTTTCCCCCTTTCTTTCTTTTAAAACTTTAATTATGGAAAATGTTAAGCCTGGAAAAATAGAGAGAGAGAGTGGGATATTGAATTCCCGTGTACCCCTCCACAATCGTCGACTTGTGAAACTGCATTTTTCTAATGTTTCTGATTTGCAAAGGTTAGGGATTTATTTTGAAGTGACATCAGAAATCGTGTGTTAGGGGATTCACACCCTTTTTGTCTTGTGTGTGTGTGTGTGTGTGTGTGTGTGTGTGTGTGTGTGTGTTGGAATCTTGGTTTATTATCCAGGTTAGGGTGCATACAACCTGAAAACTTGAGTCTCCTGTGATTTCCAGGGGACACCCCACGTACCTCACATACTCTCGCTTTGTGTTTTATGCACAGGCCTTAAGTGCAGCCTGTAACTTTTACTCTGTGCTTCGGTTACAGTCTCTAGTTGATTTAGGCCGTATCTCATCTTTCATCTAGACTGACACTCCTTCAGTGCAGTTCCTAAGCTCTCTTCTTTTTTTCCTGAGTACGTACACACCTTGAGTGTTCTTTATAGATCAGCTATGCTTCATGAATAAAAGCAAGCTGGCATAAATGCAGTGAGAGGCATCTGATAGAATCCTGGCATCCTACTAGTTGGTGAGACTTTTTCAAAGTTGCTAAACCTCTCTGAGGTTCAGTATCACCATCCGTAAATTGAATAACACCCACCTTCAGGATGATTGTTAGGATTAGAAATAATGCAGCTAGAGTGCTTATTACAGTGCCTGGTGCATAGTGGTAACTCAATAAATGACAGCTATTATGGTTATGACAGATGCAGCGCTGCTGTGAAATGGATATCAAAGCGTATTATCCCCAACTGACTGACTAAATGGGCACCAGAGAGACGAAAATACTGACTAAAGTCACTTGAAGCGCCAATGACACATCCATAACCAAACTCATAAATGCCACTTCCCGGACTCAGAGGCTCCTACAAACATTCTAAAATCTAATTTCTGCCTATATCTTAATGGAGGAATTCTATTTTATAACAGAAACAAGACATTTCCAGCAGCTTATTTCAAGGGGATTTACTAAGTTTATGGTTTATGATGATAGGAATCTAGTTGGGGCTTTGTGCCTTAAAACCGTGTCCCCACATCCACAGTAACACTTGAAACGAGTATATCAGACCAGTGCGTCTCTGTTGGGATGGTTTGCTGAGTTTATCTGTGGACAGGCTTGTTCTCAGAGTCACTAACTGTTAGTGAATACTTTGTAAAACAGACTGAGGGAAGTGCTTCAAGTTTTCACACAGAGAAAGGAATGTTAGGAGTCTGTCTGTCTGTCTCTGTGTGTGTGTACATGTGTCTGTGTCTCTGTGTCTCTTTCTGCCTCTCTCTCTCTCTCTCTCTCTCTCTCTCTCTCTCTCTCTCTCTCTCTCTCTCACACACACACACACACGCACACACACACACACAATCTTTTTGACCTTATATTCTCTAGGTTTCGGAGAGGTATGCACACCTCTATGTATTCTTCCCAAAGTGGAGAAATGGTCCTTTTCAGCTGTTTCCCCCCATATTTTACTGAAGTATCAAAATATGTCATGGTTAATCATCAGCAGGTATCTAATCTGCCTAAAAGCTAAAGGCAACTTCAAACCAAAAGAGTGAAAATTGTATAGAAAAGGCTCCCCTTTTGTTCGAAATGAACAGTTAGGGGAGAAAAGGATTGTTTGAAAGGGCTTTAAAAAAGATATACCTGTAACCATGGCCTACTGATATGAGATTCCTTCTCCTTCTGCATTCACAATGTTACATTCTCCTTTTAGCAGGGATGGTTATAAGCAAGTGAAATCAAATCACGATGAATTGCCTTGCAAAGGATGAAAAACAGAGGCCATGAAACCCATTCCTTCCTCAAAAAGAAACTGTGGAGCTCTTATCTTTTTCAAATTCTCGTTTCTTCCTTAATCACAGTGGCTGTAACTAAAACATCTTTCTGTCTCTAGCACCTTTCATTGCGCTTTACACACAGTAGGCACTCAGTAAATAATTATTGTGGATGCTGAATGTATAAATATGTATTATTTGAGGATCTACTATGCAGCCTAACATTGTTAGTTGCTGTGTAGACTATACTAAAGAAAAGTTATAACTGACTCGGAATTCCTTGCTTTCATTGTGCTTGCAGTCTAGAGAGGGACATAGCAATTTTGAGAAATGTTTGGCCATAAATTATTGCCATAAATATTTTGTCTGCTTCATTTTATTCTCTTCTCCTTTTGGGACTCCAATTGTACACATGTTAAATCTTTTGATAATGTCCCACAGGTTCTTGAGGTTTTTAAATTTTCTTTTTTAATTTATTAGTTTCAAGTGTACAAGGTAATACTTAGACGTTCATCATTTGTATCCCTCACACTGTGAATAAACCTTCCCCCTAAATTTTTAAATGGTTTTTTCCTCTGCTCTTCAGATTAGATAATTCATCTATTAATCAGTCTACAAGTTCACTGACTGTTTCTTCTGTCATCTTCATTCTGTGATTTTTAACATTTCAGATATGTATTTTTCAGTTCTAGAATTTCTATTTAGTTCTTTTTCATAATTTCTAGTTACCTGCTGATAGTTTCTATTTTTTCATTAATTACAAGCATAGTTTCATTTATGACTTGAGCTTAGTTAAAATAATTGTTTGATAACCTTGTCTGCTAATTCCAATATATCAATCATTTCAGGGTTGATCTTCATTGATTTGATTTTTTTTCTCGAGTGTAGATGATGTCTTCCTGTTTCTTTGAATGTTCAATAATTTTGAACTCTATCCTGGACATTGCAAATGATGTGTTGTAAAGATTTTTAATTCAGTTATGTTTCCCTGAAGAGTATATATTTTTTAATAGTAGGCAGAATTCAAACTGTAAACCTTGTCTTCCCTGCTGTGAATGGTACCTCACATTTCTTTTAGTCTTAGTTGGACCGCTTCAAGTCTGCTTCACAAGTACGTGGTTCTGGCATCAGCCATAGATTTGGGCAGAATTTATACACACCGTTTTGACCTCCTCCTTTCTGGCTGTCTACTTTGTAGGATTTCCCCCTTTGCTTCCGAGCAGGTGTGTTTCCCTCAAACTCTGTCCTCTGATTTTTCAAGCCAGTAAGACTTTGGGTTTTCTTTCTGACTTTTAGCTGCCTTGCATAGTGCAATTTGAAGCCTTCCCTCAGGATAAATGCCATAAAAAATGGGAAATTCACCCAGTGCTTTTTCTTTCATTCAAACGTTGACCCTTTACCAGTATCTACCATTTTTTGGTTGCTCTTCCATGTCTCCAGAGTTATTTTTAGATGTTGCCCAGAGTTTATTGTTGTCATCTGTGAGAAGGTCCACGTGGCCATGACAGGAACAGAAACTAAATAGGTACATCGGACCAAAAAATAGAGACAAATAAGCAAATGACTGTCAAAGAAAAACTCAGAGAAAAAAACACTTAGAAAAGATTTATAGAGAGGTTTGCAAGGGAGTCTAGGCATTAGAAAGATAGGCTTATTGAATAAAAAATGCAATAGGTATTTAAAGGAAAAAAATGACCAAATCTCTGAATTTACCATCAATTTGTTTATGAAGCAAAGCAGTAATTTTCTTGCATGATTTTAATAGTTATAAACATAGAGTCATATCTTCAGACATCAACACTGCAAATATTAGGGACAGAGACGTTTTTGTTAGGGAGTCAGTAACCTACAGGAAAGGCTCAAGGTTTTCATATTTGGGGGACTAGAATTAAACAGAATGATCCTGGGTTTCTTGTGTGTTTGTTTGTTTTCTAAATCTGTATTCAAAGTGATCACAACCCTAGCACCATCACTGTTCAGGTGGGAGGTACAGCCCATGACGACAGCTTAGCAGGGTGTCCTGTTTTCACAATGTCTCCTGGTTGTCAAGTCCCACTCTAACATGCAGATTTGACCTCATACATTGCCTGGAGATTTTCTGATTCAGTGTAACTCATTTGGTATTTTGTTTTATTTAACCGGTTTTATTTACATAGAGTATAAGAAATGTTAATATACAAAGACATCCTTGTTACCTATTAATGTAACCAGAGCCGTTTTGGTTTAAGAGTTAACTTGTAAATCCTCTGCAGTTGTAATTTACTTTTATGTATCTGAATTATTTTATTGCCTTTTCAGCTGCTGAGGTAAAGAACAAGGACCATCCAGTTTGCTCCTATGAGGTCTGCCTGCAGTAGCCTGTAAGTATAACCTTTCTTGGAGACTCTCAAGTTTGCCAATTTCCTGACCTGCTAGGAAATTCTTTATTACCTGTAAAGGTGATATTCTGTAAGCCATAGAATGGTTCCAGGACATTTATCTGGGAATGGTATGCTGGAACTGGCTCCTACTGGTCAATAAGAGCTGATTGTTAAATTTGCAGGAACTTTGTAAGCTGCTTGTTAAACACAGCCATTACTAGACATTAAACTTTATAACTTACAATTAAATAAATTATATTTAAATTAGTGGTAATAAATACTCAAAACCCATCACTTCCTAATTATTGTATGACGTTTTATTTTTAGGTATGCCCCTGAGGTTATTTATATCTATTATATCTTTGTGGTGGAAATACTATTCAATGGGGTGCCGTTTTGCGTGTCTCTTCCCAACTCCATGTTCAGTGATGTCGTGTTGAAACTGGCTATGCCGGGAGTATTTACACCACAGAAATTGGCAAATGCTACAAGGCAGTGCTGCTTTTTCCTTTGGAGAGCTGGTTGTTTAACACTCACCACACATTGTTTGCAGGCATTTCCCTTTAACGTATAAAGCATAATCCTTCCTTGATCCTAGTAGTAGCTTGTCATACCTAATGGTTTGTGTCTTGCCTATTGTGGCAAATTTTTATCCAGTTTCATCTTATGGGAAAGAGGACGATTTTTATTGAGCCTAAGTTAATAACTACATCATGAAAACTAGAGGAACTTAGTTAAACATTGTGAATAATATTTAACCATTGTTACCATTGTCTTGGGTACTTTGTAGATAAAGTCTGTTAATATATTCTAAAGAATCCCTATTTTTAAATTTTTCTTTCAGTTTCCTAGTTCAAAATACATACTAAGAATTCTCACAAGTCTTTTTTTCCCCTGAATTCTAAGACGGATGTTGGGATAACATACCACTTAAAGAATGTTTTATTCCAGTTTATATAACTATGTCCTGTCAAACTGATGGTTAGAGATAAAGGAGAAAGAAAAGGATATTTCCTCATATACCTGCGCAAAGTAGAACATTAGCCACAGATAAATCAGTTCACAGACTCTCAGGACATGAACTTGTGTTTTGCCGATCGTGGGCTAAGTAAGCAGTGTATGTTCATGAAGTCATCTGTTTTTGTGCTGGGAGTTCTGGAAATCCCAACCAAGTCCTTCGATACCGACCGGACAGGTGTTGGTGGAAATGATGTCAATTCCGACTGGGAAGTCTGCTTCCATGAGCGTGGTCACTGTAACACCAGTAGCGAAGAATACCTGCTGCTGTGTTTATTGCATACTTTTTGAGGTTACTTCCAAAAGTTTTGATTTTATTTTTGAGTTTTTAGCAGAAGCCTTTAGGCAAGTGTCGGGAAAAGCAGACACCATTTGTTGATGGCAACACTGAACGACCTTGGCCATTTTATTATAACGTCCAACAATACCAGAATGGAGGAGAGTGAGCTTGCTAATCAACTTATAAGGACTTAGTCGGTGATTTCCCTGGTGAATGAGGGCCTTGACCGCCAGAGCCTTTAATTCATCCCATAAAGTGTGTTTTATTTTTCACCAGTCGACAAGGGTATTTTAAGCCTGGAAATGAAATCTTTCTTCTTCTTCATTTTTTTTTTAAAGGGATCAATTGGTTGAAAGTTATTTGGTGAGTCTTTGTATATAAATGTGATATGGTGGGTAATGGAAGAGGTTGTCGGGTAGGTGACAGATTTGTGTAACAGATATGCTAGAATTTGCTATTTGCAGAGCATAAGGAAGTATAAAAGCCCTTTTTTGGCCTTTAAAGTTATCCTCAGTAAATCAAAAGGTCAGGGAAACCTACCTGGGGCTCTCAAAGGTGAAAGGTTAGCCTGTGTGTGTGTGTGTGTGTGTGTGTGTGTGTGTGTGTCCGCGCGCGTGCATTTATGTATGTATTTTGGGTAGAGAGAACTGGAGGCTTCTCTGAATGTAGTTTCAGTCTGCCCCAAGGGCTCAAGGAAGGGGTATGATTGTTGTTAGCAAAAATAATGAAAAGTAAACATCTAGGCAGGGGCGGAGAGAAGAGGGATGGTTCTCAGTACAGAACAAAGCACAAAGGTGAGAGAGGTTCCTGTCGTAGCCTGTCCTGTGCACGAAAACTGCTTCAGGAATTGTCTTCAGAGTAGTAGAGTCCTTTTCTACCTTCTCAGTATTTTTCTTTACATCTTAATTTTGATTGACTTTAGGGTTGTTCTAACTGTTAAATTTAAATTTTATTTTAATGTTTTTTAAAACCTTTCGAACACAGATTTGCCCAGTTTAAATGAAGTTTATCATGGAAAGATCCAGATTGGTAGCACCACTGAATAATTGTTCAACTTTTAAAATAAGATTTATCTCAGAATTCTTTTAATTTACATGTTTAGTCTTAAAAACATCATTCCAGAAAGTTTGGAAAGTAGAATGAAAACTAGCCCATATTCCAACTCCCTAATGTAACTATGATCATTTTTGATAAATTTTCTTCCAAAATTTTCTCGCATGTATATCTGTTATTTAAAAATTTTAATTGTAGTGCACATAGAATGTGACTTTTTCCTCTTGACAGTGAGTCATAAGCATGTCTCATTGTTGCCACTAAGACTGTAGCCATAGTTTTGATATTTGCTGAGTGTAGAATTCCTTTAAATAGGAAGCTCCCTTAGTGCTTTTCAAATCTGGTACTGTTTCCAGAAAACAGAATGCACACAGGTTTTCAGGAACACAGCTATTGTGTTAAGTGATATAGAACCACAAAGAGGATGAAAGGAAGTCAGATTATATCCCCTTGGTTAGCAGGGAGGGGTAATGAGGAAACATGGGCTGGAAACCAGTGAATCTGTTTTTTCCCAGGAAACCAATCAACTCCTTATTTAGTTTCTCAACCAGGTGCCCAGATGAGTTGCAAGGTTATCACAAGTGATTTGTTTCCATTATAATAGAAATATTGTAAATTGGGAGATGATTTGCTTTTGTCATGCATTGGAGATAATCCAGGTAGATCCCATTCCCTGTTGGGTGCCCAGTAACGAGGGTGGGACTAACGCTGTGTGTGGAGGTTGAAGGTGAGGAGAGTGGGGAGGGAGAAGACTCAATTCCTTTCTCTTGCACACCTGGAGGAGCTGCCATAACCTCCTCTCCACTCCACACAAGTCAGAGTTCCTTCATGAACCCTACTCTGTGCTTGTTATTGCATAGAACCAAAACACTAGGTAAATTAGCTGCAGTACTGCAGCATTTTAACAGCTAGTAATCTTGAATGTATTGATCTGATGAGAAAGGATAATGTAGAATCAGATGTGGTTCTTCCAATTAACGGCAAAATCAGTAATAATGTCTTTCAGTCCTTCAGAAGCCATCAGGATTGATTTCTAAATATGTCTCATTACAGATGTTTCATCAAAAGCGGTGGTAATAGAATTTCTGAATATTTTATTAGCCATGTTGGTATTTCACTTCCCTTATTGATAAAACTGACTAAAAGGACCTTGAAAAATTAGATCTCATATCATTTTCATACAGAATTTTAAAAAATCACCGGGCCGCTTGAAATGCTGTCTGGTCCAAGTGATGAGAGTGAACTAATTCCACTTCCATCTCCTTAGCATGCCGAGCCTCCCACTTTATCCCTGTGTCCTTCCAATGCTCTCAGACCTGCAGGCTGAGAGACTGTGTCTGACCATAGTCAATGTCACACACTTGGATCCTCCTTCAGCCGACATTTTGAAAGCAGCAGGGGGAGGATGATAGAATAGACCAAAAGTAGCAACTGGTTTATCAAGTCCATTGCCTGACAATCCCTATTTTTGAATTCACGTTCTTGCCAAACCTTTGCTTGTGGCTGAGGCAGAAACAATGTGGTAACCATCTTGGTGTTAGTAAATACTGGTGTCTATAATTTAACTCCAGTGGTTCTTTAGAGGCTCTTTTGCTTGCAGCCCCTTTCTCCTAGAGAGCTCTTAAGGATTGTATCCTAATCACGGCAAGAAAAGAAATATTTTTTGGTAATTATGTGTGGTGACAAATGTTAACTAGATTTATTACGGCGATCACTTTGCAATATATACAAATACCGAATCATTATGTTGTACAGCTGAAACTAATAAAGTGTTATGTGTCAATTATACCTCAATTGATCCATCCCTAAACAAAACAAAACAATATTGAATTCATTTGTTCATCAAATACGTATTGCCCTGCTGGGTGGCAGGCTTTGTGCTAGGTGCTGGCAATGCAAAGGTAAGCCAGACTAGATGGGGTCGCTGCCCTGTGGAGTTTGAGTCCCCCTGGATGTAGACATTAATGATCACAGCAGCTGTGTGCGGTGACAGCGCTGGGAGGCGTTCCCTGGAAGCTGTGCCTGGTGCCACCAGGAGAGCACAGAAGAGGCATTGCTGCTCCAAGGGGTCCTCCCCCAGGCAGTGCTATTGAGCTGAGATCCCTGGAGGAGTGGGCATCCTAGGCGAAGGGCGTTTGAGGGGAGCAGAGGGGCTCAGGGAAGTGGTAAGGGGAGCAGCATTCCCAGGGGAGGGCCCAGCATTTGCGAATTCTCTGGTGCAGGAGGGGCAGAGCGAGTTAAAGAAAATGGAAGAAGGCCAGTGAGTAGTTTGGAGGATTGGATAGAGGGGGAGGGAGAAGGGAGCCGACCTAGAGGAGAAAAGGGGAGAATTTCAGTTTGCATTTGGTTAAGGATAAGACATTTATGAGACATCCATGGGGAGAGAGGTACCAACTAAGCAGGAGGATATGCTCTCGTCGTGTGGAGTGGAACATGGTCCAGGAAGTGAAAAATTATTTGAGATCTCGTGGGATTCCAGCAACTCAGCCCCTTGTCCTTCCAGCTGTGGGCGTTTGTTGGTCACTGATATGCGCCAACACAACCACTATGGAGCAACTGCCTTCCCTTCTCGGAACCTCAGAACTTGGGCTTCCTCAGGCTTCTGCTGACGGCTTCCTCTCGCGTGTCTTCTGGTGTCTGACGTCTACCATCCACCTGGGAGGGGGATCTGACTGGCCCATTCAGCTGTGGGGCAGGGGCGCTGCGGGGAGGACTTCCCATCTGCCCATTTCAGTGCTACTGGCACGTGGAATTAGGTGCTCGTGGTGACCACACAGCACGGTGAGCCCACTGAGACCCACATTGATACTGGAAACCGGTAAATTTGATGTTTTGTGAATAGCTTGACTTTTCATGAATCTAGGAATTAACCAATTATACCGCGATGTAGTATGATACGTTGAGTCAGAAAAGGGGACTCACATTTGCTCGTGGAGTTGTCTTCACTCTCCATCTCTAGAATCATGAAGACTATAAACTTTTCTCGTTGTTGTGGCTACGGCACGGTTTGGAACCCCCTTATTTCACCCATGCATTTATAAGGCAGCTCTTGTGTGGGCTTCTATTGTTGAGGCCCCTCAAGAGAAGCGTGGAATCAGGAGAAATGCCCATACTCGAGTCATGGTGCAGGGGTGAGGGATTTGCCCGTTGCTGACCCTGCAGCCCAGCCTGGTCCTGGGGAAAACTGAGAAGTAGTTGACATTGGTGTCTCTCCGCTCTCTGTCTTTTCTGGCCTGGTTGTCTTTGGGTTATCACTTCTGCATCTCTTCCACGTGCTTCTGTGCAGTGATTGGTGTTTTCCAGCGTTCATCACATGAATCACATTAGGACATGCTGTCGTGCGGGGTCTCCTGCGGGGTCTCTGCTCCCGCTCCCCACATAAGAACGCAGGATGTGGCTAGGCCAAAAAGGAACACCCACGGAGCCGTAGATGGGGGAGTCGTACCCCTATGGTCTCACTGGAGGCAGGGTTTACACGACGTGCGACCTGCTGTCCGCTTTGCTGCCAACTGACCGACTCTCCTCCACTCTCCCCCACTCTCCTCGGCTGCCCTCCGTAGCCGCAGGCAGTTATATCAGTGGCTAATGGCCGACCGGTCACAGCTGACGGCCATCCACTACCCGAGCCATCCACATGAGGCCGAGAGCCTGGAAACTGCTCTCTGGGGCTCTGTCCCCACACATGCGTGGCCTGTTGAAGCTCTATTTGTGTCTTTCAGGAAAACCATGAAAGCTCCAAGGGAGGAGTCTGCAGGCCCTGTGGAAAGAGAGGGTGGGAAGTTATTTGGAAGCAGCGAGGCCTTCCTGGGCATCCCTGAAACCACCTGATTCAGGGCCGGCTGGTCTCCTTAGCTCAAGGCCAGCCTCGCCTGGCCTGTGCTCACTGCTGCTCCTGCTACACCCTGTGGAAGACAAAACCAGGGGAACGGCCTCAGTTTCTTGCTCTCCCAGGGTTAGGCTCACATGGAGGCCCTAGCAGAAGTGTAGACAGTGGTTGGTGGTGGTGGCAGGGGTGCCATTAGCAATGCCAATGAATCACTGCTGGGCCTGGCTCGCTCCTCTGACTCAGCCTGAAACTTCTTTCTGCTCACAGGAAGCCAGTGACCAGTGAAGTCAAAAGCTTGCATGAAACTGTAGATTGGAAATCACTGGGTGTTTTCTAAGCTTTTGTTTCTAAAACAAGAAGGGAAACCATCAGATAGATGCTTCCGTCTCCTTGAGGCGGAGGGGCTGGTATGGGAGAGGGTGATGGCCAACCCAGGTTCTTGCTTCTCATGAGATGAAAAAATTGTACGGGAGTTTACAAAAACAGGAAGCTGGCCATGGAAGCCATTGGAATTATGTAAATTAAACAGTTGGTTTGGAATGCAGGTGGCAGTCTGCCTGTGGGAGAGACTGGGGAAAAGTCAGAAGGGGAACTGCCAGGTTACCAACCATTGGTACAGCACAGGGGAGGCGCCTGTGAGGCCCGGAGAGGATGGAGTGGGGTGGGGGGAGGGGCAGGGGGTGGAACCCTGTGCCCTGGCGTTATCAGCCTCAGGCAGCGCTAGAGGAGGTGGGGGCGGCTGTAAGGGCAGAAGGGACGGAGCACTTCCTCTCGGTGCAGTAAGACAAAATGAAGATGCTTGCATGGCGCCAGGAGAGATTTATATTTTCTCGTGGATGAAAGGGACAGAGCAAGCTCAGCTCTGGAGGCCCCTCACTGTCCACAGGCTCCAGAAGGCACACTGGCAGCTGCCCGGGGACCTGGCAACCCGCGCTGTGACCGCTGCTCCCACCAGGGAAGGGAGCGGGAGCATTCTGATTTACATGGGTGATTTACAAACTTTTGGAGGTGGAGACACTTTGGGGGTGCATGCTTTCCGCAGCCTTTAAAAGTATGGTTTTAAAAAATATAAGTAAATTAAAATGAACTTTTAGATTTTAAAATAAATAATTTTCCTGTTTTTTGTGAGACTTTTGGGACAACTGGGTAGCCCTCTGAGGTATTGCAATATTAAGATTTGGATTCGCCAGATTCTTCAGCTCCAAGGCAAGGCCTTTGGCAGTGATAAGAGAGGAGCTGTCATGCCAGCATCTTTGCTGCCTGTCCCTCCCCACTTCCAGCATTGTGACCTTGGGGGTAGTTGATAAAACGCCTTTTTCCCAGGCTCAGTACTACTCACATTTTTTTTCCTTCTAATCTCTCTTCCCTCCATTCTGTCATTCATCCTGCCATCAGAGTTAATTTCCTAAAACAGATTCGATCACACCACTCCCTTCCTCAACAATTTTCAGTGGGTCTCCCCAGTGCCTACATAAAGTCCAACACCTTAGCATGGTGCAAGGAAAGCCTCTCATGATTTAACTCTCTAATTTTTTCTAGTTTCAATGTCTGTTATAACCGTCCAGGTATCCACAATTCCTGCTATGCATGATTTCAGGTCATTTCTTGAACATCAAGAAACTGAAAAACTTATCTCAAAATGGCTTATATAATACAGTGGTTTATTTACTTATTATAGAAATAACTTTTTTTTTTACTTTGGCTCAAAAACGGTTTATTGTCAGTATGAGCTTCAGGCAAGGCTTGATCCAGCAGCTCAACAATTTCCCCAAGGTTCTTTCTCTCTGATTCTCATAGTCCCAAGATGGTTGCCAGCAACTCTTAGACTTATGTCTTCTTTGTTCAAGTCTCTAAAGAAAGAGAGAATGTCTTTGCCCCAGCTCTCCTAATCCATCTTCAATCTGATTAGACTTGTTTCTGTCATATGTCTGCCCCTGCGCCAATCCCTGTGGTCAGTGGGAAGTGCTGACTCATTGCCTGCTGCGAGGTTCCCTCTTCCATCAACAGTTTCCCCAGAACTGGGTTGATACCTAAATGGACATTGAGGCTGTTGGGCAGGAGGAAGGAGGAAGGAGGAAGGAAGAAGGAGGAAGGAGGGCTGGAACCTAAGGAAGCATCCAGCCCTTGTTCATTCCACACACCCTGTACCTTCACATTTCCATGCCTTTCCTCCTGCTGCTTCCCAGAATGTACCACCTGCTGCCACTGATCACAGGCTCCAAGCGCTACCTCTACTGCCATGTCTCTTCCATTCTCCTGGTAAGATGACTCCTTCTTTTCTGTTCCCCAGAGTCCACCATGCTCCCATCTCATGCGTAACTGCATTTATTAATTCTACGTTGCATCTGTCTAGAAAAAAGTGGTGTGTTTTCCCTTACTCTCACACTCACAATACTTCTGCCGCCAGATCCCGCCCCCCCTCGCGCCCCAACACACAGGGACCAATTCTCTAACATCAGCTGGGTGTCCTACAGTTCAGTGTGGTTCTGACATTACCTGGAGTTAGCATCAGATTGCACGAGTTAAGGACTCAGTTCCACAGACTGAGATACCAATTGCAAGTCCCAGATTGTCACTTGTACTTCTCATCAACTGACTATAAAATGGGGTTCCCACGACCCCCTCCTTGGGTTCAATAATTTGCTAGAATGGCTCACAGAATCTACAGAAACACATACTTAACTGGTTTATTATAAAGGACATAATAAAGGATACAGATGAACAGCCAGGTGAAGAGGTACATAGGACGAGGTCCAGAATGGTTCTGAGCCCAGGAGCTTTTGTCCCTGTGGAGTTGGGGTGCACCACCCTCCCGGTACCTGGATGTGTTCACCGACCTGGAAGCTCTCCAAACCTCATTCTTTAGGGATTTTTATGGCGGTTTCATCGCATAGGCATGATCAGTTGTTAATTCAATTTCCAGCCCCTCTCCTCTCTCCAGGGACTGGGGCTGGGGCTGAAAGTTCTAAGCTTCTAATTGTGGCTCAGTCTTTCTGGTGACCAGCCCCCATCCAGGAACACACTAAGAGTCAGTCACGCATTAGAACAAAAGGCACACCTATCACCCAGGAAATTACAAGGGATTTAGGAGTTCTGTGTCAGATGCTCTTCTCACTCAGGAACTCACAAGGTTTTTAAGAGCTCTGTGTCAGGAACCAGGAAACCGGGGTCAAAGACCAAACATTAGTAGGAACTGGGGGCAAAGGTCAATGTGTACAGAGGGTGCCAAAAAATGTATACATATTTTAAGAAAGGAAAAAAACAGTATTAAAATTATGCCAATGGTAACCACTTTGAGCGCCTCTTGTCATTGCAGAAGTCAAACGTGACTTGTATTCATCTTCTGTTATCGGTGTATATTGAGTATTAAAATTTTAATACAGTTTTTTCCTTTCTTAAAATGTGTATACATTTCTTTGGCACCCTCTGTGTGTGTATGATATGTGTATATATATATATATATATATATACATATATATATATATATACATATGCATATATATACACACACACATATATATAATATTTTACAGCATTATATCCAGTTTTGTTTATTTACATAATTCCTCCATTGAATAGAAAGTCTCTTAAGATAGGGAGATTCATACTTTGTTCATTGTAGGGGCTTAAGGGTGTTGAATAACTGGTCATGAGTAATAATATTATTGAGAGCTTACTGTGGGAAAGGCACTTTGTTAAGAACTCTTCTCACATCATTTGATTTCATCTCACTTGGTCTTGGCAACAGCACTCTGAGGTAGACACAGGTTACAGATGAGGACCCTGGGTGGAGAGTGAGCGGTGTAGACGAGTTGCCCAAGGTCACGTGTCAGTAGACAGTGGTATAGAGACTTGAACGTAGATGTTTTTCTGCTCAAGTTCATGTTTTTAAGCATTAACATGTTTTCTGCTGAAATTTGTCTGCAAAGAGATACTTTTCTGGAAGATGAGTGCCTGTGAGAGGTAACTCTGATTGGAAGAGGGGCAAACGAGCTGGAGGCCCCCCGAGACATTGGAGGGACAGTGTTGAGGAATGTTGGGGAGGGCAGACGAGTGGAAGAGCCTCTGGGCCTTATTCAGGATGGTTTCTTTCTGGAAACCACTTTTGTGGCAGAACCCAGGAGTGCTGCTGAGTATGACACCCAGAGACTGAGGCCCTTGTCTCCCTGGGGTCCTCAAAAGCTGGGGAAATCAAGCCATTTTACTGGATGAAATGGAAATGAGAGGCCCAAGCAAACATCTGCTAAGATAACGTGTGGTCTGAGCTTGTGGCCAGAAATGACCTGTGAGGACGCAGCTGGTCAGCAGAGGGTCTCTCCCTGTAGAAACTGCGTATGGACGTCGGGGAGGGAGGACTCATCCTTCGGGCCAGAAGCCCCAGAGAGCCCCAGAAAGCCCAGGCCTCTTGAGAGGCCTGGCAGTGCCACGGGAGTCGAAAGCCTTTTTCTGGAGGCTCGCTCGTCCATAGCTTAACCCCACTTTCCTGTTGCCGGAGACTCCTGGCATGGGAGGGTGGAAGGGAAGCCTTTTTCTGAGTCCAGATAACCTGGTGGAAAGGTGGGTTGCTATTCCACTAGGAAGAGTTAGAGGAGGGGGGACGTGAGCCAGGTGAATTGGCTTGGTCATTTCTGAGCCCCCTGCCTATATTCCCTGCTAAGTTCTTCATAAACAATCAGCTGAAAAGGACTGGCTCCCTTTTTCAGAGTCTTTAGCACTGGGTGTTTTCAGAAGCCATTGAAACACTGGCAAACAGTAAAGGAAAACGTTTATCCCCTCTCTAACCACTGAGAGGAAGGGCTGGATTGAAAAACCATGTGAATGGTGAGGAACAGAGCCAGAGAGGCAGAAAAGGTGGAGGGAAGGGTGAGATGAGTGGGAAGTGTGTAAATGACAGGGTACCATGGGCTGGGGCTGAGGTGAAGGGATGGGAACGGTGGGGGTGACGGGAGGAAGGTGGGACGATCTGGGTGCCCACCTTAGAAGGGGGGAGGAGCAGGTGTCTATTGTAAGGCACACAGCTCTTCCCCGAGAGATTCCAGGTGTAGGAAACCTGGGAAACTCCTGCGAGGATGAAGTCACCACCCTCTTGGGAGAAGGATATGAAAGAAGATGGTCTTTCTTTTATATTAAAAGTCAGTACGCAGTTTAGTCATGATGTACTCAATTTTGTATAAAATTTCATTTTGTATAAGTGAAATGAATATTAAGCAGGGTCTGAGACACGGGCCTCACGACTTGTTTGAAAGCCAGGACTGGCAGCTCTTTCTCCTGTGTTGGTCTTCGGCCCTTAATTCCTTTCTGTCTTGTTTCTTCCTTTCTTCCCTTTGTCTCTGTCTCTCTCCTCCTTTTCATTTGCTTTGTCCAAGCGTCTCAGGCTTCACACTGACAAAGCCCTTGGTCCTCCTCCCTCTGCAGTGGGAAGCTTGTCCCTCTCCAGAACCCCATGGGGTCTCCTGGTGCTGAGCTTCTTAGCCTGGGGGCACAGGCTGCCATCTCAGGGAGGCCTGTGTGGGGAGGGTGTCCAGTTGAGAGCCCCAGCTCAGCACTCAGTCCCCATCTACCGCACAGGGCTGGGCCCACCCTTTTAATCTTACCTTCACACAACCCTGATCAGCCACACGGGAGCCCAGTATTTAATAAGGGGAGTTGGAGTGGGTCCTCCCAGGAGGAGAGGCAAGCAGGAGACTCTCCCCATTGAAAACACAGCTGTTGCAGAGGAGATAGACAGGAAAACCAACCCAGCCCTCTGGCAGAGGCCTGGGCGAGAGTGCCAACTACTGTGAAATAACAGGCCCAGCCCAGCAGGCACAAACACGCGGCCGCGCTGCAGTCACAGCAACCAGCGCCAGGAGGGTGGGGCTCGGGGAGCCCCGAGAGATCCCCTCAGTCCTGGGAAGGCAAACAGGCGTTCCCTTCTTTAAGAGGAGTCCCATTTTACACCCCCTCACAGGAAGGAAGAAGGGTGCTGGGCAGTCTGTCCTAGTTGGGTGGGGGTGGGGGTGGGAGCAAGTGGAGGAGTACATGTCACAAAACCTGCTTTGGTTATCAGTGGAGTGAATTTACTCAAGTTCCTTGCTCTCTTTGAGACTCAGTTTCTTCATCTGAAAAATGCTACTAAGACTTGGCCTGCTTACTCAATAGTTTTTTGTTTGTTTTTTGTTTTGTTTTGTTTCAGGTGCACAAAACAATATAATAGTTAGACATTACATTGTGAATAACCCCCCTCCCCCAATCTACTACCCCTCTGACATCTTACACAGTTGCTACAATTTCAGTAGGTTGTTTTGAGGACTCTATGGTTGGGTGATACCTTTCAAAGTTAGATGTGGGTTCAGACCATACTGTTGACACATGTTTGCTGACCTTGGCCTCTGTTTTCTCCTCTAGGAGGGGCAATACTAGAGCCTGCCTCATAGGGTCATGTTGAGGCTGGAATGAGCCAAGTTTAGTACTTGGTCATGACAAGTTGCTCAATAAATGTGGCCTCTCGTCATCATTGGGTGGGAAAATTTTGTGTAAGCATTTTGTAAGCTATGGTGAGTTCTTTAAAAATGTGGGACGTTACTCTTATGCAGCCCAGTTGAAATTCTAGGTTATAAGCAGCAGTTTGTAAAGGATTCCCCCTCTAGTTTCCTTTCCCCCTAAGAAAGTTCCCCCCCTTTTTTGTTTCATTTGTTTATTTTGTTCTTTAGATTCCACATGTAAGCAAAATCACATTGCATCTGTCTTTCTCTGTCTTACACTCCACGCAACACAATACCTTCCAGGTCCATCCGTGTGGCTGCACATGGCAAGAACCCATTCTCATCCATGGCCGAGCAATATTCCATTGTATATGTACCACCTCATCTTTATCCATTCATCCACTGACGGACACCCTGCCTCCACATCTGGGCCATTGTAAACAGTGCTGCAATGAACGTATGGATGCAGGTGTCCCCTCAAAGTGGCGTTTGGGTTTCTTCAGATAAATACTTACTCGGTCCTTCTTTGTCTCTTGTTTAGTCTTTGTTTTAAAGTCTATTTTGCCTGGTATAAGTATTGCTACCCCAGATTTTTTTTTCTTCCGTTTTTATGAAGCATCTTTTTTCATCCCATTACTTTCCATTTGTATGTGTCTTTCAATCTGAAGTGAATCTCTTCTTGTAAGCAACATATGTAATGGTTTTGTTTTTTTATCCACTCAGCTCTCCCATGTCTTTTGAGTGGAGCATTTAATCCATTTACATTGAAAGTAATTGCTGATAGATATGTAGCTATTGCCATTTTATTATTTCATTTTTAATTTTGATATTTTTCCCCATTTTATTTATTTATTTATTTATTTATTTATTTATTTATTTATTTATTATTTTTAAAAGATTTTTATTGGGGAAGGGGAACAGGACCTTATTGGGGAACAGTGTGTGCTTCCAGGTCTTTTTCGAAGTCAAGTTGTTGTCCTTTCAATCTTAGTTGTGGAGGGTGCAGCTCAGCTCCAGGTCCAGTTGCCGTTGTTTGTTGCAGAGTGCACAGCCCACCATTCCTTGCGGGAGTCAAACTGGCAACCTTGTGGTTGAGAGGATGCGCTCCAACCAACTGAGCCATCCGGGAGCTCAGGGGCAGCTCAGCTCAAGGTGCCATGTTCAATCTTAGTTGCAGGGGCGGAGACCACCATCCCTTGCGGGACTCGAGGAATTGAACCGGCAGCCTTGTGGTTGGGAGCCCACTGGCCCATGTGGGAATCGAACCGGCAGCCTTTGGAGTTAGGAGCACGGAGCTCTAACCGCCTGAGCCACCGGGCTGGCCCTTTTTTTCCATTTTAAAGAAGTCCCTGTAAGATTCCTTGTAATGCTGCTTTAGTGACGGTGAACTCCTTTAGCTTTTTCTTGTCTGGGTAGCTCTTTATCTGTCCTTTGATTCTAAGTGATAGCTTCGCTGGGTAGAGTAATCTTGGTTATAGATCCCTGCTTTTAATCACGTTGAATATCTTGTGCCAATCCCTCTAGCCTGCAAAGCTTCTGTTGAGAAATCAGCTGACAATCTTATGGGAGCTCCCTTATAAGTTACTAGTTGCCTTTCTCTTGCTGCTTTTAGGATTCTCTCTTTGTCTTAACCTTTGCCATTCTAGTTATAATGTGTCTTGGTGTGGGCCTGTTTGGGTTCATCTTCTTGGGATTCTCTGCACTTCCTGGACTTGTGTGACTATTTCCTTGGTCAGGTTAGGAAAGTTTTCAGTCATTATTTCTTCAAATAGGTTCTCAATCCCTTGCTTTCTCTCTTCTCCTTCTGGTACCTCTATGATGTGAATGTTATTAAGCTTGATGTTGTCTCAGAGGCCCCTTAAACTAACCTCATTTCTTTGGATTCTTTTTTCTTTTTGTTTGTTCTGATTGGGTGTTTTCTGCTACCTTGTCTTCCAAATCACTGATTTGATCTTCTGCTTCATCTAGTCTGCTGATGATTCCTTCCAGTTATTGAATTCTTCATTTTAGTTATCATATTCTTCACTTCTGGCTGGTTTGTTGTTGTATTTTGGGGGCTTTCTGTATCCTTTTTGATGCTTGCTATCTCTTTGTTGAAGTTCTCACTAAGTTCCTTGAACATCCTTATAACCATTGTTTTGGACTCCGTATCTGGTAGGTTGCCTGCCTCTATTTTATTTAATTATTTCTGGAGTTTTCTTCTGTTCTTTCATTTGGGATGTATTTCTTTTCTTTGTTTCTTCATTTTGGCTGCCTCTCTGTGTCTGTTTTTATGTATTAGGTAGATCTGCCATGTTTCACAGTATTGGCTGGGTGGCTTTATGTAGTAGGTGCCCAGTGGGGCCCTGGCACAGTCTCCCTGGTCACCTGCACCAGGTGTTCCAGGAGCGTCCCTTGTGTGGGTTGTGTGTGCCCTCCTGTTATAGTTGAGGATTGCTATTGGCACATCAGTGGGTGGGATTGATCCTCAGGCTGATTGGCTGTGGGGTTTGGCCATGTCCACAGGTTACAGGCTGCTGTGCAGAGGGCTTACTGCACTGAATGGGGTTCACCCCAGTGAGCTCTGGTGCCTGTTAAGACTACCTTTGGGGTGTGCTGCTTGTGGGCTAATTGGACAGTGTTCTGCTGTGGTCTGAAGCCAACCTTCAAGTATGTTGGTTCTGGCACCTCTTGCAAGGAGCTCTGGTGCAGGCCCAGGTCAGCCACTGCCTGTGACTGGCCAGGGACTACCTGGTAGGAGCTACAAAGCGATCTGCAGTTTTTTGCTGCATGTGCTAACCCACACTGTGAACTGAGGACATCTGCCACCAATAGTGGTCCTGGAGTAGCTCCACAAACTGCCACACCTGCTGCCACCTGCCAGCTCCCTTAAGGTTCAGCCACTGATAAAGCCTTGTGTGGTACATGCGTTGGGTGAGGAGGGGTCTCGGCAAATCATTAGAGTGGGACGAGTTGTGTTCACCAAGTTAATGTAGACTCTGGGTTGGTGTCATTGCTGAGCCCGGAGCTACTCAACAAAAGTCTCAGAGCACACCAAGGCCAGTTGCTGCCTGCCAGGGTCGATGGACTCGGATAGTTCTCTAGGAAAGAGTGCAATGCAGGTGGGGCTGGCTGCTCTGGGAGAAAGTGCATCTGGTGTTCGATGAGTTGGGTGGGGTGGAGTCTCAGGGAGTCAGCAGGTGGAGCAGCAGAGCTCATCAGGCCAATCAGATTCAGATTTGGCCTGTGGAGGTCGGTTCAACACAGTAAAGATGGTACCTTCCTACTAGCTGCACAAAAGGAGGATTCCCATATGGAAAATGTCCTCCAGCCTTTGCTCCAAGCCATACACCTCAGTCTGCACCCCAGTATGTCTCCAACACCCCCTGAGTTACTGTCCCTCACCGGAGCCCAAGGTGAGTGCATGTGAGCCAGAGAGTCTGTGCGTGGGCCCTTTAAGAAGACGACTGTGTTTCCTGCAGCCTTCTGTCCGACCCAGACAGTCGAATCCCCATTGTTTTCACAGTCAGATGTTGTTGGGACTCCTCTTCCAGGCACCAGTATTCTGGGCTGGGGAGACTGGTGTGGTGCTGGGGTCCCTTGCCTCTCTGTGGGGAACCTCCACAGCCAAGATATCCCTCCCTGTTCTCAACCGCCGTACTGAGGTTTGAGCTTAGCCACTTCCCTGTCTCCGCCCTTCCTATCAGTCTCAATGTGGCTTCTTCTTTATATTCTTAGTCATAAAACTTCTGTTCAGCCAGACTTCGGACGGTTCTCCAGGTTGACTGTTCTATAATTTAGTTGTAATTTTAATGTGTTCATGGAAGGAAGCAGGCCCAGTGTTTATCTACTCTGTCATCTTGGATCTCCCTTGAAAATTCCCCCTTTCTTTCCATGGTTTTCTCACCTTCGAGGAGGCTCCTTCCTTTTTCTCACTCTGCTTCCTCTCTTCTCTCCTCTGCCAGTCCAAAACCTGTTATTCCTTTAGGGCCCAACTCAGTTCTCCAAGAAGTCTTGTGTCATTAATCTAATTCCACTTTCATCTTCCTCTGAGTTCTCCCAAGACATAGTTGTAACTAGTCCTGTAAATGCCAGTATTTATAGATTCAGATTGCTTGAGTTCAAAGCCCATACATGAGCTCTGTGGTCTTGGATAAGTAACGGAACCTCACTAGGCCTCAGTTTCCTCATCTGGAAAAATGGGGAAGAAGAGTAATTACTTCATTGGGTTGTTAAGAGGATCAGATGAGAGCCTATTCCTGAAGTGGTCAGCACGATGCTTTAGCACGTTGTAAGTTCTCAGTAAGGGCTCATTATGACTTTCATGCTGTTCAGTGTCTAATATGAACATTTTGCCTCCCTATTTTAGTGTAAGCTCTTTAAAATCAGGCTATGTCTTCTCTTTTCTCACCATATCATGCATTGTGGTGTACATGCGTTGGGTACCCAACAAATATCTTGAATCCATTTCCCCCCCCATTTTGGTTGACTCATCTGTAAGTTTGCAAAATGATGCTACTTCACAATAATGTCTTACTGTTTTTCTGTATTATTTCAGGGACGAGAAACATCTAAAATGTATGTGGCATGATACTGGGCACTTTTGCATGTTATCCCACTTAACTTTCACAAGAGCATCAAATCCTTAGAACAAGTATAATTATCTCCATTTTACCAATGAGAAAACAAGGGTTCAAAGGCATTGAGTAGTAACTTGACCAAGATTACACAGCTTTCCAGGGTTGGGAATCAAACTCTCAGGTCTGTTTGACTCTATGGTCTTGTTTCATTTTATTTATATTGTTTGTGCCTTTCAGTCATTGTTTTTGACATAAAATAAAACCAATTTTATTTATTGGTTATACTGACACCAGTAAAACTCTTGGTGATCAACAAAATTGGTAAACTGTCATTTGATTACAAAAAATCTAGAGGTGCAAGGTACTTTGAACAGACCAAAGCTCTCACTGAAAGTAGTACTTTGGTCCCTGTGACCTATTGCGCTAAAACCTTGGTTATTTCTTTTGAAATGATTGACTGAAAAGCTTAATCTTGTTTGCCACTATTGAAACGACACTCTCTCTCCTGCCCCCAGTTGGGATGATTTTGGTGCCCAAGAGCCATGGGCATTTTTATCCTCCTACTCCTTCTCCTCTTCTCCCTCCTCCTCTTCTTCCTCCTCCTCCTTTTTTATTTATTGGGGGTGACATTAGTAAAATGACCTAAGGTTCAAGTATACATTTCTATAATACACCACGGTGGCCAACACATGGAAGCATTTTCCTTATTTTAAGGAGTATGGGTCCATAGAATTTTGAACTTTTAATGATCTTTTGGGAATGCATTTTTAGGGGCTAGGCAATGGGCATGAAATTCGTTTGTGACAAAGGCAGCTGGGTGTTAAACACTACCAAACACTCAGCACGGCTGGTGTGCGTCACCAGGAGGGGGTCACGTTTCCATTCATTGCACACACATGCACTCTTTCCACACACAGCCACTGCTCTTTGTGCAAGAACAGTGGAATGGAAGACACTTCAGGCAGAGATCTGAAGCTAACACGTTCGGTCTTTACTGTGTTTGCTCCGTCCCCTTCAGGCTTGGGCTCTGCTCTGCCAGGCACGAGGGCTCTGCTCTGTAACACCCTGCTCCGGGATAGTCACAAAGGATCTGCTGGCAGTCATGACCTCTGCCGCAGGGCAGACCAAGCTGCAGTGAGTGCTACTCAGTGGGGTGTTTGCATTGACGAAGGATGAATGACAGTGGAGATTGCCTGTCCCCTACTTCCAAGGCCTTCCCTGAAGTTAAACTCGATTTAGCCCTTATTGGGTAACAATGTGAGATCAGAAGGGGAGCCAACAAGCTGCCATTTTTAGCAGTCACTCCTGGGAAATGGAATTCGTTGTTTTTACATTAGACCCTTTTCTGTACTGGAATATTACACGTATTAAGCAATCAGACTGTGCCTAGCAATGGACTAGGGAGAAAATGGTCACATTTTAATTCTCAACAGTTCAGTATCTATGTGAGAAGTGCTCATCCCTAAAGCAAGGAATGCACCAATTCACAACACAAATCAATGGTTTATCACTCCAGACAGAATAAATCAAGTAGAGAATTGTAGCAACCCAGAAAACAGGTGTGTACGAGGCCAGGTGTTGCTATTAAGACACCAGAATTTGGGCCCAGACAGATTGGGTGACCCTGGGCAGGTTGAATATATTCTCTGTGCTTCAGTTTCTCATTTGTAAGCGAGGATAATAATAGTACGTGGGTTTGTTATTAGCATTAAATAAAATAAATTAATAATTTAAAAGTGATGCCAATAGCATCTGGCACATAATAAATTATATGTAAGTGTGTGTTCCATATACATATATATTTGATCTTTGTCTCACACGTGTATCCCCTTGATGTTAGATACTGCAGCCTGATTTGTCAATGAGGACCTTTAGTTAAACCAAAAGACTTTGAATAGAACACATTTTAACGCCCAAACTCACCTCCAACCCTGCTCTATTATCAAGGGTGTCTGCAAGAAATGGGTACCTGGCATCTGGTTTCCCGGTTGGATTCTTACTGAACTGCAGAAACCTCACAGGCTTACCAGTGCAAGACACCAATCTATATTTATGCCTTAAGAGTTGAGACTTCTCATTAAACTGGTTGTACATACATTCACATTTAGAGATCTTCGCCACGTGCAGTGCACTGTGGCTACTATATGAAGATGGAGGCCCAGTCTCTGCTCAGCAATGCTTTTTCTATTCCATATGCAGTAAGTCCCCTCTTAAAATGGTTGACAAGTTCTACAACTTCAGGCAAAATGATGTATACTGAAACCAATGTTAGCCTGTTGCTATAAACAAGAGTTAAGTTCCTCGGGCATCTTATCAATGTTACAGCCACACAACGTTGGACGAAACAACGTTTTCCAAGGACCTGTTGTACATGTTTGGTGAGTGTACACAAGGGGTTAATCATTTCTGCAGATCCTGGACAACGCATCAGTATTTTATAGGCTTCTCCCTCTGAAAGCAAAGTCCATTTCCCTGCATAGCAGGAGAGGGCCATCTGCCACACCAGAGTAACAAATAAGAGGCACTTCCAGTTTAGGTCCCTATTTTCTATTACATGTAAGCATTGTGAGAAGCCAGGCCTGACATTCGATTGGCAATGGAGAGTTTTATAAAATGGAAGCTAGGTGGTGTGAGATAAAACATATTCCCTCTAAACACAAGCTTTTCCTTCCTTTCCAATTCTCCAGATAGGTTTCTTTTTAGACAATGGTCATTAAACCCAGATGTGGGCCTCTTCTAATTTACAACATGGCACAGGCTCAGACTTGGGAGAGTTGTAAATGCTTTTGGCATTTGAAGGAGCAGTTTCTCCCAGCAAACACAGAAATATTTGAACAAACCAGTTGGATCTTATACTGTATTTGTGTCTGTCTTAATTGGATTTCCTGAGATGTGATTTTTCAATTTAATGGTGAGTGACTTAACTTGCACTCTGTAGAATGGGGCCGTGGACCATTAGTGACACTGCAGGAACTGTCTGATGTAATATTGCTATTGCTCTCTGACTGCTCCTCCCTGCTCTCACCCATTATTCACATCGTTGCTAGTCTAGTTCTCCTAAGCGTACCTCTGATCAAATTACTCTCGTTCTCATACAACTTCAGTGACTCCCTATTACTTACAGTATCAAATATACAAATAACTGTCTACCCTTAATTCAACATCCTTTAAAACATGGCTTCACTCTACCTTCCAGCTTCTCCCACTAATTTTACATATAATCCTGTTTTCTAGCCAGTGAGACCTTACTGACCTTATCTATTAACACATTTATTACATGTGAAGTACAGTGTTAGGCCCTGGGAGTGCAAAGATAAGTAAAGAAAGATTTTCATTGTAAAGTAACTTGCAGTTTAGTAGTAGAACTAGGCATTTGAGCAAAACCGGGAGATAGAATGTGTCAGATACTGAAAGAGAGGAGTAGCCCATCCTGTCTTCTCCTGGGCAGACATCATGTAACTAACAGCCAGTCACTGCTGGCTGTTGGGCTGAATATCCCTCTCTTTGTCCCCTGTCTTTTCTGGCTCCACGCTTCTCTCCACCTCATGAATCACCACCCTCACAGGAGACCCAGCGCACGACTGTATCCAGCCCCTGCTCCCCGACCCGTGCTCCCAGCCACAGTTCAGGCTCTTGTCATCTTCACCCGGCCTCTTGTCATCGTCTCCCAAGTTGACTCCCTGTCTCCAAACAGCTGCCAGAGTGGTCTTCCCACAAACCCCGTCTGATCGTGTTACTTCCCAGGAGAAATCCTCCATAGTTCCCATTGGCCACAAGACGCACCCAAAACTCAGACTCTGGGCACTATTGTGCCACCCTGAGTGCTGGAGTCATTGTGGTGCCTCAGCCTGCGGGGAGGCCTCAGAGCTTCAGTGGACTGTGCCAGTGTCTTCTGGTGGCAAACCCAGGGAAGGCCCGGCCGCTATGTGTGGGAAAGGGGACCTGAGGAGGTGGCAGTTGCTTTCCCGCCTGTGGCCGCAGGGAGCACAGAGAAAGCAAAGTCAGCCGCTAGCTTCTGGGCTGCAGGCCTTGCTTTTCTAAGTCTGCTTCTCATGGCTCCCTGTAGTTGGAACTTTCCAGGCTTTGCTGCTTGCCTGCCGTTCTCCTCAGCCCTACTTACACTTGATGATTGAACTCTGGACAGACTCACAATTCTCTGGATGTTCCATGAGGAATTGCCCCATGGGGGGGGGGCTCTGCTTCTGGGACGGGGGAGCAGAAGAGACGCTGGAGGTGGTCACATGGCCTTTGCAAAGGAGAGTGAACTTCATCCTCAGCCAGTGGGGTGGCAGAGAGTTTCGGTGGGGGCCCGACATGGTCAGATTTGTCTTTCGGAACAATCACGATCAGAGGCCAGCAGCCACAGAGGACAGTTAGAGGCTGAGACCTGAGGTGTGAGGTGATGAGGTTCAGAACCCCTCCCCTTGGTTGCTGTGGGGCTCAGGTGGGAAGGTAAGAGGAACTGTAAGAGGAAATAGGGTCCAGGATTGGCAACCAGAGAAGTTTACCGCTGCCCCGCAGGGGATTCTGGAGCCAGTGGTCTGTCTCTGTTTTAATGAGCATTACTGGTTCTGTAGGGACTAGGCCTCCCCGGGAAGTAGAGCCCTGATGCTGACAGATTTCCCTGTCTGCTGAGAGAAGGGGAAAGGGGACAGGCAAGGGAGAGCTGTTTCATTCTTCCGTAGGCCCAGTGCTTAAAAAAGCCTGGCTGGATGTGTACAATCAAAGCCAGAGGATGTGGTTTGGGTTGTCCCTGAAAAAAGATCTCTATTTATGTGTGGAAAGATATTTTCAGATGAAGCTTAATGTGCAGAAAGGGAGGCTGACCTCTCTGTAAGGGCTGCTTCTTAAAGGCATGGTACATGAAAGCATATCGGGAACAAAGTGGGGGCGGCTGACGCTCTAGGTTTCACCTTTATCAGTGATGCCATCACAGCTGTGGATAGGCAGCAGGGCTGCTTGTCGAGTTTCTAAATCTCTAGTCCCAATTCAGTCCGTAACTCATGGTATGATGTCAGACAAGACACCTCATTTTCCCCAGACTCTACCTAACAATCTATAAAACACTCCTCTGTCTTTTAGAAAGTGACAGGAGGTGCAATTTTGTGTTTGTGAAGTGCTCAGAGGTCCCCCGATGAAAGCCGCGGTGGAAATAGCTGAATTTTCTCCACGCGGACTGAATGTGTGGTTGCACAGTTAAGCTTGTGTGTGTGGCTAAGTGGGTAGAATGGTTTTCTTGATTTTATATTCCGATTCTTGGAGGATATTTATTTCCTGCCGGTTTCTTTCCTTCTTCTTTCAAAATATTCTTTAGGAAAGTTTTTTTAAATATGGAGCTGTACAGGTAAAACAGCCATATAGGTATGTATCTACCAACCAGAATGAACAAATACTGACATTTTTTGCAATGAACAATTTTA
This sequence comes from Rhinolophus hipposideros, assembly GCF_964194185.1. Taxonomy (NCBI): domain Eukaryota; kingdom Metazoa; phylum Chordata; class Mammalia; order Chiroptera; family Rhinolophidae; genus Rhinolophus; species Rhinolophus hipposideros. Next base: position 13,217,089 of record NC_138072.1, read on the forward strand.
ATGAGCATTTAAGAATATTTTTATCTAACAACACACCATGAGTTCTATGTGGGTTTTAAACCTTGTTTTTTTTTTTTCGTTTTTTTTTTGGGTGTGTGTGTGTGTGTGTGTGTGTGTTTAAGATTTTATTGGGGAAGGGGAACAGGACTTTATTGGGGAACAGTGTGTACTTCCAGGCCTTTTTTCCAAGTCAAGTTGTTGTCCTTTCAGTCTTAGTTGTGGAGGGCGCAGCTCAGCTCCAGGTCCAGTTGCCGTTGCTAGCTGCAGGGGACCCTGCCCACCATCCCTTGTGGGAATCGAACCCGCAACCTTGTGGTTGAGAGGACATGCTCCAACCAACTGAGCCATCCGGGAGCTCAGTGGCAGCTCAGTGGCAGCTCAGCTCAAGGTGCCGTGTTCAATCTTAGTTGCAGGGGGCGGAGCCCACCATCCGTTGTGGGACTTGAGGAGTTAAACCGGCAGCCTTGTGGTTGAGAGCCCACTGGCCCATGTGGGAATCAAACCGGCAGCCTTCGGAGTTAGGAGCACGGAGCTCCTACCACCTGAGCCACCGGGTCAGCCCCGCCTTGTTTGGGTTTAACATAAAAGAAATAAAGCATTTGTATATTCCCCCATCCCACCCATTTGCCTTCCTCTAACCCTGGAGGCAACACTGTCGTAGATACGTGCCCCCCTACCCCCATCGGTCTGTGCCTGCGTGTGGCCACAGGACTGGCTGTAGCTCCCCACCCCGTGTAGGATACAAGAAAGCCAGAGAAGGATGTGAGCGTACAGAGCATGGGGTTTGGAGCCCAGTGGGCCAGGGTTTGAGAACTGTCTGTCCCACTTCGACCTCTGTCCTTTGGCCTCTTTGAGCCTCGATTTCCCCATCTGTAACCTGGCAACGATTAACTTATATGGTTGTTAACACTGGACACAGTGGTATAGTGGCTGCCTCAAATCATGGTAGCTGATGTTATTTACCCGTTAAGCTTTTATCTCTCTCTTTTATTTTGATGGAAAGGCTTTTGAGAGCAGGGGGCCATGCCCTTAGCCTGTATTAAACACCTTGGGTATTATTACCGTGCCTCCTAGCTCAGTGTAGAAGCTATTGTTTCTTGAAGAAATGATTGTCTTGTGTTCCTATGTCCCCTGTGTTACCACCCCCCTACCAGCCTCAGTACAGATACACGCAAGGGCTGGTACAAAGGTACAGCCAGGTGACACGGGGACAGTCTGGCTGAGGACACTGACCAGGTTCTGCTGTCATGTCTTCAAGTCTCAGAGTAACTCAGTGGAGTGGTAAGGGACGGGCAGGTGCAAAGCCACCTCACTGCGCTTGATTTTCTTAACAATCGTGGGTTTTACAGTGTTGATGTTTCAGGTGCATTTTTGAAAGACTGTGCCCTCACTCCACGGTTAATGCTCATTTTCCTGTGGTCCTCCCCGGCCACCATGGTCAGTGTGTCTGAAACACAGGACACTGGAAACAGGACACAGGGACACAGAGGGCGAGACAGAGGGAATACAAAACACAGGACACAGGGAAAGCAGGGGACGCGGGAACATAGGACAAAGGGGATACGGGACATGGGATACAGGACACAGGGAACAAGGAACACCGGATAAAGAGAACATGCTTAGGACACAGGGAACTCAGGACACAGACACAGGCAGGAAAGGGGCAGCAGGGGGCGCCAAACCCGCACAGTTATCCTGGAGATGGAGGCTGAATGAGCCTCAGGGCCTCAAGCCCACGTTTTTATTAGTCTGTTTGGTCATCACTCTCTGTCCTGGGATCTGGTCATTTCTTTCCACAACAGTTCGATTCCACAGCAGCACAACAGAGACTGTTCTTTGTGAAAACAACAGGTGAACCACTGCCCCCTCCCTGCACCCCTCGTCCCCCACCTCTTCTGCTAAAAGAAACAAAAAGCTGCCCAGAGATTGTAGGAATCCCCAGGAGGGGCCTGTGAGGGTCTCCGGGTCTCCGGCTCAGAGGTCAAGGGCCACCTCTGAGAAGCAGAAGCTGTCACCACAAAGAGCCACCTCATTTATCAGCCTTTGATTTGCATTTGTTCCTCTTAAATGAGAAGCCAGAGACTAAGTGCTGTGGACTGAGTGTTTGTGTCCCCCAAATGTATGTGTTGAGCTGTGACCCCCAGTGTGATGGTATTTGGAGGTGGGGCCTTTGGTAGGTGATAAGGTCATGAGGGTGGCGCCCTCATCAATGAAATTAGTGCCGGTATAAAAGAGGCCCCGCAGAACTCCCTTGCCCCTTCCACCATGTGAGGACACAGCAAGAAGAACCGGGGAACCCTCACCAGGCACTGAATCTGCTGGCACCCTGACCTTGGACCCTCCAGCTTCCAGAACTGTGAGAAACAAGTTTTGTTGTTTAAGCCCCCAGTCTATTGTATTTTTGTTACAGCAGCCTGAACGGACTAAGTAAGACATGGGGCAAAACCTGGACTGAAACCTGCATGTGTAAATCCTGTTATTTGCTAGAAGGACTTTACAATATTTTTTTGTATCTGTATGTGATAAGAAGAATCATACCTGGGCACTAGCTAAAGACCCTCTAATCCAGTTCTTCCTAATCATTTACATCCCATCTGTCCAATTTTTGACACATAAATCTGTACTCCAGCTAAGTTATTTGCCTTATATTTTAACACCCACTCTTATAGAAGTCACATAAATTGATTTTAAAAGCAAACGACTACCATAAATGGAAAATCAGTACTCTTCAAATACGTATCAGGTAATTAACATTAAAATAAAAGCACCTACGACATCTCCTTTATTTTGCACGGGTGGCATTGCCGTGAATTGCCCCAAATCTCCGTGAGTTGCAGAGCTGAGTTTAGCTGGGTATGTTTCCTCTCTGGCACGTGGCCACTGCCAGGAAGAAATAGTCTGGTTAAACCGGTAGGTCTTACACCTTATGTGGCCTTTGAGAAAGTTGTGAGGATGCAGTGCCCAGCCTCCCTTTTTAACCTTTGTCCTCGTGTTGCTGAGCAGAGAGATCCTTGGGAAGTACAGGGGGTCCACATGGGGATGTAGGCCTGATCTGAGTTGCGTCGTTTTGAGCAGTGACTTCCAGGACCTTCGATGGCCCACTGTTAGCAATGAAAAGTGTTGAGTCTGCATACCCAGCAGATGTACTCATTCACTTGTAATTTTATACACGCATTACAGTACCATCCGATTCTGCTCATTATAAAGTATGCATAACAGTTCAGAAAAGACATGATAAAGATAATGAATGTAAACAGTATTTTTAAATGTCTTGTTAATTGCGATGGTTGCATTACTATCATTAGCTAATATCTCAGGCACCATTTACATTTAGGATTAGGTTCCTCATTACCAACAGTAAACGTAAAGCTGCATTTTAAATAGTCTTCTTGGTAATTTAAAAACTTTCTGGCTGACTTGGGAGATCTGATTATATTGTCATTGTTTTTTCTTGCAATGCAGCTGACTCAGAACTTGTCAGGTCTGCCCTTTTCTTGTTGTTTCCTTTGTCTTGCATTATTACTTCAATCCATGTCTTCTTTTTTTAGAAGAAAAAATTTAAGCCTCTTGCCTATTTTGGGGATGGTTAGTTTAATTATAAACTAGGTCCACTCTGTAATTCCACTTTCCTAGGCTTGTGCGTAGTTGGTCACGTGGCGCTGAGAGAGAACTCAGAAAGGAAGTCACCACTGTCCACCAATGTCCCTTCTCCCCCCATGATCTCTCAAGACCCTCCATGACTTGTGATCACTGATGAGTGGACCAAGTGGAAGCATGAGAGTCACTGCTTATAGTGAATATTCATAAAGCTTAATTTGTATTTAATTAGATACAAATAAAAATATAGATGTTTTAATATTTTCTTCCATCACCCTCTTTTGCAGCCCACCAAATCCAAAGATCACAAATGTTGAGATATAATCCAAGCACTCTGGCTTGGCACATAAAGCCCTTCACAGCCCAGCCTCAGTTTACCTTTCTAACTTCATATTCCACTAGAAACCGTACCATTTGGCCACAACTGTGGCTTTTCCATGAGACTGTAAACTTTGCGAGCAGCTGTGACATCCTTTTCATCCTTGTATTTTCAGAGGCTCAGTACCACAGAGGGCACATTCTTAGATCTCAAAGCAAAAGTGCTGCTGTGAAGAGTCATGGGCGTCCTGCCTGTTGGTCGAGCCAGTGCAAACCTTCCTCGTACCCCAGACAGTGGGGCCTGCTCCTCTGTGTCTCTACAGACTTCTCCTGGCACCTGGGCCCCACATGCACCTGCACAGCACGAGCTGATGGGCCGTTTGGCACCTGCCACGGACAGAACAGCCCTGAACAGATGGGGCAGATCACAGACTCTGCACGCAGTACATTTCCTACCCTCTGCCATCAGTGCCTCGTCCTGAAGAGGTGATCTGTCCCCAGACAGCTCAGTGATGACACGCTCTCTGCTTGTGAGGTCTTCCTGGCCCCCCTCTGGGTTTTTAAGACATATAAGTATAAAGCCAGGTGGCTCCACCCTCTGCCCCAGCTCGGCTTTTTTCTGGGACAGGGAAGTGAGGAGCTATGTTTAGAATGAGGGTGGGCTGAATTTCACCTGGACCCTGAGATGGGTGTCATGATGAGTAGATACGAGTGTTCTGGCTGTGGGGTATGTCCATTGTGTTTCTCTCAGTCTCTTGTGTTTTCCCCCAATCCTCAGCTCCTTGGACTCTGATGGAGGACCCCACAGACCAGAGTTGCTGTGGAGAGAAGGCATGGTACTGAGCAGACCTCAGAGGGGGTCTTCTTCTCTGGCCAGTAGCCATGGTCTGTGCAGAAAGGACAGGCTGGGAGCTTCTTCGGCTGGGCTGTCCCAGGAAGCAGCATACGCAGACTCAGACTATGCCCAGCGTGCCGTCAGGCTGGCGTGGGGCGGCTTATCTCAGCCCCACCAGGGTTTACTGATTCCCATGAACTGGCCTTTGGTACCTCAGCTTCCAGAGCATTTCCCTCTGAGGGAAAATGTATTCTCACTTTTCTGTTTTGGAGCCAATCTTTGCTGCAGAGAAACGCTGGCATGTCATCACTGACAAGCCACTGAAGATGTTACAGCTGCTGGGCCGTGGGGATGGGGGGGGGTTAGAAAGGGCCTCAGGAACGCAGCCTCAGCCTCCTGTCCTAAACCTTGACGCTCTGGTGCCATCTTTGGGGATGACTCCTCCAGTCAGCGTGATGACGGTCCCCTATGAGTTTGTAGACTGCAGGGGTCTTCATTTGTAATGTTTGGAGGCCAGAGGTGTACGCAGCTTAGAAACGAACTCAAGCCATCGGGGAGGGCGGAGCAGCAGAGCCGGCCCTCACCAGAGGTGCCACAGGCTAAAGCACTTCCTGCATCTCAGACGTTTGTGCTTTGATGACGGAGCACTGCTTTCGAAGCACTTCTGGAGGCATTATTACTTCAATAGACAGTTTCTGAGTACAAAACGCTGGGCATGCAACACAGACTTGATCCCTGCCCTCAAGCCAGTCATTTTCATTCAGTCACTGTGGCAACTTTGTGACACAGGCCAGGTGGGAGGATTAGCCTCATTCTACTACAAGGAAACTGAGGTTCGGAGACATAAAGCACCTGTGCAGGGCCAAACAAGTGGAGGAAGAAGGCTAGAAGCAGCCTTTAGAGTCCAGTTCCTTCCTTTTATGCTTTCTGTGGAGGAACAGCGTGTCTTAAGATGCAGGTGTCGTGGATTTGAGCTGAATCTCTCAATGCCACCAGTTACGACATGTGGGACCCTTGTTAGTTACTTTATGTCCCATTTGTAAAAGGAGCTAGTAATAATACCCACCCCTTGGCTTGTTTTGAAGATGAAAGGAGATAAAGTTTGTAACACGTCTTAGCTCAGCATTTGAATATAGTAAGCACTTAAAAAATGGCAGTTATTACTCTGATTATTACACGACCTGGCTGAGTCTGGATTTGGAGATACAAGGGATGAGTCCAGGAGACTTTATAATGTGTGTAATTTATCATTAAACATATTCAACTCCCACGTCAGTAAAACCCTTCAAAATTTGTGGGGTGTACCCATTTACTAACATAATGACTCACTTTGTTGACTGTAGTTTATGGAGGAAAGGCACACAGCTTTGTTATTATTATTCGTGTTATTATTGTCGTTACTGATTATGGCCATGGTGACGCCAGCTACACTCCTGCTAATCATTGTTATTATTCAGCTTTCCCTAGGTTTTACCTGTGCCACTCAGCATGGGAGAACATGCTGCGGTATTTATGCAAATAGGAAGGACCAGGTGAGGTTCAGCTGATGTTTTTGTACAGGGTCTTTGATTTTGAGTTTATGTCACTACAGGGGCATCTTTAATGTCTGATAGGAAATGAGCCTCCCTTTACCCCTGTCCTGCAGAAGGGACACTGTGAGGCAGACGACAACCCCCAGAAAGCAAGGTTTATAACAACCCCACATCGAGGAGGCCTCATGTGGAGATTTGAGATGGGAAAACAGGCACTATTACACCAAGGATTCTCACTAAGAGAAAAGTTATCAAATTAACACCCCAGTGCCAAGTATTCTTCACTGTATATAGCACTCATTTTGAGGCAGGTACAGAAGGAAGATCAAGGTGAAAAATACTAGAGCTGCACTTTAAAGAGAGACAAGGAAGGTTAGGAGGCCCATTAGCATCTTCCCATTGGGCTGGCCCAGTGGGTAACTGACACCCTGTCTGGGAGGGAGCTCCCCGCCAAGGGGGCCGGCAGGACCTGGCTCTTCCTGCAGTCACACAACTCACCCCAGTACAATTGCCTGGCTCTTCTTTTGGCCACTCGAGCTATGGCCCTCACTGCAGGAACTGTGATTTCAAACAGCATAATCCATGCTCTGATCCCGTCTGGCAAATTCTATTTTTGTAAAGGTACATGATATAAAATAGAAAGGAATATTCTAGGCTACATGCAAATTCTCTCTCTCTCTCTCTCTCTCTCTCTCTCTCTCTCTCTCTCTCTCTCTCTCTCCTCTCTGTCTCCCCCCCTGCCTCCCTCCCTTCCTTCTTCCCTCCTTCCTCCTTCCCTTCTTTCCTTCTTTTCTTTTTTAACTTCATACTCTGCTTAATGGCCTTCTCTTCATTCTGCCCTCATTTTTCCTTCTTTCAAAGGAAAAGTGTTTGCACTTGACTGTAATTTCACTCATTAGAATAGAGCATGGGGGTTTGGGGTGCGTATGGATAGGTCAGGGCTTCTGTTTCTTTCATTGGTTTTGTATTGACTTGATTTAAGACAAGTCAATTAGAAGTACATTGAATCTGTTATTCATCTCCTCCAAACCAAGGGGTTCAAGTTTTTCTGGAACCATTAAATTTCTGCCATAGTTTCCTGCCCCCGCTTAATTCATCCATTGCTGAATTGTCCTGTATCTTGGTCTTGCTAATGCAAGTGCCTTTGTTTCTGCTGTGCTAGTTCATTGCAATGAACATGAACTACAATTTTTTTAAAGGTTTTTTTTTTATTGGGGAAGGGGTACAGGACTTTATTGGGGAACAGTGTGTACTTCCAGGACTTTGTTTTTTTCCAAGTCAAGTTGTTGTCCTTTCAATCTTAGTTGTGGAGGGTGCCGTTCAGCTTCAATTTGTTGTCCTTTCAGTCTTAGTTGTGGAGGGCGCAGCTCAGCTCCAGGTCCAGTTGCTGTTGCTAGTTGTAGGGGGCATAGCCCACCATCCCTTGCGGGAGTTGAGGAATTGAACTGGCAACCTTGTAGTTGAGGGCCCACTGGCCCATGTGGGAATCGAACCGGCAGCCTTCGGAGTTAGGAGCATGGAGCTCCAACCGCTTGAGCCACTGGGCCGGCCTCTGAACTACAACTGTTTGTTTGTTTGTTTGTTTAATTTTAATTCTGTGTTGGTGCTATGCTAACCTGAGAATGTCAATAGTTTGGAAGGCACCACTTGCTTGTCACGCTAGCTTGAAGAATAGTGGATATCAAGCCTGGCTGCACATTAGAATCGCCTGGGATATTTTTAGAAAATACCTGTGCCTGGGCCTTACCTTCAACGATTCTTAGGTAATTGGCCTGGAATGGACTCTGCTTTGGCCCCTTCCCAAGTGGTTCTGATGCCCAGGGGGAGTTAAGAACCACTGCAAACCTCACCATTTTTAGACCATCTTACAAGACTCAGCTCAGGTTGGTTTCCCCTGAGAAGCTTTCTCTGACACGCTTTCCCCACAAGCCTTCGGCTGAGAGCCTGTCGCTCACTGAGGTGCCCAGTCTCTGTGTCTTTTTCCTAATGCTTATCCCCTTATATTACAATTTATTTATTAGTCTGTCTTATGTAAAAGCTTCCCAAGGTCACAGACCATATATTTTTTTGTCATTGTATCCCCTGCACTTGGTACATTTCTGGGCACCTGTGTACCAAGTAAGTGCTTGTTGAGTGAGTGGATGAATCAGACTACACACAGTTTGGCCAAATGGTCCAAATGAAATTGCTTGAGCCCCTGTATGCAGCTCTGATAGTTTATACCAGGACCTGACCTAATAATTCTGCCCTCCCCACTTAAATTTTTTTTTTTTTTACAGAAGTTAGTTTGAATTGTAAGAGATTCCCGCTAGGTATCAGTACCTAGCAGTGGAGTGTTACTCTACAAAAGTGATGGACTCTAAAATGTACCATCCAAAGTAGGATGCAAAGCAGTGAGGATCTTTCTATCCCTGGCTGAGAAGTTAACAGTCTTTGTTCTGCTCCCACAAAGAAACTAGTTAAATTGTTGCCCGTTCTTTCTTGGTACTCAGGGCATTAAAGGCCAGACCATTAAAGTACTTGGTAGAACTTTTCAGGCTGTGGGATGTGTTGGCTACTTCTTGAAGTTCTCAGTTTTTATGAGAAAGAGACAAACTCCTCTCAAAGTTGGTCCATCTGGAAGTAGAAAAAGAAGAAAATATGTCTGATAAAAAGGTCCTTTCTGCCTTTGGTAGCTGACACCCAGGTATCACTATGCTTTGCAGGATTGGAAGAGGTTAGTTCTCAGTATGATGAAGTTCATTCCAACAAAATCAGGAAGACCAGAAACAGAGCCGAAGGTAAGACAAAAACCAGGAAGGACCCAGAGCCTGATTGCCACTCATCCTCATGATCAGCAAAAGCCATCACTGCAGAGTGAAAACGCAAGGATGGGGGAGAATATTACAGCACATATAACAGACAAAGTGCTCATATCTGGAACTCCTATAAATAAATAAGAAAAAGACAGCCATTCCAATAGAAAAGTGGGCAGGATTGATCAACAGACATTTCACAAAAGAAGATATCCAAATAAACAGGGAAAAATGCTCAGTCTCTCTTATCATAGAAAAAATGCAATGAAAACAACTAGGAGATCCCACTCTACAGTCTACCAACATAGTTAAAATTAAAAAGGACTGACCATACCGGTGTTAATGAAGATGTGGAACCGTTACAACTCCCACACTCTTCTGGTGGGGGTGTAAATAGGTGCCTTGGAAGCCAGTGTGGTATTTTCTATTAAAGCTGAATGTACGCACCTCCCAACTACCACGCAATCCCACGCCTCGGTACGGATGTGTGTGCGTGTGTGCACCAGAAGACATTTACAAGATATTCCTAGCAACATTCTTTGTAATAGTCCCACACTGGAAAAACCTAAATGCCTATCAACAGCAGAATGAGTACACGATTGTGTAGTGACAACGTGCATTATTAGACCAATGAGCATGAACAGACAATCGCGATATCTAACAACACAAATGCGTCTCACAGATATAATTTTGCGTGAAAGAAGTTTGACATAAAAGAATATATGCTGTGGGGTTCCATTTCTGAAGCTTCACAAACAGGCCATGCTCACATATGGTGTTAGAAGTCAGGTGACTGGAGACCTTGAGGGAAGGGAGGAGGTAGTGATGGGGAGGGGCTTCCGTGGGTCCTGCTGGTGGTCTACTTCCTGACCTGGCGATGGCTCCACTGTGTGCTCACCTTGTGATAAGCCACTGGACTGTAGATGTATGATTTCTGTGCTTCTCTATGTGACAATAACATTTTTTAAAAGTCTTCTAATCCTATACTATGGGAAAAGAGATGGTGGAAGAGTACGAATCACTGATTCCTTAAAATATCAATTATCCCCTGGGCTGCAAGGCGAGGGGCAGTTTAGCTGAGCCTTCCCATTCCAGGCTACAGTTTTGAATTTCCCGGATGCTGAGGACACCACAGAGGCCATTAAGTTGAGAAGGAGGGTAGAGCCCTCAGGCTGCTGCTAAGAAACAGAACTCCCAGGCCAGAGTCTAAATTAAGGACGATATCTCTTGCTTTGGTTAATATCCCATGAAATGACTAAATGCAAATTGACTGAAAGAGTAATAAGTACCGCGTTTCGGAGGGAGTTATTTTCCCAGGGAAATCTCAGCATGGCTAACAAGGGCCTGGGACTGCTCCGCCCTCAGGCAAAGCCCCGATTCCCAAACCTGCACCATCTGGAAGTGGGTCACGAAAGCATCCTGCCGTGTTCCTGCTCAGATGTGGGGGCAGTGGGCAGAAGGGATTCAGAAGCAGCGTTGTTAGGTAGGTTGCTTAAACACCCCCCTCGCTGCTAGCCCATGAGTGAGCCCTTGCTGTTGTCGTCCAGTGGAACAGGAAGTAGATACAGAACTGCTGACATCGTATGCCGTTTCCCCTGTTCATTTCCAAACAGGAAATTCCATCGTATTATCCTGTTTTCTCTTCACTCTTGAATACAAGAACACTGCCATATATGTTGGAAGTACTTACATCTGCCAGTTAGTCTTATGGGTGCCCAACTATGAGGTGCCCTGGCTAGACCTCATTGGGTGGGAATCTACATGACCCAGAGAGCCTGGTCTTGGAGCTGGATACAAAAACAGGACATAATTTTGGATTGTCTATGACCAGAGAGGGAGTGATTTAATTTTGGAATGCATGTGGCATAGTTACATTATGTTAGGTAGAGATATTGAAATTGTACGAGTGGAAAGAAGGGTATATAGATAACAAGAGGGTAAAGGGTGGAAGGTAGTACACGTTTGTTATTTTTACCTTCAAGTATCAGTTTCCTCTTATGATAATAGTACCCTGATTTTCTTTTGGAGAACTGGCCTCTTCCCAGCCCTCAGACTGTGTGGTTTATCCCTTTCCCTTGGCCACAGTGGTTGATTCAGGGATAGGCAAGGGACTGAGCATCCATTCCACGAGATGCAATTTCTCAACTTTTGAGAACCTCCTGGAAGAGAGAAGCTCCCTTTCCACAGGTGTTGTTTAGATGGTAGGATATAAGCCTGGAGCCGTTGGGGGCTGTCTTGCTATTGCATAGGAACTACCTACCTAATTGTAGCCAATAAAGATGAAAAGAGAACAGGAGCGGGAGGGAGACCAAGCCTGATATATTCATTCTTGCTCCGATGACAGGGACCGTCCTGTGTGCCTTTTGGTTGCACGAGCCCCAAACTCTCGTATTTCGCTTGAGACCACATCAGTTGGGTTTCTGAAACCTGTGACTAAGAATCTATGGTCGCGATCAGCTATGGGAAACAAAAACTTCCGTATGCCTTGGGTATGTGTGGTGCCCTGCAGCTTTTCTTCATTAAGTGAGAGTACAGTGGCTTTTACCGAAATGCCTAGCTCTCCGGAATTAACGCAGCAAAGGGAAGACCTAGTTGAATACTTTCTTTTGTTTGCTTAGTTGGGCATCTAAGGCCGTGGAGGACTTGTTCTGCGGCACACCCCACACACTGTGTCTGTGTCTCCCCTCCGAAGGGAAGGCCGTCCGACATGCATGTCACGATGCTGGTGCTACGTCCCCTACACATACACACGTGACAGCAGCACGACCCACCCGTGGGCGAGGGGTGAGGCAATAGCTTTGTCGGCATTAGACCTAGGAAAGCATGAGCTACAGCAGGTCTAGTGGCGTTCAGCGTCAGCGGTCTGTGAGCCTCAGGTCCAGGCTGTGGAACAAGGGGTAAAACAATGACATCAGGAAGGATGACTGCTGGGTGTAGAGTGGAAGGAGCCAAAGGCCGAGTAGATGAGGTATCAGAACAGGAACCAGAAAGTCCGGAGGAGAAGTCGGAACTGGCAAGACAGAGGAGACAGGCATGCTTGGAGGAGAGCTGGGGTGGGTGGAGTTTGTGCTGTTCACGGCTATTCTGAAGGGTCTACTTGGGCTCTGTCCTCCATGAAGGTATCACCAGGTGCCTAGAGAGCACTGCATGTGTCCCTCTCGGCTTCCTCTTCAGCTGACAAGGCCATGTGTGACATCCCAGGTGCTCTAGGTTAGAGACCAGGGCGGGGACCCAGCAGATTCACCTCGCCAGTTACCTCTCCTGATTTTTTTTCATTATGAATATCTGTACCTTATCTTCCCACCAGATTTGAAATCAGACTTCTTCTCAGCAACTGGCACAGTGTAGACCAAAAGTAGGCGCTCAGAGAAGCTTGATGGGTTTGAGTGTTGCTGTGTGTGGGCACACGGCGTGTAGGTGCCTGGAGGGAAATGAGAATGGACCTGGCCCAGATCTGCCCACTGGGGGCTCGTGCTGGCGAGGGGCCTTGAGCCTGCTGTCCACCCTGTGGCTGGCTGACATCATAAGCAACGACTCTTATTTACCATGTGTGTGTTCAAGGAATCAATCCAGGGAGCCCCTAAGATAATGTTTTAATCCCAACAGAAAGAAAGTACTGTTTCTTACTGCAGGAGAGTTGACCTTCATTTTACAAATGAAGGTCATTTTACCAGTGAGATGACTGTTGGATAAAATTCTGAACTTGGCCTGATGTTTGTCACTAAGGCAACCAGCCCTAAAATAAGGACTGGTACTGATAATGCTGTGTAAAATAGGGGCTGAGACTGATAAAACAGGTGCCAGGAGCAGGTTCTGTTTGATGAACATTTTGTTACCAGTAACTCCACTCTGTATTTATAGCACAACGTGATTTACTAAAAGCCTATGATAGAATGTTATAGGGAATTTCATGCAAAGTGATTTCTAAAAAGACTTTTAAAGTCATAGAAAATTGACCTTGATATAATGTTAGACAATAAAAGTAGGTTATAGTACATAGAGTTTATGAAAAATTATATACATATATATACACAAGCACAAATACATACATATATACATTTATCTATGTCTACATCTACATACTTACACACAGACACACACACAGACACACACACACACACACACACACACACACACACACTACTAAAGGAAAATGCCCAGTGTTAATAGTGGTTACCTTTAGGTCATGGGGTTATAAGTGGTTTGAATTCTCTTCTTTCATATTTCCAAATGTTCCATAATGATCATGAATTATTTTTCTACATGATTTTATATTTTATTTTATTTTTTATTTTTTCAAAGATTTTTATTGGGAAAAGGGAACAGGACTTTATTGGGGAACAGTGTGTACTTCCAGGATTTTTTCCCAAGTCAAGTTGTTGTCCTTTCAGTCTTAGTTGTGGAGGGCACAGCTCAGCTCCAGTTCCAGTTGCCGTTGCTAGTTGCAGGGGGCACAGCCCACCATCCCTTGCGGGAGTCGAGGAGTTGAACCGGCAACCTTGTGGTTGAGAGCCCACTGGCCCATGTGGGAATCGAACCGGCAGCCTTCGGTGTTAGGAGCATGGGGCTCCAACCGCCTGAGCCACTGGGCTGGCCCCGAGTCTATATTTTATGGTTGGACTATGAAGACAAAACATTGCTTTTAAAAAAGAGTCAATTGAAACCTATACACGGTAATAATGACCCACCATATGCAGGTGGGTCATGCCACAGATGCCCCATGTTTTAGAGACTGCCCAACTTGTGCATAGTTATCCAGGAAGCTACCCGCGGAACTGAGAATTCTTGTGGAGAATTTTGAGGTTCTTTGCTGTCATCCCGAGGGCCCTTGCCCTCGTGCCTGAGGAGGACAAACTGCTGACATCACTTATGTCACAGTGTGTGTCATTGGGAAGAAGAGAGCTGGAAACTGTCGGGAAGAGTCTTCCCGGGACACAGCTCCAGGCAGCTCTCACTGCTCCCCCCTGAAATGGGAGAGCTGGGTGAGTCTGATTCATCGCACGGCCTCATGAATATTGGTTGCCAACTTGTTTTAGTTCACAGCAACTGTTCAACTTAGTTCTTACTTTATTTGTGTTACACTGGGATCCAGTCATTCACTGGCATGGAGAAATTGAGTGTTTCCACTTTGAAACATAAATCTGTATCAACCTGCCATTGTATTCATTTGTTAGCATATGTGTAAGAAGTATGTAGAACAAGGTGTGGCAGAAAGAACAAAGTCAGGTCTGGGCGGTGGATGGGTGCATAAGTATATTTTCCATCTTATCAGGCCAGGGATTTTGACGTGAGGCTAGAGTGTTATCGAAGCGGTCAATACCAGCAAGAAAGAGGGTGCCCTTCTGCATGATGGTACCTAGCGCCTCCTCCAGATTCACACAGAACCTCAAGGAACTTATGCTGCCCCTCCAAGGTGAAGCTTGGACCCTATTGCGGGAGAGAGGGTGGAACAGAACAGAGGGAACTCTGGGGTAGAGGAGGTTGGGAGGCAGAGAAGGAGATGCTTTCCCAGAGCTTATCTGACAAGTTCTCTGTAGGACTCTGTGGTGAAAGTAAAGAATCCTTTTAACTCTATAGTTATGCCAACCTGCTAAAAGTAAGACTTCGTCTGATAATGGACTGTAACTTCATGCCCTACTAGGTGTTCTGGGCACAGTGAAGGGTTAGAGATATAATCCTAAATTTCTACATGCTGATGTAGGCCTGGGAACCAAGACTGTTTTGGCCCAAGTTTTCCTGAAGGTCCACAGAGGGGAGCCAGCTTGGCACTACTGAGAGCCTGCTGTGTGCTGGCGTCGCAGAGTGCCTGAATTAGGCTTTGGGGACAGGGTAGACTTCATTGACTTGTAGAAGTGCAGAGTAGAAAAGAGGATGTTCCAAATGGAGAGAAATGTTCTTGCAAAGTCACAGAGTTGGGATAAAGATTAAAGTATTAGAGAGGGAATGGGGGACCAGTCAGGCTAAACTTAGGGGCTTACCTACTGTAATAGTTTCCTGTTGTTGCCATAACAGATTGCTACAAACTGAGTGGCTTAAAACAATGGAAATTTATTCTCTCACTGTCTGGAGGCCAGAAGTCCAAAGTCAAGGTGTCGACGGGGCCATGCTCTTTCTGAAGGCTCCAGAGGAGAATCTGCTCCTTGCCTTTCTCTTAGCTTTCAATGTTTCCAGCCATCCCTGGCATTCCTCAGTGTGTCATGGCATCACTCCAATCTCTGCCTCGTTGTCACCGCATGTGTTGTCCTGTTGTGTATGTCTTGGTGTCTCTTCCCCTCTTCTGGTAATGACACCAGTCCTGTTGGACTAGGGCCCACCTGTATGACCTCATCCTAACTCAATTACATCTGCCAGGATCCTATTTCCTAATAAGATCACATTCACAGGTACCAGGTACCTTACAGGTGCAGTTAGAACTTCAACATTTTTGGGGGGCAAGGGGACAGAGTTCAACCCATCACACCTGCTAAGCAAATAGTAGGTGATTAGTTATTATTTGTGAAATGAATAGATAAAATGAATGACATGTATCGGATATAAGATGTATACATGGTTAAGTGAGATTACTGAGGGTCTTACATGGTGGGTGGAGGAGTTTGGATAATGCTTCACCTAGGGTGGTTAAGCTCGTTAATTGGTAATTCACATAATGGTCAAAGCAGTTATGAGTTGAATGCTGAGTTGAGCTGATAGGGCCAGGAAGTAGAGAGTTATAGTTTATAGTCTGAGATTTAAGAATTTTAGATCTTCAGTCTCTCTAAAGATGTCACCAGATTTTTGTCCTTTGATTCTATGGGGAAAGAAAAAGTTAAAAATAGCAGTTGCCAGCTTGGGAACACCCAAATAGCAATTCTGTGGTCTCAGAACAGAGATTATTTTTCTTGAGTTAAACTCTTTGAAAGTAGCAGCAATGGACTCAGGAAAGAAAACATGGAAAAAGCCAGTGAGTAAGACCATCATAAACGTTTTCTACAAGGAAGGTGTGTAAGTATAGCCTCCTTGATTACATTTCAGCACCACGGACAGCGTCTTCCACCTGCACTTCCTAAGTCTTTCCCAACTAGGGCCCAGACATTTCTCACCTGGTCACAGCTTCCCTAGAGGGTCTTATGACCAGGACAATGCAGTGAACAAGTCAGAAGATGGGTTTCTTCTTAAGTCCCCCATGTCAGTCGTCAGTGGCAGGCACAGGCATGCCGATAGGTAGTATCGGCTGTAGGCAGCATGCTTTGTAGATTTAGGCTCTTTAGAAACACAGGCGTTCATAAATATCGTGTTTTCCCCAAAATAAGACCGGGTCTTATATTAATTTTTGCTCCATTAGGGCTTATTTTCAGGGGATGTCTTATTTTTTCATGTACAACAATCTACATTTATTCAAATACAATCACGTCATCTTCTTCTGGAACATTGTCATAATGTAATAAATGCATCCATCTGGCTGACAGTCTTAACTGGACCTTATTTTCAGGGTAGGTCTTATTTTCAGGGAAACACGGTACCTAGCAGCCTATGCTTCTGAACCCATCTGTTATGAGTTGAATTGTGTCCCCCCAAAAGATACATTGCAATCCTCAACCCCGGGATCTCAGAACAGCACCTCTGTTTGAAATAGGGTCTTTGCAGATGTAATCAAGTTAAGAGGAAACCATTAGGGTGGGCCATAATCCAAAATGACTGGTGTCTTTATAAGAAGAGGGAAATTTCAACATAGACACAAAGAGGAGAATACCATGTGAAGGCAGAGACACACAGAGGCCACATAATGACAGAGGCAGAGAATGAAGGGCCATAGTTCAAGCCAGAACATGCCAGGAGCTAGAAATGGCAAGGAAGGAGTCTCCCCTCCCGGTTGTAGATGGAGCTAGTACCTTGATTTCACACTTACAGCTACCGGAACTGTGAAAGAGAATAAATGTCTGTTGGTTTAAGCCACCCAGTTGTAGTACTTTGTTATAGCAGCCCTATGAAACTAACACACTGTTTCTTTCATCAAGAGAGATTAATGCAGGGAATTTCTGAGTGTGAGAATCAGGGAGAGCAATATATTACCTTCCTTACAGGGTTGTGGTGAGAAGCCTGTGCTCTTTAGCTATAAAACACTATCCAGTATGTGTATAAAATGTATAACAACAATGACAATAACAGCCGTCTAGGTTGGGGTCCACGGAGATGCCTGAACCATTTCATCTAACCTGATGTATAGTGTATGGCTCCTCATTGTCGTTTCACCCATGAAAAAACAAAAGGGACTTCATTTCCTCAACTAAAGGTAGATGCCCGAAGTTATGAAGTGGGGCAGATTGAAGAATAGAAATCAGACACATTAATTGAGAAGGAAAAGTTAGAAACTTCAGGTTTGGCAAACTCCTGGATTTGTTCCCTGCATAATTCATCCTATGAGAGTCTCATGGATGTGCTAGTTTGCAATAACTGGCTGAGAGCAGATGCTTTCGAGACACTTGAACAAGTGTGTGGAGGAGACCTAGGGGCTATCACCCCATTCCTAAGGAGAGACCCTGTTTAATTTGTTTGGTGTGGCCATAGCGCAAGGAGCAATCTCAAAGAGTTTTCAATTGGGAGAGTTTTCAAATCCCATGTCTCCCCATCCCTGCGTTCCTTAGTCCCAGGAAGAACATTCCTCTGGGACTTCCCTATGATTCATTCTTTCTGGCCCCTTCTCTACTTATTCTGTAAATGTAGCTTTCCTCAAAGTTTTATCTTCCCGTCTTTTCTCTTTTTGCTCGGGTTCCTTTTGAGGGGTCTCACCTATAGCTACTGCTGAATGTCTTGCGGCAAAATGCAAATTTGCAATTATCTCTTCACATGCACTTCTCATCAGTAACTAAAACTGACCACATTTAATTCAACATCCTACTTTCCCCCATACTGCTTCTCTTGCCATATTTACTTGTCATGGCTACTGGGACTTCTATCCTTGTGGTGACTTGCGCCGGAAACCCCAGTCATCTTCCACCTTCCATTGCCTGTTTTCCATCCTCTCTAGACTCCAACCTTTCTTGGCATCCAAATAATCAATCGCCAAGTCCTCCTTTTCTTCCTTTGAGCTTCCTTCCCAATCCAATACCTTCATTCTTCTCTGATTTAAGTACTTCTTAACTCTCTTCTGGATTATTTCAATAGCTTCGACATATTAGATGTCTAGCCTATTTTCTTCATGGTCACATGAGTTACCTTCCTGTAACACAGATCAGATACTTTTACCCCTTCAAAATCTTTGGTGACTCCTTCTTGCCCAAACTATTTCGTTCATTTCCTGGTTGGGGCTTTAAGACCCTCCAGGATTTAGCCCTAACCTATCTTTCCAGCTTTCTCAGCCACTGTGACTGTCTCTGCATCCACACTTGCCACACTGCACTCCTTACCCTTCCCTGAACTCGCCATTCAGACATTTCTGTTTTTACTTATACTGTCTGTGGAATTTTCCTCATTTCCTTTCAAATCCACCTCTCCACGTAGCTTTCCCTGAGCCAGCTAGTTGGAAATAATCACCCCCTGCTTCACCTTTCCACAGTATTTTGCTTACTCTTCCACTATAGTACTTCTTGTCACTTTGTTTTATATTACAGCTGATTGCTTTCCCTCCAGATTGTAAGCTTCTCAAGGGCAGCCACTGAATTTTATTCATTTCTGTATCCCTGTGGCTCCATCACACAGGGCTGGGTTTTCAATAAATGTTCATGAATGAATGAATAGTATTCAAATCATACAATGGGGGTAATTCAATGGCTGGCCTTGAAGTATGTATCATAGCTTCAGAATTTCTTCTTTCTTTACTGTAGTCAAAAGTTCAAAAGAAGATAATTTAGTTACTAGAGAAATAGACGATGGGAAGTCTGTAATGAAAATGCAGCTGCACCCTCATTCCATTTTGCTCCCATGGTGTTTGTTTCATGGCCTTGACTTGAAATTTCAGTTGGAAGCTTGAAGTGCAACCAAAATAGTTTCTTCTGTGTCACTCAATAATAAGGCTTTCTAAAACCCTTCATTTTCACTCAAACATTTCCCTTAAAAATCAACTCTGCTACAAAGTGGGGCTAATTCAACTGCCACCCTTACGGATGTGGTCGTGAGGATAACTTTAAATGGCACATTTTTAGACTCTCCAATATGTCAACAACTTAAGAGTTTCATTCATTTAAAAAATGTAAATAAATGCAGCTGCATCTGGCTATATGAACAATAAAAGTGAGATCGTGGTGTGAAACCAAGTGAGAAGATGCTCTAAATTGAGAGAGACACCCAGCTTTGAGGATAATTTAAGGAGCATTAATAAATATATTTAGAAAACTCATGCAGCATAACTCATACCTCCAGCTCATCTTTTTTTCCACTTGGTGAGCTAGCAGAATTCATAATGACAGCTGAAGAACAACAAATGAAGAACTGGCTGGTTACCAAAACCAATTAGATGGTGAGAAAAGGATGTCACATGTATTAAACATGCCTGTTGGAATTCTCCATTACTATATTTAAAAAAATTATATAACTTCATATTTCTCATTAAAATCTTTTATTGAGTTAAGCAATTTTTAACTTTCAAAAACTGGATTTTCAGATATCAGCTTGAAAGTCTGTTTGTTTAAAGATATAATGCATTTTCTCATAAAAATGCCATCATAAATGCAGCGAGGTACCCAGACTGGCCCACTGAAGCCATTTAAATTTATAATATTGATGCCATATTGTATATTTGCGAGAAGCATTAGTAAAAAATATTTCCGTTGCAATACTAACATTTATGTAAGTAATTAATCTCTCATTCCCTTAAATTGATGAAGAAAGATATTCACTTTTACTAAATGATAATGTCTGTGGAAAATATACTCATATTTAATTAAAGGAGGATGAAAATATAGATTGGTACTATTGCGGAGAGTCTGAAGGGAATTTGGGCCCTTTCCCAGGCTTTCTAGTTTGATCCTTTCGGTTCTTTATGACATCTCATCTCATTTCCAAATGTAGGCCTTCCTTCTTCCTCATAGGAATGTATCACTGGCACTACTTTAAAGTTATCATTCATAATTAGGGTCAGTTTTCACTGGCTCACAAATAGAAGAAAAGGGGGATCAAGGGAGAGACATTTTCTCGAGGTAATTGAGCAAAAGTTGCAAGTGAGGAAAGAGGGGGAATAGACTCTAATAAAAGGCGTGTGTGCACATGAAGAATAAATTTCCCATATCAGTAAAATTGAGCTGAGTCAGTAAAAATATCTGATCCCCTTAAAGAAGAGGAAAGCTATTCATTAGATCTGAGAGTTTCCCTGGTAACAGGCCATGCAGTTGCCTCCTGAACGGCAGACACTTCCACAGGACCAAACCCAGAAAGGATGAGCTCGGTGCTCAACTGGCTGTTCTTTTTCATGGGATATTCATCAGTTGGTTGTTTGGAGCTTTGAGATGTACTGTTTTCTCTCATTAGCAACTTTAAATTTTATAAGCATGGTTACTATTTATTTCTTTTTCATTTTCCATATGGCGTAAAGTGCTGTTTCCTGTTTTAAAAGATTGTACTATCTCTTACTCTTGTTCACCGTCACCTCCAATCCAACTTGCTACCACTGTTTAGATTCATCAGACCTTTCTCCAGCCCAGAAACAGTCAGTGGCTTCCCATTTTCTGTGCAAGCTGGAACTGTTCTGCCCGGCCTGCACAGCTGTGGCCTCACCCTTCCAGCCAAGCCCATGCCTTGCATTGCTGCTCCCTTGTTTGGAATGCCTTTCCCACACATCTTTGCAGGGACTGCTCTGGGGTGAAAGACCTGGAACAGTAACTTGATGGGCTGAATGATTATAGACTCATAGGTCACATGACAGACATGCTTATTATAATTCTGCAACCCACACAATCCAGTGTGAGGTCTGACGTTTTAGCTGGATTGGCTCTGTGGCTGTACGGCACAAGAGGTTCTCTTTTGCTGTTATAGAAGCTTTATGATTCTCTAACCTAGACATTTGCTGAGATATTAAAGCCCAGAGCTTGTTTTCTCCACCCCCCCTCCGTCTATGAACTCACCAATGTGTTCAGAAGCAGCGAGCCCATCCAGAACCTTTATATTCATCATTCCCACCAAAAAGGTCAATTACAGGCACCACGTCATCTCCTCAATGTAGGTTTGGTGAATAGATGGTTGATAGTGTATCTGGCTGTTTGGATGGATAGGCGGATGGATGGATGGATGGATATCTTCCATAAGCAGTTGATACAGTATCTGACTATTTGGATGGATGGATGGATGTGTGGATGTATGTATGTATGTATGTATGTATGGATGGATGGATGGATGGATGGATGGATGGATGGATGGATGGATGGATGGGTGGATGGATGGACGGACGGATGGATGTCTTTCATAAGCACTTCATTCGAAAGCAGCCCTCAGTGATAATTTAAGTAGCCATTTGCCACTGCATAGCCTGGACTACCACTGACACGGAGGTTGTCACTGCATTCAAGGCTAGTCAGCTCAGATAACCAGCCCAGATTCCTATCCTTGAGTCAGTTTCGTGGGGCTGTTTTAGGAGCTGAGCTTTAGTTTAGTCAGGAAGCAGAAACTACTCTACTACTCTGGTTTTTAAACAGAGGGAATTTAACACAGGAAAATGGTAATAAAGGTCTTAGAACAGTGGAACAGCAAAAAGGAGAAGGCCGAATTACTCAAAGCATGGTCATTTTAGGAAGCCACTCCATAGCTAGGGCTGGATGCAAAGGGGACAGCATGGTGTCACCCAGAGCCCACAGCTGCTGTGCTGCTGAAGCTGCTGCTGGAACTGGCTGCCAGAGCAGGAACCCAGGAGCCCGCACTTGCCCTGCCATTGCCGCTGGCACCGCTTTTATTTATTGCCTTTGTCGCTGCTTGTCACTGCCCTATTGCTGTTGCTGCTGCTGCCACAGAATCAGGGGAAAGGATGGTTTCTCCCTTTCTCCTCCTTTCCAGGCTCCTCCCAGTGGTGATGGGGCACATTTGACCCAGACACAGCAGAGCTCTGCATGGAGCATATCTTTTTAGCAAGCAAGCCTATGACAAACCTAAGCCAGAAATCAGACATTCACCCGCTTAATTGGACTGTTGAAGTAGTAATTGATAGCCCTAAGGTGGGTGAGCCCTAATGGGCCAAACTGTCCTCATCCCTGCAAGATTGTCTCCATGCTGGAGGCTGAATGAACAAAAAGATATCGATCTCCAGAATTGTAAGATCTCCTAACAATTGCAGATATTCTAGTTCCTTTGACAATTTGACAAAGGACTAGGGAAGAAGAGAGAGGGCCCTGTAACCCTGAATTGATGTGGAGACAATGTCAGAGGTGTCCAGTGTTAAATGCTCCCTATTCCTTCTTGCTCCTGGGCTTTGGCAATTGTACCACAAATGCCCTAAGAGTGCCATCGATGCCTATAGTGCACTGGGTTCCGGGCCTGAAGGGCCAGATCTCAGGTCTGAGGAAAGAGGGTCTCCTCTGGTTCCTCTGACTGAGCAGTGATTCTGACCGAAGTTTATTAGAATTTAGATTAGTGTTTCGTGGTCATGTTATATTTGGTTAGTGATTGTCCATTTCAATTGTGATTTTATTGATTTGTTATTAGTTACTGAGAATTCAGAAGTCCCCAAAGAATTGCTTTTTCTATCCCTCTTGATTGTGTCATCTTCTTATTAAAGGAAAATCCTTGGTTAGGAAATGACTGGTTTTCAGCTATTTCTCGGGGTAACCAAGTGGGCTTTAGTAGAAGTCCATGAGCCCATCTGGTCCGTCCATCCATCGATCCGCATAGCCAGACAGCCACATACCCTATGAATCATTCATCCACCAAACCTTTACTGAACTCCTGTATTGATCACCCTCTATCAGACTGGCAATGAGATGCCCATCACTGATGGAAGGGAGCGTGGATTGCCCTTGGTGTGCCTCAGTTCTCAAATGACAGTGGTACAGTTCTCAAATGACATACCAAAGGAAATGAATGCATTGGCCAGGGCAATATGTCAGGCATTTGTCAATTAAGGGGGAAGTAGTAATTTAAAAAGAGGAAGACAGAATTAGAGGGCTGTAGACAGAAGCAATCAATGCATTGAAGAAAGACAATGAAGGCTTAAATGTATTAATCACCAATTAAAGGCTAAGTGTGAAAGCTGCAGCCAGATGGCGGAACCAATCTGAGGATCAGGCTCAGATCTTCATTGTAAGACTAGCAGTGTCCCTGAAGAGGTTGAATTCTCAGTTTTGTCAAGTCTGCTACTCCAAGGTCAGGGCCTTGAGTGGGGCAGAATGAATTCCTATGCAGTGGAGACGTCTGGGTGGATAAAGTTTTGAATCTGTAGATCCCTCTGAATCTCTGGGGCCACAGAAGTGACCCATTCCTCCCTGTTAAAGGCTGGCACTCCCTCTTACTTCAAGATGATGTCACTAAGCCAATAAATAGGGTTGAGTCATAACATAAATTGGCTGGAGAAGTTTGGGGGCTACTAGGGAGAAAAGGGACTATATTCTAAAGGAGCTACAAGACCTCAACAGCATTTGCTGCCAGGAGCTGGGAGAGTATATATGGGAAAGGGTTCTAAGGGCTCTGGATCAAGAGAGGACATGAAGTCGGACAGTGGGAGTTTCTCAATAGGGGACTACACTCTCGTGGTACAGGATTTAATATCTTGGCAAAGATCCTGGGGGATGGTGCTAATAAAAGTGTGCTGCTCGGATGGTTCTTGGAAGCTTGGAAAAAGCGATGATGGTTCATGTTAACTGAAGTAGAAATGTCCGAAATGCTGTGTGGCAGAGAGTGAAAGAAGGAATCAAAAGGCTCAGAGAAGTGGACATGCTCGAATGGAAATACTATCTAAAGCTGGAAAACTCACCACTGACTGTATTTGGGGGGTGGCTCTGAGCACAGTGTACCAAAGTATAAGATAGGGAGAGAGGAGCACCAGCGTTATTGAGAAGCTCAGTGGTAATTCTCCTCTGTAGGCCGGGACTGACATTAGGAGATGCTGTTGCCTGACTGGGTTCCCCTATAGACATGGAGATGGTAGACTCCCAAGATAATAGAGGCCAGGTGTTGGCACTTATTTGTCAGAGGCAAGAAGGAGCATAATTATTATTGTAACAAGAGGCAAGTTTAGAGTGACAGCCGCGGAGCCTGATACTTTGGAGTATGGTGATGGTTAACAGAATAAGGTATCCCTAGAGGCAAGCTAGATGGGCGCCCAGGATGCTGCTCAGGATACCGTCAAAACCATCAAGGATGGATGACCAGGAGGCTGGGGCCCCCATCACAATTTAAAGTCATAATCATTTGCCGCATTTCCAGACATGGCAGTTTTCAGACCCAAAACTGACTGAAGAAGAGGCCATGTTTCCATGGTCTGTGCCCCAGAAGGACCCGGCAACACCATGGCAAAAGTGTATGGTAATGATTCTTCCATCCTTCCCCAAAGTGACCCGTTGTCATTTATTTGAGTAACTTTACTGGGGAAAGGGAAATGTTCTCACGTTTCAATGAAAGCTCAATAGAGGGTTGGAATTGAAATTGATTCTTTGGAACCCAAAGTTTTCTTAAGGCTCTCTGTAAGATTGGGGGAGCGAACAGAAGCCAGGTAATAAATGTGGTCCTGGCTCAGGTCTGGCTCACAGCATCAACTACAGAAGAGGAACTAAACGACCAATTAGGTGGAATGGCTCAGCCAGTTGACGTCAGCTAGCCTCTTTCCTTGGTCACTTCAGGGCTAGCACCGTGGGTACAGGAGGGAGTAGCCTTGCTGTCAGGATGGAGGCTGGCTACATGGATACAGCAGCACGGACTCCATCTCACCAAGACACTGCTGCTCCTGCTGAGCACCTCATCTTCCAGCAACAGAGCTCCTCGCTAAGCTCTGGGTATGACATTACCTGACATCCAGACCAACCACCCACTTGGTGGCAAGTTGATTACACTAAACCCTTTCCTCCCTAGAAGGCAGAGTGGCTCATCGTGCCTGCAGTGACACATATTCCAGGTATGGGTTTGTCTTTCCTGCCAGCACCACTATCTGCGGGGCTTAGTGTTTCATCCACCAACATGGAATCCCACGTAACATTGCAATGGACCGAGTAACCCACAGGACAGCAAAAGATACATCAGTGGGAAGGTGATAAGGGATCCACTGGCCTCATCACCTACTGCATTACTCAGAAGCTACCAGACGGAGAGAGCAATGGATGATGTTTTGAAGGCACACCTGAGGTATCAACTTGGACATGACACCCTGTGAGGAAGCAGTACCCTCCTCCAGAAGCTCGAAGATGCCCTAAATGAATGAACCTGAGGATATGATGCCATGTCTCCCGCAGGTAGAGTATATAGGCCTAGAAACCAAGCGGTGGAAGCAGAAGTGGCTCCACTTACCGTCACTTTCCAAGATGTATAATACTTTTTAAGTGATTTGCAGTTAATGTGACTATTGATATGGTTTGGTTTAAATCTATCATCTTGTTTTCTAGTTGTCCCATTTGCTTTGTGTTTTTCCCCTTTCTTCCTTTTCTGCATTTTGGGGCATCAGCTAGGTATTTTTTTATGATTCCATTCTATTTACGTTGTTGGCTTGTTAGCTATAACTCTTTGTTTTTTACTTTAGTGTTTGCTTTCGGTTTACAGTATATAACTTGTCTTTCCCTCGAGAAACATCAGCTCTCTTTCTTTATTCCCTTGAGGTAGAATTAAGGAGTTCGAGGGTCCTCTGCCCGTTCTTCACTGTGTACTCTGGGGATTCCTCCAGCAAGATACGTTCACACTCACATATCAGGTCATTTGTGGTTAGTAGCTGGTCCTTACCAAATCTTAGTGCCTCCACCCTGGCACTTAGACGTCATCCCATAATCCCATTCGGTCCTTGTCATAACCACCTGTGGAAGGTGCTATCATTACCCCCATTTTATACAGAAGGGAAAAGACAGAAAGGTTAAGTGACTCGATATCCATGGTCATGCTGGTAAGAGCCAGAGCTGGGAGGAGAACCCAGTTCAAACACTGATTGAATTACTCACCGATTTGTGGGTCTGCCATTTGGGCTGGGCTCAGCTGGACAGTCTGGTGGTCTTGCCTGGGGTCACTCCTGCGGCTGCAGTCATTTGATAGCTGGACCAGGGATAATGACATAGACGCCCTCACTCACACATTTGATAACTGGTGTTTGCTGTATCGCTCCCTGCACGTTCTCTCGTTTCTTCAGGGAGGCTGGGTGAGGCTTCCCAACGTGGTGGTCTCAGCTTTCCAAGACAGCTTGAGCAAAATCTGCAAAGCCTCTTGAGGTTTAGGCTTGGAAATCCCAAAATATCATTTCTCCATGTTCTGTTGGTCCAAGCAAGTCACAAGGCCTGCCCAGATTCAGGAGCCAGGAACAGTGGCACCCCGGGGGGTGGAAGTGGGAGCACAGCTCCTGGGTGTAGGTAGTAAGAGGGACATCAACACTAACTAAACGTTGGTCTGCTTTTTGTTATCACCGTGTGCTGGCAATTCACAACATGTGATGAAATGCTCCGCCACCAGCCAAGGACTCCCGCCACCCCTCCCCCATCGAAGCCCCCAGTGTACACAGGATCTGAAAGAATTCCTAGGGTGCGCTGTGTAAGCAGTCCCGGGATGAAATGTGGCGAGGATACTGTGAAAGGAGGCTTTGAAAAAGCAACTTTTCCTACTTCACATTTTCATTTAGACCCGCTGTCGCAACTTCTGAAAGATGGCAGTATGATTTTCAGCTTTCAAGTCAGTTAATTATACTGCTGTGAGATGGTCAAATGATTAATAAATGTTAACATTAGCCGGTCGTTCTAATTAAGAAATAAATGTCTTTGAATGAAAAAGTGCCTGCCAGCTTACCCATTAATGATCAGAATACTGAAAGCACCGTTTGCAGGGTGGCACTGTAAGTACCTTGGTAAAATCAGCCATCCATCATTCTTGCCAGTTGAGTCCCGGTGCCATCTTTCCTTGTAATCCAAGCTGCCAGCCAGGTGAAGAGAA
Source organism: Rhinolophus hipposideros (assembly GCF_964194185.1). Classification (NCBI taxonomy): domain Eukaryota; kingdom Metazoa; phylum Chordata; class Mammalia; order Chiroptera; family Rhinolophidae; genus Rhinolophus; species Rhinolophus hipposideros. Next base: position 13,244,169 of record NC_138072.1, read on the forward strand.
GGGACCCCTCCCCTGGGAGGAGCACAGGCGGAGTCATCTTGACTCAATGCAGTTGGCCTGCTAGGCAGACCGTTTTGCTGAACAGGATGTTTCTATTGATAATATCTTCTGTTTTCTACTTATTTTGTTTAAAAAAGATGAACATGTTTTATCATGTTATGCAAGTAACTTATCTGTAATTGGTCTTCTCTTTCCTACATTCCGCTAGGGTTTTCCCCACGTTCCCCGCCAGACAACTAGGTGGAAGCTCTTAGGGGCAGGAGCTAGGTCTATCAATATGGTTTCTCTCTTTTTTTTTAATTTTTCAGAAAGTTGTGAAATATAACATAATTTTTAAAAACTCATGAAAGTAACAGTTTTTTTCAAATTATTATAAAGTAAATACGCAGGTCCATACAGACTGTTGCCACCATCGCAGAAGCCCCTTCCTACACCCTTTTCCTCTCCTTAAAGGTAGCCACTGTCCTGATTTTTGCACTTATCACGTCTTTCCTTTTTTTTTTTTTTTACAGTAGTTTTACCACTTAAGGATGAATCCCTCAACACCAAATGGCTTTTGGTTAGTTTCACCTGTTTTTGAACTTTATGTCATCATAGAGCATGTTTCATTCCACATTGTATTTGTGAAGTTCATCCATATTGTTGGGTGTAGCTTTGATGCATTAATTTTTACTATGGTATGCTAGGGAACGAATGTACCACAATGTTTACGCCTGTTACTCTTGGTGGACATTTTCTTCATACTAACAATGCTGCTGTGAACATTCTTTTACATGTCTTTGGTGTACATATTATATATTATGTAATGCCACTGCTAGGTACTTGCAGACCAAGGAGTCCAAGTCAGTATTGCAAACAGTTTTCCAAAGTGATGGAACCATTAAGAACACCCTTCAGTAACACACGGGAACTTCTGTTGCTCCAGATTCTTTCCAGCACTGCTGTTACCAGACTTTTTAGTTTTAACCATTCAAGAGAGTGTCTAGTGATCTCTCATTGTGGTTTTAATGTGTATGTCCCTCATTATTTAATGACATTGAACACCTTTTCATACGTTTATTGTCCATTTGGATATCCTCTTTTGTGGGTTCCAATATCTTCCCCTTTTTTCTACTGGGTTCTCTGTTGTTGTTTTATTTTTAATTGACTTTTAGTGGTTTCTGTATAGTCTGGTTATGAGCCCTGATTGTGTGGTTATGACCTACTTACGGGTTATATGTGTTAAAACTACATTCTCCCATTCTGGTTTGTTTTTTTCATTCTTTTCTATTTATCAAAACAGAAGTTCTTCATTTTGATAAAAGTTCTTAACATATTCCAATTAATCTCTTTTCTTTTAAGGTTTGTAGGTTTCCTTTCTTGGTCATAAATACATCGCCTGTATTATTTTCTAAACATGTAATTTTTTTGGGTCATTCATATTTTTTTATATTTTTGTCTTTCATGTTTAGTTCTACAATTCATGTGGAACTGATTTTGGTGAACGGTGTAAAGGAAGCCAAGTTTCAGTTTTTTCCTTATATGTATCCAGTTGACCGGTACCTTTATCGAGAAGACTATCTTTCCCCTGTTACTCTAATATTAATTTTTTTCCGAGGCTGTGCTTCCTTTGTCTGTCCCCTGACAGTGATCGAGAGTGGCGAGGGCACCAAAACTGGGCCATTTCTGCTCCATGTGGGACTCATCCAGCGAGGACCTTTGACTGGAGACTACCCATGGTCAACTGAGACCTTCTCAGGACTGCGCTGTGGTCTGAGGCTCTTCCTACCCGATCTTCCTTCCTCCTCTCACAGTTGTCAGACCTGCATTGTGGTCTGGGGGCTCTCCCTGCCACCTCCCTCTATCTTTCACAGGCATCTCCCCCAGTCAACATCTTGCTTGTCTAATCCTGTCTTGGTATCTGCTTCTTGGGCAGATCCTAGAGTAAGAGAGAGAGTCATACTTCAGTGTCGAGGTGACACAGGCCTGGGCTAAGTTCAGGGAAAAAGAGACTAGATAAGGAGAAGAGATTGAAGGACTTTCTGAAAGAAGAGAGAAGGGAAACTTGTGCCTGACAATGTGAAAGGCATGGGAAAGGGTAGAGTTGAAGATGGTTCTAGGGTTGAGACTGAATTCCTCTGGAGGTGGAGCTCATCCAAAGGAACCAAGGCTGACATCAGTTCTCTGTGCGTTAGGTGGGGGTTTCCTTGTGTGTGAAAAGAATTAAGAACAACGTTGAGTTACATTTGTATAGGGCTTTAACAGTTTACTGAGTGTATTTGCACATGATCTCACTTATTCTTTAACGTGGCTTTTGGCTAGGAGAGACAAGAGGAACAATTAAAGGAGGTCCTGTTTTTCTCTCCTTTCCTGTAGTTTCACTGCCAACCCTCCCACGCCAGACTGTGTTCCTTCACTTCTGTTTCCAAGGGCTGAAGATTCAATGGAAGAAATTGGTCAGGTTGGGCCACCTTTAGTCAAGGTAATAGATCAAGGTAGGGTTAGCACATGGAAAGCTCCTGTGTGGTGGCTTAAGGCCATGTGATGGTTGGAAATGGGGGGTTTGTTGAGAGGCAGCATTGGTTTGTGGTGACAGTATCTTTCATGATGCTCAGGGATGGTGCCTTCACAGAGATAGGGGACATGTTGGTACTTAGGGGTTACAGATGAACTATATCACTGTCAAAGAAGGAGAGAGAAAGACCATAAACAGTGAAGAGGTGTAGGTCAGTGAGAAGAAAAGGGCGTGTGGGTGGATTGGCAGAAGGACAATGATACATTGACATATTTTAGATAGGGATACATTAGCTAACCTCAGGTAGGATAATGAGAAAAGAACTTGGTGGAGGGAAGAGAAGAGTGAAAGAGTTGTGGGATCAGAAAGATTCCAAAGAACTTTAAGATCCTTAGGACTGACAGCATTAATACAGACGCAGTCAGCTAGTGCACGCGAAGTATCCCCCTGCTAGGTACTGCTGATGGCACAGACGTGTCTGGAAAGGGAGCTAGCCTTTGAGCTTTCTTTCCATGCTGGGGATGAACAGACAGGTATTTATTTAAAAGAACCAGATGGCTCAAGAGAGTTTCTAACTTTATACTGTTGGGGACCAGGTTTCAAACTAAATTTGGGCTCTGACTTCAGGCTTTCTTGTTGGCCCTGGGTTGAGAATAGCCTCTTGCTCACCATCCTTCTGGTCTCTAAGTGTCTGCTACTGAGTGATGTCTTCAACTATCTTCCCACAGAGAGGACGGAATCGCAAACAAAATCTATAGGATGCATATATGTTTTTCCAACAGGGAATAGTCCCCTACATTGAATGGGTCTAGGGGACGTGAGTCATATTTATGTTTGATTTGACAACTGGGGTGCCCTGTGTGACGTAGTCCATGCTTGGACTTTTAGGCCTTTGGTTTATTGAAACTTCCTTTTCTAAACGTGCAGACTCTGGTACTGATTATCCGTCATCTAGCATCAAAACCTGTGTCTAAATGCCTGCTATGGCAAAGCACTGGTGGCACAAGAAACAATCCCTACCAATTTGGAATGTGTCTCGGTTTTCTAAGATGACAAAAATAGAGACCAATTTAGCTTTAACCATGACATTAAATATTTTTAGAAACATAATCCATTATTATTTCTATCAGGACCATCTCTTGACAGAAGGCCATAACCTCAAGACAAATTACAGCATAAATTTTCTCTGCTTCCCACGCTCAACCCCTGTCCTTGAACCCAGCGTTTTTATTCTGGTCAGATCAGGCCAAAATGATTGTCAAGAGGGAATTGGAAGAGGGCAAGAAATCACAAAACGGACCCATGTGACCAGAGGGGCTGAATGGAATTGAATGGAGATTTCACTGCTTGGTTTGGTCTGGAAAGTCTGGAGTGAATGGGCAGGGTGGGTGGATGTGTGAGCCCTTCCTTCTAAACAGCAGGTGGCAGAGCCATCTCACGCACTCCACCTGCTGCCTGGCCCACGCACCTGAGTGGGATTGCCTGCTCTGATTTACACGAGAACGCCTCTGTCCACCAGGGGAAATAATTATAGTTGAAGCAAATGCATGCCAATGTGATGGATATGGCTCCGTTGGTTCCTGACAGGTCCCTGGCTAGGAGAGTCTGCAGCAGCTGTGGCGCTGGACAGGGGGTGTGGGGTGGGATGGTTTAGGACTAAACAAGTGGTCGGCAGACATAGCCCACCACATCCTAGCCCCTGTGGCTATGTGTGAGCAGACTTGGGCATGAAAAGTCCAGTTGATCCAATTCATCAGAGGTTTTCTCAATAACGGCAGGCAGGTATAAAACTGGTAACCATTTCCGCAAAATGATTTTGCAGTGTTTGGAGGCTCCTCTTAATATACAACGGGGGAGTTTCTGGGAGCAGTAGACCTGAGTGTGTGTGTGTGTGGGATGGCAGACGGTGGCGGGGGAGGTCACTGCAAATGCTTTTTCCTGCAAATTTTAAACAAGTCTTGTAATTGTAGTTTCAGCTTTTATTGTCCAGCTGCATATCCCAAGTCACTGGCATGCCACAGCCATATCTGCTAGCCTGCATCATGTCTGCAACCAAGTGTGTTCTTGTTGCAAGAGTGCAAGGCACAGTGGGAAATATAGACCTGGTGCATGTACCACAAGGCTCTGCTCTTAAGCATAAGGCTGAACATTTTCTGGTCCTGGGGAGCCTGAACCCCACCCTGCCCTTCTTGCCTTTTTTGCTCCAGGCCCTTTGCTCCAGTTTCCGCCTCCTGTACTCTGTGTTTGCCCCCTGAGCCTCTGCACCTGCAGTTCTCCAGCCGGGGTTTCCTGCCCCTCGCTGCCTCCCTCCCTCCCCACTCCCCTATGTCAGGTAACTCCTACTCTTCTTTGGAGTCTGAGGTTAGTGGTGCTCCCCTGGGAAGGCTTTCCTGAGCCCCTGAGCCCCCAAGCCCCCTGCTGTGTGCTCCCATACCAGCCCGTGCTTCTGTCACACCACGTATCACTCATTGGCTGCTTTCTTTCCCCTGCTAAACTGTATTCTCCCCGAGGCAGGGACTGTGTTTATTTTCTCCAGCATAGAGCCCGGCACACAGTAGGTGCTGAATGACTGAGCGAATGAATGAACCTCTCGGTTGTCATTTCCTCCCACTTCCAGCTCACCTTCCTTTCCCCTCTCCCTCATTCACTTCCTCCTCCTTCTAGACTACCAGTGAAAAAGTCCTTGCCTGGCCTGTTTTTTCTCCTCTTCAATTTAATTAACTCAGAAATTCTATTGTTTGTCTCTATATCATAACTGGATGCCACTTCTCTGAAGTCTGTTTGGATGAAATAATAAAACCTTGTATGTGTTTGTTCCCTACCCCCAAACCGCTTTATGGTTATGGAAGAAGAAAAGCAAGGCTGTAGGGAGAAGACCAGTATCAGAGCCTTTATTGCTGAAATGTCAACATTACCTGCGACTCTTTGCTTTGGGGCTCTTTTGTGTGACAGATGTTTCCAAATTGATTTAGGGATTTATAACATTTGGGCCAGAGGATAATCCAAGGCAGGCATTGCGCAAACCATTATCTTGACTCCTTTTCTGCCGGTGATAAACCATGTAATGATCTGGAGCACGAAGGTGGGACAGTGTTTGCTGGCTGGCAGGCGTCCACTGTGCCTCCATTTTTATTTTCTTCCACTGTCGGGCTGTGGCTTCTCTCATAATGGTTTCACAAAGGGAATATTTTCTAGTTAAAAAAAGAAATGAACGTGGGGAAAGGATGAAACCCTGTTAGATGTTTGTTTTTAGTAACGTTGGCACAAAGAACCAGGGTGGTAGTGTAAGGTTGGAGCCAGGGGTGGGGGAGACGGGTTAGTCCTTGACTTTGAGCAGACCTAGAATCTAATCCTGTGGCATTCTTCAATCTACCGAAAAGTATTGGAGTTGTGAGAGAGCCGCTATTTAGTTTCCCTCAAATTTGTTCTGGAATATTTATAGTGAAACAAGAATTAGAAGAAGAATGGGCACTGAGCATATGTCAGCCACCACGCTGTGTGTTTTACTTAGTCATTTAATCGTTTGGACTAAATACTGAACAGCCTCAAAAGGATATTCCTAAAATACATGTGACGTGTGCAGAATTAGAATCAAGTTGACACCTGTGTTCAGCTTTTCCTCTGAAATGTCCTTCCCCCGGAGGCCATCCTCCTCCTTTCCTCAGATGAAGCTTTTCTCCTCAATGTTGTGTTTATCATTTGTTTTCTTTTTAAAATATCCTTTTCACTTTTCATTATATCCCAAAGTGACCTATTGTGTAGTTCTGCATGGTTTTGGCCTTTATAGAAATTGACTCACTCCTGCCGCTTGCATTTTGCAAATGTTTGTTTGTGAAACGTATCCATGTCGTGAGTCACTGTAACTGGTTCTTTTTCTCTGTCGTAATGTAGGAGTACACCACAGTGTATTTATTTGCTTTAATGCGGATGGACCCTTGAATTGCCTCCATTTCCATAATGACTCTTACATGTGTCCCTGGTGTACGTACACAGGAGCTCTGGGGTGTAACTGTGTTGTGGAACCACTCGGCCGTGGGGTATGTGCACCTTCACTCTTACTGGTAATAAGTGGTTTCCAAGTGCTTGGACCAGTTCCCACCCACACTGGTAGTGTGTATGTGCTCTGGTTGTTCTACATCAGAGCCAACACTTCATTTTGTAAACCCTCCTAACTTTTACCAACCTGCTAGGTGTGAAAAGTGGTGTCTCATTGTGGGTTTAATTTTGCTTTTCCCTCATTACAAATGAGGTTGAGCATATTCCCATTTGGCTGTGGCTGTTTATATTTCTTCTGTGGGGAGCAAACCTGTTTCTATAGGGATCTATGTCTTTTGCTTAGAGGTTTGTAGGAATTCTTCGTAAGTTTTAGATTCTACCTGGGCTATAGATGGGGCAGGCTCCTCCAGTCCCCTAAGGAGTAAAAGTCTCCTAAGGAGTAAAAGAACAACCGTGTCTAGGAACTGAGTTGGAAGTAGGCCTGAGGTGGGGCGGGGGGAGCTCAAAATGTAGCCTGTAAGCCTTCAACTCATCCCTCTCTTATTTTTAATGTGCTGTCCCTATGCTCAGCTGTTCCTGGTGTCCTGTCTTTTTGCCCCTTCTGGAGAGTAAGCCTCTGGTCTTCAGCAGAGGCAATGCTGAGGGAACGAGGGTGTGGGGTCTAACTGGACCTCACACAGACTGTCAGTCAGGTCCCCGTTTTCAGCCCCCACTTCACCTCCATTCCCAAAGGTGCCTACGCTTGCTTTAGGATTCAGCTTCCGTAGGTCTTGTAACTGAGCCACTGTTCACCCATCTGCTTTCCAGTTTCCATTATTGTGTGGTTGCCTTTATCCTGTTCTCTCTGATACCACAAGTCTCTTTTCCATTTTTGTGGGTTTTTTTTTTTTTTTTTTGTGAGAGCAGAGGCTAACGAGTGTGTTTAGTCTGCCATCTTTAACCAGAGCCATAAGATTTCTTGAAATAAAAGAGGCGCCATCATAGGGAAAAGATTAGAAATCATTGCTTTAGTTCTTTTACTCCCCCTACTCCGTGTTTAAAAACCTTTTGCTTTTGTGTCTGTCTTTCACAGACTACTATCTGTTAGTTAATCTAACCTTATATTTTGGCTAGTAGACTGGTGCAAATAATAATCAGACACATAACAAAATACTCATTGCTCTTGAGACTCTGAGAAGCCCAAAGCATGTTGGTTACCTCCTAATGTAGATACAAGAGAAGGAAATTGTGCTACTGTGTTTCCTCGAAAATAAGACCTAACCAAAAAATAAGCCCTAGCATATTTTTTCAGGATGCTCGTAATATAAAATAAGCCCTAATGCATCTTTTGGAGCAAAAATTAGTATAAGACCCGGGTCCTATTTTGGGGGAAATACTGTAGGGCTTATTTTGTATTACGAGCATCCTGAAAAATCATGCTAGGGCTTATTTTCCGGTTAGGTCTTATTTTCAGGGAAACACGATACTCTTGAAAACAGTGCTACAGTTTGCATCATGGGGGTAAAAATGAATTATCATTCTTAGGAGCCCATGATTTTGTTATCGACTGGTTGGCTTTTTAAAATTGACAGGCATCATTTTTCGTTTCTTGGAAGGTGATTTGTTCAGGTCATATTCAGCTCATGTGCTTTGCTAAGGATCTTTAGGGATAACATTTGAGTCACTCATAAGCCATTTGTCACTCATAAGAGACAGGCTGTTCATATCCAAATTACAGTATAGGAGGTATTGTACAGAGGACTTGGAGCCTGGAGCGGAGGTAGCTGGCGCTGCACGCCCTGGATACCTTTTGACATCATTGGCATGAGACTGGATATGCCAGCTTGTAACACTAAACCTTTATCTGTACAGATGACAGATAAAGATGACAGGGGCAGGTGTGCACATAATGGGAACGAACACAGGGGGTGTGGCAGGACTGGGGAAGCTCGTTCTTCTCTTGGTGATCTATGAATTTTCATCGATAGAATTAGCATACTGTGTGCCTTTTTGGCTTTGATACGCTGAGAGCCTGGGGTTTCTTTTATCTTATCTCTTTGTACCTCCTCTAGCTGTTTGTGGGTTTATTTCTTTTAACTGCTCTTTATAGTTGATAGATAGCCATAGGTGGCCAGGCCTTAAAGTGTGTTAGTGTATTAATATAAAGTTTTAGAAACAGATATACAGGTAGAGATAGATGTGGTCAGGCTTTTCTTTCATAGGGTTTGGTTGTGACAAGCATGCTACCTAAAAATAGAAAAGAGCAAAACATATACTTTTTCCACCCCGATGTAGCTACCAACTAGTTTTTAATCTAAAATAGTGGTGATGGATAGTGAAATATCTGGGGTGCGACATACTTGGATGAACCACTGCAGAATTTCCTTCTTATATATGTAAGTCATGAAATGTAAGAAAACTTGATTCACCCAATTCCTCTTGGAGAGGGAGAGTGTGTGTTGGGAAGACATATTTTGCAAAGCCTGTTGAGCTGAGGCGAAGGGACCCTAAGTGACATGCATAGGAATCTAAAGGTGTTCCAGAAACCTCGTTTTTCTGAATTCTGAAGTGGTCAGGTCTGCAAGCTTCAAGGTCAGGAGCTGACATGTGCCTACTTAACAGTGGAGTAGAGAAAACTTTGACTTTATTTTTTCATTTATCTAGTCATTATTTCAGACATCTTTATTGAGTCTTCTCTCCATGTTGCCACGTGACTTCAACTGATGTATCACTGGTGTACACAGCATGTGTTGGGGGTAACCATAAATATAGCATGTCTTCTTGGGGGATTGGTGGGTTCCATAAATAGATCGTGGAGAATTCAAAACTCACATATACACATTTAAAAGACATTGTATTTTAAAGCGATTGCTCTGGGTCCCTTGAATCTGTGCTCCTAGACATTCCCGCTCCATCGTATTATGCACTTCCCTTCCCCAGGTGCACACAAAGCGCTGTAAGAATTCCGAGGACAGAGAGACGCTTCCTGGCAGTGGACGGAGTCAGGAGTGATGACAGGTGGTTTCCTGGAGGCTGGACTTGAGGTTGAGTCTCGAAGAACTAAGAATGTCTGTCAGGGAGTGATGGATGATGTGTGTTGAGGTGGTGGGGACATGCCAGGGGAGGGGATGGCGTGAGTCCCAGCTCAAGGATGCAAATGCCAGCCAGGCAGGGGACCAGTGTGGCCAAGCTGCAGAAGAGTGAGGGATCAGGTCTGAACTGCATGTGGGGATCAGTGGGCGAGAGCCAACTATCAACTATCCCGTTCATTGTTGGGAATTTCTGATGACTTTGCATGTCATCAAAGAGATGCTTTAGGGCGGTTCACTGGGGGAGGGGATGCAATGGTGGAGGTGGGTTTAGAGACCAGGTTGTTTGGGTTAGTGATTCCTAATCAGAGATGCACTTCAGAATCACCTGTGGACATTTTAAAATTCCTGGGCTGGGACCCGCACCATGTGACTCAGGACGTCTGGTGTGGAGCCCAAGAAATCCGTATTTGGAAAAAGCTCTTGAAGAAACTTTGTGGTGTTCTCTGGTTAAAAAACCCTGAAAGTGATCGCAATAGCCTACTTTTGATGTAACGGAACTTGGCTTTATGATGGTGGCAATAGAAATTGAAAAGAAGGGTTCAATTTGAAAGCCTTTGTAAAAAAAACAAAAACGAGGACACGAGTTGGTATTAGAGCACCGCCTGCTCCAATGTGTGTAATGTTCTGAACCGTATCCTGCTCTCTCTGCATCTTCTGGATGGGCACGTGCTGGGCTCATCTCACTCGTGACTGCCGTAACCTCACTCAGAGCCCTTTCCTGGGAGATAATTCACAGACAACATAGTTCTTTAAGATCTTTGTGGACAATTTTATAAAAGGATAGTTTTATACACTGTCATCGCTGACATTACCATCATTATTAAAGTTTTAAAAGCTCTTTTATTATAATTTCCAGCTTCATTTGTGTCCAGATCTCTCTTTTAAAAGAGTTATAATATACAGAGCAAAGGCACTAGAAAAAAACCCTCAAGTTTCTATTGCTTAGAGGTGTACAGTCCGCATAAACACTGCACGTCTAATTTGCCCTCGAACGTCCTTAGAATAATGGGCGACTCAGAGACAGTGTTAAGTCTGGTGATGGTGAAGATAGCAAGGTATTTCCTGATCTTGAACAAGCTGGAATTAAGTCTTCTTTGGGGAACAGAAAAAATAAATAACTGGTTCAATCACAAGCCCTTTATGCCAGAACAGACAATGTTTCATTAAAAGGCAGCGAAAGTGCTGATGTAGACCCTTCCTTTTTGGGAAGCTGATCCTTTTTGTCATGGAACAAAGGCTGGTAAAAATATTCACATTGCAGCCATCAGGATTGCAAAACTTGAATTTGATGAACAGACACATCAAATCATGTGATTTTTCTTTTTGGCTACATGATTCAGCATTTTGATTTGCAGTGACCATTTTGAACAAAAGGAAGCATTTCTTGGTAGTGCAATTTGTTTCTTTGAAATTTGGGGCCCAATGGACTGTGGTGTTTTCCTCGGCCTTAGTGTAAGATAAGAACGTGGGAATCTCAGAAAAGTCAACGTGGGTTGGCCTGGCATGAAGTCTGTGAGGAGAGGACCAAGGAACATGCTTAGGAATGGGAAGCCACGTCTGTCTCCAAAGGTCAGGAAAGGCCCCAGGTACGCTGGCTTCCCCTGGTACAGACCAATAAGCATTCATTTGTATGAACAGCACCAGAAGCACAATATTTTCAGCCTGTACCACCTCTCCACTTCCTTCCCACTTAAAATCCCAATTCTGCTCCTTTGGAAAGGGGAAGCAGACCTGATAGGGGATTTGAACTTGGAAAGTGAGTAAATATTTACCTGAAAGAAATGTTTCTAACTTAGAAGAGCTCAAGTTATTTTTTGTTGGAAAATTTAAGATTTGTGTGTGTCGTCATTGGAGATTGAGCACAAGATAAGAATAATTACAGAAAATATGTTTATAATTTTTGCATGTTCGAGTTTTAGTATATAAAACACAACCTCAGTTCCACTCCACCCCTAAATATGTACCATTTTCTGTGTTTGTTTCCTCCACTGACCATGAACTCCTTGTGGGTAGAGATGATGTAGTAGATCTTCAAATATCTCTGTCCCCAAGACCTCATGTGACAATGACACATAGTATGTTCTTATTAAGTATTTGTTGAATGAATGAAAAAAATTTCAAAATGTGTAAGTAATATTTCCTTTTATTTTTCCTCAATATATATTTTAAAAATTATTTTTCAAGTTTTATTGAGATATAATTGCGTATAATATTGTATTCATCCAAGGTGTACAACAAAAGGATTTGATAGATTGCAAAATGATTACCACCATAACATCAGTCACCTCACGAAGTTACAAATTTTTTTTCCTTGTGCTGAGGACTTTCAAGATTTACTCTCCTAGCACCTTTCAAGTGCACAATATCGCTTTGTAACTGGAATCATTACATCCTCAGAACTTGCTTATCTTACAGCTGGAACTAACTGTGTACTTCCGGGACCAGAACTGTTGACCACCTTCACACATTTCTTTTCAAGTTTTAAAGACTGTTCAGATTTTCCCAGGGCCTTTACCTTGAACCTGCACACACTGTAAGAGTGTGAGGTCCAGGGAGCAGGGCCCGGGTCCAGAAGGAGCCAGGGGCATGACAGTGGCGCCACTTATGATGTCTGAGTGAGAATTCCCACTTAGGATCTCTCTGAGCGCAAAAGAAATGGCAGGGTCCCCTATATCTGGGAATAAATCAGAGAGGAAGGAGAGAAAGTCTTTGGAAACAGCATAGTTTCTGGTAGGATCTTTGCTGCTACTTAAAAAAAAAACATCATATTTAAAACTCCCACAGTGCAAATTAATTCAGATGTAAATAACCATTCAGACAACCAGGAATTTGACAAGCAGAGGTGTCTGCCAACATGTCCTGAGTAATTAACTAGATTTTTGCACTTATTTCATTTTGCTGGCAGCACTAGGCAACACTTAACTTATTTCTTAGCTCTGACTTGATGGTGCTGATTCTAGGAGTTAAAAAAAGATTTTGGATTTTGGTGGCAGGCTTCTCAGGCTATGGGACCTATTGTGAGAGTACAGTCTGGCCTTAGAAACTTCTGTTCTCAATTCCGAGTCTGATTTAGCATCAAGCCTTGAGCCAAGCCACTCGCTTCTCTCTGACCCACTTTTTTTATTTTTGAGCCATTTTACAGGGGATCAACCTTCTAGATCACTCTGAGAAATTGATTAAAGGCTTGAGCTCTGGAGATGAAAGTGGCTAAGTGAGCACAATTATTGCTGATCAGAAAATCCCCAAATGCCCCAGTCAGAACTTCCTTTTCCAAGTTTGGATCTGCTTTAGCTTCACCTTTGCCTGGACATTAAGGCCAATGAATAGTTCTCGGGGCAATGCTTGGTCCTTTGTTAGTCACAGGCTCCGGCACAAAAGGACATTGAATTTCCAGCATCTCCATTTCCCATGCAAGGGCTCTTGTGGGTATAACAGGGCATCCGTAGTATCCGTATACATTCTGAATGAACACGATGGCTTAGTTTCCTCAGACGAGATGGAATATCTGGGGTTAAGTGAAATGTAAGTTACATACCTTTCTATGTGCAGGCGGAAGTGATTGTGTCCTGGGTGAGCTGCAGTCTGCTGCCTCTTTCCGATGCTAACTCTTGGAGGGTTCGGTCCCGGCTGCTTTCTGCATGGATGTTTGTTGACATTCGGACAGTTTTATCTCTGATGGCTGATCTGGAGGTTAAAGGGATATTTCCGTCCCCAACTCGAGTTTTGGGGAGGAGGAAAGATTTTAAACTCAGAACACACACACACAGCTTCCCAGGGGAAGGGCGTTCCAAATCCTCCCAAGTAGGGGCTTGCCGCTGGGCTTACTGTTTGGCTCAGATGTTTGAGAATTACCAGTATATCAGAATATTTTCTTATAAATGCCAACACAGTACTTGGCATATGCTAGACCATGAATAAATGTTTATTGAATAACTGGATAAATAATTGAAGCCCCAGTTCCACCATATGACCTTATAAAAGATTTTTGGACGATTGGTTTATTTGTGGTGTTTTACACCTATAATGCCCTACCCTCTCGCTGTGACTGCTCTCCATCTTATCCATGAGCAGGGGGTGTATGTGTGCCCCAGAGGTACCCTGTTCATGCCTTTGGACCTTCCCCTTTCCCTCCCCTCCCAGGTGATGGGTGCTGGCTGAATTTGTGATGCTGTGTCTGGCCTGGTGACTTCTGGGGCTTCATTTGTGCATTACATATTCCTGTAAGATTTATAGGGGTCTTGCTGCAGAAATGGCTCCTTCCCTAAAGTTACGTGTACGGACACATGATGTGGGAGGCAAATTGGAAAAGGTAGACCCTAACTTCTTTTGGACTTGTTTTTATTTCATCCAGGTAGGCGTTCAATGCCCCTAGCCCTACCTTTCTATTATACTTCCCATCTTCCTCCTGAGTTAACTCAGAGACAAACATCTGTTCAGTGATCAATGAAATAACATGCATGTTGACGCTCTGCACCCCTTCACTCCCCTAAATCCTACCTGCTCTTACGGGTGTGGTTGAGAGTCAACTCTTCCATTACGTTTCCCCTCTCTCCCAGCCACTATCCTCTCTGAACTGTGAAGTCATTTATGATCAGCACTGTTCTGGGCAGTTAGTCCAGGCCCTTTGTGAAGTGTGGGGTTTGGGAGCCAGCTCTGTGGTCAGGTTGTCTGGCTTTGAATCCTCACCCTTCCATTTACTAGTTTTGTGTCCTTGGCAAACTTCTCTAGCTTCTCTGTCCCTCTGGGCCTTGCCAATGGTAGAGGTGAGGAGCTTGGTCTCAGTGGGCAGATGGGTTTCTTGGAGGCCCATTTCAAAGGATCAGAAGAGACCACAGACTAACCGGGGCCAACTATCTAGGCGTCCACTCCTTGCCCTGCACACCAGGACATAAAGCTTGGCGCAGTCCCAACTGGAGAGCTTCAGTTTTTATAGCTCGCACATACCGAACTGTAAAACAGCCCGTTTTTATTCTCAGAGGCTTAGCTGCCGGGTTCCTTCCATTTCTATCCAGGAAGCCAGCATGTCTAGGCCTCCAGCTCTGGGGTACAGTGAAGGGGGTTTAGAGCTCAGGCTTTAGTGTCAGATCAATCTGGGTATGAATCCTGCTCTTTACTGTGTGATATTAGGCAAGTACCTGACCTCTCTGAGTCTCAGTTTTCTCATTGGTAAAATGGAGATGATAATGCCCACCTGGCAGAGATGAGCATGAAAGGAGACAGTGCCTGGCAAGCACTTGCCGAGATCTGGCTCCCAGCACGCAATCAACATTGATTATTAATAACCACTACTGATAAACTACTTTCACAGAACGCAGACACAGTTGTTGTCATGATCTAGGAGAGTTATCATATGACACCTGGTGGTCATTCACATGCAGCGTCAAGAACTTCTTTTTGTTCAAATGCAAAGGAGCTTCTTTCATTCCAAGTGTGTGCGGGTGTGAATGTGTGCAGACACTGACCTTTATAATGGTTTCTAACATCCTTGGAACGAACTGAGAACAATGGAACAAGTAAGTGATGAAGCTTTTAAAAACTGAAATTCTGGTCGAGCACAGAGGGGTGGAAAACAAGATGACGAGGGACTCTCAGGGCACATTGGATTCGGGCCTGAGAGGGCCTCAGAAAGGAAAGGAAATCATAGCAGTAATATTCAGACCCCATAAAATTAGACCCAACATTAATCTTGTGAGTTACAGACTCATTCGCAGTGGGGCTAAACTTAGTGCCTCAGATTTTCTGCAGGATGCCTGCCATTGTTATTAAGAATGGCACACATATTCACAGCACGTGGAAGCCAGGAAAACATTTCACACCTGATGGTAAAGCTCAGGCTCTCGAGTTTCCTGTCTGATTGGCAAATAGAGAAAAAATAATGGCATCACAGACTTATCATGTTATTAATAACGCCAGCCCTGTCTATTGAGGCATCCACTACCAAGGTTTTAGGAGGATAAAGGGTCACACCGGGGAGCTGGGTTTTAGTCCTCCAGTTGGGAGGCTGTGGGCATTTCAGATTTCCAGCACGCACCATTAAGCTGCCCCCCAAAGCTCAGCAGTTTCTGAGTAAGACGCTTTCCCCTGACACGACAGCTGCCTCTTAAGCAATATTGTTAAAATAGATGATGCATCTCCAGGTGTGGAAAGAGCCAGGGCCCAGAAGTGAATGGGGGTTTCTCACAAAGGCTTGTTGTTTGCAATCTGTCTGCAGTGAGTGTTTACCAGGGCTAATCATTGGGAAATCACTTCATTTCTGCAGAAGGCAGCATTCAAGGGAAGATGACATGAAGAGGAGCTAGGAACACAAGCAGGAAGCTACACCCCATTACTCTGCCTCCCTAACCCAAGGACTCCCTGAAACTGGCAGTTCTCTGGTTAGAGACCCTTCCTTGCCCCACCACCCCACCCCCGTACCTGCCACTTGAGTGAAAATGTGGCTTCTGCATTTGCTGTGTCCTGCTTGCACAGGTCAAGCTGGGTTATATCTGGTTTTCATGTCAGAAGTGATACACGTCTGAAGGATATGGAGAGGAAGTTACTTGTATAAAAAGTCAACACAGCTTGAAAGGGGGAATTTAAGCCCAAAGCTTCCGACTGGCTTGTCATCTGATTCAATTCAGTGTAAAATATGTCTGTTGAACATACATGACGTCGGAAGCCTTGTGCTGTGCTCCTTTCTTGTTGTTCTTCTTGAAGTCATCGTTGGCTCTGTGCAACTCTGTTAGGTTCCGAGTTGCATACTCCTTCCATGTATGGGCTGTTCCCTGCTTATTGTGTCTGGAGGGTAGTAAGTGCTCTAAGGGAAGTAAGTGAAAGGTAGAGATGGTCCTTGTCTGCATTTGCTTATTACCTAGGGCAAACTTGTGTAAGTCAACTCTGATACCGGACTGTGACAACTGCATCCATCATCCATCATCCATCCATCTATCCGTCCATCCACCCACCCATCTACCCACTGAACCTTTATTGGACACTTATTATATGCCAGGCACTGGGTAATTATAATTCAAAGACGAATGAAAAAGAGTCTCTAATGTCAAGGACTTCCCAGTTTATAGAGGGAGATAAACGTGTAGAGTTGAATGATAAGGCAGGGTGGTATTCTACTTATATAAGATGTCCAGAGTAGTCCAATTCATAGAGAGAAAGAAAGTAGAATGGTGCTTGCCAGGGGTTGGGGAAGGGGAGATGGAGAGTTATTGTTTAATGGGTACAGGGTTTCAGTTTAGAAAGATGAAACATTTCTGGAGATGGATAGTGGTGCTGGTTGCACGACAGTGTGAATGTACTTGATGTCACAGAACTGAACACTTAAAAATGGTTACAATGGTAAACTTTATGTCATGTATATTTTATCACAAAAAGAAACCCCAAACTAACAGGGTAATAAATACTCTGCAGCTGTAGGACAAGTGACCCCTGGCGCCCAAGCCTGGCCCAAGTGGCCTGGACACTGCACCCTGACCCAGACCCCAGAGCCTTTGTGCCTCTGCTTGTCCGGAGGGGGTGATGGGTGACTGTAGGAATTAGAGTCAAAGAAGGTATAGGATCTGGAGACATATCTGATCTAAGCTATGGGGAAGTTTGCTTCCTTATACACTTCCCCTTTCCAGAAGCCATGAGTTCTGTCCACAGTGGGTACCAAATTAAAAAAGATTACTTGGTGAATAAAGAACGTTTGCAGTTATCTATCACTGCCTAACAAAGAACCCCCAAACTTAGTGGCTTAAAACAACAGCCAGCTTTATTTGCTTATGACCCGGCTCTCAGCTGGGCTCAGCTGGGCGCAGTCTCAGCTCCACATGATGCCGACTGCAGTTGCCTATGGGTTTGGGGCTGGAAGAGCCAAGACGGCCTCCCCATGTGTATGGCATCCCAGCTGCGTGAATGGGAGAGCTGGGGGTTGGCTGGGCCTCGTGTTTTTGTGGAACATTATCTTTAATGAGTTGGGTTAGTTTTTATTCAATTTTAATCACTTATAATCCATGGAGCTTTGCAAACATCATTTGGCAAAGTTGCAGCAATTAATAAATAGAAACAACTTAAAAATTCATTATGCTTTTTACTTTTGCCATCAGTCATTTTACATAATTTACTAGATATTCTAATAGCTTTCTTAGAATGTATAATTTGTTTATTTCAAGTGGTGTATCATATTTCTTTGTTTCTACATAGTTTCTTTTACTTATCCTTATATGTGTAATTACTTTTTTTGATTGTTGAATTAAATTGATTTCAAAGAAACACTTATTTCTTGTAAAGCCACAGAAAGTACAGATATCGCTGTCAGAATATTGTTTCTTAAGGCTAATTCTCTAAATTCTTTTTTTATTTTCAAAATGTTTCCTCCTATTTTATGAGTTATGTTAAAGTAAATATAAATTTCTTAATTCAGAAGATTTTGTTTTTTCAAATGCATTGTTGCGTGAAACCAATCTTTTGATTGTTTTTCTCATTGATAATTATAATTTTTATTAAACCATGAACTTTGGCAGAATGTGATTGCCAGTATGATGACTATCGAAGTCTTTTCACAATTGACTCTGAGCACCATTTGCATCCCTAGCACCAAGGAAATACTCATATTTTTTGTTAAGATAATCAAATTATTTTGTACTGGAGAAATAACAAACATTGTGTGATTTTTGGGCTGATTCTTGCACAGTGTAAAAGGTGTTCAGGTTGTTTGGGTTTGGCAGAGTATCAGAAGGTTCTCTGAGCAGCACTTCATTATTAATTATTCTCTGCAGACTCAGAATATTGGGGAGTGTGATATTTAAAGGGAATATTAATACGCATATCCACCCTTGGTTTTCTCTTTGTTCTGTGAGTTCATTTTTAATATTTTATTTATGAATTCTTAAGTTCATAAATATTGAAACCCTACACTTACCACTCATACAAGAATTACAGTGTACAAATACAATCAAAGTAACAACTATTTAGAATTAGTGGCACCCTCATGATTTCGGTAGAGTGATAAACCAGGATGTAAATAGCATGGTGTACTTTGTGATACATGAGCGTATGAGGGCCTGTTTATCAATGGTCCTTGTGACAGCCTATGACAATTACCCTGAATGAATGAGCTTAATTTAGAATTTTTAATTATTTATTAATTTTACTGTTTGCTACACTTCTCATTATACTATTTACCAATCAGAACAGAAATCCTTCAGTATTATCACAATCACTGCCGTTATTATACTAATGAATATTGGCTGAACAAATTGTGAGGTGGAAAGTAGAAGATCTGGGAAGTCAAAGGTCCTTTCTGATTTTGGAGAGATTCTGGGAGAGGAGAGAGAGAGAGAGAGGCTTTGCCAACAGCAAGAGGGAAGCAGGAAGCAATTTCCTGCAGACTGGAAAGAGGCTGAGATCGGAGTTGTGGTGGAGAGGTGACCCATACACTGCTTCATGTCAGTGACTCATAGAAGAGGCAAGTCCTCAGAGACATGACTGTGTGGTTCCTAAGGAGGCTGAAAACTGATAAAACAAGATTAAGCAGGGCTGGGGAAAGGGCAAGAACAATAGAGGTTATGTATGATATGGACGGAGACTTGAAAGTCAAAGAGGTAGTATATAGAGTCATTTTTTTGTTTGTTTAAAATATTCTATTGATGTAGAGACTCCTAATTCTGGTAATGCTGGGCTAGATAATTCAGATCAATCCTCCCACTGAACACAATTTTAAAAACAGAATGATATACAAAAACATCTTATAAGCATCAAAGACTTAACAAGAGAGTAAGGGATTTTTGGGACCAAGTTCTGAGAGTGGTTGGGAATCCAGAGAAGTCAGCCTAGCACTTGGGGCTAATTTTGCCCTAGGGGCATTTGCTAGCCTGGAGGACGTAGCTGAGAAGTTGAGCTGTGTTTTCAGTGCTTTGTAGAACTGGGAGCAAAAGTCAGAGTTCAAGGCCCACTATGGCTTGGGACTTGATTACTTACCTGCTTTGGCCTGGGATCCAAAAAAATTGTTCCACATAAATAAGGGTGAACCAGAACATAGTCATCTGGTTAGCCCAGAAAAATCTCAAACCCTGAATTTGGATTAAGGTAATTCTAGAGTGCTTCTTTCCCCAGACACCTGGCAGAAGAAGTAGATAATCCTCCTTGAAGAAAGATAACATCATCTTAGACCTCAAATTTCTGCAAAGAACTTTTAAAAACAATGTTTGACATACAATAAAAAATTACTAGACACACAAGAAACTAGGACTCTGTAAGTGCGAATCAGCAGGAAAAAAACAACAGGATCATCCCTAAAGGGAATCAAAATATTTGAATTATCAAATTTTCCTTTGATATTATCTTATTGTTTTGGTGTCACAAAAATTTATACAATATAATAATACAATTAAAAGAAATGCTTGATATAAAATAAAAAGCAAAACACAGAGCTAGAAATATATCACTATTGCATTGGTGGTATCTGAGAGTGGCAGACTATGGTATTTGTTTCATCTTTTTCATTTCTGTATTTTCCAAATTATTTTTAATGAGAATTTATACTGGAAGACATACTTAAGTAAAAGAGAATGTGATAAAGAGTATACCCAGAGCACGGCTATATTCACAGGTGTGCAACCCCTGTAGTTGCCCAGGGTCCTGTACTCAGAAGCGCTTCACACCTGGTTTAATGCTCTGCTGTTACTATCTTGAAATTAGTCATACTTTTTAACAAGAAGCCCTACATTTTCATTTTGCATTTGGCGCCGCTAAGTATGTAGCCTGTCTTGACCCAGAGGCTATTAAATGCTGATCTGTTGACCATTTTGTCAATAGCCACTGGACTTGCTCTAGTTTCCCCACTTCCAACTGAAAGGCATCTAATTTCCAAATTGGAGGTACAGCCAAACAGCTGTAAGCATGTTGGGGTGTAGTGGAAAGAGCCCTGGATTAGGAGTCTGCAGACCTGATTCTAGTTCTGTCACTAGCTACCGTGTTTCCCTGAAAATAAGATGAAGCCAGACAATCATCTGTAATGTGTCTTTTGGAGCAAAATGTAATATAAGATCTGGTGTTATATTATATTACGTTACATTATACTATATTAGACCTGGTATTATTATGTTATGTTATGTTATGTTATGTTATGTTATGTTATGTTATGTTATACCTGGTATTATAGTATAGTAAAATAAGACTGGATCTTATATTAATTTTTGCTCCAAAAGACGCATTAGAGCTGATTGTCCGGCTAGGTCTTATTTTCGGGGAAATATGGTAGTTGTATGACTAACTCTCTGTAATTCATTCCTTGCAGCTCTAAAGCCGTTGGAATCACACCTGTGAACAGTGCAACTAGCACACCAGGATTAGAATCAATAGATTGTTTGTTTAGTGCCTACTCTGTGCACGAGACCAGGCGCTCTGAGATTCACTGCAAGCTATGATGTGGTTGTAGTTTTTCACCGGCTTTGCCAGTCATTTTCCAGGATATTTCTCCTGGCTTTCTGGATTTACTGACTTGTCTGAAACCCAAGCTACATCTGGAATGATCAGAACCTCTTTCAATACCGTACCAGAAGTCCCTTACAAAGGAAGTACGGTGCGTTTCCAAGAAGCTGGGCCACGGGGCAAAGTGCGCAGCGAGTACCTAAGCCCGACCCTTTACCGAATGAGTACAAAGTGCCAGGCTCTGTGCTAGGTTCTTTATGTTCCTATTTAATCCCTTAAAGCGGACTGGCAGTATTCTTACCCCTATTTTTCAGATGAGGAAACCGAAGTTTAAGGAGGTTAAGCAACTTGCTGCTACTAGGAGGCCTGACGCCACAAGCACACGCTCCTGACACCACCGTGACGCAGAGCGGCGGTTGCCGGCTCTTCAGTCCAGAATAGTGGCGGAGCCCCGTGTCCCTAAGGTTGGAGGGAAGACGCTAACGGGGAATTCCGCCGGGGTTGGGAGCAGCGCTGCGAACGCAGCCTGGAGCCTTAGTGGCCATTACAGTTTGGGAAGACCCACCCGAGCAACACTGGGGTCCAAGGGCTTGTCCTGTATCCCCAGCCAACACAGGACCAGCCCCTCTGCTCCCACATTTCCCATTCCGACAAAACTGCGAGAACTGGGAGGGGCGCTGACGCCTCTGGGCGCGAGGCACACAGCATACCCTTCCGCAGCTGCCCACCTCCTCCAGACACACGTGTTTAAAGAGTCCCTGCGCCTCCCCATCGCGCCCCACTAAGCGCGGCCGCCCTGCGCGCCGGCCTCAAGTTTCCCTGAGAGGCGCGGGTGCACAACTGCGGCGGGCGGCGACGGCGACCTAGCCCCCGGCGGGCCCGCCACCGCCTCTCCCAGCCCCCCCGCCGCAGTCTCCGCCCGCTGGGGAGGGCGCGCTCGGAGCGACGGAGCCGAGAGGGTGGGGCGCCGGGAGGGAGGGGACCCCGGGCGCCGCTTCCCAGCGCAGCGCAGAGGCGGCGGCAGCAGCAGGTGGAACGGGCTCCGCGGCGAGCGGCTCTTGGCCTTGAAATCCGCCGCGACAGCCGCTGGGCGAGAGCAGGCCCTCGGGGCTGGAACCTGTGCCCAGCGCGTCCGATTCCGAGTTTCGGGGAACTTGGGTGATGGAGGCAGGTCGGCCAGGGCCGCAGCCGGGGCTGGGCGCGCCTAGGGGCGCATAGCAGCCTTGGGAGCCACGTCCGGGGCGCTGGTCGGAGGGTCCTGGCTCTTCCCGGCCGCACGGAGACCCGTCCTCCCGGGGAAGGGCCGCTGCCGGCTCTGGGGTTTGGAAGGAGGTCGGAGTCCGCCCGGCCCCGCGCTGGACGCTCAGTGTGCGCCCGGGTGGCGAGGAGGGTCCTGAGCGCCGCGCTCGCCTCCGCCTCCTGCGTGGGGGCGGGACCCGGGACACGGGAGCTTCCCGCTCGTCCCCGGCGGAGTCCTCGCACCCCTCGCCCGCGTGTCCGGAGGGCGCTGCCGGCCGGCGTCCATCCGCGGGAGTTCTCTACGATCGGGTTTCTTCTTGGACTCGGAGCCGGTTCCCGCCAACGACACTTCACGGGCGGGCTGGCGTCCCAGGTCGCCGGGGCCGGCGGGAATCCTGTCCCCATCTGCGGACGCCTGAGTCTCTCTCCGCGTGGCGTGCCGCCTCCCGCGGCCTTCGAGGGGAGGGTGCAGACGTGGATCCTTTCCGTGCCCTTTGCGAGGGCGAGCGTGCCTCGAGGGGGAGCGTTGGCCTCCCAGGGGCTCCTCTGTGTGCGGCGGGGTTGGGGTGCGGCCGCCCGGCCGCCGGCCATGGCCTTCACCTTTGCTGCTTTCTGCTACATGCTCTCGCTGGTGCTCTGCGCTGCGCTCATCTTCTTCGCCATCTGGCACGTGAGTAACCGGCAGCGGCTCCTAACTCTTTTCTTTCGCCCCAAACGCGCCCCTGGTCACCTCCTTCCCCCCATTCTCTAAAATGCCATCTCACCGTCTCCATAGGGCGAGTGTGGGCGGCCTGCGAGGCCAGTCACGGCGCACGGGCACGGGTGACCCTCCATCGCTCCCTGTCCCGGGGCGGCAGCAGGTCCTGGCATCCCTAGGCCCCCTCGATGCCCGGGCCACTGGCTGCAGGCGGAGGGACCGCTGGTTCCTGGGGCAAGGCACCCTGCCAGGCCTGGCCCTTGTCCCGGGCCCCAGGCGTGGCGGTGACAATCCCTCTACCCCACTCCTTCCCGTCAAGTGGTCAGCCCGGCAGTCAAGTAACTATAACAACTAAACATTTAAAATGTCAGCATCCGTGGTGGATCGTATTTAGACATAATTGGAGATAAAGTGGGAAGAAGACAGAATGTCGTGTAAGAGGAAGCAGGGAGAGGCTGGGCCAGGTTGGGGAGGGACCAGGTCGTGGGGGAGACGGGGAAGAAGGCGGGAGAAAAGCGAGGAGGCGGGAGACTGGGGAAGCACAGGGATGAATGAGGAAAGTCATGTAGAAAACGGCTGAGGACAGTGTTTCCTCCTTCACTTTTCTGAGGTCTGACCCATCCAGCTCCTGAAGACCCCCTGGAGGTGGCGAGCCATCCTTCCACCAGGCCCCCAGCACCCCCAGGGGACATCAGTTTTCCCACCATCCTTCCCGAGGGCCACCCAGGTTGAGGGCGGTGGTGGGTCCCAGTAATGCAGGTGTGGTGTAGGAATAGGCGATGGAATGATTCTGAATAGAAGTAGGAAGAGAGGTAGAGAGCAGAATGGAGGAATGGTGGTTCCCTTATCAAGACTGTGCAACATTTGGCAAGTCCATCAAACTCTCCGGCTTCCTTCTCTGAGGTTGTTTAAACTCTCTGTTCTCCCTATCAGGGTTGGTGGGCAGAAGTGCCGAGTCCAAGCCATTTAGAAGGAGCACCGCAGGGCATAGTCTCCCACCATGAACAGCCTCGCCCTGCCCAGCACATCCTGGTGATAGGGAAGGGCCTGGATGAATTCCTTGAGGCATGGGTCTGGGGAGCCTTAGCGAGCACGCATGCAGTGGGAGATGACCTGGAATGAAGACCAGAAGAAAATTGTAGGGTGGGTGAGATGCGGTGTTTGGTCTAAGTGAGTGTGAGGGTTTGTCTTTAAGTAGACCTAAGCAGGTAGAGCAGCTCCTGTTAGAAGGAGATGAGGGAACTCCCAGGGCGCAGGAAGGCTTCTAACCGTGTCACCTTAGGAAAGAGGCTTGCTTGTCACCTCCCACATCTCGAAAGTGAGAAAGCTGACCTGGGTGATCTCCACGCTTCCCTGACTGTCATGTGTCCATGTGTCAGTTCATTTAGGGATCTGGGGGTGAGAGAGAAGGACTTCAGACACAGGAATTTCCAGGCTGGTCAAAAATCCTTCAAGTGAGGAGTGATAGGGTTTTGCACCCTCTCTCTCTTCCTATGCCCCAGAGTTCTGAGTCGAGTCTACGGGGTCTAATCTATGCTGGGGAATTGAGCCTTGAAGTTGTTGACAGTTGTTAATTGAAGACAAAACTTTACTTAATTGAGAATAAAAAGGGGTACAGAGCAGATCGCACCCACCAGTGCAGCAGACGCCTGCTCATGTGTTTTAAAGATGCTTCCTCTGCTTCTTTGGATTGGGGGAGACACCTGCGTTTGAGAAAGCTAACTACAGTACTCCCTTTTTTCGGAAATACTTCATTTGCTGTTTGTTTATGTGTTTCCCTTGGCCGGAGAGTGGCACGTACCAGAGAGCTCCCTCAAGCTCTCAGGTGTGGAGTTCTCTGAACTAGCGCCTGAAGCAGAGTGGGTAATCAGAAAGAATGATTTTCTTTCAGGGAAGATAAATCATTTAAAAGCAGGTCAATTAAATGGGCAGTTTGTGCCGCTGGTAGACTAATAGACAACTGAATCAAAACCAGGCGTCACAGTGACCTCATGTTGGCCTCTGCTCTCCAGGTCCCCAAGGCTCACCCTCTTGTCCAGGGGCTGCTGAATGGGTCAGGTTCCAAGTCTGGGTCAGATCCTGACCTCATCCCAGTGCAAGTGACAAGATTCCAATTTCTAAGAATCAAAAGAAATTGTGGCTCTTTGAATTCAAATAGCAATAACTCTTCCCAAGTCCCAGCCCCTCTTCCTTTCCTAATCTTTTCCTTCTCCCTCTCTTCAAATCAAACCTCCCGAAGCCCCACTTCATTGATTTGGCTCCTGAATATTGAAAGGGAAAATCTGAGACTCATTGATTTCAGTGGACACATTATATGTGTGGGTGTTGGTTACACGATGGTAATTATCTCAACCAAAATTTAGGCAAGTCAGTTCTATGTTAGACTCTGTGTTCGCTTTTTTTCCAGCTTCTTATATTCCTTGTATATTTCGTAATCTGATGAGCCATAGTGATTGCTGAACATATATTGACATCCTAAATAAGGAATTGGGCCCTTGACAATATACAACAGTTAAAAGGACTGCCCACTGCCATGTCTAGGCTGTGAGATAGGAAGAGGGCATATTTTTCTTATTTAATTGTATGTTCCTACTTACGGGTAATAAAAATAGTAGCTACTGTTTATTGAGTGTGTACAGTAAGCCGGTTCTAGGCACTACGGACCTCTCAGATGCACCTCCAGTTGTTTCCCTCCCCCTTCTTCCCACTGGCGAGCTGGGAGCAAGGATGGATGTGGCCAGCCAGAAGCACAGCATTCCTTTCAAGTCTTGTTTTCTACTGTGAAAATTTATCTGCATTTGTTTTCAAATGAAACCATTTCAAATTACCAATTAATTTTTGTTTATGTCAACCACTGTCTTTGAGTACATTTGTCACATTTGGAAGATGCAGGAATAAAACTGAGGGTTTTTGTTGTTGTTGTTGTTTGTGGTTTTGCATAGCTTCAGTCACATGGCCTCTTACTATCCAGGCAGCCCTTTAGTCCTCACAACTGACATTTTACAAATGAGGAAACTGTGGATCAGAGAGGTTATGAAACTTGCCCAAGGTTGCACAGCTGATACATATGAGAGCTGGGATTTGAGCTGAGTCTGAGACTCTTATGCCCATGTCCTTTTTCTAACTCTAGTCACTGTCTTTGGATTGCTTATCTTTGATAATAGTGGATAATGTTTTTATCCAAAGGATTACCTTTCTCTGTGTAAATAAATATGTGGAATTGGAATTTCTTTTTTTTTTAATTCTTTATGTTTATTTACCAGTTTTCTTTTTTTATTATTTATTTATTTATTTATTAGTTTCAGGTGTACAAGACAAGGTAATACTTAGACGTTCATCATTTATATCCCTCACACTGTGAACCCCCCTCCCCCCATACACTATCCCTCCGACCTCACACTGAACCATCACATTATATATATAAAATTATAGTTGGCATTCATTAATGTTTAGCTTCTGGTGTACAATGCCATGATCAGGTATCCACAGTATCCCTGAGGTGGTCTCCCAAATAGGACGCATGGGAATTGGAATTTCTCATTGGAGTTACAAAACAACAAGAAGACACCAAACACACTATATATCTTTTTTAAAAAGAGGAAATTGTATTTCATTTTTCAAAGTTACTTTTTTCTGCTTATAAAATGATACAGGTTTATTGCTGAAAATTTTGAAAATACAGGGACATATAATGGAACAAAATCACGACTAATCTTATGAGCCAGAAAAAGATTTGAGAGTCTCCTAATCATTGTGTTTGTGTATATTTCTAAAAATTGCATATGGATGTTTAGAAGAAAAAATAAGTGTTCTAAAGGGTTTCAGATACAAAGTGATGTCTATTTTCAGCCAATATAAAATGAACAATGTTTACCCACAAGAGTCCTCTGAGCGCCAATGCGTTTAAGCCTCTTTGCAGACTGTCATTTATATAAACACAGATGAAACCATTCTTTGAAAAGATCAAAGATTCATTTCTAGTTATTTTTCGGTTTTTAGCTTTTAAACTTTTTTTATATGTAGAATCACATTTTACAACTCCGAGTTACAACAACATACAAATAAAATAAATTCCCACCAACATTTCTTTGGATTCCCAGCAGCATTTGTTAGCCGAGAGTGTTAATGGGCTCTAACTGGCTAATAAATACATATTTCCTGAGAGGCAGTTTTGCAAGGGGAAGTGTCTTTACAGCTGAGCCTTTCAGCCAGTTCCAGCCTTCACAGACTCAGCTACTGGAAACTGAGGAAACGGCTCCGTTTCTCAAATTATCCATCTGGAAACGAAAAAAAGGGTCCATGTCAAATGTTGGGTGCCTGGGGTTGGCAGGAACCTTTCTCTTTCAGACCCTGCTTTGGTCTGCTCAGATGAGGTGCCTCACCTAGTCCCACTGTTTATCCTGTCTGAAACCCCCACCCTTCCCGTGTGACCTCTGCGCTTCTGCCTCCCCTCCCCCTCCCCTGTCATCCCCCAACCTCATTCTCCAGTGCGTCACAGTTGTCCTGGGAGGAAGTGCCATGACAGCAGTGACCTTTTCTGCTTCACCAGTTTCTCCAGAGCCTAGAACAGTGCCTGGCATGTGGAACAGGCTGGGGAACCACTCGTAGGATCATTTCTTGTTCCCTTCCGACTTGGCCAACTTCTGGCTGACGTGGGAATTCATTTCTGATTGGCTTCTGGCCACCTCGCAGGTAGCTCAGGTACGCGTGTTTTCTGCTGGCACTTTGAATCCGTGGAAACTGTAGTTGTTAAACCAAAGGAGACTGGCCGTTACCGCGAGTACAGGGCCCGTGTTGGTGAGAGTGGAGCTAGTTCTCCTCAGAGGCCCGGCTTGGGGACAATACTGGCTGTACCCAGGGAAAATGCCTCTGGTAAGGTGTAGTGTCTGTGCTGTGCTTGCTGGCGTCAGAGTGTTGGCTGGAGGCTTTCCATGAACTATCCCTGAAGAGAAGGCTTCCGTCATCACCGTGTCCCACCACAGTCATGCAGGATTCAGAGATGACCTAAAATAAGCTGGCAGCGGCCCCCGTCCCACCTACCTGGTGCCATCTCGAGGCCTCGTTGGGGCTGGATGTCGCAGAGGCATGTTCACAATTTCCTGTGACCTGGAGCTGCTGAGCAAACGTGAAAGGCAGGGACTGTTGGAGGCCTTAGCCAGGTAATTGGAGCGTCCACCTGTGCAGGCCCTGAAGCCGTGCCTGGGCAGAGTTCCCGCTGGAATTTCGAGGCCTGGGGACCTCACTGGTCTTGTTTCCAGCCCCTCCGGCTGCCTGGCATCGCATGGCTCTGAGCACCCATCTCTGGACTTGTGTTCGCTGCTCCCCCCGCCCCCAGGAAGTCGGCCAGCACGTCCCTCTTGTGCCTCACTGTCCTATACACGTGCGTCAGCCTCCTTGGTGCTGTCATCCTGATCCATTGGGGATCAGGTCACAGTCACGCCCCCCATCCTGCGACATCCATCCTAGGTGCTGTCGGTGGTCGTCACTTCCAGTGGCTGCTGCCTTCCCTCTGGGCCCACAGCTGGGATCTGCCTCTGCAGTGTGGGCCCAGGGCTCCCTCGCTCCCCCCACACACCCGAGGCCCTGCTCTTGGCCCTCGTTGTGGCGTGACCGGCTCCTCTCGACGAGAGGAGAGGATCCAATGCCTGTGCCGTCGACCTCGTCACCCTCCACCTGGTCCTTACTCAGCTGTTGTGCCCTGTGTCCTTCGCTCCTCACTGGAAGGCCTTGGTCTCCCAGGAATCCGCCCGTCTCCCCCTCTGCTCTCCCCGCAGGTGCCTGAGGGCTTCTGGCACCCAGATGAATGCCTGGTTTGACCTCAGCTGGACCCCGTGTCACTTCCTAACTCATCAGCGTGACCCTCGGTTCTTTCAGCTCCTACAATACTGTTCTAGACCTTTGGCATTTTCTCAGAGCCCCCCAAAGCCCCCCATCATCTCCTCTCAGCACATGACTTCACCTCCAACTCACAGAGAAGACAGAGGTTCTCAGTGAGGGCCACCTTTATGTCCTGCCTCTCCCTCAACTTCTCCGATTCTGCCGCCATGATTTCTCCCTCCTTCCCAGACTCCGAAGAAGCGTGTCTCGCTCCTATCAGGGGCTCCTTCTTCCCCTGCTAGCTCCCCAGGACCCTGCTTCCTCACTTACCCCACTTCCTGTGTCTTCAGCCACTGCCCTTTGCTGCTCCTTCCTCCAGGCAGATACAGAGACTGCGGTGTCTCTGAGCCGACAGATAAGCCCCTTTGTCCTGGACCCCCCTCGTGCCACACAGCCAGTCTTCCCTCACAGACAAGTTTTGTCTCACCTCATCCTGCCTCCATTCCCTCTTTTTTTTTCTTATATCAAACTTACAGAGAAGTGCAGACACTAATAAAGCCCCTTTCTGAAGCCATCACCCAGAATTAGCAAAGGTTAGCATTTCGCCCCTTTCGCTGGTCTGTTTTTTAAGACATCCATTTCCTCCTTGGCCCCTGCCTTGACCCACTTCTTCTGGCCCTGCTCTTGGCAAGGGCAGGTCCAAGCTGGGTGTGTCTACACTCGCTCCTCGAAGCGTCAGTGGACCCAGTACCCCCAGTTCCTCCCCACCCCGTCTGTTCTTTCTCCAGTCACCAGTCGTGCCTGCCCCTCTTCCCTGCCTCAGCTCAGGCTCTCACCTGCTCTTTCCCAGGTGCTCTCTTCCAAACTGGTCTCCTCCGTTACCCCCCAGAGCTGCCCAGGGTGACCTTTCTAACACCCAAAATGCTCTCTTGCTGTCATTCCCATACTAAACATTTTCCTGGCTTCTCTCACCTACAAAGCTGAGGGCCCGCAGGACCAGATCCCAGTTAGCTCTTTTACCTCATTTCTTGTCTTCTATGTTCCCAGACGTTCTCAGCTTCTTCCAGTGACCTGGACGGGCTGTTTCATCTCCCTGGAGTGTTCTTCACCCTCCCCGTTCTTCATCTGACCAGCCTCGGTACTCAGGAAGTCCCAGTGTCCTTGTATTGGAGCCCCACTGTGTCCCTGGTCACATGTCTCTGTGTGGGCCTGTAAGCCCCTCTATCTTCCTATGTTTCCTCAGTGCCCAGCCCAGAGGTGGTCAGAGTCCAGTTAGTGAAGAATGAATAAATTCACGGTCTGGATAATTTTCTGTAGCTAGCCCACGCTCGACAAGCTCTTGTTGAGTGAATGGTTTCCCAGACTTACCTGCTTACATCAGTTAAAAATGCACATTCTGGGCTCCACGGGAGATCCGGAGGCCCAGGCGTGGTGGGACGACAGTGCAGCCCCGTCCTGCATGGCCGCTGGGTGGAGGGAACCGCCAGGTGGGACAGAGCACTGCGGTCAAAGGTGAGAAGGGCCCCGCTGGGCCGAGGTTCTGAACAACAGACGCCAGAGAGGAATTGCTGCCACTGGAACGAGCGGTGGGACAGTGGCCGGAGCCCATGTGGGTGCCCCGTGGCAGAGGACGATGTCGTGTCTGGCACGGGCTGTGTTGATTTGACACGGTTAAGACACGGTTCCCACGGTATCTTGTGGCACCTGTTTTTGATCCAAGATGATTGTGAAATACACCCGTCTCCCAGACCCCGACCAGGTGTAGACGGTCCCCCTGTGGCTTCAGTGAGGCAGATAGTAAACTCCGGGCTGATGTGTTTGCCATTCACGTGGCTTCTGAGTTGCTTCCTCTTCTAGTCACTGGAGTGTCCTTCGGAAAAGAAAATGACCTGTGTTAGGGAAGAGGCATTAAGTTCGTTCTGGTACCAACTCTGAGGTCATTCACGTCAGTCCAGAGCTCAGATCTGCGGGGTCAGCAGTGGTCACTGGTTGGGGTCCGTTAGAGTCAGGGTGTCTGGTCTGCACGGGCAACTCCGACTCGCCTGCATGTCTTGTCATGGCACTGGGAATCCGATTAATTCCCATAAAGGTCACTGAGAACTCCAAGTACGCAATTAAATCCTGAATTGGTCTCTGAATACCCACCCAGAACTGAATGAGGAGGCTGGCAGGTATTTTTAATTTGGCATAGAAAGAGAGGCAAAATGAGACATTCTTACATATGCTAAAATAAAGCCAAAATATAAAACACTAAAAAAGATACCTAAACCAAGATTAAGCTGGTAGACGGTCACGGAGCCACCAGTATTTCTGTACGTACAGCGTCGTAGGCGTTGAAAGACTTCAGTCTCTTGGCCGGGGCGATCCCTGCTACAGGGCGTAGGATCTCCTGGGTCTCGTAGGGTAATGGCCACGTGAGTGCGGCGTCTGATTTTGGCTCCTGTGACAATGTAGTATGTCCCATTTGCAGTCTCCTACTCCCCCCATCTGACGGCCCCAACTCCACAGCTAGACTGTATTACCTCCTAGGTAGGTGTGTTTATTCATCTTTCCACAAGGTAAGACGTCTACCCTCCTGGATGTAAACTCTGCACGTCTTTTCAGTGTCTGGCTCAGTGTCAGCATTCCCAGCTCTGCTCACTCCAGCCTACCACGAACTCCTGAGAAAGCTCCTGTGGCTCCTTTGCTTTGTGCACGTCACCTTGGGGTAGGACACACTCTCGTGTGTGTCCACTGAGACTCTCTCAGTGACGTAGAAGCTGGTGGATGGCAGGGCCTTATTCGCAGAACTTAGGCAGACACAGCGAATGTGTGTGGAGCGCGTGGCTGGTGGCTGGTGGCTCTCAGACCTGTGTAAGAGGAATGAAAGTCACCACTTTGGCAGTCTCCTTTGGCTTGTGGGCCCAGAACCTTGCAGGTGTCATCCCTTGGAGGAAAAGGGAGCCTGAGGCTTTGGGGACAGTGGTGGCCGGCTATGGGAGCAGTGCCTGGGCATTAGCCCGGCTGGGGTGGGCTGTGAGCTGGCCGTACCCCCAGGTACTGAGACCCTCTCGTACCATCTGCTGTGAGACTCATCGTGGAAGGGAGAGATGACACAGCACAGTGTTAGGTCCCACCACTCAGTCTGTGGCTTGGGGATGGTTTCACCCTGCAGGGCTCCCCCCACCACAGGCCTCGGCACGCCTGCCAGTGACCGGGCTCTGAGCACAGAAACTCCCATCACTATCTGACTCTCTGACTCTGACGCCATTGTCTTCAGTGAACAATTCAGTTACTCGTGCTGAAGGATTTAGAAGGCCTCAGTTACACACAGGCATGGAGAGGGCAGGGGCTGTCTTCTTTACCTCTGTATGACCAGAACTTGTTTAGACACTAATTAAGTGTCTGTTCAATTAGCCTGGGCGTTTCTGTCCAGTTTGCCTCATTTAATTAGTCTAGCCCAGGTCTAGACTAAGGTTGCCTTGTCAGGATACCTGTTTTCCCCAGTTCTATCCTCCTGCTGCCTTTTGCTCAAGTTTCTCTGTGTTTCCCTGGCTACCTGGGAGACAAAGGGAACTCACCTGGCTCTGCAGTTGCTATGTTGGGCTCTCTCTGGCTCCTCTAATTTTGATTGTTTTAATTTGGGTAAAATATGTATAACATACAGTTTACTATTTTAAACCATTTTATAGTGTACAGTTCAGTGGTATTAATTGTATTCACGTTGTTGTGCAACCATCACCGCCCTCCGTCTCCAGAACCTTCTTATTATTCCAAACTGAAACTCTGTTCCTATTGAACGCTCGCTCCCTGTTCCCTTCCCCCTGGCCCTGTAACCACCATTCTGCCTTCTGTCTTTCTGTACCTCATGTAAGTGGAATCACACCATGTTTGTCCTTCCGTGTCTGACGTATTTCACTCAGCATAATGTTCTCAGGGTTCATCCACGTTGTAGCAGGTGTCGGAATTTCTTGACTTTTTAAAGTTGAGAAATATTCCGTTGTATGTCGATTTCACATATTGTTTATCCATTCATCTCTTGGTTCTTCCCTTTCGGCTACTATTGTGGACAGACAGTAGTTGGGCTGCTGCAGTGAACATAGGTGTGCAAATATCTCTTTGTTATCCTGTTTTCCATCCTTTTGTATCTATACCCCGAAGTGGAAATGCAGGATCAAATAGTAATTGTTTATTTTTCTGTGGCTCCTCTCATTTTATGAGCAGAATCGCTCTTGGTTCTCAGTCTTTGCTGCACCAGCTCTCTGCGGTTTCTTGTTTCTCAGCCCCCTGTTGGTTGCCTCTCTCTGCTTTCCTCTAGGATGGACCAACTGCAGTGCCCCAAACATCCCAGCTTTACTTGTTTGCTTACATATCTGGTCTGTTTGGCTGCGTTACTCTGGAATCCCCAAGTCTTTTAGGTGAATAAAATAGTTACAAAATCTTCCTTCAAGTTTTAGCCTTGTGTCCGAGTTGTCAGAACTTGTAAATGTTCCCTAAACAGATTTTACCAGGAGCAGCTCTTGGGCTTTGCCAGGGAGATGACCCCACAACCAGAGTCGTTTCTTCTGAGTAATTGCATCAGGAAGAGATAGCAGTGTTTTCTGAGATTTTTGGCCCGAGAATGTTTGGGTGTTTGAGAACTGAGAAAGGCACTTGATGTCAAGAACAGAGGGATCACGTGAAACATGAAAAGTCTTTGTTCATTAAAACCAGATTTGCATTTCTGCTCTGAAATCAATGGGAGGCCCCAAATGCCAGCACTTCCTTTGGTGGCTGCCAGGGAGAGGGACCAGGCAGCTGTACCCGGCTGAAGAGGGGCTGTGGCCTCTCGATTTCATGTTTCCCTCTAAACTAGGGACCGTCGGGCATGGAGAAGAGGCAGGCTCTCCGCTTGGTGGGCCACCATTTAAGGATGACTCATTTTCCAGTGTCTTTAAGTGGCTTTGAATCACAAAAGTGATTTAAGAAAACAACACCAGATTTGTAAAAATGTAATTTTACACATACACACATGCAATTACCACCACAACAAAACATATTCCATAGCAACGGAAATCTCACACTTCCCTGGCCATACATTTTGGGAGGGTGGAATTTGCTTTTCTCTGTCCTCCTGGGATTAGACTGGGTGGGGATGGGGGTGGGACGTAGGGAGTGCCTGTGTTGTGTGTCCATTTGTAGTCAGCACTGTTTGGGCCGAACGCCTCGGTGGGAGCGGTGAACCCCACGCAGTTGCCCAGCCACTGTTTGCTTCTTACCACCTAGAGGTGAGAGCCCCCACCCTGTGTTCGTGGTCTGCCCTTGAGCAAGACGGACACTGGGAACGGCCCATTGCGGGTTGGTTTCTACAATCCTGTCTGACAGATGCGGCTCTAACTTCTGGTCCTTTGCAGTGTCTGTCCAGACTGTAGATACGTGCTCAGGACACGTTCCTGATGGAATGACACACTGATTTCCTTTCTCTGGACCCCTTTCCTCCTAGTGAAGGAGGAACTACAGGTTAGGGCACTGAATCCACATTTTACCCCCTTTCTCCATCTCTCGGCTTTTCCATTCGTATTCTTTTCAGGTTTTGTCCACCTGAGATCCAGAGCTCAGCTCCCCACCTCTCCCAGCAGGTGTGCCTGCTGGCCGGCTGGTTCTGGAAAAGTCTGTGGCTGTTGGCGAGTCCCTGGCGTTAGGGACTCCCAGGCCGTGACTACTTTCTCTTTCTCCTTCCTTCTTCCCTTTTTTCTGTGCTGCTTTTGACCTCTTTTTAGTCCTTCTCCTTCACATGATCCCAGATGGGCCAGAGGCTGTGCAGTAGCACTTAGCCCAGCTGGAGGGCCCAGGGCTGGGACGTTAGCTGACACCACCTCCCTCCCCTAAGGGGTCTAGAACCTGGGCTGACACTTCCAGAGCGTAGTCTGTCTTAAGTATCTTTTCTGTTTTTGTCTTCACATGGTCCATTTTGATGATGGAATGCAGCTCTCCTGCCGGGGAATAATGCAGGGGAGGAAAGCAAAATCTTGGAGCTGACTTCCTTTTTTTTTTTCCTTGTTGGCAACTGATTCACAAACCCTAAAAAAGGAGTTGCTAGCAACATTGCAGCCCAGATGGTACCCTATATAATAGAGACATTTGTATCTGGGATAAAAAATATTTAAATGTGTTCTGTGAACCTTATTGAGGAAAGGAATTAACAACTGCATTCAAGGGTTGTGGGTATAGAAATAGCCAAATGATTCCACTCCTCCATTATGCAAAGATTAGAAAAGAGGAATTGGGAGGCGTAAGGCCCAGATGTCAGGGGAATTCTCGGAGGAGAGATGGATTCTGAGGGCACCGCACTGCACTGTCTGTAGGCCCGAGGAGACCCGCCCTCGGGTGTGGCAGAGGCAGAGGGGTCCAGTGTGGACATGTGGGTCCAGTGGAGACAGAGCTGCATGTCTGCCCAGAGGTTTGGCCAGCCGGGGGTGCTTCAGAGCAGCTGTAGGCAGACCAGGGCCAAAGAGAGAAGCTTGTGCCAACCGTTTCTAAATTCTGCACTGAACAGATATACAGACGCTGCTGCTTCTCTTCCCCCTCCTTTCACTGTTTGTCAGGAAATGGTACAGGCCTGGTGAATCTCCTGGACCTGCCTGAAATCCATATAGAACGTTTATTGTTCTCATTGTCCTACATCCTAAGCAGGCCACCGGGTGGGGCTTGGAAACCCTTGTCTGACAGAGGTTCTGAATGGCGGTGGCATCAAGCTGACATGGGCCACTTGGTGAGGATGGAGGGGGAGGTGACAATGGGAAGTGACCCCCTGAGCTGGAGTGCGGTGCGTGGCAGTGGGTGGGGAGAGACAGTCCCTGGGCGCGCGTGGAATCATTATCCGGGGCTGGGAATCAGAACCAAGGGCTGCGGGACTTAAAGCCGCATCATTGCCAGACCATGACTTATCCTGGGCTAACTTTTCTTGGAGCTTCTGGAGAGTGATGAAGGAATCGCTCAGAGCCCGCAAAGCAACAACACACCATATTTGCTGACGGGAGGAAAACAACTGGACGGAAACATCTTTGGTCCGGCCATCCTTTTCTCTCATTGCTCAGCAATTTTAGAACCGAAAGTCGTGCCCGAGAAAGGGGCTGGCAGCTAATGGGGCTGGGCCCGAGTAGGGCTCTCCAGCAAAAGCTCCCTGAATTTACACACATCTGTGCATCTCCATGGGTCTTTTGTTTTCATGTGTGTAAAGTGAAGGAGCTGAACAAAGTGGTCTCTGAACTCTTACCCAGCTCCAGATTCCTGTGCTTCGTCCACTGCTGGCTACAGGCATCTCGTTCTTTTCCTGTTTTCTTGTTCAGGGGTTTCTTTTCGGATGGCCTTCCTGGGCTTTTGGTGTTTGATACCAGTGTAGAGAAGGTATTAGTTAAGGTTCTTAGAAACCAATTCTGGCCACCTTAATCTAAAAAGGGAGTCGTGGAAAGGGAACTGGAGTGCCTGTAGAATAGATGGAAAGTCTGGAGAACAAGACTTGAAAGTACAGAGTAACCTACATTTAGGTTGTGACCCTTCCTTCTTCTGTCCTTGAACGACTCCTTCTGAGGATGGAGACGCTCGTAGACTGACCTTGGCTGTTAGAACGAATGGCGAGTGTGACAGGGATCTCGGCCTCTCTAGTGGAAGGACAGGCACCTGGATTTATCCTCCCACCGGGACTGCACTCAAAGGAGGAGAGGTAATGCCCTGGAGGAAATCACACCAGTGTAGGAAGGGGGCATAGATGTTGGGGGATCAAAAAATGACAGATGTTCCCTGCCTGAGCACTTCAGTTTAACTGTCACCTCACCTATATGCAGAGAAAGCACAATTTTCTCTAAAGTTAAGGTTCACATCTTGTGGCCACAGACCCTGTGATGTGCTATCCCACGTGAGCTGCAGAAGAAGCTCTTATCTTCGTTCTCAGCCTGACGAGGAGCTGGCTGCCCCGGCCGGGGAGCCGGACTTACTGACTCATGGCCCTGAACACATTTCCCCCATCCAGGCGATGGCTCCCCACTGCCCTTTAGTCAAGGCTCCGTCTTCTCATCGTTCAAACATTCCGTGGAGGCCCTGGGATATGCTGCCATGGCACACGTCTTGCCTTCTGAGCCTGCAGCTTCCACAGAGGCCACTTGGATGAGGGCTTGGTGTGGTTTAGCTCACCCAGAAAGAAGAAACAGCAGTTGGGTGACTCAAGAATAAGAAAAATGGTGTCTCGCCAGTTGTCCCCTCCCAACTGTTTCGCTCCAAAGTCTACAGGATAAATGGTATAGTGAAACCCAGCTCTCCCTTTTCCTCTTGGAAAAGTAAGAAATGCCCCCGTTGCCCCACATCTAGGCTGCTGAGCAGATATGCTCAGTTTTAGTCCCCTGCTTCATACAGAGCCAGGGGCAGGAGGCTCCCTCTCAATTTAATATGCCATTTAATATGCCCCCAGCCCGCATGCTGACCAGGAGCCACTCTTACAATTCGCAAAGTTGGCAACTTCCGCCACAGAGTCAGTTCTTTTGCTCGGTAAATGGGAGGCAGCATCAGTTGTCTCCCTCACGGGGAGGTGACATTATGGCTCAGAGCTGTGCTGTGTGCTGGCATCTCCATTAAAATGAGTTCCTCCACCATTGTAGGGTTGTCATGAAGGAGGGAAGCAAAGTTTGGTGTGCCCAGGGGAAATGCGTCTCGGAGCAGCCTGGTGTTTTCAGGTGGTCAGTCCCATTGAGCTGGGCCTGGGACCACGGGAGGGAGGGCCGCCGGCGGCACCACACAGAGAACCTGGTGGCTGGCGCGACTGCTTAGCCCGTGTTCTCACTCAGGGTTTCGGTTTTCCCTTTCTTATATTTCTTATATTTCTTATGTTCCTTTCTTATATTAATACAGCAAGAGGAACATTTCATTCAAGAAAAAAATAAATCGATGAACCAAAACCCAACCCAGTTAAGGGTTTGGGGTCAGGGGCTCAGCCGCGCGCGCTGCTCCCTCCATACGGCTCAGGGCACTCTGCATTCCGCTGACCGGGCACTTCTGGAAACAGGGCAGATTTGGTGACTTCGGTTGATAGTTTGCTGATTTTTTTTTTTAATTTGACTTCCATTGTTGAAAGGGGGATACAGTCATATAATCGTGCCGTCCTAGAATCCCGACACCTACAGGGACCTAAGACCATCTCGTCTGTCTTTACCCTTGGAAATGAGGACACTTGAACCCAGAGAAGCAAAGGGACGTGGCCAAGGCCACACGCCTATTTATGGCAGAGCCCATGGCAGATCTCTAGGTTTCTAGATTCCCAGACCCGTTCTCTTCCTCCAGTCCCGGGAGTTTTCATCAGGCAACCTCTTGTGTTTTATAGCAACTGAAATAAAGCATAAAAATGTGTCCACTTGATCATTACAGCTGTGCAGACAAAGGACTCATATAGTAGATTCTCACTTAACCGTTGTCCATAGGTTCTGTGATTTTTAAATGAAATGACCTATAAGGAAACCTGTTCTGTCACAGGCTAATTGATAGAAACAAGAGTTAGGTTCCAATGGCATCTCATCAACGTTATAATGAAACGACGTTCTCTGACGGCCTGCTCTGCTTCTTCCACACCTCATAATTGGATTTTGTGACATTTGATTGTGTTCTACTGAAGAGAACAGTGTTGCTTGAGTTAAGAAAAGAGGGACGCACGTTATATTCTGCCAGTCCACATATTTAAGGCGTTGCATAGCCCAGAGGAAGATGTGAATGAGAACATTGTTTTAAATTTTTCATGTATTTACTTTCTGAGAGGTGCATTATCTATCTGTGAACAGAGATTTCTACACAAGAGGCCTGGCACACACTCAGTCTTAATTCGGAGTGAGACAGAAAGTGTGCTGCTTTTGGGTGCCTGTCCCCAAACCACCGCCAACAAATCGGTTCACCTCTCTGGATTGCAGTCTCTCTAATTGTCAGAAGGGGGGTCTTTTCTTTCTCCTGGTGTTCTGGATTGGGGCTCAGCCTCTCTCCTGCTGCAGCACAGCTCTCATGCAAGACATCGAGGTCACGCATATCCAGGAGCGGTTTGGTTTAGCACTGGTTTCCTCGCTTGCCTTCAAAAGTTCTTTGAAAACCATCGGGGAAGCCATGCCCTTTCTCTCTCTGTCAGGGTGTCTGTCCTCTGACTCAGTATGGTCTTAAAGGACGTGAGGTTATGAGCAGGGTGACGGCTGGTTTGTCACCACGTGATCTTGTTGCTCACAGTGAGACCGTGCTACTTGCCACCCACCTCTCAGCTGGGTGGAGACAGAGCGCTGTGGTCACGTGTGCTGGGAGGCCCCCTCCTCGGACTTTGCTCTCCTAGCCTTTCAGGGGATTCCTTTAGCCCACTGACCCTTCCATCTGACCCCCATCCCCAGTCCCTCCCCTGGGCTCTTCTCCTTGCTGGGGGCACGCATGACCCTGCCTTGCAAAGGTCTGTCGGACTTGCTGGTAGCTTCAGTGCTTTGCAAATGGATGAGGAAGGAAGAAACAGAAACGGAGCAAGGGGCATTTCTGGTTTATAGCGTCTTCAAGATACAAATCCTGCTTTTGAGTGTAACTCAAGTATGTCCTGCCTGAACCATAAAGGAAAGAAAACGCTCACTCAATGAGATGGGAAGAATGCTTTGCAGCCGGGTCTGTGGAGAAGGTGCCAATGCACTGCTGGGTGAGGCAGGGCTTACCTGTGCCGCCGACTCCAGACCTCTGAGCACCTTTGTCAGGTGTTACTCTGTCCGGGCGATGCTGGGAGAGGGCGGCAGTGTCTGCAGAGGATGCCCGTGGAGAGTGGAAAGCCACGGGGAGATTGTCGAGGGGTGAGGGAAGGTGACAGGGCTTTGCCCCGCCCCTGCCTCCAGCCTGTTTTGGAACCTGCAGGAGGCTCCACAGCCCCCTCTGGACCCTGCCCACCCGGGGCAGGTAGTCTCTTCTGCCTATGGTGGAGCATTCTTCCCCTTGTCATGTCAGGCCTGACCTTTGGAATTTGGGCTGTAGAACTCTCCTCCTGTTTGCCTTTCCTGATTTGAGCAGCCTCATTCTGCTGCTCCGGGCCTCAGCTTCCCGCTCCGTAAAGGAGGCTGGCAGGCTCGGTGGTCATCTCTCACGGGCCTTGGTCGGAGCCAGGGCCCTGACTGTTTAGGAAGCGCCAGGTGAGTGGGACTTGCAGGCAGCGTTAGGACGCTCCAGGAGGCATCGGGCTGGGCTCTCTCCCACCCCCCACCCCACGGCTTTTTTGAATCTGAAACCCTCATGATTGCCTGCCAGGACCCTGCATTAAATAAAGTTAATCACGTTGTCATTCCTTTACATTCAATTTGGTCCCACGTGTCCCTCCAGCATGTAATCCTTTCCTTTATTTGCAGTTCTATTTTTTACCAATCGGTATTTCCAAGTTCATTCCTTCTCCAGGCGTTTCCCAGGCTTTCCTTTCCCTTTTGACGCCGGACCTCCATATGTCCTCCCGGTGATGTGTGTATCCCACAACAGAGAGCAGACCTTCCTGTCTGCTCAGGAAATGCACTCTCGGGGTTGTTTGGTCTGTGCACGTTCTGTCCCCCATGAGAACGTGAACTCGGGACTGTCCTCCCCTCTTGGCAGGTGGCCCCGAGGGCTCAGTGAATCTTCCTCTCTGACTTCTGTCTTCGAGGGGACACTGACTGCCTCCGCCCAGCACTCTCCTGACTTTCAGATCCCGTCATGTAATGATTTTGTGATTCCGGCCTTGATGGGGGTCCCCTGGCCCCCCTCCTCCTCCAAGCCCTCTTGGTTTTAGTAGGAGGGGGACAGCTGAACAGAAGCGCAGTCAGCCTCTTGGACCCTGCTGTTCTTCTTGTTCTCTGTTCATCGTTGGGTGAGAGCAGGCTGGAAGCCCTCTGCTTTGTGACACCTGTGTGTGTCCACCTGCCTGGGCTGTGATTTGCCCAGCTGTGAGACGAGGAGGTGGCACGGTGACAGCTGAAGGCCCCGTCAGCTCTTGTGCTGTGGAGAAGCCCCACCCCCACTGGCCTCACTGGGCCCTTAAGCCACAGGTGCCCCAGAGGCACTTTGAGGGGTGCTGCTTAGAAAAGCCCTTTCTTTCTTTCTTTTTTTTTTTAAAGGTTTTATTGGGGAAGGGGAACAGGACTTTATTAGGGAACAGTGTGTACTTCCAGGGCTTTTTTTTTTTCCAAGTCAAGTTGTTGTCCTTTCAATCTTAGTTGTGGAGGGTGCCATTCAGCTTCAAGTTGTCCTTTCAGTCTTAGTTGTGGAGGGCGCAGCTCAGCTCCAGGTCCTGTTGCCTTTACTAGTTGCAGGGGGCGCAGCCCACCATCTCTTGCAGGATCCAACCGGCAACTTTGTGGTTGAGAGGACCGGCTCCAACCAACTGAGCCATCTGGGAGCTCAGTGGCAGCTCAGCTCAAGGTGCCATGTTCACTCTTAGTTGCAGGGGGCGCTGCCCACCATCCCTTGCGGGATTCGAGGAATTGAACCGGCAACCTTGTGGTTGAGAGCCCACTGGCCCATGTGGGAATCAAACCGGCAGCCTTTGGAGTTAGGAGCATGGAGCTCTAACCGCCTGAGCCACCCGGCCGGCTCAGAAAAGCCCTTTCTTAGCAAAGGACGTTGGTTCCAGGTTTGCCCAGGAAGCCCCACGTAATCCAGACTCAGCCTTTTGTTCCTGTGAGCAGTCGGACTAATTTATTTACCCTCCGTATCCCTGTCTTTCCTGTCTATTCGCTGCTCATTAGTGTCTGTGCCCAGAGTGGCAGGGGCTGGGGGAGCAAGGGACACAGCCCCGCCCCTGTGCTGTGAACTGCAGCGGCCGCACTGAGCCCAGGGACAGAGGTTTGGGTAATGATGGGGGGGACCTCGGCCACCATCTGCCAAGATGCCCTGTGTGTGTCTCATCACCCTAGGGATGGTGTTTGGGGTGGGCTGAAGGCCACTGCTTGTCATTTCCTAAGTAGCATATCTGAAGGTGAAGGAAGGAGCACTCAATTGTGAGGAAGAGTAGAGGTGACACGTTTCCTATGAAATAGTTGACATTTGGCACAGTTGACACCGAATTATTTCACTTTGCCTGTGCTATATTTGCTTTTTTTGATCAGGCAAATGCAATTCTCCAGGGTCTCTGAGGCTCTTTTTCAGAATAATTGGGAGACAGAGATGCCGGGATTAGTCTCTGAGGCACCGCTTGGTGGCAGAGCTGCTGAAGGGAGCGGCAGAGCCTGGCACCAGCCCGCTGCTGCCCTGAGTGTGGCACCTGCTGCATCACCAGTGGCTTAGCCCCACCTGCAGGACGAAGGAGAAGAGAGGGGATGAGAAGGTTCTCTTCTGAGGAAACGCATGTCCTTGGCCACCAGTCGTTTCCCGGGAATAGTGCCCAAACCAACCCTGTCTGACCCAGATGGGAACCATCCCCTCCGTCCTTGGCCAGCTGGCCCCTCTGGAGTCCCCGCCTTTATTCAGTGGTGCTGTGCTCTGCCCCAGGCCCCCACAGGCCTCTCCTTTGCCTCTCTGTCCCCCAGTTCCTTCAGTGAAGAAGCAGGGCCTTCTCTACACCTTCAGCCTTCGCTTCCCTTTCCAGCTACCAGCCCAGGGCAAGACCCCAGTTTCTCAGGCCCCGAGGGGAGCCTGGAACCACCAGGCCTGTGACTGTCCCTATGATGTCTGAGTGGAAAATGTTGCTAAGAGCACGATTTCCACAGGCATGGCCTTGCTCGGGCAGCTCGAGCTGGATTCCAGGGTCTATTTTGAGCACTGGCACATGTCTGATTCTAAAGACAGCCAACTCGTAGAGGCTATGGGCCTCTCCCCCCCGACATGTTCCCTCTCCCCTCCGTCATGTTCCCTTTTGCATGTTCTAGCATCTCTCTCACAGGGTGGGAATATTGTCCTGTCCCCACCTTCGAGAATTCCTGAAGCTGCCAGGCCCCCATTTTCCTTTCCCCATCAGTATCTGGTAGAAAATAAATGGGTGGTGCTTTTTGGGTTTGCCAAGAAAGTTAAAGAATCAGTCACACCTCAATCACCTGAACAGCACCTGAGATTAAGGACTGTGAGCCATCCTGTCCTGTCTGCTGTCTCTTCTCCCTGCTCTGCCACTTTGATGATGGAGAATGGACGAGACATGGAAAATTGAGGTGTCTTTGTAAAACCACGAGAGCTATAGGCTTTGTTTGTCCTGTGTCTTGCTGTAGTTCCATTTAGGGTCTTCCTTCCAGGTATCCTAGACAGGTGGTTCTCAAACTTCAGTGTGCACATGAATCTCCAGGACATTTTCACTAAATTCAGATTAATTTATGCCCTTAGGGATTCTGGTTTGGCTGGGCTGGCTATGTGCAGTTTGGACATAGAGATTTATTAAATAATGATATATTTTTTTTACCTCTATTGCTCTTTTGCAAGGCTGTGACTAGGCAACACTGTAATAATAGCTAATATTGATTAAATACGTACTCTCCCAGGCACTGTTCTCAGTGTAGCGACTCATTGAATCCCCTCTGTGTCCTATCATGCAGACCCTATTATTATCTCAGTTTTTCAGATGAGGAAATGGAGGCACAGAGATGTTGCCCATGGTTACACGGATAGTAAGTGGCAGAACCAGGCCTGACTCCAGGGCGTGTGACCTCGCAGCATGCTCCTCACCTCCCAGCTCGCTCCTCACCTCCCAGCTCGCTCCTCACCTCCCAGCTCGCTCCTCACCTCCCAGCTCGCTCCTCACCTCCCAGCACGCTCCTCACCTCCCAGGGCTCTTCCAGCTCTCGGCTCTGTCATGTGCATCGGGTAACCGGCTCCCACTCCGTGTGCCCTTAGGTAGATTTCCTTTTTTCAAAAATTGTTTTTTTTGGGGGGGAGTATTTTACTCACTGGTAACAGCAGATTTTTATTGTATTTTTAAAATTTTTATTTTTTTAAGTTTTTATTAAAATATAGCTAACATGCAATATTATATTAGTTTTAGGTGTGCACCATAGTTACTCAACATTTATATACCTAAAGACATGATCACCATGATAAGTCCAGCAACCATCTGACACTGTACCACGCTATCACAATATTATTGACGATGCCGTATATTACATCCCCGGGACCTATTTGTTTATACCTGGGAATTTGAACCCCCTGATCCCCTGATTTGTACCTGTGTCAGCCGGCTGTGCTCTGTCACTCGGACACGTCTGCTCTATGGTCGGGGTGGTGGTTGTAGGCACGCATTGGGAGAGTATGTACTTTGCTTTTAGCTCTTACCTTCCTGTCCTCAAATGCGTCTACTCATTCCATAATCATCAACATCCACCAAGGACCCTGGGCTTTGGGAACATAGGGGGAACAAAGCGAGGCTGGCTCTGAAGGAGGTGCAGTCTCCTGGAGAGGACAGGTGTTAGATGAGCCATGGCACCCCAGTGACGTGCTTGCTGGGTGCACACAGCATTTATTTGCAGTGTGCTTTGGACATTGGTTCCAGCCACATCTACGCAGAGACTCATCTACACTTAAGGAAACTGGAGAAAATGCATGAGGATGTTAAATATGACCACACTGGTCCTGCTTTGGCCCTGGCAGGACAGTCAACTTGACTGGAGCGACCCACGCAGGACAGGAGGTCATGGAAGTAAGACCAAGTGAGGCAAGTTTGGTGAAGGAAGGGAGAGCCTGCCTTAAT
Organism: Rhinolophus hipposideros; assembly: GCF_964194185.1. NCBI lineage: Eukaryota > Metazoa > Chordata > Mammalia > Chiroptera > Rhinolophidae > Rhinolophus > Rhinolophus hipposideros. The sequence continues at coordinate 13,288,520 of NC_138072.1, forward strand.
GAGGCCAGATAGCCATTTCCCTGTGGCCTGATGCTCATCAGGTGCCCTGATGCTCGGGGCACCTGGGGAGAGAGTGAAACCTTGGTGAGTTTAGTGGGGTGTTTGAATCGGGCTGAGTGACCCCGAGGACTCTTAGACTGAAAGTCCTGAAAGGAGGGCCTGGGTCTGCCTTGCTTTAGCCACAGACCCTAGCCTGGGTCTTACACGCAGCTGGCATTCGACACGTGCTTGGCGACTGAATGTGTGGAAGTGACTGTGAATATCTCTACTGGATAATTTCACATCCAGAGTGGTAGCTACGGAGATAAACTACAGAGTATTGGGGAAAGTGGGGTTGGACTGGATGAGATGTGAGGGACCTTTCAGCTCTAACATTCTGCCTGGCATAAGGCAGGACATATTGGATGAATTGAAACAAAGTCTACAATTCTAGATGGAAAAAAAAAGCATCCTACTAACCCTTATCCATTTATCTTTGTTGTCATTCATTCTTAGTTAAGTTGCCCCTGGTTGCCGCAAGCAATGACTGTCCTTTATCCCGCAGATGCCTGAACAGCCTTGTCTTTCATTGGAGACCCAATTTTTCTCTACCAAGCTGTAATGCCCACCCACCGCCACTAGAGGACCGAGGTTTTGCCCAACGGGCTGGCTGCCTCCAGTTCAAAGGTCTGGGAAACCAGAACCAGCAAATGCCAATGCTGAAAGCTAGCTTAAGCAATAGACGTATAAGCAGCCGAGTGCCTGCCCATCTGAGCGGGGGTGGGGGCGCCAGGAGAACGGCGATCGCTCCTGAGCTGACCCTGTGCGGGCAGTAGCCGAGCTCTCTGTGTGGCTAAGGAAACAGGATCCTGTGAGAGCCTGTGTGAGGGGTGCTCATGGGGGTGGCGGGGGCTGCCTCACCACATTGATCCGTGAACAGTAGGAAACTGTTGTCTTTCTCTTTGCTGCTGGACTTCTTTTACTTTAAAGGAGCACAAATACTCAGAACGGCAGGAGGTTTTGCCCAGAAAAAAATCGGTAGTTTACTTTCTACATCTCTCCTCCATGTTTGATCCTTTCCTCTTCCCTCCTCTCCCCACTCTCCCTCTGCCCTGCCTCTCCTCCTCTCTCTGGGTTACTTCCTTGGGGGTTGCCTTGTTTTGGTATGTGGTCGTTGCTGGGTGCTGCTGGGGGTGCTTAGGTTCCCCAAAGGTGGCTGACCCCACTCTAGAAGGGAAGTCCAAAAAGAAGGGACAGAGGACTCAGTGTGACCTCGTTGTCCTGCTCCGGCACTCAGCTCTGCTGGATTGCATGTCCGGCCCGGAACTTGCCCTGGAGCTTAGAAAGCAGCCATATCAGCATTTCCACCTGCTTTGAAGTTACGGCTGTGCAGCTCGCTGTAAATATGTGAGACCCCTTGGCCCGTAAATATGTGTGAGACCCCCTCGCCCATGAATAGATGTGAGACCCCCCTCGCCCATGAATATGTGTGAGACTCGTCCTCTGTCTCCAAAGTGTAAAGTCATGTCTAAAGTCTGGAGGGTAGTGAGGTTTGGGCCCTGGTCCAATGTATGATGTGACGCGTGGACCAGTCCCAGTCACACGCTATGGCAGCATGTGGCCTTGTGGCCATTGCGGCCAGTGGATCTTTACATCCAGTGTAGCCTAAAAATCTTAAGAAAAGCACATCCAAAATCCAGTTCATTTGCACTGCTCCCCACCGCCTCACCCCTTCACGCTTGCCAAATGGAGGAATTTATGTTGTAGTGTATTCTCTTTTCCCAGCCATCCTTCCCTGAAGGAGTTAATAAGAATTGAGATGGCCAACGGGCAGGAAGCAATGGGGAGATGCAAAAGAGAAGCATGGACCATGTTTAATTCATAAATCAGATAATCTCTTGCCCTTGGCAATGTACAGGATATTTTTGGCTCTATGCTGGCTAGCCCTTTAGGGAAACCAGTTGTATTCCATTCTATTCATATTGATTGAACACCCAGTTGTCAGTCACTGTGTTTGGATGTACAGGGAACCTAAAGAGGAAGATAAAGGCCCACGCCTCAGAGATTTTACTGTCTAAGATAATGACTCTAATGTGAGGCAGCAGAAGTCTACGCTGGAGGTTCAAATCAAGGTCACATCTGATGAGGGCATCATGGAGAGGTGACATTTATATGGGCCTGAGCATTTTGACAGATAGAGAGGAGGAGAAAGATGAACGGATTGGTTCAAATGGCCAGAACACATTTGGGAGAACTCTTAAGTAGTCTGGCTTTTCTTGTCCATGGAGCATGAACTTTGAGTAGAGAATGTTGAGATGCAGTGGGGTGTCTGATCACCCCCTTCCGGGCCTGGGGACCAAGGGTGGGCAGAAGTTGACCAAGCAGTTGCTGGCAGGGACGTGGTTCTGTGTGGCCAGGGCTACGGCAGGAAGTTCTCTGCCAAGACTGCAAGTTAGGACAAGAACCAAAGCAGTGAGCTGGGTCAGAACTCCTGGGAGAGAGTGAAGCTGAAACACTTTGGAGAACTTACAAGAAATGAGCTCTCAAGCCATGAAAAGACTTGAAGGAATCTTGAATGCATGTTACTAAGTGGAAGAAGCCAATCTGAAAAGGTTGCATGACATTCTAGAAAAGGCAAAAGTGTGGAGACAAAAAGCTCAGTGGCTGCCGGGTTTGTAGGGAGAGAGGTTTGAATAAGCAGAGCACAGAGGAGTTTTAGTGCAGGGGACCCTCCCTGGAACCTGTGGCTACGTTACATTACCTAGCAAAAGGGACTTTGCAAATGCAACTAAATTAAAGCTGCTGAGATGGGGGCTAGCCAGGTGGCCCAGTGTAATCACAGAGGCCCTTTCAGAGGGACCCAGGAGGGTCAGAGTCACAGAAGCACATGTGAGGATAGAAACAGAGGTCAGATGACACTAATAGGATGGAAGTGTCCCTGGGCCCAGATGAGCAGACAGGGGAATTGGATACATACTTCCAAGAAGTTGCACAGACTAACCAATTTGATTTTAAATACTTGCAATTAGGTCTCTTGAGACCAACATGTTAATTTATGTAAAGTAATATGCAAATGAGCACCAGAGACAAGTGGCCTGGCCCTGCTCCCTTATTCAGGATCCAACCTTGTACCCTTGTGTTGAGTTCTGATTTTGGCTCTGGGACTCTTGTGTTGGCAAAACACTGTTGGGATGGGCAGTGGAAGAAAGGACTGTTCCAATTTAAACAGCCACAAGAACAAAAATTTGTTTAGCAAGTTGGCAAGTTGTTCACAAACTGCTTTTTATTCACATGAGGTTTTAGAGGTTTTACAAACTTTCTTCTTGGCAGCAAGAGATTAGGGAAAGGTTTGGGAGGACCCAACTCTGAGATGAAAACTAAGGAGAAGTTTCCTTGGCTCTCTGGTGGAGCCCCATTGTTGCTGCCCAAACTCAGGCCTGGTTGCCCTCTTTCTGATCGGGGCTCCTCGGGCGAAGGTGAGGAGGTCGGTGTGGAGCCCCTGTGTTCAGTGTGGACACCGATGTGATGGCATCTTCTGGAACGAGTCCTTAGTTTTCCGTGTTTCTTCAGATGGTGGTGTGTTGGGGGGCAAGAGATGTGGGGGCGGAGAGGGAGGAGAGGTAGATAAAGATAGAGACAGAAAACACGCACACACACGTGCACACACTTACACATATGTACACACGCCTGCACACGCACACACACACATACGCACACGCGCGCACATGCAGTAAAACTAATGAACATGAACTCAGAGCAGTGGGCAGCTGCCTCTATGCTGTGGCTCTTTGGTTGGAAGTAGTGAGTTTGGAATGACAACAGACTTAGAAAAGCAAGGGAATAAAAAATATCAATAGTAAAATAGCTTAGGGTGGGTATTTTCCTGATTACACGGATAAGTCATACTTATTGTAAAAACGCAAACAACCCAGGAATGATGTGAGGAAACCACTTAATGATAACCTCCCTTAGCACTTTGGTGACTGTCTTTTCATGTGTCTTTATGGTCACCATGTGCATAATCTTACATAAATAGAATTATACATGCTAGTTTTTTAACCAGCACTTTCAGAAGTTGTGGGTTTTGTTGTTACTCTTCCCTCCACCCCCATGTCCTCACTTCCCGTCCCACCACTGTCCCCTCCCTTACTCAGGGTCACCAGGGTCAGTGGCCCGGTGTACGCCTGTCATATATTTCTTCATGTCATGTAATCATATTCCAACCAATACTTTTGTAGGGCGTGTCTTGGTTTTGGTTGTAAAATGTTCTGTGTCTTGGTTTTCTCACTGAGTAACAGCTCAGAGAAGTCTCTAAGTTCCCTGGTGCAGCTCTAACGGGGCTGTCCTGTGCCCCGGCCTGGGCATGTCACTGCCTATTCAGTCATTCACTGTGCTTGGGTTCTCTGCCGGGAGCAGTGCTTCCACTTCTGTGCTTGCCTACTGGTGCCTTTATTTCCAGGAGCTCCATCCCGGAAGGGGGATTGCTGGGTGCAGGATATGCATATTTCCATTAGTAATAGGGATTATCAGATCGCTTTCCAAAGGCCGTATCAGTTCACATTTTCACCAGCGGGTGGGTGCGGGTTCCTTTTTCTGTTTCCCTGACAGCAACTTACCATTTTTTTTTTTTTTAGTCTGATAGGTTTGAAATGCTATCTCACTGTTACCTTCATGTGCACCCCCCAGGCCTATCAGTGAGGATAAGAAACGTTCATAATGTGATTGACATGGTGGATATTCTTGCAAAGCAGGAATGTTGGCCTGGAGGTTTGCCCTGTAATATCTGGGTTTGGGGGAGACCTTTCTTCTCTGTGGGCTGCCTAAGGCCAGAGACCAGACCAGATGGGAGCCCACAGACCGTGTTTGTAGTGAAGCACATCAGCAGGGGAGGTGGAGGTAACTTGAACATGCCCAGACTGGGCCTGGACACGGGATGGCAGGAAGCCATCCGGCTCCAGTCGCCGAGGGGCTCCTGGGTGTCTGTGCACAACAGCAACAGGTTGATGAGTTTAGCAGGCGAGACCCAGCAGTTATGTCGCCCTCACAGGATGCAGGTCCTGCCCTGGGCGGGGTGGCTGAGGAAGGAGCCCGGCTGTACAACCCACAACAACACAGAAGGAGCAGGAAAGACAGCAGAGACACCCCACAGGGTTTTTCCCTGGACTTCCAGAAACCAAAGGCGGAAGCAAAATCAATCTGGGTGGCACCAGCAGGTGGGGATGCTCCTGGGCTTCCCATCCCTGGTGAGGAGGGCACAGGGCACGTCGGCATCTGTTCTGCACCTCAGCCCACTGGGCAGGGCGTCGGCAGCTCTAGCTGAGAGGACAAAGGGGGTGGAAATGGCAGAAGCGTTACTCACCAGGAATTTCCTTACTCGCTAATGGTGAGGGCCAACTGACTGGCCCAGTTCTGATAGCGAGAATACTTTTTCGATTAGGTTACATTTTCCTTCTAAACCATTTTTTGGCTAATCATGTTTCAAACTGGAAGGACCTCATCCTTAAAAACAACTGCAGTTTATTAGACATTTTATCCACACTTCCTTAAATGGTTTTCTTCCTTAAATAGTGGGTCTGCATTCCTCAGGCCAGTATTTTACACGACGAGCAGTTGAATTTCAGGTATAATATTTCTACATTTTTGTCGATCGCTTTTACACACTTCTCATGAACGCATCTGTTAAAGAAAATATAAGACGGTTTATAATCTTTCTAGCTTTCACTCTGTGAATGGCAAAGCTGTACGATCTCAGTATAAACTCTCAGTGATTGTCACTGCTTCACACTTCTGCAAGTCAGTAGGAACGTGAGAGTAATGCAGGGTCAGATACCTATGATAAACAAAGTCAAGCTGCTGTGTTCTAGCCCTTCTTTCTTCTTTAACCTAAGCTAGAGATTTGAAGTTGCTTTTGGGTAATCTAGGTGCATGCCTCAGGCCTTCTCTTGTGTTTGTTTGTTTTGAATAAAGAGGATCTTCTATATGCTGATGGTACAGTTTTAATTTTTTTCCTTTGGTCATAAATTAGGAATGGCCTCCATAGACATTTATTTTAGCCATTGTCTGAAACCTAGTTCTAAAACCAGAATCAGCAGATGTCCTGCAGACTTTAATTGGTTATACCCCATGACTGCATAGGGCAGGTCACTTCCGTTTGTTTCTCAGCGACACACTTTGCAAATAATGCATCCTGGAGAATTCATTAAGAAGCTGTATTCAAAGCCAGATATTCCACAGCAGCTCTGCTGAGATTTAAAAAACAAGCAAACAAACGAAAAGACCCTTTGTTGAGCGACTAGAGCAACTAGTAACTAGCAGTACTTGCTTTGATATTTTTCCAGGTCAAAATAATTTCCTTCTCTCCAGTGTAGAATGTTGCTGACTTGATCCATCATCCATCACGTGCTGGAATGTCTCCAGAGTATATTTTTTTCTTTAATTTTTAGGAAAGGCAACATGGCCTAACCTTCAGGTCTCTTGCAGGCTCCTGTGTCAGTTAGGGTCCCAGTAGGAGAGAGAGGGCGCATTGAAAAGGGGTGATTGAGGAGAGTTTCATGAAAGGACTCTTTGCAGAGGGGCAGGATTAAGAAACCAGTAGAAATGGGAAAACATCAGGTCTAGCAGACGGGGAAGCTGTTATTATCCCAGGTCTGAAGGGGTGAGAGGAGGAAACAGTTCCCAGAAAGCTGTAGGGGTGGGTGTGTCTCCTGATGAGAGAGGAGCAGAGACCTGCCAAGCCACTGTCCAGCAGGAAAGGGTCCGGGAACCTGTACCCTACCAGGACCCTGTGGTCTTCTGCTGGTGCCTCCTATTGGCCTGTAATTGTGGGAAGCAAAAGGGCAAGGAAGGCCAGAGGGTACATTCCTTAGAGATCAGTCCCCCAGGGCCGAGAGCAGGGTGGGGAAGGGTGAGCAGGGACCCGAAGGGGTCCATGGAGACTTTTCAGTACATCTCAGCTTTGGGCGGGAGGAAAGTGGGCACCCAGGCAGGAGGGAGAAGCCAGGTTAGATTCCTCAATTTGCACAAGTCATCGTCAGACTTTCTGTTGGCACACGGGACCTCCAGGCTCTTGTGAGCCATTGCTGACGACCCGTGGTCCTGGAGAAGCTCACATCCACTTCCCTGTTCTTCAGCTGTTCAGGTGCCAGCGTGGGAGATAGATCAGTGGCAGACGATTTGAAGCACATTCAAAATCAGGACTGTATTGTCCTGTCTTGCCTCCCCCAGAAAATGTTTTTACTGGGTCACGCTTTTGTGTGAGTTCTCAGCAATTACAGAGGGAGGCTGCAATAAAAACCCAGTGCCTATCGCTGTATCTGCTGTGTTGTTTGTGTGCGTGCTCCACTGTTGTTAAAATATGCGCAGTAAATGGTTTTTAGATGTGAGTGTTGGGGATAGTTTGTTTCCCCTGAAGAACTAGTCTGCTTTTTCTTTATGGACATTGAGAACTATGTAACTGATTTCTTTTCCACTTTTGCTTCTGGGCATTTTAGCTCCAAAATTTCAAGCCAACTAATTTGGCTCTTTGAGCCCTATGGGGTGTGTGTGTGTGTGTGTGTGTGTGTGTGTGTGTGTGTGTGTTTCCCCCTCTAAACTTTTACATTTTACTTAGGTTTGAAATTTTTTCTGAATCTAATTTTTATTCTCAATTATTTTTCACTATTTTATATAATGTATATAATTATATATGTCATTATATAATTATATATGTATATTTATATAATTATATATATTTATATATGTAATACACATTTATACAATTATATAATTGTATAATTTTCACTAATTTATATAATTACATTTTCTATAATACCACCTTAAATAATTTTTTTTATAAGGTAGAGCACTCTTACACATTCCTGAATGTGGGTAAATTCAGTTGCTTAATTACTGGATCTAGAGGAGACTGGCCAGGACGGAAGCTCTGCCTCCTGGGACGTGCTGCATGATGGGTGGACGTGTGACTGCCCTCAGGGAATGGCCCCCCTGCATGCTGGCTTCCCCCAGGGCTCCATCTTGGTGCAGAGGCACACACATTCCCACCGAGGGAGGCAGTGTGGGGTAGGAGAAGGACATCCCCCACTTTGTCTGTAAGAAGAACTGGGTGGGCGGTTGTGATCAACTCGGGAAGTATTTATGAAAGTATTTCGAGAAGTTTAAAATATTTCATATTTGTTCACGCACTCATTTACATGTATTACAAACACTAGGCCAAGAATAAGAAGATGGTGAACTCATTCATTCCTTCTTTCAATAGATATTTATTGAGCAACTGCTGTGTGACTGGCTCTGATCCAAGTGCTGGAGAGGCAGCAGTGACCAAACCGAAGTGTCTCCTCTTGGAGCATTGCATCCTGTAATCCCTGAGGCACTCATAACCTTGGGGGATTCTTTGTGTCTCAGGGGCAAGGAAGGACTTAGATAAAAACTTCAAAAAGTGTAAAATGTAAGGCAAAAATTGCTTGATTTCTATTCAATGAAGGATACCAGAGATGGAGTTAATTAACTGACAGATGAGAGAAGATATTCAATATGTCTTAAATGGAAAGAGAACTCACATCTACCACATACCAGCAACAAGCGCAAATCAAAAGGAAAAAAGGCAGTGATCTCATAGAAAAATAGACAAGCAGCGAAACAGGCAATTTACAAAAAAGAGAACCCAAATGGCTAACCATTATATGAAGAGAAGCTCTAACTGGGGAAAGACCAGTTAAAACAACAAAAAGATCACTTAAAACCTATTAGACTGTAAAAACTAGAAGCTAAATGCTGTCAAGTGTTGGCAGGGAAATGGGATGCAGTCAGGGAGTCCTTAGTTCAATTAAAAAAACCCATAAACTGCATGATCCAGCAGTTTCATTCTTAGGTATAAATCTCAAAGAAATTGCCACACCAATCCCTAAGAGAACATGCATGGCGGTCTTGTAGCATTATTTGGGGTGCAAAATCAAATCTCTATCTCATTGGATGGACAAGATGCAGTGGCTGTACCCATGGACTCCTGCAGCTACACTGCTGAATGCAGACGGTTAGAAAGAGATGCGAGTTAGGTAAATGAAAAATATATGTACGTGCACATACATACTTTGCAAGAACACAGCAAAGAGAAAGGTACACATTAAACATACACCAATAATTGTCTAGGATGGAGGGAAAGGGCGAAAGGGATAAAAGGAAATTGATGAAAGAATAAATAAAATAAAAGAGGGCCTCGCTGAGATCAATGATGGTAATGTATTGTGAGCCAATGAGTATGGTTAATGTATCACCTGCCCCTTAGGATCTCACACAGAGCAAACCACCACCACCGACTTTTAAACTTTTAAGTTCTGTGAGTCCTGCCTCCCTTTATCCACATCCTACCTTCGATTTGATTGAAGAATTTACATTTACATTCAGAACAATCAATGTCTTGCTTAACAGGCTGCAACTGCCAGTTGCTTTTTTCAGAGTTAACACACGAGAATGGTGTTGAAGAAAAAGCTATTCTAACCCTTGGCAAAGTGATAAGGAAGACTATTCAAGACTATTGCAATAGGGGAGAGAGAGCAGGCTCCATTCGGGACACAACAAGAACAAATGGGGATTCATAGCCAAGGAGCAGGGTGAAGGGGTTGGTGGATAGAAACTTACTCTGAGGAGCCATCCAGGGTGAGGGGAATTCTTCCGAAACTGACTTGGTCGGATTCTTGCTGGAGGCAGGCCAGGGTGATCAGATATCAAGGGTGGGGGTTCTTTCTGTACCAACGTAGCAGGATTCTGGCAAAACGAGGCTCTGCAAGGATGGACACACAAGCCCCAGGTTGAAGCCTGGTTGAGAAGAGGGCTCCGAAGGCCTGAGTAAAGTTTGGTCAAGGAGACAGCCTTTGTCATTGGCCAAGCCAGTGTCTCACCTGCTTTTTGTAGCGTCTCCTCTAGCTCTTACCACAGTGCCTGGCAAATGGCACATTTTTAAGAATGAATAATGATGGTTCTTCCTGGAAGATACTTTGGGGTGTGGGAGCCTCGTAGATGCATGTCCACACTCGGTCTTGGGTGTGCACCCCCCCCCCCAGAGCATGGGCCACGGTGGCCAAGGGGTGCTGCAGGACTGGGAATTGGAGGAGGCACTTGCTGACCCAAAGGAGCAGAGGACACTGGGACCAGAAGGAGGAACAGTTCCAAGAGCCCTGTGGGAGGCTGGAGGTCCAGACCGCAGAGCATTTGGAGCCGGAAATTGTTCCTGAAGTCTCCCATTTGAGGAGCAAGCTCAAGCTGGGTAGGAAGCAGGTGGGGACAGGCAGGCAGAGCGGGCTCTGAGGCTCCCGACTTGCGTGACGGGGTGGCCATGTGCTGGCTGGGGACTGGGGACTGGGGTTAGCTGGGGGCTGTGGCCTGACTGAGTGGGACCAGGAGGGCCCCGAACGCTGCCGGCCACCGCCCTCCTCTCTTCCCTCCTTCACTGCTTGTGTTCTTCGGAGTGGCCGCCTCCTGGCTGCAAGTCAGCAGAGTGTGTGGGCCTGCTCGTTGTCCTCTCTCCGGATGACTCGAACCAGGATGGCTGCTGGCTGGAGCCAGGGAGGCCCTGCGGAGTGCCAGCGGAGCTCGTCGCTGGGCCTGCCCCCTCTCCCTCATTTGGCCTCCGTCCCAGAAGTGTATGGCTCTGGGGCATCTTTGTTTTCTCTTAACTAGGTGGGAACCAGGAAAGCAATGTCAGAACCAGCTGTGTCTGCAGATTCTGGCAGAGACAACGGCCCATAATCTGTGCCCCGTGCTCCCTAATTTGTACTTATCATTCAGGTCCAGGGGCTGCTCCAGGGGCTGCTGATGCCTCCCTTTACCAGCTCACCGGCTGACCCCAGGCTCCTTCTCAGCAGCCATTGCTCCATCTTCCACCGGTGACAGAACAGCCGTTACTTTCACATAAATTTGCATCGTCAGGGCGGTACTACCCTTGGCTCCTACTACTTTCCCCCTAAAAGTGCCTGCGTTCTCTTGGATTGTGTGACACTAATGACTGTGCTTGAGGCCCAGGAGGGAGGAGAGTCATGATGCCGGAGAGGTGAGGCCCAAACAGCTGCCTAGCGGTGATAACGACAGTAACAGAAGGAACAATAGTTACTATATTGTGACTTACATTATACCCAGTGCTTTATGCGCATCATTTCATTTAATCCTCCCAGCAGCAAGATGAGAGGCCTTGGTTTGAATCCTGGCACCAGTGCAGTGATCTTTTGCAAGTCATTTAAGAACATTTGGTCTCAGTTTCTTCATCTCTAAAATGGGGACAGTAACAGTACCTGCCTCATGGGGAGGCTGAAGGAATAAAGAATAAAAAGCATGCACAGCACAAAGCCCAGGGCCTGACATCGTGAGCATATGATAAATGGTGGCTGCTATTATAATCATCTTGATTAGAGCACTTGTCACATTGTAATGTAATGATCTGTTTACATGCTTGTCTCCCCCTCTGGGAGAACAGGAGCTGTATTTTGTTGATCTTGTCTCTGCAGGGCCCAGCCCAGTGCTTGCGTGTAAAAAGATGCTCACTGACTGTTTGTGAAGTGAATGGATGGATTAGTTAGCGAGTAGTTACCAGGTGGGCGTGGGGTTCCCGGAAGCCTCTGTTCTCACTGTGTACATTGCCATCCCCATCATCAGAAAGCACCGTGAATGACCCACTATCTCATGGAACTCACAGGCATAAGCTACGCTTGTGGGCCTTTCTTCCTTCAGCCCTCCCTCAGGTCGGGGGCTGAGGGGCCGCCGTGGTCGCCTGCTGTCCTGCTCGCTCAGCAGCTCAAATCCACAGGCTCCTCCCCCTTCAGTCCAGACCCGTCTCCCAGCACTCATTCGGGGACAGGAACACAGGCCAGGACTGGGCGTGGGGACTCTGCAGGCATGTCTTCTGTCACAGCCACGGCACCGGGGCTTGACTTTCCTCCATGGGCTCCCAGCCTCGTTGGAGAGCTCCGATCTGGTGCGGCAACAGTTAGGGCGTTCTGAAGCCACCCAGAGACTTACTTTTAGTTGACTGGATCAAAATATGGTGAATTGTCTTTATAACTGGATAAATAATGGGCCGAAGGATTGCTGATGCCATCAACGTGGGAGCTAGGAATGGGGAGCCTCAGGCTCTGCCCTCAGTCCCAATCAGCTTGCATTTATATCGGGGTGATGCTGTCTGTGGTTACTGAGGACAGTATGTTCACTAGATTTGTAGTTGGGAGATGGCTCATATTTCAACAGATTGGACCGATGGACCAACTTGAATAGGGAGGAATTAAAGGGATAAAGGTCAGTTTCTGCTCGTAGGACCCCAAATCCAGCAGTGCACGTGCAGAATGAGGTAGACTGAGTTTAACTGAAGCACATGAAAAAGACCTAGCACTTTTGGGCAATGCAAGGCCATTATGAAGCAAGGGATGTGATGTGGCTATAGAAAGCTAATGCTATCAGGTTATATTAACAGAGATACAGGTTATAGAACAGAGGAGGTGAGGGATACTTTTACTCTTCATGCCTGCTGGTCTCACCTTGAATATGGCGTTTAGTTCTGACAGTCACACTTTAACGCAGTACAGATATTTACAACCTATGGTGTCAGTGGAGGGCTATCAGAATGATGAGGCAACTCAGTGCCAAATATATATATAAAGGTTGGAGAGATTTAGCTTGAAGAAGAGAGACTTGCTGGGTTCACGGTAGCTGACAATCCTTAGTGGGGTTCCTTGTGGAAGAGTGACTTGACCCGTCCTACTGGCCTCTAAAGCCGTGCTGTACGGTAGAATTTTCTGTGATGATGGAAATGTTTCATATCTATACTGTTTAATAGCTATTAATAACAGACAGATGTGGTTTTTTGAGCAATTGAAACGTGGGAACTGAATTTTTAATTGAATTTTAACTAATTAAAATGTAAATTTAAGTAGCCAAATGTAAGTAGCTGCCTTATTGGACAGTGCCGCTCTAGAGGGCACGAAAAAAAATAGACCAGGGTTGGCAAACTGTTTCTGTAAAGGGCAAGATAGTGACTATTTTGGGCTTTGCAGGCCAGACGGTGTCTGTTGCAACTGCTCAACTTAGCTGTTGTAGTGTGAAAGGACACACGATGCAGGAAAGAATGCATCCGTGTTTCAGTAAAACTTTATGGAAGCTGAAATGTGACTATAACATAATTTACATGTCACACAGTATTATTCTCCTTTTGATTCTCCCCCCCAATTATTTTAAAAGTGTAAAAACCATTGTTAGCTTGCAAGTTGTGTAAAAAGGGGTAACCGGCTGGCTTTGGACTGCGGGTTATAGCTTACTGACCCTGGTTTAGACCGGGTGGAAGCCTAGAGAGTCATGGAAGTTCAATATAGGAAGACAGTGATTAATTAGAAGTAGCCAGGAATGGACTGCACGTCCTCAGTAAATGATGAGTTTCTTGTTATCAAAGGATTCAAATACAGGCTGGATAATTACCTGGCAACGGATGATATAGAAATGTGTCTATTTAATACAAGTTACACTAGCATTTTCTCCTAATTCTTCAGGAGTATTAAAAATCAGGATGACATGTGACTGCTTTAAAATTATACCTGCTTTGTAGAGGGAAGTAGGTTGTTTTCACTCACTTGGTACTTTCAGCACCGTGTTGCTGGAACAGCGACTCTTGGGGGTGGTGTGCTGGCTTCATTGCTGTGACAATCCTGCCAAGTGTTCAGGAACCCGGGGATGTGCCTTCATGGGGGAGCTGCCTATGTCCACTGTCCACTTATGTGCAGCCCAGGAGAGATATTGCTGAGAGGACACCCCACTGGCCAAACATGCCTTGTTCTGCTAGAGTCCGCCTTCTGGGGACAGGTGGCTGGGGTTAGGAAGCCCTACCCCTCGTTAGTTCTTTCCGTGGATGTGCCCTGTCTCATTCTTGATGGGAGAAGCTCACCTCCAACATTCTCCCCTCTAGACAAATGGGGAAACCGTTGCTCTCTGGGGAGCTCTGAGTCTCTGTCCAGAATGAACTTGAGGACCCAAGTCCAGTGGACTAAGCTGTGAGGCCCTGCCTGTCCAGGAGTTGGTGGCCCAGCCTCTGGACAGCTAGAGATGGGGTTATGTCTATACTGTCAGCTCTGCTGTCTTCTTTTTCTCTTCTGCCTTTTGCCTGACTTCTGTCCATTTGACTTCCAGTTAGCATCTCCTCCAAAATAAACAAAAATAAAAACTCAACAGTTTCCTCCTGTAAGGAGAGAAGCTGAAAGTGCTGGTTTGAAGTTTTACAAATATTGTGCCTTGATCCAAACCCCAAAAAACTGCCCTCACCTCAATAGAGTTTTCTCAATGTGTTTGTAAAGCACAGGAAGCTTAAAAAGCTTTATTTTGGGGATTTAAAAAATTGAGATATATTTTGCATACCACATTGCATACGTGTTAGGTGACACATCTATATTGCAATATGGTTGCCATTGTAGCATTAGCTAACGCGCCTGTGTGGTCCCTAGTGTCTTCTAGTGTTGGGAACAATTAAGGTCTAGTCTCTTAGCGAGTTTAATCTTGATAACACAATTTTGTCGTCTAGAATCACTGTACTGTGTATTAGGTCTCCGGGACTCATTGATCTACTAGTCTCAAGTATGAACCCTAAACAAGGTCTCTTCCATTTCCTGTTTGGGGGAGTTCTAAGCAAGCACAGGAATAGACAGAAGGGTGCAATCAGCCCCAGTGCCCCTCACCGGCTTCGACGGCGACCAACCTGGCCAGTCTTGTGCCCCGGTCCCCCCGCCCCACCTCCTGTATTCCTTTGAAGCAAAGCTACAAGAAGCTTTAGACGCCGTGTATTGACTCATCTTTGTAGTAACATCTCAATTCTGCGGATTCCATTTCAGATAATTGCCTTCGATGAGTTACGGACGGATTTCAAGAGCCCCATAGATCAGTGCAACCCTGTTCATGCGGTGAGTAATGGGTGACGGTGACGGGAAGGGTGGTGTCACCACAGGCTTCCCAGGGCTTGTGGGGGGTGGGGGAGGCGGGCGAGGAACCAGGATGAGGAAGGAACACCCTCGGCCCTGACTGCACCTCTGTGCCTGGCTCAGGTTGTCCAGGAGACTTCTCGTTCTGGAGGCCTGCTGAGGTCTCCCTGCAGGTCAGGTACGGCAGCTCCTAATCCAGATGGAGAAGGCCTGCCGCGCTGTGGCTCTCGAGGCCTCGCGTTAGTGGCTTTCGGTTACTCATCTTGGAAGCAGGAGGGCTCCGCACTGGCCCACGTATTGGGTGGGATGTGGGAGCGTCATTAGTGCTTGTCCTCGGGCTGCGCTTGGCCAGGTATCTCAGAGGGAGACGTGCAGGGTGGGTAGATACCCAAAGCTGCTCGCCCCATATCCGCCATCCAGGAAGCATTCATCTGGAGAGGCTCTGTGGGCCTGAGCTCAGCTCTCCTCCCACTGGGGACCCTCATTCAGTGTGCTTGTCTGCCTGGGTTCAGCACGTAGAAGACCCTGCCCCGGCATGTTCGGCTCCATCTTGCTCGTCAGGCCATGCATGCCCCTCCCTCTGCCCTGGATGGATGTAGACAGAGGCCGGGATGGAGGGACAGGAAGACCATGTGACTTCTGCTCTGCTCAGTGCAGCCATGACCCAGAGCCAGGGACCCTCCATGGGCGTGGCCAGAGCCTTTTCCAAACTCCTCCCAGACCGGCCCTGCTGGGCTCACAGGATAGAGCACACACAGTCCGTGGAGAATGTGAGTCTCCCTCTAAACTCACTGGGCCTGTGTTTATTTCAAGTTCCTTCCAGGCCCTGGTTTCTGGTGCAGAGGCAAGTTTTTGTGTGAATAGCTCTGTTGGTTGGTCTTTTCACTCACAAGTTGTAGTGGGAACACCAGGAGTTACTAGTGTGATACCATCTAAACCTGGAAGGCTACAGCAACGATCTTTAGTGACAGGACAAAGAGCTGTGTTCTTAGCTGCAGGGAGGCAACAAAAGACCTGCGACCAGGCTGCCATGTGCCCCTCTGTAAAGACCAGGCTTATGATGGGGCTGCAAGGCTTGTTCCTTTTGAGTTTTTACTATACACCAGAAACTCGATAAAGTACGTTACCTCTAACCCTCCCAAGGGCTCTGCCAGGCAGGCATAGCTTACCGTCTGGCCCTCATCCAGGAGCATAGCTCCTGAGCAGTGAAGTCAGGACTGGAACCCCGTTCTGCTCATCTCCAACGCCTGTGTTCTTACCGCCTACTCGACGCTGTCTCTTTAACAGACTTGATTTTATTAAAATTGAGGCCCCCTGGGCATCACATTCTTTGATTCTCTGAAACAGACACAAACACTTTCCAAGTCAAATGTGCAAAGCAGAATTTTGTTGCTTGAACAAATCCTTAAGTTCCACTTGAAACCTCACTACATTTTGTGAAGTGTATCATTATTAAAATGCATTTTGTTTTCATTGTAACGTGGCTCCTCCAGGCCTGAAAGGGTTGCAGCCCAGGTCGCATTTCTTTCTGCATGTTTTTGTGTTTGCCACCGACAGTACACACCTGGCTCGCCCAGACCCACTCGGTGTACAGAGCTGCTCTAGGCCGAGAGGGCGCTTCCGGTTTGGAATGCCGGGGAGAGTCTAGAGCCTGCTTTCCTTCTGCCTGGTTGTGAGGGCTCAAACTAGGAAGTGGCTCACCTAGAACAGCCAGAGCCTTCTTGTACGATCGCAGGCGACATGCTAGGGAAACATTTGTCCTGCCACGCAATGCCATCACGCAAATTCCACACCGGGTCGCGGGAGATTGGAGGTGATACGTGAGACATTTTCATGGAGCCCGTCACCCTCTCCCCAAGGCGAGTTTCTCAGTTCACACAGAACAAAGAGAATGAGGACTGGCAGAGTCCCCTGGGAGCTTCTCTGCAAGGTCAGTGCCAGAACAGAACCTGCACACAGTAGGCCCTCAGTAACTACTTGTTGATGAAAGAATGAATGAACGTTGAAGAGTGTAGCTGTCTAGCATAGAAACTGGAGCTCCACTTTTTTTTCCTATTATTAAAGCTACACTTCTAATTAGTAATGAACTGCTTAAACAGCTTGAGACCTGAAGGCCAGACCTCTCGTGGAACAGACGGAGGCCACCAGGGAAGAGACTCTTGTCTGAGATTGAAAAAAACATTTATAAACCACAAGTGGAGCAGCAATAGACGCATTTCCCCAGGTCTTATGATGTTGTTCCCTGGCAGGGAGTGAAATGCTCTGGAAGCCTCATTTAATTCATCTCCAAGCTCTTTAGGCCTCTGTAGGGCCCCTGCAGTGGCATGTCAGGACCAGGTGGCTTGAAATAACCCTTCACTGCTTGGTAACAACAGCGTGGAAGGACTTGTGTTACAAGTAATTGCTGATCGGTGTGATGCATTTCTGAATGGACGTGCCTGAAGCCCGCTGGTTCTTTGGATGTCAGACCCCCTGAAGCTCAGAGATGGTCGGACCCTCTGAGTGGAAAGGAGGAGGAATGGTTTGTTCTACTCCTAGTTTCTCAGGTTGACCCTTGCGCTTCCTTTCACCAGCTGAGCATTCAGCCTCCCTGCAGAGCAATGCGAGGTGTCCTCCGAGGAGCACCAGCGTGTGTCCTGTACCCCCTCTTTCATGCCTGCTGTCTCACAGCTTTGCCGTCATCCTTCATTTAGGAAGCCTCGATGCCCGGCTCTGTGTGTGTGTGTGCGCACATGCGTGTGTGTGCATGCACACATGTGTTAACGATGACATTGTCTCTCTTCCTAGCCATGTGAACACTAGTTTGTACCGATGTGGGCTCTTTCTCTGGCCTTAAAGGATGCAGAGGAAGCACGATATTTATGATTTTTAGGATGTTGAAGTGTCCTAGCCACATGTCTTCTTCAGCTCTCTGGGGAATCTCATTGCCATCACATGCATGGCAACCAAATCGCCTCGGTAATGAATGAACCTGGGAGATGCCTCAGCTGCGCTGCAGTGGCTTCGGAAGCCAAGGGAGTTACTGCGGGAAAGGGGGTGCAGTACTGGTGTGTGACGGGAGCCTCACCACCTGCCCAGCTGCAGGTGCACTTGGACGGCTGGAAAAGTCAGCCCAGGGGCGCTGTCGGGGTCTGATTTAGTGGGGAGATTACTTCCTCCAAATACACTTTATTTTAAAAAAAGAAAGCCAATGGGCAGAGAGCTTCTCTTCCTTGGACACTTACAGGGCACATATGCTGTGCACTGTGGGGACCCCTCCCAGCTCCAGGAGGGCCGACTGCAGGCTTTAGGGCATTCACTGAACACATGCTGCCTGGTCTGTAGTCTGACTGTCTTAGGGCCACATGGTGGCTGAGAGAGACTTTGCCTGTAGAAAAAAGTGTGGACACATCTGCTGGGCTGAGACGAAAGCTGAGCCCATGCTGTTTTCTGGGGCAGTTCTGTTAACAGCAAATGACTGACAAGGTAGATGGGAAACAGGTAGAAACTGTTGTTAGGAAAAGCCATGGGTGGGAGCACGCACCTGGCCGGGAGGGGTCTCTGGTGGGTTCTGCCTTCTGTACTGGGGGCTGAATGTGGGCGCTTCTGTCACTCTAACCTCCCGTCTCCCTGCTTTCTTGTGCATCCTGATAGAGGGAACGACTGAGGAACATTGAGCGTATCTGCTTCCTTCTGCGAAAGGTCAGTGCAAGAGCGCCGCGGTCATGGGGGAAAGGGGCTGGCGTGGCTCAGTGCCTGCTCCAGTCCTATCTCCCCAGGAAGGCAAGAGGTGTGTGTGTGTGTGGGGGGGAGCCAGTGATGGTTCTTTGGAAGCTTCCAGAGACAACCGGAGCTCACTGAAAGGGGCAGCCATCAATCAGAGTGTCAGGTCCGCACTGGATATTTGCCAGGGCCCTCTGGTTGGCTTCACAGGGTCTGTATCTCTGCATAACGATGGCTGGCATTCGCTGTCTGGTGCTGGGCTCAGAAATGCTCCCACCCGACCGACTTCGGGACGGTTTTCACTGGATGCTGGGTTTCCTTGGAGGTTTCAGTCTGCCACTCAGCTTTGCAGTTTGGTGGACAGCATCTCCGGAAGTGTCTGCGTGGTGGGATGGGAGGGGTGATTAAAAGGGGAGCCAGGCATTCAGCCAGGCGTTGCTCTAAGTGGGTGGGCAGTAGGTCACAGCTGCCTCCATGCATTCAGGAAGCACATGTGTGCACGCATATTCATGTGCGCACGTGTAGCGCAAGCTTGGTGTTTGGCACAACTCTGTGACGTCGCTGGGGGCCAGAGAGACTGGTCTGTCACTCTCCAGTCAAGAAAGAGTGCGCTTTGTGCGGCAAAGTGTAAAGAACAGCAGCTTGCAGGTAAAATCAGCAGGGTCCATAGCCTTGAGCCAAAGGACATACCTGGCCTCTGTCCAGAGCGGATGGGCCACAGGCCATAGGAAAGTCACCTGTTAACCCAAAAGGAGATGTGTGAGCCTTGTGTGAATAGGAGAGAAACCAAATGCCACGCCAAGACCGAGGGAAGGGAAACAATTCTGCAAGCTTTTGAAATTCTTTCTATATTTCAATAATGATAGCTTTCATTGGGAGAGAGAGCTTAATCACTAAGTTAATTAGTATTCAAACTACTACTTGTCCTTTAATGTTTTCTGAGAAACAGTATGTTAGAGTTCCACGTCTTGTATATCATAGCAGGGGAGGTTGGCTCGGAGAATGAAAGTACATGTGAATACACTAATGATCCAAAGAATAAAGCACGATTGAGAAAATAACATCACATTTGGTATTAAGGTAACTCACGAACTTGTAAGTTATTTTCCCAGACGATACCTTGGACACCGCTCCAGCTGTCACTTCCGTAGTCTCTGGTTTGTTCTTTAAGACTGACACGTACATGTCTTTCACACTCCAAGTTGCCCTTTTCTCCCCATCCTGAATGTACCCTCCTGAGCTTTCTGGAACATTGATCCATATTTATCACTTGTTAGTATTGTATATCCCTTTATATTGTTTAACCATTGACTCTGGCCAGACAGTGGGCAGTGGCCTGTGGCTGCTCTGCCAGGGTCCTACTGCCCACACCCTTGGACCTTGTGCGAGAAGGGGCTGCACTGGGGTGGCGAGCGACCACCTTGGGCAGCAGCCAGCCACCGGCCTGCAGCTTTATTCCCTTGTGGCGTCTTCCTCCTGCCCCAGTCCTCTTGCCATGAGCACATCCATCTTTTTACCCCTTCACCTTTGCGTCTCTGTGCCTGGATCTCCAGGCCATTTTTATTGATATCAACATGATTTCTCTCTGAATGTGATTTCCTGTTGTTGGCCTTTCTGATGGTCTGGCCTTTGAGGTTTTGCTTGTTAGCTTAATTTGGTAATTCTCTGTATTCTCACAGACACACTGAGGGCATGTGTGTCTGTCTTCTCCCACTAGCATGTAAGTTCTGGAAGGAAAACAACTTTGTTCGCTGTCATATGTGGTGACATAGGAGGAGGAAGTGCTTCATAAATATTTGTTCAGTTAGTTGATGACGGCTGCTAACTTTCTGGCACTTCTGTAATCTACACCCTTGTTGGGAACCCTGGAATAATCAATAATCTTTCAGCATCACAGTACTGCCCATGACGTAGTGCAAAACTTACATGTTGGGGGGTGTTTACAACTTACATCCGATTTATATTTTACAGTCAAATTGAACTCTATATTGTATTCATTACGGACACAGAAGGTTTCTAAGCTACGCTTGCTCCTATCCCATTTCTTTTCTTTGTGTTTGTGACCTCGGCCCTCGTTGCCACTTGTGTTTTAACTTTGTTAATGTCTTCTCTTAGCCAGTTCCGATTCCTTCCAGCTGAAAGGTGGTGTAGGACTGTGGCGACACATAAAGGCATCTGCTGCCTCTGCCCTGATGAGCTGTGCAACGGGGGTTGGTTAGCACCGCCACCTTCTGGGAACCGTACCTTCCAAGAATTTCTTGGAAGTCATGGGATACAAACCTGAGCCCACCTGTGGCTCTGCCTTTCTCTATAAGCACAGCACCCATCTCATAGAGATGGGAGAATTAAATGACATAATACACAGGCATCTAGCTCATAAACACTCAGCATGCATTCAGTGTTATTTTTATTGTTGTCCTGACCCTCAGCTGCTGCATAAAACTCCTTATAACATCCCTGAACACACATTTATGCTGAAGCAGGCTGGGGTCATCCTTGGCTGGTGGCATTCTCCTTAGTTGCTCCCTTCCATTTTCTCAGGTAACTGTCATTTGATGTTTGAGTCACAAGGAGGGATGGCCAGGGCCTAACCCCACCTGTCTCATTCTGAATGGGCTTCTGAGTTCAGATTTTCAAGCTGGGAGCACCTGTTGGGGGTGGTGGGGCGGGTTAATGGGTAAGTAAGCACCGCCACCTTCTGGGAACTGTACCTTCCAAGAATTTCTTGGAACTCCTCTCCTAAACACCCCAGAATGTGATGCTTCTCAGCAGCTGACTGTTGTTAAACCACCTCCTCAGCTTCTCAGGAGAAAGAAAGGGATTTGCAAAGGAAATCCATTTTTAGCTCTATAATTATCAGAAAATGTGTTCTTTGGGTAATTGTCTGAACTGCAGGCTTCTTGTGTCGACTTGTGCTTATGATTCATTTTGTCATGGTAAGAGCCCCTTGCTTCTTGCACTGCTCTCCACGCTGAGCACGTCGTCGGCTCTGTGGGTCCCTATAAAGTACAGGTTTGGGAGTCGGAGGCTCCACGGAAAGCAGAGGTTGGTTTGATGGCTGCTTTCAGGCACAGAAAGGGTCCTCGTGGGGAGAAGACTGACTGGGAGCTTCCTGCTGCTTCTCCAAGTTCAGGAAATAGTTCGAGGTAATGAACTGAGGTGAAAGCCCAAGACTGGTATGAGAAGAAAGAGAACATTTCTTTATAGACCGCAGTCGTCAAACCTTGGGATTGGATGGCTCCTGGGGGGCTATGAAATGTTCACCTCCCTTAAACCAAGTGAGACAACCTTGGTCTGGGGTGGTTTCGAGTTAGACTGAAACTGCTGCAGAGGAGGTACCAAGTTGCACAGTTTGGGGTGTCCGTTCTGGCATGATCGTGCTGTGATTGTCCAGTTCACCCCCTGATTTCCTCCAGAATATGTCCTGTCTTACTGCAGGCTTTCTGACATTTGTGCATGTAAAAAGCTCTAGTGGATGGGTAATATTTACTTTCTCTGTTAAGCAGCACCCATGGGACAAAGAAGAGAAGGATGAGCGGGTGGGGTTGGGAGTAGGTGGGGGGGTTGAGTTCACTGGAGAGGTGTAAACGGGCTCGTGGGAGGGGCAGGTGCTCCAGGTTTATTTCTGGAAAGAGCACTACAGTGATCGGGCCACAAATGTTACCACTTTTGGCCACCTATGCCCCTTCCTCCTCAGGCTTGTCCAGAGACACCCCTCTGTCTTAGGGAGGTGACATGGTGTGAAGTGCAGCTCAGTGGTGTGAAACCTGAATCCACCACAGACATTGCACGATGTGGTTCTGAAAGCAGGGGCTGGAGGGGATGCAGAATTCCTATTGTGAAATAGGAAGATTGCATTACAGTTGACCCTTGAACAATGCAGGGGTTAGGGGTACCAACCTACCATACAGGTGAAAATCTACATATGACTATGACCTCCCCCAAAACTTAAGTTGCTCCTTGGTATCTGAGTGGCATTGGTCCCCTCACAAAAGCCAAAATTTGTGGATGCTCAAGTCCCCTGTATACAATGGTGTTGATCAATGCATACTATAGTCAGCCCTCTGCCTCCATGGACTCCCAATCTTGGATCAAATCGGTACAGGTATTTATTGAAACAATTCCATGTATAAGTGGACTCGTGCAGTTCAAACCCATGTTGTTCAAGAGTCAACTGTATTGTCCCTAATTCTTCACCCTATCCCATATCCAGGACTGGCTATAAAATTTGTAAGGCCCGGTGAAACATGGAAGTGTGGGGCTCCATGTCAACAAGAAATTTTAAAGGAAATTTGTGAAGCTAACAGCAGAACATTCAACCAAAGGTGGGGCCCTTCTGAGCGTGGGGCCCATGTGCAGCTGCGTAGGTCACACACCCCTGAAGGGCCCTGCCTGTATCCACGACCTTTGCCAGATGATTTGGCAGTTCCTCCTGTTAGAAGCAAAGTGTATGTTCCCTCCCCGGATATTGGGCTCTGCTACGTGACGGGATTTGTCCCCTGGCCTTTGAGCAGGCACGTGAGTGTGTATTTAGGAGTCACTGGGTATTTGCACTCTCCCTCTTGCACTTCTGACATCGCCAAGGCAAACCCACTGGTGCAAGGACCATGAGAGTCATGGATACAGACCTGAGCCCACCTGGAGCTCAGAGCCACACCCACTGGCCCAGGTGACCCCCAGGCAGGTGTGAGAGGCATGAGTAGTACACATGATTATTGTTGTTCAGGAGTCAACCACATTGTCCCCAATTCTTCACCCACCCCTGTATCCAGGACTGGCTATAAAATTTGGAAGGCCCTGTGAAAAATGAGCCTGAATTTTGGAGTGATTTGTTATGCAGCATTATTATGGCAATAGCTAACTGATACTGTAAGCATGTACCACTTTTTTAAGGAGGAAAATCTTATTTTTTTTTTTAAGTGATTTTATTCTGGGCCAGAGATTAGCCATTTGCTGACTCCACAAATTTACAAGCAGACAGTTTCAAACTCTGTCCCATTTCTTTGACCTAAGAAGAGGCTGCTAAATGCATTTATCTCCCAGAACCCAGAGAGAGAGACCCATGTCACTCTGGAGCACAGTATTTGTCATGCATCAACTGCTTAGAAGAATGGTGAAGATGGTGCCTTTTCTCTAATTACTGGAGCTCCCTGCCTCAAGGGGTTGACTTGATTTCCGGTGTTCTTATCTGTTAACTGGTCTTCTTGCTGGCCTCTGGAGGGAATGGCGTATTTCAATTGAGAGACCTAATACAGAGAAAAGAGATGCATAAACCCAAAGGTAGTTGTGTAGAATGCCTGAGAAAGACCAGCCTTGGCTCAGTTTTCCAGATCAGAATTCTCTGTTGCTTGGGGGATTTCTAAAGCGTGACAATGGTAATTAATAGCCACTTGCATTTCTTGAGTGACTATTATATGCCTTTAAAATGATTAACTCTTTTAATCCTGCCAACAACTCTATGAAGTCGTCACAATTAATAGCCCCACTTAACAGATGAGGAAATCAAGACTTAGAGAGGCTAAGTATGTATACTGGGGTCTCATATTTTATAAGTTTGTAGCCCTGGGATGGGAAGGCAGGTCTATCTGAGCAGAGTCCACGTTTTTAATCAGCCACTTTATAGGGGAAATTGTTGGTTTCAAATTCTTTGAAACGTGTTCCTTAAGGACCACTACAGTAATATTGCTCAGCTATTTTAAAGGAACGATACGAATACCGAAGCCGCATAGGGCCTCGGGGACCCTATAATATGCTTGGCTCACCACGGTGGGTCCAAGTGGATTCCTTTAAGGCTCTTTTCTAATTCCATTTAACTTCTTGGTAGGATAGTTCACCCCTAGAGGGAATGTTCGAAGAAACGCAAAAATGTCCTGGAACAAAATTCGCAACTAGTTTAGAAACCGTGTCTCGTGTATAATTTATTCTGAGACGCTTTCTGTGGTAAACTCCTTGTTAGTCAGAGGGAAGAGTGGAACATTTTATCACCGTGTTAACAGTGGGGCTGTCACGGGGTTGCCGAACCGGAGGTTGGACGGGGCTGGAGCAGAATTTTGTCCTCCCACTTTGCTCCCAAGGCCACAGCAGGAGAAGCAGAGCGCTTCACATCAGCTCCGTAACACATGGGCTCTGGCTTCTCACCTGAACCTGGGGAGCTGGTTGACCCCTCCTTATTAGTTCTCCATTGCGCAGTAGTAGAGTATTCCCCCAATTTACAACAACCGCTATGTATACTTCTCATGAGTCCATGGGTCATCTGGTTGGTTCCACTGATCCTGGCTGGGCTTGTGTGGAAAAGAGTATGTTCTCCTGATGTTGGCTGGGCCTCATTCTCATGTCCGGGCGTCAGCAGACCATTAGCTGATCTAGAATGGCTTTGGCTGGGATGGTTGGTTCTGTTCCACATCTCGTCCTTAGTGACTAGCCTGGGCTTGATCTCATGGTGTCATAGAGAAGAAGTGGAAACGCACAAGAACTTTTTCAAGCTTCGGTTTCCACCAAATCTACTAGTGACCTGTTGGCTGAAATGAGTCACATGGCCAAGCCCAGGGTCAGCCGGAAGGACTACAGAGTTACAGGACTAAAGGCATTGGTACAGGGAGGCCATTAATTGGCACCCTAAGTACCATCAGTCCATCCATAGGTAGGAGATTAAGATTCAGGGGTTGGGACAATAAGATACCACCTCACACCTGTTAGGATGGCATGAAAAAGACAAGAGGTAACAAAAGCAGCCAGGATGTGGAGAACAGGGAACGCTGGTGAGCTGTTGGTGGGATTGTAAATTGGTCCAGCCCCTACACAAAACGGTACGGGACTGCCGTGTGATCCAAAAATCCCGCTTCTGGGTGTAAACCTGAAGGAAATGAAAACACTATGTCGAAGAGCTGTTGTCCAGGACGCTCACCCCAACATGGCTTCGTTGTATTGCACTCGTCCTACACCCAGGAATTTTCACTGATTGTCTAGAGAGAGCACTTAGCGTTTTCAGCGAAACTTTGCTGCCTTTATTGTGAAAAATCATATGCCAGCATAGTATCAGGAAGTGGCAAATGCTAGTGTCCCCTTTTCTGTTGTGTTTGTCATTTGTGGAACTGGTGCCTTCTTATTGTTTGGCATTTCATAATCCTCTGTGGCGATTTCCCACCGTACATCTGTTTAAGAACCACTTCTGGAAGTTCTGCTCCGGTAGGTCTTGGGAGGGTCCGGTTGTCTGTATTTTGAAAATGCCCCCTATGTGCTTCTCGTGGGTAGCCAAGGTGGGGAAACACTCTGGGAAATACTCGGTGACTTGGATGGCTGGTACTTGTGCTAGTGACTATGAGGCAGCTCCCAAGGTTGCCCCCCAGGGTCTGGAGCATTGGATCTGCTGAGGGACAGGGGAAGGGAGAAGGGCGTCAACACACAGAGACTGGCAGTCAGCAGGAAGACGCGGCCAGCAGCTGACCCAATGCCCAGGGTGAGCTGGGCCCTGGCCTCCAGGAGCTCTCCCCAGCCTGCTGGTCCTGGCTGTGTCCTGGCTTCCTGACCCATGATGTGACTGCAAGTTGGTTCTGAGTTCAATGTGGGGCTGGTACAACCAGCTTCACAAACGAAAGAAGTCTTGTGGAGGTGGGGAGAGGAATCCTGAAACTGGCAGTGACCTCAGGGTGTATCATCGAGAATGGTCCCCAAACTTGGCTGTGTCTCATATCACGTCTGGAGAGGTTATTAAAAATCTAGATCCCTGAATGCCCATCCCCTACGATGGTTAATTCTATGTATCAACTTGGCTGGGCCATGGAGCTCAGATACGTGGTCAGATACTGTTCTAGATGTTTCTGTGAAGATGTTTTTTGGATGAGATTAACTTTTCAATTGGTGGGTTTTGAATAAAGCAGATTACCCTCTATAATGTGGCTGGGCCTCATCTAATCAGTCGGAGGCCCCAATAGAACAAAGACTGACCTCCCCCAAAAAGAATGAATTCTGCAGCAGACCACCTTTGGGCTTCTCCTGCGACCCTGGCTCTTCTTGGGCCTCCAGCCTGTTGGCTCATCTGCACAATGTGGACTTACCAAACCACTACAGTTGTATGAGCCAGTTTCTTAAAGTAAATCTCTCTCTCCTCTCTATGTATCTATGTCGACACACACACACACACACACACACACACACACACGCACGCACAGTTGGTTCTGTTTCTCTGGAGAACACTGACTAACACTCCCCACCTCAGTCCTGGGAAGTTCAGATTAAGTAGGTTTGGGGAAGGGCCCAGGGACGGCTTTGGCACTAAAACTTTACAGCAGCTCTGTGACTTGGGTGAAATTACCTGCCTTCCCCAGGTGCTAAATACCTTGCTCAAGGCCACCACGCTCATAGGTCTGGTTCCAGAGCCCATGTGCTCTCCCTTTGTTCCTTGTGCTTCCATTTGCTTTCATCCAGAAGAGCCAGGAACTTCCCATACCGTTCACAGAGCTTCTTGCCCCTCCGCTCTGCAGCCCACTAACCAAGAATGACGATCACTCAATTTCCCCCGTAGTCTCCACAGACTGTGTGGACCGGCAAAAAGAGGCCGGTCAAGTTATTGCCTTCATCAGCAAAGCAGAGCCTCCCAGGCTGACCTGCTGAGCAGTAAAGATTCATAGACTCCTGGCAGCTTTGCTCGGAGACGTCACCCAATCATTGACCTCTCTGACAGAAATAATTTGTTTTTCCTCAATACCTTTCTTCTCTCATTAATATAAAAAGGAGCTCCAGATACCGCGGGATGTGGGCAGCAGGTGTACTGGATATGGGCTCTGCTGTGAGGAGAAGACATGAGGGAGCTCAGGCTGATGGGCGGAGCCCGTCCAGGCCAAGTTGTGTGGGGGACCCAGGCCCCTCCTGCCCGTGGAGCTCTGCCATCATCAGGGCATTTCCCTGTCCATGTGGTCCACCAGGGTGTCGCACCACGGCGTCCTTTCAAGCAGCAGGGTGGAGGAGGGAAGAGGGAAAGGGCCATTTCCATGAAGGGCGTGACCCAGAATTTGCACACACCACTTCCACTTAACTCATTGCCCAGCTCTTAGGCACATGGCCACTCCTGCTCTTATTCTGGGGGGCTATGTGCTCAGCCAAAAATCAGGGATTTTATTCCAGAGAGAATGGAGAGAGGACACTGGAGGGCGGCTGCAGACCTCAGTCTCAGGGAGGAATCCTGTCAGCAGAGCAGCCAGTGCAGGGCACTCAGCCCCAATGTGACCCCAGAACTGCAAGGGCAGCGTGAGGGGGGGAGAGGGGAAGAGAGAGACTCGAGGCTGAGGTACCTGCAGGAGGCTGGGCCAAACGGAGGGTGTAGAAGGGAGCTGAGTCCTGGGGGTTGGCTTTGGTGGGTTCCAGTGGGTAGCACTGTGAATTCATTCATTCACCTGAGCTCTTTTAGCACCTGCTCTGTACTTAGTCCTGTATTGTGTGCTGAGGAGGGTGTGTGTGTGTGTGTGTGTGTGCACGCGCGCGCTGTGATGGGTCACTTGTGAGGACACGCATAGTCCTTCTAAAAGCCATCTTGTTTTTTCTCTCAATCCCTGCCCGACAGCCTCTCAAAGCCCTGATCACCCAATACCCTGTATTTCAGTCGCGTGTACACGTATCTTACACATTGCGGATCTGTTGCCTTCTCTAGCGTGGTGTCCAATTCATGTTAATTAGCAAAATGGATTAGTGAACATGAGCCCGGCAACCACACAATGCTCGGATAATTATGTTCTCAGTGCATCAGGCGGAATTCTCACTGCTGAGCCTGGGGTTATGGCAAGTGGAGGAGAGCAAAGGCAGGCCAGTGGCAGGTGCTTTGTCACGTCAGAGCAGCCCTCACGGCCCAGTGTGTGAGCATGGTGATAGATGTAGGTTCTGGTTCTGGTTCTTCACCTCGGCTATACATGGGAATCACCTGGGAGCTTAAAAAATACTGTTCCTGGGTCCCACTCCCACACTTTCTGATTTCATTGTCTGGTTTGCAGCCTGGGCACTGGGGTTTGCAAAGTTCTCCCCCCGTTTCCATCCCCCCCCCCCGCCCCAATGATTTTAATGTGCAGCGAGGCTGCAAATAACTGACTTGGAGGGGAAGCTTGGCTTCGGCAGTGCAGGTGGGGAGGCCTTTTTATTTTCTCAGCCCTCCAGGGTATGATTTAGAGAGCCATAATTTTCTGAATGGTACCAGAGTAAAAGCAATAATTTGCCACCAGCGCCCAAATGGACTGAAGGAGTGAGTCTCTAACTTCCTGCTTCCTCGGAGACCAGTGGGAAGACTCATTGCACGTAATGGGCAGACGACTCGTTTTTCTTGGTGGGAGCTTTGCTTCCAGATGCTCTCTTTTCCAAAATGTGATGAGAAGTAAAAAATCTGTTTTTCAGCCCTCTACCTGCTCACCCTTCCAGATACTCATTCTTGCCCTTTTCCAAATTGCTGAAAAAGCGAGAACCATTTCTGGGTTATGTTTCTAGGCCACCCCATCTGCCAATATCACCAAATCCTAATAGGCTCTTATTCCCTGTAGGAGAATCACCCCGTGTCTGCCTGTCCCTAAAGTTAAAACCGGGCAGCCACCTGTTCCTAGGCAGGGCCAACAGAGAGAGCCCCACGACTCGGATGAGAATTCCTCCGGCTCCCGGCTTGTGCCCAATTGAAGCCTGTGCTCCCCGCAGAATAGCTGTACTGCTGCGTCACCACGCTGGCTCCATTTGCAACTTATATGGGCTTCGTTATTCTTCAAGCAATTTGGGGCATTGGTCCTCCTCCAGCACAGAGTCGCTGGCTCTGATTCCTAGGCTGTCTCTGTGGCACAGACAATTACGAAACATGGGAAGTTTTGCTTCAGTAGGAAAAGACCAGGCAATAGACAAGAAAATGCACTGAATAAGTTAATGTGCTATCCAGAGGCAAAGTGCCAGGATTATAAAGGCACAGAAAAGCAGACTGTTCCCTTTCCGTGTCTGCCAAGTGGTCAGAGCCGTGATGAAATTCTGGAGGACAGTGGTCACCGGTTAGAGCCCCGGGAGGTGGGCAGGGAACACACCGCAACAACAGCCTGCTACTATGGCCTTTTAGTGGTGACATCACTGCTGTGACCACTCACCTCGTCAGCACAAAGTAATGCCAGTGGCACTGGGGTCCTGGTGGGAACCAAATGAAGGAGCCACGCACGCAAGGTCCCTCTCCTTGGGGAATACATACATCGCTCGGATTACATCAGCGAGACGTACTGGTGAAATGACAAACAGTACACCCTCTGCAAGGTTCTGTATAATCCCGTTTGTATAAGCTAGTCTTTAATACATGCCATTGTGGTGCTTTAAGTGCGTTCCGATAGTGGTGATTCCAACTGCTCATAGAAGCCAAGCGTGGTGAATACCGGCTTAATTCACGTGATTGATGAAATATTTCAAGCACAAATATTCTGGACTTTAAAAGGAAGGCAGTGTGGGAGGGGAAAGTCAGAGGTATAATAATTTGTGCATGTGTCTCTTCCTCAGGAGACTGTAAAGTTAGCGGGGGCCGGGTCTGTGTCTCTTGCTCACTACCTAGCACCTTCCCTAGAGAAGAGCACATATTTGGTAATGCTTTGCTGACCGAAGGACTGGATGAGTGGGACAAACTCCATGATAAGGTGCTGGGTGCTCTATCCACAATACTCCATATACTAGTCCAACAGCTCCGAGCAGTGGAGACAGGGACCTGAGACTCCAGGGCTCATTGCCCAGGCCAGTTAGGTGGTAGGTGCTGCGTCTGACTTTCAGGGTATTCTGACTCCCCACCCCCTACCCTTTTGAGTTGTCCTTCTGTTCCCATGCACTAGGGATTAAAAACATGTTTCCCTACATTTCCCAGGTCAGTTCTACATGTTTGGGATTTTCAGAGCGAGTTGCACACCGCGCTCTGACACCCAGCATGTATCCATTCCCACGGTCCACGGTCGGTCATGTGCACGGGTGTGCCATGCTGGACCATCCCTTCTCGACTGCTTCTCATCCTCTGAGTCAAACATAGGCGAAGAGGTTTGGACTAAAGGCATCTTCTCAGTTTCAAAAGACTGTTGGGAATCTAATGGCTTGGGAGAAAGAGACTTCAGCAGACCCTGCACCTTCTAATGCTGGTCCCCTGGGGATCTCTTTAGCCTGCCAGGGCTGCCATAACAACGTACCACAGACTGGGGGGCTTAGACAGCAGAAGGTCATTTCTTCACAGTTCCGCAGGTCAGAAGTCCCAGACCCAGGTGTCGGCAGGGTTGGTTTCTCCTGAAGCCCCTCGCCTTGACTTGAGGTTGGCCACGTTCTCGCTGTGTCCTTACATGGTTGTCCCCTGTCTGTGGGTCTCTGTCCTAATAGCCTCTTCTATAAGGACATCCGTCATATTGGATCAAGGCCCATCTTACGACCTCATTAAACTTAATTACTGCTTGAAAGACCCTGTCTTCAAATATGGGCACATTCTGGGGCACTGGGGGTTAGGGCTTCAATATATGAAAAGGGGGGGGGAGTATGTTTTAACCTATAACAGGACCATGCACCAGAGAAGGGTTCATATGGAAACGACATCCCCTTGGGTCGGAGACAAGATTGGCCTTCCCTTGAATTCTGCTCCTTGGCAAATAGTAAATAGAGTGAATGCTGAGCCCCTGGGTTTAGATTTTACTAGAATTCTCTCATCATCCACAGGTATAATCCAGTGAGAGAGAGGGCAAGACTTTGATCCTCTCCAATGGATTTTATTGCATGTTTATCAGAATAAAAAGCAAACTTATTCTGAGCAAAGCCTGTGAAGAATCACTTATTTACAAATAGCCGAGATATGGAAACAACCTGACTGTCCATCCAAGGTTGAATGGATAAAGATGCGGCATATATATAACATGGAGTATTATTCAGCCATAGAAAAGAACAAAATCTTACCATTTATGACCACAAGGATGGACCTTGAGGGCATTATGCTAAGTGAAATACGTCAGACAAAGAAAGACAAATACTGTATGATCTCACTTACACGTGAAATCTAAAAACAAAACGAAATACCAAGCTCATCGATTCAGAGAACAGCTTGGTGGTTATCAGAGGCAGGGGGCTGAGGGTGAAATGGGTGAAGGGGCTCAAAAGGTACAACCTTCCAGTTATAAAATAAGTAAGTCCTGGGGATGTACAGCATGGGGACTATAGTTAATAATACTGTATTGCATGTTTGAAACTTGCTGAAAGACATCTTAAAAGTTCTCGTCACAAGAAGAAAATTCTGTAACTGTGTGTGGTGACGAATGTTACTTAGACTTGCTGTGCTAATCATTTTGCAATACATGCAAATATCGAATCATTACATTGTATAACAAACTAATATAATGCTGCATGTCAGGTGTACCCCCAAAATTAAAAAAATTAAAAATAAAAGAATCACCCCTGTCATTTTCCAGGGGAGATGGACCAAACAAAGGGGACCCTGCCTCTTTATGCTGCCACGTCCCTCGCAGGGAGCAGCGTGCAAAGCCGTCCTCCCAAGCTCAGACAGTGAGCTCAGCACACACTGGACGATGCCCGGGTCATTTATCATTCTAATTAGCTCCGTCCAGTTCCTGTCTGTCCAGCAGGCCCAGGCTCAGGACCAAATCTCCACGTATGCAATGTGAGTCTTTGCAGACGTGCCGGTTGCTGAGGTGGGCTGAAGTTACATAATTATTGTAACTATTTTCATTTATAGAACTTCCCTTCCCGGGAGATCTCAGGAGCTTCCCTGCCCAGAAGTTGTCACTGAGTTGCAGGACAGCACGACCTATTCTCATGCTGCAGGCAGTAATAACGAACACTGCCCACCCATAGTGCTGTGCGGGCTGCACAAAACAGTCATCACATGCAGGGCTCTGGGGGAGGCCGACGCATGCAGAGTGAAGGGAAGCTTGGGTTCTTGTTCTTGGCTGGATGGAGGAGGTGAGCTCACCCAGGCTTAGAAGATTGGTCCTCAGTGGCTTCGGAAATGGTTTCTCCAAAACAACAGCGTTTATTAACTTACTGTATCTGACATAGACTATGCCAGACGTGGCGTATCATCTCTCTTGATACGTGCCCCGTGCTCCCCTTTCACCGATGAGGACGAAGACAGCGGCGGGGCTCAGGGCCTAACGCCAGTACCTGCAAAGCCAGGATTGGCATTCAGGCAGCCTCACCCCAGAGCTCGCTCTTTGTCTTTTCTTTATCAACTGTTTTAATTATAAAGGTAGTATGTCCTCATTTTGACTAGAGGAGGATGCTAAGTGAATACGCAGAAAAGGTTGATGAGCTCCCCAACCCCTCTCTGTTCCTAACTCTGGGACATAACTAACGTTAAAAGCTTGGGTCTGTGTCTTCCCACTGATATCTCCACGCACATTCAAACGCACACAAGTACATGCAAACACATATATTCACACACACTCAGGAGCGCCTTTTTGTTTGTTTCTTCTTCCCAATAAGGAAAACATGGCTTTTTTATAGCTTGTTTTTCCCCCACATACCATTACACCAAGGACACCCCTCTAGGTCAGTAGCTATAAATCTGGCTCTCGTAGAAACAATTGCACAAGCTTTCATGATGTTCCATAGTACACAGACTTTATCCAGTCATTTCCACATTTATGGAAATTTTGTCTGGTTTCAGTTTTCTGTATTAGACCCCTATCAATAACCCTGCAATAAACACCTTTGTGTGTTTATGTCCCAGGAGTCAGATTGTTGGGTTAAAGAGTATATGAATTTGCCTTTTTCTAAGAATTGCCAGATAACTTTCGCCAAAAGGTTGAAGCAATTTGTAATCCCCCCAGCGGAGTAAGAGGTCCGTTTCCCACATTGCTGTCATATTGTTGGGCAGCCTGGGGCTGCCGGCTGTCCCCAGCTCCAGGTGCAGCCCGAGGCAGAGGCAGAGTTCAATGCTCAGGAAGTCGTTGTCATGGACCAGAGTTTCTCCATCTTGGCAGCACATTCCAATGTCCTGGGGAGTTTTTAAAATGCAGGTACAGGGTCCCACCCCAGAGTCTCAGTTTGTCACGGGCAGAGGTGAAGCTCTCCAGAATATTCTACTGGTCTGCCAAGGTGGAGAGCTTCCCAGAGAGACCCTGCAAAGACCAGGATCCTGGCTGCCCTCCCTTCCCGCCTCCTCCCTGCTCGGGGTCCTCTCCTTGCAGTTCAGTGGAGACTTTACGGAAACTGCAGGTTTTTCCTTCAGCCAGCAGCCTCTCACCCCCTGTCCTGGCCCCGAGGGCCGACTGGCTCTTGCAGCAAGTCCCCTGCTGGCGTTCACGGCCTTTAGGTTCCCACAGGCCCACAGTGCACACGCGAGAGCCTCCTCACCCCGAGCCGGCGTGCAGCTGTTTCCTGGAGGGAAGGGCTGCATGTCCCTCCTCTTCACGGCCAAAGACACATGGAGGTCCCAGCGATGTCCTCATGCAGAGGAGGCGATGCCACTTACACCACGCAGGACACAGGTCACCCATTCCTCCACTTGGCACTCTGCCCCTCCTTACAGGAAGTGTGCACTGATGTGTGCAGCGTCTGACTATGGACTAGCAGCCCGAAGCATCACTCGGAAGAGAGGTGTGTAGACCTTTTGCAGAGTCCAGCGCACTGAAATCTGGCCTCTTCCGTGGCTTCATTGGTACACCATTCAAAAACTCTATTCTTACCTCAAGAACTGCTTAGCTATTTGAGAGAGGTGACCAGGCAAGTAAAGACACCGAGACAGTAAGAAACCCGTAGCTTGCCACCCTCATTGCCAGGCCCACAAAATTGTTAACCGTGACGTCTAACACTTGCAAAGTGCTCTTTCAGGGCACTGTTTTTCAAACTTGACTGCACAAGGGAATCATTTGGGGAGTTTTAAGAAATACTGATGCCTGGGTCCCATCCCCAGAGATTCTGACTTAATTGGTTTGGAATAATGAATCCTGGACGTCAGGATTTTTAAAACTTCCCCGGGGTGATTCTAAAGTGCAGCCGCGTTTGAGACCCTTTGCGAAGCAGGTTTCATCATTCAGCCTCATGAACACACTTAAGCCGCCCTTGGTGGCCTGGCTGCTGTGGCTTCCACCTGGCCTTGGCCCTCCCTTCCCCAGGGCGGGGCTGTGTGGGGTGCACAGACGCCCCAAGTCTCCTGGCACCTCCAACAGTTGGATAAAGCCTTTGACCAGCTGGGATGGATCGTCCCTTAGAGGTCAGAAGTGTTTCCAGCTCTGACATAAAACAGGGTAGTTGTGTTCACTCCTGCCTGTATGTTACAGCCCCCTTGGCAGTGCTCACAAAATGCCGAGGCCCTCACCCCACCCCGAGTTCCAATGCAGTGGTGAGGTTTGGACAAGGGAACGTAAAAAAAAATTGGGGGGAGTGCTGGAAAACGTCAGATGTAAGGGAATATTGAAAGAATAGTGTAATGAGTACGTACACAGCAGGTCCTCGAATGATGCCATTTTGTTCAACCTCAGCCTCTTTTCATGATAACATCGATGAGCTGCTGTAGGAACTTGACACTTGTTTCTATCCATCAGCCTGGGGTAGGATGGGTTTTGTCATGGTTGTTTCAGAACCTGTCGATGGCATTAAGTGAGGACTTACTGTACAATCTTCATCAAGACTCATCACCTGTCCCATTCGCTTTATCTGTTCTTCCCTCCCGCATGTGTGGAGAGCATACACCTTTTCTGCTGGACGACTGAGTTGCACCCATTCTAGTTCTTCACCCCGCAATACGAGCACATTCTCCAGCCAGGGTATCATGATCACACCCAAGGACACTGTTGGTACAATGCTTTCTAACTAGAGTTCACAGTCACATTTTCCCAGTAATGTTCTGAATGTATGTATATATTTTTTAATCCAGGATTCAGTCAAGTACCATACATTGCATTTGGTTGTCATGTTTCCCATAATCCCCTTTAGTCCAGAACAGTCTCTCCACTTTTTTCCAGACATTGGCCTTTGGGCCACGTCCCTGGATGTGGGTAGTTTCTGAAGTTCCCCCAGGCATTTCTGATGAATGGCAGCAGGGCTGAGAAGCACTGCCACAGAGGTCGCATATTTTGTTGTCCCCATATAAATATTTACGTGGGGATACAAACACTCACTCAAACCCGCTGCTGGCCTGGGGGCTGCCCCCTGCCCCCCGCCCCCTGCAGAGGGGTTGCACCACCCCAGCCCTGGCCCTCCTTGTGTTTATTCTGTTGGTCCAGAGTCACAGCCTCTCTAATCAATACCGTTTCTGGTTGCTCGGCCTCTTCACCTCTTCCTTTCCTCTCCCTCCCAGGGTCTCCTGTGCCCGTTCTGTGGGGTGTGGATATGTGTGCGCAGGAGGTCCAAGGTGTGAGCCCTCCTTGCTAATTGCTTGAGACAGCCTCACGGATGGGGGGTGGGGGTGGTGTCGCTTTCCCATCAGCAGCAGCGTGGGTAGGGGGAGAGCTGCATGGGGAGGGCGCTGCTTCCTGAGGCGGCCACAGGACTCGCTCTGGACACAGCGAAGTAAGCGTCTCTCACTCTCACCCTTCTCGTTCATTCCTTCTCGACTTTTCTTTTTCTCCCCTGAACCTTTCAGTTCTTTAAAGCTCCACTCATGGCACTACTCCCGGAAGCCTTTAGCCTTCGTGCTAAGTTGGGTTCTGTGCCCTCTGTGGGCTCCTTCAGTACCCTGCGCAGAAGTCCGCCCGAGCCTTTAGCAGGCAGCTTTGCCTTTTCTCTGCCCAGCTAGGCCCAGAGCGGCGGAAGGCCAGGGCCTGAGTGTTGTCACCAGCAGGGTGAGTGTGCAGTCCGTTCAGAGCGAGTGAAAGGAAGTGGAGGGAGAGGCAGGTCCAGCCCTGAGACCCCTGCAGTCAGGATTCTCTGGGGAAGCCTCACAGACCAGTCAGGATAGAAAGGCCTGGTGAATTCTGGTGCTGCTCCTTCTCCGAAGGGAAACGGAGTGCAGGAGATGGAGACCCTCTCCCTGCCCCCAATTCGCAGTTAACTCTAACCCAGTCTCCTCTTTACCCTGACTGAGTCCTTTTCCACGTACCTCACCTTTATCTCACTGGGCCGTTTATTCATTTGTAACTTCCAAATCCCTTTGACTTTCCATCACTCACCTGTGAGTAATCCTTCGTGTTGTTACCTACTGCAAATCGCCAGCTTCTGGGTGGCTGTGTCTCCTTTCTGACCACGGGAAAGAGAAGTCCATTTCAATAAAAGTCTAATGACCAGCAGAGCAAATCTGTTGGATGAAAACCAACAATCACAAAACCCACTCCAACCACTCCCACCTTGAATAAGGGGTTCTGTGTCGCTTTGGCACCTCACAGGGACCCCTTCTGTTGGTGTGGACCGCGGCAAGTTAACCGTCAAGTTCACAGAGGCGGTTTGCTTCTCTCTCTCCATGTGACATTGGCCCCCCAGCCGTGAGAGCCCCAACCCAGCCCTAGGATGCGGTTCACGTGGTTCGCAGACCAGTACCCCCTAGGCGCTCCTGACACATGCAGAGTCTCAGGCCCCACCCGGCCCTGGGGCAGCACCACATGCAGGAGACTCGTGTGCACAGCACTCGGAGCCCTGTCGTGGAGACCCGGCTGTCAGAGCCAGAGCTGACTTCCGCTGGCTCCCCACACTCACTGAGTGTCCACGGCCCTGCCTGCCCCTCTCCTGAGCCAGCCCCTGGCACTGCCACAGCCACATCTGTCTGCCACATCCCCGCCCTCTCATTGTCGCAGGGTCTCACTCACCCGCACCCTCCCTGTCACGGGGCCCCACTGGCTGCTCCCAACTTTCTCCACATCCCTTAAGTGTCCCAACTATTCTGCTGCCGCTCATCTGTGATCACTCACGTGAGAAAGTGGGGGCCATGGACGCGGGGCTTCCTGTCACTTCTCCCTCTGCCTTACACCCTCGTCTCTCTGATTCTTCTCTCCTATTTCAGGGCCCCTCTCGCCCATTTTAAGACTATCCCTCCCAGGGGCTCCCTTGATTCAGTCTCCCTGTAACTCAGACTGGAGCACATCCAAACCAGCTCCCCCTTTCTGGAGTACCTTCTCTCTCGTTGTTTTCCGGGAGATTTCCCCTCGTCTTCAAACACATCTCATCTTCCTTGTTCTACATGATTTTATTGACCTTGGAAATCCTTCACGTTACCAACCCACACATTTCTTCTTTCAAATATTGCGGATTCTAGAGTCATGGACACGCTTGCCCGCACTCCGTCATCCTACTCATCTCAGAACCCCATGCCAGGGGGCAGATCTCTTTTCATTCTGTTGAAACTGATACCTTGAAGGTCACCAATGACGTCCCAGTTACCAAGTCCAACAGCCTGACTTCTTCATTCTCATCCCCCTCAACCTTTCTGTAGTGTGACACACTAGTCACCTGCATCTGTTCAGCTTCCTGGCATGAGACCGTCTTAGTTTTCCTTTTGTCTCGTGCACACTCATCTGTCTCCTTCGTGACGCCGCCTCCGTCACACCCCAAATACAGGTGTCCGTTCACATTCTGCCCTTGAATTTATTTTCTTCTTGTTCCCTAAGTGTAGCAGTCAGCAGCCTGTGGGTCACATATGGCTGGCATTTTTGTTTTGTTTGACCCATTTAAAATTTTAAGAATCTGGAAGTTCCACACAAAAATCTGGATTTTCAGCTTCTTTGGGGACATATATGCAGGACCTGGCAATATTGGAACCATATTCCTCAAGGCAGCAATCGGCTGGAGTGGGGTCAGGGCTGACCCCTTTGCCTGGGAAGCCAAGGGTGTTTTTCAGGTACCTCCACTCCTGCCATCCCCGGGCCCATCTGTCTAGCACTGTGTGCACCTGAATGTAAGCGTCTGCTTTCTCCTCAGCTCATCTCCAGTACTGGCCTTCTGTCACCATTCGTCCTCCAGCACCCCCCAAATCTATACCTTCTCTCCTCCTCTCTCTGTCTTGAATTCCGGCAAGCATTTTTAATCATCTACTGAGCATCTTTACCTGGTTGCACCTCTAACTCAGTATTGGGGTTTGCAGTGCAGAGGAAATCGCAGTTCTCCACCTCAAGAGCGGACCCGAGGTCATGGCAGGACTCTAGCACCTTCGAGTACAGGACAGAGTGAGAATGAGAGTGCCAAAGAGGGGGGAGCGGCAGGGTTGTGTTGCCAAGGAGGCAGGCTTTGGACCACGTGCTCGCAGGAGTGGAGAGAGACTATGTGCAGTTAGTTCAGGGACAGGCAGGTCCCAGCGCAGGAGAAGCCCGGCCACACACTTGCTCCCTTGCCCTTCCCCAGCACGCGGAAATGGTTGCTGGGAATTCCTATTTTATGGGTTGGAGCAGAAACGCAGGGGAGGAATTGGAGGGTCCAGAGTTCTCCCTTCATCCAACCTGCCAGAAGCTCACTGTTGCTTTCCAACCTGCTCTTTCAATGAACCCATCTTGGTTCATTGAGAAACCATCTTCCGAGTCACTCAGGTTTAACACCTGTCGCATCTGTTATGGGGCTGTGGATGGTTTCCGAAGGGCTTTATGAATTACAACCCGCCTCCCCCAAGCCACGTGCTCAGGAGCTCACACCCATTTCCTTTTAGCCTCCTAGGTGGTTCCTTCCCGCCCTGCCTTTGTTCTGTCCCCTCGTTCTCCCCGATTCACCCAACATACCATTGTTGGGACGATCTAAGCAAACCTTGATCACATACAACTTCTTTACCCAAAAGCCTCCTCTGGATCCCAATTTTGGAGGATAAATAATCAATACTTAGCCCTGCTTCTAAGGCCCCCTGTGATTTCCTAACTTATCTTTAACCTTACTGAAATCCTCTTCCTTTCCAACATTCATTTGCCCACCCAGCCTTTATTGAGTACCTACTATGGGCCAGAGATTGTACCAAGTGCTGTGAAAAGAGATATACACGACTCTACTCTGTGAGTTCCTTTCTCTGTGATTTTTCTTGCATTGTTTTATCACCTGGAATGTTCTTCTCTGTTGGCTAAATATTAGCTTTCAGTTTCAACTCAAACGTTGCCTCTTCCATGACGCTTGTCTAATCTACGGAACAGGAAATAATCTCTGCCTTCTCTGCTTTACTGGTTGATTGAGGGTCTTCCTGCATAGTGATGTCTTGTCTGCATGACTGATTTTTTTCCCTAGCTGCAGTCTACCTGAGGGCCAAAGCTACATTGTCTTCATCCTCGAGTTCTCCGTGGTGCCTCTGTCGTCCTAACACATCTCAGGCACTCTGTCCATGAGTGTTTATAAAATTGCGTTTTCTCCAAAGTAGGAAATGAAACAAACCCAGAGAAAAGTATTCTAAAACACAGATACATTCAGCAGGACCCTATAAATATAGCTGTCCAGAGACAAGTACCGTCATCATCAATTAACAACCCATTTGTGAACCGCCTACAATCTAGTTTGAAACAAAGCAGAATATAAAAATGTGAAACAATGTTTCTTCATCTCTGCCTTGTCATCCCTCCTGCAACCAACTTAGGTTTCTATCTGTTTACTCGGAAGAACAGAGGTTTCCTTCTTGCTTTCTCTGAAACCAGGTGCCAGCTCTTGCTGATCCGTGCGTCAGAACTCTGCCAGATTCTTTTTGCTGACACTGCTGTGCGTGTCACTCCTTGCTCAGAGGTTTTGATTGGCTCCTCACTGCCCGAAGTCCCAACTCCTTCGCCTCACCTAGGTGGCCCTCCCCACAGCCTTTCCCAGGTTGTTGTCCTGCTGCTTCCCAGCTTGAACCCGGGCCAGCCCGGTAACCCTGCCTCCACTTGGGTGCCATATCTTCCCTGGACTCTAAAGTCTCACCTAACGCCCCCCACTTCCATGAAATCTGTATCATTTCAGCTGGGGGGTTAAGCGATCCTTCTTCTCAGCTTTAGCAGCTGTGCCCAAACCTGGTGACTCATCCGAGTGAGATGTACACGTTTATAATACAGCTCCCCGGGGCCCATCCTCTGGAAGTTCTGATGTGCAGCTTGGAAGTCTGCATTTGTATTAAGCTCTCCCAAAGGATTCTGACGTCCAAGAGTTTGGGGAACCAGTGACGGTTGGCACCCCGCAATCACATGGTAGGCTCTTATACTGCCTTGCGTTGTATTTTTGTACCTATCTCATCTTTCCTTCTGGACTCTTCCTAAAGGCAAGACTGTGTCATCCAGTCGTCTTGCCTTTGGATTACCTGACAAGATACCGCTCACAGTAATATGATAAATTACGCAACAGGTGTTTGTTGAATGAATGAATGATTGCATGCATGCATGTATGCGTGTATGAGGGGCTTCTTTAAAGAGGTGAGACTTGAAGGATAGAAGGAACTTGTAGCCAGGAGTTCCAAGTGGAGAGAGGAGCCTTTAATTTCAATATTTTGTGCAAACGGCAGGTAATAATCAGAACTCTGGGGAGTCGTTTTGAAATGTTTGCTCCCAGGGTCAAAATATTCCTCATAAATTGAATTATTTCTGGTTTTGAGAAAATGCTCATCTTTATAAGAACTCCTCCTGTGGACCTTATTATTTGGTTGTTTCACTTCTGGCTTTCTGAGGATCAACTGGGTGTTTTTAAAATAGAATGCTTCAGCTCTTCCAGGATCTGGTTCCTGAGGTTGCTCTGGCAACCACCTTGAAAACTCGGGAAAGCGTGAAGTTTCGAAACTTCTCGGATTTTCTGGCTGCCACGCCGTGTTGTAGCAGTGCCCTGAGAGATTCAGGTTAACATTCAATCATTGGAATGAATTAACTAAATCCAGAACGTGTTAAGGAGCCCCCCGCAGCCTCGGTGTCATTGCTGCTGTACATCCCTTTCCTGACTGTACTGCTGTTGGCCCCTGGACCTTCAGAGAAGTATCTTCAGCCGTGGGTTAAGTAGGCCTGAATGAACGATCGGACCACAGAGGATGGATTCCTTGGCTCCAGGCCAAAACACAGTCACCACACATGTGGCTTCCCGAACGCCTCTCTCTCTCTCTCTCTCTCTCTCTCTCAATTAAAAACATTTTCAGTTACTGTTGATGTATCTCTGGTCTTATTGAAAAGTTAAAAGGAGAAAAGAACGTGTAACTTCTGAGAAGTATGAGTGGTTTTGAAGGTCACGGCTGAGTCCTTGCGCAGTTCCAAGCAGTGTGGACACGCCGGCTCTGGCCTTGCTGTGACGTTCACTGTGCCCCACGCACACGTGTGTGATGTGTGTGTGTCCAGGGGTTTATGTCTGTAAATCCACACTCAGTAGTCCTGGCTGAGTCACTCCAGGGCTGTATGATTGTAGCAGGTTATTTTGACTTCTCGGAGCTTCATTTTGCTGCTCTGTAAAATGATTATAAAAGCACCAACTTTAGAGGTTGTGCAAGGAGTACATGAGATAAGGCAGCAAGGCACTTAACATAGTGGTTGGGGCTGGATAAACATTAGCTATGA
Organism: Rhinolophus hipposideros; assembly: GCF_964194185.1. Taxonomy (NCBI): domain Eukaryota; kingdom Metazoa; phylum Chordata; class Mammalia; order Chiroptera; family Rhinolophidae; genus Rhinolophus; species Rhinolophus hipposideros. Next base: position 13,330,497 of record NC_138072.1, read on the forward strand.
CTATTATTGTCAACCAACATACATGCACACAGCCCGGCTTTATTGGAAGAAAGGAGAAAAGCATACATGGTTTTCTACCCAGGATGAAATCTGTCTATTTTAGTACTTTGGCCTGACTGAATTTTGTTCCTCCTGTTTCAGGGACGTTTTCATTGAAACATTGTAACTCATGGCACTAATACCGTGTGTCTTCTAAGCAGCCTCTACAAGGCCTGGGTTCTCTGGAATGAAAACAGCTTCCAGAAACCACCTGGGAGTCACAGCCAGGATGGCACCCATAGCCACTCTTTCAGGTGAACATTTCCAGAGTTTTCTATGAGAACAGCTGCACAGAAGATTTACTTAAACTCACTGAGAATCACCTTACTGAGCTGATAGAGACAAATTCCTCACTCGGTGCCAGGGAAAAGATGAAAGGTAACAGGGAGACCATGATGGTAATTCCGACGGTTTCCTTGGCTCTCTGCAGGGGGTTGAGCGTTCATCCTGGAGCCTCCCTTTGCAAGGAGTGGGGAGAGCTGCTTTGCACCTCCCAGGTGGAAGGAGGCCCAGCTCTGAAGGGCCTGCTCTGCCTCCCACACACTCACGGTGATGGGTGTGCAGTGGTGTGGATTCTGGCTGGCCCCGGGCTCTGGTACGTGCTGGGCCAAGAATAATGTGTGTAGAATGAGTGGATGGAATGAATTTTCTGGCCACCATTGAAATCCCGGGGGAAAGTGATTAATCAGGTCTCAGGGTCATTCCATTCATCCAGTCGTCGATTAAGTTATTGGACACCTGCTCTAGGACACCTGACAGCACCGCCTTCAGAACTGCGGAGCTTCTGGAAAAGCGTGGACTGTTCTCAGCATAGAGATGGTTTGTGTGCTTTCCAAACATTCACCTGGAAGTCGATCATTTGAAATAAAAACCCATTGGGTTCAGTGTTTGGGCCAATCCACAGATTCATGTCACCTTCTGTGGTGAGGAGTGGACCACTATTCGTATACTATCCCAGCTTCACATAAAGTTGGGATGATCTCATGCACCATCTTAAAAACAAACACACAAACAAAAATAGGCCCTGTCCCCAGGGGCCTCTCTAGCAACTGCTCTTCTCCGGCCCTACTTTCCACAGCCTCTAAACAGTGTGTGAAGTGGCCGTGACTCGCATGTCCCCAAATCCAGTGGGCATTTTTCTCCCGTGTCCTTCAGCGCGTTCGGCTGCCCCTTTCTCCTTCCGTCCCGTGGCCTTCCTAACACCACACCTGCCGTCTTCCTCCTGTTTCGCTGCTTGCTCTTTCTCAGCCCTCTCAGGCTGCTCTTCTCTCTCAGCTCGTCCCTTGAATGTTGCTGAACCCAAGGATGGCACTCAGACTTAGTTCTGATCTCCTCTCACTCTCGCTCCTGCCAGGCAGCCTGAATGTCACTGGCCATCAACATCCCACAAGCTCCAAACCCGTCTTCTGAGGACCAGCCCTCTAATCCCAACGGGGTGTCCTACCGATGCCTTGTCCCCTGGCCAGTGTTGAGCTCATATCTCCTTCCCCCAAACCTTTCCTCTCTGAATGCTACCCCTCTCAATCAACCCACCACTCAGCTGTTCAAGATTTCTGAGAAGGAGCCTCGACTCCTCCTCTGCCTTGCTCACCTCTCACCGAATCGGTGACTGAGGTGTACAGATGGAGCCTCTTGGGTGTTTATTTATCAGACCCATCAGTGTGACCCCACCCCTTCTGCTCTGACTATCACCGTCTCTTGCCTGGACCACGACAAAGAGAGGGCGAGGCCACAGGATCACTCTTCTCCTTCAGCTTCTTCTCCAGGGCAGCCTTCCCCGAACGCCAGGCCCCCACCTCTCTGACCGTCTGGTCCCCAGGCATACTATCACTTTCTTCTCCTTCACAATGATGTGTGTTTTCCTCACTAGGACATAAGCTCCGTGCAGACAGGGATGATGTCTTACTCCACTTTGTAGACGCCCTCCAGCACACAGAACCTGGTGGCCAGTGAGTGACTGAGCACAGTGGCTCTGCGTCCTGAGTTCTGTGTGGGAATCACGGAAGCCATCTGTCCCCACTGTAGCCTTGGCTTCTCCAAGGACACATGAGCTCCGGGAGTGAGGTTGCTGGGGAACAAGATTCGTGGGGTTCACAGCAAGGGTGGAGGTTTGCAGAAAGAATGGGGTGCAATATGAGGACTCTGGGTTTGGAAAGTAGGCTGAGAGCTTAGGAAGCGGGTTTTGAGGAGCCCAGAAGGGAGATTCTCAATGGAGCAGAGGGAACAGCGGGGTGGGGAGTAAGGACCCCAAGTGGGATCCAGCTTCTCATCCTCTCCTGCCCTGCTCTGCTTTTTCTTGCTTGCCCTGGGGTGGGAGTGATGAGAAATGGAGATAAGAAAGGAGGGGAAGTGTTGTGTTCTTGCACCTCCTCATTGGAGCTCTGGCTTCTCCCACAGAAGTGATGGGAGCTCCTGCTAGGGGCCTCGTGGGGACCCCAGGAGCCACAGAGGGTTCTGGACAATAGCTGGGGGCAGGTGGCCTGCCATCCCTTTCTGGCCAGTCCATTCCGCTTCATACCTTGTGCCCTGACAGTGGGGAGAAGTGGAGGAGGCTCCCCTGAGACAGTGTGTGTGTGTGTGTGTGTGTGTGTGTGTGTCTGCTTGGGCTGCGGTAACAAAAATACCATGGACTGAGCGACTTAAACAACAGGAATTTATTCCTCACTGTTGTGGAGGCTGGGAATTCTGTGTAGCAGGGTTCTGGCGACAGCTCTCTTCCTGGTTTGCAGATGGCCATCTTCTTGCTGTGTCCTCACATGGCAGACGGAGATCTTCTGTCTCCTGTCTCTTCTTATAAGGGCACCAATTCCATTCATGAGGGCCTCACCCGCATGAGCTAATCACCTCCCACATTAGAGCTGAGGTTTCAATGTAGGACTTTTGGAAGGACACTAACCTGCTGTCCACAGCAGTGAGTCGCTTAGCAAGGGCCACTGTAGGTAAATCTACTTCCTTTCTCCTTTAACCCACGATGCGTATGTTTCTAGTTCAAGTCTCCCCATATCCTGCCTTGGATTGTATATTAATTTAGGGTTTCAACTCATCTCCCCTGGTCTGTTGCAAGCTCTTTGGGTTTTCCTCATTCCTGGGCCTCCTACCATATTTAACCCAGGGCCTTGGGTGCTCAGAGCTTGGAGAGCTGAGCCGAGTTTGAATCTGCACTGATTCTTCTTTGCCCAGGTCATTCTTACCAGTTGCACACGTCTGGTAGGGGCCCACCAAGGCTGTGGCCACTGGCTGTGGATGGGGGCCAAACAGGTGCTACACGCGGGCCAGGCCCACGGAACGGGAGCCTTGCTACGTCCGTGAGTCAGCTCTACTGTCTTAGTGTCCTGAAGAGGCTATTGTGGTTTTTCACACTCAGGAATTAGCTCGATGATGGTGATAGCTATGTTTGTGTGGGGGTTGAACAAAGGACCCGTTTATTTATTCGCTCGACAAAAAAATTACACTCTGTGCCAGTGACTGTTCTCGGCAATGGGGATAGTTGTGAATGAGACAAGCTGTCCTCCTGGAGTGTTCTAGTGTGGAAAATAGACAGTAAACAAGGAAGCAAATGCATCATTGACATAATGGTAAGTGCCATGAAGAAATTGTAGCAAATACGGAGAGAGCTGGTATTGGATGGGGAGGGAGGACTCGCCTGAGGGGGTGACCTCGAGTAGATTCTGAACAATGCGGAGCTGGCCGTGAGAATGCCCGAGAGGGGCTCGCCAGTCAGAGGCAAAGCACATGCCAAGGCCGTAAGCTGGGAACACACAGGCTGGTCTGAGGGACACCGGACACACGCGTGTCTGCAATGGAGGGCGTGGGGTCCGAGGGGCACAGAGGCCAGATCGCACAGGGCCTTACCGGTCATCGTACGGAGTGTGAGTTTTATTTGAGGAGCTATGGGCAGACCTTGGAGGGTTGAACGGAGAACGGAGATGACCTCACTTATATTTCAAAATGAGTTCTTTGGCTATTGGGTGGAAAAATGGATTGGGAGTGGGGAAAATGAGGGGCTGGGGAGGGGAGACCCGTTGGGAGGAGGAGGCCATGGTCCCCGTGAGAGGTGACGCAGGCTCGGACTGGCCCGAGGTGTTTCTGTGTCTCTAGCGGGAGCCTTTTCCCCATGGCCGCCTGCGAGGCCGTGCCTGCCTCTGCTTTGCCCACTGCCTGTTGTGCAGGCTGTTTCTTTTGACACCTTTACTTATCATCACTTAAGTGCAGCCTGCAGCATGTTCCATTGTTCAGCTGTCAGTCTCTCCCTCCAGCCTGAGGATGCCCGGATGCTGGCACCTCCAGGACCTGTCACAGTGTTTGATGCCTCATAGTGGGATCTCAGCACGAGTTTGTGGAATGAATACACGGTGAGTTGGCTGAGAGCACTTACTATGTGCAGGCCGGTGCCGAGAGAGCAGTGGTACGAGAGAAGCCACAAAGCCACACAAAGACAAACTGATGGCCCAGACACATACACAGACAGCAGTGACTCAAGAGCACCGAGGAAATCATTGTCAGGAGCAGGGGGCGCTTTATCTGTTGACGCACAAAATGACCAGATTCCCTAGAACACATGGTGTTTCTGGGGCTAGACATTGGTGCAGGAAGAGGGTTTAAAAAATTGGCAGGCTCTGGAAATAGACTGGAGAGGGAAAAAGAAGATACATTGGTTTAATTTTCAAGGGAGTTTAATTGCTGCTTTTTATAAAGTATATGGAATATTTGACCTGATAAGAACAGTACGGATTGTGCAGGTCAAATGCCTCTTCTTATAGACACTAGTTAATATTTATGGAGTGTGAGTTTCTATGTCCAGAGGCTGTTTTAAGAACTTCACACATATTTATTAAATACTTATAAAATTCCTATGAAGTAGATACTATGACTATTCCCATTTTATAGATGAAGAAACTGAGTCCGTTCTGATAAGAAAAGCTTATCCAAAGTTCTGTAGCTTCATAGGCAGGTCTAGAGCCCATCTCCTATTCCTTAATCTAATCTTTTCACTAAGACAATGCCACTGGAGCCCTTACTGGAGGCAAAAGTTGCAATGATATTTTGTTCTTTCCTTATGTTAATTTGTTACCAGTTTGCTTCTGGCAACACTTTGGCGGACAGGCTTGCGCATGCTCGCACTGAGACCCCCCCTCCACCTGGGCAGTCTGGAAGGGCTCTGTTCCTGTGTCTTGCCCTTGCACTCAGGGCTCCGGGATCCTGACCATTAGTAACCGTACATGCCCCAGTGGGCACTCAGTAAATAGTCATTGATGGTGACGATGACAGCTGGCTCTCCTTTAAATGCCAACACTTGATCTCTCATCCAGTCTCATTCTTTTGCTTCTTTTGAGCACACTTTGTCCAGCCTGCTGAAAGTAATAGGTAATTAACACCACTCAATAGCTGGTAAGTAGGATAATCTCTTTTCATCCTGGAAAAGGCTGTCCTTTTGAAGCTAATGGTGCTGCTCAGGACCCAGTCTGCTACGAAGGAAGGATCTGTGCTGCAATGAAATAAACCCCTTCCACCAAAAATAGCACTTCCTGTCACTTAAACCAGGTGGTACCAGGGACCTCACGTGAAAACACCACCAAGAAGAGCAGTGAATTAGGAAGGTGTGGCCTTGGGGCTTTGGAACCCTCTTTCCCCAATAAGAGCTGGGGTTCCTTCCCTTCACACTGGGCTGGCACAGGCTGGAGAGGGGCGGGCAGGGCTGGCAGCTGTGTTGGCATTTACTGCATGCAAAGCTTCTCGCTCGGGCCATGGACAGAAACCAAGGCAGAAGGTGACTTGTTCTGCCCTGGGCCCCATTCCTGTCACTGGGCTTCCCTGGTCAGGTGAAGTCATCATGACTCTTTCCGGGAAGACTGTCCCGTGTCATGTGTGTCCCCCAACTCACACCCCTGCACCCCTACCCCTCCACCCCACCTCCCACCCCCCAACCCCCCCGTTTAAGAAGAGACTGGTATAAAGGATTTTGGTCTCAATGTCATTTCTGTGGCAGATTTGGAAGTGAAGTCTTTCTAGGACATAAAGAAAAAAAGTGACGGTCTCAAACACCTCCTTGAAGGATGCCCTCTGCCTCGCCGTTCTGCCTCCCCCCATATAGCTCTTTCTGTAAATCTCAACTCAGGCAATTCTCCAAGGAATCGTCCCTCACCTCCTCCCTCGGAATGGCTTCCTCCAGCCTTTCTTCCTGCGTCGTGCTGCTTGCATGCTGCCTCTGTACGTGGTCCCTACGTTGCTGTGCTATAGAATCCATGACATACGTGCTCAGTTCCATCGCAGGCCCCCCCTAGCTAGACTGTGTCGCATTCATGGCCTCGTAAATGCTTCTAATAAATACTTGCAGAACGAATGCATCAGTGGGGCTCTTCAGCACTGGAAGGCTTGTCCTTGCCACTCTGCCCTTCTCATTCTATAGCACCCTTTCTGTTAGCGTCTCTCCTCAAAGCATTCTGAGCGTTTGCCTCATCTAACGCCCCGTATGCTGGACAGGTTTCTACTCCCCTATACTGGGCTTCGAAGAAAGAAAAGGAGTGGGTCGCTGCCAGTGCTAACTTCAGATGTCTGAATTGCCAGCAAGTTGTGGGAGAATTTTGTGTCTTTAAAAATAAGGCATGATTTGAGAGAGTGCTTTTATTCTCCCCTCCTCCCTGAGTGGGCTCTTAGGTAGTTCAGCAATTTAACAAGAGTAAGGAAACTGGCAGACAGGCTTGTGAAATTCAAGTGTGTCTTGGAAGCTGCATGAAAACAAAGCTAAAAGGCAGACTGGGAGGTGTGGCCAGAGCAGGGCTAAAACCCTAACAGACCTGTCCACCTGGACGCTAGGAAGGCCAGAGGCAGGTAAAGGAGCGTGGGAGCAGGAGGCACAGAGGGGACCTGCCGAGAAGACGGTGGGTTTGGAGATGGAAGGAGCTAGAGAGCTGCCCTCCATCCCAGGGAGATGCCGCGGCCACCATTCAAGGTTACAGACCTCTGGCCATGGGGACTAAGGGAGCTTTGTGGGTGTTCGTCCACATGGTGGCGGCTGGAGAGCTGGGGGGCCGGGGGGGTGGGGTGGAGACACTACGCTCTCACCTGCACGTGCCGCCTGGCCAGACTCGAGTCCATGAGCACTGGTTCGTGAGCAAAGCACTGTAAGCACGGGCCTGGCACTGCCCTGTGGGGAGTTGGGGTGAAGCCTGGGACCCAGGGTCTTCAAAACGAACGTGTCTGCCTGGTGTGCCCTCAAACCTCTGGTCAATGTACCAGGGTGAGCTTCTTACCCCTTAAAAATATTTGGTAAACATTGGTACCAAATCCAGGAGGTCAAACAATTTAACATGTGGGCACCATCCAATAGGCAAGGTCCCATGGTCACAGCCCCTAATCCTAGGTGTTGGCTGAGGTGGGGGTGCCTGGCGTGTGGGGCTCAGAGGCCTCCCCACCCCAGGCTGGTGGGCTCTTGCCTGACCCATCAAGGAGAGCGTTGCCCAGAGCAATTAAAGACGAAGCAGCCTCCTTGGAGCACAGGGACTCAGAATAAGCCCTCCTGACTATGGGCTTTGCGCATAGTTTCCCAGGTGAACAAACTCCCAGGTGCCCACGCACACCATCCTTTCCCTCCTTCCACTGTCCCCTCGTGAGTCACATGCACGATTATTCACCTGGGGACAAATGGACCACAGAGCCCCATGCTGGACATTTATGAGAAAGAGCCCTCCCGTGCTCATCCTAGATGGGCTCCCCTGTTTTAGGGCCAGTTTAGCACAGTCTGGAGATTCAAATAAAAGAGACATTATCCTTTTCTTCTTCACGCTCGTTGGCAACCAGGCAGATGAACCTTAGGGCAGACACAGAAGGAACTGGATTAGTGGTGCTGAAGTCAGGCAACGACGGGGTTTGATGGTTTGAGAGGCAGGCTTTGAACAGCCCGTGGGTTTTCCCCACTTGGGGAAGCTGGAAGCTTGGTTTAGTCAGACAGGGGTGAGAGGAGATGAGCTGGAGAACGCGGAAACCCAGTTTGGTTCTGGGCGCGCTCACTACCTTTCAGTTCCCTCACAAGGAGCGCGCCTTCCTTGGCTCATGCTTCTTCACCTTGCAGAGCAGTTGTTGTAGAATGTCCTGACCCCTCGTAGCAGCATTTAGGGGGGGAGGGTGCACATGTTAGCATTTGTGGATGAGGAGAATGCAGCACGGCGTGGTTAGCTGCTTTGCTCAATATCACACAGCTGATCACATGTAACTGGTAAGAATTTCTATAACACTTTGACATAGTGGGCTAATACTGAAAACATTGGGTCACAGCAGAAAAGCTTGTTGTCTGAGTCAACAGGCTCCATTAGACGTGGGTGGAGACGCGGGGTCTCACCGCTGCCACTCCTTCAAGCTACACTCAGCCCCAGGACCTTCCCCGTGGCTTCCATGGCCTGGTTCTTAGTGTGTCTGGTCCTGCGATGCTTACACCGGCCCTCCGAACCTGTCCCATGGGACGCAGGGTGGGAGCCACGAGCGGATCTCCAGCACGGGGGCGCTTGCTGTCACCTCTCGTCTCTGCCATCTTCCCTTTCTCCCCCAGGAAGCTTCATTCTTTCGCCTCTGTCTTTCGTCTCCCTTTGGGGGTGGGAAGAGCTCTCCCCCTGGCCGCCGATCCCCCGGTCCACCACAGCAGTGAAATAAAATCACCTGTGGGCGAAAGCTATGAATGAATGGAGACATGAATGAAAAAGAAGATGCTTAAATAGAAGGAAAATATTTTGAACACAAATAAAATGAATTAAAAATGAAATTCCTGGAAAAACGAGATTGCGGGTGAAGGCTTAGAGCTGCGCTGAGTATGGCATGAGTGGGGCGAGGTCGTGGCTCCTCTGTTGGACGGAGGGAGCATGGGTACAAGGACAGAAACCTGCTGGAAGGTTCTTGGACCAGCCTTGGAAGGAGATGCAGAGGCCCAGACTATTTGGGGGCGTAGAAATGAAACGGGAGGAGCAAGTGTAAGTGACTGTGAAGAAATGGCAAGATTTGGAAACAGGCTGACGTGGAAATGGAGGAGACCAAGGTCTAGAGGTGGCCGTCGTTAGCAGAAATTGGCAGTGTGGGAGATAGTTTCCGGGTACCGGGAGGAACGTGAGTTTTCAGCACGCAGTGGTTGTGGAATATCCGTATGGAAATATCGACCAGGAAGTGGAAACTGCGGTTGAGAATCTGGATAGGAAGTCAGGACAGGTGGTCCTCACCTGAGGCCACGTCCATCCTCTTAGGAGTCATGTAAGAAGCTGGGCTGTGGGTGACATCTTTGAGATCCTCACTACCAAGTGTATGAGCTTTGCTTGTGTGCTTGGAGAACTTCACCTGACCTCTGACCTCGGCCATGCCTCAGAACGGGTCTAGTGAGAAGAGGGTGTGCTGTCATCACACTCTCGTGACAGGTCCCCACCCTTTAGTTTATGAGGGGGACACACAAAGCCTCTAGCACTAGGAGCTGAGAAGGCTGGGGAATAAAACTAACATTTCCCCAGCTCTCAGCTCCTGTCAGGCCTGGCCATAATGCCATTCAGTGGTGACTAAGTGGCCCTCTCAGGTGGGCTGGTGCAGGACCAACCCAAGCAGGAACTGTCACCTTTCTCTGCTTTTGTGCTCATCATTTAGCTTCCTGAGATGCTGATCTCTGCCTCCCTCGCATGATCAGGTTTTACTCATCCTTTCCAACTTCCTTGGTTCTGCTTTGATCACAGAACCATCGTGAGCCCCCCTGGCTGGAATGAATTGCAGTCTTTCAGCAATCCCACAGCACCTATCTTGAGACCACTTATTTAATATTTGTAACTCTCTAAAGCAGGGCATAATAAGACATGGGAATTTAATAGACTGGCCTGCATGAAACAGTTCCTCTGTTTGTGTATGAAAGAATGAGATTGGCACCATTCAATGCTTCTCTTACCCAAACCCCGATATTTTCCAGTACTAAGGGATGACTCGTGGTGGGGGGTATGGAGAGTGCTGCACGCAGTGTTCCTGTGGTGTGGCTGGTGATTCCGGGTGGTCTTTGTATAACAGAGGCTCAGGGTGGGAGGGGACATATGTAGCCCAGCTGTCTGCACACGTGAATAAGCATGATGCCCGCCGGGTGGTCATTCAGCCCCTGCCTGAGCCTGTCCAATGCTTGTGGAAGGAAGATCTGGATGGGGAAGGATAGTCGGGGAGGATAAAAGAGGAACACGACTTTCCTTTTCCCATTGATGACTCATTCTGTATCTGACAAGATAGGTTAAATTACACCGTGGTTCAAAAGAACTCTCAACTCTCAATGGCTTAAAATATCCCACGTTCCTTGCTCTCTCAGAGTCTACGTACGTCACTGGTTGCCCTGGGACCTGTCTCCTCACAGTTTCAGGATGATGGCGTATCCAGCACCCTAAGTGCTGTTTGCTCTGTCAGAGGGGAGAGAAGGAGACTCTGGGCTCTTTGCATTGGCTGGTACATGCTCCAGCCTTCTCTGCACAACCTTCCTGCCCCCAGCCCTGCAGCTCCATGGCAGGACTGGGGGCAGAACTGCGGCCTCTCTGAGCTCCCACCGGCAGAGCCGTGGAAGTATGTGTCGAGCAGCAGGCCTGGTGCACGCGGCCTGGCCGATTTTCGTTTGCTCTGAGAGGAACAACTTCCACAGCACCATGGCAGGGACACCCTGGGGAAGCAAGAGAGAACCAGTGTGAGTGTGAAAAGGGCACCATTGCTCCCCAACGCGCCCCCTCCAGATGAATTGGAGGAGCCACTCCCACGTGTAAGGATCCTGTTCCGTGCAGAGGCAATTGGCAGAAGCCACCCAGAAGAGCTGGATGAGTTCTCCAGCTTTTCCCCAGCCCCCCACATGCTGGGGACCTCCAGAACCAGCTGGCCTCCATGAAGCAGTTTTCCTCCGCATGATGACAATGACAAATCCTCCCTGCTCGGGAGGTGGCGGCTTCCACTATAAATCACATCCCAAAGAGGGAAGAAGCAGTGGTGATTAATAGTGGGGCCTGAAATCCAGGCTGTAATCAGTCAGATTTGTCACGGAGTCGGAGACGGGGCTGGTGCTGTCACAGATGAGTCAGGCCCAGGGTGGCTGTCTCCAACCATGTGAATTATCTCAGCATAAGTGGCTGAAACTGATGATTAAAAACACGGAGAGATGTGCAGAGCGGAGTCACAGCCCCCGCCTCCTGGGCTGGCGTGCCCTGCTCCGAGAGCGTGGGCTTGCTCTTCCAGCAGGAGCAGGCAGGGTGGTGCCTTGGCCGGGCGCAGAGGGGGCTGGCAAGGATGGCTGCACGGTCCTGCGAGGAAAACGATAGGGACACCTCCCCTCCCCCCAGGTGGCTCACAGGGCCCGGCTGTGACCAGTTCACCCACTGAGGTCACTGCCGCTGGAGTGACGGCTCTTTTACGTTGATTCCAGGGTTATGGTGGGAGAATTCTAAGCTGTGGGTCCATGCAAGTCACTCCTCCCTGGACTTGAGAGTAAAGAAGATGCCACTTAATTACAAAATGCATTTCTTTTACGAGTGCCTTTGCATGTATTTATTTTTAATGCATGTCCCCCCCGCCGCCCCGGGTTTGCCATCTGGGCAGTTAGTTTGTCTGACCAAAGCAAGAGGTGAATGAGACCAAAGTCATGTCCACAGGCACATTGTTTTGTGAGCACAGGAGGCATCCCGTGTTGCCAGCCAGCTGCAAACATCTGCACTTGGGCAGTGCAACTCGTTTTCTCCAATACTTGTCAAGTCTCTACTAAGTGCAAAAAACACTCTGCAGATGGAAATGAGAAAGTGAGGGACTATACCACACATACACACACACACACACACACACACACACACACACACACGCCTATATGATTGGGAAAGATGGACCATTTGCAGCTCTATCTTGGGGTTTCCTGCCTACTCGCCTGGAGACGGTATTTCTCCTTTGCAGTCACTTTGATTTCTGTTGAGATGTAAACACCCTTGGGAGGGGGTCCACATCATTTTAAGCTCTTTTCACCTATTTATACCTCTGTGGGTGGATTGGGGGCGGGGCAGGGGTTTGGTCTTCCTGCTGGTCGCTTTCCACTCTGTGACCCTTCCAGGTCTGAGCTGGCTTCTTTGCCCTTCCTCCAAAGGCTAACTTTTCCTCCTTTATCATCGTGACATGTCCTTTCTCTTGATCCTTCACCTTCAAGCCAAATGCTCAATTTTTACCCCCATCCCTGCCGTGTTTGAAATACATACACATACTTGCTTTAGGTTTTTGAGTTTCTATAGGGAGATACTCCAGGGCTAGAAAACCAGGAGCAGGCACTTGTAGAACCACTGGAAACCCTATCAGTATTCGTCCTTGTGCGTCCTGCCTCGGGCAGACGTCACAAGGGCTGGACGGCCTCTTCTAGTTGTCACCGTGGTCATCCTGGGTAACCGCCAGAAACATGTGCCCTGTTCTGTAAGGCAGGTGCTGGGGGCCTGTGTCCACTTGGGGCCAGGTATAAAGCATGGCTCCAGGACCACCAAGAGGAGAACTTCCCAGAAATGGGTCAGTCTTGGGGTAGTGACCCTGCTGCTGCAGGGAGGCCCTTTGTGTTATCAGTAGGTTGGAGGCAGGCGTCTGGGGCAGAAGCGAGCTGCCACTGAGGCGGGAGTGAGTGACTGTCCCCCCCTCTAACGTGGCCTGTGTGTCTGCTCCCTCCTCAGCTGGTGCTGCCAGAATACTCCATCCACTGCCTGTTCTGCATCATGTTCCTGTGTGCTCAGGAGTGGCTCACCCTGGGGCTCAATGTCCCCCTACTTTTCTATCACTTCTGGAGGTAAGTCTGCCTGCGATAGGTCGGTCCCTCCGCTTTTCTGCTTGGGCAACCTGCCCTCCAGAGACGATGTCCCCCAAAGGTTCCAGCCGCCTAGGGCCTTCCTCTCAGCCCTTCCTTTTGGAGACCCTTTCTCCCGAGCCTTCTTCCCGAGCTATGCTCAGCCCGTGAGTCCAGCCAGGGAAGGCCCCGCAATAAGCACAGCCCTGTAGGTCAGTGTTCAAAGCAGCTACAGCTTTATTCACAACAGCCAAAAAGAAACAACCAAATGTCTATCAGCAGATGAATGGAGGAACAAAATGCAGTATATCCTTACGATGGGAAATTTTTTGTGTCAATAAAAAGCAGTGAAGAGCTGATATATGCCACAATGTGCCACAACGTGGCCTTGAAAACATTACACGTGAAAGAAAGCAGTCACAAAAGGTCCAGAAAAGTCACAAAATGTCCAGAATAAGCAAATCTACAGAGACAGAAAGGAAATTGGTGGTTGCCAGGGGCTGGAAGGGAGGGGGAAAGGGGAGTGATTGCTGATGGGTACGAGGTTTTCATTTTAGAGTCATGAAAGTCTTCTGAAAGTAGGTGTTGATGATGGTTGTACAACTCTATGAATATGCTAAAACTCACTGAATGGTATACCTTAAAAAGGTGAATTTTTTGGTATGTGAATTATATCTTAAGAAAAACAAAAGCACCTCCCATATGGGCTCGGTTTTCTGGGACAGTTCTGACTTCAATATTCTGTTTCGTGATAAGACCATGTGTCATATCATGTGAGAGGGGCTTTCTGTAAAATACAGTCACCGTCTGGGTGTAGGAGGCAGGAAGCGGTCGGCATTCCAAGTAGTGAAGCGTGTGTTGTGCAGATAAATGAACTGCCCTTTACGTAATCCCGTGGCTCCCGGAGCTTTGGTCCCCCGGATAGCTCATCATTGTGATTTTACCAAAAATATAGTCTGTATTTAGTCATGTCGATCGAGAGCATTCACTCTTTCACTTAGCAAACATATGAAACACAGACCACAATCAGACATTGTGGGGGAGAGAAGATGAATATAAAATAGAATCTCTACCCTTAGGGGATATACTCGTACAGCCTCGAGGCAGAGGGAAATATATTAACAGATACCTGTGGACTGTATGCAGGAATGTAGAGAAATGAGCGTTTAAATTAGACTGGAAGAGTGATACTGAAAAATCTGGAAAAGCACATCTCAGGTTGTGGGACTAGCAGCATATGCGGAAGCTCAGAGGTCAGGGAGCACTTAGCCTGTTTGGGGACAGCCTTTGTTCAGTATGGCTGCATGTAGGGTCCTTGGAGGGAAGTGAGCAGAGATGGGTTGACAGACAGCTGGGATCAGATATGAGGGGTCTGAAACGAATTGATGGGGAAATTGGAATTAATTTATCCTGTAGGGAACGGACGACCCTCAGAAGCTTTTGAGGAGGAAAATGGCATCACCCAATCGGACTTTTAGGAATGGGACCCTAGCACCAGTGTGCAGGTTGGAGGATGAAATTTTGAGGACGAAATCCAATTAGAAGGTTATGATGAAATGTCAGGTGAAGAGAAAACATCTAGTGGAAGTTGGAATGGAGAGAAGGAGAGGACCCGTGGAGGTAAACTGGACAGGCCTTGGCTAATAAAGGGGTGCAAGAGGTAAGGGAGGGGGGCCTCTGAGCTGGAGGCAGGATGGGTGACAGTGCCATTAACCGAGAGCATTGCGGATTTAGGCAGGAAGGAAAATGCTTTGGTTATATAAGAAAGTCCTGCTTTAAGTGCAGGTAATTCTACTAAAATCTGAATTTCGAGAGAAGTCAAACAGAAGCATTATGGTGTTGAAATGTATTGCATACCCAGTCAGAGACTTTCCACGCCTTCCCTCCTCCAGTACCCATAACCACTGGCTAAGGTGGGGTTCCTTTTCTCTGTTTTACGCAAGGAGACACAGCAACTCACAAAGGTTGTTACTTCCCAGAGTCGCTCAGCTAGGACACGGCAGGGCCAGGGTTCAGCCTCACCTTTGCATGGGTCACAATTTCTGTCCTTGCCATCTGGCATGCTGCCCCAGGGGGCGTGTTCTTCTCACTATAAAAGGCATTTATCCCCAGGTCCTTGGAATAGTGTCCTGTCATTCCAGGGCGTCAAAAATGTGGTTAATTTACAGAACTTTGATTTGTGCACTACTTCTCTGGGCTAGCACTCCTCCAAAAGGGAGGGAAGGGAGAGGCAGCCAGTGTCCTTACACTTGGAATGTTCTGTTTGTATAAGAGAAGAGCGACTGCAGTCTCCTTGCCACGAGGAACCTTGTTTTACTTTATTTTTCATTTATTTTTTTTTTGAATCCCTGACAGGGTTTAGCCTCATTCTGGCACTTCATAAGTGCTCAGAAAATGAAAGAAAAAGGAATGAGAAGGGAAGGGTCCTTTAAAAATGAGTCCTTGAACACCCTCCTTTTTTCATTTCCTCTTTCCCCCACCCTTCTAACAGGTCCAGTCCAGATGTTTCTCATGCAGATAAAGCCCCCTTCTGCTCCAGCTCTTAGCTTGCTTAAATGAAAGTAGAACTGTAGAACTTTTATTCCGTGCTTGTTCTTTGCAGATTATTTCCATTGGTCATCTGACGCGATCATCACAATAGCCCCTCGGAGTAGGCAGTTTCATCCCCATTTTACAGATGAGAAAGTCGAGCCTCAGAGAGGTTAACGACTGGCCTGAGGAAGGTCAGTCTGGGGACCGGTGAGTGGCAGAGCCCTGGCTCTTTCCACAGAGCCACTTGGCCACCTTGCCACCCCTGCCTCCATTTAATGAGGTCACCTGGGAACAAGGTCACAGCAAAAGCAAATAGGTTTCGAAATCTACTCCCGGGAAGAGGAGAGGCGAGTGGCCTGGAGGGCTATGAGCTGGCAGATATCGTGGGATCTGGCTTGTGATTTCCCTTAGCACAGTGCCGATACTAAGTCATGTCAGTGCAATCCTGTGAAGGGGAAGGAAGCGGGAACTGAAATACCAGCTTTGTGAGCGGCTCCATTCCAGAGACATTTTTCAAAGCCAGTTTCATGAGTCTGGTCAGAGCCATTCTGCGGGTCCTCGTCACAGTCAAGAACCACAGCCTGTCTGTCCTGGGGCCTCACAGGAGCCCTTCATTTCCCCTGGCCTCCTGATTCCTTTACGAGACTGACAAAGAAGCAGCCTGGGAGCCATGTTAGCCACACTTTGTTCCTCCCAGTGAGGCTTTGGCTGAGGCCCTGGGGGCCAGGGGACAGTCCCAAGGGCAGTGCTCGCCACCTGTCTGACGCTTCCAAAGGGCCTCCTGCCTGTGTCTCCCAACCTGACAGTCCCCCTCCTCCTGTGAACGAGGCTGGTTCACATTCACTGTTGAGCCAATTGATATTTTGAAGCAAGTTTATTCCCTCTCTTCCACCCACTGTTCTTTTGCTCGCCCAGTTCCCTCTGCAGCTGCTCTCTTCCCATGATGGCCACTGTTCTTTTTGCTGTTCTGGGTCTTTCTATCAAAAAGGAAAGTACCTGTAAACTACTGTACCTTCCAGTGGGGATATGATGTCTTTCCCAGAACACTCAGGATTTCAAAAGAGGGTCTGGGTAGAGAACAAGACTTAATCCGAAGTAATTAGTGGTCCAGTGGCATCGAGGCAGTAGGGACGCAGCTCCGCGTCCACCCACACCTGTACCCGTTCTGATGCCACAGGGACACACACTGCAGAGCCCTCAGGAAAGGATGCTCTTCCTGGCACCTCCAGCTGTCACCAGGTGACATGTTTTTCTTCCCTTACATCAGCCCTGCATGTGGGTGAAATCACCATGGTGCCAGCGGCTCTGGGTGTTTGGGGGCGTTCCTACCTGCCGGAGGTAGGGGCTGACATACTTTTAGCCGCGCCTGGGCTGTGACTCGGGCAGGAGGCCAAGGACCGCTTAGCGAGCTTCCTCAGACGCCAGTCCGTCCTTGGTGACGTCAGGTGTCCCTTGCAAGCCTCAGAGCCGGTGACACGTATCCTCTTCCCCCACAGGTACTTCCACTGCCCGGCAGACAGCTCCGAGCTGGCCTACGACCCGCCAGTGGTCATGAACGCAGACACCTTGAGTTACTGTCAGAAGGAGGCCTGGTGTAAGCTGGCCTTCTACCTCCTGTCTTTCTTCTACTACCTGTACTGGTGAGTCCGCGCCCCGCCGGGGGGGTGACTCCTGCAGGAGCGGGACAGACTCCAGGCCGGCCTCCTGGTCTTTGGGAGGCGGGCTGTGGCACCAGCTGTGCGACTCAGCTTCAGGAGCAAGGGCTCCAGTGTGAAGCAGTGAGAAGGGCAGAAGGTCCTGCAGGAGGCCCTGCCCTCTGACAGCCGCAGCCATAGGGCCACACAGCGAAAACACATCCTGGCAATAGCTGTGACAAGATTCTTGGTGACGAGCAGGCCTGCTGCTCCCCAGGGCTCCCTGCCTCTAGCAACTGCGTAGTGCAGCCAGTCAGATCACCGGGGGCCCCGCGCACACCACCTCGTCACCCGTTGGCCCCAAGCCTGTGGGGGCACATTCTTGGGGACCAGAACCGAGACCCCGGGGGCACCTTGGGTCATTAAATGCTTACACGTACAAGTCTCCCAATATTACATAACAGCATTCTAATTGAGTAAAACACACTGACTTTGCAATTCCGTTTCAGGCATCTCCCCTTTTTTTTTTTTTACCTCTTTACTCAGAACATCCTAGCTAAGCAGATGGCTATAAACAGACTGTCTTCTGGTTTGATACCTCAGAGAGTGCCTTTTCTGGAAACGTCTCTTCCTCGTTCCTGTTCCCCTTTGGTTCATCCCTGAGGTGTCCCCCCTGTCACCTTGCTATCCTGTTGCTACCTGGGGCAGGGTTCGCTATCTTCCCCTCTCCTAGCACTGTCTCCCAAGTGGCCTGGTTCACAGTGGCTGGGTGAGGAAGAGGAGGGTGGCAGGTATTAGACTCCAGGACCACCTTAGAGTTTGTGTTGGGCTGGAACAGGCTGAGAGGTGGCCGCATTGCTCCAGCCTTTAGAAATGAGCCAGGCTTTGGTCTAAGAGCTTTACATGTATTGCTCGGTTTATGAGCTAAACGCTCTCATTGCCCACATATTAACAATGAGCAAGTGGAATCTGAGATAATTACATAATTCCCCCAATCACAGCTAATTGTGTCACCGTTTTGAGTCTGTCTCTAGTTCCCAAAGACTAACCTCTTAACTGCTGGCTGTCTTAGGAAACCTCTAGAAAAGTCTTGACTGAAATGTGGTCTTTGGATCTCCTACATCCAACTAATCAGAGGGTGAGAAGGGAGCACTTCTTAAAAATGCAGATTCCTGGGCTTAGCTCTGATTCCGGATTTCAAGGCTCGGCAGCACACGTGAGGGTAAGACCCGTTGCCCTGGGGCGCTGTTTGCTTCTGCCTCTTGTCCAGAAGTCTCAGAGACCCTGGAGGTGTAGAGTCCCCTGGAATAACTCAGCCTCAGAGAGGATTCATGTATTTTACCACATTCTTCTTGGATTCAAGGGTTGGTCCTCTTGGGTGACCTCTCTCCTCCTCCCGGATGCAGTGTCCTGGGACATTGCCCACTTCAGCTTGCGAGGAGTCTGAGGGTCTCTGAAGGCTCCCTGGAGATTTCTGAGGTTCCCCCAAGTCTTTACGACTCCAGGTCTGAATACTCTAGCAACTAAAGCTTGCTCTGGCTGGTTCTTGCGTTGGGAAACCTAAGAGGGTGGCCCAAGCCCTCATGTGCTTGGCAACTTGCTTCCTTGGGCTGACGTGGATGTTCGTTTCTTCGCCGGAGTGTACTTGTGGGCCTGCAGATGGCCCCTGCTGCAGAGTCATAGCTGAGTGGCCTGTCCCAGAGGCAGCACTGCCCCTCCTCAAATCCAGCAGAACAAGGGCTTTCCCTGGCTTCTGCCCCACCCGCCTGGGATCCATCTTAGTCTGGATGGAGGCCGAGGCAGGTCAGCCTCCCTCATTTCAGTTTTGTTGCAGTAACTGCTGAGCCCAAGGCCTTATGGGAAAGAAAGCATCGGAATTCACAGACAAGCAAAGCAGCTCTCTGTCTGCTGGGCTGTGGGGCAGAGGGGGCGGTGTGGGGTGGTGTTGGCGGCTCCCACCCACTGTTAGATGGATGTGATCGTTCTGTAACTGAATGTATTCCAGACATTCTGTTTGACTGTCTGTCCTTTAGTTTGGTGTTCCTTCATGTTTAGTTTGGTGTTCCTTCATGTTATATTCATTAATTACTTTGTTTCCAAAACAAAATTGGACACAACTGTTCCTCCTGCCTCCCTGGGACCCTGGGTGGCTGCCAGGGTTCCTCCTCCTCTGCTGAACCTGATCTTTTGGGGGCTTTCCAGAGACCCTCAAAGACAGTGTTTCTTCCGCTTCAGGAGCTCCCAGTCCCTGAGATGGACTGGTGGAAAGTACAGGACTGTCAGCCCAGGCGGCTCTTTTACAGAGGCAAGGGGACCCATGCGTATGGAGAGCTGTGTCTGAGCTGAGCAAATGGTAGAGGCTCAAGTGACAGCAGCTGGGACCTCTGTGAAGGTGGGATGGAAGTTCCTGAGGACCTCAGAGAGATTCTGAGATGTGTCCAAGGTCCTAGCTGACAGTCAGGAATTTATCTGGTCCCAGAGCTTGGGCTTTTCCCACTAATCACCCGGCCCCCAGAGCTACCCACTTCTCAGGTTGCCTTGTGGACCAGAAGACATTTGCAAGTTACACGGGATGGGGAGTAGCTAATCCTCATACTGATACTGATACTAACACTGACACTAATACTAATACTAATACATTTAGGCTGACACTGACACTAATATTAGCTGGTGAGTCCAGTGTGGACTCCGCCTGCCTGCCTGAGATAAAGATCTTTTCAAATCAAGAGTGTAAAGCAGGCTGATATAATATTACCTACCTAAGGTAGCACCACCCTCCTGTCCAGTTACTCTGGGTCATGCCTGCCTCCCCACATGTTTATTTCTCTCACTCTATAATTATGTTATTTATGGTTTACTTCATGGCAGAGACCTTGTCTGTTTCATTCACCTCTGTAGCTGGAGTGAGTGCCCTGGCCAGTGCCTGGCACAAACTAGGTGCTCATTAAACCCTTGTTATTGCTACGGCGTGGCTGTACGGAGCTCTAGGTGGGGGTGGGGTCTAAACACTCACCACTGCTTCCTAGCACCTAGGATGGTACCTGGCATGCAGGTACCTGGCATGCAGGAGGCGCTCAATAAACAGGTTCTCAAAAATGAAACTTCAGCGACTCAGAATTGCTTATTGCCCAGTAAGCATTTCTGAGTAGCTGAGCTTCCATGTTGCAGGATAGGGTTAGAAGTAAAACACTTCAGGTTCTTTTCTTTGGTTTTGTTTCTTAGATTATCTTTTTTTTCTCTTTACCACAATAAAAAGATGCTTGCTTTTCTTTCCTCAAATTGACCAAATCTATATTTTGGTGCAGAACATTCCTTGGTCTTTCAGGATTAGCCTGCAGCCTGTTCTAAGAGCACAGGGATACACGAGACTCCCCTCCACACACACACCTCAGGACACACGCTCTTTGCATGTTTAATGCCTGGATTCTGTTAAAAACAGGAGGGCCAGGGGGTTCCCTAAGAATCCATTTAGTTTATGTGTCCAGAGGGCCTGTGTTCACACATCATTCCTCACAATAGTGATGGCGGTCACTTCCCCAGCTCGAACATATCCTCCAGCATAAGCTGGGAGGCCCTAGACACACATAATAAGCACATGGTAGCTGGTGGGGTAAAGAGTCACGGCACCCCTCCCCCTGCCCTCACATCTGCCTTGTAATTGCAGGAAAGACGACTAACGCCATAATAATCATCGCGATGAGAATAATAACAGGCACTAGAGCAATCAACATCTTTCTTTTATCTAAGGGACACAGTATGCTCTCAGAACAAATGTTAGGCCAATGTTGTGGGGGAATAGGTAAGCTTCTCTATTGACAGGAATGAGAAAGTGACAGGAACGACACGGCATCCGGCTTTCAGCAGGTCCCTCTTTTGAGGGCCAGTCTGACTCCTCCACGGGCTCCCACTAACGCCTTCTTTCCCTTTTCTCTTTGCATTCAGCATGATCTACACTTTAGTGAGCTCTTAACTCACAGACCACGCATGTCATCAGAGACGGGATGGGAGAGGCCTGCGGCTGAGAAGTCACTTCTGCTGGCAATTGGAAAAGGAACCAGAGCCGGGACATGTGAGAAACAGACCCAGCAGACACTGAATCGGGAACTGGACCCAGGCAGCAGCCCGTGGGCCCAGTTCATTGTGTGCATATGTTGTTGCCCCGTGTATCACAGTGTTTGCTGTTCATACCCCACACTCAGGTGGCAGATTCCTTCTGAGCAGCGGGGGGCTCGTGGGTGTGGGTGATGAAACACTAGACCACTCTGGAGTGAGAATTGCTGCCTTCGGAATCCACTTCCTCAAACAACTCTCCACAAGTTCACACTGAGGCCCTGAACCGTGGGAGTGGGAGGCTGGAAGGTGTCTGCTGAGGAACCGAAAGACCCAGAGTCAAGGCTGAGTCTGTGGGACCCATTGAAAGCCTGAAGGACGTCGTGGGCTACCTAAGGCTCTTGTGTTTCTTCCAAGCCATGGCCACTCCCTTCACCTCAGTGGGAGCGTCTGGAAGGTGTGCACTTGCCTTCAGCTGTCACCAGCCCTGAGTTTGCAGGGACATCTGCTTTCGTAGCCTGCTTTGGGAGAGCCTAGCTTAGTGACCTCATGAGCTGGGTTTGGGGCAGTATGCTGGTGATAAGTCATGTCCAAAGTCACGGATGTGGGGGTGAGTCAGGGAGGGGGAATCATGGGAAGAAAAGATTTATTTAAATATTTACTACATATCCAAGTTCGTTAGTTCTTCACCACAACAAACTGTATTTTTCTGTTGCCACCCAGAGCCATCACTGTCATTGGGTGCCAATCAAGTGGTGAACACTAGTCAACGCTAGGCTCCCCTAATCGTTCCACGCTCAGAAAATGCCGGACTGGCTGCTCTGAACTGTGGGCATTCGGCAACAAAGAAATGAGACGACGTAATTATAGCTTCCTCTTATGCTGCTGTAGCATTCATACTGTTTAGGTCAACACTGAGGATGTTTGCTTACCTAGAATTTTCCACGTGCCATTCTCTCCTTTTTGTGTAGGAGCTGTGCTTGGGGCTGTAAATAATGACAAGGCTGAGATTTTTATAATGTTCCAATCGGGCACACTGATTTTGACCTCATTCCCCCAACTTGCCTTCTTTTCTTCTGTTTGACACACAGAGGCTATTTATCCATGTACCCAGATCCCATCTGAACCCTGTGACTCAGGCTTATGAATGGTGTTTGTGTAACGCGTCGTGTGCTATGTTTAAAACGCAGTGACAACTTGAGTGTCTCACCTGCCTGGCTGTCTCATTTAAACCCCATTACTGCCTGGATTCATCTCCATGTGGTTGGTTAACTGGTAGGTAGAAAAAGCAAAGTTTCAAAAAGGCATTTTGCTTCTAAAAATTCTACAGAAAACAAAATACAGACTTTTGCTCTTAGGCTGCAGGTATAAAGCCAGCGAATTCGAGGTGCAGTTTGTGGGAGCAGACTTCCCCTTGGCCATGCCCATCGTCCAGGCTGGGTAAGTGAGATTGGGGCAGAGACTCGCCTTTAGGGCTGGATGGCCTTGTCTTTGATGCCGTTGCTGAGAAGACGGGCTCCCTCCATCCAGAGAACTAGCTCGGGCTCCCTGGCTGCAGGCGGCAAATCTAACTCCACAGCTGTCTTGCAAATGCAGCTGAATGGAGCGGGTAAATGGTTTAGGTTAAGTCTCACCATGGAGCTGTTTTGTTTGTTTCTTTTTCTATTTTGCCTCCTTCCAAAAAAAATTTGAAGTGGCTTATAATAGTGGACAGTAGTACAAAGATGGTTCCAGTGGAAATGCAGATTCCAACTTATAAAGGAGATACTTGATCGTGTCTCCTGAGATACGCTATTGACTGTGGCTGAGAGCTGGAGTCGGTATCATTTCTCTTAGCAGTAAATAACAGCAATTCACATTCCCACAGTGCTGAACATTTCACAGACTGCTTTCCTGTCTTCTCATTTGACCTTCCTCACAATCCTATGAAGCTGAGACTATTCTTTTTCCAATTTTCTAAGTGAGGAAGCCAAGGCTCAGAGAGAGTAAGTGACTCACCTATTGTCACACAGTCTTTGCGTCCAGGTCATGTGACTTTATAAACCCCACGTCGTTTCCATTATGCCTGAAAGCTGGCAAAGTAACTTAGGTCCTGCAAAGGTTTGAGAAATAGCATTAACTTTTTTTTTTTTAATTTAGTAGTCTAGCAATTTTTATCTTTCTCTGCTATTGTTAAGAATCTTTTTTTTTTTTATTTAAAGATTTTATTGGGAAAGGGGAACAGGACTTTATTGGGGAACAGTGTGTACTTCCAGGCCTTTTTTCCAAGTCAAGTTGTTGTCCTTTCAATCTTAGTTGTGGAGGGCGCAGCTCAGCTCCAGGTCCAGTTGCCGTTGCTAGTTGCAGGGGGCGCAGCCCACCATCCCTTACGGGAGTCAAACTGGCAACCTTGTGGTTGAGAGGACGCACTCCAACCAACTGAGCCATTGGGAGCTCAGCGGCAGCTCAGCTCAAGGTGCCGTGTTCAATCTTAGTTGCAGGGGGCACTGCCCACCATCCTTTGTGGGACTCGAGGAGTCGAACCGGCAACCTTGTGGTTGAGAGCCCACTGGCCCATGTGGGAATCGAACCAGCAGCCTTCAGAGTTAGGAGCACGGAGCTCTAACCGCCTGAGCCACCAGGCCGGCCCAGTAGCATTAACTTTTGAGGAAAGGAGAACATTTTAAAACTAAAGCTGTAGCAGAAGTGCCTGGTTTTATTTTCCTTCATGTGCCAGGCTGAGACTTGCTTCATTTTGGGAGGTACTTCTCAAAGGTGGTCTTCTGACAGCTTTAAAACCTGCAAGTGCCTCTTAGGCAGTTCTTATGTTTATGAAAGGGAAATGTCAAATATTTTGCTCTCACACGTTGTGCTGGGAAACAAAAAATCAAGTAGTCTGTTGGGAATTTGAGCCAGTTTTCAATCCTGGCAGAAGCTGACCATGATGATAAGAGTAAGAGTAGTGGGCACAGTTGGTGTTGTATGCCAGGTGCTGTGTTAAGTGCTTTATATACCCCCCCAGATCTCACCCACCCCTCACGACAAACCTACAAAGCAGGTTGGATATTCTTATCCCCATTTTACAGATGAGGAAACCAGGAAGCTCAGGGCAGGGGTGTCTTACCTGGGTGAACTAGCCAGACAAGAGCTCAGTGCTACGAATAAGTGGCCCAAAACAACAGTAGCTTGAAAATGAAGTAAATTGAAGGGTCAGGCATTATTCTATCTGCTTCACGTGCTTTTGTCTGCTCCTCATAACAATACTATGTGGTCAATCATATCCCTGTTTTCTAGATGAGGAAACCCCGTGAAGATGAGTCACTCGCAGAGACCCACGGCTAGTCAGGGATAGAATTTCAACCCAGGTCTGCTTCTTCTCACGTAATTGTATCTGCTTGAGTATCTTTGTCTCTCATTGTTTATCGCACAGTAATGACCAAATGGAGGAAGGACAGTGGGGCAGGAGCAATGGCCCCTGGGAAAATCACACAGGGAGTGGTACCCTTGGGTACGCTACCAAGCCTGAGTCTGGGCATCAAGGAGAGTTTCTCGGGGGCACCGACAGCACAGGTGTTGGTGACCTGGTTCCCATTCCCTTCGGGAGGCAGAGCTGTGGGGCTGCTGTGGCTGTGCCTGAGTCAGAGCAGGACAGTGAGTCACTTAAGCTTACTCCTCCCCTGGCTAAGTGACGTGAGTAATGGCACCCACTGCGCTGACTTGTTAGAAAGGTGAAGTGAGTTCATATTTGCAAAAATTTAGACGAGGGCCCCGCCTGTGCTAGGCACTACCTACCTCTTTGTAGGGGTGAGGCTTTCTGGCTGTCTTTACTGTGACCTGTGCCCACCCAAGGCAAGGTCCTCCGAAGGGAAAGAAGTTACCAGGTGTGTGGGAAGGCAGAGAAGATCCCTGGACCCAGCTGCCCTCCTAATACCTTGTCCCGTCTATAATATCCTGAGGGGAGGCCAGGATCTGAGACCGCTTTCAATGCCTTGTTCATTAGCCAGTAATGATAACTGCTGTCAAATATTTGCTGTGTGCTTGGTGCACGCTAAGCACTGGACATGCACGGGCTCATTGACTCCCCGTAACAACATTGTGAAGTAGGAACTATGACTGTCCCCAATTTATAGTCAAAATCCTAAAACTTACAGAGGTTGAGCAAATGAGCCCAGGTCACAGTTACTAGCAAATCATTGAGCCTAGATTCCAACCCAAGTCTTTTCAATTCCAGGGCCTTGACCATTAGTGCATTCCTGAAAGGCCGAGACAGTACAGGGAGGGCAGTGGGATGTGAGAAAGAAGAGAAAACGGGGCGAAGGAGCAACAGGAGAGGGGCTCACCCAGAGTGTGGCCTTGCTCAGGCATGTGCTTCACAGCAAGCAACTTCATTAAAAGGAGTTCGTAATCGGGATTTTGTGCAAGCTTCTGAGACTTAGCTTTCCCCTCTCTGAAATGGGGCTAATAATAGCCGGCTTTGAGTGTGGTTGTGATAATTTAAGTAAATTATACACAGAGAGCCTGTCTCATCATGGCTGCTCAACAAATCTTGGTCCTCAGAGCTTTTCTCCACTCCCCCTCCACACACAGAACTAAAGGGAAGGTTATATAGAATAAAATAGTAAAAAGCTTCTCATAGTAACACATGACAACGTTCAGTGAGTCTTAGTTTCCTTCCTTTCCTTCCTCGATCCTGGGGGCAGACTGTCCCAGACATGCAACACGAGTAATGGAGCTCAGCCCACTCAAGAAAATCTCCCTTTGCTTCCTATTTTTAGTCCTGGTAATTGCACCAATGTTGAATAAAGTTGTCACCATTATGACAGTTTTATTCTCCTACATAAGAGATGAATGCAGCCAGCAAAGTGCTTTGACAACAATTAATTGTGCTCACGCTGCGCCACTGCACAGATCCATTTCCGAACCCTTCCCTTTTTTGGACTTGGGCTGCTCTGTTGCAAAAGTTGTTCAGGCAAAGGCAATCCAGATCTCAGGGCTGCCTGTCCAAGCTGGACAGCTCGGGGCTGCCACTGCTCCCAAGGCTTACGCAGAAGGCTGGAAGTACTGTGGGTGTTTGAGGACGTGCCCTGGAATGTGCCCTGTGACTTGCCTCATTCCAGCCAGAGGGGAGAATGAGCTGAGCGGAGGGGTGGTTCTTCAGGACACAACTCCCAGCATTCCTAGGGAGAGATGGAGCCATGTCTTAGGTTCGTGCTAATTAGGAGCACGGAGCAGAGTTCCCTTGTTGCCAGGAGTTCTGCGTGTGATGGAAGTGTTTTGCACAGCTGCGTTTGTACAGAGAGAGACCTGCGTACTGACACCTTGGGTTGCATTTCAGTTGATGCCGGTAATAGAAACAGGATCAGCACAGCCACAAAATAGTCTATTCCAGGCTCTGGCCCCACCTCTCTGTGATCATTTCTGCTCCCGTTAAATTCTGCCCAAATAACTCTAGATGCCCCAGGAGTATCTTCCTGTTGTATGAACTTGACTTCCGGGACACCATGGGATGCCCATATTTTCTTCCTTTTCAGCTCGTGGTGTGCTAGAGCTGGCCCGGTCAGGCTTGTGAGAGCTAATTGTTAAATTTCGTAGGGATTTTGCTAAATAGTTGTTAGACACAGCCATTATTAAAAACGGATTATGTAAGCTTACAATTAAATAAATTATTAACAACCAGGGTACTATAGAGTTAAAACTTATCACGTCCCAATTATTATCACATATGTTCTCCAGGTTATGTCTCTGTATCTGTGGTGGACATACTATAGCAGCATACGACTGTACCTCTCTTGTCATCTTTGTCTTCAGTATGTCCTTTAGTAGCTTGAAATCAGCCATGGTGGGAATATTTGCACCATAGAAATTGGCATATGCTCCATACAGATCAGGTCACTTCTTCTCCCTTGAGCCCCTACATCCCACCCCAGTGCTAGTTGTTAACCATTTGCCAGTCCTCGCTGTTCACATTTATCAGTATGTGCTATTCCCAGCTCTGGCACACTGTATGGCCACAGTGAGAAGTCACCATACAGCGACCAGAGTGGCAGCTGGCGGCCAGTACCTCTGAGGGCTTCGCCACCAAAACCCAATGTTTAAAACCCTGAAGGTGTCACTGCCTTCATGGCCAGACTGCCACCCACCCCACAATGGTGAGACCAGTGGTGCTGCCACTTAGTCTCTTTTTGTCCCCTAGAGATGATAGGAAAGTAGCCTTTTAAGTTTTATGCACCGTCGGTCACGAGGGCTTGGACATGGAGATAATGTAAGTGAAACATACTTGCTGAGCATGAAAATACTTTGATATTTGGACCCATGTCCCACTGCTCTTGAATTGACTTGGGGATTGTCATTCTTCCTGTAGGATGGGTCCCTTCTCAGGAGGCTTCCAAGAGCCACATGGAACTGGGTCCATGGTTCTTGTCCAAATGCTGGAGTGAACCCCCCTGCTAAGGTGGCCGGAGTGATAAGTGAGACAGTGTCTGTAAAGGGCCTAATGCTGTGCTCAGTAAGTAACCATCGCTCCTTCCTCTGCTCGTCCTTTCTTGGCCAGGCTTGCTGTTCACAATATGGGTGTCCCTTCCCCCACCAGCCTTAGTGCAGCTATTCCTCTACGTGCATTCTCTCCTCCAGGCAAGCCAGTTCCCTCGCTGGGCCCCCAGGTACCTCACGGAGCAGACACACAACTTGTGGTTTCGAAATGCAACCGCTCAAGGAGGGCATTTTGTTTTCTGGAGTGTGACTACCCGCCAGCCAGCACAGAGAACCTCAAATGCCATTGCAGGGTTTCTGTTCAAATGCCAGCACCAGGGTCTGACCAGTAAACCTTGGCCTTTTCAGAAATGCTTGGCACATCAGAAAAACATCACCTTTATGATAAGAATATATTTCTGATATTTTCAAGCAGGGGAAGTAGGGGAAATGAGAAGTCGGTTAAATACCAGCCCCCACATTAAATTATAATGAAACACATCAATCAGGACGCCATGCCTGGAACGGTCTGTTTTGATTGTAGCAATGAAAACAGCTGGGCAGCACCAGAGGCTTTGGGGGAAATTTTGATGGTGGATGGCGTCATAAGACAGGTCTTGTGCGGTTCTTAGTCCCCCATAACTAAATTGAGAGCAAGTTTGACGTGGAGATAACTTTCTAGAACCTACAAGGTACCTTGTAGGTACAGAGAAGGAGACCACAGCATAATCTCAGGCCTGGCAAATGGGCCAGGTCCCCAAGGGATGGTTCGGAACCCTGCACCCCATTTGGAAACTGGTCTTAAAACTAGCAATTCTTTGTGTTTAATTAGTATTTCATGACAGATTGGACTAAAACAACTGTCTCAAGATGTAGCCCGTACCTGACAGGGTTGGGAATGCGGCAGAAAAGAGCAGGAAGGACCCGGCGGCAGCTCTAGCAGTAACAGCTTCTAGGTAAAACTAAGAAAATGAGGCCTGATCACACTCTGCATTGGAGACGTATGCCACCTGGGTTACTAGGAAACCCCCACCATAGGTTTTTCAGCCTCACAGTTTGGGGAAGCTCAGTCTGCGCCAGACCCAAACGGTCAGTACGAGTTGGAGGGTGATACTTTCTAGGGAGGCAAATAGAAGGAACCCCAGAATGGTGGTTCATGGATCAGGGTCAGCCCAGAAGGTGGAAGGTCCTTCTGGATGGGGTGCCACGGGGCTTTGTACTTCACCCTGTGCTGTGCAAGGTCTTTACTATCAGTGACTTTCCCATGAAAGCGACTGAGCCATCCTGGGATGACACAAAATTGAAAAGGATGAAATCAGGACAGAAACAAGAGATATCAAAAAGATCTCACCAGCCCAGACTCATGGAAAGACGTGTGATAGGCAGACATGGAAGGTCTTGAGATTAGGCTCACAAAAGTCAGGAGCCACCTCTAAGGGGTGGGTGTGACAGGGGTGGAGTGGTGACTGGATGTGGCAATGGGTTTCATCGCCACTAAGCTGATGTGGAGCCAGATGTGTGATCTACCTGCCACAGAGCTACGGCTGTGAGGCGTCATCATAACAGGTCTAGAATGAAGTGATAGAAGATGGCCTTTGGGTCCCCGGCCCCCATCAGCTCTCCACGAGGAGCACTGTTCAGTTTGTAGCCATGTGCCTTCCGAGGGACACAGAGAAATTCGAGTGTACCCAGGGCAGGGTCCACTCGAGTTTATTTCACAGGACTAGTCAGAGAAGCTTCAAGAAGACTGTCTTCAAAGAATCAAAGGCTCCAAGAGGGCAGAGGGCAAGAATTGGGTGGAAGCAGCCCTTCCCACTCCTTTCTCTTCATACGGTGTTGGAATAGTTGCTTCCCAAAGAAGGTCCTGGAGAAGTGTCAGGTGAAAGGAATGTTCTGTGGGCAAACAGCAGTGGGACCTGCTGGGCTGAACACATCAGCCTGCTTCCCAAACCTACCTCGGAGTGGAACCTCTAGTCTTGAGAATCAATGGGGATGATGGTTTGGGGCACTTTCTGTGAAATGCAGCAGGAGAGACCCAGGGAGAAGAGTGGGACAGAGCTCTCTGGGGTCAAAGACCGAGAGATGAGTATGTATTATGGGATGGGTTTCACATACGGAACTAAGTATCAGAAGTAATGTGAAAAAGTTGGACTGGCTCCAAATTGGACAACACTGATGATAATTAGCCCACATCATTCAAATGCAGAAATAAATAGGAAGGGCTGAATTCAGAATCCCAAGGGTTCTGAACTCAAGGATTATAAACTCTTTGAGAACAGGTTTTTATTTAGATAGCCCCAGAGCTGGGCTTAGTCTTTAATTGGCCACAATAAATATATGTTAAATTAAGTTGAATTTTGGATCTCTTTCGGAATCAGCAGGAGGCAGAGATAACAGCCAGTAGTTAGTAGGAGTCAGTGTCTTATGAGGAATGGAGGAGGGAAGAATGTCAAAGTGACCTGGAGGCCTCATGCAGCCTATGTCCTACATCTTGTCAGGCTCAGTAGCAGTAAAACAAGCAAAGGCACGTACAGGGCATCTGCAAATTGTTGTTCACCAAAAACCTGTCTGGGCTTATTCTTCGAATCATGAAAACATACCACTCCTAGACTCAAAGGAGGCAAGACAACTGGCTCTCCAGGGTCTCGGTCCCAGAGTGACTAACCCTGCATCCGTCACCTTTTGTACTCAGAACAGTTTAGAAAACCTTTGATTCCTTATTGGCATGGGAGAGTCTGGCTCCCGGAAGCCACTATGGGGGAGTAGTAGACAGGAAGCCCACGTACCGTTCCCCAGGTTCTGTAGGGGTGTCTGCAGTTGACCGTTCGCTCAGCCTTGTGCACTGCTTATGGCAGAAACACGGCGGTAGTGCTCGTACTCTCCTCACAAACCCTTGGACATTCTCTAAGCTGGGGCTGTGAAGGGAGCAGGTGAGTGCAGGGTAAGTGGGCAGTGAGAATGACATTCACCCCAAGCACTTCTACAAGGTTTTTCTTTGTTTGTGTCCAACTTTTAGGGCATTGGTCAGTCTGGTCCCAAGGGAAGCAGGGAAGAAGGCAGGTCTGAGCTGCGTCATGGAAGCTCATGAGTTCAGTTCTGATATTGTATAAGTGAAGGTGATTCTAGCTATGGTGTGATAGAGTCTGACACCATTTTCAATGTTTGACTGCTGACAGCTTTCAAGCCCCATCACTCCCTCTCCCCGTTCTTCTCCACACCTGGGCAAGCAGGTAAGAAAGTCTACATGTTCCCTCCCTTGACACCAGTGGGATATTCCAACATCACAGAACCTGGCCTGTGTGTGGGAACCCTCACCCTAACCACAATGAAAGCCAAAGTTAGCCACCCCTTCTCACTCTCTCAAACCATTTTTGGACCTTCTTGGGAGACCCAGGCTCCTTCCATCATGTAGCTCCACCTATTCACGTTTTTTAGGACTCTCTCCATTCAGTCAACAGATGGGAAAAGAGAAGGTAGGATACCGTGACAGGTTTTTGAAGGGGTCGGGATTGGAACTGACACAAGTCACTTCTCACTTTGCTTGGAGCTCAGTTGGACAGCTACCCCCCACCCCCATACAAGGTTGGGGAACTTCATCTAGGTGGGTTTTAGTGAATGTGTAGGGGTCCCCACCACATATATGTTGACTTTGAATGTCAATTGGTCATTGAGGTGAGATGTTTAAAAGGGAGTGTAATAGAGGGGGCTGAGGAGAAAGTTCTGGCTAGAGCTCTGCATTTGTAAATCACCTTCTAGGTGATAAAAGGAGAAAAGGAAAAAGAAGAATTCTGTTCGTAATTTTCTGTTTGTTTGATTTTCATCATTGAAGATTGCCTTCCAGAACATCACTAGCAGTAAGGGGGTGTTGGAGGGTGGGCATAAATTGAGCCGGAAGATGAGGCATACTGTTCGCTTTGAATTAAAATCAGCAGCTTGTACACACACACACACACACACACACACACCAGTCTCCTGCCCTTCAAAGCCTCCAATAAGAAGGAAATGGAAGTAGCAGGCTAATTGGAGAGGAGTGTGAAGGAATGGCAGAGTAGGTAAAAGGAAAGAGGAACTCAGGTTGCTATTTTAAGGATACGAACCATCTTCCCATAAGTCATTATGGTTTCCTTGCCAGTTAATTTCATTTCGAATGAAGTTGAAAGGTAATCTGATAGGTTTCATAATCTCTGCAAATAATTCATAAACTCAGTTGAACTCAGAATGATGACATAGCACGTAGGAGGATTTCAAGGTCTGACAAGGTGAGAATTACCAGGACTGCACTGGCGCTGACAGCTGGTATTGGAACGATCCCCTTTTTATTGAAATTCTCTGTGTGATTAAGAAAACAGACTGCTAAATTGAGTTAATCTGTAACGGTGTGCAGACCGGGGCAGGCCAACCGAGCTGCGTGTGGATGTGTGTGGAGCTAGCAGAATCTTTGTGCCTCACTTCGTAGGCAGAGGACTCTCACATCTGTCCCATGATAAGAGCAGCTCAGATACACAGAGAACAATGGCATGTTCAGTTCTAGAGTCCTGGAGAAACCGGAGAAAGAGAATCAGAATACATTTATCGGCGCAAGCCGGCTCATTTGTGGTAGCTCCTGCTTTGCGCAGGCTGGAGGTGTGTTTCTGCACAAGCTGGTTACGTCCATTCTACCATCTCTTCTCCACTCACTGCCCCCAGACAGATGGCAGAAAGAGAAAACAGAACATAAATGTTTGTCTAGGGGACAAGAAGGAATTATTATGTCTTCTGTAAGCAGTAAAGCATTGCTTTATGGCAAGTATACTTCATGGGCTATCTTCTACAACCCTGAAATATGTGTAAGTTTATGACATAAACTGATAAGTTTCAGGATGACCATAACAGTGAATGGATAGATAGAGGGCATCTATTAGATTAATACTTACAACTTAATTCATCTATTTATTCATTTGTATATCATTCATTCACCCAACACTCTGTTGTTCATTTACACCATAAAAGTGTATAAAATCTCTGCCATGCATCACACTGAATGTACAAAGATAAATGGGATGAAACTGCTGCTCTCAGCCCTCAAGGAGCTCACACCTGTCTATCTCTCTACCACTATTGCCATATTATGGATCATATGACCTCCACCCTTTTCCTCTCCCCTTCTCTCGCTCTTCTTGTATTTCTTCTAAAGGTACACAAATCATCGTGACTTCCAACCCTCCCACCCCAACACACACACACACACACACACACACACACACACACACACAGTCTCATACTGAATAGATCATATCCTGAAAGTACAACTTTTACTCTAAGTCAGTTGATCAAACAGTTGATCAAAAAGTTTTCTGAAGACACCTTCCCAAAAGGAGTTTTTGAAAGAAAAGTGATTTCCCCCCTACTATGTATTATTTATGTGTCTTCTGTCTTAAAACCCCAGTCTTAAGGCATGGCACGGGTAGATGAATGTGTAATGGGAAATGATTGCAAGACATATGCAGATAGGTAAGTAGTATACCTTAAACTAGGGTCAGCTTCTATATACCTCAGAAAAAGAAAATGTAAAAAAACTTCCACAATTACAGTTCTGTCTGCATTTCTAGTTCTTAAGCTAATGTTTCGAAAGTAAGTATCCTGGCCTGAGACGGGGCACTGCAAGGTACAAAAATTCATTCAATCAAATTTAAGCAAAGAGCCATGTATTCATTACCTATTGCTGTGTGACAAATCGCCCTTAATTGCATAGAACAACGTACATCATTTCACAGTTTCTGAGGACCAGGAATCTGGGAGTGGCTTCACTGAGTCTTCTGGCTCAGGCGGTCTCTTGAGACTATAGTTCAGATGTCGTCCAGGCCAGTGGACTTGACTGGGGTGAAATATGGAAGCAGGAGATACGCTTCCAAGGTATCTCCAAACATGGCTGTCAGCAGGAGACCTTGGTGCCTCATAATGTGGGCCTTTCCTTCCCACATGGTACGCGGTTCCACCAGAGCCACCTAGAGGAGAGGGAGAGATCACAGTGTATGTTATGATGTAGCCTGGAAGATGGAAGGAACTGTACATGGGCTTGGCTTCTAGTGGTAAGGCTCGTCGAGGGCCATGTTGGAGGCTGGCTACCATGGGGCCCGTACTTAAGGGCACGAGATTCCATTTAATGAACAGCACAGAGCAAGAAATCAGCAGAACCAGAACTGGGAAGATAGGAACTCGTGGTCGCTTTTATCCCTGCTTCTTTCTGGTTTCTTTCCTTCTACTCCTGTTCGTGGCCCAACATGGTCACTTTAGGCTCCAACTCCACATACGTTTTGGTTCAGCATTAACAACAAAAACCGAACAATATACTTGACAACAATATATTTTACAGTTATCATAATTGCAATGGCTGACATTTCTTGAGCAGTTATATTCCACGCACTGTGGTATGTGTGTTACTTAAGTGATTACATTTAATTCCCAAATCCTATGCCTGTTTTACAAATGGGGAGACTGATAATAAGTGACGTTGAAAGCTACCTGGCTAGGGTTTCTGTGCCATGCATTTCACGTTTCTTTCAGCAGAATCTCACAGGCCACTGCCAGTCAGATTTCCATATGTGATCAGGAAGATGGATTTTATAGCACAGGGGCTGCTCCATCTGAGGCTGTGGTATCAACCTACTAAACTAGATGGAAGAATGAAGCATGGCAGGAAAATTGATTAGCATATCTGCTAGCATAAGGGACCACTTTGCTAAGCCTAAGACTCTGCCTTAATTGCCACCATTAGTAAATAGAAATCTTGAGCTAAAAGCATTGAAAGTACTATGAAAGGTTTTCTCTCAGAATGATTCTCTCAGCAGTTTAAATGTATGCTGCTGATTATTATTATTATTATTATTATTTTTATTATTATTAATACATTCTGCCATCTTGTAGCTTGCCTTATAGCCCCTGGGGAAACAGGGACTTTTTGAAAGGTGATGCAAGTGAAAATTCTAGAGGAAGGGCCTATGGTAGATTTACATTTCAAATATACATCCAGCTTGCTCTGCTAATTATACGAGTGGGTAAGGAGCCAAGATTTCCCCCATAAAATGTAGAGAAATCATTTAAATACCAAGCACTTCATTCCACTCTATTATATTTTTGTCTCAGTCCAGTTTTTATATTTTTATTCTGCTCCTGGTGAATTCTTATTTACCAACCTGGTGAGTAGAGGAATGTAGATGAGTAAAATCCATTTCTGAGATAGGGCAGTGTTCATTCATTCATTCATTTGACAAACTCCCATTGAGCTTTGGAATGTGAGCTTGCATGCTAGGTGATTGTGTTTTCAAAATTCATTCATCATCCTCTGATTGTATTTATTGAGTGCTTTTTCACTCCCTGACATCCTGATACATGCTATGAAAATTTAAAAAAAGAAGAAGAGAGTCGTAAGATAAGTGAGAGAAACTTCTTGTTTCCAAAAGATCGTGAAACATCACTGAAGAGATAAAATTAGCATGAAACAGTCAAGAAACAAAGTAAGACAGTCATGAAGTAGGAAGTTTTAGGTACAGCCTCTGGGGGCATCAGGAGTTTATAGAAGGAGCTGGTGAGCTGGCAGGAGGGGCTGGGAGGCCTTCTCAGAGGAGGCATCACGGGCTGAGGGCTAACAGCTGATGTTCAGGTGGATTGTGGAGCAAGGGCTGCTTCAGAGAGCCCCCGAGAGTGGGTGTGCGGTGGGTGGTGAGGAAGAGGGGTGCTCTGGAGAAAGTCCATTCACCCTCACTTGGTTTCACCCCGAGGCAGACATTTTTCTGTCTTACGCCTCACCTTCCCACGCCCCTGACAAAGCTGAGACCTAAACTGGACGCCATGATGAATACTCAGGTTTGGACTAGGCCAGGTTAGAGCCTCATGTGCCCTGACCCTGCAGCCCACGCCCCCTCCTGGATTCTAACAGTGAGAATTTGACCCAGTGGAGCAGGTCTGACTCCCGTAGACTTTGATCTTTCTCTGGTTCCAAACAGAAGGACAAAGGATGGAGGCCTGGGGCATATGGAGAGACCTCAGAGGACAGTGACAATGGGATCAAGGTGTGAGCACACAGCCTGAAGGGACGGGTATTATTCAATCTGGAGAAAACTGATGAAATAAAAATGATCCTAAGTACCTCAGAGGTCTTCCCCCTTGAGAGGTTGGCGACTAGCACTGATTTCTCTGAAGGCACTTGAAGAAACCAGAAGAACTGTTACAACACCATTGAAAGGTTTGGGGTCAGTGCTGTTGGGCTCCCGCCCACCCTGACATAAGCTGACACTTTTGCACAGGCACCGTCTATGAGGGGACCTCCAGGATTCTCCCCGGGTGGTCAGCCATCCCAGGTGGCCCAGGACTTTCTGTGCTAAAACAGGGATGGTCCTGGGCAAACTGGGGACCAAGCGTACGTCCTTTTGGTACTTACATTTTGATTTGGCTCATAGCTGGATCCACTGTGCCATCTACCAGCCCCGAAGGGTACACAGGGAGCAAAACTGGGACCCTGAGAGAGGCCTGAAGCCAGGGGTGCCAGGAACCAGGAAGATGACAGTGCGATAAATGGGTTGATTCGTCTGCCCAGTTATTCTATTCAGCGCTTGATACAATGGCTGGGGCCGCCCTCCGCCTGTCTCACGCTCACACTAGTGAACTTACTTACAGTCTCTTGGCTTCTGTGAGACATGTCAGGCATACTTTCTGACAGTGAACCAGACTGAATTTCAGCTGACAGAGCTCACGTTTTAAGGGGTGAATCTCGCTGGAACAATTTTAAATCTCAAACAGGAATGATTTTTTAAAAATTGAATGGTTTTAATCACACTTGAGCATTTCTACATGCTCAGTACTATGCTAAGTACTTCACTGGCGTTATTCTACTAAACCCTCATCATAATTTTCCAGTGAGGTGCCATCCCACTCCCATATTAGCAGGTGAAGAAACAGGTCAGGGCTGTGAGGTGACACGGAGGTGAGCTGGGGATGGTTAGTTTGGGTCCAGAGCCCACCTTCTGGACTGTGCCATGTGCCTGGGCTAAACTGTCAGCTGAAAGGACTTTTAGAGACACTGGACTATTTCTTGGTGTCCAGAAGATCCCTGCCACTCCTAGTTAGTGTAAGTAATCAAATGAATTACCAATAACACTTATATTTAGTTAATTTAATCAGAAACTATAGAAATACGTAAAATTATCTCTGTTGGTGGTACTGCTGGTTCTTGTTTTTAAGAGTAAGGGCCTGGTGGCAAAGAGAGATGAATCCACAGTTCTATTTAAAGGATCATTACTCTGGTTTTGAATAATGTGCGACTACACTGCGATGAGGGTTTACTAGTTTTAATGCTATTTTTTATTCACATAATTGAAAGGCACTGAGCTCGGGCTGTCAGAGGAGATGAAAGAGTAATTCGGGGCCTGAGCTCCTCAGTGAGACTTCAAGTTCTCAGACAAGTTGGAGGATGAGTTTGAGCTGTTCCAGACTTTTATCTTGAACAGTTTTTAAGCAGTTTTCACCAAACCAGGCACCCCAGGTCACATCCTGTCTTAGGCAGTTCGGGCCGCTATAGCAAAGTACCATAGACTGTGTGGTTTATCAACAATGGGTATTTATTTCTCACATTTCTGGAGGCTGGAAGTCTGAAATCCAGGTGCCAGTATGTCCGACTTCCGGTGAGGGCCTCTTCCAGGTGGCAGACTGCCACCTTGTTACTGTGTCTTCACAAGGTGGAGAGCAAGTTCTCTGGAGAGTCTGATAAGGGCACTGACCCCATCATGAGGGCCCCGCCTTCATGACCTCATCTAACCCTAATCACCTCCCAAAGGCCCCACCTACTAACACCATCACATTGGGGTTTCAACATATGAATTTGGGGAGGATGCAGGCATTCAGTTCTTAACACATCCCAACTGCTGACACTTAGCTGGATTGCCTAAAACAAACTAAATTGGGAGTGTTTGGGCTGGACGAAGACGTGGACTCCAGCTGTGGAACTGTTACTTGCCATTCAGGATGGCCGTATTAGCCCCGGGGGCCTTTGGGAGCATTAGAAAAAGGCACGCCCTCTGGGTCACGTGGCCCCAGGCAAGCTGAGTTAAGATTCCATTTCTGCTCCCGTCTGTCTCAGCTGTGCCTCACTCAAGGCCCTGCCTGGTGGCCCCCGTCTCTGGAAAGCCTAGAAGTGTTGGGGTCCAGCAGCACTCTGGGCCAGGTTCGACCCAGGGCACAGGATCTAAAACCATGTGAGACAGAGTCTCTGTCCTTGAGAACCACACAAGAGCCTCCCTCTGCTGACGGAAGCAGACACAGAAGCAAGGGACACCATGCAGCTGTGAGCAAGTTGCGGCCTGGGAATAGGGGCCGGGGCTGGGAGAAGGTGGGATTCAGGAGAGCTTTCTGCAGGAAGGGGCACCACAGGGTGCCCTTGGCTCCCTTTAGTTAAGGACCATCTGATGCTGCACCAAGTTAAGTTGGAACTGAGGGTGACCGGTGGCTCTGCCACTTACCAGCTGTGTGACTTAGGGGAGCTACTTTTCCTCTCCAAGCCTGACTTACCTTAGCTGTCAAATGAGAACACAAGGACACCTACTTTCACAGGAGTGTCGGTGGATTAAATACCGATGAGAAGTTCTTAGCATCACAATTGATGATATTATTACTATTGTCATAAGTAGTTTTGCCGAAGGGAGGTAATCAGGAGGGAAAGGACCAGTCAGGTCTGGCCCTAGGGCCCCTCAGACTCACCAAGCGGGAGCTCAGGTGAGGGCCTGGGCTCCTCAGGAGGCTTTCTTGCTTGTCTTGCTCCATCCTTGGCCAGGCCCATTTTCTAGTTTGTCCAAAGGTGGAGCCCAGGGATGTGGGGACACACTGGGTCAAACAGTAGGCTTCCCAGCCAAAGATTCTGTTGCCAACAGACTCCTAAAGGCTGTGACACCAAATGGCTGGGCAGAGGTGTGGGTCTTCCCTGATGGCAGCCCTGGACAGCGATTTAGCTAATCCCTTTGATACTTCTGGAGAAGGCGATGCTGGAAGGAAGTGAAGCATGTCCCGGAGTTACTGACATTGCTTTCTTGCAATGGACTCTGGAGAAATGAATCAAGAATTGCAACAGACCACGGAAACTATTTCTAGGGTGACACTGTCCCAGCAAAGGTCCTGGGCTGGCCATGTCACCATCTGGCCT
Organism: Rhinolophus hipposideros; assembly: GCF_964194185.1. Lineage (NCBI taxonomy): Eukaryota > Metazoa > Chordata > Mammalia > Chiroptera > Rhinolophidae > Rhinolophus > Rhinolophus hipposideros. Next base: position 13,369,144 of record NC_138072.1, read on the forward strand.
TGTGGTCTCCCAATCTCACACGTCCTTACGTTGTGCTTTGACACCTCTGTCCATTTGTAACTGATTGCTTTTTGTCCTTTGAGGCCAAGAGGTGTTATATAATTCACCCTTTGCAAGTGAGTAGGAATATCACTTTACTGGAAGGGCTGACCTGTATCAAAATAGTGACGTCTAAAATGCAGAAGTGGTGGATAAAAATAAGCCATGCTCATTAGATGACTCCCTGCCCTATATAGCTGCCCTGAAACTTATGTCTTGTTCTGGCCAAGTGTAAATAGTCTCCCTATTTAGAAATGGCCCAGTGGGAGGTAAATGAATGGGCTCAGGGAGACTAGTCATAACTCATCACATTGAGAAACAAAAACTCTTTATGTGAAAAATACTAATGCCTATCAGTTGTTGGAGACGAGGCTCTGTGCCGGGGGCTTTGCAATCATTTTCCTATTTAATCCTCCCACCAACTCTGGAAGGCTCTTCTTATTCTGTTTTACAGACGAGGAAAGTAGGCTTGGCAAAGTTAAGTAGCTTTTTCAGGGTCATGCAGATAGTGAAAGGGAAACCGGAAATCAGACACTGGTCGCTCTTGTCCCAAGCCTGTGTTATTTTCACCAGACTCCACTGCAAAGGGCTGGTCAGATACTGAAGTTGTCAGGTACGTTATAAGAGGAAAGTAGGTTCAGCAAAGTTAAGTAGTTTGTCCCTCATTGTTAGGAAATTCTTGGCCTGATTCTCAGCTGAAAGGTGCTCTTCAGTGAGACTGCTTGTGAAGGATCAAGCCTGAAATTAAATTCACTCTCGCCATGATTGAGTCCACCCCTGGTTTCCTGGCCCCTGGTCTCCTGGCTGGGTTCTTGTACTGTAAATAATGGTCCACATGGCATGACGCTCTTGGTGCCCCGTCTGCCTCTGTGCACTGGCCTTTTCCTGGATTTCCTAATAATAATGGCTGTTGGGATTTTGAAGCAGTCCAACGAACAGTGCTTCCATTCCCTGTCCAGATGCTGAATCAGAAATAAGGTGAAGACTAAGGTAGATGTAGGTCAGATAGCTCCCCAGTGAAGGGCTAGATTGGAGAACCTTGCTGAGTGTGAGAGCAAAATGGGTTTCTGTTGCAGGATGGTGGAAAGCAAAATGTGAGATGGAGATGAGGTTACAGGAAGTCTGTTCGGGAGTTCTTTGGGGATCTACAACCTTAGGAGGGAATGGGATGAAGGCAGGCTTGGCAGAGGGGAGAGCATCCGTGATGCAGCCTATAGACCTCAGCTGACTCTTTGGGGCATGCTGGGTCTTTCTGCTTCTCTATGGGCCAGGCTGCCTATGACAAGGGCACTGACCTTGTGACCTTGAGAGACAGCAGTATTCCATTAAGGGCGAATCTCAGAGAGGGCTAATTGCTGAGGGCTGTCAGCCAGCAGGACTCAGCAAATCCTTCAGTCCTCAGAAAGCCTCGCTAACTGCAATCAGTTAATGTGCAAGATCCTGGCAGCTCACGAGAGGGTCCACTGCGTGGATCAACTTTTTCATTCCATCTCTGGAAGCGGCTTCTCCAGGATGTCCGTAAGCCTCTTCTCCTGGCAGAGGCATCTAAGAAAAAGGTTAGTGGGACAAACGACAGCCCCCATCGCAGGAGCTGGCTTAAGGCCACATCTGATATTCACGATCTCTCTCATCGTTGGCGAATACCTCTGCTGGTCTGCGTGGCCTGTGTGATTCAGCCCCTCATCCCTGGTGCCTTTAGTTCCTGGGCGCCATGTCTCCTTTAGGCCATGGTTGTGGAACTTGTCCATTTACCATTAACTGTCCTTCAATCACCCCTGCAGCTCAGTGAGACGTTACATTAGGTGTAATGAGACCGGCTTTTTGGGAGCAGGAGGTTATTTCTGTTCCCATGTCTCTTCTCTTGCAAAGTGGCAGATAAAAATGATCAGAAATGTTACTGTGAGGAGAGGGGGCTTGGTTTACCTGTTGGCCAGGAGGCAGCGATAGGAAGATGCCGGGGGAGGGAGCTCCACACAGGGATCTGGCTTTTAGCCCTGGTTCCCCCTGGCCCTGACTCTTGGTGCTGCTCCCCCCGAGGGGGAAGAGGACGCACGTGACAGTCCTGGTTGGGCTGAGTTTAGCAAAGACTGGACCAGCTTGGTAATTATTCAGAGACTATTAAGTACGTATTGCTTGTGAATTAATTAATTTAGAAGAAGGAAGGAAGTGGCCCTTTAACATGATACGATATTATGAATGGTAATTAATCTAGCCTCTCTGGCTAGTTCATAGGCACACAGCAAAGAATTGCATCTAATTATACTGGCAATTATGGCTGGAAGGAGCTGCAAGTGGTCTTAATACAAGCAAGACACAGACCCAAGGCTGTGTAATTCACATCAAATCTACACGGCATTCCTTAGATCATGTGAAGAGTAAAGGAGGAGGAACAAGGTTTCAAGAGCAAAGAGGAAAAACCTGACAGGGCATCGTAAGGTTCCTGACTGAAATCCAGTAGAGAAGCATAACAAACTGAAAACGGATTGATGTGCCGAGCAGACAGTGAAGATTTAAACCCCCAATGAAATTATTCAGCAGATCCTCCATCATATTAAACACATTGAACCCGTATTGACTTCAGAGTCAATTTTCATTTCAGTTGAAAAAGCACTTGGTCTGGACCAGGTCACTCAGGAGACGACACACACGGTCGTCTTCATGTTGGTTGTGTTGGTCTCTGGTCTCTGGAAAGCTGGCCCTTCCTCACTTCAAAGGATTATCGTTTCTATTCTGACAGTCGAGGAGTAACATGTTGGGCGGGAAAGGAGAAAGCCTCGCTAACTGCAGTCAGTTAATGTGCAAGGTGCGTCCAATAAGTGCTTTTTAAGGCTACACGAAACCCGGAGAAGAGGGCTGATAAAATTGGAACATAGGCTCTCGCCACTGTTCCCAGCCCAGGTAACGATGATGACATACTAACACCTTTCATTTATAAAGGGATTTCTCCTTAGGAAGGTTTATAGAGCTAGTGATTTTCCACCCAGGGACTTAAAAAAACAGCCCAATGCTTCATGGCCTCATCCTTCAAAGATTTTGATTGAACTGACCTAGGGTGGGTAGCTCAGCTGATGTCATGGTATAACTAATGTCAAGGAACGTTGCGGTACAGTTTGCCTTACTGTAATTCCTTATTGCAGGGGCTGGGGCCCTTAGTTTCATATTCCGCAGGTCTGGGTGGGGTCCGAGAATTTGCCTTTCTAGCAAGTTCCCAGGTGACGCTGCTGGCCCTAAGGCCCCCAATTTGAGAACCGTTGTCCTGCAGGACACTGTATGGGCCCTGATGCTAGCTTCCGGATGGTTAAACATAGCCATCCATGCCCAGTGGTCTGCAAAGGTGAACTGTGGCTATGCCAGCACCATTTTGGACAACCTCCCAGGATCCTCCTTGATTTGCTCCAAATGGGCTTCTTTTCTCTTCCAGGCTCTACCTGCTTCCTTGACCCACCGCTTCCTTTCCTGTCACCTGCAGCATTTCCATCTAGCTTTTAGCCCTGGTTCCCCTGGCCCTGACTCTTGCCACTTTTTCAGGTCTTGGTTCTGGCTCCCCCTTCTGAGTCTTTATGGTTGGACAGCTGAGAGTGGATAGTATCCCTGGAGACCACCCTCCAGTGCTGGCTCATTGTCGGCCTCCTGGCCCCCTGCAAGGGCTCAGAGGAAGGTGGAGGCTGACATGTCAGCGGTGAGGATAGCAGTGTGTTTCAACGTCGTTTGCAGGCTTCTAACAATAACCTTTTATTAACAACGACAACCAGAGGAACACGAATAGCTGAAGCTTTTTGCAGCCACACTATGTGCTAGGCATATGCTAAATACTTACCTGGATAATCTCCTATCCTGTTTTTCTTGTTTCTCCAACTCTCCTGTTTGTTGCCTGGGGCCAGGGGTCATGTCTTACACAGGTTGCCACTGTAATCTAATGGAGCTAATGGTCTCCTGTGGCTTTTAGTTAGCCCATCACTTTATAACCTCTATTACTTCTTTGGCTGATTTGAGATAGTTATAGGGAAAAGGAAAATATTGAGCAATAAACTACATAACAGGGCACTCCTATGTCCCTGGTCACTGCTATAAGCTTAGCTAGTTCCACGCTTCTCTGAGCAGCTGGGAGAATAGTGTCAACCATCTGTCCCATTGTGTGGTTGACACAGCACTGAGACTGCAGTGCTGGACGCAGGGTTATTTGCAGAATGTTCTGGAACACCTCCCTTCACACTGTAATGGGGATGCCCCACCCTCCTTAGCAAACATGGGAAGAACCTATGGAAGTAACGTGCAAAACTACTTCTATCTTAATCTAGGGATATCTGAAACACAGCAAAGCCCAGTACTGGTAGCAATTATGTGGGTTAGCTGATCAGCAAAGACAGATTACTAGGCAGTCAAGGGTTCCAAAACTGCTTCCATCAACTCTTTAGGGCAGCAAAGGCTTGTTCGAAGATACAGAGTGAACTTCCAATCTCCATTCTAAAATCTTGTTTACATGTTTGCCATGGGACTTCCCTCTTGCAATGGATTTGAGCTCTCTCTGAGAGCAGTTTCGGTAAGTCTTTCTTGTAGGGGTAGTTATAAAACTTGGCTGAAGTGATGTTAAGGAGAATAACAGTATGTGAATCTCAAGTTAGTTGCTTTTAATTAAGAGGTTATGGGGAGGAGTAATACTTGGCTCTTGTTAGACTGAAGTGGGAAATGACCTGTTTCTGACTAGACAGTATCTGTCTGCTATGGACAGAATGTGTCCCGCAGATTCATATATTGAAGCTCTAATCCCCAGTGTGATGGTGTTAGGAGCTGGGCCTTTGAGAAATAATTAGGTGTAGATGAGGTCATGAGGGTGGGGTCCTATGATGGGATTAGTGTCCTTCTAAGAAGAAACCAGAGCTCTCCTCTCTCCTCTTCTCTGTCTGCCATGTGAGGACACAGCAGGAAGGCAGTGGTCCATAAGTCAGGAAGAGAGTTCTTACCAGAAACAAACCCTGCCAGCACCTTGATCTTAGCCTTTTATCCTCCAGAACTGTGAGAAATAAATGTCTGTTGTTTAAGCTGCCCAATGTATGGTGTTTTGTGACAGCAGCCCGAGCTGAGTAAACTAAAACACTGTCTTAATTTGTGTGGGGAGAATTGTAGCTGATTCCATTCTTGTTTTCGTTCTGGCCCATCTGGGGGTGGAAAGGACTGGTGAAGTGTCTCCTCGCTGCTCCAGAATCTTGAAAGTGACTCCAGGCCTTCTCTTTAGTTAGCTCCCTCCGTCTAACCAGGGTGAACAGGACCCCTGTGGACTGGGGACATTTGGACAACAAACTAGCTTGAAACCCTGGCAGTATGAGCACCTCAGGAGTTAGAGTCTAAGGTAGGACTGGAAGTGTGTTAGAAAGGAGCGCTTTAAATCAAGTGTGCTGTTCTGTTTTGGTTAGAAAAAGTGGGTAAACAGAATGGGAAGAATCCTGGAGAAAGGCAACAAATGACATGCATTTACAAAAAGCTCGTGCTATGAGGCTTCTTTGCCCTGCTGCTTCATGTTTGTTATGCTTAATCAATTTGAGACACAGTTAAAATTTTTAAAAATTTAAAGGTATACAATTTTCAAAAGTTTTTAAAGAACAAATGATTTCTATGCTATTTAAATTCTCTGGGCTACAGAAGATGCAAAGCCCCAATCTATTCTACAAAGCGAAACCAAACAAAGATAACAGAAAGCAAAAGACCAACCTCACTCATGAATATGGATGAAGACATTCTATTAATAAATAAAACATGAGCGAACAGAATACGATCCTATTCCCCATAATGCAGTAGCGTCCATGCCAGAAATGAAGGCATTATTCAGCATTAGCAAGTGTCTTCATAGAGCGCGTAGACGCCTTAGTGATGCTGTGGGGTGGTGAGACCAGGAAGTGGGAGCCGTGGGAAGGATTTGAGCAGAGTGAGGTGAAGTGATAAATGGTTTCACGGGACCGCTTTGGATGCTGTGTGGAGAAGAGACTGAAGTGAGGCAAGGGTGGTAGCTGAGTTAGAGGGGTGGTAGGCAGGCGAATAGCTTTCCAAAGATGTCCACGTCCTAATCCTGGAAACTGTGAATCTGTTGTTTATATATGTAAATTAATGTGTTGATTTACCAGAGGAAATTAGGGTTGCAGATGGAATTACGTTTGCTGATCAGCTGACCTTGATATAGGGAGATTGTCCTGGATTATTCACAATGGACCAATGGAATCACAGGGGTCCTTATAACGGAAAGAGGGAGGCAGGAAAGTGAGAGTGACGCAGCGTGAGAAAAAGTTGACCATGAGCTGAGCAAGGCAGGTCGTCTGTGGGAGCTAATGGCGAGGATATGGATTCTCCCCTTGAGCCTCCAGCAGCAAAGCAGTCTTCCTGACACCGTGATTTTATCCTGGCAAGGTCCACTTCGAACTTCGGACTTCCAGAATTGTCAGACAAATTTGTGTTGTAGGAAACTAATACATGTTTGCTATTGTAATAATCCAAGTGGGAGCTGGTGACGGTTTGGACGAGGTGGTGGCAGGAAAGATGTCAAGAAGGGGTTAGCTGCTGGACATGTTCTGAGGTAAAGTCAACAGGATTTATTGATAAAATGAATATAGGAATTGAGAGAAGAAGAAATCAAGGTGATTTTCAGTTGAGAGAAAGGGCTCAGAATTTCTGTGGAGAAGCAACATTGGGAACCGACCCTCTGGAGACTGACAGCTTTCCTCTCTCCTCTCCCAGCACCTCCATCCTTCATCCCCAAGTATCCATGGTCAGGACTAAAAGTGTGCCAAATGGGTTTTGTGAGCCATTTTTTTCTATTTGTACACCCTAATCTGGGCCCTAAAGATATTGCCCCATTGATGAGAAGAGTCATAAAAAAATTAAATTATGAGATTTACAGCATTTTTCCCATTTCCCTGACAGTGCAAAAGAGAGAATCCTTGACTCTCCCTCACCCCTTTCCTTCCAAGGGAAAATCTGAAGTTGTCAGCTCAATCTGGACGGGAGCATCTAGTGGGAGAGGCCAGAGCATTTTCAAAAGAAGAAGCAAATATTTACTTAGAAAAAAGATGGATTCAGAAGTGGGGGTGGAGGAGAGCCAAATGAGTTGAGTGTTGTCAACAAGCTGGAAATGAAATGGAGAGAGGCTTTCATCAAAATGTAGATAAGCAAGATTAAGAAGTGAAGAAAGGAGGAGACCATTGCTATGGTTTAGAACTGTATTTTCTGTGATATTCTTTGCAAGCATCAGTAAAAATCAGAATGGCTTTTAAATACATAGATGAAAAACATCTCATGCCTTGGAAATCATTTGTTCATACCTCCAGGCCATCTGTCTCCTTTCCATACTGTAGGTTCTCAGATTCTCAGCCTATTCCTTTTTCCCAGAGGCCAAACAATGGAATTATGTTGCTTAGCCTTGAACTGCATCCTTGGAACTGCTGATGAAAACAATCTCAGCAAGATAAAAAGTTCTCCGTTTTCTTGATACCATTCTGCATCATAAAGTAATTCTTGCAAATGACAAAGGAGGCTTATAAGGAGAGAATTCTGCAATCCTTAATGGTTGTCTTACTGAAGAATTAGTTGCTCTGGTAATGGAAGAATGTTTACTTTGATATCTGTCTTTTCTGAAAGGTATAAATGCTTGGGAGTTTTCTTTGATAAACCAGAAGAGGTTCACTGACACTGCCTTTTTTCACATGAATGGATATAAAAATAAGTAAAACCTAGACTTGGTTAGATTTCTTATTTTGAACAAAAAATTGGGGCATCTGGGTCCCCTTCGTCACTAACAAAGACTTTAGTTTGCTGAACTGTTTCCTGAAGTTTAATGCTGAGCAGGAACTGGCCTATGTGGTCAACTGATGAACTCATAGCAAGAATAACGACGTATCAGCCTTAAAGAAGAGTGGGCCTAAGCTGACATCTCCATACCTCCTGGGGGGAGGTAAAGAAATTATTCTGAGGAGTAGATTCCCACCCCACCCCACCCCACTCTAAGCCACATAGGAGAGAAGAGCTAGAGGGACCCCACATCCATTTGGAGAAGGACCAGCTGTCAGGAGAATGCCTGTCCCATCCAGCCCTGATGACATGCTCCCACTAGGGTTCCTCCTCCAGCACGTGGCCCCAAAGCTCTATCCTTGGAACCCTCTTTGGTTTTGACCCATTTCAGGGAAGAGTCAAGTCAGGGGAGTGAAAACCTGTCATTCCCCCAGAGGTTAGAGAGTGTAGTTTACCATTAGCCATATTTTGTTTATTCATCTGTTAACTCTGTAACACTGAAAACGTCAGTGTTCCTTCCATTATCAAATCAATTCATCATTCTCTCAGAGAAATAAATTCGTATTCCCCCAAATTACGGAACGTTTTGCAGTGGCCCTCCCTCAGGTGTCTTTTGGGGCTTGAGTCTCTTCACGAGCCTGGAACATCTTCGACTTGAATTCACAGAGCTGTTTCTGCACCTCCCAGGTGGGCTGACTCCAGGTCCAAACCTCTTCCCAAAGCTTCCAAATTACTCTAGAATGTTGCAGCCATCTTTAGAAAAAAAATCAAATAGCAACAGTCTAATGTGAGCAGAGCAAGCAGTTCATACTCTTAAAAAATAATGATCTTATATAAGAGATCATTAAGAAAAAAACATCATCAAAGATTGCAGAAATAATAAAATTCAACACCTGTTCCTAATAAAAGCTCTTGTAAAAAGTAGGACTAGATAGATACTTTCTTAACCCAATTAAAAAGTATCATGCTTACCATCAACCAGCATCACATGAAACAGTGAAATAATGAAGAACTTTTCATTAAGCCAGGCACAAAATAAGGAAGCCTATAATCATCATTATTATTTATTTTTCTGGACATTCTGGCCAATTAATAAAAATAGAATAGAAAATAATATTGTAAAGGAAGAGAAAAGCTCATTATTTGCAGATAAGACTACATATATGGAAAACTGAAATGAGTAAAAATATGAGAATTAATGAACTCTCAGTAGGGTACCTGAATGCATAATAAATATATAAAAATCAGTAGCTTGCTGTTATAACATTAAAAACAAGTTATAAAATATAATAAAAATGAGATCCTGATTATAGTAGCAGAAAAAAATATGAAATGCCTACAAACAATCTTAATAAGAAAACTATGCAGTGTATTTGGAGAAAACTACAAAATGTTACTGAGAATTATAAAAGTAAACTTGGATAGAATTATGGAATATCGTAACAATGTCAATTATTTGCAATTTAATCACTCTAATGTTATTTAATTCAGTAGTACAATGTGATATTTTTATAAGTTGAAAAAAATCATCCCTACTTTCACCTGGCAGAAAAATCAGGCAAGAATAGCAATGAGTTAGAGAGGGAATATTAAATTATTTGATATTAAAATTCAGAAAACTTCAGTAATTAAAAGTGTGATACTTGTGCAAAAATAAATCAGGTCCTCTTGCTATGAGACATCATGGCACCCTCTCTTTTTTTCATAGCTGTTAGACATATTATAATTAAGTAATTGTTAGTTTAATTATTTGTTTAGTAAATCTGCTCTCTTCTATGACTGTATCCCTAAGGCCTGGCACAGTGTGTGGCACATAATAGGCACTGAATAAACATTTGCTAAATGAGTGAATGGATAAATGAGAAGAGAAAGAAACACATTTGATACATGTAGGAATTGAATGTCTTTTAATGGGAAAAGACTACCTGCAATAAACTGAATTAGGTGAAGTGGTTAAGAATTTGAGAGCAAAAATGTATTCATTCTCATTTTACATACTAACCTAAATTCAATACCTTATTCCACATGCTAAGCTAAATTCTTGATGGAATAAGAAGTTAGGTGTAAAAAATTCAAAGTAGACAAAAAAAAGAAACTGGAGTAGGGATTTACCAATCTTCTAAGCTAAGAATAGAGGACAAGACCGACAGTGGGCAATATAAACGTTTAAAAACCATTCAAGGTTGATTAACCATGCATACAAACATAAACAGATCCATGAAAATTAAAATGTTTCAGATGAGGTCTGGGACCCTCAGGTGACCTATACAATCAAGAGATCTCTTGAACTGACTCTGGGTGGTGATCACACAATGGGATTTATAGACGATGTAATACAGAATTGTACACCTGAAATCTATGTAAATTTACTAACAATTGTCACCCCAATAAAATTAATTAAAAAAAAAAAAGAGATCTCTTCTCAACGACTCCTCAGAGAGTGGCAGTTTGAAGCAGTAAAGACCAAGTTCACATCCCATGTCCAATACAAATAAGGTGTGTCTGTCCCACGTCATATAGTCCAGCGTCTACATCTGTGAAATCAGCACAATAATAAAATTTATCTGCACTTTGCAGGGCTACCGTGAATAATAAGTCTCTAAGTCACCATTCTTAAATGCAAATTAAGACCTCTTCAGACTCATAGAATTGTCGCCATAACAATGCTGGTAGCCACCATTGGCTGGGCTTGTGCTAAGACCAGGTATGTCACATAGATATTATGTCCAATCTTCACCACAAGCTTGAAAAGTTGGACTTGTTAGCACCATTTTAGAGACAAGGACACTGAAGTACTAAGAAGTGAAATCGCCTGCCCAAGACAAAGGCCTCTAACTACAAAGCCACATTTGGAAGCTCCTTTGCCAGTTCTGTGTTGGCTTTGCTCACAGAGACCTAGATCCTCATTTCCCAAGCTCCTTCTGTCCATCTGCTCCTCCATCAACATTTGACTTCTACCCCAAGAAGGCTGCTTAAACTCCAGCCATCAAGTCCACATTCTAGTCTGTAAGAATGAAGAAAAGAGAACGTGGCAAGGAGCATGTGTTCGCGACCTTTAAGAGGATTTCCTGGGAGTTGCTGGACAGAACTTCTGTTCCATCTAACTGACCAGCACTTTGCCACATGGAGATGTCTAAATGCAAGGGAAAATGGGAAAATAGTCTTTGGGCATGCGTGTGCACAGCTGAAAATGAGGGATTCCAGAGCTAAGGCAGAAGGATGAATGGATAGTAGACTGAGCAAATTGTAGTTTTGGCCACAAAATGTAATATCCTAGCCACAAGGAAGCAGCTTGTGGCAGCTGTGGGCTGGGTGACGAATAGGGTCTGAGAAGCCTTTTCCTTTCTTGCCCTGCCTCCTCACCTGAAGTGGGGAGCCTTAAGAATAAAATGCTCTTCCTGAGTCTTCTCAGCCATGCCACCCCAACAATGTTTCTAATCAGGTACCCCCGAAAAATTCTTGCCATGAGCTCTGGGAGACCGTTCAGGCTGCTAAGTCTCACGTAAGTCTCAGGTGAGCAAGTCACTGATTCAGAAAGGAAGGGCACACCTGTGCACTGTCGGGTGTAGTCCAGCAGGCTGGTGCTGCCCTGGCACCCTGCCCAGGGATGACGCCATGCTGGACTCTTTTCACACAGAAACTTCCTGCCACACCCAGCTGGCCTGAGACCTGCAACTAGCACTCCTTCTGTATCAGACATTGTCCCCTGTCATCTCTGGCCGAGAATGCTGGACTGGTCATTTAGCTGCCCTCACTGGGTCTAAGAAGGCAATAATGATGGATGGTTGGAGTGAGAGGGCTGTGTAGCTCAGAGGGTTGGGTTTGCAGGTTTATAAGCACATTCGGTGAGCTTTTATGCCAAGCCCTATTCAGCATTTTATAGTTAGTCCTCACGGTAAACTTGGGGAGAAGATAGACTCATTATACCCATTTTACAGATGAGAAAACAGGCTTCAAGAGGCTACTTGTCCAGCTAATAAGTCAGTGACAGGCCCATCTGACCCCTGCGAGTGCCCTTTCGCCCCCACACTGCCCTCTCAGAAGTTCTCATGCCTTCTCATGCATTGCGTTCCCTCACAGCAAGATGTAACCAGAGCAGAGAAGCACATGACCGTGACAGCTGTAGAGGTGGCAGCCTTCATTGTGAGTTGTCTTATAGGAAACTAGGGGAGTAGGAGACGTTTTGAGCAAAACCGATGCTGACTGATTGATCTAAATGAGAGTCTGTTCAATGGGAGCTTGAAAGTGGAAACTCTTTTCCTCTCCTTCATTCCCACTTCTCTGGTTCTGCTACTTCTTAAGCTCTTGTCAGTGATGCTAACAAGCTGGCAGACAATGTCAAGAAAGGGATAATTTATTCCCCTTCTCCAGCAACTGAGGATATCACCTCCTCAACGACAGACACTTTCTTCCTACAGAGAGAAAGAAGCGAAATCTGGCATCCTAATGAGTGACCGGCCGTGGAGGATCACGCCCGGTGCTCATGTGGTGAGATGATTTCCAGATACGTTTCTGTTCTGTCTGAAGGATGTTGGCTTATGAGGCCCAAAAGCTGGCCCCTGGGACCATCATGAGCACAGACCCAACTGCTCAGCCGGCCAGTGCTGAAATCTCTGGCCCAACCAGCCCTGCGTTCTTTGAGACCATCAAAAATGGATTGACTCAGAAAATGAGAGGGATTCTTTTGTTGTTGTTTTCAGTTTTTGTGTGTTTAAAAAAATTTTTTTATGATCATGTTTGTCTGTTTGGTTTACGTAGTCATTTTCCTCATTGCTTATAGCCAATCAGTACCGCCGAATTTGTGGTGGTGCTGTCAGATTTAGACCAATGGGTAGACTTCCTCAGAATAACGACTCTAGTCCAGATCATATGTGGCTCACAGTGTCCAGAAGAAAAAAAAAAATGAATGAGTTACTCAGGAGATAATATAACTCTTTTGCAAAAAGAGTTATATTATCTGAGACCCTAAAGAAATTTCTTCTATGGTTCCTACAAAGTGGCCTCGGTAATAGAGTAAACAAGGTATCTTCCAATAAGATGTTCTCATGATTAGGGTTGCCAGGTTTGGCAAATAAAAATATGGGACACCAGTTAAATGTGAATTTTAGATAAGCAATGAATAATGTTTTAGTATAAGTATATCCCATGAAATATTTGGGACATAACTTATATCAAAGAGTTATTTGATACTACATGATCTCCCTTATATGTAGAATCTAAAAAGTCACACTCATAAAAGCAGAGAGTGGAATGGTGGTTACCGAGGGCTGGGGAGAGAGGGCAATGGGGAGATGCTGGTCAAAGGGTACAAAGTTTCAGTTATGCAGGAAGAACAAACTCTGTAGATCTAATGTACCAGATGGTAACTATAGTTAATGCTGTATTATATACCTAAAATTTGCTAGGTGTTCTCACTACAAAACAAAAAGGTAACTTTGTGAGGTAATGCATATGTTAATTAGCTTGCTTGTGGGAATCATGTTACAGTGTATACATATATCAAAATAGCAAATTGTGTACCTTAGACATACAATTTTTGTTGCCAAAAATAAATAAAATTAAAATTTTTTAAATTTGCTGTTTATCTGAAATTCAAACTTAACTGGAATTTCCATATTTTATCTAGCAAGCTGGCTTATGATAAATGCAACATTGAAACTCGTAAACTGCTTTTATTTTGTTTGTTTTACCTTTTATTTTTATCCATGTTATATATGTACAAAGTTCAGGAAGTTACATAGTTCCACATAGCTTGCTATAAAAACATGCTTCTTCCACTATTCCCTCTCTCCGTTTCCCATAGTCCAGGAACAGCTATTTTCAGCTCCTCTAACTGATTTTTTTTTTTTTTCTGGAAAGAGAGGTTTAGCTCCATTTCTCTAAATGCCATGCTCATATTGCTACATCTTGATTTCTCAGTTTCAGACATTTATCTATTGACTTCCTTCAATGGAAAATGAGAATTTAAGCTTTCACCACACTCCTCAAGCATACTTCCTTTCTCCCTAGTGTTCTAATATAGTTATATGGTAATTCTGATTGATGAATGGTCAGTGTTTACATTATAATGACCATGTAAGTCCTATTCACAACTGAGCCATTTACATTTCCTTTGTGGCATAACTTTTGGGAAGTTGTTTTTGGTTTTCAGTTAATAATGGTTTTTGCTTAGTTTTTAAGGTGCTTATGGCTAACTTGTCCCATAACCCTCATGTAAATCTCTCAATAGATTCAAAACCCATTAGGTAGTCTTATCAACTTTGTCTTCTTGAGGAAGTCCCACCCGCTTTTCCCTCCTCTGATTTGAATTGGTTGATGTCTTGGCCAGCTGCACAGCTCATCCTAGAATCTCCCTTTATCAACATTGGGGACATTCCCCTTGCCTCTTGTACTGGATTGCCTGTTCCCTGGGGGCAATATCTCCCTGTTTCTCAGGTCACTCCCTCGTCTTGATAATACATCTTCTAATAAGCCCTCAATAACTACTTGTTGAAGAAAGAGTGGATGAGCTCATGAAAACCAGTGTCAGATGAAGACTGTGGTTCCTTGGAGGGTAGCCATAAGACCCTCCACTTTGCTTTGCATGTGTTGTTCTAGCTAAGACAAAACTCTAGGTCTTGCCTTCCTACTCCCTTCTCCATCTCCCTCATCCTTCTTGTCTGCCCAGAAGCAAACATCAGGTCAGGATGTCTCCATTTCCCATAGAAATGTCAAGGCAAACACTAATGAGTTAATAGATGAGAGGCCTCTGGGTTGAGGTAGGAGGCCTTAAATGTCCTGCTGAGGGTTAGCCAGCCCCTGACTTCCTCCTGAGCCTGAGTGGAATCTCAACCTCATTATTGAAGCATCATGTCCAAATCTTAATTCTCTCCCACTGTTCCAAACAAAACTGTCTGAGCAAAGAGCCATTAAAATGTCATTAGAAGCAGCAGGCAGTCGGTGCCGGAATTGTAGGAATCTACACTGAGAATGATGAATAATGGAAGTAATGGGACACTCACTTTATTTATTTGTTTTATTTTTCTTCTTCACTAGTGATTAAATAAAGTGCCTAGCGATTTAATGGATTGTCTCTTCCTAATTAGATGTGAATGGTTGTAAAGGCAGTAGATTCATCCTCTATCTCCAGATTGCAGCTTGACAGAAAATGTTTCTGTTTTCTGATTCACATCTCAGTTTCTCTTTCATTCGCCTTTCCTCACCTGACGGAAGAAACATCGTGCAGGATGAAATCTGATGTATACTTCCGTCTTTTGACAGGACAGAGATGCGATCCCTACATCACCTGATCTGACCAGAAGTATTGGCTGCATTTGTCTAATAAAAACAACATGGGCTGGCTTCATGACAGCAGCAAAGATGTTTTATGTTCCAAGCTATCCACAGAGATCAAAAGTTTTTTGTTTGTTTGTTGGTTGGTTGGTTTTTGTTTTGTTTTGTTTTGTTTTTAAGAGCAGAATTGACTTCTCTACCTGGAGATGACATATAGGTCATGAAAGACAACAGGAACACATACAAGTCCACGTGTTCAGCTCATAGTAGGACAAGGGCTCGGCCAGACAGTGTTGCGGATGGAGAGGCAGAGGCAGAGAATCCATATCTGGGTTGAGAAGTAACAGAGAATTTCCTCTAGAACAGCATATTAGAATGAAAACTGGAACCCTGCTCCTGGCTAAGACTGTGAAACTTAGAAGCCATGTTCAATGAACAGTTATGATGAGCCCTGTGAATTTCCACCTACTTACTATGCCTGCTTATATGGGATATTGCTCTGTCTTATTGGAAAGGAAGTATCTCCATGAAATTAATTTCCTTTATTTAAAAAGAACAATTAGGAAAGTGTTAGCTGCCATTGGCTGTTAATAATAAGGTCCCAAACTTAAAGGCAACTATTGTTGGGGTTAGTACTTTTCACTTCTGTGGCCAGTTTGAAAAGTTGGGTCTTTCCCTTAAAGCAGGAAAGTGGTCATAGATGCTTTCAGAGGAAAGAGAAGAAGGACAGATTTTTAAAAATGAAAGAAGGCGATAAAGAATGAAAGGTGGATGGCAGCAAATGTTAGATGACAAAGAAAATTGAGCCATAGTGTTACTTAAAATGGCAGTAAATCCAATAAAGACCAGGAAATTGGGAATGATGGGTGTGCATAGTTTGAGATAGATAAGCTAGCAAACCACCAGGAAGTTTTGAACAAATGTCCACCTGGCAGGGGCTTGTCCAGTCTCTGTCATTGTTCACACTGTGTCTTATTCATTTCGTAGTCCTAGAAAATGCCATGATGCTTGAAACACAGTACATATTTAAAAAATAATTGTTGGATAATTTAATAAGTGACTGTTTAATTGAAATAGCTTGCTTTTGAATTGTACTTTATAATTTTCCAAGTACATTCACACTCATTATCTCATTTGCTTCTTGGAGCCTACTGAGAAGTAGGCAGGAAAAGTGTTAACATTTGATAGGGCTTTAAAAACAAATTCAATCACTTCCTCTTAAGCTTTAGAGAAGAGATGCTATAGCTCAAGTTACATTGGTTTTTGCACAATGAGAAAAAAAATGGAGAACACTGTGTGCTTGGTCAGAATCCCTTTTGTGGGAACCGTAATATTGCTTCTAATTATCTTTAGCTATGAACAGATGGCCTTGCTTCCTGAGTCACGAATGGGGAAGCCTAGGCACACATGTATAGAATTACTCTTGAAGTTAAAAAACCAGTACAAATGACCTAAGACTGGAAAACAAGTCCATGTTCTTGTCCAGAATGTGAGGTGTGGCTAGCATGAGGTTATACCTCCGTCCCATCATTTGTCCCTCTGGGCGCCCAGGAGTTTCAGGGTCCACCATCTTGAGTCATACTTGACACTGGAGAAGGGTAGTATTGAAGTGGAGAGATCCTCAGAACGGGTGCTGAGTTTTAACGTAGCTGTCATTTGTTCTGGGGTGTGAAGAGATGCTCTACAACTAAGATTCCAAGAAGAGGATGGAAGAAAAAGGACATGGCAATTTAATATAGTAATGGTCTTTGTGCTTTTTTCCTGCCTACGGTTTGTCCCTCCTTCTTCTGGTGATAGTTCTGATTTCCCTTTGTAAAACCACTGTTCACTCCATAAGGTTTTGGTGAGGACAAGCCCACTGGCGGTTGGGTGGACCAGTTCCAGGGATAATGATGTGACCTTAGCCTGCCCAATGAGTGCCTGCCGTCTTCCTGCCCACAGTGATTGGCTCAGGGATGTTCGCAGCATTCAAAGTGCCCCCAAAGAGACTCTGTTTTCAGACTTTGATGAAACTGTTGGAATGGAGACACTCTCCTACTGGAGATGCTAGCTCAAAGGAGAATATAAACCCGGAGCTGGAAGGTGTTCACTGTGGATAGGCCCTGTCTGAGATAAGCCCAGCAAAGAGGAAAGCAGAACTGAGAGACGAGAAAAGAAATATGGGCTTGGTCTGGATGACCTCAGTCCCTGGATACCGAGCTACCTAATGCCAGTCCTACTTTGCGCTTTTTAGTCATGTGACCTAATTCTTAGGTAATAAACTAATCATTCTCATTCTCTCTCTCTCTCTCTCTCTCTCTCTCTCTCTCTCTCTCTCTCTCTCTCTCTAATCCAAGTTATATTTGGAGCTAAATTAGAGCTATTTTTCTGGGTTTTCTTTGTTTGTTTTTGCAGCTCAGAATCCTGGTGGAAGCATGCAACTTGGGGCAGTGTGGTGGGTGGGCCACATGAAACAGATGAAAAAGCTTGGCTAGGAAGCCATTCGTATGGGACAAGTGTTCCATACATCATAGCATCCAGGTGCAAAATAGGAAAGGAAAGGAGACTAGAATTCACACAATCTTAAGAGGACATGTGGGTGTGTATAAGTGTGGGGGCAGCAGCAAGTGACAGAACTGAACAATCCCATGGAAATGTTATTTGCTGGTGCTGCAGGTGGGCGCTGAGCTGAGAGGATATATGGCAATGGTTTGTAAAGACATGTGGTTGCCACAGTCAATTAGAAATAAAATATAACGGCTGTTGCTGTGTTTGTATCCAAGGAGCATTTTGTTATGATCAGGTTATAAGAAGTGCCTCGGGAATATGAACATTTATCTTGTGCAAATTATATTAATGACTCACATATGAAAGAAGGAAAGAGGAGGTGAGTTATATCAATAAAACTCTCCTGAGCAGGTTTTCTTCACCTGCATAACCATGGCTCATGGTTATGCCGCAGAGGATCTGTGGACCCCTTGAAATTGTGTATAAAAATTACATATATGTGTAGATGAACAGAAGGGAGTTGATTGGACCTGGAGTGGACACCTGACCCATGCTGGCCAATCAGCTACTTCTTCCTAGGAATTAAGAGTTGAGAGTGAGCAACTTCCTGTCAGTCTCTGAGACTAGCTGGTACTGAGCAAAGTAAACTCAAGAACTCTGGGGCTGCCATAATGAAGGGAAGCAGACACTGTCCATCTGCACCGGGAGAGAGGTGGAATGAATGTCACGGACATGGAAGGCATGAAGACGTGTGGCCCCAGAGACAGACTGTGAGAGCTGTGCTCTGAGTCACGACAGCTTGCTGGTTCTTGGTTCAGGTGCCATGTGATGCCCTGAAGCCTGGCGCTGCCATCTGTGAAATGCTCTTGTGTCTTTCCAGTATATTTGTTTGTTTGTTTGCCTTGGTCAAGTTGGTTCCAGTTGGTTGCAGTTATTTGCACATAAAAGAGTCTCAAATAAAACAAGGAGTTACAATAAAAAGACATGAAAAGATCCTTGCTGGAAGAGGAAGGGGGAAAAGTGGTGGCTTTCATTGACATTGTCTCATTTAATCTTGACCTCACATCACAACTGAGGAAATGGAATCTCAGGAAGGTTAAAAACCCTTCCCAAGTCACATAGCTAAAAAGGAGAAAATGTGATTATATTATGGTAATATTTCATGAATATAATTTTATTTACTGAAATATCAATAACTTTTTAGTGACTCATATTCATGTTGCCTTTTTTATGGGCAATCTAGGTGCACACTTACAGGTGATATCTTCATGGATTGTCCTTTCCTGGAGCCCTGGATCTTCCAAAAAACTTTTTGATTCTCTTTTCAATCAAGAGTCAATTATTCTCTTTATTTTAAAAAAATTAATGCTGCCCCCCTTTTTTTGCTATCTTTAATAAATATTTATTTTTGTATTAGGTATATTTATGGGTTCATTACACAAAAATTTGAAAATATAGGAATATAGAAATTTGGAGAAAAGCCACCAGTCCACTATCCAGGTTAATTACTGTCAACATTTAAATGTATTTCCTTCTAGTGTATTTCAAAAAAAGTTTTTAGTTTCATTCATCTTTGATATCATTTTTCTATTCTTTATTTTGTTTATTTTTGCTCTAATGTTTATTGTTTTCTTTCTTCTGCTAACTCTGAGCTACATTTGTCCTTCTGGCTCCTTGAGTTGTAAAGTTAGATTTTTTTTATTTGAGATTATTTTCCTTTTTTAATATAGGCATTTATCCCAATAAGCTTCCTTCTGACTATTGCTTTTGCTGCATCCCATAAGTTTTGATATGTTGTGGGGGGTGGGGTGTGTGTGTGTGTGTGTGCGTGCACTCACCAAGGTCTTTTCTAATTTTCTTTTTGATTTCTTCTTGACTTGATGGCTGTTCAAAAGTGTGTTGTTTAATTTCCACCTGTTAATGAATATTCCATTTTTCCTTCTGCTATTGATTTTTAGTTTCATTCCATTTTGGTATAAGAGATACTTGGTATGATTTCAATCATCTTAAATATTAAAAGTTATTTTGTGATCTATCCTGGAGAAAGATAGATCTGTGTGTATTCTGCTGCTGTTGGGTGGAATGGTCTGTATATGCCTGTTAGGTCCATTTTGTCTCTAGTGTTATTCAAGTCCTTTGTTTCCTTGTTGAACTTCTATCCATTATTGAAAGAGGGGTACTGATGTGTCCTACTGTTATTGCATCACTATATTTTTCTTCCTTTAGTTCTTCTGTCAGTGTTTGGTTTCTATATTTAGGTGCTCTGATGTTGGGTGCATATATATTTGTAATTGTTATGTCGTCCTTTTATTATTATATCATGTCCTTCTTTGTCTCTTGTGACAGTTTTTGACTTAAAAGTCTATTTTGTCTGATAGAAATATAACCACTTCTTTTTTGGTTACCATTTGCGTGCAATACCGTTTTTCCATCTCTTCACTTTCAGCCTATGCGTGTCCTTAAATCTAAACTGAGTTTGCTATATATGGTTGGGCTATATGATCTTAACTAATCTTCATAATTCTATAAATAAGGCAAATCCTTTTTACTTTCCATTTTGAGAGAAAAACATTGGTGCTTACAGATTAAATGACTTGCTCAGGTCCATGCATAGTGAGAAAAAGAGCTGGGACTAGACCAGGTCCTCTCTTCATTGGCAGTGCAGTTCTGTTTTCATAGAAAACCCCACTGTCTTTCTCCATCCCATCCTTTCAAACTACAGACACAGGGAGAACTGCCAAATGCCCAGTGCTCCTCAGACGTGGCTCACAGATGCAAGATAAGGAGTCCAGTTTCAGATGTAAGGGCTACACAATACTTTGGAAACTTCAGACATCATCCTATATCCCCAGTCTTGAGTCTTGATAGCCACATGCTAAAATGCTGGAGGGCTCCATGGTTAATATGTTATGGTTTTGGCACTCAAGAATCTTAGGTCATATTATCTGTTATTTCTCTTGTGTCATTTGTAGCCCTTTTAAAATTAAGTGATATTAAAAATTAGATGATTTCGGTCTTATCGTGGTGGTGGCCATGGAGTTCAATAGTCTCTTTAGACTGGTCAAACCCATTGAGACGACAGTTGGGTGAGGGAGATCTGCTTGCAAATGTCAACATGGGACAAGGCTCTTCAGCAAGCAGACCAAGTTGGTTTTTGAGAAGCTGAGACCAGTACAAAACAAGATGATTTTTTCCTCACAGAAACATGCAGAAAATTCGATGAAGTTAGTAGGCAAGGTCCTAGGCACTCTTCATACAGAGCAGGTATGAGTTAGCTCTTCTTCTTCCTCCACGTGCCTGCCACAGCCTGCACACGAGGGTCTCTCTTTCTTTGGCTGCTACCTAGAGCTGTCTGTGCTGACATTCTTATTGCTTTGTGTTGTACTCATGGCAAGTGTGATTTGAGAACATTCCACTGGACTCATTTTAAATTATAAGCAGAAGAATTATTGAATTTTTCCCAAGTCACTTGTGTTCACCCCGTTAGTTTGTTACTGAAACACACAGTCCTGAACACAACAGGGCATAACAATAGGAAATGCAGCCTGAAGAATAAGCCATTATTGGCTGCTAGGAACCAAAATAACCACATCAGGTACTGAGGGGGCTTTTGTCAAGTTTTGATCAGCTCCATTGGGTGGTAATTATAAGTGTGATGTTGCTATAGCTTGATGTCATTGCTCTCAGTGTCCTTTTGTTGAGTGCTGGTTCTTTGATTTCGGTGTGTTTGTGTGACAAAGCAAACCTGAAATGAGATGGAAACCTGATTTCCATCTCATGGAAATCATGGGTGGGGGAGGGGAGCCTGTCTACCTACCCTCCTCCCTGACTAGGTAGGACTTGGTATCTGGCTTGGACTGGCTTAAATGGGGTGCTCAATTAGGCAGCCCATTCTCTGTTTCCCTGAGTGTTTCCCTGACAGGGTGGTGATGTTTCAGACTCGTAGGAGACAGGAGAATAAGTTTCTGTGATGTCACACAAAAGCAAGAGTGAGTGGCTGTTGTCAACCAGGCTCATTGAAAGGCGTGTGGCATCTTCCTGTTTAGGAGACAACACCCAACCTTGCACAAGTCTTGCAAAGTCTGCAAAGATAGTATAGAGAGTTTCTGTATATCCTTCACTGAGCTTTCGGCAAGTCAGTCCCCACGGCATTACTGAAGCCAGGAAATTACAACTGACAGAATACTGTTAATCAATCGGCAGACCTCGTTTAAATCTCACAATCTTGCCCGTGAATGTCCTTTAGCTCGTCCAGGATTCTACATTGCAATTAGTTCTCTTATTTAGTAGGTATGGGTGGGTCTCAGGAAGGTCTGTTTTTTTCAAAAGCTTCACAAATGCATGTCCTCCGGTAGGTACTCTTTGCTTTGGCATATCAAGATAAGTAATACTAATGTTAATATTAATAATATTATTATTCCTAATGATAGTTCATATTTATTAAGTGCTTTCTGTGTGCCAGACACTATTTTATTGTATTTTCCACCCATGGAATCCTCACAACAAGCCTTTGAGTTAGGTTCTGTTATTATGCAGATCTTTCAGAGGAGGAAACTGAGGCCTAGAGAGTTTAAGTGACTTGTCCAAGGACATATAGTTGCTAAGTGTTGGAGCTGGGATTTGAACCAACTAATCTGGCTCCGGAAACCACACAATATCTAAACTACTACAGATTGGCAGGCATGAGAGACGGATATGAGGGGCTTTGAATGCCACACCAAGCCTGGCAGTTGAGAGCTCTGAAGTGGAGAATTTCACAAAGATCAACACAATGGAAGCTAGAACTGAGGGGTGGATCCGACAAATCTTATTTGCCTGAGTTACATGCCCAAATGTGAGCTATACATGAGAGTCAGAGGAGCCCAGGGACTGGAAACCACTTGGTCTGAAATGAAAATTCATACCCATTGTCTGTGAGGAGGAAGGAAAGGAAACTGTCTTTATGTTAAATCGAAACTCTGATGGTGGATACATTGGCTTTCTCGTGAGGTACATGTTAGCTGTCACACGGTGTCCTAGTGTGGGTTCAGAGATAAGGATTCTAAGACAAGTGGCTTATTTGAGAGGGGCAGGAAGCACTCAGAGGGAAGAGTGAGTGATGAGATGGGAGGGATGCAGCCCCTGGAGAGTGTTATCAAGCCAGCTACCTCTGCGAGTGTCCAGAGCTTAACCCCCAGGGGAAACTGGATAATAATGTAAAACACACTCCTCAGATTTACCCCACCTGAGGGGATGAGGGGCCTGGGGTGTTTATACCCTAACTCCTCTCAGTCATTTGTTGAGGGCTTTTCAGGGATCTATTAATTCATCACTCCTGTCCCAGCCCCCTCAGGCTACAGAGAACGCCCTCAGGCAGAGATACCCATAGGAGGTCAGACAATTAAGTTTGCAAACTCATTGCAATGATGTTGCTAACCTCTTTTGATATCAGAGGGATTATTCATTATGAATTTGTACCAACTGGACAAACAGTTAACCAAGTTTACTATTTGGAAATGCTGAAAAGGCTGCATGAAAAAGTTAGACGACCTGAACTTTTCGCCAACAATTCATGGCTCTTGCATCACGACAATGCACCAGCTCACACGTCCTGTCTGTGAGGGAGTTTTTAGCCAGGAAACAAATAACTGTATTGGAACACCCTCCCTACTCACCTGATCTGGCCCCCAATGACTTCTTTCTTTACCCAAAGATAAAGGAAACATTGAAAGGAAGACATTTTGATGACATTCAGGACATCAAGGGTAATATGAGGACAGCTCTGATGGCCATTCCAGAAAAAGAGTTCCAAAATTGCTTTAAAGAGTAGACTAGGCGCTGGCATCAGTGCATAGCTTCCCAAGAGGAGTACTTGGAAGGTGACCGTAGTGATATTCAGCAGTGAGGTATGTAGCACTTTCTAGGATGAGTTCGCGAACTTAATAGTCTGACCTTGTACTTGCCCTTGGAAGTTGGTAGGAGTCCACCCAAGTGTTAGAGCCTCAAAGAAATGGTGGGGCAGCAGCAGCGTCTGCTAAGCCTGGGTTGGCTAGTCCAGGAAACATGCTACTTGAGTGAAATAAGAGTTATGAGCATGTTAAATAGAGTTATGAGCATGAGAAATAGCATGTTAAAATGATATATTTTAGTATATGTGCTGCCGAAGCGAGCACTAAAATTATGTATTTTAATAGCCATAGTCACAAAAGTTTATCTTGTCAGTCACAGATGGTGATAAAAATGTATAACTAACTGGATGGCTGGCAGGGTGGTCCCAATAAAAACTTTTACAATGATGAGGAGGCATGAACAAAGGAGAAAGTGAGCCCTGAGAGATAGAAGGTGGCAGAATCACCAGAACTTGGCAAACTGGTATAACCAGAGAGAGGTTCTGGCTGACAGTATCTGAGAGGCCTCATGAAAGACATGGAATTTGGCCCAGGATTAAAGTTGGTTAGGATTCTAAGAGGCAACAGTGGAATCCAGGCTGTCACACAGAGCCTTTGTGTTGGAAGCGAAGCCAATCACAGAGCCTTTGATTTAGCTGGGAAAAAAGACCCAGCGTAGGAAAACTGGGAGGTAAAGCCAGGGAGAAATGTCAAGGTGAGACCGGGGAGGACTCACTGATTAAAGTATTCAGACTTGTGTGGGGGGAAATCAGGAATCGTATAGTTTCTGAAAAAAAGGAGGGCACTTGCATAGAGCAGCATTGTGGGAATACTAAGCTTGTGCTTTTTCTATCAGGTAAATTTGAAGATAGAGATGCTGAAGGAAGGCCAGAATGCTGTAGGAAGCTATTACAAAATCTCGGGTCAGAAGGCAGGCGAGTAAGGAGGTAGCAATGAAGTGGAAATGCAATGAAAAGACAGGTGCACAGGATCACAAAGGAGAAATCAACAGGGAAGGGGTTTGGATTGGTGGGGGAGGTGGTGCTATGAGTATGGAAGAAAGATGGCATCATGAATAGAATAGAGAAATCAGGAGAAGGCACAGGTGGGAAGGCGAAGTGGATGAATAGAAAACACTGAGTCTGAGCCCCATGTGCCAAATGCTGGCTTAGCAGCTGTGGTGACTTCAAAGATGAATCATATACATGTACTCTGTCCACGAGAAACTTCCTGTCTAACAAGCAAATTAAGACATTTTCTTTAAAAAGTATAAACAAGGTAGAAAAAGTAAGTGAATAACTAGAGAGGCTCAGCTAATACAGTGCTCTGAGAGTTCAGAGCGGAGAGAAATCCCTTCCAGGTGCAGGGATCAGGGAAGGCTGCATGGAGCATTTTAATTCAATCCTGAAAAGTAGGCAGGATGTGGACAGATCAAGAGAAGAGCACTCCAGGCTGAGAGAATGCCAGGAGCAGGGGTGTGATGACAAAAGAAAAGTGCGGGTTGTGTTGTGGGAGATCTCAGTGGTTCGTCTTGGAGGAGAATATCCATTTTGGAGGAGAAGAGGTTGGAAGTAGAAAGGGCCTCTCGCGCTGCATGAAGAAATGTAAATTTCAACTCATAGCCATTAAAGTCTTTTCAAATGGGTACCAATAGTGTCAGAGGCTGGGTTTGTAGGAGGGAACAGAAAACTTAGTCAGGTGACTGCACGTGGCATGAGATAATGAGGCATCTATCAGGATGGAGACAGGAAAAATTGGGAACAGGATCTATTTCAGGGACATTAAAGAGCAAGAATGTTCAACAAAATGAGTGAGCAAGGCAGAGGTTGTTCATGACATAAACAGCCCACTTCCAATTTTGTGGTGCACTTTTCAGGCCTGTGCCTGAAAGGTTTGGCTTGGGGCTGGCCAGTCTTGAACGTGTCTCATGGGTTAATCGGTTTAGATTTCCTTGCTTTCCAAAGCTCTAGTTTTCACAAACATGGCTGTGGACATCGCTGAAGTGCTGCCTATTCTCGGTGGGAAGCTAGAGATGGATCCAAGAGAGCTGTTGGTTGAATTCACCAAAATGCACTCATCCAATAACTGTATAAGTCATTTTACCAAGTGAAAGTGTTTACTGAGATGCAACCAAAGTTTCTTTCCAATGACCTTGAAGGAAGTTGGACTGCCTCCCATGTCAGCCATGAACAGATGGAAATGTGTGTGCAGACGGCAAGAGAAGAATTTGTTTGGAAAGCTCTTGAAAAATCCTGTCTCTTTCCCGTGTCAAAAACAAATATCAATGGAAGATCATACTCTGTGCTGGAGTAAACAATAAGAATCTTCTTTTATTCCTCACAAACAATACCTTTTATAAAAGCATGCAAATGTGTGCTCTGTTTTCTCCTTAATGTTATTGAGATTTTTTGTTTTAATTTTAAACGTTTTAGTCAAAGAGCAAAAAATCTGATGTTTGCAATTTGAAGCAGCCCTAAAAACTCCAATCATGATTAGAAATGTAAAGAAATAAAATCTCCTGACCAGCAGAACCCACAATATCACCGTGACAAGCATCCCTGTGGTGAAATGTATTTTCCCAAAGTGGCACAGCAATATTTGTGTTTCCACATGTGCTTTCAGAATATCACTCCTCCCCCAACCAAGAGATGGAGTCTACCTATTTTCCCTCCTCTTAAAACTGGGGTTCGGGGTAGGGAGTAGTTTGCAACTGAATCAATTAATACAGTGTGGAGGAAGTGACACTTCTAAGAGTAGGTCATGAATGGTGATATGACTTATGTCTGGCTTACTTTCTCTCTCATGACACTGTTGGGACCTAGCCACCATGTTGTGAGGAAGCCCAGGCCACATGGAGAGGCCATGTGTAGTTGTTCTGGCGAACAGCATTAGACAGGCTGATAGCCAGCATAACCACCTAACACACGAGTAAGTTACCTTCAGGTGATTCCAGTTCCCAGCCTCGAACCATGCCCACTGAGGCCAAGTGGAGCAGAGGCAAGCTATTTCCACCCCACCCTGACCAAATTGCAGATTCATAAGCAAAATAAATGTTATTTGAAGACACTGAGTTTAGGGGTAATTTGTGATGCAGTGATAACCAGTGGAAAAGTCCCCGAAAGCCCAGGAGGGAAGAGCATGTTAACGGGATGCCGGGAAATGCTAGGTGTTGGGCTAAAATTCTTGACCAGGGAGAGGCCAGGCAGCATGTCAGAAACAGAAGTGACAGAGGATATGCAGCAGTCCAGGCTACCAGGAAACCACAGTCTGGAAGGAAAGTCAGACTTCCGTGTCGCAGGTAAAGCCTCTTCCATAGAAGCACATGTCAGAGCACAGTGAACGTGGGATGGCAGGGATCAGAGCGGTAAAGAAGATGGAAGTACCTGCTGACAAGTATCCCCCCAGCCACAGATCCGGCAAAAGACCTAGCCTACAGGCTCCGGGGAAACTAAACATGGTAGGGAAGGCAAAGCTAGTGAAGGCAAAGATGAGTTAGTAACCAATGAAAAACCAGTGGCATCTCTAAAGGTCCCTCTGGTTTGAAATCTGAAGGCAAATGGCAGCAAACCACAGGGACAAAACCATCACCAGTGCCCACCAACACTTTACAGTGAGGACCGCTCAGGTCGAGTGTTTCCGTAGTTCACCCCATCTGTTAAAAAAAATTTCAAACACCTCTCATCAAAATAAGCATACATTTTTATTTATAAATGATATTTGTATACAACTGTATCAATGCATGTCTACATTTAAAAATATGCACAAAATACAAATATTAATAGAATTTCTCAAGTTTAAACCCTGCCCTCTCAAACTGGCTTATCTGGTGTCCTACTTGGGAGACCAGGGACTTCGGGTTTAGACTTTAGACTTAGTCAGACCTTAGTAAAAATCATGACCAAACCATTGCATTGCTGTGTGACCTCCTATGTGTTACTTAACTATTCTAGGTTACATTTCATTGTGCTAGACTGGGTAGCCAACTGCTGTACAAATGGACCCAATTATTAATCTATAATGGCTGAAACTCTATAGACATTTGTTTTTCTTTTTGCTTTTTGACCCCCTTCACAACCATTCCTCCCACTCTCCACCACACACCTCTGGGAACCATCAATATGTTCTCTGTATCTATGAGCATGATTTTTTTTTTTTTTAGATTCCACAGATAAGAGAGATCATACAGTATCGGTATTTCTCTGACTTATTTTACTACATAATGCCCTCAAGATCCCTCTGTGTTGTCGCAAATGGAACGATTTCTTTTTTTTTTTTTATGGCTGAATAATATTACACTGTGTATGTGTGTGTGACATTTTCTTTATCCATTCATCCATGGATGGACACTTAGGGTACTTCATGACTTGGCTATTGTAAATAATGCATCAGTGAACGTAGGGGGTGCAGATAATATCTTTTCGAGTTAGTGTTTTCATTTTCTTTGGACAAATTCCCAGAAGTGGAATTGCTAGATCATATGCCAGTTCTATTTTTAATTTCTTGAGGAATCTGCTTTCCATAGTGGCTGTACCCATTTACATTCCCACCAACACTGCACAAGGATTCCCTGTTCTTCCCATCCTCGCCGTTATTTCTTATGTTTTTGATAATAGCCATTCTAACAGGTGTGAGGTGATAGCTCGTTGTGGTTTGGATTTGCAGTTCCTGATCACCAGTGATGGTGAGCTTTTTTTCAAGCACTTGTTGGCCATCTGCTTGTCTTCTTTGGGAAAATGTCCATTGAGATCCTGTGCTCATTTTTTAATTGGATTTTCCCCCCATCGAGTAGTATGAGTTCTTGAACAAGTCAATTCCCTCTCTCTGGGCCTCCATTTTCTCACCTATTAAATTAAAATATTGGACTCATAAGTTATGGGTGTCCATATCTTTGCACTTTTAATTTTTTTTTCTTTTTCCTTTTTTTCTTTTTGAAATTTTTTTTTTTATCTTTGCACTTTTTAACTTGCATTATTATTTGCTTTTGTTTGGGGTTATGACCAGACTGTCCTCCTTGAGAACAGAGTCTTTATATGTTACCCCTAGAACCCAGTGCTGGGCTGGCTCTTTGCAAAGTTGACACGTTTTTTGTTTCCTGTTTGCCACAATCCCATCCCAACCCTCAAGATCACGAGGCTACCCAGGGCCATCCATGATACTGGAAAAATGATTTGCTCCCTGCATACCTGTCACATGTGCAGAAAGGTTAAAAGTGCTCATCCCATCTGGGTTCTATTTAACCACAAAGGTCGGATGGTGGAAGTTTAGTGCTTAGTGATTGCAGAATCTTTTCGAGCTGGGAGGCCTCCCTGGAGCCCTCAGATCCCATTCCAGAGCCCTCCCTACTGAGACTGCATAGAGGGTCTGTCTCAGAGGGCCTGCAGCCTTCTAGGAGATAACAGATTAATTTCATTGTTTTCCTCTCCCGATTTATCTTTACCATCAAAAAATGTTTACAGATAATCTGGAAACCCAGACTCCCTGCTTCTTCCTCCTGCACTCCACCCCCACCAATGCACCCACACTTACACACTCTACTTATGGGCAATAAAACCACAGTGGGGACAAATCCACCACTACGTATGTGTCCAGACAGCTCACCTACATGGGACTGTGGGCCTTCTACATGGCCCAGAACCAACAGGCAGAATTAAAAAATTGACAGAAGGACAGAGTACAAACATTTATATCATCAGCTGGCACGTTATTTCTGTAAGACTCATTTTTAACAAGGGAAATATCTTGTCACAGCTTATCTCATTGGCAGGGAGCAGGGCTGAACCATGACAGAGAACTTATTTATTTCACATCACTTATTTATTTGAGACTCATCATTGAAGAAACAAAGGCCAGGAGAAGCAATGACTTGTCCAGAGTCACACAGCATGCATGGCAGAAACAGGGCTGGCGCCTAGGTCTCTGGGCTCTAGATCTAGTGTTCTTTCCTGGCCTGACGGCTATTTTGCCATGCAAAGCCTTTCAAATCAAACATTTTCCTTTGCAAACGAAGAACCGATCAATGATGGAAAAAAATTGTTTAGGCTCTTGGCAGAACTTTCCTTCCAAATTCTCACTGTAACCGCAGTGTTTATAGAGAGCCAATTACCAGGCTGACAGTGTTTACTGCATATTATCAATGTTTTCACCTGCCTCCAAACTGCACCTGTGAAATCTACGCAATGCCATTATCAGATTTCAGTCAAAGATATGGAAGACCTACTCCCCTCCAGGCTCCCCCTTCTCCAACCTCCAGCTCCCCCGCCTCTTCTTTCATTTCAACTAGTAAACAGAAAATATGGCCATTGGGTAAATCCATGAGATGGGAATGCAACATTTGCTGTTACATGTTGTGTTCAACTCCAAAGTTAAAATAATTCATGCAGATGGCAAGATCATCAGTGCTCTGCCAGTTTATTTTAGAAGAATCGTTTTCTACAATTCAGATGTGGGGCTCAATGTCAACTCTGATAAGGTAGAAAATTCTGATAGTAGAAAACTCTGTATGCATGCGTTTCTAACTAACTCTGAGGACCCACTGTACATGGCCTTAATTAGAGATCATTTTCAATTTTGTTTCCTGAATAGTGAATAGGCTCAAATTCTATCTCAAAGGAAAATGCATATGGAGATCTAAAGAAAAAGGGGAATGGGAGAAGTAATTTAAAACATGACAGGGTCTCTCTCAGCAAAATGAGTAATTAAATCTTGGATTTGTTGTTCAACAAAAATAGCATTTGGGCAGACACTGAGGGAAGTATCACCATGGCATGTTAATGATGGATTAAGTGAAACATTACATTATTCTACTATTATTGTGAGAAGCTGGGTGTGAGAGAAGAGGTCAGTTTATGGAGGCAGTGTCCCAAGGAGATGAAGACACTCTATAGTTTTGTGGTCTTGTCTTGCCACTGAATTCTATTTGGCTTGAGGCAAAATTGTATTCTCTTTTTCTGTTGTTCTCTCTCCTTTCTCTCTGTCGCATGCTGTATAGTTCTTTACAGTCCTTTGTGACTAAGATTAGATAGCCTAATTCATGCCTTGTTTAAAACTTGGATCAACTCCTTATGGTAAATAAATTAATGGTTTAGGCATAAGAAATTTAGTTGTAGTTTTCATATAACCGCTAACAGGATGGTCAGAGCTGCACTATTCATCGTAACCCCACCTGGAAACTACCCAAAAGCTCATCAACAGAAAAATAGATCAACTGTAGAATATTCACCCAATGGAGTTCTACAAATCAGTGAGAATGACTGATCGACAGCTTCTTGCTACAACATGGATGAATAGCACATACATAAAGTTGAGCCAAAGGAGCTGGACGCAAAGGAAAACATACCACATGAGTCTACTTATAGACATAAAGTTCAAAAAACAGGCAAAACCTAATGTATCCTATTAGAAGAAAGGGTTGTGTTTATCTTTTTACTTAGCGGTGATCAAAAAGGAGCATAAGGGGGGGGGTTTCCTGGGTGCATGCAGTATTTGATTTCTGGATCTGGGTGCTGGGTACACACGTATATTCTGTTCAGTTCGTAAAAATTCATCGAGCTATTCCCTTAGTAATACTTTTCTGTATCTTTATTTCAAAAACAAAAAAATCTCAAAACCTCACTGGGTGGTTGTTTTTAAATGACTCAGCTTCACAAAGAAACTTAGCAAATTATAACTTACATACATCTGGGACCCCAGACGGATCAGACTTGCAACAAACGCAGTCCAACAGAGAAATAGAGGCTAACAAGCAAAAGTGGTTCAAAAGCAATTTTGGTCTTTCCTCCCTTTCCTCTCATTCCCCTCTGCTCTGGAGGCTCCATTTCACTCAAGTGTAATTGTTCTTTCCTCCCCAGCTGTCCTTGACCTCCAGGCCGTCATGGCTGTCCCCTGACTCTCTCCTGCTCTTCCAGTCTTGCCTTTGTCAATGCATTCGCCTTCTTATTTGATATTCTTAATACTACACTCCACTTCTTCATTACAATGAGGTAAACTATGGCATACTAAGCAATCATAGTAAACCTTTGGAGGAGAGCATTCTCAAGGTTTCAAGGGAAAACTTGGGAAGTAAAGGCTTTTTAAAAGTCTCAGCTTATGAAGGGAGGAGACAATGGGAAATTAAAAGACCTTGCTATGTAGAAATAGTTTCATTTTGTTTGACATGAATCGGAGAAAAAACTGAGCTTGCTTATGATGTTTGGGTAAAGGAAGGTAACCACCAGCATAGTAAACACTGGCACACAGGAAAGAAAGCGATGAATAGTAGTAAGCCAGCAAAAGGAAAAAGAGGAAACAAAACACTACATTATAAGCACAAGGCAAGATGAAATGAATTCAATGCTCGCATGGGTGACAGCAGTCCCCTTCTCATTGCTCTCTCTGCCGCAAGTCTCACCTGTCACACACTCATCCTTTACAACCAGGCCATGGCAATCTATTCAAAACAGAACTCTGATCATGACACTCCTCCCTGGGTGCCCCTGCTCTGTCCCCTGACTCATCCACTGGCTAAAGCTGGAAGCCTGCCACACATGAGTTGGGCCTACCTTACAGGCTTACCTGCTTCTCTCCTTCTCCATCTTGATAACTATTGCTTTTCTGCCTGGTATCCCCTTTCTTCTGGGAATTGCTACCCCCATACATCCACATTACCTTTCTAGCCTTTGTAACTTCATGTAACCTGTGGCCACACTGGATTGGTTCCGGGATGGGCACTTGACCAAACAGGGGCCAATTTCGTTTCCTTCTCTGAATCACACCTCCCCTACTATAGCTGGTTGGGTCCAGAAGTGAACATCTGGTTAAAATGAGGGAATTATAAGGCAATCCTTCTCTAGGACATTTTGAAACTGGAACACAGAAGGAGAAATAGGTCTTTTTCAGGAGGTGAAGCCATCATATTTAAAGTGTAAGGCCCAAAGGAATGCTGTGCGTGCCTGCACTTGTGACAGGAGTGAGGCTTTGAGGCCATCCATCCAGCCCCATGGACCGGTGGTCGTCATGAGGTGTCCGTGGTCAGTCAGAGCTTGTGGCTCCGAGAGGACGAGTGGGAGGATGGCTGGGAAGGCTGGAAGGGATGACCCACACAGAGTGCTTAGTACTGACAGAGGCGGTATTAGTGACAGTTGCTATTAACCAAGGGGGGAAGGGACTGTGCCCCAGAAGACAGACCTCAAATGAAGGGACGCCCAGTTTCCCTCATCCCGTTCTAGAATCCTAACGCATGGGTCAGCCTAATTCTGTAAAGCATTCTTAATTTTAATGTCCCAAGGCAAGTTACTGACAGGAGCCTTCAAACCCAGTGTTTTAGAATGGGTCCATAATGGGATCCAGCTTCAAGAATTTTCTTACAACGTGTCATGTCAGCAGATGCCCTTGACAGAAGCCAGTTTGGTGCAGCGCCCTCTGCTGGTGGTGTGGACACCTGTCCACCATGCCTGCCTGGAAGAAAGGGTAGGCTTCTTCTCAGGCCACCACCTGGTGTTTAATTATTTTTTTTCTAAATGAAGAGAAGTGATCTCTGGTCATTAGCTGGAACCCAAGCAGAGAAGTGGCAAGAACTGGTGAGGGGAGGAATGGTGCCAGGCAAGCCCTGAACAGGAGGTCAAGTCACCGCCTCAACCCCGGGCTCCTTAGCCCATCTCTTCCCCCAGGTCCTCTCAGCTCACACCACCGAGTCTTGTTTGTGTCCTCCACTTGGGGGGAGGGAGGGAGTTGAGAGGTTCAGAGGGCAAGCGCCATGTTTACTCAGCAATCCAGCCAGGGACATAGCCAGTACTGAATAAACATTTGGTGGAAGGGCTAATTGCCTGGTCCACCCCACTCTGTTTCCATGGCCACCGACTAAGTCCAGCGAGTTTATGAAGCTTGGTGGGTCCTCAGAGCGAACAGCCCAGGACACAGAAAGCACAGGAGCAGAGCTGACTGACCCAGGTCAGATAGGGGGACAGAAGACAGCGGAGCCCCAGCTCATTCCACTGGTCAGCCAGAACCCCGCTGAGAACATTTCCAGGGTGGTTCTGATCGCCCAGTGCTGTGTGGACAGATAATGGGCACAGCACACAATAGCACACGATTGCTCCAATATGCTGTGAGTCCACATACGAGATCATGCATTCCACTTATTCACGTATTCAGTTCTTCTTAAATATATATGTTTGCCTTACTTGGCTGATTTATAAGCTTCAGCCTCTGACTGGTCGTTTCCTGATTTCTCTTAGGAAACTGAGTCAGCATTTCATCTTACCATCATAAGATCCCCACCTAGCGGTAAGAAAGGCCAATTGCAAAGCTATATGTCTCTTTTCTCCTGGTGTTCTTGTTCCTTAGGAAAAATGAATGCTGAGGATGAGATGAATCCGGCAAAGCCAGTTCCAGATTTGGTTTCTGAGTTGGATCTTGAAATAAAATGGCAAACCTAGATTGCTAAAGAAGAATGTGATGAACTTTTTAGATTGGAAGTATATCACACACTAGAGCTCTGAATTGAGAGGAAAGTGCGTTTGGCACTTTTGGGCCAAGAAAAGAGTTTGGGTAGAGTGGAGGGTCCACATTGAACAGTTGGGAATGGCTAGTGGCATAACTGGTAGGGACATGGAACGGTAGTTTAGTTTTAAGAGGGTGTTTCCATAAGATGACAAATGTCTCTGTCATTGACTCAGCAGCACAAGTCAATGGGGTTCCCAAGTGCACTCTCAAAAGCGGTGAGGACCCGTGGGTGTCCTTTCTCTCTGGGCTTCGAGACAACTGGTTAGCTCTCTTCTCAATGGTTCTCACAGAGTTGTCATTCTCCCTCCCAGCTTCTTTGAAAGCTGCGTGGTTCGGGGGTCAAGTGTGCGGGTTTGGAATCACACAACTCACCTCGTAGTCTTGAGAAAGTCATTAACTTCCGTTTCCTCACCTGTAAACTTGCAGGAGGGTGAGTGGTGCAGGCAGGGGTAAGAACACTTACACCATGGGTCGATGTGAGGAGTAAAAGATATATGTAGCCCTTGCAGAGAACCTAGTGTAATGGCTAGCACACAGTAGGTGCCCAATCAATGCCATTGTTATTAATGGCCTTTCTGTCCCCTCATGGGGGAGTTGTTTATTTTAAGGGATGTCTTTCTTAAAATATTTGAAGGGCTGTTGTCCAATCACTCAATAAAACAAACTGTCATGTTGAAGAAAAACAAATTGATGTTTTTCCAGTATGGTTTCATGGAGCAGAACTAGTACAAATTGGCAAAAGTCACAGGAAAATGATTGTTAGAGCCCCAAACAAAGCAAGATGAAAAACAAACAAAAACTCTCAGACATTTATTGTTCCAACAATGTGACAAGCTGCTTCACAGAGAAGTACGCTCCCTGTACTGAGCTCTTGGCAGCAGAGCCTGGGCCCAGGTCTCACAGAGGAGAACCCGGGGAGGGAGCTGTGCCAAACTGAAGACATTGAACTAAGCGGTAAGAAAAGTGAGTTTGAAGTCAGATATAAGGGTTGAATCCCAATCTGATCACTCTTTGAGTAAGCTTGGGAAATAACTTACTGTCTGTAACCAAGTGGCAGAAACTTTTAGTCACTTATCCAATGTACATTCTTCCCTCCTTCTTCCTCAACTTCTTCTCCTTCTCCTCCTCCTCCTTTTCCTTCTTCTAATATAGAGCCCTAGTTTTATATGGGGGCAGCAATGTGCCTAGCCCCAAACTATGAGTATATCTCCCATCTCCCTGCAGTTAGGTATGGTCACATATCTAAGTTCAAAACAGAGTTATGAATGAAAGGGTTTTGTGACTTCTGGGAAGGCTCATTAAAGAGAATTGATTCGCTGAGACGTATGCTTTTTTGTCCTTTCTTCTTTCTGCTGTTTGGACTATGGATGCAATGGCTGGCACTCCAGCAGCCATCTTGGACTATGATATGACCTTAAGTGTAGAAGTTATGCTGCAGGATAGTAGAGCAGAAAGATTAAAAAACAAACAAACAACAAAACAAAACAAAACCCTGAGTAACTGACAATGACAGAGCTGATGTTCAGTACCTATTTATTGGGTGCTTACTATGCTCCACGCAGTGTTCTAGGTACTTGGTGAACAAAGCAGACAGTGTCTGTTCTCATAGATCTTAAACTAGTGAGGGAGCCAGGGCTGCTTGCAACATGCGGGATACAGAGCATTTACACAGAATGAAATGGGGCCCTCTGAAGTTGAACAAAAGTGTAGTTCTGAAGGGAACTTACATTTTAGTAGTACACTTCTAACCTTGATTAGATAGATGAAAATATTGAACTTTACAGACATTCAGTTATTTCCCAAAATTACTCGAAGTGATCAGATTAGGATTCAGTCCAAGATCACTTTCTTAACTACTTATTTCCACTTATTCAAGGGCAAGGAGTAGGAGAAGCGTAGGAACATCTCAGAGAAATAGGTAGGAAGAGAACCAGGAGAGTATAATATTTTAGGAGGGAAAGGCAAGAGAATTATAAGAAAGAGGAGAATTAAAGAGAAGTTGAGGAAGATGAGGTCTGATAACAGGCAACAGGCTTTGGAGAGTGGTCATTCTTGACCTTTCGGAGAACAATTGTTGTAAGAACCTTCCTAGCTTACTTCAATTCTCTAAACTTGAGTCTTTTTTCTCTGTATATGACAGGTTTACAAAATCTTTCATTTTTATATGTCTGTTATTGAGATTTATGTTAAAAATAGATTTCAGCAACTGTTTGGTTATATAATTATTCCTATGACATCAGTAGTACATTCAGTACCAATTTCTTTTGTTGTCAATCTACCAAATGCCACCAAGAATTGCACATTGTACAGTGGTGGCAGCTGTTTTGCAGGCATTTCAGTATAGAACCGAGATGTTTTTCACAAACCGCTTCTGAAATTCCTAGCCATGAACCTGAAAGGTGTTTGTGGACCATATGCTTCTTTCTCTTCAGCTCTAGAATGATAAATAGCATTGTCAACATCACTATTGGGAACTGTACATTGTCATTTTATTTTTTTTTTGCTGGGGGTGTGTCGAGATAATGTTTCTAAAAACATTTCCTCCTATGAATTTGTCTTCCTAGTTCGGAAGAAAGCTGCCTTTCTTGTTGTCAAGGGACTATGGTAGGTTTGAAATATCACCAGAAATGCTTAGGCTTTGAAAGGTATTTCCTAAAATGGTTTGAGTTTGAAAGATGAAGGAGAGGCGAAATAATCTATCTGTAACTCTTGTGTAACCCACCCAAGTCTCCTTCCCCCTCCTCACTGTCTTCCTTACCTCTGTATGCTGACCTTATCCAATTGAAAAGAAGAGGAAGTTTATTTCCTTATTTTGCTTTGAGAATGAAGGCTCTTTAGCATAGCAGGAATTAATGCCATGAAATATTTCTTAGAAGACAAAGATGACAATTATTCTGGGTTTGATGGGTAAGGAGTACTGCAGTGGTAACACCATGTCATGTGCCTGGGAGATATTGAAAAGATACTTGTTTTCTTCCAAAAGGCTTGTGAAAGGGCTGTAGCTATGTGATTGTGCAGCGATGGAATATAAATGGACATGGGCGGTAAAATGAACTCTGTCCTGAGGATGGGACCCTCTCTCAGATCTGTGATTACTTCTTAACAATGGGAAGCATTTTGCCAGACGCATTTACATAGAGGAGGTGTGATCATAACATACGGTGAATGCTGCCGCCGTGTGCCATCCAACGGAAAGGTAATGTTGATTGTGTCTTTTGACCTTGATGGAATTGGTCAAGCTGAGTTTGCACCCAGAAATACTACCGTGAACTCTGAATATTATAAGGACTTACTAGAGCATTTAGAAACAATGTGTGTAGAAAACTGCCTGAGAAATGGGCAAATGGTTTCATCCTCCATCATGACATTTCATGTCACACATCACCTCTGGTATGACAATTTCTGTCAAATAAAAATATCACAGTGTGTCATCATCCACCTTCTCCACCAGACCCAGCACCGTGCAACTTCTGGCTCTTCCCCAAAGTCAACATGACCATGAAAGGAAAACATTTTGAATCGATTCAGGGCATGGAGGCAGCCACGACAGTGCAACTAAAGACACTCATGAAACAGGACTTCCAGAACTGCTTCAGAAAGTGGCAAGAACGATGGCTAAGTGTGTTTAAAGTGAGGGGGATTAATGGCAATGTGTCTTTTACTGTAATAATTTTTTAAAATTTAAACATTCACTATATTTTTTGATCACCCCTAATTAATGCACTTAGGAAAGAGTTTGGCACGTAGTAAATGTTTAATAGCTTTACTTATTTATTCAACATAGACGTATTGGGTATTTTGTACTCAGTAGGGTATGTGGGCCACGGTTCTGGGTCCTAGGGATCCTGTAATGAGCGAAACAGCCCCCCTTCTCATGGACTTTACAGTGTCTTGAGGGGAGATGGACAAAGAGGGTAAGTGCAGGTAGTGAGATGGATGCGGAAGGAAAATCATGCAGGGAGAAGGGCTACAGAGGGAGGGGTTGGGCTGTGCTCGTTTCTAGACGATGGTTCCATCTGGGCAGAGACTGAAGGAAGAGGGAGTGAGTGGTGTGCCTGCTTCGGGAAAACGTGGTCTAGGCCGAGGCAAGAGCAACCGCACAGGTCCCGGGGTGGGACCTTGTTTTGTGTGCTCAGGAGTAGGAAGGAGCCAAGGAGGAAGGGAGAGTAGCAGGAGGTGCAGGGGAACCAGTCAGGAGGCCTGATCATGTGGCCATTGTTTGGACTTCCGGTTTTACTGCGAGCGAAGGGGGAACTACTGGAAGGTTTAGGGCAGACCAGTGAAGGTTTAGGTTTGAAAAGCATCACTTTGTGGAGAGGGTTTGGGTGGAATGTAGGTTGTTTATTATTGTTATTACTACTGTTACATTGCATCACTCTTGCCTGGAGGAAGCAAGTGTCCTTCCTTCCCTCAGAACAGGTATCTGATGTCCAGACCTACAAGTGTGATGAAATCCCCCAGAAATATGGTTATGTGGTGGAGACAAGTATTGGGGGGCTTTCTTATTGTCTTGCAATGTTGACTTTTCTTCAGAGCCTGCTGTAATTCTTTACTCCTTGGTGGAGGTCCTCGAGAAGAATTTGTGTGGATTGTTTTTTTCCTCAAAGAGCTGTTGGTACAGATTTTAAATATTCATCTGTGTGTGCAGTGAGATCACTCATGGCCTTGTCAGTCACACAGCCCTTGTGGGCTGGCCCAGCACCTACCGGTGCAGAAAATTGAACTTGGAGGGTGTGTGCATGTGTGCGTGAGTGTGTGCTTATGTGCACAGGTGCGTGTGTGCTGATTGTGTGTGTGTGCACGCGCATGTGTGGCCAGGTGTGTACATGTGCTGTGCACCTGGGTGCCGGCGTGCACTTATGCATATGTACACACATGTGCTTGTTACATGTGTGTGGATTGCATATGCGTGACATGTTTATGAGTATGTGCAGTGTTTGTGAATGTGTGTTTGCTGCAAAAGTAGGAAAAAGCTCGTTGGAATCTCTGTCCTTGATACATTTGCAGTCAAGCTGGGGAGATTCAACCTAGAAGCAGCAGTGAAATGGCGTAGACATCAATCGGCCACCTTTCACTGCAAAGTCCCTACAAAATGTGTCATTATTACTGAATGTCCATGTTTACGAAGTCCTCGGACACTTTTCTCATTAATCCAAGTATGCTGCACTAAAATAAGGTCTGTATTTTCTTCATCCATAAAGTTAAAGGGTGAAATTGCATCCGTTTTAAGTGCCTTTCAGTCTAAAAGACTAGAATTCAAACACACATATTTGGAATTACAGTCATCATTAAAAAGCCCTGAAAGAAAACAGCCACCCTGAGAAAGTTTCAGTGTTGAACACCCTGACCAGGCCTCTTCCGACGGGACATTTCCTCCAGCCTCCAAAAGGCTGTGAGGCTGCCGAGCTGAGGCTGGGTGGCTCCACAATCTCCCAGAGAAGTGACTAGAAGACGGTAAAAAGCTAGCGGCTAGGCACTCAGCCAGTTATGGCCCCCACCCAGGTTCACTCCCATCATCAGGCTTGGTGAGTATGTGCACCGCTTTGCCTTCACTCACTCTCCTCCTGCTTGTATCATTCATTCATTCATTCATTCACTCACTCATTCATTCTCTCACTGTCTCTCGTCCTCTCCATCCTCATGCCTCTCCTCTCCCACCCTCTCCTTTCTTTTCACCAACTCTCCCCTCCTCCCCTTCTCTGATGGGCAAGAGCTGATCCCCAGGTGGGGACTGGATCTAGTGGGACATGCACCCTACTTTTCTGTATGGTGCTGAATCTTTCATATGATCTGCTACCCCTCGTTCCCACCCATAGATTATTCCATCCTTCCTAGTCTCTTGTCATGGATTTCCACAGATGCCTCATTTCAAAGCAAGAAAACCTGCGTCAGTAAGGGGCTCAGTGACTCACCCCAAATCACAGTTACTTACGGCATAACCACCATCCCTGAATAAAGCTTTAAAGTCACCGCACCACAAGCTAAATGGCATCTTAAGTCTCCCTACAGTCTATTTACTGGCTAATCCTTAGGCAAACTCTGGAGCTGAGTTCAAAGGTTTTTTTGTAATCATGGAAAAAAGAAATGAGAGGCCAGACCTGGCAATTTCTGGGCTATGGTCAGAGACCAAAACGCTAGGATAATGTTGACTGTAGGCCTCATGTGTTTTTATTTTAAAATCCTTTTTCTTAACGAATCCAGACCATTGAATTTCCATCTATAACAAAGTTGCAATTGTACTGGATTTCTTAACCTCCCTCTTCAAAATATTGTTTAGTATCATCTTTAAAATTATATACAGTGTTTGGAGAACTTTAGATTTCTAACATAATAATATTCAGTAAAAATTGAAGTACCGAGGAGACCTGTAAACGAAGTAACTAGTAACGGCAACTTTGACAGTGCTCCGTTCATGGTGGAGAGGAATGATTCCTGAAGGACCAACATGTAGTTCTGTGTGTATGCATTTTATTCGTTTCTAACTATGAGTATTAAAGGTAACTATGAAATATGAAGATTGAGTCCAATTAATTACTAGTCAGTTTTTTGTAGTGATTTTTGTAGGGATACAAATGCCATAATGTTTTGTGTCCTAAGCTGAGTAAATGGTAAGGCTTCCTCTCATGTGTGCCCGGGCGATTAAGCTCCACACCTAAAAGATCCCATCTGTGAAAGTGGATTAAGAGCCTGGGTATCCAGAGAAGACTGTGTTAGTCTTAAGGTACCTGTGGGGACAAAGCCCCAAAAAGCAGTTTCCAGGCTCTCGGCCTCGCAATAGAAAGGTGCTGGCTCGGGTAGTAAATGGCCATCAACTGTGATCAGATGGCCAGCAGCTGTGGCTAGTTGGCCGTCAGCTGTAAACCGTGAGCCATTGGCCACTAATATAACGGCTGTGGCTACGCTAGCAGAAAGAAATGGGGGCTAGCAAGAAGATAATGGCTGGCAAGCGCGGACTGCTATTAGGACGGAGAGTTGCAAATTATGTAGATCCTGCTTCCTGTGTCTCCAGCCCAGCCGCCAGCGAGAATATATTGGTTTGACTCCCCTATCTGTGGCTCCGTGGGTGTTCCTTTTTGACCTCACCATGTCCTGCATTCTTATGTGGGGAGCGGGACCAGAGACCCCGCCGGACGCCCCGCGTGACAAATGGCGCAACGAGCAGGGTCCCCTGCACTACAGTACCTGTGCACTGCTGGGGAAGGAACAGCCTTTTGCCAAAAATGCTCGATCTACTGCAGAAAGAAGCCAACTTTCTGCGTAAATTGGTCTGGCTTCTGGGGTGAGTTAGAAAAATAATCCTAAGCA
Organism: Rhinolophus hipposideros; assembly: GCF_964194185.1. Lineage (NCBI taxonomy): Eukaryota > Metazoa > Chordata > Mammalia > Chiroptera > Rhinolophidae > Rhinolophus > Rhinolophus hipposideros. The sequence continues at coordinate 13,410,366 of NC_138072.1, forward strand.
GTCCAAATAATGAGCATAGTGACTCCGACAGGTCAAATAAGACCCCAGAAACTCAGCACAACAGCCGCTGAGGAAGGAATGGGCTCTGAGCGTTTGTTCTGAGTCTATAAAAAGGGTAATTACTTTGGCAAGTAGTTCATGTTCTGCCCCGTAAAGACAGCTGCAGAGGGGTTATAAATAAATGATGGCTCATAATTCATTAAAGACAAGAAGGTGGGAAAAGTTTTAAGGAAGCATGAGTTGTAAGAAGAACCCTCAAAATTCAGGAAAGATTACAGAGAATCCAGACAACACAAGTCCCTCCCCAAACACGACATCGAAATAACCCGAAGGGGGCACTTTCCTTCAAAGGGGGCAGGTTCTTTCAGTCCCATCTGCTGTGGGCACGTTGCTGGCTGCTGTCCTCCCTCCACAGCCCTCCTTCCTCCTCAGGTGCTGGCAGAACCCTGGACTTGGGATCCGAAGAAGTAAATTCAGGTGACTTCCTGTAATCTTTCACAAATCACTCATGTCCTTGGACCTCAGTTTCCCCAACTACAAATGGGCAACAATAGTACCCGACTCACTGAGCCATTGTCAGTGCTGCTTGCTGGACAAATACTGATTTGTGGTTGAAGTCCTACTTTGCGCCAGGCCAAACTGAGGGTGAAAATCAGGGCCCCAGCCCTTCCGGAATTCAGGGTCCCCCTGCCTGGGCTCACCCTAGACCAACTGGGTCCGAGTCTCTGGGAAGGGGGCCCGAGCACTGGTATCTTCTAGCAGACCCTCTGGTGAGCTCAGAGCTAAGGGCTGCTGGTGTAGGCAGAGTGAGACGTGTCCTCCTGGAGGGAAAACACTATGGAAAGGGCGTCAGGGGGCTTCGCAGGTGCGCGGTAGGTCTAGTAAGACCAGTCAGAGTTTGCCAGCCGAGAAAACCCAATGAAACAAAAGCAGGGTGCATTTGGCCTTGATGTTTAGGAAGGCTGAAGCCTATGATGCATTGCTCTGGCTCAGGACGTGAGTTCGAGGTATGAGGGCGTGATGACGGAGGATAGGGAGTTCTGTGCTGTCACGAAGGCAACGGCACTTTCCTGGGTGTTTAGTATTTATATTGATGGGGTTTCCGGGACCGGCCCTGGGGTGTGCCTCTCCCCAGATGTGGCATCTTGATATGTGAAATATTCTAAACTGAAAGAATTTTCTTCAATGGCAGAAATGGGAAGGTCATTCTGACCTGAAAAGGGTCCTAAAACCCTATGTGTTCCTGCACCAGGAGAGGGGAGTGACGTGCTTGTCATCAGAGACAGAGAATTTGGGGGGGACAAGCCTGTAGAAACAAACCTTGTTAAAGCAACCCTTACCTCCCCTGTTACTTCTTCACCGTTTACTGCCCGTGGCCCAAACCCCTTTGTCTTGTCCATTCTTCACAAAGTTATTGTTCCTTGGTCTAAAAGATATAACATTCTCTTGCCCTGGTCACTTCTTTGGGTCATCATTCTCTTGGGAGGCTCCCACTGTACATGTAAATTTATAATAAAATGCATATACTTCTTTGTGAATCTGTCTTTGTCAGTTTAATTTTCAGACCCAGTCTGGGACTCTAAGAGGGTCGAAGAAAACTTTTTGACAAAAGCCAATATCCACTTATAATAAAAACACTTAGCAGTTGGGGACAGCATGGTGACTGGAGTTGAGGCCTGTATTGTATATTTGAAAAATGAATACAATGTTATAGGTCAACAACTTTTATTTTAAGACCCAGCCAGAGAACCTAAGGGAGTTCAGGAAAACTTTTTTTCCCCCTGTAATATGTTACAAAAATTGTTCAGCCTCCAGAAAGGGGAGCAACCTGAAGGCAGAAAATCTGTCAACATCATTGCAGTGATGCCCCTTTTTTGTTGGGAGACCTCCCGGGTAGAGAGGATTCTAAGCACATTCCTTATTTCAAAGCATCCCCAGGGAACTGTCCCCCCCCCCCCCCAGGTCGGCCTCCTCCAGCCGCAGCTTCTGTTCCAGGCCTTTCCCTCTTCTTCCTTATTCCTAAGGAAATAGTGATCTGTGTCCCCTGCTTTCGGGATCCCTTGGGGAGGGGGTAAGGGAGAGGCACATAAGGAGACACAGTCATGACCCAAAGAAATAAATTCTGAGAGTAGAAATGTTAAGGATCTCTAATCTCACTTTTGGGGGATCGCAGTGAATTGTTTTGTTTCGCCAAAGCATACTGCTCCAACACTAGGACTTAAAATAACTCAACCACTACCCCAGTGGCCATGTGTCCTATTTGCTCTCCAGTTCAAGGTTGCAGCTCAGTGCATAGATGGAGACGAATGGCATCTCCTGGTGGCCACATCTTTCCCAAGCCCCCCACTCGCGCACACTCTGGTCCAGCTCACTAGAACGTCTGTTTCCTTTTCTCTGCCTGAAGAGAAACTCCCACTTGTTAGAGAAGAAGCACAGGCATTAAGGGCACCCATTTGGGTACCAGACTGCATGGATTCTGTCCCTGACTGGGTCACTGACTTGCTGTGTTACCCTTGGGCAAGTTTCTTAACTTCTCTGTGCATCAGTTTTCTCACCTACAAATGTGATCAGAATGTACCTCTGCCTCATGGCAGTGTGGTTCAGATACGGGGAGCTGCTGGCTGTAAAGTGCTTAGCACTGTGTCCAATACATGGCAGGCGCTGTGTTTGTCATCATTTTTCAAATGCCCCTTCCCCTGTGAGCTTTATCAACACCCCTCTGTTATTTCCTACCTTTGCATTGCACTCATTTATCTATGTGTATCTCTCTTGAGGCTGTGAATTGCCCACAGGCAGGACTGGTCTTATTTATTACTTATTTATTTATTTATTACTTATATACTTATTTGTTTACTGAGCTGGCACACTCTCCGGAGAACATCATTTTATCTTTTGAAACTAATTATACTTAGCATTGTTATCACTTTCTTAACTGGCATAGGTCCAGCTGAGGTGCTCTCTGCCGGTTTATGGTATGAATATGACTTCGTTTTTATTAATTTCATAAAATAAAAACTACCAAAACAAAGACATTGCTAACAGTCAGCACCAATCTTTTATTGTGTTTTCAAGACTGAAATCTGATTTTGTCATACGTTGGAGGAGGGCTTATGAATGCAAAGTCATTTTAATACCTTTGTTCTTTTGCTATTAAAAGTTTGGCCTTACTTGTGACATTTTCTTGCTGCAAATCCCGTAAAATATTTAGTGTCCTAAGCACCACGAAGTTTAATCCTTGTAAAGAACCTTCCATCTGGAAATGTCAGACATAATTTATTAACTCGCTTTACTGTGCACTGAGAGTTATAGTATTGCATTTGTGATTGGGAACTGAATTGCAAATACAGTGGAGATATGGAAATAGGCAAGTCTCTTTCAAGGTAGCGCTAAAGGAAGTGTTTTAGAATCACTTGCAATCCTAATGACTGCTTTGTAAGGTCTGATACGCAGGATGATTTCTGCTCTCAGGACTTTAGGGGTTCCCTCTGCCCGAGACCTCTCCTCCCGGATGTGCACCAGCCTAGCTCTCTCCCTTTTTTAAAGCTGAAGTGGAGCAGAAAATGTTACCCCAAAAAATACCTCTTTGGCATCAGGATTATCTTGAGTTGGTTATTTTTAAGAAACAGCAGGCAAAGGAAAAGCTCTGAAAACTGAGTAGAAGTTACCCTTTTGTAAACCACATTTGTGAGGATGTCTCCCTGTCTGTATCTAGAAAGGAAGGTACTAAATTTCTAGAAACTCTTATCAATGAAGAAGGCGGTGACATCCAGCTGCATAACAACCAAACCTTTGATAACTGTGCTTTGCCTGATAACCTCCTATAACTGGCTCTCCCACCCCCCACCCTCTTTTGTGTTTAGCTGGAGATGGTATTTAAGGTGAAGACTTGGGCCATTTATGAGTGTTCTCAGTTTTCCTGGGTGTCTCCCATGTATACAGATAGTATCCATGTTATTAAACTACTGTTTGTTTGTTTTTCCCCTCCAATTATCTGTCTTTTATTATAAGGGGTCTCAACCAAGAACCTAGAAGGGTAGAGGGAAAATTGTTTTACCTTCTCCAGAAACCTTTGGCTCAAATCTCATGCTATTTCATTCTGCAACCCACCTCTTCCTCCTCAGGCACTCCTGATCCCCTTTTATTTTACCATAACACTTTATCACCTTCAGTAGTCTGTATTATACACCTCTTTTTTTTTTTTTTTTTGTATATCTCACCCCACTCAATGTAAGCTCCTGAGGGCTGGCGGTTTTATTAGTTTTGTTTACTGATGTAGCCCAAGTGCCTCGAGCAGTTCCTGGCATATAGTAAATGCTCAATAAATAAATAATGGTTGTATGTCAGCTCCCCAGCTGACACCAACACTACCCCCTGGCGTTTGCCATAGACTCAAAGGAAGGCAGAGGAGTGGGAAAGCACAGTGGAAAAAAGAGAATTCGTGTGTGTCCTGATTGGAGCCTACTCGCATGGCGAAGTTGTAGACAGACAGACTAGATACAAGGCATGGCATGTGCCTGGCTAGGGGTACCTATTTAGCTTTCTCCTCAGGTTGGTTCTAAGTTGCCAGGGAACTGGCAGTAATCAGTCAAGTCCTGGCTATTTTGAGGTCCATTGTCACAAGAGTTATTGGTTGGCTTCCTGGACTGTTGAGTAGAGATAGTGGTCTGACTCCTATAGGTGTGACTTGTAGATAGTAGGTTGACTTCCTGGGCTGCTCACTGCTGATAATGAGTGAGCTTTCTGGGTTGGCTGCTGCAGATTGTGGGTCAGAGTTTTGTTGTCCTGTGGTTTGGTCATTATTCATTTGTATCTTGAGTCTCTCAAGGTTTAGGATGAGTGGAAACAGCCAGGCAAAGGTTCTGAAGCAAGAAAATTATAGGCTATACACCAGCTGCTGATGCTTCCTATTGAAGAGCTGGTGAGTCTTTTGGAAAGTTCCTAGAATGAAAAATCAGGTTATGTGCTTGGCCAAGAATATCCTGGAATGGTAAAGCTGTGCTAATAAAGGTAATGGAAGAGTAAAGTTAAGTTAATGTAATCAGCCCCCTGAGAGGGGCCCACAGGTAGTTTTGGCTTTCAGTTGAAGGAATTTAAGAGAAGGGACGAGAAGGAACCAAGATTTGACTAGCATCATCAATTTTTGTCCCTCCTCACTCCTCTCAACCGTGCATGGTGCTGTGAGAAAAGGGACAATATTCCTGTTTCACAGGGAATGGAGATTCGGAGTTTAAATATGTTGTCCAAGGTAAAACTTAAATTGCAGTATAGGAGAATTCAAAGCCAGTTCTGCAGGACTCCAAAACCCCATGCTGCCTTCCGTAAGTTTAAATATTACCCAAGTCACCTTTTCCTCACCGTGCATGTACGTGTGTGGGTGTGTAATAGGTGATTCCATATGTATGTTGTGGGGGGACAGAAAGATGGGGGTAAACATTGGAGCGGCACAAAATAAGTACTTTTTGAGTGTAGATATTTTTACTGAATATTTTTAGGGGTGAACCCAGAATATATACTTGTATTTGCTCTTCATTTCAAATATTCTCCTTGAAGGCCCTTTTAGCGGCTGAATTATAATATCACATTTGCCTTAATATGTGTTCTTTTCACTTTTTTCCCCCCTTAAAAGTAATTGGCAAAGTAGCTAGAGTTAACTTCCAATAATTAAATGTATGTGATTCTTGGGAATCATTTCAGATTTTACAAGTGCTATGCAGTTTGCAAGAATGATGGAAATAAAACTTGTGGCTGTTCTGAGATTTATAGTCTTCACCGTTTGTAGTTTATGCTGCTGGCATTTTTTACTGATCTGGCACACTCTCTGGAGCACGTCATTTTATCGTTTAAAAATAATTATAATTATAATTAGTATTGTTATTACTTTCTTAACTGCAGCAGTGGGACGCGATGATCCAGCCTCCAGTTCATCAACTGGAAATACTGGGAGTACAGCAGTGGCAGGCTGCCAGGAGGGGCTCCATGCTACCCTCATCTGAGCCAAGGGTAGGGAAAAGCTCAGGAAGCATTGTGAGTTTGGGGGGAGCCCTACCAAAGGGAGCAACGCACTAGAGCCCACACTTGTGGTGATTTTCTTCTCTTCTGCTCTGAGAAGGGTTAGCAGCTTTGCAGGTTGCTTTCAGACCCTGCTACACTTTAGAATCACAGGGGTGAGGGGGGAGATTTGGAAGCTCCTGACACCCAGGCTATACCCCAAACCGATTAAATCAGAAGCTCTGGAGGTAGGACCCAGCATGAGTATTTTCTAAAACTTCCCAGTGGATTCCAACTTGCAGTCAAGTTGGAGATCCAGTGAATGACAGTACAATAGAGGTGGATTTCCCAAGCTCGTTGAGATTCTCCGAGGGCAGCTCCAGAAAATGTCTTTGGACAAAGGTGGATGGTGGGGAGGCAATGATGGTGGTGCTAGGCCATGAGATGTCAGACGCCGGCAGGGTGAATCCCCCAAATGGGGACTCAAGCCCTGGGCCAAGCATTCAAACGTGAGAATGCAAACTGAGCCCATACAGAGTTTAAAGTGAAGGTAAGTTTACTTAGCAGAGAGTGAGTAAGAAAAGGAAGGCGACTCCGCAGACAGCATGGTGGTCTCTAATTGCTAGTGGAAGAGAGACCCCTTGCATCCACCAGGCTAGGGTTTCTACGCCTTCTCTGGCTTCTGCGGAAAATTTCTGGGCATGGGCAAAGGAGGAAAGAACAATGGTAAGTTTATCTTCAACTTCTGTAGATACACGAAGAATGGGGGCAGGTTTAGCTTTAACTTTTGTGGGGCACAACCCGTGGCTTGTGTGTAGTAGTCTTAACTACGGATGGGGTGGGGGGGGCATAAGGGAATCTCTTTGCTTAATAGCCTTCAGATTGTTTGTTCTCAGTGAATGATTAATGTCTGCCTGAGTTCCGTGTCTTGGAGCACGTAGGCCGCAGGCTTGGAATCCAACCTCATACTTTCTTCTTTATAAAAACTGTCCTCATCCCTTCCCTGTGCTACGGGTACCAGTCCTGACTCTGTGTACATTGGGCTGGCTTGTGTGCTGGGCTGCGATGGTGTGTATGCGCTGCACACGCTCGCTGATGGCTAGAGTCCATAATAGACACTCTAGACACCAGCCCCTGGGGTCTAAGGACCGGTGGGGACCAGTCTTTCCTGGAGGAGCTGCTTCTTCGCAGTGAACCCAGCCTGGGCACTGCTCCACAGGAGTGGGCATGACCTTCCTCTTCATAACCTGTATGTCAGGTTTGACAGATTCCATCACTGAGTTGGCCCTGAGCACCATCACCTGCCTACCTAGCCCCAGCTGATACCTGCAGCTTCCGTGCCCCTGTTCAGGAATGGAAAGCAGACAGTTCAAAGCTGAAGGTGCACGTGTGTCTACTTAGGAGCCAGGATACACAACCACGCAGCTCACAAGGCAGCTTTTTGTTACAGAACCTACACGTCTCAGCAGGCGCACTTCCAGACGAGACCAAGTCATACTGGCCTCCACTGTTGACTGGGGAGCACCAGGCACCTGGACACATAAGGGGAGTGGGGGCAGCCTTGTTGGGGTGGCCTGGACTTCTAGATTGCCTCTTATTACCCTGTTTCCCAGAAAATAAGATCTAGTCGGACCATCAGCTCTAAGGGGTCTTTTGGAGCAAAAATTAATATAAGACCCTGTCTTATATTACATTATATTAATTATTATTATATTATATAAGACCCGGTCTTATATAACATTAAAATAAGATCCCGTCTTATATTAATTTTTGCTCCAAAAGCTGTATTAGAACTGATGCTCTGGCTAGGTCTTATTTTTGGGGAAACACTGTAAAGTTGTTGAATAAGATCCAATATGTACAGTCTGGAGACTGAGCATACTGGTTGTATCCAAACTGAGTAGAACAATTATTCTCCATCTTTATTGTAACAGGATATTACCATAAGACTTTTCCCCTATTTTTTCAGAGTTTCAGGAGGCTACAAAGGCTAAGAAACAAAACAATGGTAAAAAAAATATATGCATATATCCCGTATCATAAGTTCTAATTGTTCAGTGTAGAAGAATATTTTTGTAAAATAGAAAAATCATGCTTTTGGATACTATGGCAATGTCAGATTGCCAAAAACATTTCTGACAAGTACAGGTTTCTGATAACTTTAAAATCATACCACTGAACTGTGTAAAAATTTCCAGAACTCTAATGGAGAAATCTATGGATTGAAAAAAACAAAACTGAATTAATTACATGGGGCTAAATGAACTAATGAGGATCATTATAATTTTAATGGATTTTAATTTGAAACATTGCTGGTTCTTTAATGTTTTCTTTTTTCAGATGTAAGAAATACATTTTCTCTTTTCTCATAAGCTATCTATAACTTACAGCAATTTCATAAATTATACCTTTGTACAGAATTGAAATATTTATCTTTTCCTTCCTTTCTGGTCCCTCCAGAATTCAGAAACTCTTATTGGGTAGTCTTATTTTCATGCAAAGGAAGCTATTTGCATAAGCTCAATAAGAATCTGTTCTCCTTGTAACAGGGTACAATCAGAAACGTTGGTTCCATTACCAAAGCTTTACTGGAATGTCCTACTTGAGAATGATGAGTGCAGAATCAGATACGGGCAGACAATTTCAAAGAACTAAGGTTGACTTTATGGAGCTAATAGGGCTCCCTCTGAAAGGCCAGCCTGGTACCTGGCTTACAGCACCCCCAGCCTTAAAGGTGAGCAGGGAAGATCACTTCCCGGCAGGCCCAGGTTCCTCGGGATATTTTGGAGACTTCAAAAAGAGATGAATTCACCCAAATCTGTAGGTGTTGCAGGAATTGTCTGATGACAAGTCCTTGGCCTGGCTTCTTAGCCTTGAGAGGCTTTTAAAATTCCAGTAGGAGATTCCTTATTAAAAGTTCCAGCCAAACAGATGTTAAAAAAAGCCTAAATGATTAATTACTATTCTTGCTGCACTTATGGAAATCATTCGGCCACGTTTAATGAGACTAGACTTATTTTGCAAACAAATTAGTCTTAGTGTGATTATCTTTGGTAGAAATAGGTATGACTACAGAGAGAAAAATGGTTACCGTAGAAAACTATAGCACCCCCTGTAGATATCAGATTCTCGTCCTATTTGTTGTCTTTGAGGCTTTTTTTATCTGCCTATAGACTGGATTGGTCCTGAAATTTTCTAATTTCCTCAAAAATCTAGCTACAAGTCTCCAAGCATGCCATTTCTCCCACCCTTTTGACTGGGAATCTCTGAGAACCCAAACTGCCCTTACCCCGAAGCTCTGCAGGCTGAAGCTGGATGACCTCACTTCACCTTCAGAGAAATCACCACAACAGCTCACGTATAGACAGCCTGATGCCTGGTGCTGTGTGGGCCACTCAGAACGTTCCCTGGAACACCCGATGACACCACCAGAGGCATTCAAACAGCAAAAGACGCTACGAGACCAACATCCAGGAGTCTCAACGGGCTGCCCTCTGGACTCAGAAAGTGAGTTTATAGTCTGCTCCCATCATTCCTTTTTGTTTTTCTTTGTTTCTGTTGAAGTACTACTTATTAAATACCTGGTTGTTCCTACAACATAGAGGCTTAATTTTGGTGGGAACCCACTTGCCACACCACCTCCTGAAATGAGACATAGCTGTGTCATTGAACTGACCTCAAGATTAACAAGCTGGTTCAGTGAGATGAAATAATCTACCAGCTCAGCTTCTGGCCTGTGTGAAACTTCTTTGGGGATTTTCAAAACCAGGGAATAAAGTGTGGCAGAATATCCCCCCCCACACACACCCCACAAATGTGCCTTTTTGGCATAAGGATTATTTTGAGCTGATTCTTTTGAGGAAAAGAATACGTAGGAGAAACTCTGAAAACTGAGTAGAAGTTACCCTGTTGTAAGGGAAATTTACAACTATAAAGGAAATCTCAGTTCGTAAGGGTGTCTCCCTCTCTGTACCAGGAGGAGAAGGATGATTAAATTACAAGAAACTCTTAGCAATGAGGAAGGCCCTGACTTAAATTGGCACAACAAACCTTTTTGTCTTGTTTACTCAACTTCTCCTGGGGACCTCCCCATAACTGGCCTCCCCTACACCCTTTGTTCCTTTGATTTAGCTAAAGAAGGTATTGAAGCCTGAATTCTAAGCCATCTTTTTGAGTTACTCATTTTTCCCTGGGTATCTCCCATGCGTACGTGAAGTATACATGTTAATATACTTCTATTTGTTTTTCTCTTCTTAATTAGCCTTTGGTTACAGGATCCCAGCTGAAAATTTAGAAAGGTCAGAGGAAAATTATTTTTTCCCTGCTCTACACAAAAAATCTCCATCTTTGTCTATTTTCCCTTTCTCTTTCTGGGCCGCAGAATAGCCAGAATTCAGACTGCGTAACTTCCAGGGTACATTTTCTGATTGATTTCCTAGTATTCCCTAATTGATAATCCATAACATTTCTCTATATTCATGACAACATCCAAGAGTACTTACTTTCCATTATTATGTAAAAAATATTCTCCTATAATATTCTATCGAGTACTAATTTTTTGGTCCACCTACCTCTTCTCAATTGTGAAGACTTCGAAATAGGTAACTGGTCTTACTCATCCTCATTTGTTCCTTGGCCCTTTAGAACTACAGAGAACTCTCACTACATAATGACTCCATCCAAACCCCTGCACTAGGAGACTTAAGCAAACTGTAACATAGTTCCTAGCAGCCTACCCGTCAGTGTCCCAGGGACAACTCAGCCTCTCTTTGAGTTCCTGTCTGGAAAAGCTCAGGGCTGTCAAAAGAATGTACTGTTTATTCTAGCCAATGCCTGACAAGAGGCCCATGACCTTCCTTTTATAGAGCATTTACTAAAAAGGGCTTAAAGCTGTGAATCCTTCTCTGTCCCTTTGAGATGTAGATGTGTGTCTTATGACTCAGGAGTGTCTTTCTCTGGGACTTGAAAGGCTGTCAGGAAAGAGTGTTTCTGCTTCCCATCTCTGTGGGAGGATAGAATCCGAAGTTTAATAATTGCCAGCTGGTAGACCATGTTGATACATTGATATACTTGGTAATTTTTCACTTCTCTGATGACTTAAGCTTTCTCTCTCTCTCTCTCTCTCTCTCTCTCTCTTCCTCCTTCCCTCCTTCACCCTTTAAAATTTCTAGTCCTGCGTAAATCAGAGTGGAGCTCAGTTCTTTCTCCTACTGTCGTAGTTCCTGAATAAAACCTGTTTTTGCCACTTTTACGCCCAGCTGTATTTATCTTTGACACCCCTAGCAAATGCTGCGTTGAATAAATATTTGCCCTCTCCGTTGTGGCACACAAAGATATGCTACTGAGGCCAATTTGGAAAATCAGAGTGTGGGGGTCTGTGCGTGCGTTCATTCTCTTTTTATTTATTTATTCATTTATTAATCATAAGAGCCATGGCTTTTATGGAGTCACATGACTTACAGAAGCTTACAAAGGGGAAGACATAGACTCCTGGAAACAAACTACTCCCGTTATAGCACTTTCTCCAGACGTTGTTGAATGTGGAGGGATTGATGGAAATGGGGCAGGCTGATATTTCATTGCAAGGGTATTTTGTGGCCCTAGAAAAGTTAATATAATCTTTAAATTTCATTGAAGTGTTGTAAAGTCTCATATGAATGAGTTCGTGAAACAGATACCAAGTAAGAAGAGATTTTTTTTTTTTGCACCTGCTTTTTAGATTTACAATTTCACAAGATTTTTTTGGATCAGTTTAGTATCTGCTGTTTAATGTTGTGTTGCAAATAGACTTAAGAGAATCCCATTTTAACCTTGCAGAATGAGTTGCAGGTGTTTTCCTTATTTCTTTGCCCAAATATCAAGTTATGAGAATCTCAGCCTTGTAATTATATGCCAATACTACACGCAGTGCTGATTATCTGCATTTGAGTCACTAATTATATTGTCTCTCCTCTTTCCTCACCTAAAGGTTACATTTACATAAAAGATATTCAAGGAAAAAGCAGTATCATTAAGTGGCTGATGCCCTTATCGGTTACCTTACAAGCTGTAATAGAGAAGGACCAATCTGACAGAAACCTCCCTGATGCAGGCTTTTGACACTGTCATAAAATCATTATGCAGCTGTAAAATTCGAATGTCTCAATCATCACATATTACAAGCCTCCACTCCCACACTTTCTGTCTTTCCACCATGTCTTTTGTGATCTTCCTTCTGGTTAAGGCCAAGACGAGGAAGAATTATGCTAAATGTTGCACAGTTCCCAAACTGAACTTGCGCCTGAATCACCTGAGGGGTTTACACACACACACACACACACACACACACACACACACACACACACACACACACTTACAGAGAAACAAATTCTGTAAATCAAAGTTGGGACCCAGGCATTTGTGTGTTTAAGGCTTTCCGGGTGCTTTTGCTGCAAGCCAGAACTGGAAAACAACGGTCTACTGAACAGTCATGCACATTTTACAGGAACTGCACCCAAGGAGAGATTTCATAAAGACACACAAATGATTTCCCAGAATTCAGGAAGTCCTGAAAAGATAAGGTAGCCTTTTCCCCCTTGTTGGACTCATGCTACAAACTGTCCCTCTCTCTCAAAAGCCATGTTAAGGTATGAATACCTCTCGACATCCCCCATTGCCTCTCTACTGTCACCAACTACAGCGCCAGGAGTTATGAACACAATGTTAAAACAACAACAACAACAACAACAACAACACACTGTTCCCTCAGTAAAATGAACAGCCAACATTTTCATAAGATTTTATGTTTGATTTTGCATTTTCCTTAGTTTGGGTTCCCCAAAAATAAACTCTAAGGCAAGGACTTAGGTGCCAGTGAGGGATGGGCAAATGGGACAGCGGCAGGAGAAAAGCCACCATAGGCGACTGGGGCCCCAGGCGCATGTACTGCAGCCAAAGAAGGTGTAGTACTTAATGCGCTAACAGGTAACAGGCAATAGGTGGCCCTGTTGGCTAAGACACATTCCAAGGCCTTTGGGTTAAGTGAGGATGGGCTTCCAGATTCTTCCACCTTCCTTTTCACATTCTCCCACATGGTTTCCTGCTTTCCCAAGGCAATAGCCCGGACCCCAAGGTTATGGCTCTTTGTTTTCCACGACCTGCTCCACTCACACACGCCGCACCCATAATCACAATCACTTAGCTGCCAGGGAGGATTGTAACCAGATAAACTAACGCATAATTCAAGTTTAATCATATGTGTCTTCTGAAAAAATCCACTTCTGGTCTAATTACAGGCAAAGAGAGTCAAATTAAGAAGTCACAGTAAGTTAGGGACTTAGGTTGTGAAAGTTGTCAAAAGCAAGAAGGTTAATCTGTTATTTTAAGCAATTTGATGCAAATTAGCAACCCTGTTTCAAAGAACAGAAAATTAAGCAACATAAATGAATCAGGTGGAGAGGAAATTATCTCTAATTGAAAATAGATTGCTGGAGGGTTTTTCACAAACTCAAGTCACATAGATTCCTGTCTACCTCTTTCTATTGAGGTGGCAAACTGATTATTTTAGCTAAAACACAGAGCATAGACAGAGAGCAGAAACCATTTAAATTAGCAATTCTCTACGGCAGGTAAGTGTAATGTGTCTTTGAGAAGGGACTTCTTCAAATTGTACCCCTCTCTTGGTTCTGCTGAATTCGAATACACTTCCTACTTGTGTACTGCTGGGAAAGATTTGTGCTCCCAATGGGACTAAGTTGGGTAAATGAATTGTGTGGGAGCAGAGAAAGAACCACAAATCTCGATGGTTTTGAGCATCACATGAGCCCTAAATATTCAATCCAGTGTAAAAACAATGCAGAACTTGCAAAAGTGGTGAAACACAGATAAGCCCTATTGTGTAATATGAAATGCAGACGTGGAATAGCTCCCAGGGTTGAGTTTGCCAAAAGGCTTTCTCCAGACTTAATCTGCAAATCTCTAATATTAATGGTTGAGCAGGTTAATCTGGGAACTGTCCACGAATTCAGAGTAGAATCTGTGTAGTGACTTCCAAGAGATAACATCTCTATACAGGTGGACACTCATTCAAACTTTGGAGATATTCTGGACTTGGGTGAATTCTCTGGGGGTCATTTCCCTTACCAATGCCAGCAGTGGGTTACCGGACAAGAGTCTGAGAAAACTCTTTATTTGGATAACATTGGTTTTTAATATGGTTCCATATTATCCATAGTTATATCCATGGTTCCAGTTATTTCCATAGCTGGCTTAGAGAAGTCTTTAGATTTATCACTAGATAGTACTGATTTTTATAACAATTTACATTTGGGAATTTAAGGATTCAGAACTAAAGTTGACATGTTTGTAAATCCAAATTATTATATATTTCTACTGATTATACTAGTCATCTTATATGCTTCGAAAGTATTGCCTTGGATGGTGATGTTAATTGCTGTAATTTTCTTCTGTCATTTCGAATCAATTTCTTTTTTGTGAAAACAAACTGTTAGAATTCACCATTCTGCATTACAGTTTTGTAGTAAATTACAGTATATTGAACTACAGTGTTCCATTTGTAGCATAAAATGGAGAAAAGTATCACAATTTACTGCCATACTAAGTAAAATGACTTAATGCTCATTGTCGTTTGTAAACATTGAACTTAAAAACAAGTAGCAATAATAAATGAATTTTGTTTCTGTTTGCAAACACAATCAATTCTATTCATCCATACTTTTCCAGTCTGTATGAAACCCGTTGTTACTTTTGTGATGGTTGGATAGATCTCGATATTATTATCCTGGCCTTCTTTTTAAATTAAACATGCCTGATAAATATTTATGGAGTGCCTACAATTGCCAGGTACCACGGGAGACACAAAGGAAACAGATGTGATTTTTGTCCTCAAATATTTAGGTTCACAAGGAGATATAAAGATTTGGGTTCAGGGGTCATTTTCTAGATATTTCCACACATGTTCTTATTTGCATCACCCAATAACCTTTTAAGGTACAGAAACTATCTTAGGTAGATATAAAGTATACCATAAAGTAGATATGAAACTAAGCCCTGGTGGGTTAAGACTTGTTAGAGTTACACGATAATAAGTAAAAAGGACCTGGATTTGAAAATTGATTTTCTCAGTGTAGATCTAGCCCTCTTACCATATTCAAGACAGGATACGGCCAATACCCTGTGTAAAGAAAGTGCAATGGGAGTTTGGAGGATGTCATATAATAATAATCCTAAAAATTTCCCCAATGAGTGATACATGAGTCTCAATTTCTTCTTAGAATCTATGCTGATTAGTTTTCACCCTATTAATCTAGTTCTTTCTCTGGGAAGATCTAAATTTTGTAGGTATACCTTTACTTCTTTGACCTGAATTTCTATCATGTTCTCTCTCGTTATTTTCACCTCTTTTTCCTCTGCATTCTTGGAGAGCTGTTTCGCTAGACTGCCACATTACTTACTCAATTTTCAGCAGCATTAATTTTGCTCTTTACTGCCTCTAATGCAGATGGCTCACTTTTTATGGCTCATTGTTCCTATTTCAGAAAGGCTATATTTTCTTGATTCCTCGAGAAAACCAAGCAGACGTTTGCTGAAATTTTCTTCTATGTCCTACATAAAATATTTTCTTAGAAAATGCTCTTCTTTCAAGTTTTTAGATATAAAAACACTTGAAAAATAAAGCCTCAGTTGTTATGTAAGTTACCTAATCTCACATAATTTCTTCATCTGAAAAGTGAGGTGAATAATAGAACTCACCTCACAGGGTTGGTATGGGAAGTAAATGAGTTAATACAATAAAGAATTTGTAGAAGTGGGTCCAATCAGGAGACAGAAGCCACACAGTAGGTTAACCTGGGGGAGTTTAATGTAAAAATAGATTAACTATGGTAAAATAATAACTATCTGATATAAGGAAACTGTTTGGTTTCCTAGGACTGAGGGAAGCAGGAAGGACAAACTTGGCAAGGGCTCAGATCTCCACTGGGGGGATGTGGTTCGGCCCACTGAGTAGCAGAGAAATTCACTGGTGTGGCCAGACTGGGGCTGCTGGGCAATCATAGAACACCCTCTGAAACGTAGGCTGGCGATCAGCAGCCAGGGGCATGGGCACGCAGTGGGAGTGTGGACATCTGCTTCAGAGCACATGGGATGTGGGGGTCCGCGGTTTCCATGTGGAGAGGGCTGTGGAAATGCTACTGCCAGACCGAGGCTACAAGGTCACAGAGAGACCAGTTGGGGACCTGTGGCTGGTGCGGAATGAACTCACACCTATATACCGCCCTGCTCCTCTGGCAAAGGGCAGGAGAGCTCTCCCTCCAGCAATGTTTCTCCAGTGCTCTGTCCTGACAAAGCTGAACACTGTGTTCATTTGAAAGGAACAATAGTCAATGGAATTCCATCGTTGATCACATACTGAAAAGTTGTACTCAGAGCTGAGAGATGTTGTGAGGTCAGACAATTATGTTCACGAACTCGTCCTAGAAAAAGTGCTACATACCTCACTGCTGAATATCACTACGGTTACCTGCGAAGTACTCCCCTTGGGAAGCTATGTACTGATGACAGCACCTAGTCCACCCTTCAAAGCAATTCTGAAACTCTTTCTCTGGAATGGCCATCAGAGCTGTCGTCGTACTACCCTTGATGTCCCGAATGTCATCAAAATGTTTTCCTTTCAGTATTTCCTTTATCTTTGGGTGAAGAAAGAAGTCATTGGGGGCCAGATCAGGTGAGTAGGGAGGGTGTTCCAATACAGTTATTTATTTACTGGCTAAGAACTCCCTCACAGACAGTGCCGTGTGAGCTGGTGCATTGTCGTGATACAAGAGCCATGAATTGTTGGCGAAAAGTTCAGGTCATCTAACTTTTCAATGCAGCCTTTTCAGCACTTCCAAATAGTAAACTTGGTTAACTGTCCAGTTGGTACAAATACATAATGAATAATCCCTCAGATATCAAAAAAGGTAGGCATCATCGATGCAACACATTTGCGAACCTAATCCTCAGTCCCTGTATGTGCATTTTCTTATATTTTAGGTTGTTTAATAAAATTTAAGTCTTTTATGTGTATTCAAGGACTCCAGCCATCTTGTGAGCTTGTCAAAAAAGACAATGAGTGAAAAAATTCTCAGCAGTTGTAGTTTTCTTGAAGTAGAAAAAAAGAGCAATGTTTCTGAGTAATATATTTGCCTTTTAAGGGTTACACTAAGGTTGATAGAAGGAAGTTCCTATTCACACTGAAGCATGGGCTGGAAAATAAACCATAATGAAGGGGAATGTTTGAGAGGTCCAATATGAGACCTCAGTCTTTGCTGGAACACTGGCCTCATTCAGACAGTCAGACCATTTCATATAAAACCTGTCCGCAAATGGTATTCTAAATTTGGATTTAAGCAATTAAGATTTAAAAATATCAAAGACTAGTCGTCACTCACATTTTTTTTTTTTGAAATTCAAATTAGGATTAACCAAGAATAGTCTCCACATGGAAACCGCGGACCCCCACATCCTGCGTGCTCTGAAGCAGATGTCCACACTCCCACTGCGTGCCCATGCCCCTGGCTGCTGATCGCCAAAAGGAGGGACATGACACTATTTACATTACATACATTATATAAACATACATGTATATCTATATCTATCTATTCTTTCATAATGACATGGAAGGCTAGAGTTATATTTAAAATTCTCAGACCCCTTGGAGTTCTACTCGTGTGCAGAGTTGTGGCAGGAAAGAGTCCACACAGCTTGGCCAGTCTGAAAGAGGAAGGTACAGGATTGGCCCTGCAGACTCCCTGCTCCTTGGGGAGCCGCATGGCAGAGGAGAAAGGTCCAGGGTGGTGCCAATTACCCCGGTCATTAGAATCATTCATTTTCTCAATTTTAGGGCAGTTTCCCCCCAAAATATTATCAAGATTTTTATCAAATAATTTAATTACAGTTATTTTTTTCACTACCGTATTTCCCCGAAAATAAGACCTAGCTGGACAATCAGCTCTAATGTGTCTTTTGGAGCAAAAATTAATAATAAGACCTGGTCTTATTTTACTATAAGACCGGGTCTCATATAATATAATATCATATCATATCATATCATCATATCATATCATATCATATCATATCATATCATATCATACCGGGTCTTACATTAATTTTTGCTACAAAAGACACATTAGAGTTGATTGTCTGGCTAGGTCTTATTTTCGGGGAAACAGGGTAACAGGGACCTCATTTAATCCAATATTCTCAGAAAATGTTAAGCAAATGTAAGTTCTTAAAAAAATTTTTACTGCATCTTCACCAATACAGTGTTTAAGACTCTTACTATTTTCATGTCTTTGAATAATATTTTTTGTTAAAACCATGAATCTGTGGATTTAGTTCATTGAATTCATGAATAATGTCTGCTGTTGAATTAGCATTGCCAAATCAAACTGACTTTAGATCATAAAATCTAACTTCATTCTCAATTCAAATAAATTCATTAAAAAAACATTTCAAAAACTATTACAGAAAGCACTAGGAAATAAATTATTATGAATCATTTATAAAATGTATTAATAAAACCAATCAAATCAAGATTAAATGTAGATATAACATTCATTTTAATAAGTTATACAAATAAGGATAAATCTATATACCATTTCTCATACTTAAATTGTAATAAGGCAATGCAATATGCAGTTAAAATATACGAGTATATTATTTATGAAGGAGGGGGTGTGATTAAAATCATATTTCTTTGGTATTGAAAATTGGTCATCAGCTTTTTGCTCATAGAGACTACTTCAGATATAACTATTAATGTCAGATACATCATGATCAAAATGTCTCTATGTATTTAGTGAGAGAAAGTTATACAAAGCTAAAAAAATGTATTTGGTTCAGCACCTAGGAATTACTTTTTTTGATAGAAAATGTTACACTTATTATGAAATAAAAAAAATTGAATGTAATTGAACTATGTAGTTCATGATTTAATTAGATAAAATGTGTTTTAACCTATTGTGTAGTAATGAATTTAAAAGAAATCACATAACCTTTTAGTCTTCAGGTTTTAATGAGTTTTGAAGAATCTTGTGGTCTAGAAAATATTCTAGTTACGTTTAAAAGAATTAGCGTCATTAACCAGTACTGCTTCACTATTTGAAGGTGTTTTTATTTCTAGGTAGGAATGAGTATTATGAACAGCTGAAAAATATTGCTTACATTTTAATGTATTATAAAAGCCCATCCCAATAGCTGCCATTTCTGGCACCACTCTTCACTCTTAATAGAAATAAAGACAGAGAACAAGTGTTTACATACACTTTAATTAATCATTAAAAGAGGTGCCTCATCCCAATGTTTTCTTTTTGGGTTGGCTCTTTGGTGTTCTTGAAGGGTTTTACACCTGGGAAGCACCCTAGTGGGATTCCAGATGAGAGAGGGCTTGTCTTGCTCATGTAAAGTGGGTGAAGGGTGAATTTTGAAAGCGGGGTTAGGACTGGCCAGTCTTCATGAGTTTAGCAACAAAGTATATATGAAGATTTGGCTCTATAAATAATTTTTTAAAAACCATCACTACCTTCAGGGTTCTAGGTGTTTTCCTGTAAGCTTCTTCAGGATATACATCTTGGCGACAAACATTTTTGTGGCAG